>NC_071390.1:64002728-65206061 GCF_022682495.2 Desmodus rotundus
GAACTTGGCATCAATTCCACACCAACAAGCACAGAAGCAGCAAGCCCCAGAGGTGAGTGCCCAGCCCTTCCCCTGGGAGATCAGGGTCACAAGATATGGGTGTGTAGAATTCCAGGGTCTGCCTTGCCCTGAAGAGACTGCCTACTGGTTCTGGACAGCAGCCAGCAAACCAACATGTACTTCTGCCTCCAGGCCACAGAGATGCTAGGCAGCAGTGGGGTGGGGGTTGGAGGCCTCCACACTGCTCACCATTGATCTCCACTAATGAATTTCTTTGTGGAAAGGAACAAACTGCTCCACAGTGAGTCAGGCCAAGGCCGCCCCAGCGCGGCAGCCTGGTGTCTCAGGCATGCTAATTATGGAGCTGTCTGGCTACATCTGATCAGCTTCTCCCCACCGCCGTTCCATAACCGACATGCTAATCTGTCCCTACCTGATGGCTTCCGAGCAGGCCAGAGACTTACTAATCAACCTTAATGCAGACAGTTGATAAAGGAAGAAAATTTTAACACTGAGATTAAGAACCGTGATGTCAGCTTGTAGAAGATTTCGATTCACTTAGACTCTTAGTAGTGCATTTCAAGGACTATTAGTTGAAATCGCTCATTGTATGGGGGAGGGGAAGGAGCCCTGATATAATCATCACAGCTCCACCCTTTCTCTTCCATGTGAGACAGATTCCAGCAAGCCAGCACAACTCACTTATGTGATGGATGTTACACAGATGGATTATCAAACTAACATGCCTTTGGAGACCATAAGGAATATGCAATTGTTTGCATGAATTCAGGCATGATGGTTTCTTTGGCATGGGGACAGAACCACTGTGACAGGCAGCATGGTATCTGGAAAAGGCAAAGGAATTTGTTTAACAGCTTTATTGAGGTATAACTGATATGCAATAAACTGCAAATATACAGTGTACAATTTAATATATTTTTTCCTCTTTATATTTTTATTTAATCTTTATTGTATTTTTTCTATTACCATTCACTCCTCTTATACCCCCCTACCACCAGCAATCTCGACACTGTTGTCCATGTCCATGAGTCCTTTTTCCTTTTTGTCCAATCCCTCCACTCCCTAACTTACCCCACCACTAGATGTCATCTGCTCTCTATGAGTCCATCTCTGTTTTGCTTGTTAGTTCAGTGTGTTCATTAGATTCCATGTATGAGCGAAATCATATGGTATTTGTCTTTCTCTGACTAGCTTTTTTCACTTAGCATGATATTCTCCAGGTCCATCCACACTGTCAGAAAGGGTAAAATTTTCTTCTTTTTAAAGGTCAAGTAGTATTCCATTGCAAATGTCCCTTAGTTGTTTTATCTACTCATCTGTTAATGGATACTTGGGCTGCTTCCATATCTTGGTGATTGTAAATAATGCTGCCAAGAACATGGGGCTGCTTATGTTCTTTTCAGTTAGTGTTTTGGGTTCCTTCAGATATATTCCCAGAAGTGGGAATGCTGAGTCAAAAGAAAGATCCATTTTTAATATTTTGAGTTATCTCCACACTGTTTTTCACAGTGGCTGTGCCAATTTGCATTCCCATCAACAGTGCAGAAGGGTTCCCTTTTCTCCACATCCTACCAGCACTTGTTTATTGATTTATTGATGACAGCCATTCTAATAGGTGTGAGATGGCATCTCATTGTGGTTTTAACTTGCATTTCTCTGATGATTAGTGATGTTGAGAAACTTTTCATATGTCTATTGGCCATTTGTATGTCCTCTTTGGAGAAATGTCTATTCAGATCCTTTGCCCATTTTTTAACTGGGTTGTTTGTTTAATTGGTGTTGATTTTATAAGTACTCCATAAATTTTGGATATTAACCCCTTATCAGATGTATCAGCAAAAATGTTCTCCCATTCTGTGGATTGCCTTTTTATTTTATTGATGATTTCCTTTGCTGTGCAAGATATTTGCATGAAATATCTTTTTCTATCTCTTTACTTTTAGTCTGTGTGTATCTTTTGATCTGAGATGGATTTCTTGGAGGCAGCATATACTGGGCAGGGCACAAATAACACCGCTTTTTATTACAAAATCATAAGCATGTAATTCTGTAACATAACAATATCACACTCAAGCATACCATGTAACATTTTAGATGAAATGTTTGAATTTTAAAAAGCTATAAATTATTACACCTATATTATTACCCTACCAACCACACTCAAGCAGGCATTACTTCTGCTGGACCTTTTATATGGGTCTTGTTTTCTTATCCATTTAATTACCCTATGTCTTTTGGCTGGAGCATTTAAGCCATTTACTTTTAAGGTGGTTATTCATAGCTATGTATGTAGTTCCATTTTATTGTTAGACTGTTTTCCTCTTTTTTTTTTCTTTCTTTTTTTCTAATTCTTCTTAAAGCAAGCTGTTGAACATTTGTTGCAGCACTGGTTTGGTGTTAACAAACTCCATTAGCTTTTTCTTGTCTGGGAAGCTCCTTATTTCTCCTTCAATTTTAAATGATAGCCTTACTGGGTAAAGTAGCCTTGGTTGGAGTACTTGCTTTTCATCACCTGATATATTTCATGCCACTCTCTTCTGGACTGAAATGTTTCTGTTGCATAATCAGATGCCAGTCTAATTGGTGCTCCCTTGTAGTAAGTACCTGCTTTTCTCTTGCAGCTTTTAGGATTCTTTCCTTGTCTTTAAGCCTTGTCATTTCAATACAGATGTGTCTCAGTGTAGGCCTCTTTGGGTTCAACTTGCTTAGCACTCTCTGAGCTTCCTGGACTTGTGTGTCTTTTTCCTTCACCAGATTAGGGAAGTTTTCAGTCATTATTTCTCCAAACAGGTTCTCAATCCCTTGCTCACTCTCTTCTCCTTCTGGTATTCCCATGATGCACATGTTGTTATGCTTCATGTTGTCCAAAATGTTTCTTAAGCTCTCCTTGTTTTTTTAAATTCTTTTTTCTTTTTGCTGCTCTGCCTGGGTGGGTTTTTTTTATACCTTGTCTTCTAAATCACTGATTCGATCCTCTGCTTCATCTAACTGTTTATTCCTTCCAGGGTATTATTCATTTTAGTTATTGAATTCTTTATTTCTGACTGGTCCTTTTTTATGGTTTCTATCTTTTTTCATGCTGTTGAGTATCCTTATAATCATTACTCTAAACTCTCTGATAAATTGCTTGCCTCCATTTCATCTAGTTCTTCTTCTGGAGAATTCTCTTGTTCTTTCATTTGGGGTATGTTTCTTTGTCTTCATATTTTGGCTGCTTCTTTGTATATTTTCCGTCTTAGTTGTTAAACTAATCAAGCTATGATCAGGACCAGAGGGTGGGGCAAAGTAATTCCTGCAGGCAGGCCTCTTGCTTCCCCCCAGGCTGATGCCAGCTGGAAAGGAGTGCTCTGCATGAGAAAGATGGCTTCTTCAGTGTGGGGAATGACTCAGCACAGAGATGCTGGCAGCTGTTCCTTTAGTACTTTCCCTATAGTCACCAACCCCAGACTCTCCTCAAGTGTCTTTAGTCCACTCTGCCCTCCCTCTGCTGGAGCTCAGAGTATGTGGCTGCCAATGAAATTTAGTGTGTTAGCCCTTTAAGAGATTCTCTGCATCTCCAGCCATCTCACACTGGCAGAGGGAAACCCTGCTAGTTTTCACAGCTGGATGTTATCCGGGTTCCTTTCCAGCGCTAGTGCTGTAGGCTGAGGAACCCAGCTTGGGATTTAGTCCTCACATTTCTCAGGGGGAACCCCCTGGCTGCTGAAATAGCCCTCTGGATCTTCAGCCGCCACCCATGGGAGCCCAGCCAGCCCTCTCATGCCTCCCCCACACTCCCTACCAGTCTCATTGTGGTGAAATGGTTTCTTCTGTCTTTTCTTGGTTACAAGGCTTCTCTCCATCTAGTGTTCAGTTGGTTATTCACAATGATTTCTCTACAATTTAGTTTTAATTCCAAATTGCTCCTGGGAGGAGGTTAATGTAGCTTCCACTTACTCCTCCACCATCTGGGATCCTGGGAGTGGCAAAGTTCGGTGCTGTGTGGAACTGTTCCCCTTACATTCCTATCATCAGACCAGGTTCATTCTGAAAAGCAACTTGCTGACAGGGCTGCGTGCTGGACTCCAGTCATCTGATTCCAACTTCAAACTTATCTTCAACATTGGGACTAGGTGTCCAGAGGCCTGCCTGACATTGGAGCTCCCTTTCTCCATCTTCTAGACCTGCTGAAACCCTCCCAAGAAGCCCAGGCCCAGACCACTGTTAGGGCCTACAGGGCTCCTGTAGTTCTGTCCCCACTGAGTTAGGTTTGTGGAAGCACCATGTGGTACAAACCACACAGAGGTCATGGTACCAAATCCTGCTCTGCCATTTCATTTGTATGAATATCTAATACATTTTTGACATATGTATCACCACAATCACAACTCAGGATGGTGAACATATTCATAAAATTCCAAAGTTTCCTTGTGCCTCTTTGTGGTCCCTTCCACCCACACTCATCTCAAGGCAGCCACTGATTGATCTGCTCATCACCACAGATTAGTATGCATGATTTATAGTTTTATGTAAGTGTAATCATACAGTATGTACTCTTTTTTGTTTGTCTTCTTTCACTCTGTCTAATAATTTTAAAATTCATCCGCACTATTGCTTGTACCAATAGTTGATTCCATTTTATTGCTGAGTAGTTATTCCATTGTATAAATACACCACAATTTGTTTATCCTGTCACTTTTGATGGGCACTTCAGTTGTTTTCAGTTTGAGGCTATTAGAAATTAAGCTGCTATATAAATCTTCAGTGTAGACACATGCTTTCACTTCTCCTGGGTAAATACCTAGCAGTAGAATGGCTAATATGGTATGTGTATGTTTAACAGTTTAAGAAACTATCAAACTATTCCCAAAAATAGTTGTGTTATTTCACATTCGCACCAACAGTCGTTCCATAACCTTACAAATACTTGATACTGTCAATCTCTTAATTTAGCCATTTGATAGATATAATCTTTTCATTGTGGTGTAAATTTGCATTTCCCTAATCATTATAAGCAGCTTTCCGTGAGCCTATTTGTCATCTATATATCTTCTTTGATGCAGTGCCTACTCAAATATTGTGTCCATTTTTAATTGTGTTGTTTATTATTGAGTTTGTTTTTTCTTAAGATCTTAATTTATTTATTTTTAGAGAGAGGGGAAGGGAGGGAGAAAGAAAAGGAGAGAAACATCAATGTGTGGTTGCCTCTTGTGTGCCCCTTACTTGGAGACCTGGCCTGCAACCCAGGCATGTGCCCTGACTGGGAATTGAACTGGTAACCCTTTGGTTAGCAGGCCCACGCTCAATCCCCTGAGCTATACCAGCCAGGGCACTATTATTGAGTTTTAAGGGCTTTTTATAATCTGTATGTGATTCCTTTATCAGGTACGTAGTTTTAAATATTTCCTCCCAGTCTGTGACTTGTCTTTTTATTCTCTTAACTGTGTCTTTCAATGAGCTTAATTTTAAAGAGGTCTAAGAATTCATTTTTTTTTATTTTTTAAATTATATCTTATTGATTATGCTATTACAGTTGTCCTGATATTTCCCCCTTTGCCTACCTCCACCCAACATCCCCCACTCCCTCAGGTAATTCCTCTACCATTGTTCATGTCCATGGGTAATATGTATAAGTTCTTTGGCTACTCCATTTCCTATACTGTAATTTATATACTCGTAGCTATTCTGTAACTACCTACTTGTACTTCTTAATCTCCTCACCTCTTTACCCACTCCCCCAAACCCTCCCCATCTGGCAACCATCAAAATGTACTCCATACCCATGATTCTGTCTCTGTTCTTCTTGTTTGCTTAGTTTGTTTTTTAGATTCAATTGTTAATAAATATGTATTTTTGCCATTTTATTGTTCATAGTTTTAATCTTCTTCTTTTTCTTAAGTAAGTTCCTTTAACATTTCATATAATAATGGTTTGGTGATGATGAACTCCTTTAGTTTTTGCTTGTCTGAGAAGCTCTTTACCTGCCGTTAGATTCTAAATGATAGCTTTGCTGGGTAGAGCAATCTTGGCTGTAGGTCCCTGCTTTTTGTGACTTTGAATATTTCTTGCCAATCCCTTCTACCCTGCAAAGTTTCTTTTGAGAAATCAGCTGACTGTCTTATGAGAACTCCCCTGTAGGTAAATAACTGCTTTTCTCTTGCTGCTTCGAAGATTCTCTCTTTATCTTTAACCTTTGACATTTTAATTATGATGTGTCTTAGAGTGGGACTCATTGCATCCATCTTGTTTGGGACTCCCTGCACTTCCTGGAATTGCATGTCTATTTCCTTCACCAAATTAGGGAAGTTTTCTTTCACTATTTTTTCATATAACTTTCCAATTTCTTGTTCTTTCTCTTCTCCTTCTGGTACCTCTTTGATGCAAATGTTGGACCTCTTGAAGTTGTCCCAAAGGCTGCTTAAACTATCCTCATTTTTTTAATTCTCTTTTCTTCTTCTTGTTCTCCATGATTGTTTTTTGCTTCCTTATGTTCCAAATCATTGATTTGATTCTTGGTTTCATCAACTCTACTATAATTTCCTTGTAAATTATTCTTTATTCCAATTAGCATATCCTTCGTTTTTGACTTGACCTTTTTTATGCTGCTGAGGTCCTCACTAAGTTCCTTGAGCATCCTTACAACCAGTGTTTTGAACTCTGCATCTGACAGATTGCTTATCTCCATTTTGTTTAGCTCTTTTTCTAGAATTTTGATCTATTCTTTCATTTGGGCCATATTTCTTTGTCTCCTCATTTTGGCAGCCTCTCCGTGTTTGTTTCTATGTATTAAGTAGAGCTGCTTTGACTCTGTGTTCAGGGGCAGGGTGGTGGTGCTCTGATGTGGTCTGTAGCTGTCCACTGGATGCACTGGCCCTGCTGTTTCCTGGGTGGTGCAGGTAAAGGTCAGCCCCCACCTGTGTTTTGCTCAGGGACACCTTGCCTGAGCTATAAAGCAATCTGAGATGACTGCTACTCGTGCTGGGATTGGAGATTCCGAGGCGAAGCAAGCTGTGAATCTAGGCTGGCTGCTGCTAGTGCAGAGTCTGGGGCTCACTAGGGCCAGCTGTTGCTCATTTGAGAGGATTTAGGAAGTTGTGGAGCATGAACCAAGACCAGTCATTCATATGGAAAAGCACCTTGGATGGTCCTATAAGTTGGGTGGGGAGAGTCTCTGGGGATATCTAAGGCAGGTCAAACAGTGTTAGCAAGATTGATGGGGTCTCAGATATGGCACCAGCTTGCCACATCTGTGGCTCCAGATCTGGAGGAAAGTCCAGAAAAGGGAAAATGGCCTCTGCTCACCTTGATACCAGACACCTCAGTCTCCCCCAGCATACCACTGGTACCTTCCAAGCTGCCACCCCGGTGCCAGAGACCAGAGGGAACAAGGCTGAGTAGGGGAGTCTGGGTGTGGGTTCTTTAAAAGAAACTGCTTGAGTCTCCAGCAGTCTCTTCCACCAACTTAGTCCCTGCTTGTTTTTGCAGCAAGAAGTTGTGGGGACTTATCTTGCTGGCACTGTTACCCTGGCTAGGGGACCTGGTGTGGGTCTGGGACTTCTCGGTCCTGAGATATCCCTCCTGAATTTTTATCCACCACACATGGGTGTGGGACCAGCCCATTCCACATTTGCCCCCCTCCTACCATACTGGAGGGATGTGGTTTCTTTAATTCTGTAGTTGTCAGACTTCTATTCTACTCAATTTCTGCTGGTTCCAAGTGATGGTTCTTCTACACTTTAGTTGTAATTTTGATGTGGTTGAGCAAAGAGGCAAGGCACATCTGCCTACACCACCATCTTGCAAGTTAATTCTTAGAGTTCTTGATTTTAATAAAACCCACTTATCAATTTTTTTCTTTTATGAACTGTGCTTTTGGTGTTGTATCTAGGAAATCTTTGCTAACCTAAGGCCAAATGATTTCCTTTTGTGTTTTCTCATAGTTTTATAGTTTTAGGCTTTTCATATGTCCGTGATCCATCTTTTACTTATTTTTTTTATATACAGTGCAAGGTTAGATTGAAGTTTATTTCTTAGCACATATTTACTTGGTCCAGCACCATTTGTTGAAAAGACTATACTTTCTCCAGTGAATTGCCTTTCCATCACTGTTGAAAATCAATTGTCCATACATGGGGGGGTCTCTTTTGGGGTTCTCTATTCTGTTGCACTGGTCTATTTGTCTATGTGTACACCAAAAACACAGTATTGACTATTGTAGCTTTTAAAAATGTTTTGAAGTCATGTATTTTGTCCTCTAAATTTATTCTTCCTGTTCAAAGTTGTGTTTGCTATTTTATGTACTTTGCATTTCCATATGAATTTTAAAATCAGCATGTCAATTTTACCCCCCTCCCAAAAGAGGTATGCTGGGATTTTTGTTGAAATTGCACTGAATCTATAGATTAATTTGAGAACTGATATTTTAATGAGCCTTCCAGTCCATGAACACTGCATATTTTTCCATTCATTTAGATCTTTAATTTCTCACGGCAGCATAGTTTTCAGTGTACAAATCTTATTGATTTTTATCAGATTGATCTCTATGTATTTCACATTTTTATACTATTGTAAATAATACATTTTATTTTTATTTTAATTGTCTGTTGCTATTATATTATGTAGATATGATGAATTTTTGTATATTGACTTTTTATACTAAAATGTTGCTGAATTAATGTGTTAATTTAATATCTAGTAGATTTTCTGTAGATTCTATTGAATTTTGTACATAGATGATCATGTAATCAGTAAATAAAAAGTTTTAGTTTTTTCTTTTCAACCTGGAAGGTCTTTATTTTTTTCCTATCTAAATGTACTAGCTAAAACCTCAGATACAATGCTGAATAGATGTGGTAAGAGTGAACATTCCAGTCTTATTTCTGCTCTTAAGGGTAAGGGGATTCAGTCTTTTACCATTAAGTATGGTGTTAGTGGTAGGCTGTTCACAAATGCCCTTTATAAAAATTTGAGAAGGTGCCTTTTTATCCCTAGTTTGCTGTTTTAATAGAATTGGATGTTGGATTTTGTCAAAAAATTTTTTTCTGCAACATAATCCTATGGTTTTTCTTTTTAAATCCATAGTCATGGTGAATTACATCAATTGAATTTTGAATGCTAAATTAACCTTACATCACTGGGCTAAGCCCCACTTGGTCATAATGAAGCATCCTTTTTACATGCTGTGAATATTTTATTGAGGTTTTTCATGTGTCTGTGTTTATAAAGGATATTGGTTTAGTTTTCTTGTAACTTTTTTTGTCAGTTTTAGTATCAGGATAATACTGGTCTCATAGAATGAGGTGGGAAATATTTCCTTCTCTTCAATTTTCTGAAAGACTTTGTATAAAACTATTAATATTTTTCCCTAAATATATGGCAGAATTGAACAGTGAAGCCATCTTGATGTGGAGTTTCCTTCCCTGGGGTCTTTTAACTACAAATTCAATTTCTTTAATAGATACAGGACTATTCAAGCTTTCTTGAGCATGCTTTAGTAGTTGGTGTCTTTCAAGGAATTTCAGCTTGCTTGTCAAATTTGTTGGCATAAAGTTTTTTACAGTATTCTCTTATTACTCTTTTAATGTCTTAGAATCCGTAGAGATGTCACTTCTCTCATTCCTGATATTGATAATTTGTGTTTCTCTCTCTCTCTTTCTCTCTCTCTCCCCCCCACCTCCCCTCTAATCAGTCTATCTAGAGGTTTATCAATTTTATCTCCACAAAGAACCAGCTTTTGGTTTCATTAATTTTCTCCTTTGTTGTTCTATTTATTTGTCTTCTACGCCTATCTGTGTTGCTTATTTTCTCCTACTTATTTTGGATTTAATTTGCTCTTCTATTTCTAGTTTCTTAGGTGGAAACTGAGGTACTTAATTTGAGACTCTCTGCCTTTCTAAGAGGTAACAGAACTTACGGTCACATAGCCATCAGTTTTTGTAACTTTCTGGCTTTGTGACCTTAATCTAACTAAATAACTTGTCCTACCCTCAGTTTTCCCATCTGGAAAATGGGAGCAAAGTACTTACCTTCAAGGCTGTTATGACAATTCAATGAGATCAAAGTTTAAACACCACACCTAATGCTAGCACACAGTATTTGTTCATAAACTGCTTCTTCTCTTCCTATGGTAAGCAATCACCCCATCACCTCCTTGGGTGACATGCAAGGGAGCATAAGTACCCCACAGTCACAAGATACAGAAATTGATGCAGCTACAAAGTCCAACAGGTCTGGTCTATTCATTTACAGAGAACCAAACAGGTACAGAGACAAGCAAACTGAGATGCACAGACTAAGACCTAAGCAGAACCACCTGTTGCTCTGGGTTAGCTATAGAGGTCCAAGCTGGAAAAATCAGAAACCCAGGCACAGCATTTCCATGTCATCAGTGGTCCTGGCAGGTATCCCAGGGAATAACCAAGAAAAGGCTTCCCCTGGTCCCTTTTAAATTTTACCTGAGCATGTGACCCTTCAATTAACAAATCTTCAGAGGACACAGACCCAAAGAGGTTGTAGTAGGAAAAAGTATGGTCTTTGAGATCAGACATACCTGGTCTGCCACTTGCTGGATCTGTGACCTCAGACAAGTTACTTAACCTCCCTAAGGCTCATTTTCATCTCTGGCAAGTGAAATTAATAGTAATACCAAACACCTGGTAAGTGCTTTGTGTGTGCCAGGCATTAAGTATTACCCCAGTGGCAGCTCTTCTAAACCTCACTAGAATGCTATGCTGTAGAAACCTATGGGCAATCAGAGACACACACAGATTAAGCATGCTACCCAAGTTCACATTAGCTAGAAGGGCGGAGGTGGGATGTGAACTCAGATAGTATGCACCAGAGGCTGAGTACTAAACCATCATCTACTGCTGCTAATTAGACTATTCTACCAGCATTTTGTGAGAATTAACAAATATACCCAGGGAGCCCAGCACTGAACTCGGCCAGGAAATGTGAGATCCCTGAAAGCAGCCAGAGTGCCAGGTATCCCAGGCAGAACAGGTGATGTTCCTGGGCAATGAGGCCACTCTTGGGCTGCCTGAGTTCCAGGGGAGGTATTTGTGGCGCAAAGGCATCACACCTGCTCAAGTTGACCTGGGCCTGGAGCTGATTCGCACCTGGAATTGGCGATTACTGGTTCATTTCCATATAGCAGTTGCATGGGGAAATTAATTCAAGGAGAAGCACCCGCCACCCATCTTCTAAGGTGCTTCTACTGTTCGGCCACTGAGAGACACACAAGTAGAGCTACCAGAGCCACAGGGACCACCCCTTGTCCTGATGAGTGGCAGAAATGAGTCTCACAGGAATAGAGACCCACCCAAGGCCCAGGGGCTACTCTTCAGGCCTTCACCTTGCCCTGCCCTACCCATCCCTTGCAGATCCTGAGAACAGACCCTCATTAGCACTGCTGAGTGACACATACACACTTGAAGTGACATACATGACAAAGTATATGGCAGCGTGATCATGAGCAGCCCCTCTTCCCCAATACACACACTGGCTGTCCTGCTGGGAGACCCTTAAAGAAAATGTTGGTGGTAGCCTTGGGGAAAGAGAAAACTGGGTGCAACAGGAGGGTGTGCAAAGAAGAAATTTTATTTTTATTTTGTATACTTTGGTGTTGTTTAAAATTTTACAATCAGAAAATGCCTATGGTCATTACTGGAGAGATATATTTACTTCTAGGAGTCACTGACAGCCCTTGCTTTTGTGCTCTAAATGGAGAGTTTGTATCTGATGTCACTGGAGCTTGACCCCCACACCTCAGATAGTGGAGACAGACCCAGAGCTGCTCTGGAGCTGTGGGATACATATCCACTCCACCTGCCATCCCCCACCCAGCCCTGGCAACCTTCTCTGTTAAAAAATTAATAATCAGCCCTGGCCAGATGGCTAGGTTGGATGGAGCATCATCCCATACACCAAAAAGGTTATGGGTTCAAGTTCTGGTCAGGGCACATACCTAGGTTGCATCCCTAGTTAGGGCACATATAAGAGGCGACCAATTGATATTTCTTTCTCTCTCTCTCTCTCTCTCTCTCCCTCCCTCCCTCCCTTCCTCTCTCTCTAAAATCAATGAAACATATCTTCAGGTGACAATTAAGAAATTAATAATCACAACACCCTACTCATTGCTACCCCCCCCGGCACACCAATGATCTCATTTAATATTCTGATAATGCCATGCAATAGTTATTAGTGTTATCTCCATTTGACAGATAAGAAAACTGAGGGTCAGAATGGTCCAGCTAAAAAAGTAGCAGACAGAAGTTGACCTGTCCTTCTGAGATTCTAACCACAAGGAACACAGGGAAAATAGGCATCTGGGGCATGGAAGCCACAAGCAAAGACATAGTCTACCAGGCCCAGGACTCTCCTGACACCTGCCCAAGAAGCAGCAGTGACCTTATTTCTTAAGGGCCCATTTTCCATTGTCCAAAGACACTTTCTTCTGATTTCCTGCTGTCTCAAACTCCACATGCACCTGCTGGCACTTTTTGAGGCTCCACTGCCTTCCTCTGAAAAGAAAGGGGGGTACACAGGGTCATTTCTGCACCATTCTATTTCCCTGGAAATCCATAATTCAAACTGGACTTGCCACTTCCCTCTTAACTCTCTCTTGCTCTGTTCTTTGGGATCAGTGAATCACTGCCGTTCACTGTACTGGGATCTTCAGGGAGCATCTGATACCTACCTCCCCTGGCACCACCATAACCAATATGCCTCCATCTCTTGTCACACAGGCACGTGAATGCACATGCACGCACAAACACACACACTTCTTCACTGAACTAAAAATACGACTTTATACATTCCTGACCGTGAATCTGCTTCAGCTCCAATAGCAGGGTTTCCTAACATTAGCTTTACTGCCATCTGGGGCCAGAAAGTTCTTTGTTGTCAGGGGCTGTCTTTCTTGGCCAGAGGGGCACTGGATGTTCAGCAGCATCCCTGGTGTCTACCCATTAGATGCGACTAGCACTCCTCCCCAGTCCCGTTATGACAACCAAAAATGTCTCCAGACATAAGCCAATGTCCCACTAAGAACCACTGCCCTACAAGGTAAAGTCCAAACTTCTAAGCTGGCTTTCCAGGCCCTTCATTTTTGCCTGCAAACTCACCTGACTTTAATCCCTATGATTCCCAGTCTCAGAACCTTGATGCTTTTCTACGCTCAGGCTGCTCCCCCCCTGAAGCCCCCGCTCCATCCACCCAAACCTCCCTGCCCTTCAGGGTCCAGTGGACCCCACAGGAAGCCTTTCCATTACTCAGCCCATACCGCCCACCTTCCTTTCAGCATACACCATGCCCTTAACTATCCTGTTTCGCCACCTTGTTCCCCACCCCCAGGCAGTCAAAAACCCTGAGAGTGGGACATGTGGCTCTCCAGAATAAAAAGCCCTGGTGCGCAGACTTGCTGATTTCCGTGCTGTAAGTACTCCCACCGTGACTGATTTCTATCTACTGAAGTGCGGTCACTGAACATGGAGTTGCGGAGAGGTGGCCCAGTGGCTCTAGTAAGCCTGTGCACGCAGGCTTCAGGGCACCACACACACTCCTCCCCTCACTGCCCCTGTCCCCACAACAAATGTGGGAGCCCAAGGAATCTCACTGTGCCAGTGCCTATGCCCTCTGCAGTGTTGGAGGTTGGGGCAGCATGGCAGAGCCTGGCCTTCTGGCCAAGCCTCTGATTGCAGTGTCAGTCCCCGAGGCAAGAAAGAGGCCCCAGGTGGACCCCTTGGGAGGAAGGAATGCTTCTCCTGCAGCTCCGCCCCACCCAGGCCCCAAGGCGTCCCTGACACACCATCCCCATCCTGTAGGTCAGCAGTGCACCTGACTTTCAGTATGATTTCCCTTCCCCAAGTAGTCTATAACCGGAAGTCCTCAGGAAGATTTTCACCTTGAGCTGCTCTAGGCCCTCCACTGAAACCTGTGCCAACTTAGGAGGCAAATTTATTGATCTTTCTTGGTGACTGTTGGCAAGACTCATGGCTGGCCACAAACTACATTCATCTGTGCCTCTGACTTTAATTACCAAAGGCACCTGAAGATGTGTGTGTGTGTGTGTGTGTGTGTGAGCCTCTGTTACAATGAACCCATTTAATACAATGAGCATTAGCATTAGCTCAGTGCCTCCTCCATGCTCCCAGCTCCCTTAGGGTGGTCGCTCTGGGAGGTCCCAGCCCCTCTGGGTGGTCCTGACTCCAGAACCATCTCTTCCATTTGCCCCCTCAGCACCAGATATGCCTTCCTACTACAGTTGTTGGTCTGGGTTGATTCCACTACACGTTTCACCTCTGCTGACACAAGTCAGTAGTTCCCCATTAAGTCCCTTCCTCTGAATGACTGGTACGTCCTATGTAGCCAGCACACAGGGAGTCTGGTGTAATGACAGAAGAGGTCAGAGAGGGTGAGTGGCTGACCATGAAGGCCTCATGGGCTACCTGAAGGGATCTGAACTCAGTCGTCAAGGAGACAGGTTGCCACTGTCAGGCTCTAAGCAGGGCACTGAATTTAAGGAAGGTGACTTTGTTGGCAAAGTAAAGAATGAATGGATGTCATCCAAAAGCTATAACATACAAATGCACACCACACACAGGTTCCCAAGTGATTACACTTTTTTTCTAATACCCTCAGAAAGCAAAGTGGACAAAAGGTGAAAACAACCCAATTGTCCATTGATAGGTGAATAAATTAATAAAATGTGGTACACACACACTGGAATATTATTCAGCTACAACATGGGTGAATCTTAAGGATTTTGTTCCATATAATAAGCTAGTCACAAAAGGACAAATCCTGTGTGATCCAACTGATACGAGGTGCCTGGAGTACTCAAATTCATAGAGACAGAAAGTAGAATGGTGGTTGTCAGGGGCTGGGGGAAGGGAGTTAATGTTTGATGGGCGCAGAGTTTCAGTTCTGCAAGAAGAAAAGAGTTCTATGGATGGATGGTGGTGATGGGTGCACAACGGTGGGAGTGTACTTAATGCCACTGAACTGTACACTTACAAATGGTTAAGTGGTAACTTTCATATTGTATATATTTCACCTCAGTAAAAAATAATAAAAAGTGAAAAAACAAAGCAGGAAGTTCCTAGCACACAGGCAGACCCCACCTCCCTCCTCACCTCACATCAGCCCTTCTCCTGGCCCTGGCCCCTCAGCTACTCCTCCTGAAACCCTGGGGTCCTTTCTCACTGCACTCATGTCATCTTGGCTCAATCCCACCAGATAGATGTGGTCTCTTCAGAGCAGGACACACCACAGGGGCCACCTCCTTCCTCACCACCTACCTCATACTACGCCCCCCCACCAAGTTGCCGCTGACTCAACTCTCATATCACTTCTCACAAGTGCTGCTGCTAACCTAAGGGAACCCCTGTTCCATTTCATCTGGTTCTCTTATTTTGAATTTTGTCCCTAATCATACTCTTTTTAGCAACATTGACATCCAAGCATTCCTCTTCTTCTAAGCCATAGAAAAAAACAGGGACCAGAACAGAATCTGTTCACCTCCAAACACATCCCTTCCTGCCTGCCTTATTTTGGTACCTTGCTCCCTATCCTTCTAGCTCCCAAACTAAAAACACAGAGTCCCCTACAACTCAGCAACTCCACTTTCTAGCAATCCATCCCATAGAAATACTTAGACAAATGCACAAAGCTCTACATTCAAGGGTGTGCATTATCCCACCGTTTACAACAGCAAACTAGAAACCACCCAAATGAGAAAATGGATGACTAAGGCTCACAGTCCACCCTGTGCAATGTGGTGCAGCAGGTAAGGAGAACAAAGTTGAACCAAGTGGGCTAACGTGGGCTGAAGGTCCAAAGCAGCTCCAGTGAAAAGCATGGCACAAACTACGCATAAGGCATGATCCTCCTTCTGCTTTTGAGAAACACGGTGTGTGTGAATGTGGATGTCTGCTCATACGTATGACATGGCCGGGATAGGCCTTCACTCACCTCTAAAGGAAGGCCAGTGATGGAGAGGGAGACAAGGCAGCCTCGAAGGCACTTACAGTTTTCACCATAAATGTCTATGTTATTTACATTTTTTACTGTTGTTCAAGCACAGTTGTCCCCATATCCCAACATGCCCCTCAGCCCCACCCATCCCTGCCTTCCACCCTCAAACCTACTCCCTTTGGTTTTGTCCATGTGTCTTTTATACACATTCTTTGATGGCCCTTCTCCTATTTTCCCCCATTACCTCCCTCCTACCCCTTTCTGGTTACTGTCAGTTTGTTCTTTATTTCAATGTCTCTCATATATTTTGCTTGCTTGTTTTGTTGATTAGGTCCCACTTATAGGTGAGAGCATATGGTATTTGTCTTTCACTGCCTGGCTTATTTCACTTAGCATAACTGTCCACGCTGTCACGAAGGGTAGGAGTTCCTTCTTTCTTTCTGCTCCCTAGTATTCCATTGTGTAAATGTGCCACAGTTTTTCAATCCACTCATTTAGTAATGGGCACTTAGGTTGCTTACAGCACTTGGCTACTGTAAATTGTGCTGTTATGAACATTGGGGTGCATAGGTTCTTTTGGATTGGTGTTTCAGGATTCTTGGGGTATAATCCCAGCAGTGGGATTGCCGGGTCGAAAGGCAGTTCCATTTTTAGTTTTCTGAGGAAATTCCATACTGTTTTCCACAGTAGCTGCACCAGTCTGCATTACATTTTTTAAAACAAGAACATATTCATTTCATACTTTGCATAGTAAAAAATAATTTTAAAAAACTCACAGGTAAAAATAGTAAAGCATACTACCCTTCCACATTTCTGCATTCCCCAGAACACACAGCACATCTGCCAGCTGGGTCGGGTGCCCCACGTCTCAGTCCCTGATCCCAGACACCACACTCCAGCCAGGCATCGTTTTCTCCAGCTCCCAGAACAGCTCTGCTTCCTCTCTCCACTGCCCTCCCTTCTGCTCAGCCTTCCTCACTCCATCAGGGCTCAACTCGACTCCAAAACACCTTCCCAGGTTCTGCTAGGCAAGCCCAGCTCCCTACCAAAGCCCCAGGGTCCTCAGCACAGCCTTCATCACGACCCTCATCCCTGCTCATGGCAGTTACAGCTGGGCCAAAGACACAGAGACCAAGCCTGCCATGCTCACCTGCAGCTCCCCGAGGCCTCACACAGTACTGGGAGCTCAATGGGCCAGAGGCCTCACTCAGGGGGCAACAAGAAACACCAGAACAAGAATGCAAAAACTCCATTACCTCTTTAAAGAAAGCTCCCTGGGGCCATTCTAACCTTCTCTTCCGGGAATGGTGAGCTCCACCCCAGGATGGGCAAGGCAGTCAGAGGGCCACACTCCACAGTCAGCGAACAATACTCAACTGAGAAACTGCCAAACAAAACCACCTCTGTGTCTGCTTTAAAGTTGAGCAGGAGTTAGCACCCATTCTGTCTTCTGTCACCCTGTGTAGATCAGGTCCCTTTATAGAGCTGAAGAAGACTGGGCCCTCTGAGGATCAAGCTGCCTGCTATTCCTTCCCAAAGACTCAGAGGTCCCTGTAAGCCAGGGGTCCCCAACCCCTAGGCCATGGACTGGTACTGGTCCATGGCCTTTTACGAACCAAGCCACACAGCAGGAAGTTATCAGTGGGCCAGCAAGTGAAGCTTCACTCACATTACTGCCTGAGCTCCACTTTCTGTCCCTTCTCCCCAACCCCTCCATCCATGGAAAAATTGTCTTCCACGAAACCAATCCCTGGTGCCAAAAAGGTTGGGGACCACTGCTGTAAGTCACAGCTTCCTCCCTTTTCACTGGGGCTGCCAGGGACACATGATCACAGCATCCTTGCCAGCCTCCCAGCCAGTGGAGGTGCTGGAGCCCTGTCTTGATTTTCTGACTGCCACTTTCTGAACCTCTCTGTCTCTCTAAGCCTCATTAGAAGCCTCCAAAACCCTCTCTGAATGTGTGCAGGAAATAAACAAATAAGCCAACAGGCAGACCAGCAACCCAAGACAAACCCAAAATCAAAAGACAATGTACCAGGCCAATGGTGGGGGCAGGGGGACAGCCAGCAAGCCCTCCCAGGCACACATCCGGTGGCACAGGGGAGGATTTCAATCAAGGAATTAGGTAAACAGAGGCCTGGAGAGGAGACAGAACGCTCCCCATAGGAACAATGGCCATGTCAGGCATGACCTCCATCTTCTGGTCCTAAGTGGCCTTGTCACCACTCTCAGAGCCTCCCCTGGGAAACATGGGGTGGGCAGCTGCCCCCACAATCCAAATCACTGTGCTTGTTACAGTGGAGAACTGGCCACACCACACACAAGCAATTTCATCCTCTTCACACCCCCACTGATGCAAGCAAGGAGGCCAGGCTTCCGTTCCTGAGTGTCCCCACTAGACAGGAGAGTCCCTGCAGGAGGATGAGCCTGATGTCACAGCACATGCCTCACATCAGACCAGGGTGAGCCCTACCATGACAAATCGGCTACTCAGATGCCCCCAAGTCTGGGTGACTAAGCCTCACCCACCCATCCCACTGTCACCTCCTATCACTTCCCACCTCTCGAAGGAAGTTGCAGCCCTCCCAGCCCTCCTCCCTTGTGAGCATGCCACACTATTTTATACGCTGATATTCTACACACAGGCTTCCCCTTACTGGAATTTCCTTCCTCCCCCCTCTACTCAACAAAGCTCTCCTTGCTCCCAGATGTAAGTTAACATCCACCACCTCCAGGGACAGAGTGGGGCTTTCAGCTTCAGGACTCTCAGGGCAGTTTTATCCAGCACTTGGCTCAGTCAGAGGCCAGCACAGCTGCCTTGTCCTGGGTACCAAGGAGGAGGAAGAAAAACGAGAAATGGTCTGGGACCACAGGGATCTCAGTCGCTCTCAGATCCATCATTTCATTTCATTTCAACCACCAAGAATCCCCTGAGGCAGGTGTGTTTATATCTCCACTGTAAAATGAGAAAACTAAGGAGGAGAAAGAACTGTCAGTGTGCCCAGAGATAAGTTAGAAAAAGGCTGAGGCAGAATGGAACCCAAATCCTCCCACAGGCTCATCCACAAAGCCCTGGCACCACTACTGCCACCACATTGTGATATAAACATTTAGTTCGTGTTCATTTCCCCAGTGAAGCTGAACTTTCTCAAGGACTGGGCCTGTCTGAACTCTCATCAGGCCCAGGCCCCATATATACAAGCCCTTCCTCCACACCTGCCAAGGAAGAAGGTACAGATGGAAACCCATTGGGCTGAGCACACTGGTTCACTGGGAGGAGCGGAGGGCAGAGCTTTGCTTCAAACATCTTTGGACTCCATCATAAGCATGCATTACTGTTGTAATTAGAAATCTGAAATAAAGGAACAAATGCTTCCTGGAAGAATAAATGGATGATGAAATGCCCCAAAGTATAGACTCATTCACTCAATCATCAAATATTTCTTGAACACTTACTATGTTCCAGGAACTGTTCTAAATGTTGCGTATGCAGCATCATTCGACAAAACAGACAAAATCCCTGCCTACATGGAACTCATATTCTAGCTGAGAGAAAACAAACATGAAAAAAAATAAATGGTAAAAAATTCAATGAAAAAAATAAGAAGGCAGGGAAGGAGGCAAGGGTGTCAAGAGAAGACGAGTTCCATTTTTAAATGAGTTGGTGAGAGGAGGCCTCATCGGGTGAGTGGAATTGAAGCAAAGCCCCAAAGGTAAGCAACCTGCCTGCAGATACCTGTGGGAAGAATGTCCCAGGCAGATGAACAGCCAGCACAAAGGCTCTGAGGCCTGACTGCTTCTGGCATGTTCACAGAGCAATAAGGAGCCAGAGGGGAGCAGCTGGAGAAGGGGAGGTGACAGTGGACAAGGTGTAGAGGCTCCTGTAAAGGCAGTGGTGTTACTATAGTGCAGGCTGGAAGGTTTTAGTGGCCACAGTGGTCCTTTCAATTAACATCTAAGGTTCCCACAGGACACTTCACAGGGAAGCATCTTAGGGTCCCCCAGAGCCTTCCTGCCTCCTGAGACTCCCAAGGGGAAAAAATGTTCCTAAAGGTGATTCAGAGATGCTGTCTGGACACAAACAAGCAAGATCCACAGGCCTTCCCCTCACAGGCCCGGCCCAGTCAAGTCATGCTGAACAACTGGCCAGACAAACCTACTTCCCATGCCTCCAAAAAGGCTTCTTCAGAGTGTGGTGGCATCAGATGAGATCCCTTTGCAAAAGGCAAAGGAAAACTTTTAAAGCATAAGGTTCTCACTCTGCTACTGTGTTCTGAACACATGCTTGACCTGGCTCTGCCTGCAGCCGAGGAGAAGATGCTGTGATACCCATCTTAGAGATCAGAGAAAACAAGGCTCTGAAGCACACATGGCTCACTCGGGATACAGTAGGCAGAGGAGCAGGGAATGTAGTTCTTTTTGACACGGAAACTTGTCCTCCTAACCATCCAATGCCACCCCCCCAACAAGGGGCCAGACATCACTTGACAAGGGCTAAGTAGCTACCTCTGGCTAGCAAGCAGACAATCAAAACTCTCTTCCTAGCTGGACAGGGCTTCCATCAAAGGGCTTCCCTGGCTCTGCCCCCCTCCCTGCCTTCCACAAATCCCTGTCCTGCTCCCTCTCTCCTGTCCAACCGCACTCACACCGCAGGTCCCTGAGAATCCTCATAGGAGCAGGGGAGTGGCTACAGAGATGCTGTACGTGGACTCCAGGCACAGAGCCTGTGGCCACCAGACCAGTGCTGATGTGACACGGGCCAGGGGCAAGTGACTGACAATTTTCTCTCTTCAAAAGAAAGTCATCTCTATATGTGGCAATGTTCTGTACCTCAGCTGCAGTGGTGGGTATGCTGGTACATACATTTGTCTAAACTCATCAAACAGTACACATCCAACAAGCATATTTTATTACATGTCAATTATGCCTCAATAAAAAGAATGAAGGCACTCTCCTGACATTGCTGGATCCCATTAGGAAAGAGCCACTGCTCTCTCCAAAAGGAGTATGGGAGACAGTTTAACTGAAACCCTGAAGAGCACATAATATTTTGCTTTACTAGGAGAGGGGAGGGATCCCATTTGGGCCAATGGTCCTCCCAGATGGGGATGTATCTTGTTAGTGTCCTTGCTGAAATTCTGGTACTTAAGAATAAAAGCTGTTTCATCGTGTGTGCAGGAGCCGAAGAGACCTAGAGAATCAACGTCAGCAGGAGGGAAATGTCTTAGGGCCCTCCAAGGGACAGTGCAGTGTGACATGGGAAGAGGGGAGCACAGAGGTCTGGCCAAGCTCTTGCTGCAGCCACTCCAACTTCCTCAGGGCCAGGTGCACAACGGGGCATGTGGCGTGCCAGGGCAGAGTGGCCTCACCTTCCAGTCCTTCCTCCATGCCTGTATCAGGCAAGACCTCACATCCCTAGACAGTCTCTGGAATCTGCTGGGGGTGGTAAGGGAACTTCAGAGTTAATAAACTTTAATCTTCTAGCAAACACTACAATTAACATGCCTAAAGTACAGTTGCTTTGTAATTAAATTGAAGAACAAAACCCAAAACACACGTCCCTGTTAACTTATTGTCAAACTTCTTAGTAGGTGTCTTGGCAATTAAACTCACTTACTCGTTTGTTCTTGAAAAAGTATTTATTACTTCAATTTAAACTAATGCCATAATTATACCATGTGTTATTCATAAGATCACTCACCAATGAGGTTTAGTCATCTGGCCTGCTTTGTCAGGGGCCTGAAACTAGACATTGTCAGCATGGAACATTAATTAAATAGCATTTGTCCTAATAATTCTCTTTTTTCAGGGGGGGGCGGTTGCTTCAAGAAACCTTGGGAGTGAGGTCCATCAGCTGATGGCTACTTGCTGTGAGAACCAGTCAGGCTGTCTGGCTGGGAAGGTACAATGGCTCACCAGAGCCACATGTGACCTTGCAGAAAGACTTCAGGGAGGCCTGGAGTGTCCCGTGCAGGAGAGAGGGCTGACCCCAAGCTCTATTTCCCCAGGAACCAAGAACACACCAAGATGTAGTGTGGGCCACAGAACAAGCCACAGCAGAGATGCACCAGCTCGAAGGCCAAGAAAGAATGGGCAACAATGAGGTGCCACCGGGGACAGTTCCTAAACACAAAGTCTTACTGAGCACTTAACATGTGTCAGGACAGGCAAAGCCCTTTGAGTGTATTAAGTCATTTAATCCACACACAGACCACAGTGGGCAGGGATGATTATTTTATCCCCATTTTACAAGTGAGGAGGAGATTGCTGCACAGAAAGATTTGAGTGGCTTGCCCAACATCACATGGCTAGACAGGCAGAGCCAGATTCAACCCAGGTAGACTGCTCCTGAGTCTGTGCCCCTAACCAGGATGGACAGGCAAACAACCAAACCTTTTGTACCCAAAGGGTCCTGTGCCCACATCCAGCCCTGTAAAGAAATAATATTGCCACTCCTGGTTCCCATACATGGTTTATTATCAGACCACTTGCCATACACCAGGCACTCTGCCTGTTGCTTTACTCTTGTGACCCAGAAATCCCCATCCCTGTTCCTTGGGCAAGGAGGCTGAAGCTCAGAGAAGTCACCACAGGCAGTAAGTAGGAGGGTGGGGAGGCAGCCTATTATTGTATTAATTTTTGCACTTAACACAAAACTCAAGAGGCATAAAAACTGCAGTGAAAAATATATTTCCCATCCCTGTCCCAAGTCACTGTGTCTCCCTCCCATACACAGCACTTTCTTATACTGTGTGTGTGCTCACATACACACACATACAAGCTTGCTTTTGCAAACAGCAACACCACACTGCCATTCTTGCACTGCAGTTGTCAGCTAACAGCACCATGTGTTGGAATGATTGCCTCTTAGTACATAAAGAACTACAGTTTTCCATTAAATGTATATAACATAACATACTTAACTAATTTGCTAAAGATGGACATATGGCAATTTCTACTGTTACCAACAATAAAACCTTGTGAATTAAAAAAAGAGTCTACCTGTGGTGTTTGCTACCCACACCTTTGACATGAGGACCGGGAATCAGACCTGGCCAGCCCCACACCCTCCAGCCACGTGACCTAGAGTAAGTCCCTCTTCTTCTCTGAGCCCCTTTCCTCATCTGTAAGACAGGGATCACACAAACACACCTGGAAGGGTTTCTGTGAGGATAACGTGAGCTGATGCAGCTTGCACAGTGCCCAGCATGGACTGATGACTGCAGAGATATAAGCCACCTCTCACTGACACCTGAGCCTCCTCAGTTTTCTGTCACCTGAGTCATCTGGGACATTCAGGCCCTGCCTCTGGCTTGGACTCTGGGCCTGGGGTTTGTCCTCAGTCAGATCGTGGATCCTGTACCCATGTCAGTTTCTTCCCTTCCATGTGCGGCCAGTGAGTCCAGTGAGTCTGGACACAGGCAGTGGAAGGACCAGAATCTTCTGGAGATGAAGACCTCCAGGCTCTATGTCTGCCCCCAAGTCTCTGGAATGGGCATGAAGAACAGGGCCTAGAGGTATCATCTGAGGTAGCATGGAATGGATCCCACAAATATCCAATGATCCTGAGCTCATCGGTGAAACCCCTATGGCCTGCCCAGCTATAGTTACTGCCCACAGTGCAGCCATATGATCTTTCCCTCTTTCCATTACCCCCCGCCCAGCCTTCCAGCATGTTCTTCCCTCTGCCTGGGATACTCTTCTTATGCCCCTCCATCCCAGACCTTTGCTTGCCTACCTCCTAATAGTCTTCTAGGCCCTGCTTACATGTCACCATCTCCAGGAAGCTCTCCCTGACCACATTGCCACAAACTGTACAATCACCACCAAGAAAAAGATTGGCCCTGAGGCTATAACAGGGAGGAATGTTGGGCCACAGCTGCAGGGAGAGGTGGCCTAGCATCAGGAGCCAGGTGCGCCCTGCATGGGGACCTAACTACAGACACCAGCCAGAAGGGTAACATCTGCCCTCAGTGCAGCAGGAAAATATCTTTAAGACATTTGGGTGGGGAAGAACTTCTTAAATAGAAAAGAAAAAGCTAAGCATATAAAAGATTAATAAATTTGACAAGAAAGCAATAAAGAACTTTTGTGCATTAAGACAGCTAACTGAAAGAGGATATTTGCAACACCTAACTTACAAAAGAAAAGGTTCAATTTTAAAAATGGGTAAAAATTTAAAAAATTAAAAGGCATTTCATAAAACAGAAAACAAAAATAGCCCATAAAGACTTGAAAAGATGCTCAACCCATCTGTTATCAGGAGAATGTATATTAAAATCATAGTAATACACCATTTTCACATAAAAATCTTAAAATTAAAGCACTACCAGGTGTTGGTGAGGTTGGGAGCTTTGAGAACTCTCATATGTCGCAGATGGCAGTACAAGTAAGCAGGATGGGAAACAATTTGGAATGACCTAGTGAAGTGAAACATGCACAGATCCAAAGTCCAGCAATTCTTCTCCCCAGGAGAGACCCTCAAAAAACTCACACAGAAACACTGAAGACAAATACAAGAATGTTCTTATTAACATTATTTGTAATAGCAAACATCTGGAAACAACCCACACGCCCATAACAATAAAATAGATAAGTCACATGATATTATGCAGCAATCAAAATGATTGAATATACCCACCTCATCACATGAGTGGATCTCAAAATCCTAACAATTAGTGAAAAAAGCAAACACAAAAGCATACAGAAGAGTCATTCCATGTATTTAAGCTTCACAAACAGGTCAACCTAAGCAGTATGTATTTTGGTATTTCTTTTTTTTATCTTCTCCCAAGGATAAGTTTTACTAATTTTAGAGAGAGAGGAAAGAAGAGAGAGAGAGAGAAACATCAATTGGTTGCCTCCCGTATATGCCCCGACTGGGAATCAAACCCGGAACTGTTTGGTGTACAGAACGACATTCCAACCAACCAAGCCACCTGTCCAGGGCTGTATTTTTGTATTTCTTTATATGACAAACTATAAAGAAAAGCAAGGAACTGGTGAGCACATAATCGGGAGAGCAGTTGTCCCCAGGGTAGAGCTTCTTTGCTTTTTTTAAACTGGTATGGGTCCATGACAGTTCGTTTTATTGTCATTCTCTTAACACAGATATTGTAATCATGTGCAGCTTTTAAGTTTTCAAAATAATTCTAAAAGTAGCACAAATAGACAGTGGCAGTGAGCTTTTGTTTCTGTGGAATTCTAGCAGCTGACAGCTCCCAGGCCTGCCAGCTAGCCCAGAGGCAGAGGTGGAGACTCTAGGGGAAAAGACCTCTGGGGCCCTGATTTCACAGCCCAACCCTGTGCAACTTCATCCGAATCACTCTACTCATCTTTTTCTTCATTTAAAATGAGTGCATAGAAAAATAGTTAAAATGTACATGGTAGGAATTCAGTGAATATTTGTTGAATGAATGAGTCAATGATTTCTAAAATCCCATGACAACTCCGCCACTCACCCAAAGGGAGGAATTATGGCTGCAGCTCCTAGCACAGCCCCCACCAACACACAAATGAATATACCAGAATTTGCAGTAGCAAATCAGAGTTCTCTGTTCTGTTCAGTCCAAACTTTTGGTATTTTAATGTTCCAGATTTTCTCTCTCAAATGTCGACTTCTCTTTTATTTTTCCTTTCACTGTCATAACAAGCATACATGTATTTTCGAGGAAATTTTACCAAATGGCACATCTTGCATTTTGTAAACCACATACATACAAACCCCTCTCACTCCTCTGCCAAGTTCTGTCTCAGGACCCACTGCTTTTGCTTCTCTGACCTTTGACTCCTGACTCAAATGGCCAGTCCTGAGGCTCCACCCAGGGCAGGACATTCTTGGGTTTAAAGGAAGGAAGGCTGAAAGGCAAGTGAGGAAAAATCAGGCCTTATCCAGCAAGGTTGGGACCTTACTTATGAAATGCACTAAACTGACCAACCTCATCAGCCTAGGACATGCCAAGTCAATTCCAAACCACCACCCTCCTCCTTGGCATCAACTCTGCCTGACTGGAACAGGAGACGGAAGTTGAGTTTAGCAAGCCCCAGATTGCAGAAATAGGATGGTGCCTTAACTAAGTGCAGGAGCATTGCAGTCAAAAAGAACCTCTCTAAGACCTGTGTTCCTCATTTGTAAAATGCAGCAATTAGCCCACCCAAGGGAGTCATCAAGTAGCCATTTTAAATGAAATAATATATGTAAAAACACTTGCAGTTCAGCATCCAAAAAAGTTGCTATATCACCAAACCACTTCTGTTTGACTTTGGAAGGAATAATACAATCTTTAGAGTCAATCGGACTTTCACTGGACTTATTTGCAGCTAGTGCTGTAGTGATGGGGGGAGGAGTTCTGGAGGCCCCATTTGGGCATATCAGCAATGTAAATCCTCCCAAGGCCCTCAGACAGGCCAATGCCAGCCATGTCGAGAGAGCACCCAGACCCTGCATTCTTGGGGCTAAATGTGCTGCATCAGAGATGACGTGGGCTTCCACCTCCTGGGCTCACCTAGCACAAGGCATGTTGGGAAACGGGCCAGAGGCTGGGCTGTGAGTGAAGGACAGAGCCAGGACAAGCAGCTAGGCGGGTGGTTAAACTTTTATACTAAAGAATGTCTTGAGGTAAAACCTTGGCCTCCAACTTTGTCAAATCAACTCTGTCAAGTGACCGTGGCAGGAAAAGGCAGGAGGTCCTGCACGGAATCCAATGAAAGAGCTCCGGACTTCAAAAAGTCTAAAGCCAAATGGGTCAGCACCCTGGACAGCGGCATCCAAATTGTGACAGTTTTGCACCACCCACCTCGATCAAAATCAGCAAGCATAGCAGATTATCTCGAGTCCCCGCCCTCCCCCCCCCCTTCCGTCAAGGAGGCCTCACAGGGCAATTAGCACTTTATATTACTTCCCACATACAGCCTCGGAATTCCTCCCAACACAGCATTCAAGAACAAACCAACTGCCTGCAGTGGTCCACCAGAGGAGAGCTATTGGTCACCCTGCATCTTTCTGGAATTACTGATAAAGGCCAGTCTGTTTGAAAACTTACTTCACCCTCACCAAAGGTTGCAACAGTGTAGGTGTTCGAAGAGAGGGGCACACATACCTTTTATTTTGACTGGAGGTTCTGGGTGAGAGAAGAAAGGAGAAGAGTAGGAGAGAGTGTCTGAAGAATGAAACATCTGTTACCTAACCCATCTCCCTACCTCAGAGGTCAGATTATCTATCCAGTGCCCTTGTATTTCCCCCTATTTCTACTTTGTCTTGTGCTAAATTTTTTTGAAAGCTCCATGTCCTCATATATTATTTGGTTCATTCACACAAGGACAATTTCTTAGGGCTTACTCTGTTCCAGGCCCCATGCTAAGCAACAGGGACACAGAAGTGAATAGCACATAGCCCACTCTTCTGGAGCTAACAGCCTGGAACAGGAGCACAGTGTTCATCAAAGATCAGCCCTCAGGAGTATGTTGGAGCCAGCTGAGGACAGACCACGCGAAGGAGACGTGTTTATGGGAACATGTAACCAAGGAGCCAGCTGCACAGGAAAGGGAGGAGGCTTGGACAGGCAGAGGTCAGGGCACCATTCCTTGAGGACTTGTCTTGAGTTGACTGGGGTTTAAGGGCATAATAAGAAGAAAACACAGAGTCTGAGCAGGTGTCACTCAGTCTGCAATAATGACAGAAGCTCTGCCCTGGCTGGTGTGGCTCAGTGGATTGAGTTCCAGCCTGTGAACCAAAGGTCACCAGTTTGATTCCCAATCAGGGCACAAGCCTGGGTTGCAGGCCAGGTCCCCAGTAGGGGGTGCTCAAGAGGCAACCACTCATTGATGTTTCCCTCCTTTTCTCTCTCCCTTCCCCTCTCTAAAATAAATAAATAAATAAAATCTTTAATAAAAAAAAAGAAAGAATTACAGGAGTCCAGACAGGATGGGCAGGCTGGAGAGCTGATCCCTATCTCCTGTGGTTAACATTCCTACCAAAACCACCTCAAAGCCTTAGGGAGAACCAGGGCTTGAAGAGTTTCTGTAGGTCAGAGCAGAAGGGAAGCAAAGATGCCAGGAGAAGTAAGGTGGGAAGGGCCCATAGACAGTGGGCCTCAGCATCCTCCAACCCTGGCCACATCCACACCTACTACACAGGCCAGCTTCAGAGCAGACCCAACACTGGGGTTGAGCCACCAACACTAAGGGTTCTCAGAGGAAGGCTGGTCCCCTGAGAGATGCCCTGAGGACTACACAGGGCTCTGACATGTCTCCAACTCCTCCCAGGGCCAGAGACTAAGAGGAGGTAGGAGGGAGAGGCCAGGTCCTGGACAGAGTCCAGTTCCAGTGCCCAGAGTCTCAGGCTGCCCTGCCCCCATCACCACCTCATGTTTATTTTAGCACAGTAACTGCTCCTTCCATTCCTCCTGGAAGTCTCCAACAGCATATTTGCTCAAGAACTGAGGAAAGCACTCCAGTCCTAGAGCAGCAGAGTATTTAGGCAAATGCAAACATATGCTGAATTCTCTTCTTAGTTACATTCTTGGCAAAGGAATTATTTTACCAAGAGACAAAGTAGGACTTTCAAGGGTTCACTCACTTCATCCTGGCCCCAGCTATGGGGCTGCCAACCCTCAACAGCCCCCATCCCCCTTAAAGGCACATAATGGGTGGTCGTGCTATAAAAAGGTAGCAGGGGGGATCCTTGTGAGGAAACCGCTCTGCATCCTGACTGTGGGGCCCCATGAATCCACACATGATAAAACAGCACACAAGTGAATACACATACCCAACTGCACATAAACTGGGGAATACAAAAAAGGTCTATGGATAGTGTCGGTGTCAAATCCTGCTTATGATACTGTATTACAGTTACGCATAACGCTGCACTGGGGAACCTGGGTGAAGGCCACATGGGATCTCTCTGTATTATCTCTCATAATTGTATGTTAATCTCTATCTCAAAATAAAGTTTTTTTAAAAAATGCATAATGTGGAAACCACCTTATCTTAGAACTAGGACTGGTCTGTTTTTACAGAGCAGCCATAAGGAAACCTAAAGCTATTTCTCCAAAGCCCATTTTTCCAGTTTTCTAACAAGCAAATTACGATTTTCTTCATATGGCCGGTATTCAAAGAATCCATGTCCAGCCCTTCCCAGGGTCCCCAGTCCCACATAACCCCAGCCTGGCTCTATGACACTAGTGGTGTCCCACCCCCTGACACTTGTTTGAGACCCTAAAACTATGGTCAGATCAGGATGGAGAGAGGAAGGAGCTGGGAAGGCTGGGCAACCATCCAGTGTGAGAGGCAATCTTTGGAGAGGAGGCTTCTGAGAGGACCCATGCTCGCTGTTCTCCCGCACCGCCTGACTGCAGTCTTCAGATCCCTGCCAGCAGTTTATTAATATTTTATTGAAAACTCTAAGATGATTCAAATTTCAGCTGTCATGATAAGGTAGTGTTGCTAGGCAACTTTAGTGCCCGTCTATGGATCTGTTTTCACAGCTCTTCCCCCACTCATAGAGCTCCAGGTTGGGCCTTACCACCCAAGACCCCTCAACTCAGACCACCACTGCTTTCCACACCTTCCACACCTGCTCCAAAACACTCAGCTGCCATGCACGATGGCCCAGTACGCTGGTCTCCCAGCACCCAGCTGTGCCTCCATCAGAGCCCCAGAGTGGCCCCAGCCCCCGTTAACTCACCATACTCACTGTCGTAGAACATGACAAACTTCTGCCAGCGCAATTCTGTCACCAGCCTGAGCATGACGTCGTTGAGGCGCACGGGTGGTCTCGAGGCCAGCGTGTAGGCCTCACCATCAGGACTGGGGTTCAGGTGGCAGGCAGTGCGTGGTGATCCCCCCGGGTTGCGCTGGACAAAGAGGTGCGGGATGTGCATCGCATCTGTGAGGGACTGCAGAGCATTGGCAGATGCACAGCCAGTGGATGTGACCAAAGCCAGAATCCCCTGGGTCATGAGGTCACAGGCTAGAAAGAGAAGGGAGAGACAGGAAGGGGTCAGCATGGGGGTGATGCTGCACTGGCTGTGATCCACACAGCCTGTGCCCAGCAGCTCATGCCTGGGCCCCAAGAAATGCTGCTCCCTCCAAGAACCAAGACCCCATCCCAGTCCAGGCCAGGCCAGGCCAGGCCAGTGGTTCTCAGACACCCAGTCTCACTAATGCCTTCAGTGATCCTGCCAGCTTGGCATCCTTGTGCCCATTCAACAGATAAGAAAACAAAGGTCAGGCGAGGCAGAATTGTTTGCCCTAGGCTACTCAAGGGAGGGGTAGCAGGACAGGGATCCAGCCCACATCTGCTTGACACCCATCAGCATTACTAAATTAACCATCCTCTTTCCTACTTGGACTGTGAGCTCCTTAAGAGTCAAGAACTCATCTTTTTGGTCTGTGTAACCCCAAGGCCAAGCCCAGACCGGGAAAACCATGTGTGCTCTGTTCTTCAATTGTTCGCTGAACTGAATTGATTGGGCTAAAGGGAGTCAATTACATCAGAAAATCAGGGAGACACTTACCCCAGAGGGCCAGGTTGTCAGTAAAAAGAGAGACAGAACCCTCTGTCTTCTGGCCAACTCCACTTTATTCATATCACAAAAATACTAGGTCAAACCCAGGATGAAGCAGTTAGTTCCAGAAGCCCAGGATTATTCAAAAGCCACTTGACAATAACAAAAGAAGATGCTCCCAATTGAGGACAGTTACCGCAGCTCAAAGGACTGACACAAGGCAGCACCAGCAGCCCTTTCCAGGACAGCTGCACTAGCCTTTTGAAGTCATTCCGTGACCACAAGGGGCGCCCTTTATAGCCACACACCTACACCTTTTGGGCACATCAGACCAATGAACAGAAAGATACACCTCACCATATTGGACCCCCCTGCACTAGTTTTGAAGCAACATTTATTAATAATGCTTTATGTGATAGCAAAAATGTGGGAAAGCAGCTGCAGTTTCAAAACACAGCCTGTGAATGTCAGCAGGCCATCTGCTGCAGACAGCCGACTTTTGAACAACTTTGACAATGCAGTTCTTTTTGTTGAGAGTCCATGGTTTTATGTAATGCCTCAGTGAGGCTGGGTGAAGGAGCCCAAGAGCAGGGGAGGCACCCCCAAAGAACAAGGTGGTGGGAGGCTGGGATTGCAGGAAGGGGAAGATCGCCTCCATGCTATCAAACAGCTGCTCCTCATATGAGGACATTCACATTGCACACTCAGGACAATAATTCAAATGCCCATAGCTCTGCCTGCTGACCCCTCAGCCTCCACACATGAGGCAGGGGTTGGGACGGTTAAACAAGAGACTCTCTGAAGTCTCTCTTGAGAATCATGCAGCCTCATCCAAGGCTTTACACTGCAGAGTTCTCCACTAAACAGAAATCCAATCATTGTGGCTCCCAAAAAGCCTTGGGGGTAGAGCCAAACCCCTTAAGTAGTCCTGAAGGACCCCCAAAGACATGTGGCTTCACACTGCTCACATGCCTCTGCCCGCTATGCCCAATCAAGGGCCCAACTTTTGGCCCATGGAATCTGCCATGTTTTCTATTGCCTGTAGAACCTCACATTAACTTTAGTTTCAAGACTCAAAGACTACATCCCCAGAATGGCTATGGACCCCTTGTCCAGTGCTCCCTCTGCACCCCACACTTCCCTACTCTTTCTCTCCTACATGAATGCAAGTTTCAGGGGACAAGGGTCACTGTCCTTCCTCAGACACACACCATGTTCAGCCCATGCAGTCAATAAAGGCCAGTGCAAAAATGCCATAAGCCTGGACGGTTTCATGCCTTCTGGCCAATAAGTCCACTTTGGGCACCTATCCAAACTATGGAAATGGCTCTAGATACAAAAACACTCAAAGGACACGTATGCATACTCTTGAAATATTGCTAACAATCTAAAAGATACAAGTAGGTGAGTGATATGAAAGTGCTCCACTTGCTGAAAACATATGCAGTCTTTAAAACTGTTCACGAAGACACTACAATAACATAGGAAAGTGCTTGTCATAAAAGTTATGTGAAAATAATACACAAGTGTATATATTTTATAATATCAAGTAAACAAAACAGCATGCATGAAAAAAAGAGCAGAAGGAAATCCTGCAAAATGTTAAAAGTGATCACATTTTAAAAGAGGCCTAGAAATGGTTTTCCTTCTTTTCTGTATTTTGCTAAAATTTCATGTTGTGAACAGATAATTCCTTTAGCAAAGGAATATAATCCTGCAATAATGGATAGGTATGAAGCTATGTAAGAGGAGGGACCCTTCTGAGAGAATTTTCTCTGTGCCAAATATTCTCCCAAGTACTTTATACACTGAATTCACAATATGCTGACGACATCTGTATAGAGTAAGTTGCCAGTGCACCCATTTTCCAAATATCAAGTTATAAGGCCACACAACTGATAAGGGACAGCACTGGACTGAGATGCCATTTGATCTAAAAACACCTCTGAGACATGGCTAAGTGACAAAACCAAGACACGGAACTGTGAGCTCACCAGGAGGACCACGAGGTGAAAAGCATACCCACGAAAAAGGCAAGAGAAAGCACTCGAGGTTAGGGGCTGTGATAAAAGGATTGCCCTTTCCTCTCTTGCACATACTCTCTTTAATGACAATACATTGCACTTACAACTTTTAAAAAAGTAAACTTACAAAATAAACTGTACATCACTGGAGCATAAAGGTATCCAGGAAATCCAGCCCTGGTCCCAGCCCAGGACACCAATGAAAACGCCCTCACTGTGGCCCTCATTGGGTCCCAGGTCTCTGTTGCTCACCCTGCTTGGCTCCCTCCCAGGTTATCATCTGACTTCTGATGGCAAACGCTGTCCCCACTCCAATACACTGGGTTCTTTCTGAGCCTCAGTTTCCCCACGTAGGCAGGCTTCCTACTCCTCACGGACTGTTCCTTACCTCTTATTTCCCTATTTGCAAACTTCTGCACTAAGTACTGTTGGGGGGAAGACAAAGAGAACAAAGATAAACTTTGATCTTTGATCTACCAAGGAGACAGACCCCACAAATCAGCCTGTGAGAAAGGAGAGAGGAACCCAGAGGAGTGTAAACACATGTGGGGTTGGTATCTGGCCCTGAAAAGAAGAGCAAGATTTAGACAACAGAGATGGGGAGAGCAGTGTGATAAGGATGCAGTATGACAAAACAGGACCAGGCAGCAGGGGCATGCTCAGGGAACACACAAGTATCTGACTTGTCACCCTGCCCCAGCCCTGCTGGCAGCCAGAGACACCAGCTCTCTGGCCAGGCCTGGGTGCACTGGGACAGCAGAACTAGCTCTGGAATTTCATGCTTCCAGTCTGGGTTGCTCTGCTCAGCAGCCATGTGGCTGTGGCATGTCTCCTTTCTCAGCCTCTGGTTTCTATTAAGTAAGGATAAGAATCTCTACCCAGCAGAACTATGAGAGCAGTGACTTAACATGGACCACAAGTGTCAGCCCCATGCTTGGCACAACAAAGATGCTAAATAGATGTCAGTTTCCCACCCCCCTCCCTGAGCACCCCAACCTCCCCATCAATGTCCCCACCCAAGTCATGCCCAGAATCCTAAGAAACAGTAGTTACAATAGAGGGTGACCTCACTCCTGCAGCTGACAGCCCTCCCCTCAGAGGTGGGCACCACCAACTCTCGCTCCTATGGCCACCTGCAGCTGCACGCAAGCTCCTCAAGCCTCTGGGCTCAGCAAACAGGGTGGGTAATTAGGGCTGGAAGCCTCTCCCAGGGACTAACGGAGAGGCCCGATGCAAGTCAATTTCCAATCCACTGTGAATGGTCTGCTAATTGGGGTACTGTTGAAATGACGGTTATTTAGACAGTTATGTTAGGCTCCTAACATAAAAATAATAAGATCAAAATACATCAGATCAAAGCGAGATCAGCTATTAGCTTAATCAAGGTTGCATGCTCATTCCCAGGATAGGACGTTACACAACTCACACCATGGTTGTGAAGAGAGATGCTAAACATCAGTGTGGGGTCCAATGGCCTGGGTCTGAAGCTGGGCCCTGCTATGGACACTCCATGGGACCTTAGGCAAGGGGCTGGGCCTCAGTGTCTTTTCTGTCCAGTAAAGACAATGGCACCCACTTCACAAGGCTGTTGTGCACGTCCTATGAAAGGTCTTTGTATATGAAGAGCCATTCACATGGCCTAGTACATAGTAGGAATGTAGGAGTCACCACTGTTATTCCTCTCCATCCCAAAGGTATTTCTGCAGCTCACAAGAAGATAACAACCTTTGTTATAATTCTTTGTCTCCAATATCAGATGGTCATAAAGCTGATCTCTCTTGATTACAACAATGCAGGCAGATGAATTGATAAAGGCTCCCTGAGAATGGCTCATCAGCTGGAAAAGACATGAATGTAATGAGCAGCTTTGAGCCCCATTACCCGAGCCTGGTGGCCTAGGAGAGCAGAGGGTCGCTCAACAGCTTCCCAGGAACTGGGAAGAAAGAGGCTGCTCAGAGGTCGGGGTTGAGGCCAAAGGAGAGGATTCCTGGGACTCAGCTGTCTTTCGCAGACAGCCCCACAATCACATCCCACCAGTCTCCCTGAGACGTCAGTACCCTGCTGATCCAGGCTCTCCACACAGAGAACTCAGGGCGAGATGAGTCAGGCACAGCACTGGCCACATCAGATGGGATCTCTATAACTTGCATCCCTGGTGAGTTTTCTGATCCCCCGGTGAAGCACAGAGAGGGCTGGCCAGTTGGCCAGGGCCACACAACCAGACAGCAAATGGCACAAAGAGCCTCAGAACCAGACCACAAGGTACCTCCATAGCCAGTCCCAGGAAGACATGGTAGCCACCAAAGGACAGAGCCCAGGATCCTGAGGTATCTACCCCACCCTCCCTCGGATGGAAACTCCTGGGGCAACTCCACACTTACCACTGGCTCCAGGGAAGAAGCCTGCAAGCAGATACAAAGCCTCTCTTCTCTAAGGACAAATGTTCAGCTCAAGTCACTGGATGCCTGCGGGTGGGTGCTGAATATAAGACAAGTGCCCCCAGGCATTGAGGTCACTCTGGCACCACTGCTGATCCATGTCCCACCTTCTTTTTCTTATTTTATTTTTTAAATATATTTTATTGATTATGCTGTTACAGTTGTCCCATTTCCCCGGCTTCACTCAACTCCATCCTGCACACACCCTCCCTCCCACATTCCTCCCCTATAGTTCATGTCCATGGGTCATACTTATAAGTTCTTTGGCTTCTACATTTCCTACACTATTCTTACCCTCCCCCTGTCTATTTTCTACCTACCATTTATGCTCCTTATTCTCTGTACCTTTCCCCCCTCTCCCCCTCCCACTCTCTGTTGATAACCCTCCCTGTGATCTCCATTTCTGTGGTTCTGGTCCTGTTCTAGTTGTTTGCTTAGTTTGCTTTTGTTTCTGTTTTAGGTGTGGTTGTTAATAACTGGGAGTTTGCTGTCATTTTTACTGTTCATATTTTTTATCTTCTTTTTCTTAGATAAATCCCTTTAACATTTCATATAGTAAGGGCTTGGTGATGATGAACTCCTTTAACTTGACCTTATCTGAGAAGCAATTTATCTGTCCTTCCATTCTAAATGACAGCTTTGCTGGATACAGTAATCTTGGATGTAGGCCCTTGCCTTTCATGACTTAGAATACTTCTTGCCAGTCCCTTCTTGCCTGTGAGGTCTCTTTTGAGAAATCAGCTGACAGTCTTATGGGCACTCCTTTGTAGGTAACTGTGTCCTTTTCTCTTGCTGCTTCTAAGATTCTCTCCTTCTGCTTAATCTTGGCTAATGTAATTATGGTTGGGGAAGTTCTCCTTCATTATTTGTTCAACTAACTTTTCAATTTTTTGCTCTTCCTCTTCTCCTTCTGGTACCCCTATAATTCAGATGTTGGAACGTTTCCAGATGTCCTGGAGGTTCCTAAGCCTCTCCTCATTTTTTTGAATTCTTGTTTCTTCATTCTTTTCTGGTTGGATGTTTCTTTCTTCCTTCTGGTCCACATCGTTGATCTGAGTTCCAGTTTTCTTCCCATCACTATCGGTTCCCTGTACATTTTCCTTTGTTTCTCTTATCATAGCCTTCATTTTTTCATCTAATTTGTGACCAAATTCAACCAATTCCGTGAGCATCCTGATTACCAGTGTTTTGAATTGTGCATCTGATAGGCTGGCTATCTCTTTGTTGCTTAGTTGTATTTTTTCTGGAACTTTGATCCTTTCTTTCATTTGGGCCATTTTTTTTTTTTTGTCTTGGCCCACCTGTTACATAAAGGGGCGGAGCCTTAGGTGTTCACCAGGGTGGGGTAACACTGGTTGCTGCGCTGTGACTCTGTACATGAGGGAGACGTCCAAGAGGGAGCAATGGCACTTGCTCCACTCTCTGCCAGATTTTAGTCACTCCCTCCACTACCCACAATCAAATTGGGCCCTTCTGGTGCTGCTTCCCAAGTGGGTGGGTTTGTGTACATTCTAGGACCTTGTGGGTCTCTCCAACGGCCTCTCCTGTGAGGCTGGGAGTTTCTCCTGCTGGTGCCTCAACCCCTACAGGTGTTTTCAATCAGAGGTTTGACGCTTTATTTCCCCATGCTGGAACTCTGGGTTTTCTGGTGAAACGTGGTCCACCAGCTGCTGCCTCGCTGGCCAGCTGCAGCTCTGCCCACCCCGCTCCACAATCTGCCACCTCACTGGGCCCGCCAGCCGCCACCTTGCCACGAGTCCTTTCCACCCGGCTGCCCATCTCCGCCCCTCTTACCGGTCTGGATGAATGTTTCTTTTTTTTTTTTTTATCTCCTTGGTTGTCGAACTTCCATACAGTTCTGTTTTCTGTCAGTTCTGGTTGTTTTTTGTTTTTATATTGTTATTGTCCTTCTTTTGGTTGTGCGAGGAGGCACAGTATGTCTACCTACACCTCCATCTTGGCCGGAAGTCCCATGTCCCACCTTCTTGATCCCCATGGGGATTCCCAGAAAATTCCAGGGCCAGGGCCAGGGAAAACTATACCATAAAAGGTTTGTACTAGATAGAGGAGATGCACAATTTCTGGTGCCACTACCTGGGAGTGATGTGGGCCACAACCAACCCAACCCTTCCCTCCACCATGTGCCCTGAATGTGTCATGCCCCAGGGCACACCGATACCTGCTCCTCCTGTGGTCCCTGAATAGGCAAGATCTGACTACACAGTCCCTGCTACTCTAAGGCCACAAGCCCCTCAACATCCTGTACCATTAAATAGCCTTTGGGTAGCCAGAATGACAGCACTTTTCCAGATGCACAAGGCACAAGAGGACACACTACCTGGACACTCAAGCAGCCTATAGTAGAGGTGCCCTCGACCCAAAGAAGCTTGGGGAGACTTCACTGGTCTTAGAGGCAGTGGAAGGGAAAGCCAGGGTCTGGTCAGCCCCAGGCTCAGCCCTGCCCTCCAGAAGGAAGGGCCTCTTTCTGAGGGGGTCCAGCAGGCCAGCCCAGGCATGCCAGCACCTCTGCCTGCCCCAGCGGGGGGCTCTCGCTGCCACCTTGTTACTTCAAATAATCTTAACAGCCACAGCACTCACTGTCTCCAGACACCCTCATTACCTGTGCCCTTCCCCTCCTCCTTTTAGTTGGCACCCCTTTTATTAATATTTGAATTCTAATGACTAATGCTTTTAAATTAAGGTAGCATTTATAAATACTTTATGGTCAATGAATAATTGACCAAATTTAGCATTGTCATAACTCAGAGTAAATTATTGATCTATAAAGAATAATGTTTTTTCATGTTTTATTAAGCTGTTTAAAAGATAAACAAAACCATAAATGGGGGAAGTCAGTGGCAGAGTTATACAAAGGCCACTCACTATGAAGAGGCGCCCCTGAGGGTAGGGTCACCGGGCCTCCCCTTCCCTCCCTCCAGAGCACAGGACAGTCCTGACAAACATACTGTCCTGTAGACCTTTGCTTAAGCAGCCCTCCCACCAGCTACTTCCTGCCCTTACTCTCTGTCCCTTGCTCAGTTTACTCTTTGTCCATTGGTCCTTCCAGTCACTCTTTTGCAGAACCCCTCACTCCCTTCTTGCTCCTATGTAGCCCAGCTGGTGAAATCCCAACCCAGGATCAGCCCGTGGTGGGTCAACCTGCCTCCATGTCTGTGAGCAATCAGAGGATGGTCAGAGAGCCACATAGCTGACAACACGGTGACCCTTGCCAAGTTACACCATTAACCTCAATAGGTCTCTCCACCCTGCTCTTCATCTTGCATCCCTCCACCACCTCCCTTGCTGTTCTCATCAACCCTCCTGGGCTTCTCCCCCAAGTTCAACTAATGACCTTGCTCATTCTTCATAGATAAAAATAGAAGCCATCATCACTAGGAGTTCACCCCACTTCTTACCACCAGATCCTTCAACCTATCTGGCAAAAGTTGAGGAAGAGAGCTTCTCTTGTCTTAGGCAAGCCTGGGCTCATGAGCTCTGGGTGGCCCCACCTCTTCCTTCTAAACTCAGACCCAGACCCCTCACTTATGTCCTCGTTCAATAAAATCATCACCCTTCCTTGTATATCAGACCCATCCCATTAAAAGTTAAACCCCAGCCCTGTTGATGATTCCATACTTATTGCTCCAGCCCACAACCCTCCCTGGGCTCCTGACCCCCAGTTTGGGGGTCCCCCCTGGTAATGCCACTAGCAGCTCAAACTTAGCATGCCAACACTGAGCCTCCTGGGTGTGATCTTGTCCCTCTTAATCTGCTAATCCCAGTGAAATAGAGTCCCATCCCCCCACTTGCTCCTTGACCCTTCTCTCTCTCTGACTCTCTGCACCTAAGCCATCATGAAGTCCTGGATGTTTTATCTCCAAAATATATCTCAGATCTGTCAACTTTCATCTGTCTTCACTGCCACTACCTTCATCTAAACCACTATCACCTCCCCACTGGACCTCCCCCCAGGACACATGCCACCCATTCTACACACCATAATGGAGCAGCCTTCATGAAATACCAACCAGACTGTGCAGTCCCTGCTTAAAATCTACATTAGCTTCCCATTGTGCTTAAAATAAATTCCATACCCTCAAAAGCGCCTACAAGGCCCTGCCTAATCACACCCACACCGTGTGATGGGGAAGGCTGGCCATTGTGCAGTAACTCAGATACCCCAAACTCTTGCCACTTTTGGGTCTCTTCACACCCCCTACCTGCCTGCAAGGCTCCTCCCATATCTGTCTGGCTAATTCTCCTCATTCTTTACTTTTGTGGGTAACCATCACTCTCTCAAGAGAACTTTCTGTGACCCTGATCTTTCCTCACTGTATTTTGTCTGCATAGCACTCACCCACGTTTGCCATTGTGAACTATGTTGTCACTGCTGCCAGTCATCTCATCCCTAAACCACGAGCCCATGAGCAGAAGCACCTGTATACTTTTTATCTTCCCAACCCCTGGCCCACCGCTCAACTTGACATTGCATAGCAACACACTATGTAATTAATAGTCCTAACAACTCTGCTAAGATAAGCACTGTTGGTGTCCATATTCCAGGGTAGAGACACAGAGTTTTCAAGCTTGCCAAGGTCCCCAGATGCTCATCATCCCAAAAGTGAAGCCACATCCCACAATTTGAACAAGGGGAGTTTCTGAAAGCCAATCCTCCACTCTGAAAAAGGATTTCACCAAGAGTTTAGAGAATGCTGAGGAGACAGTGAGCCTGAGGCCTGGCCTGAGCAGCAGCACCCAGGCAGGCGTCTCTCCTGGAATACCTCCAGGCTGGGTGTTCCCACACCCCACTCACAGTCAGCCCAGCCCAGGGATGCCAATAGGTCAAAGGGTCCCAATGGATGACAAACAGTAGACAGAGGAAGAAGGACAGCTGCTGCAGGCAGGATGCACGAAACCAAGCAGGAGGGCAGGGAAGAGCTGGAGATACCACATCAATCTCTGGGGCCTCATCCTTATGCCAATTAATGAATCAAAACTGATTCCCTGCTCCCATAGACTGGAAACTCAGGGAACACTCCCTAGGTGGGATCCTGCTGGCTCATTTATAGTTTTCCAGCCCCTCATTCATAACTCTTACTGCTCTGTCAACGGCACACCAGGCTTCCAGGCCAGGAGTCACACAGAAACGTACACTGTGACAGTGAAATCAGAACACAGTCCTAGGAGACATGAAGAATCTCGAAAGCAAGCAAGCACCCAAGGGCCTCTGGGAGCATGCTCAGAGCCCTAAATTCAGATATCTCTCCCTGGGCGCCCCTCATGCTACCTTGAATGCCACCCCCTGCCATGTCTGCCCAAATCCCCTGTCAGTTCCTTGGTCTCCATGCTTCCTGCTCTTCTTCCACCAACCCACTCTACAGGCCAAAGTTCAGCACCATACATTTCCCTAAAATACCTGCCATGCTTCCCACTGCCTGGGAGTCAGTTTGTGAGGTTCCCCCACCACCCTTCAACTCCACATACCAGCATGGCACTGGTCTACTTCCCAACCTTCACACTCTCTGTTCATGTCTCCATACCCAGCCTGTGCCCTCTGTCCCTGGTGGGACTGACTAGCCGAAAGGGACCAAGCCCCACATCTGTGCCTGGGCTCCCAGTCTCCATCCTGGACTGAAAGCTTACCAATGGATGACTGACTGCCTGCTAAGCACTCAGCTCCGCTGTCCCTCCCACACTGGGGATTAGTATTTCAGGAGCAAGAATCACCTCTCAGCCATACCCCAACACTGGAAACACTGGAGGGCACAGAAATAGCCAAACTCCAGCTCTGAGCCCAGCTCCAAGACCCTCCACTAATTCTGCAGCTTGGCCTGCCTGCCAGCAGGCTTCCAGAAGGCAACCTCTAGGCTTCAAGGTGCAAAGCAGGGGTCCCGGAGATTCTAATGTGCCAAGCTCAAATCTCTGCACCTGCACTCCCCTGCTGTCCCTTCATCATCACCCACACCCAGTTCAAGTGCCTCTTCCTCTCCAGAGGCCTTTTCACCCAGTCAGGACAACACAGGCCATGCCCCTGCTGTCTCCCTGCTTTGTACATGATTGTAGCTCAGTGTTTGTAGGTCTCTGTCACCCACTGGACTGAGCCCCCTCCCTAAGGGTTTCTCTGTACCTAGCACCCAGCCTGGGACCGGACAGCCAGGTGCACTAGGAGAGCAGGTAACAATAGGACAATGTGAGGTGAGCACAGTGCTGGCCCTGGTCCATCCCCCATCACGGGGGCAGCCTAAGATGGCAGCTCTCACCAGGCAAACCTTAGGCAATCGATCATCATTACCACCCTGTGGGTCCATCTCTAGGGTGAGCATCCATAGGGACACTCGCACACAACTCATTCCCCTTCCAACAGCCTGGGAAGATTGAACATGAGATCTAACCCTCTGTGCCTCCCCCAGCTGGTCACCTGGTGAGGACCTGAACTGAAGAACTTACCTGAAGCCCTCCCACTGGGCAGAGATAGCCCACTCTCATGGGGCGAAAGCCACCACCGAACCCCCATCTCCTAGGTTCTACTAACCCAGGGAACCCCCACTCCATCCTGCCACCTTCCCTGATTCCATGACCGGAAGAGCTGCACCCACCTTCCAGTACACAATGTTCCTTATACAAGGCCTTTGGGCTGCCAACCTCTCCTCTAGTGCCGCCATCCATAGCTCAGCCCCTTCCTCACTCTGCCCAGCCTACTTGCCCACCCCCTGTTGCCATCCAGCCCCATGCCTTGCAGCCACGCCCAGAGAAATGACCAGAAAGGGACAGCTCCTTCACACTCCCTCACACTTCTGCAGACCACTCCCCACAGCCCTCATCACATGACACCGGTGCAGGAGGAGGTAGCTGGCAATACCTGGAACTGGTGGTGGCCTAAGAACCTGTTACACCCTCCAGGCCCTGCTGTGTTCTTCATATCCTTGTCATGGTCTTTGTGTGGAGAAGTCCAACCAGGCTGGTGCCCACACCGCTGTGGTCCAAACCCACAGCTGACTAAACAAAACAGTGTTGGAAAAGTGGCCCCACAAATTCCTGATGTGCCTCTTACAAACAAACTTCTGTCCATCCAGCCACTGATGCTCCTCCAGGAAGGGGGCAGTCATGAAATCCAGGCCCCATCATGTCATTTGGCACCCAGGAGCCAGGGCTGGTCACTTGTCAGGACATGTTTCTTATTTTATCAAATGGTAGGAGGGCAGGAAAGAATAGATCACAGCACCCACGTCACACACAAGACATGAAAGTACAGCCTCTGGCACAAAATACATATTGAATCATTAGCAGTTCTAAGATGCTAATTCCTTCCCTGTGGGAAGTGTCCATTCATTCATTGATCATTCATTCCCTTATCAGGCACTTAGCACCCTCCTTCCCAGCCTCTTTTAAACTGAAATCCACATTAGTGAAGAGGGTGTCCAATTACCCATAGGGGAAGGTAGCAGGCTGCTATCCAACCCTCTGGGGGCTAAAACTGAAAGGAATAAAGTGCTCATTTCCACAGAGAGAGATGGAGCAGCCCAGGGGTAAGAGGACAGGTTCTGATGCTGAACTGCCTGGACTCAGGTGCCTGCTGTGAGTCTTAGAGCTATAGGTGGCAATGGGCAAGTCACACCTGCTCCATGCCCTACCTCAAAAATAGGCTACCACAGTGATTTAAAACATAATCAATACAGTTGACCCTTGAACAACACAGGTTTGGACAGCACAGGTCCACTTATACATGGATTTTTTAAAATTTACAATTAACATTCATTAATGTTTACAGAATAGTGATGTTGTATTAGTGGAGACAGTGTAATATAATAAGAGGATACTGGATTCAAGGCCAAAGTGAGGCAATCATTACTTTTTTTTTTCTTACTCCTTTCCCAGGAATATGTTTATTGATTTTAGAGAGTGAAAACGGGAGAGAGAGAGAAAGAAACATTAATGTGAGAGAGAAACATCAATCATTTGCCTCCCATACACACCGCAACCAGGAATGGAACCGAACCAAGTACATGCCCTGACCAGGGATCAAACCCACAACCTTTTGGTGCACAGGGTGACGTTCCAACCAACTAAGCCATCCAGCCAGAGTATGGATTTTTTCAATAAATACCTGTAGTGTTTTCAACCCGCAGTTGGGAGTTCACAAATGTGGACTGCCAACTGTATGCACTGACTTACACCATTTTATATAGGGGACTTGATAATCCTCAGCTTGGGGACCCACAGGAGTCCTGGAACTCTGAAGTTTTGGGGGAGTCAAATTTTATGCTGATTTTCCACTGCATGGGGGGTTGGAACCCCTAAACACCGTGTCGTTCAGGGGTCAACTGTACATTTAATCAAGAAAAAGGGAATATTTCACAGTGTATAAGTATAGCAAAACACCATATTGTATACCTTTAACATATGCAATTTATATTTGCCAAGTATACCTCAATAAATCTGGGGAAAAAAATAAATGAATAAGTAATTGTTAAATAAATAATTATACAATATTAAACATACATAAATCATTACCATGTTTATAAAATAAAGATGCATTATCTTGACACTGCCAAAAAAAAAAAAGAAAAGGAAAGGAAAGAAAAGAAAAGAAAATGGGGAAAAACACATAGTACCAACCTCATAGGATACTAATGAGAATCAAGTTACAACCCAGGAAGCACTTTGGCCACCAGTGGTAAGTGCAGCTAACCGATCACCTACTACACGCAGAACGAGCTAAGACCAGAGAAAACTACTGCCAGCCAGGTTCAAAAATACAGCAAAACCCAGAACCTGGCCAGGGAAGCGAGGCTAGAGTAGGGAGTGCTGGGCATGCCCAAAGCCATCCTCGTCCCAGTGTGTCCCAGCAGCAGCTCTGCTGATGTGGGGTGAGTAGGGCCAACACCCAGTCTGGAGTCTACCTGCCAAAGCCCACTGTTGCTTTTCTCACTCACCCCAAGATTTCTAGCATATCATCCTCCAGAAATCACAACAGCCAGCAACAGCTTCCAAAATTGTAGAGATAGTGCTACCATCATAGGAAGCAGCTCCCCTGCACCCAGTGGCCAACACCTGAGCATCTGTCAAGAACAGAAAAGGGGATGGTGCAGGTGCTGGCCCGACCCCCAAAGTCAGCTTTCCCAGCTGAGCCAACCCTGCATCCCAAGGAAGTGGACACAGGACACAGGTGTGGCCACACCACCCTGACCATTCAGGCTAGCCCTGCTGATTCCAATTCAGAGATGGCTCACCCTGAGGTCTGCGAGAAAGAGCCCTCCTGGCCCAGGGACATTGCCCATTCCAACTCCCAGGTGCTTTGGAGCAGATGGGGAGAGAAATCAGAAACCTCCTGCAGCCTGCAGGGATGAGGAGGGATCCCTGCCAGTGACAGTGAAAATTTTCACAGTAGCAGATGCTTAGAGAAAATTGAAAAACAATACAACAAAATTCACAAACCAGAAACTTATGAGAAACCTGATTGGTGAGGCTCAAGTTTGCCATTGGCACCTTTCCAGCTATGAGAGGACAGACTGGGGGCCAGGTCCTCCCCACCAGATAATCAAATAGCCCCCTGAGCCCACCACAAATCTCTCCAAGCACCTAGCCACTCCAAGGTCCATGTTGGGAACATGGAGATCATGCAGATCTGGCCCCAGGTCCCAGAAACGCCGTCTGGAGAGGGAGCTGGGGTAGGGTCAAGATGTGGCTCACTGTCCACAGAAGGATGTCAGGCAGGGGGAGTGAGGGCAGGTGATCATGTGGCCCAGAGTGCAAAGGGGGTTTCACAGAGCAGGTGATGCTGGGGCAGAACATAGATAAAAAGAAGACCATAAAAAAAGGCAACCACTTTAGTAGTCAGGCATGAGCCAAGGTACACACATGGCATTTATGGATCTGCCAGGAATGGGCCTCTCATGCTGAGGTAAGGGGAACCCAAGGAGGGTGGGTTCACAGTAGACTTCCTGTCTGCTCAGCTGAGGGCCTTTGTTTTGATCTCATGAGCACCACGGAGGCTTGGAGGCTTCCTGAGCACAGGTGAGGTTTGCTCAGAGCTTGACTTTAGAAAGGTGGTCCCAGTGAGGATACAGCAAGAGGACAGGAGACCTAAGCTCCCTCTTCTTGCTCTTCGCCCTGGGAGGACCTAGAGTAGTGAGTACAGGGTCAGGAGGCAGTAAGGACAGTCAGGGCCATTGCAGGTCAGAGGACAGAGTCAGCTAAAAGCACAGAGTGGGGGGGCAAGCAGATGGGTGGACCTAGGAGCCCAGGCCCCACCCCAGAGCCAACAAGACTGAGGAGGGACATATATCACCTGGTGACATGTGCTACCCCTACACACCATCACCTGGCATCCTCCACAGGCCTAGAATGAGGTCAACATACCCCCCTTTACTGAGGTGACAGCCAAGACCTGGTGATGTAAGGTCTCTTGCCAGGTATGACCCACACCCACCCAGTGGTGAGCATGAGTTAAGTCCCAGGCCTTCCAAGAGGCACAAGCTGCCCACCCCAAGCCCAGGCCAAGGGCCCAAAGGGCAGAGGGAAGTGAGGCCAGCCCTTCAGCCCTCAGTCAGCATCTGGGGTGGCCCGGAGGTTTAAGAGGGCTTGGTGAGACCTGAGTGCCACGGAAGGGGCTGGCAGAGAGTGGATCAGGGTGAACAGGAAAAGCAGGGCTCTCACCCACCTCTGCCACTAATGGAAACCCCACGTAGGCCCTGTGTGTCACAGGCCAGGCTGATCTGGGGGTGCAGACACAACAGCATATCTGGCAGCCAGGTCTGGTTACTGAAGGGGTGGGAGACCTGAAAGATGCACCCTAGAAGACATGGCCTGGCAACACAGGGCATCAATGCTAAAGGGAGACCCTAAGTGCAGGAGCCCTGTCACTGAGATTGATCATGTCCAAGACCTCTGATGGCATCAGAAAGCATAAGCACAAGCAGAGCTGTGTCACAGAACTCTCCAAGACACAGTGGGCATAAACAGCACATGAGCCTTTTCCTGGAGCACAGCCGGAGGGGAGCAGAAACCCCCTGTCTCACATCAGGCACTGGTAGATGGCATAGCCAGGTGCACACATAGAACAGCAGCGTCACCAGGTGGGGGCACACATGGCAAGCTCAGGTGAGCACAAGCCCAGGTGAGCTCCTGCTGGACGAGACATACATTCCCACACAACAGGCCTGCTTCTCGGGGGCAATGTGGTACATACACCAAACCAAGGCAGGGAGGCTCTGAGAGTAGATGAGAATCACCCCTTTTCCCCTGCCAAATGAAAGCCCAATATGCCACTCATTCTGATTCGTGCTCCTTCAAGGCATTTTCTTGCTGTGAAAGAGGCTCCACATGAAAGGCTAAGCCTAGAAAGCATGGCAGGCTGAAGTGGTGCCCAGCTCCAGCCCTGCCCTAGGCATGGAAAGCAGTGCCCCCTCTCCCTCCTCTGCCCAGACACCTTCCCTGAAGAAAGGCAAAGGGACAAGGAGGTAAGACACAGCCACAAGTGCCCACGGCAGAAGAAAGGGGAAGCTGTGGGGCTGGGGGCTTTGCCCCTCTGAACGCCCCACTCAGCAAGCATGCATGCATGCACACCACCTTCACCCACACAGCCCCACACAGGCACATACAGGCTGCTCTGCCCTGAGATGGAGTTCCCATGGCAGTTCGAGCAGCTGCCCTGGCCACAGCCCAGGCCACTGAGCCTCGCTAGGATTTGGCAGGGGTGACTCCAGACACTTCTGGAGATATCTGAACTCTGTGTCCTGCCTCAGACTGTCTCTCCTCTCTGCAGGGACATATACCCCAATGAAGGACAGCCTAAGTCAGCCCTTTGGGTAAGTGTGCACCTTCCCATAGGCCCATGTGAGTAAGCAGCCCTCAGCTAGGCCTGGGTCTGTTCTCCAAGATGTGGCTGAGGTGGCACAGGCAGCAACTTACAACCCCATGCTGTGTCTAATGCTGTCGGCAAAACAGGCCCAGGGAGATCCCTGACATTGATCAAACTACTCTGTGCATGGAAGCTTCTCTTTCTTCCCTCATTTGATCTGCCTGACAATTCTGAGGTAAGGAGTATCGTCCCCATTGTTCAGTCAGACACTGAGGCTCAGACAGGTAAGTCAGTAGCCCAAGATCACACAGCAAGAAGGTAATGGAGCCTGAATTAAAACTCAAGTAATTCTGACTTGGCAGATCCTGCTATTCCTCCCACTCTCCCAACTGGTACAGGTGAAGACCAAGAACCAGCAGGTGAACAGCAAGGACCACCAGGTAAAGAACAAGGACCACCAGGTGAACACCAAGAGGCAAGAAGTAAGGACACTAAGGACCAGAAGGCAAGAGACTGATGTTCAAAGTCACATGAAAAAAAAGAAGGAAAACCTTCCTACTCTCATCCCAAGCAAATGTTCCCATTAAGTGGGCTCTACCTCTCCCCTTCCCACCTCCTACTAAAACCCCCAAGTTCCCACTCTCTCCACAACCCCTCAACTTGCCCAATACACACAGACTCACAAATCTACTTCCTGCATCTTTTTAAAGCATAATAGCATTGTTGCTGCCCAGCTGAGTGAGCCTACACATCGGCATCTAGCTGGGCAGAGCCTTACCAGAAAGTAGTACCACTCCCCACCCTGGCTCACTCCTCCCCCACTGTCTTTTCAAAGAGCTACCCACACTCCTACATAGTCAATGGGAAGATGACCCCTAAGCCTCAAAGCATAGGAATGTACCGAGGGAGACACAAGGAGGGGCGGGCAATGGGATGCTACAGCCTACCCTGTGTTTGGGCAGATCCATGGCCACCCCACACCCATGGCCCCAGCCCTGCCTGGGCCCTCCCAGCGTGGCTGTTTCTATTCTGATAGAGCAGCATGGAGACTGAGCTCGATGGGATGTGGGGAGACACACAAATAGAACAGTCACAGCTCACTCCTCCCAAAGACCCCACCCCCAGTGCCCCCCTCACCACCACCCACCCACCCACACCTCCACTGTGCCCCAGGGGCCCTGATCTCACCTGGGGAGACAACCAGGTAGTATCCTCAGTGTACTCAGGTGCACTCCCTCAACAATGCCTTCCAGAACACTGGCCATTGTCACACCAACACCCAAGCTCCCTGTGCCCTTCCTCCCCTTCAAAGTTCAGCTCACACCTGCCTGCCTCCAGAAAACCTCCTGGGACCTTCCCACCCACGTACCCAGACATCAACTAAGCCTGGTACTTGTCACTCTGAATGATCACCCTCTGTCTCTGCCACCAACCTATAAGCTATTGGAGGTGAGGGTCCCTAAGGCACAGGAGCCCAGGGAATGTTTACTGAAGAAGTGAGTGAAACTGTTGAGTCAGATCAAGTCAAAGTACTGAGGACTATTTTCATATAGGAAGTATTGATTTTGCTCTACAGAACTTCAGCTCCAGTTTTCCAGCTGAGAACACTGGTGTAAAGACAGAGGAGAAGGGAGGAAAGAGAGGGTACGCCATCTCCCAGTCCTTCCCACAGGCCAGGGGCAAGTGAAGGTGCCCAGTGACTTGCATGGTCCCCAGGTGAATCACAGAACTGAGACCCACATAGCCACTCTCTGTTTCCACTCTCTCCCTGCATGTCTGCAGCCTGGCACCAGTGAAGGCAGCTGCCCAGAGTGACTGCAACACTTTTTTTTCCTTAAATGGTGGCTATTAAAAGGATATAACACCAAGGGAAGCACTACTCAAGGCTGAGAAAAGCAAATATTTATAGTATTTAAGCATAATCATATTTAGATGAGGACTATGTATTGCTCATTGCAATTTGCACTCTCCTTGAAAAACATTTTGTGTAAGGAAGAACTGACTCCTGGAAGTGCGCCTGGACATAGCAGAGTCCAGGAGGTACTCTGCTATTAAGAGGTGCTGGTGTCCCAGTCCCCACCCTAGGTATTCAAGGCTGGCCTGCCCTAGAGTGGAGTCAAGAAGGCTAAGGGGCCCCAGGTTGTAGGGAGAGGAGCAGAAAGATCTGCTAAGAATCTATCTTCATAACTTAGGTCTCCACACTTCTTTGAGTGACAGAACCTATTTTTAAAGTTCAAAAATGGCACTGACCTGATGCAGTTGTGCTTCTAGTCCCTACTGAAGGATAGCATTCATAAGCAGCAGGCAAGCCTTCAGTAAATGAACTGTTGTTAAATGAGTGTTGTTAGATCAACCAGGGTCAGGCTGGGAGCACTCACAGATTCACAACCATTTGCTATACAGCTGGGGTCCCATAGGGCCCATTCAAAGGGACCTGGTTCAATTAACATTTGCCCAATGAAGGTGTCAAGACCTGCAGGTGGGAAGGGGAGCCAATGGGGCATAGGGCAGAGGCATGAGGAGCAAGAAGAGGGTAAGGATGAAAGAGAAGAATCACATCACAGGCATCCTCCAGAGGATTCCCAGGGCCAAACACCTGGAAAGAGGAAAGCATCTGCTCCTACCCACCCATCCCTGGCCACCACACACAGTCCAGAACACACACACAACACACTGACACACACACACAACTCATATGCAAAACTCTTGGAAGAGCTGCCTTCCTGAGTGACACTCCCTGGTGCCCCGCCCTCTAGACTCCACAAAATAGTGGGGGTATTTGCAGCAGCAGGGGCCACCTCGGCAGGAACCCTGAGTCCTGGCCCAGCCTCTTCTCTCCCATGCACCAGAAGCAGCTCAGGGATCCACTGAGCAGAGAGGTGGCTGGATCTTTCCTCTCCTGAAGCCCCCCTTAACCAGACCCAGTGCCCCCTGACCTCAGCCAGCTTGCAGCACTAATTAGGTGACCCACCAAAGGTCACCTGGAGACTAGCACAGAGAACTACTGCACCTCGGCCTTGTCATGTTCTCTGATTTGATGCTGTGTACCCCACCCACACAGGCTTCAGGGCCCACATTCCTCCTTCCTTATCAAACACCTGGGCGGAGGTCACCCTGAGCTGTTTATGCAGCTCATGGAAACAGCCAACACCCCCGACCCCTGCACACACACACACAGGGAACTGTCAGAACAGGTTATCTCCAGGGTATGCCCCCTTTTGCTATTCCTGGGCCTAAGTGTGGCCACAGCAGGACCCCTCACAGTGAGGGAGAAGCTTAAGAGGAGAGACGAAGCCCAAGGGAGGGAGAAGCTGGGGACAATGTGTCAAGAAAAAGAGATCAGAGGACAGTGGCAGCTGAAGCCACCCACCCACTGGAAGGGGTGGAGGATGGGCCTTAGGTACCTAAGAGAGTCCACAAGCCTGGCATTGAGTCCCCGGGAGGCCACCCTAAGTACTCCCACAGACCTAGCTGGATAGTAGCAGAGCCCGTAGCCCTGGAGGGAAGGAGAAAGGATACCCAGCTTGAAGCAGGGAGCAGGGCTCTGAAGCAGAGTTCAGGAGTTTTCTTTCATCTTCCTGCCTCCAGCCTGGCCCTTTGACACATTCCTCACCCAAACAATCTTTCTAAAACCCGCCCCTGCATAAGACCTTCAAAGATTCCCCCCTCCCCATGGGACCAGCCACACTCCTAGGCCTGGCACGACTCCCCATGAGCTAAGCCTCATGCAGCTCTCCACTCCCTTCCCCAGCACATGCCCCACCGTCACACTGCATCACACAGGTGACTTCCTGACCACTGCCTGCTACCCTTCCCCCTGTCTCTGAGCCCTCACCCATGCTGGCCCCCTCTCTGTAGGACTGTCAGCCCAAGTCCCACCCATGAAGTCCCTATTAGTCCCCAATCCACAGCTCAAGCATGGATCACCTCCCAAGGCAAGCCAGTGCTGCGTGGTGGCCATGCTCCCCTCTACCAAGGAACCTCAGTGCACAGTCCTCACCACCAGACTGTGAGCCAGGGGAGGGCCTCAAATCTTAGGGTGCTGGCATGGTGTCTGGCATGTGGTAAATAAACAGTGAACACTGAGGGTGGGAGGGAATGACTGATGACAACCAGGGGATGGCTGAGTGGGTGGGTGCATGGACGGAAGGATGAATAGTGAATGGGGGGGGAGCAGATGAGTAGATGGGTGGGTAGAAGGAAAGGGAAATGCAGACAAGCAGGGGGAAGTCTGACCTTGCTCTAGCCTTGGGCCCCTGCCCTCACTCAAAGTGCCAGAGCACAAACGAACTAAGAAGGATTAAGCCTCCCTGATACAATTGGAGCTGCTGGAAATAGCTCTGTGCAGCCTGCAGCCGCTGCCTCCAGCAATCAGCCTCAATCAACACCGACCTGTCCCTGCTGCCAGTTAATTCCACCTGACACCCTGGCCAGGAAACTCAGAGCTGCTGGATGTTGGCCCCATATAAGGAACCACAGGAGCTGGGCCTGCCCAGCCAAGGCCAGAGCAAAGTCACCCCTGAGTCCCCAGTGCCCAATAGGGACATTAGTCCCCATGGGCAGCAGCCCAGACAGGGCTTGGAGACCCCAGGAGACCCTACACTCCCAAGGGAGCTGGGTCAACCTCAGGAAATGAACAGCTGGGTCCCCTCTGCCCTGGCCAAACTCCTCCCACATTCACCAGACACAGGTCATGGCTCTAAAGAGATGGCACCTCACCCTGGTCGGGTGGCTCAATTGGTTGGAGCGTTGTCCTGTACACCAAAAGGATGTGGGTTCAATTCCCGGTCAGGGCATCTTGATCATTGCGTGAGGGAGTAAGCGAGAGGGGCACATCCTCTCCAGACCCTCTGCTCACCCAGGGGTGTCCCAAGTAAGGGTGAGCTGTATGGAAGCAACTGACACACCAGTGAGGAGGGCCCACCTTGGTCCAGAGAAGGGGTCTGCATCCTCAAAAACAGAAACTATTTATAACTCAGGAAAAGGGACCCCATGTGACCTCCTCTGGGCCTTCTACTTTGGGACCCCACCTCAGCCCTCTGGCCCCTCAGTCTCTCCAGCTATACAACCTTCCATGCCTCCCACACTAATGCCAGTCACTCAGCCCTAGCAAGTGCATGGGGGTGACATGGCCAGTGCCCTTCATTCCTGTGAAGAGAGCACACCTAAGATCGCCAGGCACTAGACAAGGAGAGTGCTGGGTTTGGAGTAAGGACATGGCAGCCAAGGCGCCAAGCCGAAAACCAAGCTTGGCCACTTAATGAGGTATATGACCTTGGGCAAGACACAAAACTTCTCTGTACTAATTTCCACACCAGCAAAGTGGGGTGATTATAGTCCCACCTCACAGGGCTGAGTAAATAATGTGACATGCTTAGAACAGAGTGACTCACAGGGCGTCCTCCTTGCACTTCAGCTATGATCTGCAGGTGGCAGTGGGGGCACTTCTGGAAGTGAGTGGACTCCCATCATTCCAGGCACCATGGAACTTAATTCCGAGCAGGTTTGTAATTGCCCAGTCTGCCTGGAACACAGAATTATCCAAAATGTCTTCTCAACACCTGGCCTGTCACTGCTTAGGTCATGGAATTTTCCTGAGTTATGCTTTGCTGACGGTGGGTAGGGGGGTTCCAGGGAGACCCCAAGTCATGCTCTGCTGAGTGGATGCAGTTTGTCTCCAACTCTTCCTTCATCCCCGGAGGGCTGCCTGGGACAAGTCAACACAGACAAGCACTATGCCCTCCATGACCCCCTGAAAGCGAGGTGGGCCAGTCCCCCTGCTCAGGCCCGGGCACCTGATGTAGCCTCCTCCACAGCCTCCACTTCACCAAATCCAGCCTGGGCACCCTTCTCTGGGGACCTTCCCTGACCTGCCCTGGCCCCCAGTCCAGGTTGCACAATTTCGCCACCTCACACTGCCCCTGTCTCTGAGGCACTCTCTTAGCATATTGGCCACACCTGTCTGGCTCACCTCAGAATCCCTTGCCACAAAGCCTGGCACACAGCAGACCCCCACAGGTGTTTGTCCACTGAAAAAATGACAGTCAGTCCAGACATCCTGAGCTTCCAGTGCTTTCATTGCATGAAAGAGGCTCCTCCTCCCTGCCTCAGCCCTCCTGCCCGTCATTCCCACACACCCCTGCACACAGCCCAACCTGTCCCAGCTTCCTAAATCTGGCTCTATACCCCACGTGGCACTGCCCTACATTTCCTGCCCCATCCCAGAGTCTCTGCTCACCAGGGCTGGGAGTTAATAAAAAGAATGAAAGAGGAGAAAGGCCACCACTGATCTCCACTTGTCTCACGATCACCTGTGGGAGTTTTCATCACAATCTCCACTTCACAGATGAGAAAATGAGTCTCCGAGTATAAACAAGAAAACCAGGAGTTGCTGTGTCAGAACTCTATGAAGCCTCATCCCCCCTAGAAGCCAGCTGGTCATGTGATACACAATGAAAGGGCAGCAAACAGAGCTCATATGGTTACTACTAGCCCACTCTGGGTGAGCCAAGCCCATGGCAAGGAAATAGGCCTTTGCTGTGTCTCCACACCTATACATCTTACTCTTCCCTAAACCACCTCACCTTTCAAGATTTTGCACTTCTGCATGCCGTTACCTCCATCTGCAAAACTCTACATTGGTCACTATGCACTGATACTTGAGACTTCAAGAATTTGCTCAGCTGTCACCTTCTCCAGAAAGTCCTGCTTGATTTCTCCCAGGTCCCTCCTCTGTATTCCCAGAACAGCCTTCCCCTCTGATCTGTGAGCTCCTTCAGGCAGGGCCATATCCAAGCCAACTATTCATCCCCTGTGCAGGGATGGCAGGAAGGAGTCCCTGTAGACAGGCTCCTTCCACAGATAGGTACAAGAATGATGCACACTCACCTCTGCCCCGTAGTGTAGACAGTGATGGGCCCCAGGTGGCCCTGCATCTGTCCAAGATGCCATCCCAGGCTCTCTGTCCTCTGTCCTCAGAGCCTCTCAGCCCTGGGCTCTATCCAGGGTCTCTGAACACAACGCTGGCTCCAGCAAACCTGGAACCCTGTGCTGATGGTTAGAAACACAGGAGATGCTGCCTGCCTCGCCAGAAGGGGGCTGTTATGCACATTTTGCAAATGGCAGGAGGCACACATGTCAGAAAATCATCCACAATCAATTTCAAATTCCAAATGGAAATGGTTGGTTTGCTGAAGTCCCTGCTAATTTGCCTGAAAATTTGAAGAGTGTCCCCTGGATGGGTGACAGAAGGGCCTGGGGCTGGTTCCTAGGAGGCGATAGATGCCCTCTTGATCTCCCCCCACCATCTCCAAACACTAAGGGCATATCCCTTCTGCCTCAGAATCAGTCATCATGCACCCAGGACAGAGGCCCCAGCTCTGACGGCCCCTGAGCTAGCAAGTCACCTGTAACCTTACTCCAGCCTCACTGCAAACCCCCATGCCCTGAGCCAGGAGTGGGTCAAGACTAGGTGGGTATAGAGGTCTATTACTCAAACATTCTCTCACACCCCAGGGGCCCTCAAAGAGACCACCTCTCAGGTAGGCATCCAAGTACTGTGACACCCAAGGCTTTGTATGAATCAGTGTCTTTAAGAACCTTAGTTTCCTCACTTGACAAATGAAAAAAATAGCCTTTCCAACTCTGTCTCAAAAAAATACTTGCTACCATGGGAGGCAGCAGAGGATGAGCACCCACGGGGATCATTGGATGTCTGATATTGATCCCATTCCCATTCTGTGCCTATCCACTGTGTTTGAATCTGTTGGTACCGTGTCTTCATTTCCTCACCAGCAAAGACCTCTACAGTCATCTATATTTGCCAGTCTGTCTTCCCAGCAGGCAGGCCATCCAGGCCCTTTTACCGTGATTCCCACAGCTGGCACACAGAACACACTCCACAAATGACCGAGTGTTGGGGGTGCAGTGAATGAAGCGAGGGTCAGTCCCATGCTGCAAACCCTCCCACGTATCTGTACTGACATTTTTTTCTCCCTCCCAAGGACTAGGGTGTCCTGTTTTCATTGCCCTTGGGGATTAGAGAGGGGAAGAAAGTTTTTAAAAAGGGGTCATGGGAGCCCTAAGTCTTAGCTCCCTGTCCCTATAAAAAATGCAACTGGAAGGCCAGGAAAGTCCCCAGAGTAACACAGCAGCCATCAGATTGGGGCCAAGCAGAAGGCAAAGCCGAGCAGCTCCATTCCTGAAAGCTCTGGATGCTGCTCCTTTAAGAACTGACACACTGAGCTCTCTCCTGCTGGCGGTTGCAGGCATCTCTCTTGAGCCTGTTTTCCAGTCGTTATAATGGGGAGAGGGTCACTATAAAGGCTCAATGCTATTTCACAAGACCAGTGCCTGCACAGTGCCCAGCATGGCTAAAGCAGTCTTGATACAGGTAGCTTCCTCCCAGGCTCCATGTCCTGTCCACCCCCAGGATAAATCAGGCCAGACTCCAAGGAAAGAGATACTGAGAAGCAGTGGGAATAAGATGAGGGAGTAAAGGAGAGAAGGCCACAGTATACCGGTAAATTCCCATTTTTAAGTTTTTCTCAAAGAATAGGAAATGCTTATTAGCAGGGCTCAGAGCAAGGCTTCCTTTTCAGGATATTAACAATTTGTACTTTTCTCAAGCTACCTTCCTCATAGTCCCTTGCAGGAAGGGAGACCTATAAATACTTTTTTTAAAGAAATGACTGAATTTTGATGTACTTGGCTAAGCAAGTACTTTGCATATGAATGGGAATTGATTAGGCAGGCACAGCCAAGTAGCCTGCCACTTCAAGATTCCAGGGAGTTAAAAAGTCGAAGCAACCATCCTTTTGTGGCTCCCCTAATAAAAAAAAATATATCATGCAACATTCATTATTAATGCTTGGCTCTGATAAATATCCTCATCAAAAATTCTTCACTTGCAGAAACCCTCCAGTATAATTTCTCAAGATAACCAAAGAGGGCACTTCAGTTAAACCTCTGCATTGGCCATGGTGTCTCAGGACTGGAAGCCAGACCAACTTAAGTGGTAGGCAGGAGTGTTTGGGTGACAGCTGAACAGCCCCAGGCACCTCGAGAGTAACATCCGTCAACCTCAGAGTGACTCCGCCTTGTCACAAGCTTATCCCAGCTCAGTGCTTCTTCTGGAAGACTGGCATTCAGATTAAATACCTGCGTAAGCAGTAAGCAGCTGGGTTCTAATCAGAGGCATTTGCTAATTGACATCCGTCCACCCTTAAAGTCATCTGTGGCGTGGCAGCCTTTCTCTGAGTGGACCGTGCTCGCACTCCCACTTGCTCCAGTGTTGGGGCGCTGAGTCACAGCTGCTCCCTCATTCAACAAATTCTCCTCTCCTGAGGGAGCCATCTTGCCCGAGGTAGTGGCCCACTCCCCACTTAAGGGCAGCCCACACACAGTCATGGTAGTAGAGAATGCTGCCTCCTCCTGATCCCCAGAGGGGACAATCCTATGTCCCAGAGTCCCCAGGTCAGGACAGGCTAGACCTACATGACACCACACCCTTGCCTGTCTCTTTCTCCTTCTCTATTTTGCTCCCCTCAATAGAGTACCGACCTCACCCCCTGTTCCAGGCTCTGCTCCTAAGGAGCCTGAGCAAAGACAATGTGCCCCTCCCTCTGGAGCCACTTTTGCGCCCTGGAAGGCTAACTGCTGGCATCACCAGGACTTCCTGTCCTCTGCTTCCTTTGTGATCTGGCCAAGGGGGACCCCAGCAGGAAATGAGAGGGTGAGAGGGTAAGGGGGGTGAAGTGAGGGTGCTCCCCTGCTCCCTCCTTGCTGGGTTGGTGTGGCTGCATCCCTGTTCTCACCACTCTCCCCTCCGCTCCCTTGAGACAGGGACAGTAACCACTCCCCAGGAGCGCTGGCTCACTTGGTCTCCCTAACCTTGCCCGCACTTTTGTAAAGTCAGGTCACTAACCTCGCTCCGACTGCCCTTGAGTGCACCCTTCCTTTCCCGCCTGCCCTCAAGTGGTCCAGAAGCAACGAATGCTCCAGCCTCCCTCAGCTCCTCAGGGTAAAATGCACAGTCTGATCAGAGGCAGCCCCATAAAAAAAGTATGCCACTGCCAGGGTTATTGAGACGGCCCCGGTCCCGCACTTCTGCTCCCCACTAATTTACCTTACGCAGAGCACAGCTCCCCACACTGTATAACGACCCTCCTGAGAATGAAAGCCAAGCAAAGGAACTGGTTTTTCCCAAAACCCCCAAGTGTGCATCCAAACACATTTAAGTACCTGCACCTTCAGCTGGCCTGCTTCCCAAGAACTAACAACTTTTGAAGATGTGATGTAAAACAATAGATTAAAATTTCACACATTTTGTTTCAAAAATCTATAAAAGTTTTTGGAAGAAAAAAGAAAACCCTTTTCTCCAAGCAACACAGAAAACAAGCCGTGGCCCAAGCCCTCCCCTGGTTGGTATTTGGTGTAAATCTTTAATTTCATTTGCTGCTCCAATCCTCTGACCCCAGTAGTAGTCCATAAATATTTAGGCAGCAAACACCAGGCTTGCAGGTTTTGCACTTTGGAATGCTAATGATGGGAATGGGAGGGTGAGAAAATGACCTCCGTGGTCCTGCCGCCTCTCCTCCCATCAGCAAAATACCACAAGCAGGGGTTCTGGAGACCTGGGGAGCCATGGCTTCCTTAATGAGCAGAGATGCTTTCTGGGGAAAATCTCTGTACTCACCACCTGCAGGCTCACGGAGCGCAGAACCACCAGCACAATCAATAGCAGTAGAGAAACCTTGAAGGAAGGGAGGCACAGTGGAGAGGAGAAACAACATAAAGGACATACATACAGACAGACTCTGCAGAAAGAACCTGGAGCTGCTGGGCCAGCCCGCTTAGCCTCTGGCTGCACCCCTGAGGCCAGCCCCTCACCCACCCCTACACATATGCACACATTCCCTTCCCACAAATCTGGGCCCTCCAGAAGGCACTTTCCAACTTCCCAGTCCTCCACCCACTGCCAAATGTAATTATAGCCTCACTTAGGGTTCCTACTCTGAATGGCAGAGGCCTCTCAACTCCTGCCCAACCTGACCTCTCTGTCCTTACCTAACAGTGGGGGCCAGAGGCACAGTCCTTGGAGAAGACTAGCCTTTGTTTAAACTGTCTGCCTTGGCCATTTGAAAGCTTTGCAGTCTTCAGCAAGATTGTTTGAACAGCTTTACTGAGGTATAATTTACATACCATGAAATTCAGCCATTTTAAAAATGCATTTTTTGAGTTTTAGCAAATATATACAGTTGTGCAACCATCTCCACTATCCAGTTTTAGAATGCTATCACCCTCAAAAAGTCCCTCATGCCTGTTTGTAGTCAATCCTTGCTTCCACCCCCAGTCCCAAACAACACCAGCTTCTCGCTGTCTCTGTAGCTTTGCCTTTTCAAGAAATTTCACATAAATGGAACCATACAACCTGAAGTATTCTGTGTCTGGCTTCTTTCACATAAAGTACTGTTTCTGAGGTTCATCCGTGTGTAGCATGTCTCGGTGTTTTGTTTCATTTCATTGCTGAATAGTAGTCCCCTGAATAGATACGCCCAGTTTTGTTTATCTGTTCCCTGCTGGACGGACATTGCGGTTGCTTCCACATTGGAACTATCGTAAGTAAGGCTGCTATGTACATTCCTGTACAAGCTTTTGTATGGACATTTTTCCACTTTCTTGTGTGAATTCCTAGGAATGGAATTGCTGAATAGTATGGTTAAGTATATGTTTATCTTTTTAAGAAACTGTCAAACTGTTTTCCAAGGATCTGTACCATTTTACATTCCCACCAGCAGTGTATGAGGGTTCCAGTGGCTCCACAGCCTTGAAACACTTGTTACTGTCTGTCTTTATCCCAGCTATCCCAGTAGGTGTGAAAGGGTACCTTGTGTTTTTGTTGTTATTGTTGTTGTTGTTGTTGTTTTAATCCTCACCCTAGGACATGTTTATTGATTTAAGAGAGAGAGAAAGGGAGAGACAGAGAAACATCAATGTGAGAGAGATACATCGATCCGTTGCCTCCCGTATGCACCCAGATCGAACCCACAACCTTTCTGTGTATGGGACAATACTTCAACCAACTGAGCCACCTGGCCAGGGCTCGTGTTTTGATTTGCATTCCCCTAATGACTAACAATGTTGAGCACCTTTCATGCATTTATTTGCAATCTGTATGTCTTCTTTGGTATTATTCAAATCTTTTGCCCAATTTGTATTAGATGGTTTGTCTTATTCCAGGGGTGTCAAACTCATTTTCACTGGGGGCCACATCAGCCTAGCCGTTGCCTTCAAAGGACCAAATGTAATTTTAGGACTGTATAAATGTAACTACTCCTTAACAGTTAAGCGAGAGCTCGGTGCTGCCACCGGGTAGAAACATGGTGATGAGCCAGGTAAAACAAGGCGGAGGGCCGGATTCAGCCCACGGGCCTTGTGTTTGCCACCTGTATCTTACTGAGTTGCAGGAGTTCTTTATATAGTCTAGATACAAATCTATTATCTGGTAAGTGATTTGCAAATATTTCCCCTCAGGCAATATTTCAACCCCTCCATTTTTTCATCTGTAAATGGAGCTCATCATAACACCTTGTCATGCTGCAATGAAGAACAGGATGATGTATACAAAGTGTCTGGCATGAGACCTGCTGCACGTCAGGCCTTCAGTAATTAGAGCCACCACCATCGACACCATCCCTGGAAGTCAAGTTCTGGTCTTTGTCTTTGACTTGGAGCACCCAGTGTGGGCCTGGTGCAGAGGAGAACCTCGGTCAGGTTGGGCCCCCAGCCATGCTGGCATCCCCCACATGTTCTCTCCAGGACCCCCGTCCACTCTTAGCAGCAAAGCAGAGTACAGGGCAGTAGGGGACGACCCTGTGTGAGCCCTGAGAAGGGAGCACAGCCCGAAAGGCACAGGATATTAGTCAGGGGGAAGACAACAAGATATGTTGGCAGAGGGGACAGCACAAGAACAACACAGAGAATGACAAGGCGCACAGCACATTTTGGAATGGTTACACACAAGATGCATTCATGAACGATGTTTAATTCCATGTGCTGCCAGGATGGCACAGTCCTCTGCTTCTGCTTCAGCACTTCTTCCCCCTGGAAGGAACTGTCATCCCAGGGAGAACCACTGTACCATCCCCTCACTATGACTGTGACAGGAAGTGACATTACCCCACAGTATGGTATGAGTTGTATCCCAAAAATTCACATGTTAAAGTCCTAACCCCTCAGCATCTCAGAATGTGACTGTATTTGGGATAGTGACTTTACAGAGATAATTAAGTTAAAATGAGGTCATCAGGGTGGACCCTAATCCAATATGACTGGTGTCTTCAAACCTCACAAGGAGAGGAGATTAGGACATAGATAAACACAGAGGGAAGACGGCTGTTGAAAGATACAATGATAAGACAGCCATTTATAAGCCAAGGAGAGAGACCTCAGAACAAAACAACCCTGCCAACACCTTGATCTCTGTCTCCAGGCTCCAGACCCATGAGGCAATACACTTCTGTTGTTTAAGTCCCCCAGTCTGGGGTGCTTCATTTTGATGGCCCTAGGAAAGTAAGACATCCCATTTCCAGATAAGAAATTGAGGCGCGGAAGGTGACACCATGCCTCAGGCCCACAGCTGGGGAGAGGCATGCCAGGCCATCTGGCTTCAGGACCTTAGGTCTCCATCCTCTCCACCTCACCCCACCCCAGCACACACCCCCACTAGGACATGGAAACTTTCCTGGAACTACACCTGGCACACAGGAGCTCAGGGAGCCTCTGAGGGTTGGAGGCTGAGCACCCTCTCCCCCTGCACTAAGCCCCGTATTGGAGGTACAGGAAGCACCCAGAGGAAAGAGCAGAAAAGATGGCAAGTTGGTGAGCAGATCAGAATCAGGCTCTTAGCTAGAACTTAGAGATTCCTTGTGTGAATCTGGAGGGAAGACATGCCCCAGGACCCTACCTCCTTGGCAGAGGGAGCAACCAGCTGTGCTCTAGGGCCTCAGGGGCACAGCCAGAGCTCAAGAGAGAACATTTCAGCTCCAGATGAGGAAAGACCAACTGCCTGCGTGTGCATGGGATGTGCTCCCTGGTTGGATCAGCCACAATGTGAGGGTGAGACCTGTACATAGGACGGAGAGCAGAAGGGGTGCTCTCCTTGAAGTCCTCTAGCTTGGAGGCTGTGCTGTCTCAGGACTCCCTACCTGCCAGCACACAGAAGCAGCAGCAAACTATTCCAGCATTCCAGCCACAGTACCATGGCCACCATCACGAAGTAGTTCCCCTGTGCCATCCCCATGCCCTCAGCCTCCAGAGGCAGCAGGATGGGAACCCCAAACCAGACTCAGGAAGCCCAAAGCAGACAGGAGGAGGGCCAGGCAGGCAGCAGTGCCCCACCACATGGAAAGGTATGAAAGGTGTCCTTCCTTCCACAAAGTACCTCAAGTACTACCTGTCAGGCAGAGGGAGAGCCCCTGAGAAGCCCCTCAGACCCCTGACAACCTAGCATCATTGGACACTATCTCTTTACAGATCCACATGAGGAGACAGTCTGATGCTGAAGTCCAGGCAATGGGGCTCTGGGGAGAGACCACCTCCTGTTGAGTGGGTAGCAGTTGCCTATGCTCTCATGAGTTGTCTGAGACCTATGCTTTAAGTCGCTCCCATCTCCCACTACATGAGGATCAGTCACTTACTCACCATTCTCCTCGTCATCTCTCAACCCACCTGCCCTGGCCTCTCCCAGCCCTGCCAACTGACTTGCTTCCTGTTCTCCTCACCTGCCCAGGGCTGAGACATGTGCTCCCTGCAGTGACTCTGGCTCCTTTTGGTAACTCCAGCCCACTCCCCAACTCTTCTGGGGAAAGGCTCTGCCCTCTGGCTGGCCCTGGCCATTGGGACCCCTTCATCCCTGGCAGGTTAGGAATGAGGCATCCTTATGGGGCCCCCCACAGCTCAGGCACAGGCTCAGCCCTCTGGGCAGCACCCAGCCAGAGAGAATACCACCATCAGCCTACACTCCCTCCCCAATGGACAGGGTCCCTAGGCCATGGCCAGTCCACACTCCCTTTAAGCAAGACTCCTCTTCAGCACTGTCTGACCATAGGGGAGTTAATAGCACTGACTTAATCCCAGACAGAGTTTGTACAGTTATTTCCACTTTTTGTTCAATTAATTATTGCAATATCAATATATCTTTAATTTTCTCATCAGTGAGTAATGGAATGAGTCTCAATTCGACAATATAAATAATTAGTGATAAGTGTTCAAGCGCAAGTCCCTACTCAAATTCTGCTGGAACAAACTCCCGGCTGCTTCCCCCGTAGGCTGGTGCCAGCAGGCAGATGTCCTGCCAGGAGCTTGAGGTCACATGACCCAGCCTGGCCTGAGAAGGGGCAGGAGACATCCAAACCCCAGCCAAGCTGGCCAGAGCCTGAGGTGTGGCATTGTGCTGATTAGATCTTCAGGAAGTACCTTCCATGTGCTGTTGCCCGAACACAGGGATCAAGCAAGCCTGCACCCACAGGGCCCTGCCTTGGGGGCTCACATGGAGGAGAGAGAGACATGGCACAGACAGATGAAAAGAGTGTGTGTTAATTCATTACACAAATCTTTGTTGAGTATCTACTATGTGCCAACTCTTGTGCCGGTTCTATCAACACAGTAGAGTCTGATGGAGCCAATAACCCCACCTGGCAGGTGCTGGAGATTTTTAAAAGCATGAACTGAGCTTTGAAAGCTGAGCTAGGCTCACCTAGTTAATAGGGTCAGGCATCCCAAGCAGAAGAAACAGTATGTACGAGGACCCAGAGATAGAAGGACATGGTGGTCCTGGAAAATGTGGTTAGTTTTTGGATCATCGAGGGAGTGTTTGGGTGAGAGCCCCATATGATGCTGAGAAGGGCATGGAGGGACAAGGAGACCTGGGGAGCCAGGCTGCAGGTCAGCCAGGCAGAGGGACCTGACACACTTCCACTTCCAAAAGGGAATAAGGCTGGGGAGGGTATGGCAGCCTCCAGGGCCATACTCCTGAGGAATTTCCCATAGGAGGCCTCACCCTGGCAGACCCTGGCACGGCCTTGCTTAGGTCGCTTCCATAAGTCCATATGGGTAAGACAGCCAGCTGACAGTGTATAGGGCCTGGACCTAGGAGGACCCCAGTAAGGGAAGTAGCCTGTGCCAGCCTCAGGACCTTGGCACCAGCTCCAGGCCCACTCTTCTAAGAGGCCCCTCTGTATCCCCTAGAAGTACATTTCACTGCATCCCCTAGTCCCCAATAATTGGAGCTCTCCATGTGCCCCATACAAGGCTAAGCACTTCACATGGTGAACTCACCCCCATCTTCTCTGAGTGGTGATACCCCAGGTCACAGATGAGTAAGCTCAGGTACACAGGGGTGCTTTGCCCATAATCATAGTGTTAAGGGGCAGGGCAGAGATCCAACCCTCACAGCCAATGGACAGATGGAGAGATGGTCATGGCCTCTCTATCAGCCCTGCACCCAACCCCTACCGAGACCCAAGCACACTTCCCCCTCCACTGGCCTGGCCTGGAACCAGGCTCAAGCTCCCTGTAAAACAAGGGTCACAAAGGTGCCCACTTCCCAGGTTGGAGGTGAGGATGTCAATTCCAAGGACAGTGCCCAGCACATGGCACAAGGACAGTGCAGGTCACCTGTCACTTTAGGTGCCACTGCTATGGTGGAAGATGTGGTTCACAGGGATGTTCCTGGCACAGGTGTGCCATCAGAAACAGGCACCAATCCCAAGGAAGAGGACATGGTCTGTCTTGATAGGCCATAGCTCAGTAAAGCAGGGATTCACTGAGGAAGGCCATAATCGAGGCCAGGTGTCCTCAGGTAAAGATCTGAAGGCTCAGTTACTCCAGAGTCCCACCACAGGCCAGGGTACCAAACACTGCCAGGCTCTGCCCACCTCTCCCCATTCATCCATATGACCCCCAAGCCACCTAGCTGGCTGGGTCCTATACGCCAAGTACTGACAGACAACATCCACCCCGTTTAACATATGAGAACCTGGAGGCTGAAAGGTAAAGTAACAAAAATTAATAATGAAAAGAGTTAACACTTGTTGAGCAGTTGCTCCATGCTAGGCCCTGGATAAAGAACTTCCATCGCATGATCTCCCCGAATTCTCAAAAACAGCCTCAGAATTGGGATTATTGCTGCCAGTTTGCAGATGAAGAAGCCAAGGCTTAGAGATGTAAGGTACTTAGCAAAGTGCCACAGCCATTCACTAGCTGAGTAGGACGCCCACCCGCAGGCTCATGGTCACTCTCCTTTTGCTCACATCCCCCACATAACCCAGGCAGATGCCAATCCTTTAGGATGTTCACTCCAGCCTCTTCTGGCCCTCATTGCCATCCCTCTGTATACATACACACATGCGCGCGCACACACACACAGCTTCTCCCTTCCTCTCCATGTCTCTATTTCCAAATTGGAGGCACAGTCCAAGTAGGCACTGGATGGTGGGGCCAGGACAGGTAATTTTTATAAACCAACCCCACTTCCCACCAACACTACCTTCCCCCAGGTCCCCACAAGAGACAGTGAGGAAACGGGAACCTCAGCAAGGCCAGTAATCCTGTCATAGCCCCAAGTTGTCAGGAAGGGTCTTGAGAAGGAGCAGGCTCTTCTTCCAGCGGCCAGCTGAGTGTCAAGGCCAGGCTCAGCAGGCTGTGGCAGCCCCGGCCCCCTCAGAGGCCCAGGCAGGCACCAGAACAAGAACTATTATCTGGTAAAGAGGCACGGGGATTTGGTGCTCAAGCCCTGATTTCTCTTATGGCTACAGATTAAATTGGGGATAAAGTCCTAGATCTAGGAACCAGATCCGATATACGGCTTAAAATCTGTTCAGACAAGGCACCATTATGCTAAGCAGCTCAGCTGGAGGGGGCTGCACAGCCTAGTTTATCATTCCTGCAGCAGGAGCCCAGCCACCTGCTCTCATGGAAAGCAGAAGGGGCAGCAAGACTCACAACTTCCCCTCTCCTAGGCAGACAGACAGACGAAGGACAGCCACCATCCCCTCCAAGACCTACAGGTCCAGAGAAGCAGCCACAGGAAGAGGCTGTGTTTCGTTTCAAGACATCATTTCTGAGCCTGAGCTGAGCTAGCCCACAATATCCTCAGAGATGTAAATTATGAGGGTAGAACTAATGAGCTATATATGTATCTTTCACCCCCTAATTAACTGTGATTTAATGAATTTCTCAGCACATTGCCATCAAAATAGCCTTGCAGCCCAAAAGATTTTTCCCCTCCATTTCAGGTAAACCCCCTGAATATTTAAAACCCCCAAAATAAATGGAGCACCAGGGCCAAAACTGGAGGCTTGATGCTACCCGGGGCCATTAGCCCCCTGTCCCATTGATTCAGTGTGTTCACTTTGTTCCTTTCCCTTCCCAAGGCAATGGCAGATACCTTAGACACCAGGAACCTGGCCTGGCATGTGGCCTCAGGCTCCTTGAAGACCAACAGGCCTGTGTCCAGCTTCTAATACCTGAAAACAACTCTCCCAGGCCCTCAGGGACTAGTCTCACCCAGAGGGAGAGAGCAGGACACATTCCCCACCCACCCAGCCTGGGGCTAACACAGAAACACCTCAGGGCAAGAGGCTCACGACAAGGTCTAGGCAGGGGTCCTGGGAGGTCAGAATGCTGTCCACCCAGGGGCTCACATCCCAGCACCTGTCCCCTCCCCTCGATGGTCAACTATTCCCAAGGCTTGGTATCACTATGGTCATAACTCCTATTATCATGAGCTTTACTCAACTACTCCTAGCTAACATGTATCACATGCTTATGGCACCATAATCTAGGGACCAGGCCTGGCCAGAACCACCCTACCCCCAGGCATCTGGCTTCAGCTCACCTCTCCTCACTGGCCCTGCCACTTCCAAGCACCTCTGACCAGAGCCACTCATGCAAAAGCAGGGGCCCTGGTAACCCACATGGCCCACCTGGGCTCACTGAGAACCTGGCATGGACACTCCTCCTCACTCTCTGTGGCCTCTCTGGTGATGGGGATAGTGAGTCTGGGACTCGAGAGAAGTCCAGGCTGGGACTGGACCAGGGCCACCATCAGAAGAAATAAGCAGGGGAGCTCCTGATGATGACTCCAGCCAACTGTCACCCAACCTGGACACCCCTGGGCCAGCTCACAGCACAGTGGGGTATAACCCTGGGAGGAGGCTGAGGGTCCCCCAGACACATGGGGCCATGGACACATGCCACCACAACCTCTGTAAAGATGGCTAATCAAGGAATCCTGCCCCAAAGGCCCAGCATGGGCCTTTCTAAAAACCCATGATTCCTTTCCCAAAACCCACAAGCAAAGCAGGGAGACAGAATAGAGAGAGTGGCTTCAGATGCAAGGCACTGTCTAATGAGGTGGCTTCTGCCAGCAACCAGTCACCTTCACCCACCTTCACCCCCAGCAGGCTTCTGGCTGCCCGAGTGCTGAGGCTGGCCCAGGTGAGTGGCCATATTCAAACAGATTTGCAGGAGCAAATTGGGAGAAGGGAGATGAGGCAGGGTGTGCTGCCTGGAGTGGTTGAAACAACAATAACAATATTATATGAATCAACCAAAAAAAAAAAAAAAAAGCCTAGAGCTTTGGAATGAGCAGACTTGGAAGAAATCCCTACTTTCTGGGCTGGTCACAGATAAATCACAGTCTTCTCTGTAGACCTCAGCTCCTGTCTATAAAATGGGCATGACAATCCCCACCTGCCAGTAGTTGTCAGGAATGAAAAAGCCGAGCCACACCCACCCTCACTTTCCCAGGAGGGGCCACAACACAAGGCACTGAGGCCTGCACTTACTTTGGTGCAGGGTAGCCACAAGGGTCCCCAGAAAACCCTCCTGCCCCCCAAATACCTTCCCCTTTGATAGCATCAGATGGAAAGACAGGCCACCCCCATTTGAATCTCAGGAGATGGGAAGGTTCCCAGGTGCCCCTTCCTGACAGCAGGACCTGTGCCGTGGGTTGGAACTGGGAGTCAAGAAAGGACCCAGCATCTGGCCACCAGAAGCCATCTAGGGTCACCGTCTGTCCTACCTTCAAGGTCCCCTTTGGAATTAAGTTCCTTCCCCCATCAACACCCCTACCTCACCCTCTCTAGTCTCTGACATCAGAGGCATCTACCTGATCACAGACCTAATTGTCCCACCCACCCCCCACTGGGCCCTCAGAGCAAAACGTCAACAGTCCACACCCTCGTTGAGGGTCTCACCTACAACCCAGGCTCTTCTCTCACCATCCTCCACCTCCATTTGTCCTCTGCGAACTCCACTCACCTCCATGTCTTCACCCCCTCCCCACCACAAATAGAGAGCAGTTCCAGGCCTCTATGCCTTTGCCCAGTCAATCCCCTCTGCCTGGACTCATTTCCATCAATCACCACTTTGGCAGGTTAATGTCTTCCTGAATTTCAGACTTAGGGCAGGCATCCCCCCCACCCCCGCAACAAGAAAACCTTCAATTATCACCCCATTACTGGGCCTCCTGGTCAGGTCCCTTTTGCACATCTGCTTCTACGTCTGCCTCCCTGCAAGGGACCTTCCAATCCCCAGTTACTGATGCTGAGTCAGCATATAGATAGCCCCATCAATATTGATGAATGGATGCAAGAATGGATGGATCAGTGATTACATGATTGGATGAATGAATGATTGCACAAATGAACGGAGGAATAAGGTTAACAAGAATGACCCACAAAGCATATGCAAAGGCAGGAGCCAGTACGGACAGTGTCTCCAGTGGCCAAGATTCCTTCCATGCAGACATGTCTCCACCAGAGAACAAATACGGTACATGTTCCTCTCTGCTCAGGGCTTTCAGGGCTGCCCTATGCAGAGGCAGAGGGATGGATGAGGTGACTTCTCCAGCATCCCCTCAGCATTAAGCTTTCCCCTTCTGCTGTCTTTGAATACCCCCTTTATTCCCACGGTTACTTTCTCCAAACACACACCTTCTGGAAAGAGCAGTTCATGGAGGCCTCAGCCTCAGAGTGTCTTTGGAGGATAAAGGGAAATGGTCTCAAGGAGCAGAAGGGAGCCAAGCCTCCAACTTTCTCTAAAGATCCAGCTCAATGAGTATTTTGCATCTCAGTTCCCCAAAGGGGTCACTCAGTAAGCTTGTCAAAAATTGAGTGTATTTTTATATGCAACAAAACAAAATTACCCTAAATAATGCACAGCCTTGGGGCTACAGCCAACCCCCAAACCCGCTGTTCACAGGCCCCTCACCTCTGCCAGGAGCTGGTCCCCACAAGCCTTGCAGGGCCACCCAGCTTTTCCTGGAAAATCCTAGATTTGTACTCTTCCACTTGGGTCCCCAGAATGTCAGGCCCCAGATAGTGCAGCCTGCGGATCTGGAGTTGGGATGGGTATTGCCACCTGAATCCACTCAATCTACTGCTAGGAGGGCAACAGAAGCACTGCCTCCAAAGGTCTCTTCGGAATCTGTCTGCCAATCACTGCCAGCAAGAGTCAGAGTCAGGATGAGGTGATGGCCTGAGACCCTCAAACACCCAGCTGCCTCTATGGTCACTCAATAGTATCACTAAGGATCAGGGCGCATGGACACCTGGCACAGACACAGACACCTCCCACACACCTGTGCAGCCAGGAAGCAGCTCATGGCTGGGCACCTGGTGAGGCTTCTCTAGATCCACCTGGGCCAAGGGCTGTCCTGGAAAGTATTGTGAGCACAGACCTCCCTGGGGAGTAGCCTGATGGGTGGTCTCCTTGCCTAAGTTAGGTGCCTTGTGCAAGACCTGCAGAAGCACCTGCATCGGGGTGCATTGTTTTGTGTCATCTTTACTGTCACTCTAGGAAGTAGGTATGAGTGTGCCCATTGATACACAAGAAAACTGAGGCTCTGGACTTACCTAAAGTAGCCCCACTACTAAGTGGCAGAGCCAGGTATAGAGCCTGAGTCCCACTGACCTCTGAATCCACTGGGGTTCTTCCCTCCACCCATGAACCTGTGAAGCAGTGATGGGCCCAGTGGGAGGCAGGGCAATGACAGTCTTCTCTCTAGCCAGAGACACTGGACTTGACCCAAGAAGAACTCCCCTACCATGCCCAACCTGGAGAAGCTTCCTTCAGTCTCAGGCTGCCCAACTCCATCACACCACCCAGACCTTGACTGAACAGTACTTGTCCATGGGACTAACTGGTCTCCCCCAGGGAGTTCATGCACCTGCCCCACTGTGCCTCCTCCCATCCCAGCCCTCCTGGTACCCCCATCACACTGCACTGTAATGATTTTTGAGGGGATCACAAGGCACATGAATAAATGGATGAGAAACGATTATGTGGTGTGGCGCCAAATCTACTTTGGTGTGCAAATTCTTTATGGCTCCAGGAACTGAGAGAGGACGTGCCTTCTTCCTAACAAGCTGCAGTCAGTGACTTCCATTTTCCTAGACCAGAGACACTCAGTACTCATCATCTGTGCCGGTAGCCAAGTGACACTGATATGTCTACCGTGGCTGGTGGTGGAAGGATGTATTTATATAGTTTGGGCTCCCTGAAATAACATTACTATCTCTGGGGGCTTCCGGCTGCTTGTGAGATATTGGTGCACCGTCTGAATTACCTCCACGATGATTTCATGCTGAATTTGCTGAGTCTCCAAGCAGAGTCATAATGTAAGGGAGGAGTGTTTCTCTGAACCTTCACCACATCTTTCATCCAGAAAATAAGTGGTGATAATATTTGTAATATGTTTACTGACAGGACCGGGGGCTCTGTGAAGATAACTCTTTTATGACACAAAGTACTTAACTAAGATGGAAAATGGCATTATTCATGATAATTCAAAATGAGCATTTTGTTCCAGATTGCTAGAAATGCAGTAAGTGTCATTAGCTGTCTGAGGTTACAAGGAAATCCGCAAAGGGTTACTCTTTGGTAATTACATTTACTGTAGCTATAGAAATGGGGGACATCAGACTCAGCCCAGCTGACAGGTCTGCCTTTTCCCCCAAGAACAGCTCATCTGCATGTTACTGGCTCCAAAGCCTACATCTGGCAGCCTGCTCTTGGGGAACTGTTTTTCTCACAGGTAGCAGGCTGCAGCCCCAGGACATGAGGTGCTATAATTCTCAATTGGAAACTGATGATAAAAAAACAGAGATGAAGATGTTCTTTCTGTGGCTTCTGCATTGAAATGTGCCTCCTGAATGTGTGCCGGGAAGTCATGCTTCCTGGGGCCATCCTTCTGTGACAAATGTGCTATTTATGACCAGCATGCTATTGTGCAAAACTCTTTCCACCACAGAGCCCCAACGCTGCTTCCCTACCTTAACACCCCTCCCTCCCAGGCCAAGAAACACACCTACCTGGAAGGAGGCCGTGAAGCTCCACTGGCCTTCTCAGACCCCAGCTACGCTGTAGCACAGGGGGACCCACAGGCCAGGCTCAGAGAGCATCAGGGAAAAGGAAAGAGGAGGACAAATAATTGAACTTGGGAACCAGAGGCTACTTCCACCTCAATTATCTAATGCCCCTATTAGCAAACCAGGAGGGCTAGCACCTTCTCTCTCCACCTGTAAGTGAAAACACCTTCTCTCCTCCCATGTATGTGACTGCCAACAGCTTTCCTCACCATCTGGTAGCCCATTACCTTCCCCCACTTGGGACAAGCAGCACTTCCCTCACCACCCATGACAGCTAACCCCGTCCTTCACTATATTTAACAAACATCTTCTTTTTTTTTTTTTTTTTTTTTTTTTATTGTTATGCAATTACAGTTGTATGCCTTTTCTCCCCATCCCTCTACCCCACCCCAGGTGAACCCACCTCCCTCCCCCCTCTCCACCCTCCCCCTTGGTTTTGTCCATGTGTCCTTTATAGTAGTTCCTGTAATACCCTCTTCCCACTATCCCCGCCCCCACCCCCCACCCCCGCCCTGGCTATTGTTAGATTGTTCTTAACTTCAATGTCTCTGGTTATATTTTGTTTGCTTTTTTCTTCTATTGCTTATGTTCCAGTTAAAGGTGAGATCATATGGTACTTGTCCCTCACTTCCTGGCTTATTTCACTTAGCATAATGCTCTCCAGTTTCATCCATGCTGTTGCAAAGGGTATAAGCTCCTTCTTTCTCTCTGCTGCGTAGAATTCCATTGTGTAAATATACCATAGTTTTTGGATCCACTCGTTTGCTGATGGGCACTTCGGTTGCTTCCAGTACTTGGCTATTGTAAATTGTGCTGCTATGAACATTGGGGTGCACAGATTCTTTTGGATTGGTGTTTCAGTGTTCTTAGGGTATAATCCCAGCAGCGGAATTACTGGGTCAAAGGGCAGTTCCATTTTTAGTTTTCTGAGGAAATTCCATATTGTTTTCCACAGTGGCCTCACCAGTCTGCATTCCCACCAACAGTGCACAAGGGTTCCCTTTTCTCCACATCCTCTCCAACATTTGTTTGTGGATTTGTTTATGTTGGCCATTCTGACTGGTGTGAGATGATACCTCATTGTGGTTTTAATTTGCATCTCTCTGATGGCTAGTGATGCTGAGCATCTTTTCATATGTCTCTGGGCCCTCTGTATGTCTTCCTTGGAGAAGTGTCTGTTCAAGTCCTTTGCCCATTTTTTAATTGGGTTGTTTGTCTTCCTGGAGTGGAGTCGTGTGAGTTCTTTATATATTTTGGAGATCAGGCCCTTGTCTGAGGTATCGTTGGCAAATATGTTTTCCCATACTGTTGGTACTCTTTGTAATTTGGTGCTGTTTTCTTTAGCCATGCAGAAGCTTTTTATTCTGATGAGGTCCCATTTGTTTATTCTTTCCTTTATGTCCCTTGCTTTAGGGGATGTGTCTGTGAGGATGTTGCTGCGTGGAATGTCTGAGATTTTCCTGCCAATGTTTTCCTCAAGGACTTTTATGGTGTTACGGCTTATATTTAAGTCTTTTATCCATCTTGAGTTTATTTTCGTGTATGGCGTAAGTTGGTGATCGAGTTTCATTTTTTTGCACGTAGCTGTCCAGATCTCCCAACACCATCTGTTGAAGAGGCTGTTTTTGCTCCATTTTATGCTCCTGCCTCCTTTGTCAAATATTAATTGATCGTATAGACTTGAGTTTATTTCTGGGCTCTCTATTCTGTTCCATTGGTCTATGTGTCTGTTTTTATGCCAGTACCAGGCTGTTTTGATTACAGTGGCCTTGTAATACAGTTTGATATCAGGTATTGTGATCCCTCCTGCTTTGTTTTTCTTTCTCAAAATTGCTGCAGCTATTCGAGGTCGTTTATGGTTCCATATGAATTTCTGCAATGTTTGTTCTATATCTGTGAAATATGTCATGGGTACTCTAATAGGGATTGCATTGAATCTATAAATTGCTTTGGGTAGTATGGCCATTTTGATAATGTTGATTCTTCCAATCCATGAACATGGTACATGCTTCCATTTGTTTGTATCTTCCTTAATTTCTTTCTTCAGTGTTGTGTAGTTTTCTGAGTACAGGTCTTTTACCTCCTTGGTTAGGTTTATTCCTAGGTACTTTATTTTTCTTGTTGCTATATCGAATGGGATTTTTTTCCTGATTTCTGTTTCTGCAGTTTCGTTGCTGGTGTACAGGAATGCCTTTGATTTCTGGGTATTGACTCTGTATCCAGCTGTTTTGCCAAATTCATTTATTAGGTCGAGTAGTTTTTGAGTGGAGTCTATAGGGTTTTCCATGTACACTATCATGTCGTCTGCAAACAGTGACAGTTTCATTTCCTCCTTTCCAATTTGGATGCCTTTTATTGCTTTTTCTTGTCTGATTGCTGTGGCTAGGACTTCCAATACTATGTTGAATAGGAGTGGTGAGAGAGGGCATCCTTGTCTAGTTCCTGATCTTAGTGGGAAAGCTCTAAGTTTTTGTCCATTGAGTGTGATGTTGGCTGTAGGTCTCTCATATACGGCCTTAATTATGTTGAGGACTGCTCCCTTTATTCCCACTTTGCTGAGTGTTTTTATCAGAAATGGGTGCTGTATCTTATCAAATGCTTTTTCCGCATCTATTGATATGATCATGTGATTTTTGTCTTTGCTGTTGTTGATGTGATGTATTATGTTTATTGATTTGCGAATATTGTACCATCCTTGCATCCCTGGGATGAATCCCACTTGGTCATGGTGGATGATCTTTTTAATATATTGCTGGATGCGGTTTGCTAATATTTTGTTGAGAATTTTAGCGTCTATGTTCATCAGCGATATTGGCCTGAAGTTTTCTTTCTTCGTTGTGTCTTTATCTGGTTTTGGGATTAGGATGATGTTGGCTTCATAAAAAGAGTTTGGGAGTCTTCCATCAGTTTGGATTTTTTCGAATAGTCTGTGAAGGATAGGGGTTAGTTCTTCCTTAAATGCTTTGTAGAAATCTCCTGTGAAACCATCTGGTCCAGGGCTTTTGTGTGATGGGAGTTTCTTGATGACTTCTTCAATTTCCTTTGCTGATATTGGTCTGTTCAGGTTTTCTGCTTCTTCTTCATTCAGTTTTGGAAGATTATATTTTTCTAGAAATGTGTCCATTTCATCTAGGTTTTCAAATTTCTTAGCATACAGGTCTTCATAGTAATTTCTTACGATCCTTTGTATTTCTGTGGTATCAGTTGTAATCTCTCCACTTTCATTTCTAATTCTGTTTATTTGGATCCTCTCTCTTTTTTTCTTGATGAGCCTACTTAAAGGCTTGTCGATTTTGTTTATCTTTTCAAAGAACCAGCTCCTGGATTCATTGATCCTTACAATTGTGCTTTTAGTCTCTATGTCATTTAGTTCTGCTCTGATCTTGGTTATTTCCTTCCTTCTGCTTGCTCTGGGCTGTCTTTGTTGTTGTTCCTCCAGTTCTTGTAGGCGTAGGGTTAGGTTGTTTGTGTGAACTGTTTCTAACTTCTTAAGGTAGGCCTGTATTGCTATGAACTTCCCTCTCAGGACTGCCTTTGCTGTGTCCCATAGGTTTTGGGTTGTTGTGAGTTCGTTTTCATTTGTTTCCAGGAAGTTTTTGATTTCTTCCCTAATCTCATTCTTGACCCATTCATTGTTTAATAGCATGCTATTCAGTCTCCATGCTTTTGAGTGTTTTGGGTTTTTACCCTTGGGGTTGGTTTCTAGTTTCAGACCCTTGTGGTCAGAGAAGATGCTTGATATGATTTCAATTTTCTTGAATTTGTTGAGGCTTGCTTTGTGTCCTATCATGTGGTCTATCTTTGAAAAAGTTCCATGGACACTTGAAAAGAACGTGTATTTTGCTTCTTTGGGATGAAAAGCTCTGTATATATCAGTTAAGTCCATTTCCTCTAAGGTATTGTTAAGTGACACAATATCTTTGTTGATCTTTTGTTTGGAAGACCTGTCCATTTTTGATAGTGGGGTGTTAAAATCCCCTACTATAATTGTGTTGCTGTCAATATCTTTCTTGAAATCCTCCAAGATTTTCTTTATGTATTTGGGTGCTCCTATGTTGGGTGCATATATATTTACAATGTTTATGTCTTCTTGGTGGATTCTTCCTTTGAGTATTATGAAGTGACCTTCTGGGTCTCTCTTTATGGCCCTTCTTTGGAAGTCTATTTTGTCAGATATGAGTATTGCTACCCCTGCTTTTTTTTCCTGTCCATTTGCTTGGAAGATTTGTTTCCAGCCCTTCACTTTCAGTCTGTGTAAGTCTTTTGTCCTGAGATGGGTTTCTTGTAGGCAGCATATGTGTGGGTCATGTTTTCTTATCCATTCAGCTGTTCTATGTCTTTTGATTGGAGCATTTAATCCATTTACGTTTAAGGTTATTATCGATAGGTAGTTATTCATTGCCATTATTTCCTACCTGTGTTCCTCTGTCTTTCTCTTTTCCTTCCTTTCCTTAAAGCAGTCCCTTTAGCATCTCTTGCAGAGCTGGTTTGGTGGAGCTGTATTCTTTTAGACTTCTTTTGTCTGGGAAACTCTTTATTTGGTCTTCTATCTTGATTGAGAGCCTTGCTGGGTAAAGTAGTCTTGGTTGCAGGCCTCTGGTTCTCAGTACTTGGAATATTTTTTGCCATTCTCTTCTGGCTTGGAGCGTTTCCATTGAGAAGTCAGTTGCTAACCTTATTGGGGCTCCCTTGTATGTTACTTCCTTTTTCTCCCTTGCTGCCTTTAAGATCCTCTCTTTGTCTTGGAAATTTGCCATTTTAATTATGATGTGTCTTGCAGTGGGTCTCTTTGGGTTCCTCTTGTTTGGGACTCTCTGTGATTCCTGGATTTGGGTGACTTTTTCTCTTCTCAGATTAGGGAAATTTTCCATCATTACTTTTTCAAACAGGTTTTCTATCCCTTGCTCTTCTTCTTCTCCTTCTGGTATTCCTATTATACGGATATTGTTACGTTTCATGTTGTCCTGCATTTCCCTTATTGCCTCTTCATTCTTTCTGAGCCTCTTTTCCTTTTCTTGCTCCTTCTGGGTGTTTTTTTCTACTTTGTCCTCCAGCTCGCTGATCCGATCCTCTGCTTCGTCAAGTCTGCTTTTAATTCCTTCTACTGTGTTCTTCAATTCAGAAATTGTATTCTTCATTTCCTCTTGGCTCTTGTTGATATTTTCTATTTCCTTTTTCATGTTGATATAGTTTGCAGTGAGTTCATTGTAGTTTCCTTGTAGTTTCTGGTAGTTCTCTTTGAGCTCAGAGAGCTCAGTGAGTTTCCTGATGACCATTGCTTTGAACTCAGTATCTGATAGTTGACTTGCCTCTTTTTCGGTTAGTATTCTTTCTGAGGCTTCCTCCTTTCCTTTCATTTGGGAATTGTTTCTTTGTCTTCCCATTGTTTGTGAGGCTCTTCTTGTTGGCCTCTGCGTCTTAAATTGCTTTGTTCTGACTCCCTGGATTTATGATATGAACTTCTATGGTAGAATGCCAATGGGATTCGGTGGTGCTGTCTCCTTACTCTCCTGTGCTCACTGGTCTTGAGCTGACGTTTATGTGTTTAACACGGTCTAACTCTAGTCTTTTCAGCACTCCAGGTTTTGTTGTCTCACCTGTGGGAAAAAGAGAAAGGGGGGGCAAAAGAAAAGGAAAAAAAAAAAAAAACCACACACACACACAAAACAAACCAAAACAAAGATGGGAAGGAGGGAAAAAGGAAATAGGAAAGGAGGAAAGGAAGGAAGGAGGGAAGAAGGAATAAAGAAAGATCGGAGGCAAGATAAGAAGGAATTTTAGCAAAAATTAAAACATAGAAATAGATAAAAGAAGGCAGGAAGAAGACATAAAAATGGTAAAGGATGGGAGGAAGAAGGAATGAAAAAAAAGAAAAAAAGAGAGAGGAAGAAGGAATTCAGGGGGAAAGGAAAAAAAAGAAAAAGGATAAAAAAAAAAAAAAATCTTCTGTTGGCTTTAAACTGGTCAGGTTATTTCTGCTGGAGTCCTGTCTGTGCAACGGGAGGGGGTGGTTGGAAGGATTGGTTTCACTTTTCTCTCTTCCTGGGTCACACTCTTCGCTGTTTTGTAGGTGTGGTCCCTGGCAGTCAATCAGTCCGTTGATCAGCCAATCCAGCCGCTTTGGCTTGTGACGCGTGCGTGCGCAGCAGGGGAATCCAGCCGCTTTGGGTCTGTGACGTTATTTTGTGCCCTGAGCGCGCAGCCGGCGGACCAATCGAGCCGCCAGGGCTTGGAACGCTGGCGCGCAGGTGGCGGATTCAGCCGCCTTGGGGTTAGGACACTCGCCAGCAGCTTTGTATTTGGAAAACAGGCACCCAGCCGGCCCTGTGCTTGGTGAGCGCGCGCAGCCCGCTTAGCCACAGGCTCTGTGCTTGGGGGCCCGATCCAGCCGCCCGGGGCTTGAGTCTCTCGGGCGGGCGGGGCCGCCCTGGGACTGAATCACGCGGCACTGGGTTCCGAGGTTTTGGGCCTGTGGGTGGAGCAGCTAGTCTCTGCTCCAAATTATCTCGGAGGTTTCAGGTGTGGGCGCCCCTCCGGGGTTTCAAGTGTGGGTCCCGTTCGCTAATCTGCTCGCGCGCGCGACCGGACCTCAGGTGAGCGTAGCAGTCCAGGGGTGGAGGGGGAGGGGCGCCAGGGGCCTCGGCTACTACCGAGAGTTCTCTAATTAGCCCCTGAGTGTCTCTATTTTCTTTTTCTTTTTGAGAAATTCCTCCTTTTCAAACCCCCCTGGTCTAATCAAGCACCTGGCTGCTCACAGCGCAGCCTGGCCCTCTCCCAAGACTCCTGCAGGAGCCCCTGCGCCAGGGCTGGCGCTTCTGCCGCCCTTGTACCGCGCGGTCCTGGGTCCCGTGGACCTTATTGTCCTTGAGCACTCTTCTTACCGTCAGATCTTTCAGTGTCCTCTATCTTTGGTCTCTGATCTTCGTATATGCTGGAATACTGTTGGCTGTTCGCTCTGCTCCTCAGATCAGCTAGGTATTTCCCTGGCGTTGAGGGGAAGTGGACTCCGCTCCCACCTATGTTGCCGCCATCTTTCCTCCCCCTTCAACAAACATCTTCTCTTGCCACCTCTAGGTGGCAGACAAAAACACCTGTGCTTATCGCTGGCAGAGCAGATACCCACCCTCACAACTGAAGTACCAGGATTTTCCCTGATTATCTTCCTCTAGGTCAGTGGTTCTCAAATTGTTGTCCCTAGACTAACAGCATCCTGGAAACATGTTGAAATTCAGTATCTTGTAAATTCTCAGGCCCCACCCAAACCTAATGAATCAAAAACTTTTTAGGTGGGGCCTTAAAATTTGTGGGTTTTTTCAAAGATTTCCAGGTAATCCTGAGACACATGAAATTTAAGAACCACCGTGGCTGCTCTTGGAAAGTACCTGTGAGGCTTTCAAAACCTGATAACCAGATTGTATTCCCAGAATGCTGGGACCCTGGCATCACTGCTTTTATATCTTCCAGGTGATTCTAATGTGCATCTGGGGCTGAGAGCCAGGGCTCTGGCCCTGTGTGCTTCTTCAGAAGGAAGAAGGCAGATAGGGCCCAGCAAACTCCCAGCTGTGCTGCCAGCAGAGTCACCTGATGCCTGTGAATGGCCATCACCTGTCTGGCGTCCAAGAGCTCCCCTCTAGGCCACAAAAATGCCCAGGAACCAGAAGTTTGGGCAGTAGACCTGGCTAGACACGCACCTGTGGCACCGCCCCAGCCATGCTACAGAGGGGCCCACGCTGGCCACGCCAGTCTGGGTACTGCTCATTAACTCACTGACAGCCACCTGCACTCACAGCAGAAAGCCTCAAGGATGAAGAAAGCCCAGATAAAGACTAGCCTCCAGGGCAGGCTATGGGAGGGAGCCCACTGTGGACAAGTCCTGTCTGAGCCTGGCCCCTGAAGCCCATGGCCAGGCCTGTCCTTGGTAGCCAATCTCTCTTCCTGATGTGGCCACCCTATCTCCTGCTCCATAGGACCTCCACCCACCAAATGCCACCTCAGTGGGACTCCTGCCCTCCACTCCCTCAGGAATCACAAATATTTGAGAAAGGCCTGAAAGGAAACAGCCAAAATGCAACCCTCGTTAGGTTATAGTATGGAAGGTTTTTTTTCTTCTTCTTCTTCAAAGATTCTGTCATATAATTATATTACCTTTATACATTAAAATAATAATTAAAACAAACTGTCTCCATACCTTATGACCTAGATCAATGTCACACACGCCAGCCCTTCAGGGGCACCTTTCCTATCCTTTCCACCCCTCTAATGTCTTGGCTTAGCTCCTTTGCAGCCTATGGGCACACCTGGTTGGGCTCTGAGCACACGGCTAGAAAGGCTCTCCTCCTGCTGCCCTCACCAGGTCACTAGCCCAGTGCCAGCCTTGGGCCTCAGAGGGATCCTGCACTGTTCCCTAGGGATCCTGGAGCATCCTCAGCACTGTCCCCATAACAGCCCAACTTGGTCCTGGACCAAGGGCCGAGGTCCTGGATCTCAGAGCTAGAGACACCTCCTTACATCCTACATACCCTCAACCACCACACCTCCTCCCCAGAGTGCACAAAACAGCTGGTAACCAGCACTCCCGGAGAGGAAACCAGGACCATTCAGACAGCAACCCCCCATTTCCTTCAAAAGCAGGCATGGAACAGAAACTCTCCAGTTCTTCCAGAAGCTGACATAGTCTGTCTGATTTTATCTGTGTGCCTTGCTCAGAACAGCACTGGACAGAGGGGCAACTCCATGAGCACCCACCCAACCCCTCCCAATCTGGAGACTCTACCTGTTCTTCCCTCTCTTTCTTGTTGGCCTGAGGCCACATTTCTAGCCAGGGCAGGGCCTCTCCTCCCACCAGCAAGGGCCTGCCTGGCTCCCACAAGCATCCAATTTGCAAAAATGATGTAAATGTCATCACATCCCCTCAAATGCAATCAAATCATCCTGTTGGCAAGCAAATCCACAAATGACAATAGACAAGCCCTCTCCCTATTACAGGGGATCACTCCCCCCAAAAATATGTAATTCACAGGAGTGTTTGGAACATTAATAAAGTAACTATGTATAGCACCACATAGAGGTTAGGCAGCACTTCCATAGAAGTGCACGTGGTCACAGTCTGACCTGCTAAGCTACTTATTCTACTAGCGCCTCCTGATCCATCCTGCTGTGTGCCCTGCAAGGCTGGCCTCCAGGGACTCTACTCCTAGCTCCCTTGCCCCTGGCTTTTACTTGGCTTCAACTACTGGAAGGCATCAGCAGGTGCTCAGAGGGCTGAGCTGGATTTGCAGGGGCTGTGTTCCCCCATCAAAGGACACAGCTCACATCAGGCTGGCCCTCTCTGCCCGCTGCATCCCTCTCTAGGGCTCGCTACCACCACCCCTGCCCCTGCTCCTTCAGGCTCAGGAATGGTGCAGCCATGTCTGTGATGAGTTCCTGTGTCCTGTAGAGCTGGCCTGGCCGTCCTCTTTCATACCTTTCCCACAGTACCACTGCCCCTATGGAATGTGGAACCCAGCTTGAAGCAGACATCTGGCCTGTTCAGCAGAAGTCTCTCCCTGATTGTCATGGGTGTCATACTGTTAATCACCCAGTATTGTCCACATCAGCCTGTTGGCTTATATTTAACTTACAGGTAGTTGAACCCAAATCTGTCTCCCACAAGCTTCTCACTGACTCTTCACCTCTTCTTATGCTATTGGTCTTCTAAACTTCCAAACCTTCATCTCTCTCCACTGAGATATATTTTGCTGAATATAGCCCATTATTCCAGATAGCTGGTATCTTTTGGGATCCCAAACACTGTCATTCATTGTATTAACTATCTCCATGCTGGGATCAGTAGCAATCAATGTCCTCTGCCAAGTCACTCATAAAAATGTTGGAAGGACAGATCTGAAAACAGAGCCCTTAGGCATATCACTAGAGACACTTTGCTGTTTTTTATGAATCATTCTTCTTTGGATCTGGTTAATCCAATCTATGACTCCACCTAATTGTCCTGGCAGCAATACTTTGCTGAAATTCAACTCGATATCAAAGCCCCATTCAGGACGTGCACATTCTCTAGGTGAATTAGTGTTGGACAAGAAACGGATCACATATTCCAAAGGATAACTGAGCAGAGTTGAAAGAAGAGGAACCGACCAGGGATAGGGAAACACTCGGGGACTCAAGGTCCCAGGGCACTGCACCATTCCTGAGCCTGAAGGAGCAGGGGCAGGGGTGGTGTTAGCGAGCCCTAGAGAAGGATGCAGCAGGCAGAGAGGGCTGGCCTGATGCGAGCTGTGTCCTTTGATGGGGGAACACAGCCCCTGCAAATCCAGCTCAGCCCTCTGAGTGCCTGCTGATGCCTCCCAGTGGTTGAAGCCAAGGAAAAGCCAGGGGCAAGGGAGGCAACCAGATAAAGCCGGGGAAGAGGTAGGCCAAGCACTAAGGTAACAGGAGAGCCAATTCCAGACACCTAAAGTGATTATTTCTAGGAAGATAAAGAACAAGGGAGCAGTGTCAAGGACTTTCTCCCTCTAATCCAATTGAAACTGTCTGCTATTACTGAAACACAGAACATCAGCAGGACCAACAGTGATGGACCAAAATGTCCCCAGCTTCTAACCACATACTTCTTCCCACCTCCCAAGGGTCCTGAAGGTGAGGGTCCCCTTACAACCTTACAACCTAGCTTTTTATCCCATAAGGCTACCATATCCCTCAGCAACATAGAAAGGGACAACAGAGAAAAATCAAAGATATATAAATAGGTAAAAGGAATAAAAATCCCTACAGTTTCATTATAAAAAGCAGAAATTTCAGAATAGCCAACCCTAAAACCAGTACACATATAGAGCATAAGATTTTAGAAATGTTCTACCAGTTGTTTTCAAAGAGAAAAAAAGGCACTGTATCAATTGAATAACATAGTTCAAAACAAAATTATTATCTCTGGTTCTAATAAAACCACTACTGGAAGCAGTAAAAAACATAATTGGTACTTCCAAAAGAATTGTACTAGTAGGACAAAAAATACATTTGAGAAACATTTGTATTAATATTGCATTAGTCAGTTTAAGCTAAAATATGCTGTCATAACAAGCTAGCCCCAAATCTCAGTGGCTTAAATCAACAAAAGGTTACTTTCCTCTCATACTGCATGTTTATTGCAATCAACTGCAGGTTTCCTCCACAGCATCTTTATCCATATTCCCCCATCTCTCATACCAGAGCCACATGACAACTCTTACATCCTCTGTGCGGAAGAGGCTTGTGTCACTCTCATCTCTATTTCCTTGGCTCAAGCAAGTCACATGGAAGGGGACATCATCAGAACAGCCTTTAAATCCTCCCACGAAGAGAAGCAGTAGATATTCTGAACAATAAGACCATCAACTACACATATCCGGAATGTAGAATAAATGAGTGGAGGCTTTTTCTTAAATGGGGAACATGACAGCTATGATTCCCAAAGAAAACAGAGAAACACATCATAGCTATCTTCATAAGCCTAAAAGAAGAGTTCCCGGAACTGAACAAACAAATGAGATTAGAAATCAGAAGGACACAACCTGTCTAAGGGAAAGTTTGTACACGGGAAGTAATGCTGAGTTTCATAACTGAATCGTGTTTACATTTCAAAGAAAAAGAGAGTGATATAGTCTGATGGCGAAATGGTGCAGTTGTAGTCTCACACAGGTGGGTGCTGACCCGTAGACGCAGGCTGACAATGACAAGGGGAAGTCTGTCACACGTGCTCCACTGCCTCACCCTCAAAGACTGGACAGAATCCATAGAACATGGATTTGCTTCCTTTGATGAGCCCAGCCCCTTGCCCCAGGAGGTCCAGCTCAGGCTGACCACTTTGCGCGCTGTCAGTTCAATAATTTTCCCCAAAAGTGTAAAAACAAGACCGGCTGCTCCCAGACCACCCAGTCTTTTTCGTTCTGCACTCGCGCCCCTGTTCACTGAGGACATTATAGTTCCATCCTTCCTATTAGTGTCTGTGAACTACCTGCATGCAGAGAACAAAATGTCTCTGAACCACTGCAGAATATTATTAAGTCATATAAATATAGTTATATGAATATTAATATATAAACTACAAAGAGAAATGAGGGAAACTTGGGTACCACCAACAGAGGGAAAGAAATCTGAAAGTATCAAATCAGAAAAAAAGTTAATTATTTCAATTTAATCAAGAACACAGCACAGCTGGAACTGCATTCCAAATAGTGCCTGTGTGTCTCAGCACATGTGAGGAAGTGGGACAGGGAAGAGGGAAAGGAGACAAAGGTAAAAAGAAGAATGGAAAGAGCCCAGTAAGAAAGTAGAGCAAGTGTAAGAGCCAGGTTACAGGAGCACCCTGAGGTCTTTCCCAAGCAGGCTCCAAATGGTGATCCAGGAGGCTCCTTAGATCCACCCGGGAGGCTCCCTCCAATAGAGATGGACAAGGGGTGTGCTTGGTACTCGGCTCACAGACAGGCTGACTGCAATTGGACTCCCTACTGAGATTTCTCATTGGAGGAGCATGTGAGAGCCCAGGCTGTGGCTTCTCCCTGTGAATTAACATGCTGGCGTGTGTTCAACAAAAAACTAGTCTCTCATGAGCCTGCCTGGTGGGAGTCAGCCCCACTTGGTCCTAAGACAACCATGAGTCTGGCCCCTATCCCAGCCTGTGGAACCCACTCCAACCCATGAGACACTCATGGAGAGTGGCCTAGGTAACAACCACCCATCCATCTCTATGCCTTGTTCTCTGCTCTACCTTCAACAGGGAAATTCAGGAACTGTCCATGTGGCTTCTTGCCACTATGGAGCCAACATTTCTAAGCACTGACTATGCACCAGGCATTAGCTACACACTGTGGATATCACTTCATGATGACCCTTATACCAACCCTTACAGCCAGTGGGAACCAGTATCATTCTCATTTTAGAAATAGGAAAGCAAGGCTCAGAGAACTTAGGCAACTTTCCCAAGGTCACACAGCAAGTAACAGAGCTAGATTTAGATGCCAAGTCTGCCTCTGTGGTGTGCACTCCCCCAAAGTGCTCCGCTGCCCTCCTCATCAGAGCTTTTTTAATGGTCCCAGCAGCATACTTCTGTCTGGACCCCAGCTGGGTCTTCAGGAGTTCATGGTCTCAGTGGGGACACAGACAAACTGAAATAAACTATACCAATATCACGTCCTCACAGATAGCTCAAAGTTGAGGCCAAGAAGAGCCTTAAGGAGGTGAGCCAGTAGAATGAACCAACAAGTAGAGGTGGGAGCCATGCCTTTAGAAAATAGAAAATGACCAGTCAGCCCCACTTCTTCCCCAGTGTCTGCTTGGGAATGTGATAACCATAACAGTGATGGAAAGAGAGCCTCGCAGGGGAGACCCTCACAGCCAGACTCCATAATTACCAGCCACATGCTCACTCCAGAGCTGAGAAGACAGACAGTTCTCGTAATAAGACAGACTCACTGTGAAGGAAATGTTTTGTGTTTTCTGTTTGGGCTTTAATTTGTAGCTAAACAAAGATGTGGGGCAGGGGGATGGAGAACTGCCTCAAGAGCCTTTCCATGCCTCCCAAACATGTGTTTCCAAAACTGGAGGCATGGCAGGGGCTGGAATGGGACCGCAGATGTCACTGCAATCTCCAAGCCTGCTCCCCAGGGAACAGAATGCCCAGCCACATGGGACAAACCCCAGGGCATTCCAAGCTATGTGCTTGGGTTTTCCTCCTCACACCCTGGGAGATCTTATGAGTATTATCCCAATTTTTTGAATGAGGAAACAGGCTCAGACAGGTTAGGTGACTTGCAATGTAGTAGGACAGAGTCAAGTTCCAATGCACCTTGTCTGAGCCCAGAGCTCTATCTTGGCAGGGCTGGCAGGACCGTAGGAGAGAGGGAGGGCACACAGGACCTGCCAGCATGGGAAGGGAGCGGGGTTCAAAGCTGGCCACAGACTATCCATTTCCTGGTGAGGACTGGATGTGTAAAGCACCAGCACTGATCTTGACGCTGGGAAAGTACACAGTACCTGTCATTTCTCAGAAGACTGAAAGCTCTAAGGAAAGGACCTCATCTACTCTGCCCACATGGGACTCTAGGGCCTGAAGAGTGCCTGATGACACCTGCTAGGAGAAACTCCATCAATGATTAGGGGTCTGTACCTCATGGTCCTGCAGCAGGCTTCACCTGACCAGACATGGGCCCACGGCATTTTCCGAACTTTCCTTTTCCAACCTCTGGGCTGAATGAGTCAGAAACTCTGGTGGAACAGGTGAGGAGTAAGGGAAAGGCTTGAAGGAGGAAGGAAATGGCAGAGCAAGAGAGAGGTAGCCCACTGCCCCAAAGGCCAGATACTGCCAGGATCTGTCCTCTGTCCCCAGTTACATTACCAGGCCCACACAGAACCCCAGATTACCCATCCTTGAAGGCCCAGGGCAGGTACGTGTATGTAGCACACAAGGAAATGTATGCATCCAGGCAGCCACCAGCATACACATCAGCCCTGCTCCCCAATCCAACCCCCAGGGGCCACAACACCACTGCCTTGCTCACCATTGCATCTCTGGGGACCAGCACATGGCCTGGTACAGAGTAGGCATTTCACAATGTTATAGAATATTACTGCCCAAAGAGCCTACTCTGTGCCAGTCACTGCTCCAGGAGCTCCACACTTCATATCCAAACCAGGGGAAGTATTATTTCATTGTCTGCAGGGGGTGCAAAATTGAGGCTCAGAGAGGAAGCAATTTGCCCAGAGTAACACAGCTAGGAGGTGACAGCAGTGAATCTGGCCTCAAAGCCTGAACCCCTTCCACTACACTAACCGGCCTCTAGGAGGAGGGAGAGGGAGAAAAGGGCTGTTCTGAAGCAGAAAGCAGTTAATGTTCCCCTGGGCAGCCTCTCTGAGCCCCCCCGCTACTGAGCCCAGGGCACCCAGGTCAGCAGCCCAAGTTTACCCCAGAGCAAAGCCCACTCTCCCCTGAGATGCTGATCCCACCCAGCCAGGGGCCTGGCATGCACTGGGCTGACTTTGGGGAGCCTATAGGGAGCCTTGTTCCCCCAGACTCCTTAAGAAGATTGAGTCCTTCAGTGCAGCCCCCTGGTGCATGCTAGGAGGTCAAGGCCCAGCAGCAGCACAGCAGCCTCCTTGGTAGCCCCCCCCCTCCCCTGCCACACACACACACACCCACCTTGGGTGTCTGGTTTGCTGAAAGTGGAGGTGGAGTCTTTGTGGGACTGTGCCCATGCCTCCGCCCCCAAAAGTTGGCTGTGGCAGGCCCAGTCCAAAATCCTCGGATTAACGTCTACATTACCTATCTCATTACTCCCCACAATCCAGTAGGAGGGGCCGTCATCCCCATCTCTGTGATAACTGGGCTCAGAGAGGTTAAATAACTTGCCTGAAGATCACACCTCTACAGAGCCACAGGCAAACCAGGGGACCTTAAACGCAAAGTCCTATCAACACATGCAATCTCTCAACGTTTGTTCATTCCAACCGCATTCCTCCAGAAACTCCTGCACTGCTCACACGAATGCAGCTTCATTCCTATAAATCCACAGAGGCCTGGCAACAGAGAGCCCAGTAGCCAGAAGCCCCTCGAGCCAGTGCCCTCTCCCCGGCAGGAAGCGACCAGCGCCTGTGTTTCCAGGACTGCATGCCCTCCCTCCCTCCTCCTCCCCACCCTCGAGCTGAGCCACAAGTACAGGCTGCATTTGTGGGAAACCCGGGCTCAGCGCACTGAGAGGGAGTCAATTTATTCTGGAGAAAACATCTTTGTTCTGTGAGTGAAGGGGAGCCATTTCCAACAATTTAATGCTCTGTTCACGGGCCCCGGTGCTGGGGTTGCTGCGCGAGGCTTGTTCTTAGAGGCAGAGCAGCACATAATGAGGCTTCTCACTGCAGCTCCCCACCATCCTGCCAAAAACCAGAACGGTTATTTATCCATTAATCTGACATTACACCCCCTGCATTTTATCTGCTTAAATAAATTTAGTGGTTAGAGTGTGTGCCTGGCGGAGAAATTCCTGCATTCAATTTCCTACACACCAACGCTTGCAATATTGCCTTTATAAACTCCACCATTGACGTGTAATGCCTCAGTGGTCTCAGCTGGAAAATGGGGAGAGGACAGCAAGGAGGATCTGTTTCTCCCAACTGGTCCATATCCAGGCTCCATGGACAGAGACTCACTGTCCGGGATAGGAGCTTGCAGCAACAGTCCTTCAGTCACGTACTGGATGGCCTTTCTCCCAGAAGACAAGCCACCCCCTTCTGGTGTCATCTACAGACACAGGGAACAGTGGGGAAAGCTGAACCTACACCCCTCCTTGCCTGGGCTGGAATCCTGGTTGTGCCGTTAAAGAGCTGTGTGACCTTGAGTTGTGACTCCACCTCTCTGTGCCTCAGTTTCCCCACCTCCTTCCTCAGGCTGTGAGAATTAAATGAGTTAGTATTTGTAAAGTGCTTAGAACAGTGCCTGGCACATACCAAGTGCTCAGTAAAGGTTGGTTTACAATGTACATAACTTTAAAAATCTAGGACAAGTGTGTGCAAGCATAGCTTTGGAAACAGGCTAGACCACTGGGTCGTAAATGTGTCCTCAATAAGGGGGAGGTGAGCAGAGCACTGACCAGCTCCCCCATCCCACACCCCCAGACATTCCAACCACTTCACTCAGTTAAGAAGAGGAGAAGTGATGGAATATTTCACTTAAACAAAGGATTCCACTGCTTCAAAGTGTTTCAAAGCCCTTCTACCTCTCCATGGCTTGCATTTTACAGAGGAGAACTTTGAAACCCAGAGAGGAACTTCTCCAGGGCCTCCAGCAAGTTCATGACCGAGCTAGGAGCAGAGTCCAGGCCTTCTGCCCCCAGGTCAGGTTTTTTGTTTGCAGCATGAGACCTCAAGGTGCTCATTCACCTCATGATCAGTAAGGGTCTTACCAGCCTCTACCTAATGCCACATCAGGCTGAACCACGAATTATACCTGCTGGCACCCCCTCTTTCACTGCAGCAGCTGTAGCACTGCCCCACCCTAGAGCTGACAACCTAGCCCCACCAACAGGTAAAACCTGTGACCCTCAAACTTCAACATCCCCCACTCTGAAGGCTGGCACCTCCTTGTCCATTTGTCCTTCATTTGTCATTTCTTTTCATCCTCCAGTTTCTACAGCATCTCCTTGGATTGCTTGTCTTCCCTACATCTTGTCTGCCCCTTAGCACCCTAAATCCCCACCCCCAGGGCTGCAGACCAGCCTAGGGGCTGACTGACATCTGGCCTTGCTGTACCCACCACCTCAAAGCTTTGGATGCAGGCTCACACCCAGCTGCAGCTCACCACAACAATGTAGGGGCTGTCCCCAGCCAGGCCCATTCCCTGAACACCTCCCAGAATGCTGGCTGCTCCACCTGGAGAATGAGACTTCCACAATCTTCTCTCTCAGAATAGGCTGGCCCAATGCACCACGTGGGCTGTTGAGGTAGATGAGGAGGGAGGTCGTGATTCTGTAACCCGAGAGAGGAGCTGTGTCCCACGAAGGAGCCACTCTGCCCAGGCAGCTGCAGGCCCAGCCCCTGCCTCCTTCAGAGAAACAAAGAGGCAGGCATGCGGGCAGACAGATGCCCAACACAGAGACCTCCCATACATTCACTGCATCACTACTGCCCCTTCCTCCTCGGCCCACAGATGAAGAAGTCCCTCCAACCTGCAGCCAACTGTACCCTTTGCCACCCAGAAGCTCCCAGGAGAGGATGGCTGCTTCCTAATCCCTGGGAAGTCCCCAAACATTGCCATATGCCATTGAGGCCTGAGACCAGCCAGGTGGGACCTGCATTTGCCCAGCCCTTTTCTTCCTAGCCACAATCAAGCAAGTAAAGCCTCATGGGCTAAAAGAAGCTCCCTGTACCCTGGGGACAGAAAGGTGTTGCTCATGCCTCCCCAGGCCAGCCTGGCCCAGACCTTTAGGCTGAATAGCCAACCCTGCCCAGCCCCCAGTAGTAGGCATGAGTTCCTGATGTCCCTATCTTGGCACAGTCTCATCTTAAAGAATTGTCCTCTCTAGCCTATTCTACTTCGCTGTCTTTTGACCTGTGTCCTGCCCTCAATCTAATACTCACTCCTGATTGATGCTGCTACTAGGAAAGTGATATGAGTCTTGGATCACATCAGCTTCTGATCATTTCAGCTATGCCCAGTCCCACCCCCTGGTAAACCCCCCCTCCCCTGATAATCACAGACCAGCCAGGCACTGTTGCTGAGTGCTGTGAAGTCAAAAATAGCTACACCCCTCCACTTCACAGATGAGGACACTGAGGTCTGCCCAGGGCGCAAAGCTTCTAAGTGGCCCAGCCTGCATTTCAGCCCAGCTGTATATGAATCCACAGCCCTGAGTCCTACCACCAGCCCTGCTGTGTGGCTGCTGTGTGTCTGCCGTGCCCACAGATCTGTTCTTGCCCTGTGAGTGAAAGCCAACCAGACACTGAGTCTGCTCCTGCAGTCACAGTGAATAGAGGGTGGAGACCTAGGCCCCATAGGCATGTTTTCTGTAGGTTCTGAATAGGGGTCTGTCTTCCTTCAGTGCCACTGAGACTCACCTGTTTTGGCAGTGAGAGGAAATCAACATTTTACAGCAATAAAAGGCTGCTCCTGATTAGACATCAAACAAATCAATCTTCTCCAACAGTTAATTTTCATTTTATAACTTTCCCCCACTAACAACAGCATATAATGACCCTGAGAATCTGCAAAGTCACTGAGTACCAGCCTCCTACACCCCAGCTGCCCTGGCTCAGCCCCTCTACTTCCGTGACCCCCCTTGCCTCCCCTGCCCCCAAGACTCAGCCTGCAGAGAGGACACTCTGCCCAATAACCCTTTTCAGAGCCTCAGGCCCAAGCTGTGAAGGCCCTGGGGTGCTGAGACAAGAAACACACCTTCAGAGCTCAACACGAAGCCACCGGGACAGACACTGATGACCGCTTGACCACCAGTATCCACCTCATCCTCACTGGTCCGCAATCTGAGTACAGTATGAATGATCATCTCCAAATACCCCATCGTCATAGACTCTCCAACGCACCTATGATCCCCAGCACCTGAGGTCAACACAGAACACCAACGATCCATCCGAAAGCTTTCTAAGCACACCCCTCTCCCTCCCCAAATCCCATCATGGACAATGCACATACAGCATTCCTGACTACTCCCAAATTCTGTCAACAACCCCCAAACCACCACGTCTGGTCCCCAAACATGTCACAGATTCCCAGCACTTTCATGTAGCCGAGGAGCCCCCAGGCTGTGCACCAGCTACAGTCTTGCCTGAATCTCACCAAGGCTCCCTGTCTTCCATGTGTGAGCAGGTGGCGAGGTCAAAGCAGCAGTGTCAGACAAGACGGGTCCTTTCCCAGGGAAGGACCTTTTGACTCTGCTCCCCGTCCCAGGTCTCTAAACTGGTATCAGCTCAGCTCAGAGCCCTCCCCACACTGGTTCCCCAACCCCAGCTCTGTGGCCTGCTAGGAGTGATGGAGAAAGACCCACTTTGCTCTGGGCTGTGGCTCCATGGTGGGCCCCAAAGCCAACTGCAGCAACCTTCACTGGCTCAGGAAATACCCTGGGACCCACAGACAGGACAGAGCTTAAATCCACAGGGTCTTCCCTGAGTTCCTCCCTCCCCATCTTTTTCAGCAGGGCTACCAGGGAGGAGGCTTCCCCTGTCCCTCCACTTCCCAGAAATGCTCAAAACACAGAGCTCCTGACCTCAAGAACAATAGCAACTACCATTTAGTGAGTGACCCTGTGTGCCTAGAATTGTGCCAGCCAGGCTGTTCACTCCGCACAGGGCCACGTCAGCTTCACATCACCGCATGGAGTCCAGACCTGGGACCTGCTTGGCACACAGCAGACAGTAATAACCTTTATTGAATAGATAAACAGATGAAGGACTTTCTGCCTATTTTCTCATGAAATATCTCAGCCACCCAGCAAGCTAATTAGTATTACACCAAACAATTTCAGGAATCAGAGGTCAGATCAGAAACCTAAACTTGTATAGCCACCAACTTGTTGAGCCACATTCAAACCCAAGTCTGTCTCTCTGCTGCGTAGAATTCTATTGTGTAAATATACCATAGTTTTTGGATCCACTCGTTTGCCTTGCTGATGGGCACTTCGGTTGCTTCCAGTACTTGGCTATTGTAAATTGTGCTGCTATGAACATTGGGGTACATAGGAGCTTATACCCTTTGCAACAGCATGGATGAAACTGGAGAGCACTATGCTAAGTGAAATAAGCCCGGAGGTGAGGGACAAATACCATATGATCTCACCTTTAACTGGAACATAATCAATAGAAGAAAAAAGCAAACAAAATATAACCAGAGACATTGAAGTTAAGAACAATCTAACAATAGCCAGGGCGGAGGTGGGGGGGGTGGGGGCGGGGACAGTGGGAAGAGGGGATTACAGGAACTACTATAAAGGACACATGGACAAAACCAAGGGGGAGGGTCGAGGTGGGGGAGGGAGGTGGGTTCACCTGGGGTGGGGTGGAGGGATGGGGAGAAAAGGCATACAACTGTAATTGAATAACAATAAAAAAAAATATATCGTAAAAAAAAAAAAAACAAAAAAACCCCAAGTCTGTACAGATCCTCTGCTCAGCTCTGACCCACAGAAAACCCTGTTCCACTAGGATGACATAAGAGAGGCAGCTCTGTGCAGCTCCACCCTGCTCGGTACAAGACTCTGTAGTTCTGTGCCCATCTCTTCTTAACACCAATAGCAGCTCCAGGAAGTGCAGGCAGCAGCCCCTGCATCTCCTTGGCAACCCAGGAGCTTTTGTTCTCAAAGAAGGGAGCTGATTCATGCCCCCAGTATGAACAGCAAGAGCTGCAGGCAGGGAAGCATGGTTTAGACTGGCTCTGTAGCCTGGAGCAACCCAGGCTGGGCTGATGTAGGTATGGATAGGACATAGCTGGAGTTCCTGGGAAGCCACTCCCACTGCCCACCACACCCACAGGCTAAAATTCCAAAACTACAGCTAAGCAGGGAGACAGCGAAGTTCCTGAAAGCCTCTCTCCTGGCCCTCCCACCTCTCTGGCCTCTTCCCCTTTCCACCACACTCCCAGAAGCCCCCAGGGCTCCAAACACACATGCTACTTGCATTAGACTCTCCATCCTTTGCAAACCCTGTCCCACAGACCGAAGAGCCCCCTCCTTTCTTGCCCCTTGCTGGGGATTTCTTATCTTTGAATGTAGTGTCTAACTGTTGCTCCTCTGCAATTCTCCACAGGCAGAATGCAACACCACCCCTGTTACCTCCCAGCCCTGTGTTCACCTGTGTAAGACAAAGCTCCTCTCTCCAGAGGCAGCCCTTTTTGGAGTAAAGCTGTCTCTCCACTAGACAGTTAGCTTCTGGAGGCAGAGAGCAGGACCCTTGTCCCCAGATAGCCCCAGGACAGCCCCAGCTCTGGCAAAAGGAGATGATGGGACAGCACAGAGCATCCACTGTAGACTGTTACTGTCATCAATGACTGATTAACTCCCCTTTGCCACTAAGCCAGGCCAGGCAGGTAACCTGCTCTGGCCAATGAAATGTAAGCAGTTGTGATATGTATTCATTCCAGGCAGAAGTTTCACAGCTGGTTCTTGCTTCTCTACCAATATCATCAAAAGTATTTTGGATAGTGGCTGCTCCTCGTCCTGGTTCCTGGAGTGAGAAGATAACAACAAGCTCATAGTTCCTGAGATTGGAAACTGCTTGTTACAGCCACACAGGCCAGCCTGTTTGAGCAATGCAGTCAGTGAGAGAACAAATGCTTCCTGGACCTGCCCAGGATGGCACAGATGTCAGGACTCTGCAGGATACCATAACACACACCGCCCCCTGCTGGCTTCCTAAGCAGGCCTGCTTCTGGATGTGTTTTAGGGACCTGTGATGACCACACGACTAAATCTCCAAAAGAAAGGGAAACTGGGTCATGTCAGAAAGATTGAGGTTTGGTACTGACTAGTATGGCTGGGTTGGGCATCGTCCCTCAAACCAAAAGATCACTGGTTCAATTCCTAGTCAGGGCACATGCCTGGGTTGGGGGCCAGGTGCCCAATTGGAGGCATGCTGGAGGCAGCCAATCGATGTTTCTCTTGCACATCGATGTTTCTCTCCCTTTCTGTCTCCCTTCCTTCCCCTCTCTCTAAAAATAAATAAATAAAATCTTATCTAAAAAAAGAAAGAAAGACTGAGGTTTGGACACAGACTTGAGTTCAAATCCAAGCTAAGACACATCTTAGCTTGGACAACTCTCTGTGAACCTCACTTCCTCATTGTGAAATTAGTGCAACAATGCTTATCCCCCCGGGGTATTCCTAAGATATCGGAAGTACAAACACTGCATGGAAAGTACTTGCACTTCAGGAGTCCTCCTTTGCTGAAGGCTGTCAGTCCCTCCAATTAGGTCTAAGATGTCTGGGAGTTAGGGAGCAGGATGAGCCAGTCTGATCCCTCAGCTTGGCATGGGCAGGCCCAGGCACCAACCAGCCAACTTAGGACAGGCTGCATCTGAGATGATGGCATCTGTCACCCACACAGGGCACAAAGAGGCCCCAGGCTCCTGGTGTGCTGGGCCCACCAAAGTCACCAAGCCAGTGCTGCAGGTTAAGCCCCACCCTGACACCACACATGTGGACAAATGGCAGCACTCTGAGAGGTCCTATTTAGGGCTCCTCTGTGGCACCTGAACCCTGACTTGCACTGACACCTTGTGCATAAGGAGTCCTCCTGTCCTCATCCTCATGCCTGTCCTCTGTCCTTCCTTCTTCCTCTTTGTATCACATTTCCCTTTCCTCAGGGCCCATCCAGGGATGCTTTCACTGTCCTCTAGTCTCCATTCCCAAGCAGAAGTCATTCTGTAGGCAGGTTGGCAATAACTCTTGGAGATAAGGGCACATCTGTTTACCTCCTGTTGTCACATTAACTCTTCAGACTTGTCTGATCAAAGGGCCGTAACAGTGGGGTGACTGCTATTGATCAAGGAGGCTCATAAGACCCAGAAATTACATCTCGCAGAACGCAGTACATAAACCAAAGCCCTCAAAATTCCTGTCTGGGGAGGGTCCACCTCTGGCAGGTATGGGGACATGGGACTCACTAGGATATGCCCATCAGAGAGTCACACCGTACAGAGACACAAACCAAGAACTCATTCTGCATAAAGACATGGGAACCACATTTGCAGATCTCCTCCTAGGTGCTAGGTATCCTGCTGGATGCTTTACATGTGCACCCCAAGAAAACCTTACAAGATGCCAGCCATGATCCATTTTACTGTGCATGCAGGCACTAAGGCACCCTGAGGAAAGAGCCAAGGGGGCTCATAGGTGGGTCTTGTGACCCCAGATCTCAAGCTCCTTCCTATAGTCTCCTCACAAAATTAACTACCATCTTCCCTTAAAGGCTGAACAAATTTATCTTGATTTGTAGGCCTTCCTGGAACACCATTTATAATTGCATTAAGTGAAAAAAATGTTTTAAATAAATCTAATTCTTTAGAGTTTGGAAACATGAAATATATTCTTTGTCTCAGCAACTGTGTCTCCTGATTAAAACAACTATATACCATTCCCCCCCCCTTTCAGATCATGGGGCTACTTGAGGGCAGGGACTATGAATTATTCACCCAATACCCACAGGATCCTGAGTATTAATCAATACTAGATTAAAGAATTAAATTTTCCCATCCCACCTCATTCCAACAATTGTCTCTGCTCCACCATCCCTCACATCTTCATCCTCTCCACTCCCTCCATCATTAAATAAACCCAAAGTATCAGTATTAAAAACAATAGTAATTTGGGCTCCTGCTTCTGACCAAGATAGAATAACAGGGATGGAGAACCAAGATGGCGGCGTAGGTAGACACACTGCACCTCCTCGCACAACCAGAACTGACAGAGAATCGAACAGCAAGGAAGTCCGACACCAAGGAAATAAAAAATAAACACTCATCCAGACCGGTAGGAGGGGCAGAGACAGGCAGCCAAGGTGGAGAGGACTCGCGTTGCCATGGGGGGACCGAGACTGGCGGAGTGTGGGACGAACAGGGCAGGCAGTCGGACCACTGACAGACCCTGCGGCGCCACATTCACGCAGATAAACCGAGAGGGTCGGACTCAGAGTGGCGGAGAGCGGGGCAGGCAGAGTGGCGGGTAGCACCCGGCAGCCCCACATTCATGCACAGATAAACCGGACAAACAGCGGGGACCAAAGCAGACCGCACAACCCAGGGCTCCAATGCAGGAAATAAAGTCTCAAACCTCTGATTGAAAACGCCCGTGGGGGCTGGGGAGGCAGCAGGAGAGACTCCCAGCCTCACAGGAGAGGTTGTTGGAGAGACCCACAGGGGCCTAGGACGTGGACAAGCCCACCCACTCGGGAACCAGCACCGGAGGGGCCCAGTTTGATTGTGGGTAGCGGAGTGAAAGATTGAGGTCCAGTGGAGAGTGGAGCAGCGCCATTGCTCCCTCTCGGCCCCTCCCCCACATACAGCATCACAGCACAGCAACCAGCATTACCCCACCCCAGTGAACACCTAAGACTCCGCCCCTTTACATAACAGACGTGCCAAGACAAACTAACAAAAAAAAAAAAAAAAGGCCCAAATGACAGAACACTTCAAAGCTCCAGAAATAATTCAACTAAGCAGTGAACAGAGAGCCAACCTATTGGAGGCACAGTTCAAAACACTGGTTATCAAGATGCTCACAGAATTGGTTGAATCTATTCGAAAACCAGATGAAAAAATGAAGCCTATGCTAAGAGAAACAAAGGAAAATGTACAGGGAACCAATAGTGATGCGAAGGAAACTGGGACTCAAATCAATGGTGTGGACCAGAAGGAAAAAAGAAACATCCAACCAGAAAAGAACGAAGAAACAAGAATTCGGAAAAATGAGGAGAGGCTTAGGAACCTGCAGGACATCTTGAAACGTTCCAACATCCGAATTATAGGGGTGCCAGAAGGAGAAGAGGAAGAACAAAAAATTGAAAACTTATTTGAACAAATAAGGAAGGAGAACTTCCCTCATCTGGCAAAGGAAATAGACTTCCAGGAAGTCCAGGAAGCTCAGAGAGTCCCAAAGAAGCTGGACCCAAGGAGGAACACACCAAGGCACATCATAATTATATTAGCTAAGATTAAGCAGAAGGAGAGAATCTTAGAAGCAGCAAGAAATAATGACACAGTTACCTACAAATGAGTTCCCATAAGACTGTCAGCTGATTTCTCAAAAGAAACCTTACAGGCAAGAAGGGACTGGCAAGAAGTATTCCAAGTCATGAAAGGCAAGGGCCTACATCCAAGATTACTGTATCCAGCAAAGCTATCATTTAGAATGGAAGGGAAGATAAAGTGCCTCTCAGATAAGGTCAAGTTAAAGAAGTTCATCATCACCAAGCCCTTATTATATGAAATGTTAAAGGGAGTTACCTAAGAAAAAGAAGATAAAAAATATGAACAGTAAAAATGACAGCAAACTCCCAGTTATTAACAACCACACCTAAAACAAAAACAAGAGCAAACTAGGCAAACAACTAGAACAGGAACAGAACCATAGAGATGGAGATCACATGGAGGGTTGTCAATAGGGGAGTGGGAGGGGGAGAGGGGGGGAAAGGTACAGAGAATACGTAGCATAAATGATAGGTGGAAAATAGACAGGGGGAGGGTAACAATAGTGTAGGAAATGTAGAAGCCAAAGAACTTGTAAGTATGACCCATGGACATGAACTATAGGGGGGGAATGTGGGAGGGAGAGGGTGGGCAGGATGGAGTGGAGTGAGGGGGGCGGGAAATGGGACAACTGTAATAGCATAATCAATAAATATATTTTAAGAAAAAGAATAACAGAAACCAGAAATACTCTCCCTCCTGAAAACAAAACAGAGGGCTATAAAATATGAAAAAAATAGTTTTCAAGACACTAAACATGAGGAAACAAAGAACAATGATTTCTGAGAGACTAAAATAAAGTAAAATGAGCCCTACAGTTGCCTCAGCTTACTATCTTTTAAGAGTTTTCAGAGTGACACAGAGTGGGGGCCACACAGGCAGAGTTCAGCAAATGACTTGAGTTAAGGATTTGAAACTGAAAGTCCAGGAAAATCAAGGTAGCCAGATTTTCACAGATTTTAGCCAAGGTTCACAGAGCAGATACCAGAGAAGAGAGAGATGTACACAAGGAGAAAAATTTGGGCATTTTTCAGAAAGTCCCACTCACACACTTAGCAGAGTAAAATTTTTCCAAGGCCATGAAAAGAACCATCCAGAAATATTTGAAGGAATAATGCCTGGCACTCACAGAAGGCCAAAACAATGCCTATTTCCAACCAGACTAGAAAAACCCATGATTCAAAAGACAGTGGGTAGATTACACAGAAATGACCTGATTAAGCAGCAATAGGTCCTCCAAACAAATGATCAAAAAAAATATTCAAAAGGATCTAATTATTTCCAAGTAACTTAACTGCATCCGTGAATAAAGCTCAAGAGTACTTCTAGAAATACAGAAATATCATCACAATGTCTATAATCCAATCAAAACTTATGAGGTATGTAAAGAAGCAAGAAAATACTACCCATATGAAGACAAAAATCAATTAAAACCAAACCAAAACTGGCACAGATATCAGAATTACCAAAGATATTAAAACAGTCATATTACTACATGCCGTATGTTCAAAAGTTAAGTAGAGCCCTGGCTGGTGTGGCTCAGTGGATTGAATGCAGGCTGCGACCAAAGGGTCACTGGTTTGATTCCCAGTCAGGGCACATGCCTGGGTTGCAGGCCAGGTCCCAAGTTGGGGTACGCGAGAGGCAACCAGACATTGATGTTTCTCTCCCTCTCTTTCTCCTTCACTTCCCCTCTCTCTAACGATAAATAAATAAAATCTTTAAAAAAAAGTTAAGTAGAGACATGAAATATATAAAAGAAGATGCAAATTAAACTTCTAGAGATAAAATTACAATGTATGAGATAAAACATAAACTGAATGAATTAATGTCAGATTAGATATAGCAGAAAAAGACATCAGCAAACATGAAGACATGGCAAAAAAATCCAAATCCAAAATAAAATACAGAAAAAGAGGAAAGAAAGAAAGAGAGTATTAGTGAGCTGTGGAACAACTTCAAGTGGTCTGACATGTGTACAAATAAAGTTCCAAAGGAGAGGAGAGGAGAGAAAGAAGAAAATGAAAAAATATTTATAGAAATAATTCATGAAAATTTTCCAAATTTAATAATAACTACAAACCAACATATCCAAAAATCTTAAAAATTCCCAAGCACAAGAAACATAAAGAAGAAAATTGCATCAAGGCACATTATAATCAAAATGTTCAAAATCAGTATAAAGAGAACATATTTTCAAAACCACCCAGAGAAATAAGATGCGTTATACACACTAGAACAAGGATAAGGATGACAGCAAACTTCAAAACAGAAGACAATGAAGCGATATCCTTTAAGTTAATAAAAGAAAAAACTATCAACCTAGATTTTTTTTAATCTTTTTTTATTTCTTAGAGAGAGGAGAAGGAGAGGGAGAGAAACATCAATGTGTGGTTGTATGTATATCTATTATAGACTATCTGGGGGCTACCTGAAGAACTCGGCACTAGTCTAGTCTATATTTTTCCTATCTTGAAACTTAGACAAAAATGCAGCAGACATTAGTTGAAAAAGTGCAGGGTGAACAAGAGCCCAGAAACACCTGGGGCAAAAGATACAGTTGAGACAATCTGCCTGAGGCTCAGGAAAAAAACATGGGGTGAGATTCTTTGGAAAATTAGAATATACAAAAGCACCCATTTGTATGGAGGAATTTAGAAAGCTACACTATTACAGGGAATGATCCATGCTCAGAAAAAAACCTGGAAAGACCCTAAGCTTTCACCTCAGGCTGATCGCTAAACTCAATGCAAGCCTGGCTAAGTGTTAAAGGAATCCTCTAGCACACCATAAATCTATAAACCTCTCTCAGAGATGTTTGGGATTTTTTCACTTTTTTTATTTGTGTTTCTTTTTGTTGTTGTAGTAGTAGTTATTGTTTTGCTTTGTTTTGAACTCCTGGCATTGAAGAAAATCTCTATCAAAATAGTAGCTGAACACAAGCTGAAGGAACAGACTTCAGTGACCACACAAAACAAGGTAGGTATACAGTGCTTCCAAAAATAGTTTGAAAAAATCACTAAGCAATGGACTGCTCAGACTTCAACAATTTTTAAAATATCAAATTCTGAGAAAGAAGAATATAACTTCCAGAGTTACTGCGTTATAATATTGAAATGGTCCAGTTTTCAAAAACAACAAAAATCACAAGGTCTACAAAAAAAACAGTCAAGTATGGTCCATGCAGAGGAACAAAAATAATTTATAGAAATTATCCCTGAGGAAAAAGGGTCATCAGAATTACTAGATAATAACTTTAAAGTAACTGTTTTAAATGTGCTCAAAGAGCTTAACAAAAATGTGAACAAAGAACTAAGAAAATCAGGAAAATTATGTATGAACAAAATGAGAACATCAACAAACAAAATTATTAAGAAGGAATCAAACACAAATTCTAAAGCTGTGCCCTGGCTGGTGTAGCTCAGTGGATTGAGCACAGGCCTGCAAACCAAAGGGTTATCAGTTCAGTTCCCAGTCAGGGCACATGCCTGGGTTGCGGGCCAGGTCCCCAATAGGGGGTGCTTGGGAGGCAACCACACATTGATGTTTCTCTCCCTCTCTTTCTCCTTCCCTTGTCTCTCTAAAAATAAATAAATAAAATATTTTTAAAAAAATAAATAAAACTGAAAAGTACAATAAAATGAAAAATTCCCTACAGGTGTTCAACAGAAGATTTGAGCAAGCAGAAGACTTAATAAACTTGAAGATAGAACAATTGAAATTAACAGAAAGAAAAGAATTTTAAAATGTGAATCTTACGTTTTGTATATTTACCACAATAAAAATAAAAATGCATTCCTAGATAAGCAAAAGCTGAGATCTTCCCTATATAAAATGCTTAAGGCAGTCCTTCAGATTAAAACAAAAGGACATTAGATAAAAACCTCAAGCTGTACAAAAGAATAACAATCCCCTAAGTGATTATTATAGGCTAAATTGTGCCCCCCACTGGGAGTGGGGGGGACTGGTGGGGGGAAATGGAGTCAACTGTACTTGAGCAACAATAAAAAAAAAGTAAAAAATAAAAAACCCTGGCTGGTATAGCTCAGTGGATTGAGTGCAGGCTGCGAACCAAAGGGTGGCCAGTTCGATGCCCAGTCAGGGCACATGCCTGGGTTGCAGGCCAGGTCCCCAGTATAGAGTACATGACAGACAACCACACATTGATGTTTCTCTCCCTTTCTCCTTCCCTTCCCCCTTCTTGAAAAATAAATAAATAAAATCTTTAAATAAATAAATAAATAAAAATAAAAACATTCAGGCAAACAAAAAATTAAATAAATTGTGCCCCCCTCCCAATATATATGTTGAAGCCCTTCCCCCAGCCACAGGACTGTATTTGGAGCAAGAACATTAGTTAAGGTTAAAAGAGGTCATAAGGGTAAAGCCCTGATCTAATAGGAATAGTGTCCTTATAGGAAAAGACATCAAAAAATCTGCTGGCAATTTGATCTTTGACCTCCCCATCCTACAGAACTATGAGAAAATAATTTGTATTTTAAGCTACCCAATGGTATTGTTAAGTGTCTAAGTTTTTCATTTTTATAAAGACACCAGTCAGTGATTTGGGCGGCATAATAATACCATTGTGAGTGTCCCAGAGTGAGAAGAAAGAGAGAGAAGGAAGAAATAATATTTAAAGAAATAATGGCCAAGGACTTACCAAATTTCATGAAATACATAAATTTATAATTGAAGGAGCTCAATGAATTATGAGTAGAATAAACTCAATGAGACCCACACAGAGACCTATCATAAACAAACTGTTAAAAGACACAGAGAGAATCTCAAAGGCAGCAAGAGAATAGCAACTAATCATGTACAACTGATCCCCAATGTATTAGTTTACTGGAGGTACTGTAACGGAGTACCACAAACTGGGTGGATTAAACAGAAATTGTCTCATAGTTCTAGAGCACAGAAGTCTGAAATCAAGGTGTTGGCAGTGTTGGTTCCTTCTGAGGACTGTGAGGGAAGGATTTGTTTCAGGCCTCTCTCCTGGGCTTATATATGTCTATTTTCTCCTTTTTCCGTTGACATTATCTCCCTTCTATGTATATCTGCCTATGTGTCTAAATTTCTCATTTTTATAAGCACCCCAGTAATACTGGATTAAGGCCCATGCTTAATGATCTCATCTTAACTAATTACATCTGCAACAATCCTATTTCTAAATAAAGTGACTGAGATACTGTGGACTAGGACTTTAACATATGAATTGGGGGAGGGGGTGACAATTGAACCCATAACACTCAGTAAAATTAATAGCCAATTTTTTCATCAGAAATCAAGGAGGCCAGAAGGCAGTGGAGATGACATAGTTAAAGTGCTGGGAAGAGAGATAAAGCTGTCAACGAAGAATTCTATATCCAGCAAAACTATACTTCAAAATGAAAGAGAGATTATGCTAAGTGAGACAAACCAGTAATCAAAGGACAGATACTATATAATTCCACTTATATGAGGCACGTGGAGTAAATTCATAGAAACAGAAAGTAGATGGTGGTTGTCAGGAGGAGAGGAAAAAGGGGATTGAGGAGTTATTGCTTAATGAGTAAAGAATTTCAGTTTGGAAAAGACAAAAAACTTCTGAGATGAAGGGTAGTGATTGTACAACAATGTGAATGTACTTAATGCCACTGAACTGTATTTTTAAGTATGGTATAACCAAGATAAATTTTATGCTATGTAATTTTTTTTCTTCTTTGTCACTTAAAACAACAGAAATTCATTCTCTCACAATTTGGAAGCCAGAAGTCTGAACTTAAGGTGGCAGAAGGGCTTCAATCCCTCTGGAAGCTCTAGGAGAGAATCCTTCCTTTCTTCTCCAGCTTCCAGTGGCTGTCAGCATTCCACATTGATGAATCACTCCAGGATGAGCCTTCACTTTATATCCTGCTCTTCATGTGTCTATCTCTTCTCCACTTCTGTCTCTTATAAAAAGATATGTCATTGGATTTAGGGTCTACTCAGAAATCCAAGATGAGCTTCACTCAAGATCTTTAACTTATATAGATAATATTCACTGAATCTAGGTATTAGGACATGGACATATCTTTTTGGGGACCACACTGTTTGACCCACTACAGGTACAAACTCTTTGATTTATGTCTATACAAAAAATATATTTTATTAAAAATGCAGTGCCACTATGTGTGACAATATGAGACAAATTTACATTTAGAAATTTGTCTATTAATTTGCCCCAGTTTTCTGGAAGAAATGGCCTTCCTAACTTCCTTCCCCCTTTATTTTTATTTAAGTTGGGTTTATTAAAGTAAAATTTATCATTTTCTAGTAGATAGTACAGTATTTTTTACTTTAAATCATTTTTAATTTTTCAATTACAGTTGACATACATTATTATATTGCATTCAGGTGTATGCCCTGGTGGTTAGAAATTACATAACTTACTAAGTAAGTGGCTATCCCAACAAATCTCACACCAACCTGACACCATACAAAATTAATAGAATATTATTGACTATATATTCCCTACACTATACTTTACACCTCATGACCATTCTGTGACAACCAATGTGTACTTCTTAATCCCTTCACCTTTTTCTCCATCCCCCCCCAATCACCTTCCCATCAGGCAACCATCAAAGTGTTCTTTGTATCTATGAGTCTGTTTCCACTCTGCTTGTTCATTTACTTTGTTTTTTAGATTCAGTTGCCAGTTTATTGCCATTTCATTATTCCTATTTTTTATCTTTTTTGTTCTTCTTAAAGAAGATCCTTTAACATTTCATGTAATACTTATTTAGTGTTAATGACCTCTTGAGATTTTTCTTGTCTGGGAAACTCTTTATATGTCCTTTGACTATAAATGATAGCTTTGCTGGGTAGAGTAATCTTGGTTGTAGGTCCTTGTTTTCATCAGTTTGAATATTTCTTGCCAATTTCTTCTGGCCTGTAAAGTTTCTGTTGAGAAATCAGCTGACAGTCCATGGGAGCTCCTTTGTAGATAACTAACTGCTTTTCACTTGCTGCTGGTAAGATTCTCTCTTTGTCTTTAACCTTTGGCATTTTAATTCTGTTGTGTCTTGGTGTGGTCCTCTTTGGGTTCACCCTGTTTGGGACTCTCTGCACTGCTTGGACTCGTTTGTCTATTGCCTTCACCAGGTTAGGGGAGTTTTCTGTAATTATTTCTTCAAATAGGTTTTCAATTTTTTGCTCTCTCTCATGTCCTTGTACCTCCATGATGCAAATGTTAGTATGCTTAAAGCTGTCCTAGACGCTCCTTACACTACCCTCACTTTTTTAACTTCTTTTTTATTTTTGCTGTTCTTATTGGGTATTTTTTGCATCCTTATATTCACTATTTTGATTCTAGGCTTCATCTACTCTACTGCTGATTCCCTGTAAATTACTCTTCATTTCAATTAGTGTATCCTTTATTTCTGACTGGTTCTCTTTTATAGCTTCCATGTCCTTTATATGCTGTTGGAGTTCTAAGTTCATCTACTCATCCCCTAAGTTCACTGAACATCCTTATAACCAGTGTTTTGAACTCTGCATCTAGTAGATTGCTTGTCTCCACTTTGTTTAGAGTTTTGTTCTGTTCTTTTACCTGGGACATGTTTCTTTGTCTTCTCATTTATGTAGCCTCTCTGTGCTTGTTCCTATGTTTTAGGTAGAGCTGCTATGACTCCCTGTCTTGGTAGCATGGCCTAATGTAGTTGGTGGCCTAATCCAGTGGCACAGCCTCACCTATCACCCAAGCTGGTCACTCAAGGTGTGCCCCTCCATGGGCTGTGTACACCCTCCTGTTGTAGTTGAGCTTTTATTGCTGTCGGCACATCAATGGGAAGGATTTACACCCCAACCCCAGGCCGACTGGCTGCAAGGACTAGATGCCACCAGTGACCACTGACCTCCAACCACCATGGACAAACAATTGTGCAGGTGTAAGTCCCACAGAGAAGGACTTATTTCAGAGGGGCTCTGGCGCCCACTAAGTGCACCTCTTCAGTGCCTCACTTGTGGAAATGTTTGGATGGTAAGGCTTTGATGTAGTGTGAAGCTGTCTGCTGAGTAAACTGGCTCTGTGGCTTCTGTGAGGTAGCTGTACCCTATGTTCTCCTCATAATCACCTGGCACGAGCTACAAAGGGATCTGAAGATTGTTGCTACTTGTGCTATGCTTGAAGTTACCCAGGCGAGGCCAAGCTGTGAACCAAGGCCAGCTGATGCTACTGCAAGGTCTGAAGCCACTTAGAGGGACGTACAGGGCATGCTTAGAGAGTGGCCAGAGGCTGCTTGTTTGAGAGATTTTAGGAAAATGTGAAACATGAGCCAAGGAAGGTCATTAATATGGAAAAACCACTGGAAACAGCTTGGGCAGTCCCAAAAGTTGGGTGGGGTAGAGCCTGAGGGAATCACCAGGGTAGGGCTAACACTGTGAGCCAGGTTGATGGAGTCTTAGATATGGCATCCTACTGCTGGCTCTGTTTGGGGTAGGCTCAGCAAAGGAATAATGGCCTCTGCCAGCACTTCTTTCTGGGAGAAAGCTGCCCCCCCACAGCCCTCACCCTCATATCAGATAATTTAGTTTCCCCCGTATGTCTCTGGTGCCTTTCAATCTGCTGCCCCAGCACTGGAGCTCAGAGGAAGTGAGTCTGAGTAAGTTCATGCATGGGCCCTTTAAGAGAAACTGCCTGGGATCCCAGAAGCCTACCATCTCCTTCAGCCTCAATTCACACTGGTTTTCACATCCAGAAGTTATGGGGACTTCTCTTCCCAGCATCAGAACTCTGGGATAGGTCTGGTGTGGGGTTGAGACCCCTCACTCCTCAGGGGGTAACTCTGCAAACCAAATATTCCTCCTAATTTTTATCCTGCAGACATGGGTGTGAGACCAGCCCATTCTTTGTCTCCACCCTCCTACCAGTTTCCATATGGCTTCTTTCATTCCCTAGTTGTAGGACTTCCATTCAGCCTGATTTCAGGTGGTTCTGAATGATGGTTGTTCTGTAGTTTAGTTGTAATTTTGAGGTGGCTGTGTGAGGAGGGGTGTACTGTGTTTTTGTGATGTATATTTATCACAGTACAAAAAAAATAAAAGCAGAGGGAGAACCAAGATGGAGGCGTAAGTAGACACACTGCACCTCCTCGCACAACCAGAACTGACAGAAAATCGAATGGCAAGGAAGTCCAACACCAAGGAGATAAAAAATAAACATTCATCCAGACCGGTAGGAGGGGCGGAGATGGGCAGCCGGGGTAGAGAGGACTCGCGTGGCCGTGGTGGGACCGAGACTGGTGACTCGCACAGATAAACCGAGAGGGCTGGACTCAAGAGTGGCGGAGAACAGGGCAGGCAGTGTGGCAGGTGGCACCCTATGGCCCCACATTCGCGCATAGATAAACCAGGACGAACAGTGGGGAGCAAAGCAGACCACGCAACCCAGAGCTCCAGCGCCTGGAAATAAAGCCTCAAACCTCTGATTGAAACCACACGTGGGGGCTGGGGCGGCAGCAGGAGAAACTCCCAGCCTCACAGGAGAGGTCATTGGAGAGACCCACAGGGGCCTAGAGCGTGCACAGGCCTACCCACTGGGGAACCAGCACCAGAGGGGCCCAATTTGACTGTGGGTAGCAGAGGGAGTGACTGAAATCCACTGGAGAGTGGAAAAAGCCCCATTACTCCCTCTCGGCCCCTCCCCCACGTACAGCATCACAGCACAGCAACCAGCATTACCCCGCCCCAGTGAACACCTAAGACTCCGCCCCTTTACATAACAGACGTGCCAAGACAAACGAACAAAAAAAAAATGGCCCAAATGACAGAACACTTCAAAGCTCCAGAAATAATTCAACTAAGCAGCGAACAGATAGCCAACCTATTGGAGGCACAGTTCAAAACACTGGTTATCAAGATGCTCACAGAATTGGTTGAATCTATTAGAAAACCAGATGAAAAAATGAAGCCTATGCTAAGAGAAACAAAGGAAAATGTACAGGGAACCAATAGTGATGTGAAGGAAACTGGGACTCAAATCAACGGTGTGGACCAGAAGGAAAAAAGAAACATCCAACCAGAAAATAATAAAGAAACAAGAATTTGGAAAAATGAGGAGAGGCTTAGGAACCTCTAGGACATCTTGTAATGTTCCAACATCCGAATTATAGGGGTGCCAGAAGGAGAAGAGGAAGAACAAAAAATTGAAAACTTATTTGAACAAATAATGAAGGAGAACTTCCCTAATCTGGCAAAAGAAATAAACTTCCAGGAAGTCCAGGAAGCTCAGAGAGTCCCAAAGACACTGGACCCAAGGAGGAACACACCAAGGCACATCATAATTACATTACCCAAGATTAAGCAGAAGGAGAGAATCTTAGAAGCAGGGAGAGAAAAGGACACAGTTACCTACAAAGGAGTTCCCATTAGACTGTCAGCTGATTTCTCAAAAGAAACCTTACAGGCAAGAAGGGACTGGCAAGAAGTATTCCAAGTCATGAAAGGCAAGGATCTACATCCAAGATTACTGTATCCAGCAAAGCTATCATTTAGAATGGAAGGGAAGATAAAGTGCTTCTCAGATAAGGGCAAGTTAAAGGAGTTCATCACCACCAAGCCCTTATTATATGAAACGTTAAAGGGAGTTACCTAAGAAAAAGAAGATAAAAAATATGAACAGTGAAAATGACAGCAAACTCACAGTTATTAACGACCACACCTAAAACAAAAACAAGAGCAAACTAGGCAAACAAGTAGAACAGGAACAGAACCATAGAGATGGAGATCACATGGAGGGTTGTCAATAGGGGAGTGGGGGGGGGGAAAGGTACAGAGAATAAGTAGCATAGATGATAGGTGGAAAATAGACAGGGGGAGGGTAAGAATAATGTAGGAAATGTAGAAGCCAAAGAACTTATAAGTATGACCCATGGACATGAACTATAGGGGGGGAATGTGGGAGGGAGGGGGTGGGCAGAATGGAGTGAACTGAGGGGGGGGGAATGGGTCAACTGTAATAGCATAATCAATAAATATATTTTAAAAAATAATAATAAATAAAAGCAAACTTAATTAAAACAGTCCCAGATTTAAAAAAAATAAAAGCTGAGGGAGTTTGTTAGATATTCCCTGCTAAAGGGAGCCCTTCATGTTGAAATGAAAAAAAACACTAGACAGTAACTCAAAGCCATATGATAAGATAACGGTCTCCAGTAAAGGTAACTACATGGGCAAATAAAAAAGGCATTATTATTGTATTTTTTATGTGTAACTCCATTTTTTTATTTCCTACATGATTTATAAGACAAATGAATTTTTAAAACTTTAAATCTATGTTGATGGACCAACAATATATAAAGATGTGATTTATGATAACAACAACATAAAGGGGGTATGGAGCTATACAGGAGCATAGTTGTGTGCTATTGAAGTCAAGATAAAATCAATTCAAATTACATTCCTATACATTTAGGACATTAAATGTAATTCTCAGGGTAACCACAAAAGAAACATCTAAGAAATAAACACAAAAGTAAATTAAACAGGAATCAAATGGTTTACTACCAAAAAAAAAAAACCAAATATACACAACAAAGGCAGTAAAAAAGGGTATTTTTTTAAAAGTAAGAGAGTAAACACAAAATTGTATTTAGACATACAGGAAACAAAAAGGGAAATTGTAGAATTCAATTCTTATCAATAATTACTTTAAATACATGTGAGTTGAACTCCACTCAAAGGCAGAGAATTGAGAATGGATTTTAAAAATACAATCCAACTAGATGCTGTCTATAAAAAAGCTCCCTCTGACCCTGGCTGGTGTGGCTCAGTGGATTGAGCATCAGCCTGCAAACCAAGGGGTTGCCAGTTCCATTCCCAGTCAAGGCACATGCCTGGGCTTCGGGCCAGGTCCCCAGTAGGGGGCACGAAAGGCAATCACATTGAAAGAAACATTGATGTTTCCCTCTCTCCCTCCCTTTCCGCTGTCTAAAAATATAAATAAATAAAATCTTTTTTTAAATCCTAAGGAAGAACCAAAATAAAATGCTTGCAATTAAAAAGCATTGTAACAAATGAAGAATGCCTTTGAAGGACTTATTAGTAAACTGAACATGGCTGAGGAAAGACTCTGAGCTACAAGATATATCAACAGTGTCCTTGAAAACTGAAAAACAAGGAGATTAAGGCTGAAAAAAAAGAACAGTATCAAACTGTGGCAAAACTACAAAAGGCATAATATACATGTAATGGAAATAGAAGAAGGGGGGGAAATGTAACAGAAGAAATACTTGAAACAATAATAACTGAGCATTTCCCCCAAATTAATGTCAGACACCAAACCACAGATCCAGGAAGCTCAGAGAACACCAAGCAGAATACCCCCTCAAAAAAACTAAACCTATGCATATCATTTATAAACTATACAAAATCAGTGATTTTTTAAAATCCTGATGGAAAATATCATGAAAGAAGTAAGAGGGAGAAAAAACACCTTACTTACAGAGAAGCAAAGATAGGAATTATATCTGACTTCTCCACAGAAACCATGTAAGCAAGAAGAGAGAGAAATGTTTTAAATGTTGAAAGAGAAAAAAAAACAACCCAGATTTCTGTATCCTGTGAAAGTACCCTTCAAAAGTAAAGGAGAAATAAAGACTTTCTCAGACAAATAAAAATTGAAGGAATTTGCTGCCAGCAATAAATGTTAAAAGAAGTATTGGGAACTGCCCGGCCTGGTTTCAGAAGCTGTAAACCTCCATGGCTAAGGCTGAGTGAGAGACCTTGGGACCGTCAGCCACTAAGGAGACAAAGCTTATCTCCCTGGCAGGGGAGATGCCTCTGCCGCCTTTACTTTACCTTGCTTGGGCCCCAGTGCATGACTAGTTAGCCAATGACAGGTAAGACTCAAGGGAGGGACGACCTAAGACAGGCATGGTCACGAAGAGGCCCTCAGGGAAGGACTTGGGGGGCTGTAGAAAAAGGGGGTGATGGACCCTCACCCCTCAGCTTTGACATAGCCTAAGTCCTCATTCTGTCTGCAAGAAGTCTCCTAATCACTTGGATGCCTTACTTCCCCTGCCTGACTTAAGCCCAAAACAATGACAGAGGGCAGTGGCAGTCCTGTGCTGGAAAGGGCAGATTCCCCAGCGTGATCAGGCCTAAGAAAGAATCCATAAAATCCTGTGAAACCTGCTTTGCTAAGAATGCCCTCAATTTTATGATAAGGGTCCAAGCATGAAATGAGTTTGTTTCCCAAAGTTTTATAGCCCTTTAGCTAACTGACCCTGACTCAGAATAAGCCCTTGTAGTTCTTTGAATGTTATCTATTGTTTGATCCTTACTGCCTGACAATGATTGATGAGCTTTACCTGTATTCCTGTGCAATCTGAACCCAATAAAAGCCCATTGAGGAAAAGGCTTGGTCCTTCTCCTTTGAGAGATCGTTTCCTCCCCAAGCAGATCATGCCTTGGTAGACTTATTTTCATCCACGGCAGACAGGGGAATCTGCGGGCAAAGCTCCCCCACAAAGAAGCCCTGACCAGTGTGGCTCAGTTGGTTGAGCATTGTTCTGCAAAGCTAAAGGTCGCCAGTTTGATTCCCAGTCAGGGCACATGCCTGGGTTGCAGGCCAAGTCCTCATTTGGCGGTGCGCAAGAGGCAACCACACATTGATGTTTCTCTCCCCCTCTTTCTCCCTCCCTTCCCTTCTCTCTAAAAATAAATAAATAAAATCTTTAAAAAAGAGAAACTCAGCTGTACATAAAGTAAGGAAAAGTATCAAAAAAGGAGTAAGTAAAAGTAAAATCAAAACTTTCTCTTACTAGTTAGTTCATTGAACAGAGAACAGTTTGTTCAAAATAAAAACAACAATATATTCAATTATGTAGTCTTTTTATCTTCAGTGTATGTGTATACTTGTGTGTATGTGTGTATAACTCATGTAGAAGGGAAACAAATGATAGTAAAATACAAGGATGGGATGCAAGAACTGGTATTTTTGCTATTATGAGATACAAAATCCATTAAGTGGTACAGTGTTATTTGAAAGGGACTGAGATTAGCTGTAAATGTATTTTGAAAACACTAGGGTAACCACAAAAAAAAAATTTGTAAAAATGTATAACCAATGTGCTAGGAAAGGAGAGAAAACTGAGTCATATAAAAAGTTCCATAAAAAGGCAGTAGAGTGGAAGACAAAAACAAAAACAAAGAACAAGAGCAACAAATATGGTATACAGTCAAACCTCGGTTCTCAAATGCATTGGTTCTCAACACTATCAAAAAATGTCTCAGTTGTCTAACAAAACTCTGGGTCTTGATTCTCTACTTGACAACCCTTTCATGCTGATACCTGTATGATCAGTCACACATCTCTCAGGAGCCAAACAAAGGAGATTTGGTTTTTGAACAATTGCTTCTCAGTTTTCCAGAATGAATTAAGTTCGAGAACCGAGGTTCCCCTGTATATTAATCCAATTACATCAATAATCACTTTGAATGGCATTGATCTAAATGCATGAATTAAAAGACAGAGATTTTCAGAATGCATAAAAAAACATGACCCAACAAAAAGTCCACTTTAAGTATGAAGACAGATAGATTTAAAGTATAATAAATAAATAAAGAGAAATAAACCATGCTAATACTAATCAAAGGAAAGCAGGAGTAACTATATTAATTTCAGACAGAGTAGACATGAAATTAAGGAAAATTATTATGGACAAAAAATGCATTGCGTAATGATAAAATTATCAATTCTCCAAGAAGACAACAATTTTTAATGCGTATTAAAACCAAACAGAACATCAAACTATGTGAGGCAAAACACTGATAAAACTACAAGAATAGATGAATCCATTATCATAGTTGGAGACTTCAACACCCCTCACTCAAAAATGGACAGATCACCAGGCACAAAATCAATAAGGATATATAGTTGAACTCAACAACACTATCAATCAACTGGATATAATTGACATCTATAAACTACATCATCCAACAACAAAACACACATTTTTCTCAAGCTCACATGAATGTTCAAGATAAATCACATTCTGGGCTATATAACACCTTAACAAATTTAAAACAATAGAAATCATACAATGTCTTCTCTGAGACCACAATGAAATTAAAGTAGAAATCAATAAAAGAAATACAGCTGAAAAATCGCAAAATGCATGAAAATTAAACAACACACTTCTAAGTAACATGATTCAAAACATAACTCTCAAAAGAAACTTTAAAATATTTTGAACTAAAAGAAAATTAAAGCACATCTTATCAAAATTTGTGGGATACAGAAAAAGCAGTGCCTAGAGGGAAATTTATAGCATTAAATGCATATATTAGAAAAGAAGAAAGATCTAAAATAAATAATCTCAGTTTTCACATCAGGAAATTAGAAGAGCAAATTAAATCCAAAGTAAGCAAAAGAAAATAATTTATAAGAATTAGACATAAATCAATAAGATTGAAAACAGTAAATCAACAGAGAAATCAACAAAACTAAAGCTAATTCTTTTTTTTTAGATTTTATTTATTTGTTTTTTAGAAAGAAAGTAATAGAGGGAGAAAGAAAGGGAGAGAAACATCGATGTGAGAGAGAAACATCAATTGGTTGCCTCTTGCACGCACCCAACTGGGGACCAAACCCGAAACCAAGGCATGTGCCCTGACCAGGAATTGTACAACTGGCCTTTCTCTTTGCGGATGATGCCCAAACAACTAAGCCACACCAGTTAGGGCCAAAGCTAATTCTTCAAAAAAAATCAATAAAATCAATAAATCACTACCCAGGCTAAGTAAGAAAAGAGAGGTTCAGTTACCCAGTGTCCTGGAAGGAGTGGAGGTCCACTTCCCCTTGACTCTCCTTGACATGGGTAGAGGAGGAGAGGAATAAGGAAAAGAGGACTCTTGCTCTTTGTAATAATGGAAAGATGACCATTCTTACCTGATTTACATTGTATTTGGGAATTCCAGCCAAGATGGAGGTGTAGGTAGACACACTATGCCTCCTCACACAACCAAAAGGAGGACAATAACAAATTTAAAAACAAAAAACAACCAGAACTACAGAAAATTAAACTGTATGGAAATCCAACAACCAAGGAGTTAAAGAAGAAACATTCATCCAGACCGGTAGGAGGGGCAGAGACGGGCAGCTGGGTAAAGAGGACTCATGGCAATGCAGCAGATGAAGGACTGCGGTGGGAAAGGTGGTGGCTGGCAGAGTAGGTGGTCCCACATTTGCATGCAGATAAACCAGGAGGAACAAATGGGGAGCAAGACAGACCGCACAACCCAGGGTTTCAGTGCGGGGAAATAAAGCCTCAAAACCTCTCACTGGAAACACCTGTGGGGGTTGAAGCATCAGAAGAAGAAACTCCCAGCTTCACAGGAGAGTTTGTTGGAGAGACATACAGTGTCATAGAACATATGCAAACCCAGCCACCTAGGAATCAGCACCAGAAGGGCCCGATTTGATTGTGGGTAGCGGGGGAAGTGACTGAAAACCAGCAGAGAGTGGAACAAGCAGCACTGTTCCCTCTAGAACCCCTCCCCCACATACAGCATCACAACACAGTGACTTGGGTTTCCTCACCCTGGTGAACACCTAAGGCTCTGCCCCTTACTAGGTAACAGGCGCACCGAGACCAAAAAAAATTGCCCAAATGAAAGAACAGATCAAAGCACCAGAAAAAATACAACTAAGCAACAAAGAGATAGCCAACCTATCAGATGCACAGTTCAAAACACTGGTAATCGGGATACTCACAGAATTAGTTGAATGTGATCGCAAACTAGAGGGAAAAATGAAGGCTATGAAAAATGAAATAAAGGAAAATGTACAGGGAACCAACAGTGACATGAAGGAAACCAGGACTCAAATCAACAGTTTGGAGCAGAAGGAAGAAAGAAACATTCAAACAGAACAGAATGAAGAAACAAGAATTCAAAAAAATGAGAAGAGGATTAGGAGCCTCCAGGACATCTTTAAACATTCCAACAACCGAATCATAGGGGTGCCAGGAAGAGAAGAGGAAGACCAAGAAATTGAAAACTTATTTGAGGGGACCAGCGCGGGGAACAGGCAACTGCAGCCCCAGGCCTGTGCCTGCTGGGCCTGCCACAGGACTCCTGTGAGAGAGCCGAGTTAACGGCTCCCTCCCCTGCCAAATAAGGCTTGAGAAGCACCAAGAGAGACCTGGTTGCTTGAAGTCACAGGGAGGGGAATAAGGACATAATGGTAAACCGTGGAGACTGTGGGAACTGGCTGGGGAGAGTTGAGAGTTAGGCCATGTAGGGCCCTGACCCGGACAGACCCCGGTCTAGCTGGAGAGGTAGGCTGTGTGAGAGGACAGGCCCTTCCTTGTATGGAGCAGCAGGATTGAGCAAGAGGATTTCCTCAAATAGAAAAAGATCCTGGGGAGGTGAAGGGGCGGGGGCACTTTGGGGAATTCCCCTGAAGCAACACCTCCAGTGTCCTCTCCACCTGGCCACGGTGCTCCAGCTGGGCTGTGGGGTGTATCCAGCCCAAATCCTAAGCACCGTGGGCGGGGGGCGGGGAGGAGGGAGTACACACCTCCCAAGGCCTGAGACCACAGGCACCCGGGATGGTGCAAATCAAGGAAGCCCCCCCCCCCAGCCCGAGCCCAAGCCCACACCCATAGCCCGGAGGAGGGTGAGTGCCTGAACCTGTCCGTCTGGGGGCCTATGGAGAGCTGGGCCAGAGGCAGAGAACAGCTGGGCTAGGCCACCTGAGTTGGCTGCAGCCAAAAAGAATGGCAAAACTGGCATGGCCAGTTTGAAGCCAGCAGGCTTGTTTTGGGGTTGTTGTTTTTTTAAAGTAATTCTTTATTATTATTATTTTTTCTTTCTTTTAACACCTTCTTCCTCTCTTTCCTTCTTTTTGTTCTACTCCTTCTTTCTCTCCCTTTATATCTCTTCTTCCTTCTGTCTTTTTTTTTTTAATCCCCACAAGTGAGATAATAAAACCTGGAACTGTGAAAAGACCAAAGCTGGACCCAAAGAGGGGGCAACCCAACAGCTGAGACATTGAAACAAATTTCATTTTGCTACTCCAGAGAACTTGCAAGTTATTGTATATTTGTATTATTTTTTTCATTATTCTTACATCACTCATTTTATTAGTATTTTTATATCTCTCTTCTTTCTATTTAGTCTTCTTCGCTTGACTGGTTAACTTGCATTGTTTGACTGGTTTCCCTTTGTTCTCTCTTTCATAGTGTATTTTTAATTAACTGTCTTTCACTGCACTTGTGTCCCATTAGCACACTACTCTAGGACCTATACTCCCTATTCTAGTTATCCAGATCACATAGATTCTGTCACATGATTGTTCCTCCATTACTGTTGTAAATAATAGCGGTTCCATACATTTGTAAATACTACACAGAACCCCTTCCAGATCTCAGCCCACTTACTGTATCCTGAACTTTATTACTGGTGTGGTTAACTCTATTCTCTCACACATTACACCTTTTTTCTATCCTTTATTCTCACTTTACCTCATAATCTGACCTCCCACAAGCTCACAGCTTTCTAGTCCAACTCACAATCCTTCCCACCCACAACAAGAGTCTTATCTTCTTTCCACCCTTTCTAAAAAGTGGCTTGGGTGGGTGAATTATCACGGTTAACACTATATATATCCAAAGGATCTCCTATCTCTTCTCTAAGGGCTGGTACTTTACATATCATGGAATACACTCCTGCTCTCTTAAAACATTTTGCCTCCCCCCTACAACCTATCATAAAAAAGAGCAGGTAAAAGCCGTGAACACCAGGGTACCTCCTGGAAGAGGAAACCCACCAACAAAGGAAACACCAACAGCTAAGAAGAGAAGAAGGTGAAGGAGGGAGTGGAAGTCACACTAACTCAACCCAGGACCTAAATAGTGAAGAAACTACTAAGAACAAACAATTGAACAAGAGCAAGAGAAAAGCCTCAAAACCTTGTATGCACAAAAGAACCAGCTCCAACATAATCTGCCCACACCTGCACAGCAGAAAACAAGAGGTGGGGGACAGACTGACCCTCAGATAACCAGCTCGTGGGAAACACTCACCAAAGAAAGACCCAACAAGAACCAAAAACCAAAGACATACACAGAGCCAACATAAACCACAGCCCAAGATCAGTAAGATCGGGAGATCAAAGAGACTATACCACTGAATCTCACAAGTACTCCACCACAGAAGTTTACACCATAAACCCATGGGGTCAGAAGAGAGCAACTTAAGAAGCAGAGGCTAACAGGAAGAGTCTCACAAACAATGGGAATACAAAGAAACAATCCCCAAATGAAAAGAAAGGGGGGAGTCTCAGAAACAATGCTAAATGAAATAGAGGCAAGTCAAATATCAAATAATGAGTTCAAAGAAGTGATTATAAGGGAGCTTAAAGAGCTCACACAGAATTACCAAAAACTACAGGGAAACTACAATGAACTCACTGGAAACTATATCAACATGAAAAAGGAAATGGAAACTATCAACAAGGGCCAAGAGGAAATGAAGAATACAACTTCTGAACCGAAGAACACAGTAGAAGGAATCAAAAGCCAGTTCAATGAAGGAGAGGATCAGATCAGTGAACTGGAGGACAAGGTAGAGAAAAACACCCAGATTGAGCAAGAAAAGGAAAAGAGGCTCAGAAAGAATGAAGAGGGGTTAAGCGAAACACAGGACAACATGAAACATAATAATATCCGTATAATAGGGATACCAGAAGGAGAAGAACAAGAGCAAGGGATAGAAAACCTATTTGAAAAAGTAATCATGGAAAATTTCCCTAATTTTATGAGAGAGAAAAAGTCACACAAATCCAGGAAACTCAGAGAGTCCCAATCAAGAGGAACCCAAAGAGGCCCACTTCAAGACACATCATAATTACAATGGCAAAATTCCAAGACAAAGAAAGAATGTTAAAGGCAGCAAGGGAGAAAGAGGAAGGAACACACAAGGGAGCCCCAACAAGGTTAGCAACTGACATCTCAATGGAAACACTCTAAGCCAGAAGAAAATGGCAAAAAATATTACCAGTAATGAGAACCAGAGGCCTGCAACCAAGGCTACTTTATCCAGCAAGACTCTCAATCAAGATAGAAGGCCAAATAAGAAGTTTCCCAGACAAAAGGAGTCTAAAAGAATATACCTCCACCAAACCAGCTCAGCAAGAGATGCTAAATGGACTGCTTTAATGAAAGGAAGGAACAGAGAGAGAGAGAGAGAGGAACACAGGAAGTTCATAGCAATACAGGCCTATCTAAAGAGAATAGAAACATTTCAAATAAACAACCTAACCCTACATCTACAAGAACTCGAGGAACAACAACAAAGACAATGCAGAGCGAGTACAAGGAAGGAAATAACCAAGATCAGAGCAGAGTTAAATGACACAGAGTCTAAAAGCACAATTCTCAGGATCAATAAACCCAGGACTGGTTCTTTGAAAAGATAAAATAAAATTGACAAGCCCTTAAGCAGGCTCATCAAGAAAAAAAGAGAGAGGACTGAAATAAACACAATCAGAAATGAAAGAGGAGAAACTACAACTGATACCACAGAAATACAAAGGATTATAAGAAATTACTACGAAGAACTATATGCTAAGAAATGTGAAAACCTAGATGAAATGGACAAATTTCTAGAAAAATATAACCTTGCAAAACTGAATGACGAAGAAGCAGAAAGCCGGAACAGACCAATAACACCTGACGAAATTGAAACAGTAATCAAAAAGCTTCCCACACACAAAAGCCCTGGACCAGATGGTTTCACAGGAGAACTCTACAGAGCATTCAAGGGAAAGCTAACCCCCATCCTCCACAGATTAGTTCAAAAAATTCAAGAAGATGGAAGACTCCCAAACTCGTTTTAAGAAGCCAACATCATCCTGATCCCAAAACCAGATAAAGACAGAATGAAGAAAGAAAACTTCAGGCCAATATCGCTGATGAACATAGATGCTAAAATCCTCAACAAAACATTGGCAAACCGCATCCAGCAATACATTAAAAAGATCATACACCATGACCAAGTGGGATTCATCCCAGGGTTGCAAGGATGGTACAATATTCACTAATCAATAAACATAATACATCACATAAACAACAGCAAAGACAAAAATCACATGATCATATCAATAGATGCGGAAAAAGCATTTGATAAGGTACAGCACCCATTTCTGATAAAAACACTCATCAAAGTGGGAATGGAGGGAGCATTCCTCAACATAATAAAGGCCATATATGAGAGACCTACAGCCAACATCATACTCAATGGACAAAAACTGAGAGCTTTCCCACTAAGATCAGGAACAAGACAAGGATGCCCTCTCTCACCACTCCTATTCCACATAGTATTGGAAGTCCTACCCGCAGCAATCAGACAAGAAAAAGCAATAAAAGGCATCCAAATTGGAAAGGAGGAAATGAAACTGTCACTGTTTGCAGATGACATGATAGTGTACATAGAAAATCCTATAGATTCCACCAAAAAAACTACTCGACCTAATAAATGCATTTAGCAAAACAGAGGGATGCAAAGCCAATATCCAGAAATCAAAGGCATTCTTGTACACCAACAATGAAACAATAATCAAGAAAACAATCCCATTTGATATAGCAAGAAGAAAAATAAAGTACCTAGGAATAAACCTAACCAAGGACCTGTACTCAGAAAACTACACAACACTGAAGGAAGAAATTAAGAAAGATACAAACAAATGGAAGCATGTACCATGTTCATGGATTGGAAGAATTAACATAATCAAAATGGCCATACTACCCAAAACAATGAATAGATTCAGTGCAATCCCTATTAAGTACCCATGACACATTTCACAGATATAGAACAAACATTTCAGAAATTCATATGGAACCATAAATGACCCCGAATAGCTGCAGCAATTTTGAGAAAGAAGAACAAAGCAGGAGGGATCACAATACCTGATATCAAACTGTATTACAAGGCCACTGTAATCAAAACAGCCTGGTACAGACATAAAAACAGTTGCATAGACCAATGGAACAGAAGAGAAAGCCCACAAATAAACCCAACTCTCTATGGTCAATTAATATTTGACAAAGGAGGCAGGAGCATAAAATGGAGTAAAAATAGCCTCTTCAACAAATGGTGTCGGGAGATCCCGACAGCTACGTACAAGAAAATGAAACTCGATCACCAACTTACGCCATACACGAAAATAAATTCAAGGTGGATAAAAGACTTAAATATAGGTCGTAACACCATAACAGTCCTAGAGGAGAACATAGGCAGGAAAATCTCAGACATTCCATGCAGCAACATCCTCACAGACACATACCCTAAATTAAGGGACATAAAGGAAAGAATAAACAAATGGGACCTAATCAAAATAAAAGGCTTCTGCATGGCTAAAGAAAACAGCATTAAAATGAAAAGAGAACCAACAGTATGGGAAAACATATTTGCCAATGATACCTCAGACAAGGGCCTGATCTCCAAAATATATAAAGAACTCACAGGACTGCACTCCAGGAAGACAAACAAGCCAATTAAAAAATGGGCAAAGGACTTGAACAGACACTTCTCCAAGGAAGACATACAGAGGGCCCAGAGACATATGAAAAGATGCTCAGCATCACTAGCCATCAGAGAGATGCAAATTAAAACCACAATGGGGTACCATCTCACACCAGTCAGAGTGGCCAACATAAACAAATCCACAAACAAATGTTGGAGAGGATGCGGAGAAAGGGGAACCCTAGTGCACTGTTGGTGGGAATGCAGACTGTTGAGGCCACTGTGGAAAACAGTATGGAATTTCCTCAGAAAACTAAAAATGGAACTGCCCTTTGACCTAGCAATTCCACTGCTGGGATTATACCCTAAGAGCCCTGAAACACCAATCCAAAAGAACCTCTGCACCCCATTGTTTATAGCAGCACTATTTACAATAGCCAAGTACTGGAAGCAACCTAAGTGCCCATCAGCAAATGAGTGGATCAAAAAACTATGGTACATTTACATGATGGAATTCGACGCAGCAGAGAGAAAGAAGGAGCTTACACCCTTTGCAACAGCATGGATGGAACTGGAGAGCATTATGCTAAGTGAAATAATCCAGGCAGTGAGGGACAAATACCATATGATCTCACCTTTAACTGGAACATAATCAACAGAAGAAAAAAGCAAACAAAATATAACCAGAGACATTAAAGTTAAGAACAATCTAACAATAGCCAGAGGGGAGGGGGGACGGGACAGTGGGAAGAAGGGTTTTCAGAAATTACTATAAAGGACACATAGACAAAACCAAGGGGGAGGGTGGAAGCAGGGGAGGGAGGAGGGTTTGGCTGGGATGCGGTAGAGAATGCAGACAAATTTAATTGAACAACAATAAAATAATTTTTGTAAAAAAAGAAATAAGTGATAGTTATTCTACATAGGCCCTTTCAGAAAATTATAAAGAAATGAATACTACTCAATTAATTCTAGTAAGCCAAAACCTTGGTAGCAGATTACCCTGACAACACCAAAAACATTAAAAGAAAAAAGAATAAGTTATATGTCAATATATCTCATGAACACAGATTTTAAAAACTTCAGCAAATGAAGCCCAACAATACATAAAAATGATAATTCATCATGACTAAGTGGGATTTAATCCCAGGAATTCAAGGTTAATTTAACAGTTGAAAATCAACTGTTTTAAGTCACTATATTAACAAACTTATTATATATATATATACATATATATATAAATGTTGATTTACAGTTGTAAATACATAAAATATAGAATTTATACTTCTATTAATTATTATATTATTTTTCTATATGAATAATTGTAAACTTACTTTTACCCACCCCTATATGTATCTCAATAAACACCAAAAGAGCCACCCTCATAAAACCTCTCAGCCATCTTCATAAAAACTCTCAGAAAACTATACAGGGATGGAGACTGTTTGACTTGACAAAAAAGACATCTACAAAAAATCTACAGCTAACATATTACTTAATGATAAAAGATTGAATGATTTTTCTCCCCAAATCAAGAAAAAGATACAGTTATTCACTCTTACCACTTTTATTTAACATTTTACTATAAGTTCTAGTACTTGAAAATAGGGCAAGAAAATGAAATAGAAAAGTTATCCAATTAGAAAAAATAACTGTCTTTATTCACAGACAACACGATCATGTATGTAGAAAATAGGAGGTAAGCTATCTGGAAAAGCTGCTAAAACTAGTCAGTTTAGCAACGCAGCTAAGTACAAGATTAATATACAAAAGTCAATTGTATATCTACATAATAGCAATAAGCAATCACAAGTTAAATTTTTTTTAATCCAATAAAATTTATTATAGCATCAAAAATATGAAGTATGTAGGGACAAGTTTGACAAAATTTCTGCCCAAATAATGTCCTCCTTTTCCTCCTCCCTCTCCCTCCTGTATATGCTGTTCCTTCATAATCATAAAGAGGCAATGATCCCTTGCCTTTCCATTTCAAGAGCAAATTCAAAGCCAAGCTCAAAAATTCCTCAGTGCGGCTGGTAAACTCAGAACAGCAATGGTTTTGGTTGCAATGAGATTTTTAACAATTAACATGGGGATCATTCATTATAGTAAGAATCCTTGTGGATGTCAGGGAGCAAGGCCCTCCTCTCTTAATCACTGGTCACCTGCACTGTAACAGGGGCTGACTAGTTCTCCCCGCTTTGCATCTCTCCTCTCTTCATTTATTTTACAATAACTTTCATTGTCCTGTCCCCCTACTAGAAACCAATCCAGACTCTATCATAGGTTTCCAGGTCACCCCCAGCCCCCTACCTACCTTTCCCATGTTATTTCTTGTGACCTCTTTTGTTGACCCTTCCCATCAGCTAAACTGATTGACTGATCCCCATATATCCCCTAGGGTGCCCCTTGTCAAGTACATAAAATCTCCTCGTGTTTTCTCTCACCCCCACTCCTCCCTATTAGGCTTCCTCCCCAGCCTCAATCACTCTTCCTTCTGCTCACATCCAAGTCCTTCCCAGCCCTAAGAGATCAGCTAAAAATGCCTCTTACTTCAAGAAGTCTTGACTCCACCAGTCAGGTGGATCACACTGCCTCTGAGCTCTCTCAGGGCATGCTGTCCCTCAACTGAGGCCAGGAGCAGATTTTCTTTGGGACATTTTTTTTTGTCTGATCTCTGTACTGAAAGACACTGCCAGAGACTATATCTGGCTCATCTCTACAACACTCAAAGCACTTCTAACAGGGCCTGGCACTGACAGAAAAACAACATCAGTAAGTGCTAGAAGGAAAGAAGGAGAAGTAACTTCTTGAAGGAGGAGGAAAATGAAACCCAAAAGAAAGGCAGGAAATGGAGAAGGAGAGGGGGCCTGACATTTACCTTATGCCTGGCACTGAAGTGCTGGAATTACGGAAGAAGTTGAGGTGCACAGGGGCTGCTAAGGGGTTATCAGGTGCAGTAAGGTGGACTAGCTTTTCAGAGAGAATTTCTAGCCAGGGCTGTGCTGGGCTGGAGGGAAGTTATGGCATTCTTTCTTCTACATCTACAGTCCTCTCCTGCCCACAAGCCAGGTGGTTGGGCCTAACACAGGCCTGTTCAGAGTTCATACAAAAACTCAAAATGAAGAACTAAGGTGAAAAGCAACTTTATTCTTTATGAAATTGTCCAGATTTGGGAGGACCAGGTTCAGCAGTTAGAGGGAGGAAGCAGGGACTCTGGACTCTGGACTCTGCTGCCCACATACCTACCACCCACCTGAGGCCTGGGTCTAGTGGTCCTGAGCCTTCACTGGGGCATCAGAATCAGCTTCGGGTGGTTTTTTGTAAACACGGAAGCCCATGCTCTACCTCCAGAAATGGAATTTCAATTGATCAGAGCTTAGGCCCAGACATGAGCACATTTTAAATGCTCCCCAGATGATTCTCCTGGGCAGCCAGGTAGAGAACTTGAGCCTGGGAAGGACTCCTCAGTGCCAGCACATAGGTGCTCAAGGAGGGTGCTTACAGCTAGAGGAAAGACCTGTCTCTCATCACTGTACCCCTCTGTGGAAGGCAGGCTAGCCCAGTGGTCAGGCACCGACAGACCCCAGCATCCACCACCTGGGTTTACATCCCAACCATACAGACTGGGACCTTGGAAAGTGACTCCACCACTTGGGAGTCTTGGTTTGCTTAGCAGAAAATTGAAAAGGCAGTTCTCACTTGGTGTGGATGCTAGAGAATGAAATGGGAAGGTACACTTCAAGATCCCCACAGAGATTCTAGCACAAAGCACATGTTCAAGAAGAGCCCTCATGATCCCACCTCAAAGCACATCTGAAATAATGAATGTGGGGCCTCCAGGCCATCCCGCAGCATGGTCCAGCAGGCTACAAGTATGGCAGGTGGGCCGCGCAGAGAGGCCAAATGTGCCACTCCCCAGAAGAAGCTGATGCTATGGGGGAGACTGAACCACCTCTGCCATCGGGTGCCAACCTCCTGGTCAGAATCTAAAGAAAGGGCAGAGTCACAGAAGAGAGAGTAAGGTTAGGTGGCCAAGCTGGGATGGGCAAGACCTGTGGCACAAGAGAAGAGAAGTGGACCTGTGGCCACACAGGTCTGGCTCTGCCCCAATCCACAAGGTGGCCTGGAATACCGCTGTCACTCTTGGGCTTCCGTTTCATGACGTACACAACAGAAACATTAGGTGTCACTGAAGGGTGCAATGGGGCTTTGCTGTTCCTGAACCCAGCCCTACATGTTACTACATCAGCTTCATACTCCACATATTGACAGTTCTCCCTCTGAGTGAGGTGACCTTAGGGACCTTTGCCTCTGCCCCTACCAGGCAGAGGTGAGGATCCAAGGTGTTCCTGTAAACACTGCCCCCCAGCACCAGCAACGTCAGACTCAGCAGCTTGGAGAGGCCCTATGTCCCCCAAGCCAGGGCACCATGGCCATCAGGACGACATGTGGGCCAGACACCAACCCCCATTCAGTCTCAGCTTGCCAGCAGGGGAGCTCTTGGATGGCACCTTCAGGATCACCCTGTATGTGATACTCAGAGAGAAGCCCTGGGGTGACATGCTCACCTAAACCAAGTGTGACATTCTTAATGACCCACAAAGAGGGTGCAGCCAGGGAGGCTTCAGACACAGAAACAAAGGGAGCAGCTTCTAATAAACATGCTGTTTAAACAACCAGGATCCCTGCAGAACAGGTCAATAAAACAGGAAACCTGGGCCACATGATCTTCAGGTCAGGCCTGGGGACAGTCCAGGGCAAGGAGTTGGCAGAGGGCAGGGTGGGGTGGGTGTGATTCCAGGCCCTCATCTAGACCCAACACTGCACCCCAGCACTTGGCCTTCAGTAATAATAATCGTAAGTCAGCTAACATGCACAGTGCTCACTGCATGCTAGGTATTGTTCTGAGATAGGGAGATACAGATGTGCATGCAGGTATAGACATAGGTGTAGGCATGGATTAGATGTATATATATAAATGCATAAATACAGATATAGGTAAGATTACATATAGGTGCAGATATAGACATAGAGATAAATGCAGATTAGAAGTAGGTGGTATTTAGAGTTATAAATGCATGTGTATACATATATTGCACTGGCTGGTGTGGCTCACTGGATTGAGTGCTGGCCTGAGAACCAAAGGGTCACTGGTTCAATTCCCAGACAGGGCACATGCATGGGTTCCAGGCTAGGTCCCCGGTAGGCAACCACACACTGATAATTCTCTCCCTCTCTTCCTCTCTTCCCGTCTCTAAAAAAAATAAATAAATAAAATCTTTTTTTTATTCTATTTATTTATTTTAGAGAGAAGGGAAGGGAGGGAAAAAGAGAGGGAAAGAAACATCAATGTGCAGTTGCCTCCCATGTGCCCCTTGTTGGGGACCTGGCCTGCAAATCCAGACTTGTGCCCCAACTGAGAATCAAACTGGCAACTCTTTGGTTTGCAGGCCAGTATTCAATCCACTGAGCCACACCAGCCAGGGCTAAATAAAATCTTTTTAAAAATGCATGTGTATAGGTTCAATCTTAATCTTCACCACAACCCTGTGAGGATCGCATATTCAATCTCCCTATTTTACAGATGGGGTATCAAGGATGGCAGTAAGCCTGGATCACCACTCAGCAGTGACCCTAGAGCTTGGCCCTCATCAAGGACCTAGGAAGAATGTCTTGGAGAGCTGCCTGTGTACCTCCATCTCTGGATGGTCAAGGGATGGAGATGGAGGCATTTGCCATGGTTCTGTCATCAGGGAAGAGATTCCCAGCTCAAGTAGCTCTCCCTCCCACCATGGGTTCCTTGGGCCCAGCTGCCTCCCACAAGTGAAGCCACGAGGAACCAGGCAGGAATTTGCAGCAGGGAATGCCCTCCACAGCGGGGAGGGAGGGAATGCTTCTCAGTAGCTCAGCACAGGGTTACTGTGCTGGAATCAGATCAGATAGGTGTAGGATGAAATCACGGCCCCGATAGGCACAGCTGGGTGACCATGATGGCATTACTGGCTTCTAACCTGGCTTCCTCATCTGTGAGATGGGGGTAATAGCAGCACATACACCTCATGATGGAGTCAACAAAGTTCTCTACTCTGGGCCTGGGACTCACAAGTGCTCCATCAATGTTGCCTACACTCCCTTGTGACTGGAAAGTAAGCAGGGCCCATGTGGAGAACAAGAGGGGAAGAAACTGGGGCCCTGGGGACCCCACCCCAGCAGGAAGTCCCCTGGGATTCAGCCACCACTGTTTGGGCACCTACAAGACCCCAGGTCCTGGGTCACAGACATGGCCACCCCCGAGTGTTTACTAGAGACAACCTTCTCCCTCAATATGTAAATGAGCACAAAGTCTCTAAACGAAAGGCACCATTATTATCTTTATCAAGTCCTAACTGGAGAGGATGCATTCTCACCTCCTTGAGCATGATCCTGGCAGGCATGTCTGTTCCTTCCAGCTGAGGTGGTGATCATTCAGGCTCCTGTCTGCCATCAGGAGAACCCCAGCTTGGTGAGGCAGATGGACACTTCAATCCTGCTGGTGCAGCAGGGGCTTGGAGAGCAGGACAGGGTGACCACTATGCCCAGAGACCAGAAGGCTACACAAAACAGGACTCTGAAGGATGATACAGTGAGATGCAGAAACATGCACAAGCTCGGTGTGAGGACACAGGAGGCCCCCTGGGGAAGGAGCCTCAATGAGGGTGGAGAGGAAACAAGGCCAGGGAGAAGTGGACACACCATGCAAGAAGCTCTCATTGTAAAGGGTCCCAAAGTTCTCCGAGGTATTCCTGAGGGGTTGGGACTGGTTTGTCACTAATTCATCCCTAACTGACAATTGGATGCCCATCTCAAAGCAAGACACAATTAAAGGCAAGTCCAGGGCATTACCCCAACGCAAAAAACTTACCACTCAATTACAGGTAGTTGCTATTGTTTAATCAAGTGCATGTTGCAAGGGAAAAAACCAAATGAACAACTGTACGGTACTTGGCCCAGCCCCCTGGTTCAAATAGGCCTTGTGGACTGTGCCAGAAGTAAAGACAATGGTGCGAGGCTAGTCCGGAGGACGTGACAGTCAGGCAGACCTGCAGCAATCAGGCCCTCGTCCTGGCTCCCTCCACAGAGCCTGCCCTGGCAGGGTGACACACACCCTGCTTCGCCCAGCCCAGCACAGCTGCACGGGTTCTTTGGCATAACTATTGACGGTACCAGCTTTCACTCTCAGAAGTTTCCTGGTTTGGAGAGTATCTCATGTGGTCAACCTCAGTTCTGAGCCACGTGCTTTTAATTCAGAACTCCTGTTGCTCTGGGATTTTCCAAGGTTACCAAGCCACCCAAGTCATTAGGTGGCTGTGCTCTGGATCAATGGAGGATGTGCACACAGGCTCCAGGAAATTCCTTCTCAGTCCGCCCGCAGGGGGGACATGACCCAGAATTTTCAGGTCTGACATGAGCTCCATGTGGGCCCAGTGCCGTGCCCATGGCTCCCCAGTCCCTCCCATGTTCTACCTCCACTGTGGGTGCTGCTTGCTGAGCCGTGCCGCTGCCTCCTGGGGAAAGGCCCCCATGGCTGTGCTCACCACACCAGAGATGCTCTACTGGACTGCAGGCCAGTGGACCCCAAGCCTGTGCACATGGAGGGAGGAAAGGACTCTCAGTTCTGACCATGGGGCTGCATTCACCACAAGTCAGAATTTCCCTGCCCACATACCTCCCTGCCATGCCAGAGCTGCATTCAGCAGCAAACACCAAAAGACCCCAGTGTCTCCTGACCAATCAGCCCCTCAGCTGGAAGGACCAGGCACACCAGGAACATGCTCAAGGAGGTGAGAACCCATTGTCTCCAGTTAGGACCTGAGAAGGATAATAACAGTGCCTTTCACTTAGAGAGTTGTGCACACCTAGATGTTGAGGAAAGAGGTTCTCTCTAGCAACATCAGCTTAAGATCAGCTCAAGACATAGGTAATAGGCCTATGAGGGAGTTTTTTATGGAGCACTTTATTCCAGAGTGTGATCACCATTCACTTTAGAACCTTCCTCTCCAATTGACTCAGAAACTGGAAACAAGTAGAGCCTTATAAGGACCCAGAAGTCCTGCTGAACAGCCATCATGGTCCTCCAGGAGCATTCTAGAAGAAAAGAATCTTGGTTCCATCGTAGCCTCCTCAAAATGGCACCTTCGTCCTCAGGCTCCCTCTGACACTTCACCGCAGCTGCGCAGCTCCAAAACCACCAATAGTCCCAAAGTGCCAGCACAAAAACTGCCAAATAACTTGGACAGGGTTTTGCCCTGAGCACTGCACACAGACGCACTGGCCTACTCAGCAGCAGGCAGCGCAGGCACCAGACAAGCTGCAGAGCAAAGGCTTCAGCAGAGCAGCAGTCTCCCAGTTCCCCAGCAATAAGCCCGCCTCCCTGGTCAGCAGCTGGAGCGGGCCCTGCACATACTGCCCCAGCTCAGATGTGAACAAAAATATGCTGTCCCACAGCTCTCACTGAGCCCCAAGAGCCTACCTTCACAAGCTTCACAGGCACATTCATAAGTCTGTGACACTCAAGGTCAGCAGATGGATAGACCAGGGAACCTGACCATGCTAGCTGGGAGAAGCACAGTCTGTGAGGCTGAATGCACCCTCAACCCTCCAGCTCTCTGCAAAGAATAATCAGCACCCAGAGACATCAGCCCTAGGCAATAAGAAGCAGAACTCCTGAGGCATACATTTGCATGAGGAAGATAGGAAGGTGTCATGAGACTGTCACTGGCGTTATTTTCACTTACTTGTGAATTCCTGATAAAAGAACATCAATAACTTTTACTGTCTATAACTTACAATCCCTTTTGGACCCTCCTCTGTTTCCCTTAGTGATTCCATACAGGCCAAGATCAAGCTCTTACCTCAGCCTCTTCCAGCCCTGCTTCCACAGACCCAGGATGCTAACACCCAGACCAACCCACTCACCTAACTGTTGCTGGCTTAACCTTTCTAAAGCACAGCTCTGATCCCCTCAGTTCCCTGCTCACCAAGCTCGGATGGCTCTTGCAGGGCCATCCACTGTCCAGCCTTCCATCCATGATTTTCATTTGCAGAGACACCTGCCTCTAGGCCGAGTGCATGACTTTTGGTAAGGTGGCCCCACTGCCCTACTTGGAGACCCACCCATACCAAGTGTCTGACTGGTTCTGGGATGGGCTAGTGGCTCAAGCTTGGCCAACATAACATTCCTACGGTCTTTGTTGGAGCTTCCAGAACAGAAACCCTCAGCTGTGTTGTGACTGTAGGCACCAGGGACCAGGGAAGCTGGAGCACCTGGTGCTCCATTCCTGAGAATGAAGCCAAATGAGAGAAGAAGAGAGGCAAGACACACAGAAGAAGCAAGACAGAAAAAGCAAGAGCAAGAGTCTTGAAGATACTTCACCACTAGATTCAGCCATGCCTGAAGCCAGCCATATCCTTGGATCACCCTGTCTTTGAGTTTCAAAAAAAATTTTTTTTCATTTTTTTATTTAAACCAGTTTAACTTGATTTCTGTTGCTTACAACTGAAATAGTCCTGATTAGTACAGTTCCCCATGCCTCCAATAAGCAGTGGACTCAGTGAAAGATAAAAAAGTAATTATCCTAGATCTGGAAGCCTGATAGAACAAAGAGGAACTGCAAAGCAACCTTGGGAGTACAGAAGAGGGAGTGTGCACCCTGTCTGAGAGTACTGGGGTGCTCCCCAGGGGAAGAGGCAGGCAAGCCATCCCTTAAAGGATGTTCCAGAAAACAGCAATGACAAAGCAAGAAAGGCTACAATGGGGTGAGGCAAGGAGGCAAAGGCTACAATGTGGGAAGCACTCATACTTCACTTCATAGACAATTGAGAAAGAACTTACCATCAAGTCACACTACAACCCTGAAGTCCAGGCCAGAGAGAGAAGCCCTGGAAAGAAAGCACCCCAGGGAGGATGGTGAGATCCTGAAGGTCCAGTCGCCAGGCCGAAAGAGGTACAGAAGGAACAGAAAAGGTACAGGCCCTGAAAGACTCACAGGACCAGGACAGATTATGGGAGTGCCAGCCACTCTCCTCCCAGAGGTTCAGGGCCCCCCAGGAATGTGGCCACTCTGGGCCATGTACATGAAACCCATCAATAAGCCAGAGGAGACAGTGATAAAAAAAAATGGGAAGGGGAGCCCAGAAATCTCAAGGTCAACAGTCTACACATAAAGTTGGGGTAGAGAAGGATCAGAACCCAGGCCCCCACTCCCAGGCCCCACAGACTCTAATGCCCTCAGCTGGCTCAAGTCTTGGCCCAGAGAAGGCATCAAAAGCTAGAGGAAGGGGAATTGAGGAGGCCACAGAAAGCAGGAAGGAGTCACTCCCAGGGAAGGTGCAGGCTGAGTCAGGGACCACACCCCCTCCAGGTAGCACCAGCTCACCATGCAGTAGCCTTCTCAGCACTGGCCCTGCCTCAGCCCAGGGACGTAGAACAAACTCCCACTCACCCAGACCTCAGTACAAGCCGTTCTCCTTGTGAAGGAAGCCGTCCTTACACCTCCTCCTAGGTGAGGGGCTGCCTTACCCCTGTCCCAATATTCATCTCAGCTGGTACAAGAATCAATGCAGGGTTGAGTTTATGTTTCCATGTCCATCACTTCCACCATATCCAAAGCAAAGTACTACTCAGTGAATGCTAGCACCATACCCCAGGACCACAACACACAGACACAGCACACGCCTGCAGCGGCAGCAATCCAACAACACACAGCCCTTGATGGAGGGTTAGTGTCCCCATTTGACAGAGAAAAATCAAAGGCAGTGACACAACCAGGGCCCCACAACCAGAAGGACTCAAACCCAGACTGGAGCCTCCTCCTTCCCTTCATTGTCATTGACACTTGGAGACTGGGGCAGAGGAGGAGGCTGCAGACTGCACATTGTTGGGGAAGCCCCTCCACAGATGCCCCTCCCTCCCTGGAAGGACCAGCAAAAGCAAAGACTGAAGATCTGTCCAAGGCAGGAGGCTGACCCCCAGCACAGACTCAGGGATCTTACATGCCCACTTACTCCCATTCTGCTGTGGCCCCAGCTCTGCTGCAGAGTGGGTGGCCCATCCATGGCTCCTAGTTGCAGGACACAGCTTTATCCGCTCTTCTTCAAACTCCATTTCAAGAGTTTGTCAAGACACGCAGGGTGACAGAATAACAGACGAAATAATTCTTCTGTCTCCCTGCAGCCACATGCCCCAGGGAAGCATCACTGTACTGGGAAGAAAGGCTCAGTTCTCAGAAAGGCAGAGCATGCTGCATTTGTTGGTAAGCTCCTGTTGATGTCCCAGAATATACCAGCCCTGGGTACCTCTTCTGGGCCTTAAGAGCAAACAGCGATCTGCTGCATCTGGGGCTCAGAGGGAGCCACCTGTGCCCAGGGCCACACTTTCACCACATTCCCTCCTCCCTCTCCTCAGAGCACAAGGTGTTTCTATGAATGTGGGTATGTGAGTGTGAGTGTGGGTATGAGTGTATATGCATGTGTGAGTGTATATGTATATTCGTGTGAGTGCATAAAAGTGGGGGGGTGGATGTGAGAGTGTGTAAGTCTGTGTGTGCATGTGAGTGTGGGTATATGTGTTAGCAAATGGATGGGCTCAGAAAAATGGACTTAGTGAAGAGAGCAGACAGGGCTCTCTGAAAACCCCAGGCCTTAGCACCCCAGAGACCTGCCACGTAGCAGCCCTGCTACAGACCCAGCCTGCTCCCATGCCTGACACCATGCCCAGCCCAGAATAATCCAGAGGATGTTGTGGGAAGGTCCCATGAAGCCCAGGATCTCCTAGAGCCCAGGCCTTTTTCACAGACATGCAGTCACTCTCCCCCTTCTCTCTGGACCACTGTAGGGCTGCCCTGTGGCCCCTGGGGCTCACATATGCCAAATGCACACAATGGTCTCTCCCAAGTCCTTCCCCAGACCCCAAAGGGCGCCCATGAGGCTCTCGCAGTCACCCCCACAAGCTTGCTCACAAAGCCCCACGGAAACTTTTTAGTGCCAGCAGAGGCCTTGGGAATTGGGGTGGGCAGAAAAGAAGAGCCATTTGATTTGATTACTTGGCTCTGTCAAGCAGAGCCAGTTACATACATGTTAAAGATTTTTTTCTTTTATTGTTAGTATTCTATACATTACATTTCAAACAAAAACCCCCAAACCAATGCCAGAGCAAACCCTTCCGTGCTCTCCACAAAGCACGCTGTTGTCTGTAGGCCTGGGCCCCAGTTCAGGGAGGCGGCCCTGCTGGGAGAGTGGAGAGCAGCTATTAACCTGCATCCACATCAAGCTTCCAGCAGGAAGACCAACCTCAGGAGGAGCACATCACCAGGCATACAGAAGGAGGAGACTCTTGGTGGAGCGAAAGGCCTTCATTCACTCACTATTCATTAATTCACAAACATCATCAGCACTCACTCTGCTCCAGATACATAGCGCAGTCATTTCGCCCTGGACCAAGATCCCTAATGTCTTGGATGTTTACACTCTAGTCAAGACAAGAGAAAATGACTTAGTAGATTATAGTGTATATTAGTTGGTGATCACCACTGTAGATAAAACTAAATCTGGAATGGGATCTCAAGAACCTCGGGTAGGGAGTTGGAGGAGTATGGAATCCTTGTTGAGGGAGCACTCGAAGCAAACACCTCTGAAGTGAGGGAGGGTGTCTTGTGGAGCTCCTGAAAGAGCACCTGAGGCAGAGTCCCCAGAGGAGCCACACTAGGGCTGAGGGCCCGGCAGGAACTGGTCAGACAGAGAGGCCAGGCTGTGCAGCGCCTGGCGCCACCATCACAATGTTAGCTTTTGCCATGTGACATGGGAGCCACTGTGGGTTGGTATCAGAGGAGTGGTGTGACTTGAGTTATTTGCATCAGCATCACTCTGGCTGCTGGGATGCGAACAGACTAAAGGGGTAAAGGCAGAGGCAGGGAGGCCATTACAATAATCCAGGTGAGAGCCAGTGGCAGCTTAGATCAGAATAGCAGCTGTGTAGGGTTACTGGTTCGATTCCCAGTCAGGGCACATGCCTGGGTTGCAGGTCGGGTTACCCAGTGCGGGGCATGTGAGAGGCAACCACACATTGATATTTCTCTCCCTCTCTTTCTCCCTCCCTTCCCCTCTGTCTAAAAATAAATTTAAAATCTTAAAAAAAAAAACAAACAAAGAACAGCAGCTGTGGGGGTGTTAAGTGGGGTGAGCTGGAAGGATGGGCTTCTGCAACAAGGGAAAAGGAGGAGAGTGAGGGCAATCCCACAGCTTTGGGCCTGAGCACCTGGAACAGTATTGGGCAAACATAGTAAACTCAGGGAGGCCACTTAGACTAGTAAACCAAGCTCTCCTGGGGAAATGCTCACCTGAGAGGCCTGTCAGCCATCTGAGTGGACAAACTGGGCATCCAGTGGACAAGCAAGCCTGGAATTAAGGACAGAGGCCAGTTGGATGTTGACACTTGGGAGTCATTGGGGTATGTGGTATTCAAAGTGATGAGCAGTGCCCAGATCACCAGGGAAGAGAATGTAACTGGAGAAGACGTTCAAAGGTTCAAAGTCTAAGGCATGGGACACTGAAATATGTAGAGGTCAGGAAGATGAGTGGGACCAGGCAACAGAACTGGGAAGGCCAGTAGGAGAACTGGGAGAAAGGAGCCTGCTGGCTCCCCTCAGCCCAGCAGAAAGGGGAAGGGGCTGTGTCAGGTGTTCCAAATGCCGACCTGGCTCAGGTAAGAAGAGGACTGAGATGATTGGACCACTGGACAGAGTGAAATGGAAGTCTTTAAGATGCTGAGAGGAGCTGTTCTTTTTTTTTTATTGGTTAAATTTCTTGTATTTTTTTAAGTATATTTTATTGATTATGCTATGTTACAGTTGTCCCATTTTTTCTGCCCTTTATCCTTCTCCGCCTGGTACCACCATTCCTTCCAGCATTCCCCCCCTTAGTTCATGTCGGTGGGTCATACATGTAAGTTCTTTGGCTTCTACATTTCCTATACTGTTCTTAACCTCCCTCCCCCTGTCTATTTCGTACCTATCAATTATGCTTCTTATTCCCTGTACCTTTTCCCTCACTCTGCCCCCCCTTCCCTGCTGATAACCCTCCGCATGATCTCTATTTCTGTGATTCTGTTCCTGTTCTAGTTATTTGCTTAGTTTGTTTTTGTTTTTGTTTTTTAGGTTCAGTTGATGATAGTTGTGAGTTTGTTGTCATTTTATTGCTCATAATTTTAATCTCATTTTTCTGAGGTAAGCCCCTTTAACATTTCATATAATAAGGGCTTGGTGATGATGAACTCTTTTAACTCTATCTTATCGGGGAAGCAGTTTACCTGCCCTTCCATTCTAAATGATAGCTTTGCTGGATAGAGTAATCTTGGATGTAGGTCCTTGCCTTTCGTGACTTGGAATACTTCTTTCCAGCCCTTTCTTGCCTGCAAGGTTTCTTTTGAGAAATTAGTTGATAGTTTTATGGATACTCCTTTGTATGTAACATCTCCTTTTCTCTTGCTGCTTTTAAGATTCTCCCCTTATCCTTAATCTTGGGTAATTTAATTATGATGTGCCTTAGTGTGTTCCTCAGTGGGCCCAGTTTTTCTGGGACTCACTGAGCTTCCTGGACTTCCTGCAAGTAAATTTCCTTTGCCAGATTGGGGAAGTCCTCCTTTATAATTTGTTCAAATAAGTTTTCAATTTCTTGCTCTTCCTCTTCTTTTGGCACCCCTATGATTTGGATGTTGGAGCATTTAAAGTTGTCCCAGAGGTTCCCAAGTCTCTCCTCGTTGTTTTGAATTCTTATTTCTTCATTCTGTTCCAGTTGGATGTGTATTTCTGCCCTTTGTTCCAAATCACTGATTTGAGTTCTAGTTTCCTTCACCTCACTGATGGTTCCCTGTGTATTTTCCTTTATTTCACTTTGCATAGCCTTCACTTCTTCCTCTATTTTGCATCTGTACTCAATCATTTCTGAAAGCATCTTGATTAGCAGTATTTTGAACTCTGGATCTGATAGGTTGGCTATCTCCTTGTAGCTTAGCTCTTTTTCTGTAGTTTCGATCTGTTCTTTCATTTGGGCCATATTTCTTTGTCTCAGAGAACCTGTTACATTGTAAGGGGCAGAGCCTTAGGTATTCTCCAGGGCAGTGCAACCCACTTCACTGCACTGTGGTGCTCTATGTGGGGGAGGGGTCAGAGAAGGAACAATGCTGCTTGCTCAGCTCTCACCCCGATTTCAGTCACTTCCCAGGCTACCCACAAGCAAATTAAGCCCCTCTGGTGCTGATTCACAGGTGGGTGGGCCTGTGTATGTTCTAGGTCCCCACGGGTCTCTCCAACAAACTCTCCTGTGAGACTGACAGTTTCTCCCATCACCACAACCCCCACAGGTTTTTGCAAGCAGACGTTCTGAGGTTTTAGTTTCCTGTGCTAGAACCCTGGGTTGCACAGTCTGTCTCACCTCCCAGTTATTCCTCCTGGCTTATCCTCATGCGAATGTGAGACCTCCCAGTCCAGCAGCCACCGCCTCACCCACCTGGTATGCCACCTTGCCACGCATCCTCTCCACCCTGGCTGTCCACCTCGGCTGAGAGGAGCTGTCCTGACAGCGTCGTTGTGAGAGCACACACCTGAACAACTGGAAGGAGAAGCTTTGGAGACAGTGGACAGAGGGTGCTGTAAAGGGGAGGGGGAAATGAGACGGTAGTGGAGAGACAATGGGGCCTAGTGAGAGGTTTCTTAGGCAGGAGATAGCACAGTCTGCTTGGAAGCTGATGGGAATGATTAGCAGAAAAGGAAACCCAGCAATGAAAGAGAGAACTGCTACAGCAGTGGCCTTGAGAGAGGCCACTCCTTCCTCTCTCCTTCCTCTCTCTCTCTAAATCAATAATAAAGTAAAATAAACTAGTGAGATTGTGAGTTACTTCCTTGCTTTCTTTTTGAATTCTGCAATTATTACTGCTATCTTGGTTATATAAATTTTTAAAAACTAATTATTTTACTATTGTATTCCAGCCAGGCATAAATATAAAATAAAGTGAAAACAAAGATCTCATTCACAACAGCACCAGAGTATAACTACTTAGGAATAAACTTCACTGGAGATGTGCAAGACCTACTAAAGAAAACTACCAAACTTTACTGGGAGTTATAAAAAATGACTTGAATAAATAGAAAAAATAACTGTACCCCAATGGGAACACTATCTTATAAAAATAACAATTTTCATAAAAGTTAATTTATAAATTTAATTCAACCCTAATTAAAATCTCAAAAGGATTTCTTCAAGGAATTAAATAAAATTATTCTAAAATCATTTTGAAAATAAACAGATGAGAATAATACATAAAATTCTGTAAAGAAAAATAACAAGAGGAAACTAGATCTAAAAATACATTATAAAGCAATAATAATGAATGTACTTTAGAACTGGTACAAAGTAGAAATATGGACCTGAATTTTAAAATCCATAAGTAGACCTAACTGCACAGAAAAATTTAATGTATTACAAGGTGGGCCTCATCAAATAATGCAGAAAAGAATTTTGATGAATAAATTGTGCTGTAATAATTGGTAGTTTAGAAGAAAAGTAATTAATTCATAAACACACTTTACCTCACACAACAAAAATAAACGCTCGAAAGATTAAAGAATCAAATGGAAAAGTCAAATTAAAAAATAGCAGAAAAACTTTATCTGTTCTTTGGATAGAGTGACAACTTTTCAAGTTCCACACTGATAAAAGAAAGTACAAATAAAAAGATAACAGGTTCAACAATATAAAAGCACAAAAGCTTTGAAGAAAAGAAAAAAGATAACTAAAATAAAAACAGTGTGGGAAAAATATTTACAGCAATGTATCTGGCAGAGTATTGATAACTCTATAATAAAATGAGTTCTCACAAATCATTATGAAAACTTCCAGATGCCAACAGGTGAATGGACTGAACAGGAAATCTACATGTGAAGATTTATCCTTAGCAACCACACAGAAAGGCTCCATCTCCCTGGTAATCAAATGGTAAGTCATTTCACATCTATTCAAAGAAAAACAAAGGTTTGTAACTGCAATGCCAAATGCTTACTGAGTTGCAATAAAACTGATCTCCCACAGCTGATGAAGAAATCTCCTTTTCGAAAATAGTTTGGCGTTACCACTGCAAGTTCCATGAAAATGCCCATAGTTTTTGGCCCAATAATTTCACTTTTCCTGAAAAAAAATAATTCATTAGAAGGAAAAGACTACTTGAGGCTGTTCAACAATACATGATTTGAAATATCCAACAACAACAAAAAAATCTAAACCTCTAACAAAAGGGAATGTTTAAATAAAGAACATCAACTTAGTACACCTTAAATTTATACCATGGTATATCTTAATTATTCCCCAAGAAAACTGGAAGGGGAAAAAAAGAAAATCAGATGAAGTAAAAAAAAAAAGAGAGAGAGAGAGAGAGAGAACATCAATTTAATGGCCAATTTATGCAGCCGCTGAAATGATAATTAGTAAAACTCTGCAGCTACAGTGGAGAATGTTTACAGTAGAATAAATAAAGTTGTAGCCAAAACTGTAGTTGCACTGTGACTACAAATATGTCTATGGACAAGGACTGTATGGGAATATAGAAAATGAAAACAGAACCATGGAGTTTAGCTCTATTATTTCCATTCCAATGGAATAGCATTTTTATGTATCACATAAAAACTTGCAGAAAGGCATCTCTTCTGCTATGTGGTCAGCCTCACCTGGCGTTCACCTCTGAGTTCCAAAAACCATGTGGAGCTGAAGAATCATGGCACCCCTGGACATTCTGGATCAGCCCCCAGGGCCCAGCCAGGCCTGGCCTGCTCAGGCTCTGTGAGAGCCCCAGACCTCTGCCCTGCTTCTCCTAGGATGCCTGAGCCACCCCACCTCCTGGAAAACTCCCCATCTTTCAGGACTCATCCATGGGCTTCACATGCTCCAGGAAGAAACTTCCTGGGCTCTGCCCCAGGGGAGACAGTAATTCCCCACCCCCACCTGGAAAATGGGCTTAGAGTCCAGATAGGACCCAGGAGCCTGGGCCAGGAGGAAAAAATTGGGAGACAACAGAACCACCACGTTATGGTGCAGCAGGAAGAGCAGGAACTTTGGAAGCAGAAAGACTTTCAAATTTCACCTCCACTGTTTACCAGCTGAAACTCAGCAAGCATGTGAAAGTGGGGAGCATGGCACTCCCACTCTCCGCCATTGCTAGTCCACTCTATAGAGCTAAACCATGTACAGGCCCTAGAGAGCCCTTTTGCCCTCCAAGGAAGGCAGAGAATAAATACTTATTTGAAAAGTAAAATAAACCCACAAGAGAAGCAAAAAAGAGACAGCTAGGCCAGCTGGCCATCACCAAGCCACAAGTCACAGATAAGCTCAGAGTACGCAGACCTATGTCGCCCCCACTTGGCCCTGGCGCCAAGGCCCTGGCTGACTCTGGCCCAGGCCATCTCATTGACTTTCCCCTTAGGGGTGCATTAAAGAAAAACCTAGATTCAATCAGCCCCATCTCTATCTCAGCCACTGACACCATTCACTTCTGTTCATTTTCCTTCCTGTTGTGCTAATGGTGTGTGGCTAAGCCAGAGCATAAAAGAAGGTATAAAATTATACAGCATTATCTTTCCCCTGAGCCTGCACACATGTGCTTTTCTCTCCAGCTCTGCCTACTCTTTAAAGAGGGGAGCAGGCACAAATCTCATCCAGATTTAGACCTGTTTCTCAAGGCGCACACCAGCCCAGCTGATGGACTCTCAAACGTGTGGTACCATTCAACCTATAGACCAGCTTTTCAAGGGACAGGGGCAGCAAGGACCCCAAAAGCCTCAAAATAAGAGAGCCAATTCATCAAGCCCTTGGCTCATCTGGCCTCCATGCAGTGTTTGCCTAAACCATTGTCATCACTGGTCCCCGGGGTTGACAATAATCACTGACAACCAACCCCAAGTTTCCCTGTATGATCAGGCTCTTCACCTTTAAGGCCTCAGTAACTATTAAAGAGGGCAGCTATTTACAGACGTGGATACCAGCTATTCTGATTCAATAGAGTGGATATATTCTACAGTTTTAGGTTGTTCTATACCTGAAGCAGCCTCTTAAGCCATCAGGGTTGTCATCACACGCCCAAAAATGGGCTTCTGACACATGGCATGCTTTGCCACCTCTCTCCTGAGTCACTCACTCTGACTGGCTCTGACTCTACTCCCCACTCACCCTGGCTCCTGACCCAACTCTGTTGAAAGACTCACCTTACTCTACATAGCTCCATATATTTGACCTTTAGATTCTCTCCTCACACTGGCATCTGGCACGGACCACACCCAGCCAAGGCTCCTGCAGGCAGATCCTACAGACAAACAGCAGTGACTTGACCAAGTTCCTGGGACGCGGTCCAAAGGTGTAAACACACCTCCTTGAGAGACACAGCAGCAAAAGTCAATGACCCTCACACTGCAATGGTACTTCTATGGGTGAGGAGATGGGTCAGGTGGATGAACCAGGGACAGCTCTGATATCACTCGAGGGTTGAGAAGCACTCTTGGGTGTCTTTTGTGGCTGAAAACTTCTAACAACTCTTTGAGAATCTGACACAGCTAGTGAATCCACAAATGTATACCCTCACATCTAATAGCAGCTGCTACAATCCCAAGTGGTCAAGCACTTCGATGCCCAACCATAGATCACAACGAATGATGTTTTTAAGTGCCTCTCAATATGATGCAATACAAAGCACACAGCACCTCAATGATGTATTCTTGCCACAAATGTCTTACCTGGATCACACTCACCTCCAGACCTAACTTCCAATACAATGGTAGATAAACAAGTAAAATGACACCAGTAGGAAGCAACCAGCTAGATTTAGCAGAGGTAACATTTATAGGGCAACTGGCCCATGGTCTACAACAAGTTATTATCATAGGAAGGAAGGGGGGAGAATGTTCTAGACTCTTGTTGCTCAAAGTATATTCCATGGATCACCAGCAGCAGCATTCCTTAAGAGTTTGCTAGAAATGCTGAATCCCAGGCTCCTCTCCAGCCCTCCAATCAGAATATGCATTTTAGCAAAACTCCAGGTAAATAAATCACATGCACACACGAAAATCTGACAAACCCTAGTCTCAATAAGAAGAGACTTAATGAGAAATAACAACCAATGGCAATATATAGTCCCTAGTTGAATCCTGACTTGAACCAATAAGCTGTAAGAGATACTTTGGGAGTGACTAGGGAAATCTCAATATGGATTGTTAGATTATAATAGGAAATTATGATAATTCAACTAGGCATAATAATGGTCTGGTGATTGGATAGACAGTGTCCTTACATTTTTAGGGATACATAAGTATGTAGGAGTAAAATATCCTAATGTCTGTAATTTATTTTAAAATATTTCCAAAAAATAGATGAAGCAGACACGCAGCAAAATGTTAACCACTTTAATCTAGGTGATGAATATGTGGGTGTTTATTATACTATTCTACTACTTCTCTGTATGTATGAAAAAAATGTATAATACAAATTAGAAGTAATAGGAAAGAATATTTTACTTCATAAAAAGATTTTCTAAAAAAAGTAGAGTCAGCTCAAGTGATCCTCTGACTTTGCAGGGATTAGGCTCAGCAGGTAGGGAGCAAGTAGAGGAAAGGTAAGCAAGAGGAAAACACATGTTTCTTGAGCACCTACTACCTATTAGGCATGAGAGTAGTTGATATTTGTTTTCCTCATTTATCTTCACATCACTTCAGAGATTGGCCTTATTAGCCCCATCTTACAGGTAATATACTAAAATTGAGCTGCCTACTGGATACCACATTGCCCCACATCACAGAGCTGGTAAGGGCTGGGGCCAGGATTTCTGTGACAACTCCAGTTATCTCCAACCCACCAGCAGCCCTCCAGGTTTCAGAGAGAGCTATTTAAGAAGCCTCACCTGAATTCTCCCTGGGCACCCGATGCTGGCTGAAGAGGGGACGAGGCTCATCCTGAGCTGTTCCTGCCCATGCTGGTGCCTTTTGGGACACTCCCTCCAAGACCTGCCTCTGCAAGTTATCTCCAAGCTAACTGACCTGACAGCTGTTGACCTTTTACAGACCCAACAAATTTTCCCTTTTTAGTCTCAGATCATTACTTCTCATTATACTGCCCTTTCCCATCTTCAATATTCCCTCCCCTTCAGCAGGATGCTTGTTTGTTCAATACAGTGAACATATTCTGGAGTTTTAGGTTGCTCTGTACCTGAAGCAGCCTCTTAAGCCATCAAGGTTGTTGTCACACCCCCAAAATGGGCTTCAGACACAGGGCATGCTTTGCCACCTCTCTCCTGAGTCACTCACTCTGACTGGCTCTGACTCCACTCCCCACTCACCCTGGCTCCTGGCTCAGCTTTGCTGAAAGCCTCACCTCACTCTGCACAGCTCCATATATTTGACCTCTAGCTTCTCTCCTCACATTGGCATCTGGCATGGACCATGCCCAGCCAAGGCTCCTGCAGGTGGATCCTAGAAACAAACCGTAGTGCCTTGACTAAGTTCCTGGGACTCGGTAAACCAGTTCCTGGTGAACAGTTGGTGGTGTCATGGGAAGATATAATGTTAAATCTTCTCAACTACGCTTCCCAGGCAGGCTGTTGGAGCCCCTGGCCCTGGTGGTGAACCTCTCTGTTCTTACTTCACTCAGAGGAGGCAATGAAAGGGTCCCCAGCTCACTTCACCGTACTTCTCTGTCCCACCTACATGGTCTGCCTCCTCAACAACCTGCTTCAAAATGCACTCTGCCCAGTGGCATACCACCAGAAGCTGCACATTTAAGATGCACCAAGGCAAAGGGAGGGCAGAGTGGGAACCTGATTAAGATGAGAAAGACATTGGCAGAAAGGATTTTCACCCCTTCCCACAACTGAACACATACTCCATGTGTCCCATCCTCAGCTACCACGTTGGGCTTCCCATGAACTCTGGCCCTTCCCTACCACAGTCTGCTGCTGAGGTCCCTCAGAGAGTAACACCTGCTCCTGGACCCCAGACATGGACCCAGCAATCACCTGCTGAGCCCTGCAGAACTCAGCTCCATCCACTTCCCTCAGCCCAGAGCACAGCAGGTACCAGAGCTGCAAGCAGAGGCCCCCAAAGGTAGAAAGAGAAATTGGGAGTAAACTTAGACTGTGTCTCACCCATGATCTCCATGACCTCAATCTATCTTTAGCACTCCTATAAAATAATCTTCAATTTACAGTTGAGAAAATTAAGGCCCAAAGGAAGACAAGGTAAGATGTCACTGCCAAGAACATGGAGGAGCAGAGACCAGAACCCAGCCTGGCACACTCAGAACCCACTCTCTTCTCATGGTCAAGGTGTGGTTGTTCACAGATCTGAGCGTCTTGCATTTACCACTGGATGGCACTGTCTCCATCTGTGATGGTTAATTTTATGTGTCAAATTGGCTAGGCTATGGTGACCAATTGTTTGGTCAAACACTAGTTTAAATGTTGCTGTAAATGTATTTTTAGACGTGATTAACTTGACATGAGCAGATTTTGAGTAAAGCAGATTATGCTCCATAATGTAAGTGGACCTCATCTAACCCACTGAAGGCCTTAGAAAACATGAGGTCCCCCAAGGAAGATGGTCCCCTGGGTCTCTAGCCTGCTGGCCTGCTCTGCAGATTTGGGACTTGCCAGTGCCCACAATCACATGAGCCAATTCCTTAGAAATCTCCCCCACCAACCTCAACCCCGACCCCGCTCGCTCTCTCTTTCTCTCTCTCTCTCTCTGAATGGGGAAAGAGAGAGAGAAACATGCATAGCGATGGGCTCTTTTCTTTGGAGAACCCTGACAAATACACTACCTTCTGAAAGAAGCCCTCCCCCGAGACCCTGGAAGGGTCAGGGGAGCATGCTGCTGAGAGGTAAGCAGAGAGCAGGGCCTGTGCCTGCCCTGAGGTGTGTCCCATAGACCTTTCTTTATTTCCCTTAAAGTGACTGGAAGTAGCATGGCTAAGGATTGATCCTGTCTTTATGATAGTGTAAAACCTAGAAGAAAGAGCTGTTAGTTTACAACTATGGGATTCTCAGACCTCATTTCCCACCCCTCATTCCCTCCTGCCCCAGAAAACAATAGAATATCTAACATGTATATTAGAAGCCCCAATGGCTAGGGAGTTGTGGGGGAGGGGAGAGATGCTGACATCACTGTGATAACCTCTGCATGGACAGAGAGGCTCCTCAGTTCAGCCTCCCATGCACAGAGAAGAGGGTGGGGGTCTTCATTAGCCACAGGCATCGACTTTCAGAAACAAGGAATTGGGAATAACAGTGAGGTCCTTCTCCAGGGCCAGGCTGCTGTGGCTCCCTCCAAGGATTTCAGAAGGATCACAAAATGTCTTGGATCCTCTGAAATGGGAAGGCTCAGACTCCCTCTGAGCACATTCTGTATTTTGTCTCTTATTTTCACAATCCTACAAGGTAGGCAACACTGTCCCCATTTACAGCTGAGGAACCTGGAGGTCAAGGAGTGTCACAGCCCTCCTTGCAAAAACCCTGCAACAAGATGGCAGGGAGCCAGGTTTACAAACGAGTGTTTTGACTTCGATATCCAGCCCAATTGCTCCCACCAACATTTGGGGGCTGTTAAGCACCCCAACATTTACCCTGACTACATTTAGAAATGCTCCTTCCTCAGATGTCTCCCAGCCAGGGGAAATGCTGAGGCCACCTGACAAGTGAATGCAGAGAAGAGGAAATGCCTTCAGAGATCATTCCATCTAGACTCTTCAAGCAACTCTTTATACAAACAACTTGGGTCCCAGCCTCTTCTCCAAAACTAGAAAAGAAAATGGCCCATCTTGGGGGCCTCTCCTGCCATAGTCCCTGACCCATCTGGCCCTCTACTCTGGCCTTGGCTCCCACAAGAGCTGTGAGTGTTAATGAGCCCTGGTGGCTTGTCTAGGGCTCTCTTGAGCTAAGGTCAGTGGAGAAGGCTGTTTGCTTGGGTAACCCTCCCTAGTCACCTTCCTCTCACTAATTTAAAATAGCACCTAGTCACATTTGGCACTCCCTTGTCTGCTTCAAGGAGACTTCCAAATCGCAGGAAGAGGCTGAAAAGCTATCTGGAAACACCTGAACTCAAATCAAAGAGTCTCAGTTCCCTCCATTCTCTCCCTCCTGTCCTTGCCATAGTCTGGCTTTCAGAAGCCAACAGTCAAAGCAATGAAGAAAAAGAGAAAGAGAGTTGTACAGGAGAAAAAAGATCTTCTTCCTAGTCTAGAAAACAAGGGTCTTTCCTGAAACAGAGATCCAAAGTCCTGGGGCACATGTTGACATAAAGGGATCCAAGGTTTCTAAGAACTAAAAGTTCCAGAGAGAAAGCAGGGCACTTGTGGCTATCTACACTCAGAAGTGCTTGAGATAATGGCACTACCCTGGCTATGTCCGAGGCTCTGACCTACACTCCTGAAGCATGCTTTGACCAGAGCAAGGAGGGGAAGAACCACCATTCTTTATTTTAATATTTGTTTTTATTTTTCGGTTACAGTTGACATACAATATTATATTAGTTTCAGGTGTACAACCCAGTGATTAGACATCTATATAACCTACAAAATGATCATCCCAATAAATCTAGTACCCATCTGACACAATATATAGGTATTACAATATTATTGACTATATTCCCTAAGTTGTACTTTACATCCCCATGGCTACTCTGTAACTACCAATTTGTACTTCTTAATTCCTAAACCTTTTTCTCCCATCCCCCCAACCCCCCTCCCAGCTGACAACTGTCAAAATGTTTCTATCTATGAGTGTTTTGGTTCTGCTTGTTCATTTATTTTGTTTTTTAGGTTCCATATATAAGTGAAATCATCCGGCATTTGTCTTTCTCTGTCTGACTCTGTCTTCACTCAGCACAATACCATACTTCCATACATGTTGTCACATATGGCTAGATTTCATTCCTTTTTTACAACTGAGTCATAATTCAACTGTCTATATGCACCACTTCTTCTACATTCATCTATTGATGGACACTTAGGTTGCTTCCATATTATGGCTACTGTAAATTATGCTGCAATGAACATAGGGGTACATATGTGGACTTATTTGGATAAATACCGAAAAGTAGAATTGTAGGGTCCTTCTTTGTCGTTTGTTACAACCTTTGCTTTAAGATTTATTTTGTCTGGTATAAATATTGCTACCCCACCTTTTTTGTTTGTTTGCTTCCATATTCATGAAATATATTTTTTCATCTCTTTCCTTTCAGTCTGTGTGTGTCTTTTGATCTGAAGTGAGTCTCTCATAGACAGCATATGTAAGGGTCTTGTTTCCTTATCCACTCAGCCATCCTGTCTCTTTAATTAGAGCATTTCATCCATTTGCATGTAAAGTAATTGTTGATAGATACATATTTATTACCAACCTATTACTCATGTCTTTATCTTTTTTTCTTCTTCTTCTTAAAGAAGACCCTTTGTCATTTCTTGTAATACTGGTTTAATGGTGATGAACTCCTTCAGCTTTTTCTTGTCTGGGAAGCTCTTATCCATCTTTCAATTCTAAATGATAGCTTTTCCAGGTAGAGTAATCTTAGTTTCAGGTCCTTGCCTTTCATCACTGTGAATATTTCTTGCCAGTCCCTTCTAGCCTGGAAAGTTTCTTTTGAGAAATCAGATGACAGTCTTATGGGAGCTCCCTTGCAGATAACTAATTGCTTTACTCTTGCAATTTTTAAGATTCTTTGTCTTTAACCTTTGCCATTTAAATTATGATGTGTCTTGATATGGGCCTCTTTGGGTTCATCTTGTTTGGGATTCTCTGTGCCTCTTGAACTTCTGTGTCTTTTTCCTTCACCAGGTTAGAAAAGTTTTCAATCATTATTTTTTCAAATAGGTTCTCAATCCCTTGCTCTATCTCTTCAGGTACCCCTATGATGCAAATGTTGTTACTCTTGATGTCGTCCCAGAAGTCCCTTAAACTATTCTCATTTTTAATTAGTTTTTCTGCTCTGGTAGGGTGTTTTCTGCTACCTTGTTTCCCAATTCGCTGATTCAACACTCTGCTTCATCTAATCTGCTGTTGATTTCTTTTAGTGTATTATTCATTTCAATTATTATATTCTTCATTTCTGACCGTTTTTTTATGGTTTATATGTCCTTTTGCATGCTGTTGAAGTCTCCCTAAGTTCCTTAATCACTGTTATAAACATTGTTTTGAACTCTGGTAGTTTGTTTGCCTCTGCTTCATTTAGGTTTTTTTCTGGAGATTTCTCCTAATCTTTCATCTGGGGCATGGTTTCTTTGTTTCCTCATTTTGGCTGCCTCCCTGTGTTTGTTTCTATACACCAGGTAGATCTTCTATGTCTCCCAGTCTTGGCAAGGTAGTCTTACGTAGCACATGTCCTGTAGGGCCCAGTGGTGCAGCCTCCCCAAACACCAGAGTTGGATTCCAGGTGCATCCCCCCATATGGGCTGTGTGCACCCCCCAGTTGTAGTTCAGCTTCCATTGCTATTGGTTTGTCAATGAGAGGGACTGACCCTTAGGCCCATTAGCTACAAGGACCAGCCACAACTACAGCATAGAAGCTACTGTGCAGTGGCCAACCTCACAGAGCAGAATTCACTTCAGCATGGCTCTGGAACCACCAAGTCCACCCCTTGAGTGTGTGGCTCATGGAGGTGGTTGGGTGGTGCTCTGGCATGGTCTGAGGAGCCACTGGGTGCACTGGCTTTGGGGCCACCCAGGAGCTGCAAGCCAAGGTCAGATGCCACCTATGCCCTGCCCAGGACCACCCAACATGAGCTACAAAGCAGATGGATGCTACTTGTGCTTGGCAGGGAGGCACCCAGGAGAGGTCAAGCTGCAAAATGAGTCCAACTGCCACTAGTGCTCAGCCTGGAACCTCAAGGAATCACCAGACCAGTGCAAAGACTGTGAGCCTGGTTGATGGAGACTTAGAAATGGCGGCTGCCTGCACCTGCAAGGGGAGGGCTCAGCAAAGGAACAATGGCTTCTGCCAGCACTTCTGTCTGCGAGAAAGGCCTCCAGACCTCAACCCAAAGCCAGACATTCAGTTCCTCCCCCTATGTTTCTGGTGCTTTTCCAGCTGCTTCCCCAGAGTTGGACTTAGAGTGAGTGAGTCTGTCAGTAAGTAAGTTTCTGCATGGGCCCTTTAAAAGGAATGCCTGCAATTCCAACAGTCCTCCTTCTCACCCAGCCACAATCCCTGCTGATTTTTAACAGGCAGAATTTATGGGGACTTCTCTTCCTGACACTTGAACCCTGGGCTAGGGAGCCTGCTGTGGGGCTGGGACCCCTCACTCCTCAGTGGGGGACCTCTATAGTGAAGATATACCTCCTAATTTTACCCACCACACATGGGTATGGGACCACCCTGTTCTGCATCTCCGTCCCTCCTACCAGTCTCAGTGTACCTTCTTCTATATAGCAGAACCACCATTCTTTATCCCCATACCTGACTGCCATCTTGGAGTGAATTTTACCATCCACTGTTCAGGTACCAGGTCTGCCCTCACCTCCTGCTTTGAGCCCTTCTCGGCTACTTTCCCCAGACACTTTACTTTCCAGCCAGACCCCACCCAAGATATGGCTTACCATAGTCTTCATAGACCTGTGAAATTAGCCCACCTCTGAGTGATCAGATGTGTCCCTCTACCCCCAGACCTGAACTAGGGTCATCAGACATTGGGGTGAAGTCCTGACCCTTGGCAGCAGCCCCAGAGCCACTTCAGCATCTGTGGATATTTGGTTCAAACAGGCTATTATTCCTATTTGTTCTAAAAAGTTGGGAAGTCTATGCCCAAATGTATTGGTGGACTACGAACACAAAATGCCACAAAATGTCAGGGTGACCTTGTGTCATTGTTCACAAGCCATAAACCCTCCTGTCACGTGATATTAATCAAATTATTATCAAAAGCAAAATTGCTGTGCTAGAAAAGAAGAATGTATTGGATTCAATAGTAAGTATATAAAATATACTTGTTAGTTTCTAAAGATATAATTATTTTGTTATTTATGTTTGGAAACAATCTATGCTTTATGTTAGTGGTAAGATGATATAATAAACTAGTGGATTTAGGAGAACCTGTCTTAGAACTTAAGATTTATAAAATCACAGGGGAGATAAGGGGTGGTAAACTACAGAGCATTAATTTTCTTGAGATCACAGAAGCATCAACAGTCATAAACACAGCTGGATTTCACAAAGTCAAAAAAGGGTCCAGCTCACACAAAAAAACTGCAGGTCCCATTCTCAGTCACCCATGAAAGGGTCGCCTCCTTATACTAATGAATGATAATTAACAAAAGAAGTAACCAGAAACACTTGGTCCTATAAGAACTATTCTAGAGGTGGTACTGGGGTAGAGTAGAGGGGTTGAATAGTGGACAAAGAAAAATGGTATAAGGGTGAAGGCCAGGTTATTTATGAAGTGAAACAACTGAGCACACATTGTAGGGAGTTGGGGGCATACCTTCCTGTGTGCCTCTTATTCATATCGTTTCAAGTAAAGTGAAAAATGGGAGGAGTCCACACTGCCCCATCTGTTCTACCTGGCAGCTCCTCTACCTCAAAGGAACCCTGAATTGGAAAGGAAAGTGTTTGTTCTCCTGGTGACTCTTATGATGGGCTTCAATCAGTAGCAGCATGACCTCTGGCCCCCATGGTCACTACCATCAAAGAACCCACTCAAGGGAGACCAATAAGTGGAGTGGGGTCAACATCCTTCAATAGCCTTCCTTCTGAAATTTATCCTGTGCAATGTGCACACAAAGGTTGCACTGAAGATGTTCCTCCTACAAAGCCCTCATCCTCTCCAGTGCATCTTCGAAGCCAGTGCCTCAAACAGCTCAGCCTCTGGAGCTCTAAACCCTGCTTTCCATTCCACCCTGTGATATGCACACATCCAGGACAGAATCAACTCCATTCTGTCTCCCCACCCCATCTCTCTCAGAACTCACAGACAGATCTGTTCAAGCCTACCACAACCCCTGCAGGTCCAAGCTGGCTGGCCCGAGGCCACCTGACAAGGCCAGTAGCCTCAGCTTCACCATCTGCACAGCTTGAAATTCCTTCTATTGTCACCTGAGCCAGAACCCAAATGCACAGGGCAGTCCCCCACCTCATCTGACTCTTCTGCTGGATCTACCCTGACCCAGAGTAATTTAGGGACTGCTCTCACATCCACTTCCCCATCCCCAAGCCTATAACCTTCTAACCAGGGCCACAGCCATTAGTGAATTCCTACTGTAAACAGACACAGCCCGATGCTCCATATTTTCTCCCACCATTCCCTTCTCAACAGATTATACCCCAAGGTGCTGCTCAAGTCTTTATATACTTGGACTTGGTGCCTCCTCATCACCCAGAACTCTCATCAGAGCCTGCAGCAGATGTTTCCCAACCCAGGGTGGACAGAGTGGTAAGAACAGGGCTCTGTCAGCTCTCAGCCTATGCCTGACCCCACCAATGAGCCTTGAGTCTCCAAGACTCCAACTACAGTTTGATTCATTATCCTTCCAGTGCCTTTTCAGGAAACTCAGCTGTCTGAGTATTAGGGGAGGGACATATACAGGTCCAGACTGCAGGCTTCCCACTGCCTACTCTGTTTGTTTCTGCAAAGAGGCTGAAAATTCTAGAAGAGGCAGCTGATGCCACTCAGGCCCAGCCAAACACACCTGCTGCTCTTCTGTCATCTTGTACCAGAGACTCCAAGTGCACTTAAGTTGCTGGAGTCTGAAATGTCCCAACATTTATTTCTGGAGTTTCCAAAAGCCCAAAGTCACAGGAATTTACAACTTGGCCAGCTTTGCTAACACTGTGAAGAGGTCTGCATAATAATAACCTGTTATCTCCAAGTCCAGATCTTTCTGTCCCAGACAGCAGAGGGTACAGGAAGGTGAGCATGATAGCTTTCCAGCCAACCCATCCTGAAAGAGCTTCATGGGTCAAGATGGAGGAGAAGGAGTGTGAGAAGGAGGTGGGGAAGAGGAAGAGAAGGGGCAGTGGGGGAGGTGAAAGAGGAAGTTTAGGAGGGAGAGACTAACATTTTCTGAGCACCTCCTCTGTGCCAGCCAGAGAGCTAAGACATATGTTGATGTTTGTTCAATTCCCCAAGAGCCTGTTAGAAATTCATTCCCTCTTTACCAGTGAGGAAATCAAGGCTCAGAGAGGTTATGAAATATTCTTGAAAGCACACAGCCAGTAAGTACAAACTCAGACTGTCACATGTGAAAGCCCATCCCCTCTGCACTGTATCATGCAGTTTCCAACAGGGAATGGGAGAAACACCCAGGGCAGCTGGCAGGCCCAGTCACAGCAGATGGGTGTCACCCACAGGCTTGCTCCTATAATGTTCCATCACATCACACATGGAGTGTGAACCCCACACACAATAAAACCTCCCTCCATCAAAACCTGAAGGTGTTACTTGTTCTCACATACACACAAACACACACCACCCCCGCCCAACCAGGCAAGGCAAACACCTAGACCACACCTTTCTAACCCAACACCTAGAGAGGTGTCGTGGGTTTCCTAACTCCTGAGAACACCAGGTCACCAGAGTGAAGAAATGCAACATGATCCTTTGTTCTCTCTCCCTGTCTGTCCATCCTTCCAAACTGAGTTTGGGGTTCAGAAGCTAAGTCAAAGCCCAACTGGCAGCACCACAATCTGTTTTAATTGGCTGGTTTTGCAATCCTTGAGTCAACTGTTTTCAGGGTCCCTAATCACTCAGCCCATGGTACCTGCCCCACCCACACTGACAGAAGTGGGAAACCAGCTTCTCCCTTGGATTGGCCTCCATTTCCCAGCACTTGTAATTTGTGCAAAGTGCCTCCTGGCTGAGTGCCACCGTGCAGGCTCTTTCTGCTGACAGGGGCACTTCTGTAAAGTTCAGACCACCTTGGCTACTGTGAAGTTAAATGTGGGTGAAAACAAAGCAAAGCTACCTCCTAATGTTTCCAGGTGGTTTAGCTCCAACAAGGCCAGATGACATTAGAGTCATTTCACTTTCAAAAAAGAAATTTCCCCTACCTGGAAAAATGACTTTCCACAATGTTGCTAAGACATCAACAAAGAAAATGCACTCTTTGGTCCCCTGCTCCGCCCTAAATACACTGTCTCTTTCTCTGCTGGAGCTAATGACAGGAGTGTCCACTTATTGTCTCCCAAGGAGCAGGCTCACCCCTCATTAGTCAGCTAAAGGAAAGTGGTTGCTTTCCTTCCTTTCCAGACTGCTCCTCCAGGGAGGGATTTCTCTCTTTCAACCTCCAGCAGTGGATTCAGAGGCATTGGTCCTGCCTCCCCACAAACCACAGGGAAGGGCCCACCTAGACCTCTGAACCCAGGGAAGGCTCGACCTGGAGGCAGTGGGGTGAGAAGAGCTGGTGGCATGGGCAGGGCTGAGGGAGAAAGGCTCACGTCTTGGTCCATTACTTACTAGCCCTACCACTTTCTGGCCTCTATTTCCTCATCTGAAAGTGACCACTGGCCACATTTCACAGGATGACTAAGGAGAATGAGCCCTTTGTAAACGGTCAAGCACTGTCAGGGCAGCCACCTCCCCCCATCCGCAGGTGTGCAACTCACCTAGACTGCAGTGAATGGTGACCAGGGTTTCATCCCCTGCAGGAGGGGGTATGGGCAACCAAGGAAAACATCAGGGATGGTCCAGCAACTTTGGTGTCCCATTCAGAGCAGCAATGGGACCTCAAAATAGCTCTATAAGACAGGAAACCAAGACAGAAGATGCCAAACTCAGGACTCTGTCCATGGTATCATAGGGGGCAGTGGCAAAGGTTCACCAAGCTCAGCTACAGCAGGGCTCCAGGGCTGAGGGAGAGGCCAAGAGTCGAGAGCCAAGACTGAGCAGCCATTCAGGGTCTGGGACAAGAAGGAGCCCAGGTAAGAGGTGCCTCCTGTGGAGGGGACCAGGGCTGAGGGTGGGCAATGAGGAGAGGGCTCTAGAACCTGGGGCTTGGCAGGCTTTCACTCCCCTGCCATTAATATTGTAGTAATTACATTGGCAGCTGCTGTTACTCCGCACTAACCATGTCCCAGGCACTGTGCCAGGCTCTTGACACACATCTCAGAGAACCCTCAAGACAGCCCTGGAATGTTGACAGATGACGACACAAATGTTCTGAGAGGCTCCACCACCTGGCAAGCCACTCAACCACCAAGTGGTGGGGCTGGAGTTGGAGCCCAGTCCCTGTGGCCTTGCCCATCTCTTGGGCACATAAGCTGAGCATAGGAATGTCTATGTAATAAACAGGACTCTCCAGGCCTCTGGGACTCCCTGCTCAGTTCCCCTATCACCCAATCTCACAGTGTAGCACAGGAACTGGAAGAGCTACCTGTGAGCCTCCTTTCTGGGTCTTCACGGCAGGAAGGTGTCCCTTTTAAACGTGCAGTGTTGCATGACCTGGCATGGGATGCAATACTGTCCTAGGACTGGTGGCATCCTGGGTCTTGCCCAACCTCCACAGTCACCAAGGTTCCCCCCAGGCCAGGTTCCAGGATATGAAAACTCAATGCCGAAGCTCCAAAAAACCACAGGACAGGAGTAGCCTCCTCCAGGCTGGGGTTCTCCAGGTTGGGGAGCAGCTGAGAGCTGGCAGCTCCCGCTGCCCCTGAATCACCAGCCCACAGATTTGCACTACTGGTCGCTGGATCCCTGATGGACAGTCAGGCCTGCCAGTGCTTGTTGTTTCTGTTAAACCTGATGCTATTACAACAAAACCCCTGTATTTCTTGCAAACAATTTTCCCCTTTGCAATCTCATAAATTAATGCCCTCCTTTCAAGCTGACTGGCTTCCTGCTAATCTAACCACTATCCTATCACCATCCAAAAACAAAATGATCCATAAACAGTCTCTTGCATCCATAGCCCTAATGCACTAAAATCACTTTTCTGTTTTTCCAGCTTTATCTTTCCTTGCTAAGGCCAGCTCAGGTCCAGCTTCCTCTCTTCTTCCTCTCAGACATGGACTCCCTGCTCTTCATTCCTGAGGCTCCATGCTCTGCCCCTTGAACTTTTCCCTCAAGAGGTAGCACTGGCTGCTCAAGGTCTGAACTGATGAGGACTGACACCCTCAGCCTGAAACCCACCATAAAATAAGCTCTATATGAGCATGGATGTGTCAAGTCCCAAGGTGGTCCCAGCCCTGATGTCAGAAGCTCCAGTGAGGGTGGGTGGCAGAAAGATGGCTCAGATCCCTGAGACCAGGGCTCATCCCAGCCACTGAGCTCCTTCCTGTGTCCAGTGGTCCCTCAGAATGGGTGCCTACAGGGCTCATCCTGGAAGGACCTGGCAGTAAGTGTGTGAAACCTGAGTGGTCCTGGACACCAGCCTCTGTCACTCAAGGTCATCTTTATGGACACTGCTCACAAACATAGAAACCTAACACTAGCTTGTTCAGCCTCCAGATAAGGTACCTTGTCTTGGTCTTGTGTGTTCTCTGAGACAGAGGCAGGCTAGAGTTCAGAACCACCTTATTCCAAGCCAGTGCTTCTCACACAGTGTGTACAGGGATCACAAGAACCAGCCCTGTTGAAATGCACATCCCAGGCCTTTCCCCCAAAAGACTAGATGGGGCTGGTGGGAACAGCAAGCTGTATGGAAATTCAGCCTTGGTGATTCTGACAGGTGGCCCCAGGGCCACTCACCAAAGAACACTACACATCTAAATTCTCTCAGAAGAGAACTGCCTAAGACCCCATCCTTCTTCTCCTTATAAAAAGCAGACACTCCATCCCCCACCCCCAGCCTGCCCCGGGCCCTTGCTTAAGGACTCAGGGCTTAGCCCAAGGGAGCATAGCTGTCCCTCTGTTCTGACTTCCTCACTCCATGATTCTAAACACTGGGCTTGAAGCTCAGTGCTATGATCAGGCTGTGCCTTGTCCTGCAATGTTCAGATCCCTGACTGTAGAGCCCAGCCTGCACACCCCTGCCTGCTGGGCTGGCCCACCCACAAGTGCCCCCAGCCACCTGCTCTGAACAAGACAGAGTCCACACAGGAGAGGAATACAGGGAGGGGGTACTCTGTGGGCACTGGGTTTCTGAGAGTGTTATGAATGGCCCAAGGAGAAAGCACTTGTAAGAACTATGACAAATAGCTTGACAATGTTTTCAATTATCCACAATCACATCCACCTTCTGAAACAAGTTCTCCACACTGCCATCTTTGGGGGGAGCACCCATCTGCCACGTTCACACCCTGCTTTCACTGGATGGCAAGGAAAGGTGGGCAGGCCACATGCAGCCAGCACCCTGCACCCAGAGACCTCAGTCACCATTTCTGGCTGGGCCATGCAGGCAATGGGCCCCTTCTCAGGCTCTGACTTAGGGAGAAGGAGGCCAAGGGATACCTCCCAGGGTATTTCCACTTGGCTCATACAGTCTGAAAGGCCAGACAGAGCTTCCCAAGTAGAAAGAAAAAGCCCCAGGTGCTTGGGGCACCTCACACCACTGCGTACCTGCTCTTGGAAGAAAGGCCGTGGCCCACCTCAATAGGGCCGCTACTAGTGACCCAGCACCTTGGTGCTGGTGCCAAATGTGACCACTCTGCCCACAGTGCAGTGGGTGCTGGTTCTCACTCTGCACAGGTGAAGAACCCAAGGGCAGAGGTGCCCTTAACAGACACCTACCAGACCCTGCTGATGGACGTAGCCTCCTTCCAGCCTTCCCTACAACAAGATGCCTACACCTCTCTCTTAGATGGTAAGGAAGCCAGCCTTTCACCCTTCTTTTAATAGATTCTAGCCTCTCTTTCCAGCTGTGCCCATTGTCCCTGAGCAGGTATAGGGGGCTGGTCCTCCCCACAGTGTCATGCCCCTTGTTACGAGTCAGCACAGCTGGGGAGCGATAGAACTCTCAAGGTGAGAAAGGCAGGGGACAGGGGTTTGGGACCCAAGGGACACACAGGAGCTAAGCAGTCAGCCCCCATACTGTCCACCAAAGTTCCTCTCAATAATAACACAAGGCTGACCTCAGAAATCATGTCTCACTCTGGCTTTAATTCTACATGGTGCATTTAACTCAGACATAGGCAAGGCCACCACTTTTAGGCAGAAGCCATACCAGGGTTGGAAACTCCCCCTCGGTCCCTAATCAAGCTCTGTGCTCTGCTACAGCAGCAGCTCCGAGCCCCTGCTCCACACCTGCCAGGGCCAGGCTGTGGGATGTGAGTAAGCCCACATTGCTGCCCCTCCTGCTGTGAAAGCCCCACTTCTGATGCCCCAGGGATGTACTGGAGGTGAGAAGACTAGTGCCCTGCCTGTCCACCCCCTGCTGGGACACATCTGAGTCAGGGGGGCTGGGCCTAAGGACAGGGGCAAAGGAAGTGAGTGAGGGAGAGGAAAGAACTCGCTTCCTGAGACCCTATGGCAGGCAGGACAACTTGCTAGACACTCTCATTCACTCACTCATTCATTGACTCAACTGAGTACCTACTGTGTACCAAGCATTTTAGTAGGAGAAAAGGCTCAAATAAATGTCAATTTGGCTCAAATAAATGTATAAAAATTCAAAACAAATAAAAATTTTTTTAAAAAACAAGTAAATACAGGTGATAAGTATCCAAGCAGGGAAAGAGAACTCAGGATTGGGGAGTGGGCTTTAACTTAAAATAAGGGACTAGGAAAGATTTACTGAAAAGATGACATGTGAGCAAACACTAAGAGATGGTAGGAAGGGAAGCCTCATGGGTATCTTGGAAACGATACTCCAGGCAGAGGGAACAAAGAACTCAAAGGCCCGGAGGCTGGACCATGCCGAGGGTGCTCAAGTAGCATAGAGGAGGCCATGCAGCTGAAGCAGAGGGAGCACACAGAGAGAGGAAAGAGATAAGGCCCAATAGGTATTAAGGGACCAAATCATGAGTGGCCTCATGGGCTTCAACTCTAAGAGAAATGGGGAGCCATGGCAGGTTATAGCCAGAAGAGTGACATAATCTGCCTTTGTTTTGCAAGTCTCACTCTGTCAGCTGTTGCTGGTGATGGAAGCACAGAGACCAGACTGACATATCAACCTTAGCAAACTTACCACAACCCAAAGGTGTGACAGCAACAGGGAACAAGGCTCCAAGGGGTTAAGTGGGTGCTTCCAGGTCACTCATCCAGGATCACAAAGCCAGGAATCCAGTCTGGGTCTCCATCCAGCTTTTGCCTCCAGGACCCTACAAAGACTGCCTACTGCATCACTGCCTGGCTGGCCCAGCCTCGCACATTCCCCAGGGCAGCCCCTGCAGTGGGCAGGAGAGACAATGGTGCCTCAACTGGCATAGCTCTGCTGTCCCTGGTGAGGCCCAGGGATGTGAGAGTGGGAGAGCAGGGAAGAGTGATGAGGATTCCCCCTCCCACTGCCTTCTCATGCCTGCTCCAGACCCCATGGACCTCTGGCTGTCCTCACTGCATGGATAAAGCACACAACCTGCCACAAGGAACAAACTAGAGCTGTAACATTGGGTGAGGAGCCTCCACTTACCCACCCATAAAATGGTTGTGGTCACGGCTCCCTCAGAGGGTTTCTTGAGATGATCTGGGCAGTAGGAAGTCTTGCAGTCTGCAGAAGTTGCTGATGAGGTCAGTGAGGGTGGCAAGGACTCTGCTGACGGTTTTTAAGAGGGTTTGCTGGGTTTGGTGGCACTCTCCCTCCCCCTCTTGTACTTTGTCAAATTCCTCCTGCCATCACATATCCAAACATGAGCTGCAGTGAGAAGCAGCTGGACCAGGAGCCCCTCACACCTTCAGTGACAGTAATAAAGTAATAAAAATGCAATTTCATACTTAAACCACACCCCCCTCACTGTCACAACCCTCATGCACCCTACAGGCTCAGAGTATCCTGGGGCCTCCCCACACCTGGGCCCCACAGCCCATGGCAGCAAAGCATCTGGCAGATGCAGGACTAACAGAACAGGCAGAACATGAAAACTCAATGTACAGATTACTGTAAAGCACGTTTATCGGCACAAACTTTCAGACCAGCCCTTTTGGGAATGAAAGTCCATTTCATTTGGCTCTGGCTCTGAGATGAATCACTAAGTGAATAAGGATGGCAATCTCCCGGAAAAGGCCTTCTGCACACAAATGAAGAGGCGCCCAGGCCACCTCCTGAGAGCACTGTTGATTCCCAAACATGGGGGAGGGGGACTTTCAGGGAGAAAGGGGGACAGAATGGGCATTTTAAAACACACTGACAGCATGGGTAAAGCTTGAAAACATGCTAAGTGAATAAGCCTGTAACAAAAGGTCAAATACTGCAAGATTTTACTGATACGAGGTACCCGGAGTAGTCAAATTCATCCAGACAGAAAGTACAATGGTGGCTGCCAAGCGCTGGGGGGAGGGGAATGGGGTTATTTATTGGGTAGAAAGCTCTGGAGGTACATGGTGGTGATGGCTGCACAGCTACATCAACCTACACAATGCCACTGACCTATACACTTAAAAATGGTTGCAATGATAGATTTTATGTATATTTTACCATAATAAACAAACACACTTATCCACTTAAGACTCTACCATAGCAAAATAGTTCCAAAGGTGGACAAGGTTTTAGGTACAAGATGTTCATTGCAGCATTTTTTATGACAGCAAAATGTTGTGGGGAAAAAGAGAAATGATTGAGTCAATTAAGGTATAGTCACTAGAAAAAGTACCATGGAGTCATTAAAATAGTGATTACAAAGAACCTTTTGTGACCCAGGAAATGATTACCCTACCATGGTAATCACATGGAATGGTGTGCAACATTGGAAGGTCCTTCTGGGTCAAGGTCATCCATAAAAAACAGATATGGGATCAAAATGGTGGTCTGAGGACATGCTCAGCCTCTCCTTCCAACACAAAACCCTTAAAATGAAATAAAAAGTAAATAATTTTTAAAAATCTATAATAGTGCTGGAAAATAATAATGAGGTTCTTGATAGGGCAGAAATCATGAGGAATCCTTGAAAGGCAGAAGGCTGATGGGTTCATATTGGAAATGGCACCATAGCCCAAAACACACCCAGGAGAGGGCAGCAGTGAAGGAGACTGCTCCAAGCTTAGAGCTGAGGAAATGAGGACACAGAGGAAGCCTGTGAGGGTGGCTGATGGGTGGGTCTTAGGAGAGGCATCCAGGTGTCCCTTCCCACAATGCTAAGCAGTGAACTACAAAAGTGATGGCCCACAGGAGCGAGGAGTAGGAATACTCGATTCCCAAGAGTCAGGAAGCCCTAAAGGGACACCAACACACAGAAGGAAAGTGGAACCCCCCACACCCCAAACACTAGATTCTGGGGCCACCGACACAACGTCCCAGGTACCCAATCCAATCATTGCTGGGGATGGGCTTAGCCTCACAGGCCAACAGGAAATTTCAAACACAAATACAAGTACATGACCCAGAATCACCCACCTATATTTAAGAGGATCTACACATTGAAAGAGACACACCAAACTCATCAAGTACAAGAACACCAGAGGACACAGAGGGACTACAAGCAGAACAACGTTTTAGAACAAGTAAATTCCAGGTGATGGGGGAAGCCATCACATCCACAAAAAAAAGGAGTGAACTAGATCTGGGAGGCAAACACTTCAGGGTTGTTAAAGTATAAAAGGGGGTAAATAGCAGCATGGAGCAAACGAAGGTCAATTCAGTAACCTGGAGACGGAAACAGAAACTCTCCCAAATGGTGGCCCAAAAACCCAGAGATGAAAAGGATGAAAGTCACGTAAAGGGCAATGAGGAATGTAAACTTCAACAACCATCATCTGAAAGGAGTTCCAAGAACACATCTGAGAGAATATAGGAAACTAGAAAATAAATAAATCCAGAAGGGCACAAGATCTCAGATTGAAAGAAAAAAAAAAACTCACCACATGCAAAAGTAGGGTTATGTAAAAAGACAACGTTTAGGCAGAGAATGGTGAAATTTAAGAACCCAGAGGAAAAAGAAAAAATGCCACATTCTTCCAGGGGAAAAAAAGACACAGGTCGCCTACAGAGGAACAGATGTCAGGGTAATGGATGTTGACCTGAGAGCCAGGTGGCCTGGCTGTGAACCGCAACCCCGCTTTCCTTGCTACGGGGCAGTGCTCATTCTGCCTCACTGCCTCTGTCCATTGTATGGGGAACAGTACCTACCTCCCAGAGTGATGTCTGAGTTTGATGGGCTGACGTGTGTAAGGCCCTGGCACATAGAGCCCACTATATCAGATTCAGCTCATACTGTTACGAGAAAATCAGATGCACACAAGGCAGTTAAACAGCGCCTCAGCGCCGAGGGAGAAATGGTATAAACCTTAAATTCCCTCTTCAGTCTTTAAGAAGGGGACAGGCATTCTATTACACATGAGGACACAGAAGGTTCATCTCCCACAGAAAAGTTCATTACCCACACAGAAAGAATTACCAAGTGGTATGCTCCAGGCACCATGAAAATGAATCCAGGCAACAGATGAGTGGTTCCCAGAGGCTGGGCGAAGGGGGCATGAGGAACGAATACTAATGGGTAGAGTTTCTTTCTGGGGGTTGAAAATGTTACGGAATTAGATAGTGGTGATGGTTGTACACCATTGTGAATGTACTGGAGACCCTGAATTGTACACTTTAAAATGGTTAAAATCATGAATTTTATGTTATATGAATTTTGCCTCAATGACAACAAAAAGAACATATGAATCAAAGAACAAGATGTGAAAAACAAAAGCAGAGGTGAGAAAAAGTTTTGAATTCACTATTAAAACCATCTACTGGTTGTATTAAAATTTCAAACTAAAATCCTAGTTTCTCTCTTCTTAAGTGGTGACAAGGTTTGGATATGAAAGCAGTTAAGGCATAGTAAAGTTCTTGATTTGTTCAGGGAGACAACAGAAACACTGTTACATGGTGAGAGCCAAATGTGAGCTTAAATAGATCTTGGAAATATAAGTAATCACTAGAGAACAAAAATACATTATTTGAATACTTAGTAGATGGCTCTCCATAGGGAACAGAGGGAAGGGGACATTTCTGAGTTGTCTCAGTGATGAGCAGGAGTCTACCTGTGACTTAGTGTCCAGGGCCAAGAAGGCTAAATGTCCTACAATTCAGGGAAGAGTGCCACCTCCAAAGGACAGCCCTACCCAAAATGATAGCAGCGCTGGCAGCGCCCATGTTACAGAGAACATTGCTTTAAGGAAGAAAAACCAGGACAAAGAAAATCCAATCAACCCAAAAAAAGGCAAGAAAAGTGAAAAACTGTACAAGAAAGCAGAGTAAATAAGAAACACAAAATGAAATGGCACCAAAACAAGTCCAAGCCTATCAGTCATCCCATTAAATGTAAATGGGTTAACTTCCCCTAATAAGTACTGCAATAAACGAAGCAGATTTTTTTTTTATTTTACAAAAGATACAAAGGTAAATATCCAGGAAGGTTAAAAATAATAGGATGAGAAACACAATACCAAATAAAAAATAATTCAGGAAAAGGAAGATGTTTACCAGACAGAATACAATTCAAGAAGGAAAACACTCAAAGGAATAGGCAGGGACATTTCATACTGATAAAAGGTACAGCTCACCCTAAAAATATAACAGGTGTGTTATGAACTTCACAACACAACTTCAAAATAGATAAAGCAAAACTGACACTAATTAAAGAGGAAACTGACAAATCCACAATCACAAAGGTGAGGTGAACATTTTTATTTCCGATTCAGTAGGAAAAAAAACAGGCACTCTTGTGATGCCAATTTTACGTGGATGAAACTGATGCCCAGTCACTGCCCACCATTATGCAACCAGCAGGCTAGGCCCAAGTCCAGGCACTAGTCCCAGAGTCTGCTCTCAACCTCCACTTCGGCTCTCTTTCGTGGAGCCCAACAGAGACAGCACAATCTTTGCCATGCACACCCAGCTCTCCACAGTGAAAATCTCAGTGAAGTCCTAAAGGAGAAATTATTCATAAATTTATTGTACGTTAACTGCATCCAATGCAATAACATTGGGAATTAACAATGAAAAGAAACCACCTCCAATTTATATACTTAGAAAATTTAAAACATTCTTTTTCATAACTGCTGCCTTAAGAGAACAGGGCAACAGAAATTCCAGACTATTTAGATGTGAATTTGAATTGCGGGACCTGCTGGGTTGGACCAAAATAGTACTCTCAGCAAAACTCGTCCTAACTCTTAGTAAAATAGGATCGAAAAGAACAACCCTAACTTGATAAAGTACATCTCCCAGAAAGCTACAGCAAGAATCACACTTAAATGTGAAACTTTGAAATATTGTACCACTATCAATATTTAGCATTGTCCTAGACAATGTGATAATCCCTGAAAAAGAAATAAGAGATAAAAAATTGGTATATTTTGTAGAAATTATAAGCATCTACCAATAAGCCCAAAGAGAATGAATTAATAAACTATTAGAGGTCACAAGGGAGTTCAGCAAAATTCCTGGATATAAAATCTACATGCAGAATGAATAGCTTTTCTGTACGCCAGCACTCCCAATTAGAAAATGTAATCCACTAGAAAACTCATTCATATTGGGGGAAAAAAATCTATAAAATCCCTGGGGAAAACCTAATAAGAAATGTGCAACACCTAAATGAAGAAAAATGTAAAACTTTATTAAAAGCATGGAAAGACTCCAAATAAATGGAGAAACACACTATGTCCCCGGACGGTAACTATCAGGACGTGAAGATGACAGCTCTTGCTTTATTAACCTACATATTCAAAGCACTCAGTGACAGACAACACCTTTTCATTTACAATTGCCGCCACAAGCAGGTGACAAGAAGCTAATGATTATAAGAATTTCATTCATTTTCTGAGCAGTCACTGACTTAATCAAATGTGTGTAAGTTTTAAGAAGGGAAAAATGGTCTAAATCATATAGACAAACTGAGAAATCAGAGAAAGAATTAAATGGTACAAGGCAGTTCAAATAGACCATGGAACTAAAATTAAAATCTAATTATAAAACACTGAAGGGCATATAAGACAGAGAAGAACGACTGGCCATTAGAAGGGCAGCAATGGAGCACTACTAGACCAAGCAAGGGCAGTGCCATGCTCCACTAATAAGCTGGGTCTCTTGGATGCACTTACCTGGGAGGTGTGGCTAAGTCTGCGGGCACACTGCAGGTTAAACAGAGGCCAGAGTAAGCACATGCCAGATTACCTGTAGACAACCAGCACAGTGGGAGGGGTTCTAAATACAAACAGGTTGCTAAAGGAATTTGATTTCAAATTAAATCAACCTGAGAAAACTAACACCTTCATTGGACATCCTCACACTCACGCTGCAGTTTGGCACTGTTTTTATTTTCAATTAGATATGGAAGTAGGGCAGCCGAAAATCCCAGTGCTCAGAGATCCCAAGGCTCACTGTAACCCTGGTTAAACACTAGTTATCTATACCCAGAGCACTAGCCAGTCCCTCTGTTCACTGCCAGAGACCTCACCCTTCAACAACAGCATCTTGAAGAATTTACACAAGCTCCAAAAAAGTGCAGCAAATCTACCTTGAGAACAACAGTGCACACATCAGTAGGCACCAATCTGTCACTAGCTGTAGTGAGTGCTGATTTCCCCACTGAGCGCACTAAGTGTTCTATCAGAGGAGAGAGCCTTTGTTAATTATGTTTGCAATGAACTATTTGGATAAATAAATTTAAATGACAATACTCTTTATTAACAATTAAAATCTGCTAGAATAACATATGTCATGTAGCTAGTATGAAAAGACTCATAGTAATTAGGGAAATGCAAATTAAAATAACAATGAGGTACCACCTATTAGCCATCAGATTGGCAAAAATCAAAAGGCTAATAATACCAAGTGCTGCCAAGAATGTGAGAAAGAAGATGCTCTCCTTACACAGTCACGTGGAAGTGCAAATTGATTCAGCTTTCTAGAAGGCGATTGGGCAAAAGCTAAAATTTAACTGTGCATGCCATTCGCCCAAGCAATTCCACGTCTTGGAATCTACCTAGATAAATATTCATAGACATGTATAAAAATCTTAATCACAATATGGCTTGTAATTGTAAAAAATCAGAAATAGCCTAGATAACTATTAACGGGGGAAAATATTATGAGAATCTATTTAGAATGCAGTGTGTTTATATGAAATAGCACAGCAAGCTTGCCAAGACACATTGGTGAGTGAATATAAGCAAGGTCCAGTATAACACATATAGTCAGCCTTATTTATACAGTTAAAACACACAAAGCAAAACACTGTATTCCATTTTGTGTGTACATAAATGTAAACACAGAGAGAAAGTTCTGGAAGGATATAGAGCAACCTGATTTCAGTTTTCCCCTGATGAGGGAACTGGGACTTTTATTTCTTACAATTATTTCTTACATCTTTTATAATGGATGCATTTGTGACATTTAAAGAAATTGAAATGTTAAGGTTGAAGACAAAACCAAGTGATTGGTATGAGCTCAACCACATGAAGAGAAAGTCTGCAAGAAAAGGGGCTGGAAGATGTGAACAGAGGTTCTATGTATGACTGGGTTCCTAGCAAAATTTATCTACTTTCTTGTGCTTTTCAGTATGTCCTAATTTTTCTGTAGAGCCTATGTATTACTTTTACAATCAGAAAATTTCAGCAAACATTTTTATGTGCAGATGGCTGGAGCCCCACTGCTCCACTGGGATAGATTCCCTACAGGTTCTCTCATGTCCTAAGAATTGATTCAGGGTCAAGAGAGAGTCTTGGAACTCTTTGCCCCTAGGCAGAGCCCTGCTGCCTATGCCAGCTCCCCAGACTCACTGGACTCAGGGACTCAATGCATGAAGCCCTTTAGCCCTGTTTGTATCCCTTTCTAGAATCCCCAGGTAGCCCCTCACCCCAAGCCCTCTACCTGCCATTGGGCCCAGAACCTCCCTATACTGCCAAGCACTTGGAGAGAAACAGGGCCAGGGATTCGGAAGATGAACTACAGACCCCCAGGGCCAAAAGGACTGAGTGCCCACCCCCTCAGAAGTCCTGCCATTCTAGGATAGGTGGATGAGCCCAAGGAGACCTAACTAAGGGATTGACACAGGGGTGCAGGGTCCTCCACAAGTGGCTTTTCCACCCTCAGAAGTGAAATGATAAGGTGGCTTCCTGGCTCACCTGCCCTCGCCAGCCCTGCCAGCTTCAGATATGCCAGCTGCCCTGCCAATACTGGGCTGCCTCTACCCCACCACTGCAGCCTCACCATGTCCCTGAGCACCCTCAACTATGTCAGAATTTCAGGGGCCTCTGTAGTTACAAAGGGCCACCAACTGCTAACAAGCCTAGAGTCTGTGGTCCATGTGGTTGGAGAGCAAAGTACCCCAAAAGGCCTCCATGAAAACCAGAGGAAGGAAATATAGCTGATGTCTAAGAACCAGAGCCTGTGGGCTACCTTCCCTGGAAAGGACTTTGGACAGGGACCCCTTGCCTTTGGGTGGGAGGATGGGAGCAGGCCAGGAGTGAATTGCCCCATCTAACAATGACAGAACGGCCCAAGTGACCATCCCCTACACTATACCACTCACCCTCTGACCAGCCAATTGGCAGAACCCAGAGACACCACCCAGCTGCAGACTCCCAGGGGACAGGGCCCTGCTGGGGTCTCTTTGCTCCACTCAGCACTCCAATCTCCTCTCTACCCACACTTTGGACAACTCAAGATTCAACCCCAAGAACCCAGAGTCTTGATCTTTCTGGAGGAGTTGAAGGGAACTCTTATAGTGCAAACCAGGCTACATCATGGCTTAGCAGCCCCACGTCAGTGGTTTCTCACTGCCCTCCCATCCAGTTCAGCTTCTGTGAGGAGCCCGACAGCCCAACCACAGCGTCTTCCTCCTTGGCTCCTGTCCAGCTCTCATGCTCCTGCTTCCATGACTGAACCTCCCTCACAAGCTGAGCCTTGCCCACCCCTCCCACTCCCTGTTCCTGCAGCCCCTCTACCCTCATCCCAGCAGTCAGGCATCAGGACCTATATGAGGATGTGACTGTGAGCTCCCCCAGGACAGACCACATCTCTGTTTCTTCTGAGTCCCCAGCCCACTGGAGAGACTCAAAATAATGTTGCTAAGTCAACCAAGTACGCAGCCCTGGCCTCTGACCACAGACTCACCTTTCCTGCCTCAGAAGTCGTGTGCACACTCTCTCCCTCCTGGAGTGCATGAACTTTCCTTTCTCCCTCCAGCCTCTCCATCCATCCCAGGGAAGCTCAGGGTCCCCTCCCTGTGAAGTGCCTCAGGCATGCACAGAATGCCCCTTGCAGACCCCTGGTCCTGCCGGCTAATGGTACCACCAGGGCTGGGCAGGTCTCTTGACTGCCAGCACCTACTCCACAAGCTCACCCGCAGCCCAGGGCCCAAGAAACGCCACATAGAGAAGACAGCTAGAGGCTGCACACTATCACCAACTGCATCCATTTCCCAGCCCTGACGAGCATCATGCACATCATGGCATGCAGTCCACCCTTCATCAAGTGAGACAGTTGCTGTCACAGTCACTACCAGGCGGAGCAGCAAGGAGAGGCCCAGACAGTCTCCATGGCCTGTGTGAGGCCACAAAGCCAGGAAACGGAGAAGTTGGGAACTAATCCTGGAGTGGCTCATGGCAAAGCCCAAGTAAGGCCAGGTGTGAGGGTGGGGGAGAAGAGGGGAGACAGACCAGCAAGTACAGGGAGGCTGCCATGTGCCAAGCAGGCCCATTATGCTCATGGCACCAGTCTTCAAATTCACATTACGGTGCAGGAATTGAGGCCCAGAAGGCTGGAGGACCAGTGCAAGTTCATTCAGCAAGAGACCTACAACCCCACTCACCCTGGTGAGCAAGAAGGAAAGAAGAAAAGAAAAGCAGGGTGACAGAAGGGGATGGCAGACTGTGTTCCCCAGGCCCAGGCATCCTCTAAGGATACCCCATCACAGAAGGATGGCAAGGGTCCTGCTGTACACAATCGGGGTAGGCTGTGGCAGGGCCAGCACATTCAGGCGGGGTCTGGCAGATGATCACTGTCACCAGTGCAAAGCTGGAGGCTTGGGTTGTTCTTTGGAATGTGCTACAAACTCCATTTTTCCCTCACCCCTCACCTCCCTAGCTACCTAGAGCCCTGTGGCCTCTTTAAGCACTTCCCAAATTCCCAGTGGGCATTTTAGCCATGCTGGGCACCCCTGAACAGGGCAGGGAGCACACCCAAAGCCACCCTGCAAGGGTCTCCCATGCAGGTAGGTCAGTGCACAGTTGAGTCTGAGCAGCTCTGTGAATGGCCAGGAGGGGAGGCTCAGGAGCTCAGTTGCCATGGCAGTACCTCTGGCACCCCCCACCCCAGCACAATTTGAAATTATAGTGCCCAGGGACAACATAATGGTAGACATTCCCAGGCAGGGCTGAATGAGGAACAGAGACCTCCAATCTCCCCACAGTGTTATCTCAGGACCTCAGGAGAAGGTTAAACAGAAAGAGCCCAGACTTTGAAGTCACCAGAGCTGGGTTCCCAGCTGTCACTTCTGTCCCAGCTTGGCTCCCTGGGGCATACACTGAGAGTCTCTGCCTCACTTTCCTCATCTGCAGAAAGGTGGTCCTGAAAAATAAACACTCTAGTGCTTGTAATGCACCTGGTGCAAAAGAGGTAAGACAAGGCCACAGCCTCTTCTCCAGAGAGATGGTAGTAGGCCCTCGGTCACCACAGGATCTTACTGAACACTGTGTGGTGGGCAGAGCTGAGGCAGACACAGGTCCCCAGCTGGGAACTCTGGCCATCTTGTCAGATGGGGGTGACACAGAAACTGACTGCAGGGGGCAGACCAGAGAGAGGCTGAGGGAGCTTGAGGCAGGCCTGCAATACCACAACCAACTGCACACGTCAGAACATGTAGGATCAAGACCATTCACTTCAGCCATGGAAACACCAGAGCAAAGGGAGAGAGTGCCTTTCCTGGTCACACAGACAGCTAATAGCAGGGTAGAACATGGAGTTGCCTGCCCCTGGCCTTTCCTATCCTCAAGGCTGGACTGGCTCCATCACAGCCCTCCCTAACCCCTGGAATCAAGGTCGACTTCCTACTTAAGGATGAGAGACTACCCAGGTGAAGGACAGGTGAGAATAGCCCATGGAGAAGAAAAAGAAGCATTTCAGGAGGATAACACTAGGCAGGTGAGAAAAAGTGAGGGTGGTAGGGCCTGGAAGCTGGGCTGGGATTCTCTTCTGGTCTCCTTCTGGTCACGTGTGGTGGACACTGGAATGTGCCCCAACCCCTCTTTAGGAGTGAAGGACTCCTGGAATGCTGCTTTCACATGCTTTTCACTATCAGCCCCCAAAAATCTCCGCAGATGATAAGAAACCCTGTGCCCAAGCCACGTCCCCTTGCTAGACAGCTACTCCTCAGGGCTGAGGAGCATGGGGTGTGATGGGCCTGGCCCTCCACATCCAAGTCAGAACACCTCTGCAGGGTCATCACATCTCATCTTCAGAGCTCCTAGGGTGTCTGCTGGGGCTTCCTGGGATGGCCTCACTCCTTTCTTGACATCTGCCCAGGCCTGACTCTGTCCCTTTCCTTCCCTTCCCAGACATGGATCCCAAGAGCACCCACTGAGAAGCCTCTTAAAAGCCAAACTCAATATATATTTTGGAAAGTAACCCCTCATCTGATACATAATTCGCAGATATTTTCTCCCATTCCATAGGTTACCTTTCATTCTGTTAATTATTATCTTTGCTGTGCATAAGTTTTTTCATTTAATGTTCTCCCATTTGTCAATTTTAGCTTTTGGTATGAAACCTATGAAATCATTGCCAAGACCTGTCATGAGGCTTTTCCCCTATGTTTTCCTCTAGGAGTTTTACAGTATCAGGTCTTATGTTTAAGTCTTTAATCCATTCTGAGTTGATTTGGGAATCTTTGTATATGGTATAAAATAGTGGCACAATTTCATTCTTTTTGATTGTGGATATCCAGTTTTCCCAGCTGCATTTGTTGAAAAGACTATTCTTTCCCCATTGTATATTCTTGGCACCCTTGTCCAAGATCAATTGAAACTACTGTGAGGATTATTTCTGGCATCTCTACCCTGTTCCATTGGCCAATAGGAAAACACACACACACACAAAAACTAATAACCCAAATAAAAATGGGCTAAGGACTTGAATAGACATTTCTCCAAAGAAGGTAAACAAAGCCGAATGAGTACATGAAAAGATGTTCAACATAATCTATCATCAGGAAAATGAAAATCGCAAAAAGATACTACCTCACACCTGTTCGGGTAGTACCAAAACCCTAATACCAGCTGTTAGGGCTGGTGTAGCTCAGTGGATTGAGCATGGGCCTGCAAACCAAAGTGTCGCCAGTTCAATTCCCAGTCAGGGCACATGCCTGGGTTGTAGGCCAAGTCCCCAGTAGGGGGCATGTAAGAGGCAACCACACATTGATGTCTCTCTCCCTCTCCTTCTCCTTCCCTTCCCCTCTCTCTAAAAAATAAATAAAATATTTAAAAAAGAAAAGAAGAGTTCCAGCCAAGATAGATAGAAACACTTCGCTTCCTCGCACAACCAAAAGAAGGATAACAATTTAAAAACAAAAAACAACAAGAACTGCCAGACAATCAAACTTCATGGAACTCCAACAATCAAGGACTTAAAGAAACATTCATCCAGACTGGTAGGAGGGACAGATATGGGCAGCTGGGCAGCCAAGCAGCTGACCTAGCAGGCAAGGCAGATGAGCTAGGAGGAACAACAGGAAAGTGAGAAGACTGCGAAATTCAGGGTTTCAGTGCAGGAAACTAAAGAGTCAAAAGCTCTGGCTATAAGATCTTGTGGGAGTTGCCAAGGCAAGAGAAACTCTTACTCCCACAGGAGAGTCTGCTGGAGAGGCCCATGGGGTTCTAGGACATACACAAACTCACCCACCTGCAAATCAGCACCTGAAAGGGCACAATCTGCTTGTGGGAAGAGAGGGAAGTGACAGGAAATGAGGCAAGAACAAGCATGCGAGCAAGTGGTATTGTTCCCTCTCAGACCCCTCCCAAACAGACAGCCCCACAATGCAGCCAAGAGAGTTGCCCCACCCTGGCAAATACCTAAGGCTCCGCCCATTACAAAGTAACAGGTGCACCAAGACAAAGAAATATGACCCAAATGAAAGAACAGATCAAAACTCCAGAAAAAGAACCAAGCAATGAGTAGACAGGCAACCTATATGATACAGAGTTCAAAACACTGGTAATCAGGATGGTCACAGAAATGATTGAGTTCAGTAACAAAAAAAAGAAAGAAATGAAGGCTATACAAAGTGAAATAAAGGAAATTACACAGGGAACGAACAGTGAACAGAAGGAAAGCAGGACTCAAATCAATGATTTGAAACAAAAGGAAGAAATAAACATCCAACCAGAACAGAATGAAGAAACAAGAATTTTAAAAAATGAGGAGAGGCTTAGGAATCCCTGGGACAACTTTAAATGCTCCAGCATCTGGAGAGAGAAGATGGTGGAGTGATAGGTGGGAGCGGAGTCCACTTCCCCCTGGGCATCAGTGAAACATCTAGCTGATCTTCTGAGGAACAGGGTGAAGAGCCAACAGTATTCTAGCATACATGAAAATTGAGACCAAAAATTGTAGAGGACATTAAAAAACAGGCAGTGAGACCATAAAACCTGGAGCTGTGAAAAGACCAGAGTTACACCCAAACAGGGGTCATCCTAACAACAGAGACAGTGAGACAAGTTTCACTTTGCTACTCCAGAGAACTCGCAAGGTAGAAGCGGTGAACACCAGTACACCTGCTGGAAGAGGAAACCCACCAACAAAGGAACCACCAACAGATAATAATGGAAGAGGGTGAAGGAAGGAGTGGAAGCCACACTAACCTCAATCCAGGACTGATCTGGAAATACAACTAAACAGTGGAGAAATTACTCAGAACAACTGAACACGAGCAAGAGAGAAGCCTCAAAGCCTTGTACACATAGAAGAACCAGCTTCAACAAAACCTGTCCACATCTGCACAACAGAATACAAGACATGGGAGGTGGACGGAGTGACCTTCAATTAACCAGCAGGAGGGAAGGACCCACCAAAGAAAGACCCAATAACAATCAAAACCCAAAGACATACCGAGAGCCAACATAAACGACAGCACAAGACCACCAAGCTCAGGAAATTAAAGAGACCACACCACTGAATCTCATAGGTATTCTACCATAGAAGTTCACACCATAAACCCAGGGAGTCAGAACAGATCAATTTAAGAATCAGAGGCTAAGAAGAAGAGTCTCACAAGCAATGGGAAGGCAAAGAAACAATCCCCAAATGAAAGGGAAGGAGGAAGCCTCACAAAGAATGCTAACTGAAATAGAGGCAAGTCAACTATCACATAATGAGTTCAAAGCAACAGTTAACAGGAAGCTCAATGAGCTCACAGAGAATTACCAGAAACTACAGGGAAACTACAATGAACTCACTGCAAACTATATCAACATGAAAAAGGAAATAGAAACTATCAACAAGGGCCAAAAGGAAATGAAGAATACACTTTCTGAACTGAAGAACACAGTAGAAGGAATCATAAGCAGGCTCAATGAAGCAGAGGATCTGATCAGCGAACTGGAGGACAAGGTAGAGAAAAACACCCAGAAAGAGCAAGAAAAGGAAAAGAGGCTCAGAAAGGATGAAGAAGGATTACGGGAAATGCAGGACAACATGAAACGTAATAATATCCGTATAATAGGGATACCAGAAGGAGAAGAAGAAGAGCAAGGGATAGAAAACCTGTTTGAAAAAGTAATCATGGAAAATTTCCCTAATTTGATGAGAGAGAAAAAGTCACCCAAATCCAGGAAACTCAGAGAGTCCCAATCAAGAGGAACCCAAAAAGGCCCACTTCAAGACACATCATAATTACAATGGCAAAATTCTAAGACAAAGAGAGAATCTTAAAGGCAGCAAGGGAGAAACAGGAAGTAACATACAAGGGAGACCCAATAAGGTTAGCAACTGACTTCTCAATGGAAATGCTCCGAGCGAGAAGAGAATGACAAAAAGTATTCCAAGTAATGAGAACCAGAGGCCTGCAACCAAGGCTACTTTACCCAGCAACACTCTCAATCAAGATAGAAGGCCAAATAAGGAGTTTCCCAGACAAAAGAAGTCTAAAACAATACTCCTCCACCAAACCAGCTCTGCAAGAGATGCGAAATGGACTGCTTTAAGGAAAGGAAGGAAAAGAGAGAGAGAGGAGCACAGGTAGGAAAAAATGGGAATGAATAACTTCCTATCGATAATAACCTTAAATGTAAATGGATTAAATGCACCAATCAAAGACATAGAATAGCTGAATGGATAAGAAAACATGACCCACACATTTGTGGCCTACAAGAGACCCACCCCAGGACAAAAGACCTACACGGACTGAAAGTGAAGGGCTGGAAACAAATTTTCCAAGCCAACGGACAGGAAAGAAAAAGCCGGGATAGCTATACTCATATCAGACAAAATAGACTTCCAAAGAAGGGCCATAAAGAGAGACCCAGAAGGTCACTTCATAATACTAAAAGGAAGAATCCACCAAGAAGACATAAACATTGTAAATATATATGCACCCAACATCGGAGCACCCAAATACATAAAGAAAATCTTGGAGGACTTCAAGAAAGACATTGACAGCAACACAATTACAGTAGGGGATTTTAACAACCCACTGTCAAAAATGGACAGGTCTTCCAAAGAAAATATCAACAAAGATATTGTGGCATTGAACAATGCCCTAAATCAAATGGAGTTAACTAATATCTATAAAGCCTTTCATCCCAAAGAGCAAAATACACATTCTTTTCAAATACACATGGAACATTTTCAAAGACAGACCACATGATAGGACACAAAGCAAGCCTCAACAAATTCAAGAAAATTGAAATCATATCAAGCATTTTCTCTGACCACAAGGGACTGAAACTAGAAACCAACCCCGAGGAAAAAAACCAAAACACTCAAAATCATGGAGATTGAATAGCATGCTATTAAACAATGAAAGGGTCAAGAACGAGATTAGGGAAGAAATCAAAAAGTTTCTGGAAACAAACGAAAATGAACTCACAGCAATCCAAAACCTATCGGACACAGCAAAGGCAGTCCTGAGAGGGAAATTTATAGCAATACAGGCCTACCTAAAAAGAATGGAAACATCTCAAATACACAACCTAACTCTACACCTACAACAACTCGAGGAACAACAACAAAGACACCCTATAGCAAGTAGAAGGAAGGAAATAACAGAGATCAGAGCAGAGTTACATGACATAGAGTCTAAAATCACAATTTTGAGGATCAACGAATCCAGGAGCTGGATCTTTAAAAAGATAAACAAAATCGACAAGACTTTAAGCAGGCTCATCAAGAAAAAAAAAAAGAGAGGACCCAAACAAACACAATGAGAAATGAAAAAGGAGAGTCTACAATTGATACACCAAAATACAAAGGATTCTAAGAAATTATTATGAAGAACTGTATGCCAAGAAATGTGAAAACCTAGATGAAATGGACAAATTTCTAGAAAAATATAACCTTTCAAAACTGAATGAAGAAGAAGCAGAAAGCCGGAACAGACCAATAACACCTGATGAAATTGAAACAATAATCAAAAAGCTTCAACACACTGAAGCCCTGGACCAGATGATTTCACAGGACAATTCTACAGAGCATTTAAGGGAGAGCTAACACCCATTCTCCACAGATTAGTTCAAAAAATTCAAGAAAATGGAAGACTCCCAAACTCGTTTTATGAAGCCAACATCATCCTAATCCCAAAACCAGATAAACACATAACAGAGAACGAAAACTTCAGGCCACTATCTCTGATGAACATAGATGCAAAAATCTTCAACAAAATACTGGCAAACCACATCCAGCAATACGTTAAAAAGATCGCACACCATGAAGTGGGATCTATCCCAGGGATGCAAGGATGGTACAATATTTGTAAATCAATAAACATAATACACCACATAAACAAAAGCAAAGACAAAAATCACATGATCATATCAATAAATGCAGAAAAAGCATTGGATAAGGTACAGCACCAATTTATGATAAAAACACTCAGCAAAGTGGGAATGGAGGGAGCATTCCTCAACATAATAAAGGCCATATATGAGAGACCTACAGCCAACATCATACTCAATGGACAAAAACTTAGAGCTTTCCCGCTAAGATCAGGAACAAGACAAGGATGCCCTCTCTCACCACTCCTATTCAACATAGTATTGGAAGTCCTAGCCACAGCAATCAGACAAGAAAAAGCAATAAAAGGCATCCAAATTGGAAAGGAGGAAATGAAACTGTCACTGTTTGCAGATGACATGATAGTGTACATAGAAAATCCTATAGATTCCACCAAAAAACTACTCGACCTAATAAATGAATTTGGCAAAACAGAGGGATGCAAAGCCAATATCCAGAAATCAAAGGCATTCTTGTACACCAACAATGAAACAATAATCAAGAAAATAATCCCATTTGATATAGCAAGAAGAAAAATAAAGTACCTAGGAATAAACCTAACCAAGGACCTGTACTCAGAAAACTACACAACACTGAAGAAAGAAATTAAGGAAGACACAAACAAATGGAAGCATGTACCATGCTCATGGATTGGAAGAATTAACATCATCAAAATGGCCATACTACCCAAAGCAATTTATAGATTCAATGCAATCCCTATTAAAGTACCCATGACATATTTCACAGATATAGAACCAACACTTCAGAAATTCATATGGAACCATAAACAACCCCGAATAGCTGCAGCAATTTTGAGAAAGAAGAACAAAGCAGGAGGGATCACAATACCTGATATCAAACTGTATTACAAGGCCACTGTCATCAAAACAGCCTGGTACTGGCATAAACACAGGCACATAGACCAATGGAACAGAACTGAGAGCCCAGAATAAACCTAAGTCTTTACGGTCAATTAATATTTGACAAAGGAGGCAGGAGCATAAAGTGGAGCAAAAACAGCCTCTTCAGCAAATGGTGTTGGGAGATCTGGACAGCTACATGCAAAAAAATGAAACTTGACCACCAACTTACACCATACACAAAAAAAAAAATTCAAGGTGGATAAAAGGTTTAAATATAAGTCGTGACACCATTAAAGTCCTAGAGGACAACACAGGCAGGAAAATCTCAGATATTCCATGCAGCCATATTTTCACTGATATGTCCCTTAGAGCAAGGGACATAAAGGAAAGAATAAACAAATGGGACCTCATCAAAATAAAAAGCTTCTGCATGGCTAAAGAAAACAGTATTAAAATAAAAGGAGAACCAACTGTATGGGAAAACATATTTGCCAATGATACCTCAAACCTGGGTTTAATCTCCAAAATATATAAAGAACTCACATGACTCCACTTTAAGAAGACAAGCCACCCAATTAAAAAATGGGCAAAGGACTTGAACAGACACTTCACCAAGGAAGACATACAGAGGGTCTAGAGACATATGCAAAGATGCTCAGCATCACTAGCTATCAGAGAGATGCAAATTAAAACCACAATGAGATACCACTTCACATCAGTCAGAATGGCCATCATAAACAAAGCAACAAACAACAACTGTTGGAGAGGTTGTGGAGAAAAGGGAACCCTAGTGCTCTGTTGGTGGAAATGCATTCTGGTGCAACCACTATGGAAAACAGTATGGAATTTCCTCAGAAAACTAAAAATGGAACTGCCTTTTGACCCTGCAGTTCCACTGCAAGGATTATATCCTAAGAACCCTGAAACACCAATCCAAAAGGACCTGTTCACCCCAACGTTCATATCAGCACAATTTACAATAGCCAAGTACTGGAAGCAACCTAAGTACCCATCAGTAAATGAATGAATCAAAAAACTATAGTACATTTACACAATGGAATACTAGGGAGCAGAAAGAAAGAAGGAGCTCCTACCCTTCGTGACAGCATGGATGGAACTGGAAAGCATTATGCTAAGTGAAATAAGCCAGGCGGTGAAAGACAAATACTATATGACCTCACCTTTAACAGGATCCCAATCAACAAAACAAACAAACAAGCAAAATATAACCAAAGACACTGTAACTAAGAACAGGCTGACAGTGACAAGAGGGGATAGGGGAGGGAATTTCAGGGGAAAAGGGTGAAAGGTTTGCAGGAACAACTATAAAGGACACATGGACAATAACAGCGTGGGGTGGAAACAGGGAACAGAGGTAGGGAGGGCTGGGGTGTTGGGCTGGGGTGGGGGGAAAAGGCAGAAAACTGTACTTGAACAACAAAAAAAAAACAGGAAGAGGAGGAGGGGGAGAGGTGGGGGAGGCAGAGGGAGATGGAGAAGAAGAAAAGGATGAAGAAGAAGAAGAGAAAGAGGAAGAAGTAGGAGGAGCAGGAGGAGGAGAAGAATGGGGATCATCAAAAATATGAATAATAAAATGGCAACTTATACATATCTATCAACAATTGAATCTAAAAAACAAAGAAACAAGCAGAACAGAAATAGATTCAAATACACAGAACATTTTGACAGTTGTGGAGATGGATGACAAAGGTGAAGAGGCCCTGGCTGGTGTGGTTCAGTGGATTGAGTGCCGGCCTGCAAACCAAACGGTTGCCAGTTTGATTCCCAGTCAGGGCACATGCCTAGGTTGCAGACCAGGTCCCCAGTAGGGGGCACTCGAGGGGCAACCACACATCAATGTTTCTCTCCCTCTCTTTCTCCTCCCCTTCCCCTCTCTCTAAAAATAAATAAATAAAACCTTTGGAAAAAAAAAAGAAAACGGTGAAGGGATTAATAAGTACAAATTGGTTGCTACAGAATAGTCATGGGAATGTAAAGTACAACATAGGAAACATAGTCACTAATATTTTAATAACTATGTATGGTGCCAAATGGATGCAAGATTTATCAGGATGATCACTTAGTAAGTTATGTAATGTCTAATCACTGGGGTATACACCTGAAACTAATATAATGATGTATGTCAGCTGTAATTGAAAAATAAAAATGATTTTTAAATGGAATGAAAATAATTTTTTAAATTTTAAAGTTGTTTTCCAGATACCTACCTCATCCCTGCTGGGGCTTCCTAACCCCTACCTTCCAGCAATGACTCCCACAGCGCTGCCTTCAGCAGAGCCCTCTCCTCCAGGATGTCTCAACCCGGAGGCCCCATAGGCACCCCAGACTCCACAGCCCAGATTAACCTCATTGCCTTCCTCTGCTCCTCCCAAACTTCCCATCTCAAGTATGGCCTCCCATAGAGACCTGAGCCCAGACTCAACCTTCACCCTGACCCTCCCCTTCCCTCACTACAATATCCAGAATCCAACCTCATGTGCCTGCCCTGGGCTCCACGAACCTCCCCATTTCTCCCCCTGGTTGCATCATCAGCCTTTCTATTCTATCTTCCACCAGGAAGATCTCCCAGAAACCCAAACCTCATCACATCACCCAGCTTCAATTCCCTCCCATTTCCTCTCTGCCATCACATTGAGGTCCCCCTCCTGTCCTTGGGAGACTCTCTTACCAGTGAAATTTCCAGGCTCGTCTCTCACCAGATCTTCGCTTGTACCAGTGATCCAGAAAACCACTAGGCACTCCCTGCAAATCCCACACAGCTTTCCACCTCTGCTTAGAATGCCATCCCCCACCACTCTCTCCTATCCTTATCCTTAAACAACCTGGTCAATTCCTATTTACACTTCAAAACCCCAACTCAAGTGTCCTCCAGGAAGCCTTCCCTGACTTCTCTAGAGAGCCAAGCTTTCCCCGTAGTCTACGCTGCTTCTATGATAACTTCCCATTTATTTCATGAACTATAATGATTGGTTTCCACACATGTCCTCCCTTCCCCTCCAGACTGGGAGCATGTTGAGGGAAGAATTGTACTGAAGTCATTCTGAAATCCCCTGCATTTAGCACAGAGCCTGCCTTGCAGCAAGGTCTCAATAAATGTTTATTGAGGTAAAATAAAATGAATAAATACACTCTAGCGTAGGATGCCAGCCACCTCCTCCTCTCTTCCCCTCCCTTCTGTCCCCTCTATCTCCTCCCTCCCCTTCACTCCTCTTTTCTCATGTTGTGCCCAGCCCCTCCAGGGCAAGACCCTCACCTCCTGCATTACTCAGGGCAAAAGCTGCTTCCCCCTCCCCTTGACCTTCTGGCCCCTTGGCTCCAGCCCAGCACTTCCAGCCCATCCATCTGCTTGACTAATGAATAGAACAACCTGTGCTCCTTTTCCAGGGAATGTGCTTCCTTAAACTGCTTAGAGGAGCACAACACCTGCTCACATATCAATTAAAATTATAATTAGGTGGCGAGAGTATATAATTAAAATAACACGTTCCATCTCCCTCATTTATCGCTGCTGCTGGCTGTCAGGATGAAGTAATCCAGTTCTCCAGAGTGGGGTGAGGGTAAGGAACACGCTTGTCTCTGAACACACCATGCTTCCCTTCCTGGTGTCTCTCTGGCACAGGAAGCACATTCCCAAAGCTGCCCTAACAAACCTGAGTGAGAAGGGTTTTCTGTTACTTGTCCAGTCCTTACATACCCCCCTGAGCCTCATTATGTACAAGTCATCTCACATCAGGGTTTTTTGAAACCTCCATGCCTTTGTATACACAAGGCGCTCTCTGCCTAGAATGCTCTTCATCTACTGTATGCATAAGAAACTCCTATTCATCCTTCAAAACCCAATTCTGATTTTCACCTGTGCTGGATTATAACCACACAGGAGGGAATGATGCAGTCCCTACCTCAAGGCAGAGATGGTGCTGGGCATGATGGTCCCCATGTTCCAGACATAAACTGAGACTCCCTGATCCTGACCGCATGACTGGGAGGCTGAAGATGTGGCTAGATCTGCAGAGCCTCCCATGTCCTCATCCCTCCTCAATGCAGTGGCTACAGGGACACCTCTTCCAGAACACAGACCTGGTAAATCAGCTGCCATCCGCACCCAGTCAGTGGCACCGACAGGTAAATTTGTCAAGTGGTGTGTCCTGCTAACAAGAACAGAAGTGGCTTAGCCAGAGACATTTGCTATTGCATGGTGCTTTGCAGAGATTTTCCCGTCCAGGAGCTGTGCCCAGCACCCAGCACACCCTGCTGCAGTATTTGTGGAGTCCCGTTTTGGCAGAGCATGGGGGAAATCACTCCTTGCTTTTTTACAACTAAACTCACTTTGACTGTCATTGCTGTAACCATTAAAATCTGAGTGTGTTAACTACTGTCAGCTCCACCAGGGTGATTTGTGGGCAGGTAGGGCCTGGTTTGTCCCTAGACCTCCTTCAAGATACATACAGGGAGACACTCACAGTTATTGAGAGCCTCCCAGGTGCAGGGCACTCCCCAGGGTATTTTGGAGATGCTGCCTTGGCATTTCCAAAATGGGTTTTGGGAAGCAGTAATTACCTATGTAAATCCTGAGGAAAAAAAAAAAAAAAGACACCTAGTAAGAAGTGCTCCTGGTGGGTGACTGCACACACAAAATTTTAAAAAGCAGAACCTAGCAGTCATTTCTGCACAGGAGCCTCTCACACTTCACAGAGAAGCCTGAGCTAAACTGCCTGCCTCTGCACTGAAGTGTCTGCCTGCACTGTGTTCCTGCCATCTGAGCCAGCCTTTATAAAGGTTTCCTGGAATCGTATTTCAACCAATAGGATTGAGGCTTTCCCCATCCAATCAGAGTGGCTGTATTATGAACAATCAGGACAGTGCCTTTTGAGCCAATCAAACTGCAGTGATTCAGAGCCCTGATTTGCATGAGGACAGACAAATCAGGGACAGGGCAGAGTTGACTGTCCATATAAGCCAGCTCCCCTCTAGCTTGGGGAATGTACTTTCCCTTTCCACCGATTGCCTCTCCCTGGCTGAGCTGAAACAGCTGTCTGCAGAGCCCAGCATAGAGTGGAGCAGAGAAGAGCAAAGGAGACCATCCAGAAGCACAGCAGACCTGTCTAGCTGGAGAGGGGCCTGGCCCTAGGGCCTCCTGGCCCGAGAGCAGTCCCACGGCCATGCTGTTTTCACAGCGGCACCATAACACTGTTGAGCGGTTCCACAGCAGTGCTGTTTTCACAGCCATGCTGTATCATTGTTTGCACTGAATAAAGTTTCTTTCTTCACCACCCCTCAAATTGGGAATTCCTACTGGCATTTGAATTGGCACCAACAACCATGGGTTGACATATAAACTGTTACTAGGTGCTCTGCCAAAGAAAGTTTCATGTTCAACTGAGCCTGCAAATGCTAAGTTCACAAAAGTACTGGACTTCTTGACTGCAGGACTTCTCAGAGCCTTAATACGCCAATGTGCATGGCGATGTCTCCAAGAGAAGTACCGGAGTCACATGTATACAACCACAAAGTCTGTTTCTCCCAAAACATTTTGTAGAACAAGTTCTACAGAACTCACATTGGGACATGCTGTTACTTCATTCCATTTCTCACCAGCCCTGGCAGGTAGCTATGGCTGTCCCCATCTTAGAAATGATGACATAGGCTCATGAGGTCTCTCCCATTCATTGCTATATCCCCAGCACCCAGCACAGACAGCAACACACAGAAGGCCCTCAGCACACAGTTGGATGTTGCACAAAGAGATGTCAAGTGAACCGGCACATTACGGAGAGCTGGGAGAGCCCTCTGGAACTACCTGACTCCCAACTCCTTGCACTTCCCATGGCTGCTTCTCGCAAGATGACAGGAGGGCACCTCCCCCAGGAGACTGTGAAGATGGGAAAGGATGTACAGGCTCCTGACTCTCTCCTGGTCCTGGCCCAAAGCAAACCCTCAAGGGGCCTCCCCTAGGTTTGACAGAGTATGGTTTCTGGGAGGCCTCTGCAGCCAGTGCAGGGATAGGAATCCAGGGGTCACATGAACATCATATTAACTGATCACAAATGTCAGCTCTGATTGGAGATGCAAGATGGCAGCAGCTGTTCCACCTTTCTGCAGCCTGGGTTGGTCATAGATACTAAGTTGTCCTCCTAGGAGTTTGATCATTGGACTAAGGCCAATGTTGTGTCTAAGATTTTTCACTGTGTTTACAATAAGATGTACCCACGTACATTAAGAAAACACTAACAATGGCAGATGCAGACACTAAAAGTTAGTGTCCACTGTGATCTCTAGCCCCTAACCCCCACATTTAAGCTTGGTGACTAAATGAAAGAGCTATGACACCTCAGAGACAGGAGGGCAGGGAGTGAGGTCCTCCAAGAGTGTCGGTGTCCCTAAAGCAGAGTCACAGCATATGGAGCCTGCTGACTCAGGAGGTCTTCTAGAGCCCAAGCAGGCAGCTACACAAGAAATCCAAGTATGTGTCCACAGCCTGGCCTCTCCACTGTCACAGCTAGGGCTGCTTCCCATCTACCCTGGTTCCACACCTTCCCAGACATGAATCGGCTCTCCATACCATCCCCTGGGTGCCTGGAGCCCTGGAGTGCCCCTGCCCAGCCAGCTGCAGGGCTGGCTTTCACAGCAGATACTGAAGCACAACAATTGGGGACAAACCTCATTTGCCAGGAGGCAGCATGCAAAGTCATAACCAGGCCTGGTTCCATGGGAACATGGCCATAAATTGTTTCTGACAGTTCTTTTATTTCGTGCAAGCATCACCAATTCAACTGTACACATTCTAGAGAGACCTTGTCGCACAGCCCAGCTGACTACCTGTCCCACTCTATCTGACTGACTGATCACTTAACAATGGATGGCTACAAGCCCACCCATCATGAATACAGCCATGACAGAGGTCCCCAGCAAGCCAGCCCACCCCTCCAAACTGAGTGTGGGCAGGACGGAACCAGAGGCTGCTTCAGGGTATGCCAGGAGTAGGAGCCTCTGATCCTTGACTCATGTGCCAAGGAGGCTGTGGCCAGGTCATTCCCCCCAAGGACACTGTCCTGTAAGGGCCAGGTGGCTCCTAAACACTGCTGGGCCCCAGCTATAACACCACAGAAGCCCCTCCTAGGGAGACACTGACCAAACTTGAGGCTCTCCCCAGAGCTGTAAAGGAGACACGTGCTATCCTGAACTAAGGAAGCTCTCCACTAGTAGAGAAGGCCCAGGCCCACTGTGAAAACAGCATGGTGAGGAAAACAGTGGCCCATGAGGATAGCTGCAGAGGCAGAAATGCTCTTGGGGTGGCCATGGCAGTTACAGTTCTGAATGACCAGCATATTTACTCATTCACCCTATTCTTCTAACAGTCTTTTTCTTTTGGGGCACTTTTTCTTCCAATTCCATGCAGTCCTGGAGAGGAGTGAGTTACATGGTTGATCAATGAGGATACCCCCACCTCTGGTAGCACTGATTGGCTCATGGATGGGGCACATGACCTAAGATGGGCCAATTAGAGTCCTCTGAGGATTGATCCCTTAGAGCAGATAGGGAGCCGGTCTCTTTCCCTGCCATTTTTGCTAAGAAGGAAGAAAGAGCGACAGATGGAGGAAGACTGGCAAAAGAAGGAAGTCAAGCAGAACCAGCAAAGAGTTCATTCTAAAGCCTAGGATCCAGCCCTCCCTAAACCCCCATTTGGCAAAAGCCAGGGTGAGCTGAACCTTGTCCCATACAACTGAAAGAGCTATGACTGGTATTCATTTAAGAAACTTGCTGCTCCTACCCATGTTGAGGGTCCACCTGCCATAGAACCCTATTACGATGCCCATCCCAACATCCCCAAGCTCAGCTCAACCCTTAAGTCCAGGAGAAAGGGCCTCCCTGTAGGGACCCCGGAGCTCCCACTGGCCCCAGGACCATTCCTACATAAACATTCAACTCTGTCCTACTCCTCTGCTACTTTGTCCCGTACAGCTCTCAACTTGCCCTCTCCCCTTCTCTCCCTTCCATAGTGAGTTCCTGGGATTCTGAAGCCAGCTTATGGAATGCCCCTGAATTCCTCAGAGCCATTCTGATGTGTGTTGGAGATGGGAACAGGGCCACCCCTGGCAAACACCTCCTAGCATCCTGTTTCCACTTTAATTCACTCAAATACCCAGGCAGCAGGTGCTTTGTTTATCCCCATGTTATTAATGAGGAAAGTAAGATCAGGGAACGTAAATAAATTATTCAAGATCAAAAACTCTGCCTCCAAAGTCTCTCAACCCTTCTCTCCATTAGACAGGGAGCTCCATGTGCCTACCACATCCACCACCCACCCCAGCACCCAAAACAGCGGCTGACCCAGACATGACACCAGTGAACGTCTGTGGAATTGAACAGATATCCACAGCAATACCACACCTGGGCATCTCCTAGGAGCCTCCCAGGAATCCTGCCCTGCAGAAAAGCCCCTGGGAGGAGCTGCAGGGAAGACAAGGGAAGAGGAGAAAGTGGAAGTGTAGAGTAGAAGAAAACACTAGGCTGGCAGAGGCTGGGCCCTGGCACTACAGAGCCCCACACAGGAGATGGTGCCTGCGCTTGGGGATGGATTCAGTAATTACCCAGAGCTGCCTCCAGCCGCATTAATTAACCTGCTGCTCCAGGGCTCAGGTAGTTCCCACTGCACCTCAAGGCTGGGCCAGGCAGGGAGAACGGTGCTGCATGGTACACACTGGGGAAGTCATTTTCCCACTGGGGAGGACGGCCAGGAGCTGGCCCTCAGAGATGGCCACACTGAGCACACTGATGGGCAGTGATGAGGCCAGCCACACCTAGCTGAGGAGCCCATGAGAACAAAAGAGGGCAGGAGTAGAAGAGGAAGGCTGGAAGTCAGCACAACCAAAGGTGGCCTCAGAAGGGAGGTGACCTCAGGAAATGCAAGTGAGGGACTCTCCAGAGATCACTGACAGCATCTTGTGCCAGAGTCTGGTGACCAGCTCCGAAGCATTCAGTTGTTCATGCGAGCTGCACTGACTGGCATCAGCTGGGTGCCAGACCCTGTGCCACAGACAGGGTCCCGAAAGACAGCAGTGCCCACCCTCCTAAATCTTCCACTCAGGATAGCAGTGGACAAAGAACAAGATCAAGCATCTAGACGAATGGCACATTAGAGGGAGATGAGTTCCACAGAGAAAAACAGGGCACCATCAAAAGTACCAGGGAGTGGCACAGGGAACAGGGTGAAATTCTAAACAGGGGTTCGGGACAAGCTCATGGGAGCGGTGACATTCTGAGCAGAGACTGGGGAGAGTAAAATTGAGCCTCACAGGTATTTTGAGGGAGAGGCCCCTGCAGCAGTTGGAGGCTCCAGGACACAGGTCATGGGGCAGAATGGAAGCCATAGCCAACATGAATGGGCCAAGCAAGAGAGAATTCAAATGACTGGCCACCAGCGTGGGGATAAATTAGTAAGAAATGCATGGAAAACAAAGCACCAAATTACCAAAAAGTCAGTCATTAACATCAGGGGAAATTAAACGTGGAACAAGAGATGCAAAGACTCTAACCAGTAATGTACCACTGATCTGACTACAACAAGAGGAGAGGTAGGAAAGGGCAGGGAACAGGGGACCTTGGCTTGGAGGGTCTGAGCTGGCAGGCTTCCAAAGTGGTTCTCCAGGCTTCGGCCTTCTAAGGCTGCAGTTTTTATTTTGAAGGATTGACTTAGAGATGCAGACCCTATGGTTTTGCCATGGGGATTCTTAGCCTGGGATGCTTTGCCAGGGTTTCTGAGCCTAGTTGGGGTAGGGGGGGAGGTCCAGATTTAATTGTATTAATTCTAGAAGTTCTCCCAGGGGCTAGGAAAGGGTTCTAAGCTTGAAATTTTATGGTGGGACATCTTGTAAAGAAGAGTCACTCTGGGTGTTTCCAATGGAGGTGGTGGTGCCAGCAAGGGACAGCTGGTTCTTCAGCCTTGCCCACCCTGCTCACTCCTGAGTCCTTTAGGAGATTCAGGCCTTTCCCCATCTCAGTGTTAACAGACCCTTAGCCAAAGGGGCTCCAAATACAGTGCCCCTGTACTCCAGAAGCAGGGACCAGAAGAGGGGGATGGGGAAGGACCAGGTCACACTGCTCTCATACTGGAGGGCACATCCCCCAAGACGCACCACTGCACATGCTGCCACAGCCAGCATCAGGAACAGAGAAGGCTGTGAATCACAAAAGTCACATGGCACTTCCTGGTCAACCAGGTTCTGATCCCAGTGGCACCTCAGGCCCAGGCCAGGGAAACCAAGGAGGCTGAATCTCACCTGCCCCCAATACACATACACACACACTATCTGAGTCACCAGCCAATGGCCACCAGGACCCAGGAATCTTTTCTGGCAACTCCACTGGCCTGACTGGGGCAGCCCCACCCAGTTTAGAGGTCCACTGACCAAGGGTGGGCCCTTGTAGACCCCAAGGGGATCCTGAGACAGGGTCAGGCCCCCCACTGAGGGGAACTGTGGGTCTAGAGAACAGGAGATTCGGCCTGGCCCACCCCACCTCCAGGAAGCCCCGGGGAGCCTGCACAGCTTCCTTGCCATGTACCCTCCTCAGCAGAGGGTGAGCCTGCCCAGCAGTTCAATGTGTGGAAGCACCATCCATTGAAAAGGTCTTACTTGAGAATAAGTATTCCCAAGTATAAATAAATATTTGTTTCCCTGGAAAGCATCAGCTCTTCCAGAATAAAGATCATGGCTTTCCTTGCTGTGCACCCCCAAGTTGAGGGCCAAACCCACAGTAGGCGCTCAGGAAATGTATGGATGGATGGATGGACGGACGGACGAATGAATGAATGAATGAATGAATGAATGAAGATATCCTTTCTAATATCCTCACTGAAGGGCCAACAGAGAAATTTATACAGCAAATAAATGTTCTCTCTGCTGCTGTCAAAGCAATACTAATAGTTCCGTACACCATTTGTGCTCTTAAAACCCTGCTCTTGAGATGGGGAGACACTAAGAATTCCACCCAGGAATCTGGGCTGGGTTGTCTGCAGACATTTATTTGCCTTCTTCTAACATAACAGAAACTCCCAATACTCATCTGAAGCTACCTCAAAGATAATTTTCTGAATTTCTATATATAAAATAAATCATTTAACAAAAAAATCTGTATCTACAGAGTATGCAACAAAGAGAGGTTTCAAAGCCCATTAACTCACAAAGATGGTATGTTACTGGGAGAATATGGGCTGTATAATTAAAACAATTTAAATCTGATTATAAAAAGACAGCAGGCTTTACTGCCTGCCACCATCTCACTAATAGAAACAAAACCAATATCTTGAGTTTTTTTTTAATTACTGTAAAATTATGAATTAGAACACGCACACACCATCACTCCACTGTCTGATCAGATGAGACAAGATACTCCTTTCAGAGAAATATGCCTTACAGAGAATGTAAGCTGTCCCCACCTCAGAGCTCTGCTGCGTGCACACAAGTGAGAAAAGAGGTGGCCCCCACATCATGAGAGGGGGTCCTTTCTAGAGACCCTGGTCTCAAAGTTAGCGATGGCTGGTTCTCCTTTTCCTCTCTCTCTACTGAACTCCAGAGCCCATTGTCTGGGAAGGGAAAACCAAAGGGCCTGGGACAGGGGGATAGACTAAATGACAGTTCATAATCCAGCCAGAAACCCATCGTTGTGGAGCAAAAGTATGCATTTCAGTCTAAACTAAAGGAGCACACCCAGAGCTCTGATGAAGGAAACCAACAGCTATCATACCCCATCGGCTCATCTACTGCGGGTCCGGAGGGGCAGGGACTGGGTACAGCTGACTGTCCCCTTGGGGTTTCCATATCCCTATGGGTCTCTCCCCTCATAGCTCAAAGCCTAGACCTAGGTGTATGGCTCTGGGCCCTGATGTCCCCTCTATGGTCTACAGCCTGCACCCAAGCAAGGGCTCAGTGCCCAGACATTAAGCCACTGCTGCTGGGACCACAGAGAGGGAGCTCTAAGACCCCTGCAGATCTCACCAGGCTGTCAACACCTTCCTCATATGCCCAGAACCCTGGACAGCTCACAGATCCTGCCAGGCCATACCTCTGAGCCTGTTGCTCAAGCTGTTCAAACACCCAGAGATCCGGCTTCCCTTTCTTCACCTGACCAAACCCCTATTCCCCAATTAATACTCAGCTCAAAAGTCTCTTCTTCCAGGAAGCCTCCTCTGGTTGCTCCCAAGTCCACACTAGTTTAGGCACCACATTGTGTTCCCACAGCCCTGAGTCGGCTTTGTTCTCTTATAGCACAGATCACATTCTTAGCCCACTGGTCTGTCTCTGACACACCCAGCTCTGTTGCCACAGCAAGCAGGGTGGAGAGCCAGGAGGGCCAGGCCCTCACTGCTAAACACAGCCTGCCAGGGTTCCCCCAGAGAATGGTCTTGATCTGAAACCATCCTCTTAGCCCTGGTCCACCTCATGCCCCACAAGGAGGCTCAAATTTCTTCCTCAACCCCTGTCACCTGCTTGCTCCAACTGAAGTTATTAATTTGAAAGCAATTAAGTCCAGCAAACCATAACCAATTAAGTAAGGACTGGTGGCTGGTGAACCTACTACAGCCTCACTTGTGCCTCACTTCTGCCTGGGCCTGTGCTTGGAAGGGGTGGCTGGATGGGGGCCTGATCCCAGCAACAGCCTCCAAGGCCTAACCACCCCCTGGCAGAGATACACCTTTCTCCCGGCAGCCAGCCACCTAATGAGACTGTCAGGGGACTTCTTAACAAGATTAGGGAGGGCCCCAGCTCTGCCTCAAGGCGTGGAGAATTTCTATTCAATTAGTCTTCAGATTCAGAGTGAGGCAGACACTGCTGAGAAGGCTGCAGGAGCCTTTGATGATATGGCAGAACCCCCTCCTCTTCCTCCCCCCTACCCCCACCCCTGCATTACTAGTACTGCCTTGACAGCTCAGCTTCCTGCAGCTGGCCTGGGGCAGTGTCTCCACCAGAGAGAAGGGTGAGCAGAGCTGGTCAGGGGGCAAGGGGCTGCCAGCCCAGGACTCCTCCACTCCCTTGGATCCTGGACCAGAGCTCTCAGGAGAGGTCTGGTCACAAATGGGCCATCTGGAAGAAGGGAGCACACCCCTACGCACAATAGGTATGTGAGGATAGGAAAGACCCACCCACGTGGAGGGGCTGAATCTGAGGTCAAGGGCATGGGTTGTATCTACATATAAAGTAGGGGCACCCCAGGGTACCATGATTCAGCTACCTTGCAGGGTCCTCATAACACATCCCCAACAGGCCACCTGACAGGCTCCCCCAGGGAGGGGCTCTCTGTGGAGATGACCCCTGGCCCCAGTTGCCCCTAGGTCTCAGCCCATCTATAGATGTACATCTGTGAGCTCACTGAGACACTCACTCCTGCATGTGCCTCAGAGTGCTGAGAGGCAGAGCTCAAGGTGCCCAAGTTCACAGGCCTCACAGGTACAAACTAAGACACAATGAAACACAAGCGGGACAGGGTGGCAGAAAAGAGGAGGCCCCAGACCCAGCTAAGGGAGCAGAGCAGCCAGGGAAAACCTCCTGCAGAGCATACCAAACTGAGACCAGACCTCGAGGTGATGGGGAGACTGAGGTACAGGAGCAAGTGGGTGAACGCAGAGGCGAGCAAGGCCCTCTCTGCTAGCACAGGGAGGGCAGCCGGATGCAGCAGGGACAAGGCTTGACACCCAGCCAGGGCCAGACCATGAGGGCTCAAATGCTGAGCACAGACATCACCCTGCAGGCCAGGAGCCAAGGAGCCCAGGAGCCCAGGAGCCGGGCCAGACATGGGTGTCAGGAAGATGCCCTGGTAGGCTCTGAGGTGCAAGGCTGATAGGGGCCCACCCGCTCTGTGCAGGTGCCTGGGCTGGCATGCACATTGCACGTTTGTGCAAATGTACAGGTGTCCCAGAGGCATGGCCAGGGAGGGCAGAGCACTCACCAGCACTGATCAGTGGGTGCTAATACTCATCACAGACCTTCTCTTCTCCTTTTAGCAAAGTTCATGTTCTTGGCAGGAGCTAAGCAGTCTGACACTGTAGGACTCCCGAGCCATGCTCAGGGTCTTCTCCTGATGAAGTTTTCATCATTAACAACAGAGCTTCAAAGCCCCTGCAGCCCCTGCTCACCAGGAGAGTTCCAGTTCCTGCTTCCTCAGATGCCAATGTGGCAGGGGTGCCAGCTACATCGTGGCACACAGTCAGTGCTTACCAGCCCCTGGAGCACCTGCTGAAGAGGTGCTGGTAGGAGTATTGGGCGGTGCCCCTCCCCCTCAAGCTCAGAGCAGCCAGGGTCCGTGGCTCCAGACCTGCAGCTGCCCCTCCCTCCCCTAGACCCTTCTCCTGCCCTAGTCGTGCCCATTTCACTCATGTGGAGACCGAGGCTCCCAAACCCACTAGAGGACTCCAGGTGGCAGACAAGACTAGAAGCCCAGATCATGGCTCAACCCAATACCCAAGCAGCTACCAGCCAGAGTCCCCAACAGCTAGCACCTGGGCCCAGGGGAGCATCTGCTTCCCCTGTGTAGATCCCGTCCCCACCAAACTCCACTCCCACCCCCACAGGCACACCTCAGGCTTATAGAGGGTGTGGACAGGCCATTGGTCCTGAGCCCCTGACAAGGCAGCTCAGTCGGGGAAACACTTTTCCAAAATGGGGCCACAAAAACTGTGTCCCACAGCCAGTGAGTGTGGGAGATCCCTCCATTCCAGCTGTACCCTTCACGCTAGGCCTTTCACTGTGCCAGAGACGTGCCAGGGAGGAGCAGTGCCATCAGCTCCAGGAAAAGATATTCAAATCCAGAATTGGCCAGGAGGGAAAGGCCAGCACAAGTGGGCTTCAGTGGGCAGGACAAGGCTGCTAGAAGTGCAAGAAGCCTCCAGCCCCCACATGTCACAGGGCCCCAAATAGTCCTGAACACAAAGGCAGGACCACAGTAAGCTTGCAGGGGTCCCAAGAGTGGAGGTCCCATATGTCTGTCCATCCTGTCCCCCATCCAAGAACTTTTACTGAGTGCCCATGACCAGCCCAAACCAGGCTTGACTCTGGGAATTTGGCAGTAAATAAGACAGATACTTCCCTACCCTCACAGACCTGATGCTCCTCAGAAATAAACTAAGGACAACTACAGATGGGGAGGCACGCAAAGGAGGAAAAGAAGGCTTTGCTACAGAATAAGAGGGGCCCTACTTGGAGCCAAGAGGAGTCTCTCCAAGAAAGTGATATCTGGGGCACAGCTGAAGGCTGGAAAGGAGCATGTCAAGCAAGGAGCCTTCCAGATGGCAGTAACAGCACGTGCAAAGGCCCTTGGGCGGCAGATGCTTTGCCTATTGGAGAGACATGAAGAAAGCCAATGTGGCTAAAGTGGAGAGGTCAAGGACAGGTGAGGTCAGCCCTTGTTGGGGTACTTAGGGGTTTGCAGTCTCTGACAAGGGGTCTGGATTTTATTTCTAAAACAGCAGGAACCATTTAAGGGTTTCTGCAGGAGAGGGAGATGATTGGATTGATTTTACAGGTAACTCTGGCTGCTGTGTGAACAGGGGCCTAAAGGGGAGGGCAGAGACAGGGAACAATGAGCAAGTGACTTCAGAGGTCTAAGCTGAAGCTTAAGAGATGGCAGTGGAGGTAGAAAGAACTGGACAAGGGCCAAGGATAAAAGGAGGGTTGTGGGTAAGTAACAAGGAGAGTGCTGGCTCTGCTACCAATCCTTCATGTTTCCTAAGCAATCCCTACTCAGTTTTGTTCCCTGTATAATTCCCAGTGGTGCCCAGGGTCATCCTGCAATGCTGCACATCCAGCCCTGGGCACAAGATGTCGACAGACCCCAGGTATCACCAGATACCTCAGCTTTTTAATAGGCCATCACCAGGAGCCTGTAGAAGAACAAATGTTACCAAGCCCACTGTATTCTTTCCCTTGGTGAGATTCCTGCGCTGGCTCCCAGTGCCACCCTGGTGACTGTGCCTGAGGCTTCTACAATGAAGGGAGGACGAATGGAAAAGGCTCCGGCTCCCAGAGGACTGCAGTGTGCTGACTCGTGAAGCCTGTACATAAGACAATGTGCATGGACAGAAACAGTGCATGACCAAGTCAGGTGCAGCGGTGCAGCAGCTAGTGGGATATCAGTGTTTCCATCTGATGCAACCCTGTGTCCTATTGGTGCTGGTCAGACCCAGTGTGAGCTCCACAGCAAACTAGGGAGCTGGGCAATGGGAGGGGCTGGGCCCGGCATTTGGAGCATTTCTGAAGTCAGTGAAGATAGCACAGGCCCCCTGCAAGCTGGCTCCGACTGGGAGGGAGAGCCAGCCCCCAGAAGGCACAAGTGAGAGTCACAAAGCCCTGAGCAAACTGGACTTGAAAGCACTCGGTGTGAAGGTGCACACTGGAGTCAAATAGCACAGGCTCCAGGTTGGGGCATATGAGGTGTCACCCTTTCCTGGACAAAGGGCCCAGGCTTGAGGACCAAAGGCTGCCCCAGAGCCACAGGGGGAGGCAGTGCTGATGGCCAGTGTTCACTCAGACTTCATTAATATCAGCAGAGAGTCCAGAGGAAGCAGTGACAGCCCCCCTCTCGCTGCACTGGCCAGACGACATTGTAAAGACAATAACTGTGGCTCCTGCTTACTGAGCACCTCCGTGGTGCTAGGCACTGGCTGAGTTCTCTACAGTCACTACCTCACTTGGTCCTGAAGACAACCTGTTAAGGGAGGTGCCACTGTCCCCATTTTATAGGCAGGAAAGCTGAGGTCAGCAAGTTAAGTCCCTCATTAAGGCGCACCAGGAGTGTTAACAGGGGCGGTGACAACCAGATGGACCCAAAAGAGAATCATGTGAAACATCATCAGGCTACAGGATGTGCAGCCTTGAGAAAGCCTTTGAGGGCACAGTGGCTGTCTTCAAACACATGGGTAGACACAGCCTAGCTGAATATAAAGTTAGGTTAGAGATGAGAATCTTTGATCCTCAGAGGTACCTGGATCTCATTCGACGTGTGTGAGCCCCAAGGTCCTGGGAGGGGCAGGGCTGGCCCAACTCCCTCAGTGAGTTCGCCCACATAGAGCCTGGTGCCAGGCGAGGGGGCACCGACAGCCCTTCCCCTCCAGTCTTAGCTCAGGATGCCATAACAAAATACCATAGATTGGGGGTTTCAACAACAGACATTTATTTCTCACAGACTGGTTGCTGGGAAATCCAAGATCAAGGTGTTGGCTGATCCAGTTCCTCATAAGATCTCTCCCTTCCTGGCCTGTAGACCACCACCTTTTCACAGGATAGAGAGAGAGAGCGCAGCTCTCTGGTCTATTCTTATAACTAATCCTATCATGAAGCTCCCACTCTCAAGACCTCACCTAACCTAGTCACCTCCCAAAGTTCCCACTTTCAAATACCATCACACTGAGGGCTGGGGCTCCAACACATGAATCTGGGAAGATGCACAACCATATCACCTCCAGTTCTGGACACCAGGACCCTTTGATTCTGCTTACCTGCATGGCTGTAACCACAAGGAAGTCACTCCCTGGTGTGGGCAGGTCGACAGGCTCCCACCCTCACCCCACTGACATGAATGTCAAGGTGCCAAAGGGGACACCGACAATGAGGAAGGGCCCAAGCCACTGCCCACAGCCTCCTCCTGACCTTGGCCAAGTTGAGCAGATACCACCACAATGACCATTTCTTTGGGGTGATCTCTGAGGGACCCCAAGTCAGGACTACATATCTGGGTGCAAAGATTTCCCCAGGAGTCAGGGGGAAGTGATATTTTTTGAGTGCCTCATGAACTGCCCTGTCTTAGAGCTGAGGATACAACAGGGCACAAAAGAGATTGAGTCCCTTTCTTCCTGCAGCCTGGTCTCCAGGAGATATCATCAAACACAGGGCAAGGGGAAACACATGACAAGGCCAGCCTCCTCTGGACACTGGGGGCTCCCTTGGCATGCCACATCTGAACTGAGACCTGAGGGAAGTCCAGGAGGAGGACAAAGAGGGAAGGGACTAGAGGGGCTCCAAGCAGCAGCGAGAACTGCTGGATAGTTCTGCTGACCATGCCCAGGCAGCATGAGTGTCTGCACCACATACACATCCACACTCACACATACTCAAGTGCACACATTCATGAACACATGCTCAAGTACACAGGCACACACAGACACATACTCATGAGCACATGCATACACAGGGCAAGGAATCTCTGCCTAGATTCCACAGACCCAGCCTTCTTGACAGTCCTCCCTCCTCAGCACTGCCCACAACATGCTCCCCCAGGGACATGGCCACCCTGTCCACTGTCCCCAGAGGAACATTGGCTATAGACACCCTCTACAGCCCCAGCTCAGTGCTGTGGGCATGTAGTGTCATACCTCAGCCCCACAAAGCTGTTACCCACAAAGCCAGGTACACAGGAAAAGCCCTAAGCCGGCCCTAAGCAGAGGCTCCACCGTGGGGCTCGCTGACAGGGAGAGATGCACTGTCAGAGCTCTAAGCCCAAAATAGGATTCTACAGGACTCGGAGGCACTCCACCAGATTGTTTGGGCTGCTTAGAGCTCTGATTGGAGTCCTGGGAGCCACCTAGGGCTGAGGAGCAGTATTTGATGTCTGCAGCCATGACAAGAAAGGCAGAGGAGACCCTAGGTCCGAGCCAAGTCAGGACCACCTCAGTGCCTGGCACCAGGCCACATAATGACCACCACTGAGACAGGCACAGGGAGCCCAGCCCAGAGCCCCCAAACGTGGTCCCTCTCTTCCCCAGCCTCTGGGTGCTGAGAAGAAAGCCCCTAGCCCCAGTCCAGGGGCAGAGCCAAAGCAAGACCTCTAGACTCCACCTCTGCACAGAGCAGGAAGAACTGCACAGGTAGGCAGTGCAGAGCCCACCGGCCTGGCCAAGTGGAGGTTGAAAGTGCAGGGGCTCGGGCCATGCCAGGGCCAGCACAGAAATGGCTACTGCTAGGGGTGGGGTGGAGAGGGGATGGAGTTTAGACAGCGGAGACCATGTCTCTGCCCTTACCTGAGAGTTGGTATCACCAAGGGGTATCATATACCCTTGGCAGGGGCCCAGGACACAGGGAGAACAAATACCTACCAACACCCTTATATGCCACTACCCGCACCCTTAATCCCAGCATGAGGCTGAGCACACTTCTACTGGGCATCCCACGGGACTGCTGCTGGCTGACAGCCTTCTTTCTGCCAAGCATACGTCACGTCTCTAGAACCATCACCATTTCACAGATGGTGAAACTGAGGTTTGGAGGACAGGGCGAGTGACCTCTCAGCTAATCAGTCATAGAGATGAGATTTGAACCCAGACCTGCCTGACACCTTTCCACCAAATAGAGCAAGTTTAGTGTGCCCTATGGCAGGCTGCTGGGGGGCTAGGTCACGCGGGCCAGATTTCAGCCACTCTGTGCACTCGGAACAGCAAGATTGCAATATTGTTCAGGGGCTGTCCGCAGGTTCCCAGAGCCCCAGACTGCACAGATGGCTCTAGGCAGCCTCCACAGGAACCACATTATCAGTACCAACCTCCTCCCCTGCTCCCTTGGAACACTGCAAAAGGCTGGAGCTCAACTCCCAGCTCCCCTAAATGGTGCAGCAGCTGAAGGATCCTGCCCAGCCCAAGCAAGGAAGGGCAGGAGACCAAAAGCCCCTTGGGACAACTCAGGCTGTGACAACCATCCCTACCTTTTTGCCTGGCCCTTAGCTAGGCGTTTTAGTTCATTTCCTCAACTGATCCTCACAGCTGTCCTCTGTGTTGTTACTCCCATCCTCCAGTCACAGAAACCAAGGTAACCTGCACAGAGTCAGAGAGCAGAGCAGGAACGGGAACCCCAGTATGTAAGGGAGGGCAACAAGCCTCCTCCTGCCCCCATCTCCTGAGCACCACATCTGTTCTCAAGTGGAGGCATGGGCAGCCCAGGCTGAGCACTGGAAAAGGACAGGTGCAGAGATGCAGCTGTGACATCTGGCTGCCTCTGTCTGGGTCTTGTGAAGGACTGATGTGAGGGAAGCAAACTGGGTAGATTGGGCCAGCCAGGGCCACATGTCCCAGATCTGGCAGGAAGAGGAGATGCAGCCTGGGCTGAGGACCATCCTGGGCCCCCCAGCGGGCAACCTGTGGCTTCCCCCACTGGGTGCCTGCCCCACCCACAGCTTAAGCCCAGAAACATAGAAAAGGAGGCCATCTAATCACCTCGCAGCTACCCTGAAGCTACCCTACCAATGCTTCAGGCCTGGAAGAGAGAACTCTGGGTCTTTCTCTTCCCAATCCATGGCCATTGGCCAGAAAACTGGCTATTTATAGGCTAGGAGGAAAGTCTTTGAGAACCCAGCTGATGGGATATCGCCTTGCTAGGCTCAGTGCCTGTCAGAGAGGCCACACCCCCAAGGAGCTATAACAGGCCAGCCCATGGCAGAGAGATGAATGAGTCTCTGCCCTGCCCAATGCTGTAACCAAAGAGAGAGGAGCTGCTGTGCAGGCAGGCAGGGGTGAGGAGGGTACAGGGAGGGGATGAAGGAGAAAGGAGGGGAGGTCTATATGAGAAACAGGACCACAAGGAGCACTGCTGATGCCACAGGAAGGGCCAACTTGCTGAAGTACAGCTGAAGGAGCTCATTGGTGCTGGCCCCAGCAATGGCAAAGCCGGGATGCCAATCTCCACCTCACTACTTAGGAAGCATTTGGCCCAAGTCTTCCAAGAACAGGGCCTGTCCAGACCCTAGTTTACAGAGAACAAGATTGGTAGACACTGATAAAAGTATAGGTGAGAGCCCGCTGGGGCTGAGGACCCAGGCTTTCTGACTTCCCACCATACCAAAGGGCTGCCCAGAGCTTTTTGGGGCAGAAGGACAAGTAAATGAATGGGCAAAGGGGAACTGATGGGAGCCATGGGTTTGACTCAATAAGGATCCATTACCTAAAACTGTTGTTGTTATTGTTTTAATAAGTCACCAAGGAAATGGGAGGCTGTTTTGCATGAATAGGGCCATAGGTATTTGTGTCATTCACCAAATACTTCTGGTTCTCCCCTTTCTAGGTACAAAGTAAGACTGTGCTTGCTGGACTCCCTAAGACTGGCTGGGACAACATGACTAGTTTCAGCCAGTGAGTTTTAAACAGAAGCGACATGGACGTGTCACATCCAGACTGAGTGCCCCCAGAGCTCTTTTCTTCTGGCACAGCAACTGGCAATATTCAAGCTGAGTGACCATAACCAAGATGAGCCAAGCTCTAAGCTGATCAATGATGGCCATTGTAGCATGAGCAAGAGAGAAATTTTTATGTTAAGCCACTGAGATTTAGGGATTATTTGTTACCACAGCATAACTTAGTCTATCCTCACTGACATAAAGGGAACCACAGGACAAAACCAAAGGGTAGGGACAGAGGGTCACTGCCCTGGGTAGCCAAGTTTAAAAAGATTCACATCCAGGGATCAGACTGGGTTAGAAATGGTTTAGGAACAAGAAGTGCAGACTGAATGTTGCAGGTTTTTAGGAGATAACATTTTCTGGGTAGTGAGAAGGCCAAGTAAAGAAGTAAGATGATGGCTGGAGGGGACAGGCTAGGGGATTTTGACCTGGTATTGACAAGAATTTGGAAAGACAATCTCTGTCTGCCCTTAGAAGATATGGCTCTGAGTGCTAAGGGTCAAACTAAGCTACTGTCCAAGAGAAACCTGCAGAAGTGGCGTGAGGTGTCCACCTGTTCACTGCCAGTTAAGCCCAACCTCCCAATCTGGGAGCAAGCACATGGCAATAGAAATAGTAAAAGGTAGCCTTTAGAATCCAAAATATGTGGACATAGATGGGACAGGAGTATAGTCTATAAAAATTCAGAGTGTGTGTGTGCATGTGTGTGCATGTGTGTATACACACGAAGGAGGGACCCTAGAACAAAAGACAGCTCTGAAGCTTGGGAGTTTGGCAGAGGAAAGATGGAAGTCATTCCTTTACACAGCCACAGGCTTGTGAGGAATCCAGAGAGAGAACTAGATGGTTTCCCAGACCCGGCCCAGCCCTAATGAGGGGCCATCAGTGCCTACAGCCACAGACACAGCCATCTTCAGACTTAAAGCATCTCTGGCAGCAGCCCTTGTGGGGCCAGGAAGAGTAGCTCTCTGTGGCACCCAAGGAAGACTGACCTCTGCAAGGCCCCCTTGGGCTCTAGGTGGGTGGTGAGGTAGAGGAGAAGCAAGTGGGAAGGGTCTGAAGGAAAACCTATCCTGGTTAAAAAAGGTCATTGGCCTGAGTAGGGACACAAATTTACAAAAGCAGATTCTTTAGGAACTTCTTTAGGCACAAGCAGCTTCCAGGCTCGGGGAAGGACATCAGTGTGTCATTGGAGAGCACAAATAAGTCTACAGAGGCCCACAGGCATACAGTGTGCCATTCCCCAGAGCAAGCTTGGAAGACGTGAAAACATGTCTATAGGTCCCCAGTAACTCTAGTAGGTCTGGCTAAGACAAGAAGAGAATGCCACCCAGTAAGCAAGAGTGCAGCCAACCCTGCAGAAGAAAGGGAAAGGGTGGATAACATGCACTGGATACAGTGGGCGCCAACAGGTGTGCCAACATGGAAGCAGAGTAACAGCCCACAAAGTTCCCCAGGTCCTAACCCCTGGAACTGTGAATATATTAGTCTATATGGCAAAGGACCATTAAGGCTGCAGATGGAATTAAGGTTGCTAATCAGCTAACTTTAACCCTGGATTATTCAGGTAGGCCCAATGGAATCACAAGGGTTTTTGGAAGAGGGAGGCAGAAGAATCAGAGGTGCAGAGGGAGCTGTGATGACAGAAGCAAAATCAGAGTGATGGGCCATGAGAAGAACCGCACCCACTATTGCTGGTGTGAAGATGGAGAAAGGGGGCCAGGAGCTGAGGAAGGCAGGCAGCCTCTGGAAGCTGAAAAGTTGAGGAAACAGAGCCTCTCCAAGAGCCCCCAGATGGAATCAGCACAGCTGACACCTTGATTTTAGTCCAGTGAGACCCATGTCCTTCTGACTTGCAGAACTGTAAGATGGTAAATTTATGTTTTTAACCAAGTAAAACTTTTGTGACAAAATTTGTTTCAATGCTAAGAGAAAACTAGCACAGCCGAGTGAATGGGAATGATGGCAGTGGGCCTACAGGCATCTTTAATGGCACTAACATCACACTCAGGGAGACCCTGACAGTATTTCCCAGGCAGGGACCAATAAAGCCACACCCAGAGAGAATGGTGAGTCCACCTCAGGGGTGCAAGGATACGGCCGCCACAGGACCTATAATTCTAAAGGGAAGCCAAGGAAAATGCTAGGGGCATCAAAGCTCAGGGAGAAATACCATCTAGCAGAATGCCTCTGTACCAGCACGGTGTGTGAGGGCTGGGTGAAACCTAGGAGCGACCAACACAAAACAACCAAGACCATCAGAGGGCCATCAACAAGCTCACTAAGTTTATCTTCATTTTGTTTCATTGTTTCATTGTTTTATTCTGTGAACACTAAGCTATACTTTGGTGGATTTTTACCTTGTCTTCCTAAAACACTTGTGCTTAAAAGGAATATTTCTTCACATATATTCCTTTATTCATCCTCTTCCCTAAATTGTCGTCTTTCCACTCTATGACACATATCTCTACAGGATAACCCATAACTTGAGTTTTTCACTTATACTACAAGATAATACTGTGAACAGAGAAGACTAGTATTCAGCCAGTTGTTTTATTCATTTATGCATTTATATAATCTTCTTGAGCACTTTAAAAAAATATAAATTTTTTTATTTAACAAATTAACATCTCTTCTACTATCTAGAAGACAAATTTTGACACTTTGTTAATATGAACTTTGCCAACTAAATCTAAGATATAACATTTTCAAGACTTAAATATAATTTCTGTTATTATTTGCTAACTTTAAATCTTCATCAAGTGTATATTTTATCAAGTGTGATCCATTTTTTTACATAAACACATAAAGACTGACCAACCAGCTTAAAAGTTAGTTTGTAAGGAGCTTATACACAAAATTGGCCTGAAGAAATTGTAGGTATAAATCACAGGATCAAAACTCAAAGTTATTTTCTTCAGTAATACTTAAGCATATCTCAGCATAAATGATTCCATTTTTAAAAAATAAGTTGTTTTAAACAAACAAGCAAGCAAAATATAATCGAAGACATTGAAATTGGGAACAAGCTGACAGTGACCAGAGGGGAGAGGGGAGGAGATAATGGGAGAAGAGGGTGAAGGGTTTACAGGAACAACTATAAAGGACACGTGGACAATAACTAGGGGGGTGGAAACAGGGGAGGGAGGGAGAGAAGACTGGGGTGGTGGGGAGGGGTGGGGGGAAAAGGCAGAAAACTGTACTTGAACAACAATAAAAATCAAAAGTTTTTTAAAAATAAGTTGTTTTGAATATTGAAAAATACATGCAGCTGCTAAAAGTAATGTTTACAAATAGTTCACAGTGATTTCAGAAAAAGTCAACGTTATGTTAAGTGGAAAAAGGAAGACATACAACTGAACAGGAGCTCTCAGCATTCATAAAATATGGTGGAGAAACAAACTAGAAGGAAATAACAAAGGTAGAATTCAGAATGATTTTGTCCTGTTTCTTTTTTTACTTTAAGAGAACTTTATTTTATTTTAAAACAAAACATTTTTTCAGTCTGAAAGAAGTTATTTACAGTTTGTATCATTTTAATTATGAGTCTGACAGAGTCCCCTGCTGAGAATCAAGTAAGACCTGGAAGTAAGGAAGTTTTGGGTGAACTGCAAGGTTATAAATCTAATTTCTCCCAAATATAAATTGTCCTGTCTCTTCCCTGTACATTCCACATTTTACAGAATGAACATGCATTGCCCTTTCTCTTTTTACATTTTTTAAATTAACACATGCTTATTGTAGCAATGCATTTCTTTTGTAATCAGGGGTGAGGGAGCTAAATAAAAAGCCGATAATATTGTAGAAAGGTCAGTGACGGTCTGCTCTCAAGAAATTCACTAGCTTAAGAAATGATGCAGCTGAAAACATCAACAGCCTCAAGAGAAGCTGAGATGAATTCACAGCTGGATCAAGGAAAGGAGAGGGATTTAGTGTTTACTGAACACCTAACACAGGCCTTCCATAGCAATGTATACACATCTCATTCATTTAATCTTCATAATAATCCTATAAGGAAGGTACTATGATTGTTTCCTTTTAACATATAGCAACAGAAGCTCAGGGCAGGGCCCGGACTCCCCCAGAGTCACATTGCAAGTGAGGCAGAGAGGATTTGAAAACAGTCCCTTTATGGTGCTATAACAGGAGGGAATGACCAGATCGCTGGGGAGTGGGGGAGACTCCAATCCAAGGGAACCCTGATCCAGCACAGAGGCTGCACTCCCCCTGGAGAAGGGAAGAAGGGCAGGGAGAAATGCCAAGGCAGCAGATTAAAACGGCAGCAGCAGGAGGAGGCTGTTCGAAGAACTGTAAACAACCCAGTGTGCATGGCCCTGGCAGCCGAGCTCATGACCCACCCAGGGGGAGCTTATACTGAGGCTGCACAGGCAGAAAAAGTCAAAACACCTGTGTAGGGTAGAGGTCAGCAAGCCACAGCAGAGGCCAGAGCCCCACCCCAGGCCGAGACACTGCGCACTAGCGGGTGGCTCTGAACGCTGCCCCTTGTGGAACATGGTGGCCAGAAGAGGGGCAAAGACAAACGTGGCGTACATTAATTAGTACACACTGGTCGAAAAGCTGGACACTCCCACAGCGCGTGGGATTTGGGGAGGGTACTTGAAAACGGAACATATGCAGAATCCTATTCTTTTGTTTGCCTCCCATCCTCAGTTGGAGTGCGCTTAGGGCTTAGGCCTTGCATAGTCAGAAGCCAGGTCACAGAGTCAGAGTCCCAGGTTGGCACATGCCTCAACAGCACCAGCCCTTGGGCTCACCCTGAGAGCAGCACACAGAGGCATGAGCTGGGAACGTTCCTCAGCCCCAGGGGCACAGGCAGCCTTGGTCACCAAGGCCCCATGGATGCAGCTTCCTCTGAAGAGCCATCTGGAGTGATCTGGAAGCGCACCCCAGACCTCAGCAGAGAGAGCTGAGGCAAGGTGATGGTGACACTAGAACCCACATGTGCACCAGAAAGACAGAAAGCCTGAGGATGGAGACCCATTCGTGTAGCTGTCATGAGCTCCAAAAGGACAGATAAGGTGGGGCGAGGTGGCTAGACTCTGACTCTGGCCCTGGGGGTGGCTGGTCTTCTGTGCTTTGTGGATGAGCTTGGCTCAGAACAGGAATGCTCTAAGCCCCCTCAAACTGCATACCCTGTTAACAAAAACCTCTTGCCTTTCCCACAAATCTTCATGTTATTCTTGCACATGGTGGCAAGCAGCTGGACTCCGGTTACAATGCTGTCTCTTTGACCAAAACAGGGACAGAATCAGCTCAATCCCCAATCCACAGGGGATCACTGGGAGCTTCTCCAATCCATGATGGAGATTAAAACCAAGTCTGTCTTTGCCCCCTTCATCTTTGGCCTCTCCCCCACCCCCAAAAGTCATTTCTTTTCCCACCCAAACTGTGTCTACCATCCATGTCCTATTGCAATGAACATCCAGGCCCAAGAAAGGTAAGATATCCATCAGGCAGGGCCAAGCCACAGATGGACAGCACCCCACAGAGCAGAGAAGGAAGGACTCCAAGCAAGTTGAGTGCCCACCCAGCCAAGCCCCAGGCTAAGGAAAAGGAGCCTCTGAGCACTGCTCTGCACTCCCTGAGGCCCTGGAGGGGCTGGTTCCTCCCATCCCTCATAGACATCCAAGGTTCTACATAAGAACATGGGATAACACTGGATTTCTGCCCACACAGCTCATAAGTTGAAAGCACATACCACCTTTAACCAGCACACACTCCCTGGGCTGCAGGCAGCTCAGCAATATCTGGTCAGTACCCCTCTACCTGGACAACTGTCAGCCATCAGAATCCAACTGCCTAGGACACATGTTCACACACACTCACTCTCACACCATGTGAGACTGTGTCAGCCTGGGAACCTTGGAGCCTGAGATATTTTTCAGTTACACAAGTAGAGAAACTAAGACCTAGAAAAGAAGGTTTCCATCAAAAAAAGTCCCTGGGTAGAGTCTGTGTCTCCAGGAAAAAGTTGCATTGGGGTTTGAAGGTTGAATGGCCCATAGCTATTTTTGTTGGGCTTGCAATACGTTGGTAAATTATTTAATTAGTCAACAGTAGTTAAAAATCTAATTTTACATTAAAGCCCAGATTTGGGACTCCTGTTTTAAAAAACTGAGCACATCTACAACACAGGATTTTCTTTCCCAGATGGCAAAACTGGCTAGGGCTGTGGAACACAGGCAGGGTCCCGTCACACTGTGAGCTCTTGGGTGCAGGAAATGTATGCTTCCCTCCCCTGTCCTCAGCTCCCCAGCACACAGAATGAATGTCCACAGGGACAAGCATGTGGGAACAGTACCAAAGGAGCAGGATGCTCTTTGAAAATTGTGGCATGTAACTGAACAAGCTTCTGTCACCCAGATCCCCACTCCAGTTAGTCATTCCTACCTAATGAGGCCCATCATCACCTGGCTGGAGCCCACTTTCATGAGGGCTCACAAAAGAAATGCAGGGGTGGGCAATGTGGGAGCAGGGACTGCTGGCGGGACCACACACCAAGGACAGAGATTCCTCCCCCAGGACTCCAGTGGATGTCTGACCATGGGTACTGCCAAGGCCAGGTAGTGGCGGTTCTCATGATGGGCAACAGCAACCTCACCCCACTCACTACAACCCCCAAAGCACACTCGGAATTCTTGGTTGATATAACTACCTTAAGACCTTAAGGTAGTTATATATAACTACCTTAAGACTTGGACCTTCAGGCCCCAGAGCTGGGCCTTCTCCCTCTATTACACCTAAGAATAGGAGACTCCCAAAAGACCTATTTCCAACACAAAGTTCTCCCTAGCATGAGCTCCAACCTTCTGGACCCAGAGGAGAGCGTTCACTGAGTCACCCTGTCTTTGCAGGTACCCAAGAAACCCGCAGCCAACCTATAACCCTTGGCAGCAGGAAGAGTCTGGGCTCAGCAGGCTGGGGGAGGGAGGGCCAGCCAGGAGCCCCCACCAACTTACCTCCTCCTCACACCCACAGTCCTGCCAGCATCTCCTGGGAAAAATCCCCACATTCTGTGCCACCAGCTGTGCCCTTTATCCTCAGCACTCCTGGCCTCAAAGTCTAGTTCACAGATAAGAGGAGGAAAGCAAAGGAAAGGACAGGGACCTAGGCTGGGCAGACGTCAGGGGTGAAGAGAGCCTCAAGCCCTAACCAGGAAGTGAGTGGTGTGGGGGAGGAACCCAGGTTCCAGAGCCAGCCTAGAGCCAGGTAAAAGAGAAAGAAGGGAATGAGAAGAGGGATAGCAAACACCGCTCTCTCCACCCTGTCCAGTGCCCTGTCCACTTGTTGTCCCTGCCCCAAGGCCTGATCTGAGGCAGAGGTTGTGGCCCAGAGCGGCCCAGGCACAGGCCAGGATTTACCTGCACCTAGGCCTGGACCAACTCCACTCCTTTCCTGGTCAAACAGCGCCTACCTCAGGCCCAGGCGCCTGCGCCTCCGCCCGCAGCGGTCACAGCGAAAGCAGAGAAATCGGCTCCTCAAAACTAGGCAGAGGTGCACTGCCCCGAGAAATGAGGAGCCAAAGCACTGAGCGGGCGAAGCACGCGAAATGCGGCGCACTGGGCTCTGTTCCGGAGAGGCAAGACTGCAGGTTCGGCCTCCAAGCGCTCCTCGGTTGGCAGTGAGGAAGACACCAGACACCAGCGCCTCGAGGTCAGGGGAGGTGCACAGACGCAGACACGCCCAGCCACAAACACTCAAGAAGCAAACGCTGCCCTGAGCTACTCACTCCTGCACGGCCAGCACAGTGCGCACACACGCGCCAACCCAGCTGGAAAGGAGGCTCACGAACCCACGACACGCTCCGCGCTCGCAAGCTCCCCTCCCCGGCCTCACTGCGCAGAGCACTACCGGCGTCGCTGCTTTGGGGAGGCGCAGAGAGCGAGCACTGTGGCTGTCACCCGGCTACCCAAGCACAAACGAGGCTCCGCAAGGCCAAGCCCGTCGAAAGCCCGCGGGTCTCCTCTGCTCCGCAGCCTAGAAGGCCGCGGCCCATTTAACCCTGGGCACCGTGGCCACTCACCTTCTTGTACGGCCTGAAACGGGTTGTTGGCCTCGATGACCTTGATGGAGTAGGTGATCTTCTCGCTCTGCAGGATATCATCGTTGAGACTCAGGTCGGATACGGCCAGCTGGAATACCCTATCGTCCTTGGCCGCGTTCTCCTCGAAGATGGCACCTGGAGGAAAGGAGGGGTCAAGATCCGCCGGGAAAGCTCTCCCTCCCCACCCCACCCCACCCCCACTCCTGCCTTGGTCATGGGGCTGGCAAGACTTCTGGTTGCCAGGTGTTGGGAGTTCTGGACTGGCGTTTCAGAATAGTTAAAGGCTTTTCTAAGTCAACCAACACAGGATGCCCCCCCCACACACACAGCACACATGTGCACACAGTTGACATGAATTACACATGCACATCGCACATGCTGCCACCAGTTCACCAGTGTCGCAAACCAAGCCCCCTCATGATCCAGCCATGCCCCACACAACCGACTGAGCAGAGCTGGAGTGACCTCAGGTAGCACACACATGCCCTGACATCCCAGGAGCCAGGAAGATCCCCTGCCCCAAACCCAAAAGGGAATGACGACTTCCTTCTGTCCTGCACATTGCCCTGTGTGTGGAGCTTAGCAGGCAGGTCTGGGGTGGCTTTCTTGCTCAGGGGCTTCTTTACTCAGGGGCCTTGAATAACCAGCATTTCAGTGCCAACCTGGCTCCTGGGCAACACTGCCCAGCCCGGCCCATGGACTCCAAATTCTGCTCCCCATCTCTCCCCGCTTCTTCTTCCTGATTGAACATTGTGTGGAGGGGAATGTCCCCTAGACCCCTTGCCTTCTGACCCAGCAGGGCCGAGAAGTCCAAAAAGAGCTGATCTTGAAAGGGCGTTCTAGAATTGCCAGAAGCTCTTCGAGGGCGGCCTCTGGCTGGCCTTTTTCACGCTTAGCACCGCCTTGGCCCACTCTAAGCTTCTGACTGGCCAGGCCTGGCCTTGCAGCCTGGGCAACTCCAAAGTGCCCATTGCCCCATAGATAGGCCCAATGATCCTCCCGGAGCTGGAGGCGGAGGGAGGCCCCCAGTTCCAGGATGCACCGGGAGCGGCAATTCTGACCCCGACCCAAGCGCCCACATACCCAAACCCATCCCAACCCCCGCGGGAAGCTGTTTGATCCCCGGCCCCAGGAGAAGGGAGGGGTGCGATGCAGCCCACCAAACCCAAGCCTAGGTCCCTCACAACCCCTCTCCACCCCAAGCTCTCCTCCCTCGCCCCGCCTGTCCCACCATTCGGGCCTCCTCTCACACCTCCGAATCCCCAGTTTCTCCGTGCTCGCTGGTCTTCCCCAACTTCTGGAAAAGCGCCTGCAGAGGGGCTCACCCAAATCAACCGCCCTCGACCCCCCAATCCAGCCCAACTTCCTAGGATTATTCTCCTGCTGCTACCAAATCCCACACATTTCCCCTCCGTCCTACCCCTCCTCCTCTCCACTCTCTCATCTTCTCTACCGGTTCTCTCCCTCCATCCATCTCTTCCCGCTCAGCGCACACACACTTCCTCACCGCCACCAACACCGCCACCGCCGCCGCCCACACTCTTCTTCCCTCGGCTCGCACAAACCGGACCGCCTGCTGGTCCCCAAGACTTGAACCTCAGGAAACTCTCGGACTGTCCAGGATTGGGCTGCAGTCGCCACAACCAGATACACACACACCCACGCATACACGGAGAGATACACTGACACACACGGGAGAAACAGACAAACACTGGGTCCACTCAAACAAGGCTGACTGACAGTCGCGTATTCACCAACACAGGCTCAGATAGCCCCACACACCCCAACGCCCTCTCGCAGACATACCAACACGGTGCCAGGCGCACACACAGCGGCCCAAGCTGACAGCACCCACCCACCCACAACACACGGTTCCGGCTGGGCCTCTCTTGATTCTGCCCTGCCAACTTGGCGAGATCCCGGGCCGCGTCCGTCCCCTGCTCCCCACCGATCTGAGCTGCGCCGAAGGGCTGGCTGGAGCCCGCCGACGGCTCCTCCAGGGGTGCGGGCCTGGGCGAGTGTCCAGCACCGGGTTCCCCGCAGCCGCGGCCCTGAGAGTCGGCAGAGGCCGAGGGGCCCCGCTCAGGGATTGGAGCCAGGGGGAGCAGCGAGGGGCCCACGGGAGCACGGCGCGGCCCGTGCACAGCTCCTCCGCGGGGCAGCGCGGCCCTTCGATGGAGCACAGCCCTCGGAGCCCCTCGGACCCAGGAACCGCCAAGTTTGGATGCCGCACACCTCCTGTGCTGCTGAGGCCCCCGCCCAGCCTATGCCCAGCCGCCTGCAGTTCTCACCAATGTGGATGATGGAGTCGGCCCGCACCGACACGCACTGGCATATCCAGGGGAGAAGCCACAGCGTCAGCGCTTCCATGTCCCCCAGGCGCGCGGCTCATCCGCCCGGGCCCGGGGTGAGGCCGAGGGCAGCGCGGAGCGGGGAGGCGCCCGTCCGGGTGCAGTCCCGGGCCGGTCCCCGGGAGAGCCGAACCCGCCCGTGCGTCGTCCCCGCGCGCCCGCCCCTGCTCCCGGCGCCCCCCCCACCCCTGCTAGCCCAGCCCAGCGCGGTTGGGCTCCCGCTCCGGCTCCGGTGGCGGCTGCGGCGGCGGTGGCAGCCCGAGCCCAGGCCGGCGCGGCGGGGGCGGCCGGCGGTAGCGGCGGCGGTGGCGTTTCCCGCGGCTCGGGCGGCTTCGGAGGCGGCGGAGGCGGCGGCGGCGGCCGGGCGGGCGCGGCGGCTCCGGGTTCGCCGTGTGTCTGAGCCCCGGCCAGGAGCGAACTGCGGAGGACGCCCCCCTCCCCTCCCCCTCCCCTCCCCCTCGGCTCCGCTCCCCCTCCCCTCCCCGCCCGCCCCCCGCCCCCCCGCCCTCCTCTCGACCACGTGACTGCGGAGCCTCAGCCTCGACTGCGCCGCTCCCCCCCCCCACCCCGCTCCGGCTCGGCGGGGGCGCGGGCTGCTCGGCGCTCCCGGCCGGGGGGACAGTCGAAGGCCGGCGCTGCGGCGGAGGTCAGCCGAGTCTTAGACGCGCGGAGACTTTGTGGCCCTGGGCCTCGCGCCCCCCTCCCACTTTCGCCAGGGGCAGAAGAATAGGGAAGGGTCGGCCACCGACTGCCCTCGGAGGGTCCCGCAGCGCCTGGCGCCCGCCGACCTCGGCCGCGGAGCGTCTCCGGCCGCCCCAGGCCTGAGGCGTAGAGTCCCTCGCGGGGCCCACCGGGAGACAGGGCGGGGCGCTGAGACGGGCACCGGAATATGAGGGGAACCACAGCGGACCGGCCGCGGCTGAGCTTCACCCAGCACACCGGCAGCTGCGGGCTCGAGTCCTAGCTCGCCTCCGGGACTTTGGCGCGCACCCACCCCCGCCCGCGGGTCCCGCGCTCAGCCGGAGTCGTGCAGGAGGCTCGGACTCTGAAGCCCAATTCACGGCCGGAAACCGGCGCAGCCGTGACCGCGACGCCTGGACGTGAGGAGCCTTCCAAGCGGCCGGCGTTCTCAGTCTCCGAGGCTGCGCCGAGCCTTCACGCGCGAGCCGTGAAGTGGGGCTCGCTCTGCCATCGGGTGAATACCTCCCGCCGACCACTACAGTGTTAGCGTTAAACTGCTTGGGCTTAAGCCTGGGAAGAGGTCGCCAGGCAGACGCGCAGCTCCACATCCTGCCCAGGTCCCAGGCAGACTGGGCTCCACGTGGCACACCCACGATTTCGGAGAGGCAGCTGAGCCTTCCGGGACCGGGATTCCGCGGAAGCTCGATTTGGGGGCACCTGGCAGCGTCTCATGCAACAGGCCGCTCCCGCAAGCCTGGAAGCGCCCATTGGCCCTGTCGGTCTGGTCCCAAGTCCCCTGCCGGGGTCCAAGCCATGCAGTGGGCTCCAAGAGGCTCGGCAACACCCCTTGCCCCGCCGTAACTCCCGGCGCAGTGGAAGTCGGACATAAAAACAGGTCATTGAAAGATGTGGCAAGTTCCCTGAATGAGCTATGTATACATAGGTGCATCCTGTGCTCCGTGACAGCCTGGAATACAGAGTCAGAGACGGCTTCCTGGAGGAGGTGACTGTTCTAAAGGCTGAGTGAGCGGTACCAAGGGAGAAGGAAGGGAGGATTACAGACATTGGATGTTGATTATTAGCCAGCCAAGACAGGAAGAAAAAGGGGTGTGTGTGTGTGTGTGTGTGTGTGTGTGTGTGTGTGTGTGTGTCCCGAGCTGTGAGTCATGGAGGTTAGGGCTTAAAGAGACTGGGCTGGCCCATAGTGGATTTACGGGCAAATTTCACTTTGGAAAGGTGGGGAAGGAGCTGGTGCAGATGGGGCCAGTCTTGGAGAGCAATGAGGCAATCTTTGCAGTGGCTAATGGGGCTGACTCAGCTGGGCAGGGGCAGCCTGGTGGAGAGGAGAAGCTGGATTGGAGAAATCGGGAGGAACCGCATAAGCAGGTAGTGACTTCCAGGATGAGGAAGCCAGAGGGTGAGAAGAGAGGAATGTCTATGCCTGTGGGAGGCTGAGTGTGATACCCACACAAAAGCACTTCCTCAAGAAACCTGCCTTAGGAGCCCTGAATTGTAAAACATGCCCCACCAAACCTCCAACCCCCCCAGCCTCTATTCTCATCCCCTCGAAATTCCACCATCCACTGGTTGTAGAGAGAAAAGAAATAAAGGATTTTGTTATATAACAATTTGGTTCCTGTGGTGGCTGTGGTCAGGCGTTCAAACCTGAGGTCAAGAGCCATAGGGGGAAGACCCCCCAAGCTCACTTGTTTGAGCCCCTGCTGTGTTAGTAGAGGAGGCATGTGATAACCTGTAACCCGGCCTGAAGTTTTTCTTGATGTATATTATGCTAGGTAGAGGTAGCATGATTGCAGTGAGACAAGCCGTAAGACCGACTTCCAAACTTTAAGAAGGCAACCCACCAACACACACACAGTTTGAGGAAGACTTTTATCTGTTTCTAGTTTAGATGATGAAATGGATGATGAAGTCCCTCTGGTTTGGCACCTGAGGGTAATGACTCAGGTTGGAAACCCCTGGAAGCTGTTGGCCTGGAGCAACCTCCCCTCCTCTCCTGGGTACCTCTTTTCCCTCCGTCTCCCACAGTGTGGGGTCCTTCACCATCCTCAGATGCTCATCCTCTTATGCTGCCAAGCCAGGCCAGTTTCTCTGCCAGACTGGAATGCCCTGAGTACCCCTTTCCTGGCCACAAAGGTCACCCTGCACAGGTCCCATTTGTCCTAGAGCTGGGAGGCAGGCCCAGAGATCACTGGGGCCCTCTGCCTACCCATCTCAAACAAGATTATTTGAATCCTCTCTGCCACCTTAAGTTGAGATTGCTAGGTTCAGGGACACTATCAGGGCTTTATCAGGCTCATCAAGACCCTAATTACTTATTGATCCTGGCCAGCCCAGTCCCTTGAAGCCCTGATAACCTCTGGGACTGCAAAAGCTGCCTGCCCAAAACCTAGCTTCTGGGGAAGCCACTCTACCCAATGAGCAAGTTCACCCCTACTGTAACGACCTGGTTGGAAAACATAGATTAGCATTCTCTGGGTCATATGATGCATACTCATTTCACAGAGGGGAAACTGAGGCTCAGAGAAAGGAGGGACTTGCCCAAGGTGCCAAGTGAGTTACTGCCAGGTCCAGAACTCAGTCCTGTTGGTTTTGTTCCTCACTACACAAAGGTGTATCCGCAGAAATTAAAACTAAGTCAATAAATCCTTTTGCACAGAGTTCAGCCGACACAGATCATTGTTTTTCTAAAGAGACCTTCAGTTATACTGATTCTAACCACAGGCGGGCACTGTGCCTCGTACCCTAAATCTTATCCATGAGATGGCATTCCCATTTTACCCACAAGAAAACTGAAGGAAGGTGCAAAAAAATAAACTGAGGCCATTGGGAATCTCAACTGGAATATTACTGGAAGCCAGGAGTTTGCCACCAAAGCTGCAGATTAAATGTCAAGGCAAAGAGAGAGGCCATGGAGGTCCACTTGGAAGCCAAAATCATTGTAATTTAAGCTCTGTGATTCCACAATCTCAGACCTCTTCTTTCCCTGTCACCTTCTTTCTAGCCCCACCAAAAACAGGGCTAAGGAAGAGCCAGCTGGAGCCCTGACCCTCCCAGGCCCTGGCACAGTCCCTGAGGAGCTACCTGTTCTGTGTAGAACCATCAAAGCCCAACCCCTGCAGAGGTGTCCCCTCCCCAGTCATGTTTCTCCTAGAGAGCCCTGTACTAGACATGGTACTATACCCTGAAAGATTGCCTTGCCCCCCTCTCTCCAGCATAGAGCTGGCCCAGGTTTTATGGATTTCCAAAACAATTCAGCCAAGGTTCTGCATGAGGCTACTGCCAGCACAAGAGACCAAGGGCCAGCCTAGGGGATTCTCTGCAGGTTTTGGTACAGAAGACCAGCTCTCCCAAGCACAAAGGAGGAGGCCAACCCAAGTCCTGGGGGTCAACTGCCGGGGGAGGAGCCAGCCAGCATCTTAGAAGGAACCAGGCATGGAACCTTACAGACCAAGTTCCAGGCTGGGCCTGATCCCTGGACTCCAGGGAGCCCATTCTCTACCAGTATCTGAGCTCAGGAAATCCCTCTTAACCCACCAGAGTTTTCTTTAAAAAGAAAAAAAAACACCCTATTTATTGCTTATTTCACCCTTCCCGCAGTAGCTACTTTCCTTGCATGTTAACTGTCCATCTCTACTATGTCTTCCTTACACCTTCTTATCAAACTCTTTCATCTCTTTTTTACTGTTTCTCAGCTTGTACTTGCTTTATTTGATCTTCTTTTATACTATCATATTCTTTATTTTATTTTTACTCTTAGTTAGTTCCATGGGTTTTTATTTTCAGCTTTCCAGGCTGGCAATCTTTTGCATTACTCATTCTACTATTCCAACCTTCCGTTCACTCGGTCTTCAGTTTTCCCAAGGTTAGGCATTGGGGAAAATAGCTTGAATGTGCCCTCCCTGAACACAGCTTGCTGGAGCAACCCCCTGGCCACACCAGATTTTGTACATTGTCAGGTACCCTTCCCACAGCACTGCCCATGGCACAGGGCATGCACTCATGGCCAGCAGCCCAGGTGGGGAGGGCTTCTGCTTGCTGGAGCCACACCCCACAGGCCAGTGAGGAAGAAGGAAATCATACACAGCATTTCCTCATTTTTGCAGGGCAAAATAAACCCTCTTTATCTGCAGTATACAGTCCAGAAAGAGGCCCAGGATAGGGTACTCAGTCTCCTTAGAGCCAAGGTAGTCCCAAAAGGTACCTGTGTGACAAGATGCTGACTTCACAAAAACAAGCTGGAACTGCAGAAATTGGTCCCTGGACCCATGTTCTCCAGGGGAGGTGGCAGGACCAAACACCAGCTCAGGCCCATCTGGCTTCCCTGACCCAACAGAGTCCAGCAAGGTTTATCCCTCTCTCAGGCCAGAAGAGGCGGGCTGGAGTTTGCACAAAGGCATTACCAAATGCCAAAGGAAAGCAAAGGGGAAAGAAGGTTCCACTCCCAAGAAGGCCCCCCAGGAGCTGCCATCTTAGTCTCAGGCCACCTGAGGCAGCCTGTGTCCCAACCTCCTCCTAAAACAGTGATCCTCCAGGTGTGCATCCCCCAGCCTGGACCTAGGAGATTTTTTAGAGGACACTGGGGTTTCTGGGGCTCTAGACCTATGCCGCTTTTGTCAGTCTTACACATGGATGCTCAGAAGCCATTGTGGGTGAGGAAGATGTTTGGCTACTAAGAGTCTAAAGTTTGAAAACCACAGCCCCAAAGTATCTCTCTCCAAGCCCAAAGGCTGGCCTAGGCCTCTCCTAGGCTGCTTGCTGGGGTCCCTGTTTCCTAGCTACAAGGCCTAGGGAGCTTCTCCCCTCTTTCCTTAGCCCCCGGGCTCTATAGCCCTTCCCTTGTTGCACTTGGTGAGCTCCTGACTCCCTAGATAGGGCCAAGTGGTGGGGAACCAAACCCTGGCCCATCTATCCCCAGAGCTAAAGTCATGTACCCATCCCCCACATGAGTCACAACCTTGCAGACCCAGGACATGGAGCATCACAGAGACCTCCTGCCCCTCCCATCTGCTGCACTGGGTCCCTGTGGCAGACTGACTCCACGCAGGTTGAACTGAGTTAAGAAATAGGTGCACATTCCAAGCAGAGAGACCAACAAGAGAAAGGCATGGATGTAGAAGCCCATGAAGGAACACAGAAGTTAGAACAGCAGGATGTGAAGAGGAGTCAGTGGTGGGGCTGGGGTGCAAATTGCCAGAATGGCCCTAGTGGGAGATGTTGAGGCCAGGCTCACCCCTTGCCAGACAGGTCTCTACAGAGCAGAGGCTGGGATGGCCTCACACAGCAGCCAGAGTCATGTCAACCATCATGTCCTCAGTGGGTATGCTGGGGAACCCATAGGACCTCTGATATGCAATAGAGAGTCAAGACAGAGGGGTAAAGCCCTTGTCCCCTGGCCACCAGGATGCTCACAGGAGACTGACCCATCCTGGCTCAGTGCCAGTCATATGCCGTCTGCCCTCCCCAGGGATGAAGCTGCAGGTGTCCAAGATGAGGTGGGACCTTAGGGCTCACTCCAGCCTGCTTCATACCTGTGAGTGGTACTCATGTGTCAGCCTGCAAACCAGGCTTGGAGCTGCACAGGGGAGGCCCCAGACACTTGGCTAAATGAATGTGAGAGGCTCACCCATTCTACCTCTTCTCATCCTAAGACAGGTAAAGCCCAGCAGCTCCCACCAGCCTGGGCCTGTAGCCTCTCAGAGCTGAGCCCCTCACCATCCCAGGGGAACAGAGATAGGGGGAGCTACATTTGCCTGGAGCCCTGGCTCATCTGGCAAAAAGCCCCTTCCCCAGGCCCAGCCCTTCTGCTCTGCAGCCCCTAACAGATCTGCTCATGGACACACCATTCCCAAGAGCAGGATTTCTGGCCTGTAAACCTCTTTATCTGGCAATGAAATGACTGATTTTCTCTGTGTGAGTGTCACGGTGCATTTAGCAAATGCAAACCCAAAGAGTAAAGGTGCTACCTCCCAGGGATGCTCCTGGGGACTCAGCCTGGAGCAGGGGCTGCCCAGTGCTCCTCCAGAAGAGGCAGGGAGATGACACAGGCCCTGGACTCTCCACTGACATGCTGGGCAGGCTTAGGCAAGGTCCCTAACTTCCAGGACATTTATGTGGAAAACAGAGACCCAGGGATCTGGTGTGGGAGAACACAAGTGGGATTAGGAGGGAGCAGAAGCCCTAAGGGGAAGCCGCCAGGGGAGGAAGGGAACCTGCATGTGGCTAACCATCGCCAAGTTCCAGGCCTGTGCACCACACCTTGGCACTGCATCCGCCTTGCTGCAGGGAGCTGGCAATGCAAGAAGGAGACGTGGGTGGAGATGAGGACAAGTGTCTGCAGAAGAGAGGCCATGAGGATGCAGGCCTCCCAGGTCCTCTTTAACTGTCTCCAGAATCAGTACAGGCCAATGTTAAGTGGGAAGGGAGGAAGAAGCTGCCCTAGAAGATGAGAATAACCCTCAGAAGTCAGAAGAGAAGGGCAGGGCTCAACTGCAAAGAGGCCCAGTCCCATTGTCACCTGCTCATATGGTTGGTGATCCATACAAGACCCTGTGAAAACAGGGTTCCCGTCCCCAGTCTACAGATGAAATCACAGAGACTCAGAGCAGTAAGGTCCCTGTACAGTTAATTGGTGTGATAGGCTGAAATGTATATACCAAAGGACACGCAGGTCCTTATCCCCGGAACCTGTAAATGTGACCTTATTTGGAAAAAGTGTCTTTGCAGGTGTGATTGAAATGAGGAGATGGTCCTAGATTGTCTGCATGGGCCCTAAATGTCATCACAAGTGTCCACATAAGAGAAGCAGACAGAAGGCAATCTGACTATGTAGGCAGGGATCAAGCGGGGTGCAGCCACAAGCCAAATAATGCCAGCAGCCACTAGAAGCCAGAAGAGGCAAGGGATGGATTCTCCCCTAGAGTCTCTGACACATTTCAGGCCTCCAGAACTGTGGAGCTGCACATCTATCCCCAGAGCTAAAGTCGTGCACCCCAGAACGGATTTCTGGCCTCCAAAACTGACAGAATACATTTCTGTTGTTTTAAGCCGCCCAATTTATGGTAATTTGATACAACAGCCACAGGAAATACACACAGTACAGAGCCAGGATGCAAACCCAGGTGGGCCTGGCATGGGTCACCAAAGCCTGTGCATGGGGACAAACCCCAGCTTGTTTCCAGAGAAAGATCCAAGGGCCAGTGGGCCCAGCCCTGCATTAGCCCAGGCTGCAAACATCTACCCCTCCTGCAGACCAGCAAATGGAGAGAGCTAGGACAGCCAGAAGGGAGCAGTCCTCACTGGGGCAGCCATGGACCTGCACCTCTCCTCATCCTCTCAGAGCTGTGCTAGCCTGCAGTGGGGGGAGGGGTAGAGCCCACAAAGGGGACAGGAATCAGTGGCGGAGGCCTATGCACCTCTCAGGTGTGTCTGGGCCCAGCTGCAGTTGCCTTCATTCTGCTCTGGTTTCCCCTGGAGCAATCCACACCCACCCTATCTCTTTAAACATAAAAAGCCCTTTTTTACCTCTATGCAAAACTTGTTTTAATATCTAGTTTGATTTAGAAAATGCCAGAACACATGAAGAAAGAAATTACAATCACTCATAATACCACTTTCAAGTTCTTCCTGACCTCCCTTCAGCTAGGAGTGGGCTGGCCCTTTCTAACCAATGAGAAGATGGCTGAAGCTCTATTCCTCCATACTAAAGAGGCAACACCTCAGGAGGAAAAAGACTTCCCCTTCTGCCCACCTGGAATACGGAGGGTAGATTCAGAAGAGAATCTACCTGACGTCCTGTGGCCTTGAGAAGCCAAGCATGGGAACTGACAGCTTCATCCCAGAGTGGCAGAAGCACCAGATGCCAGGGATGGGCTTTTTCAACCCTGTATACAGGAGACAGTTAAGCCCTTACTGTTTGAAAGTTTTCAGTTTTTAGTAACACAAATCCTAACTGATACCACCAACCAGAAATAACCATTTGGATATTATGATGTTTATCTTCCTGTCCTTTTTTCTACTCGGGTATAATTTTTTAATAGAAGCAGACAAAAGTATCACGTCCTGAAATTAATTTATTTTTCACTTGCTTATTTTCTGTCTCCCTCTATAGAAGATAAGCCTCATGAGAAGAAGGATACTATCCATCTTGTTTATAATTGTATTCCCTTGTCTAGAACAATGCTTGGCATGTCTAGATGTTCAATAAATGTTAGTTAAATCAATGAATTAATTAATGAGTAAATGAACATTTTAATGTGAGTACTTCCCCCGCCATGAAATTGTTTCCTGAAAACATTATTTTTAATGGCCAATTACAGTTCCATCCCATGAATCTATCAAACTTTATTTAACCAGTCATTTGCTATGGGACATTTTTTTCCCAATTTTCACCATTAAAAACAATGCTACTGTAAAAATACTTATACAGGCATTTTCAGCTCTTATGCAATTATTTTCTTAGGATAAATGCCTAGAACAGTTATGCATAATTTAAATCTCTTAATGCATATTTCCAAAATTGCTCTCGAAAGCTGTTTTTTAAAGCCAGTTTGCATTTTCATGAGCAATTCATGAAAGCGTGTGTTTCTCTGCACCTCCACCAACACTAGGTATTATTAATTTCCAGTGGTTTGGGGTTTTTTTTTTAAGTTGTACCTCAAAGTTGTTTTAATGTACATTTCCTTAACTCTGGGGTCACTCAGGGTTCTTTTGCCAGTTTGTGGCTCTTTGGCAGGTCTTTTCCTGCCACGGGAGTCCTGAGGGGGGCTGACCTGTATCTGCCACCATCTGCTGGAGGGAGATGTGTGGTCCCAAGTGATGCAGGTGGGATCCCCTTGACCAGTGTTGAAGCTCCTCCTCCCTCGTGCCCAGATCAGCCCTCTCTTCAGGACCATACGACCATCCTTAAGAGGAAACCACATGTACACCCTCAAGGCCGCACTGCCCCTCAAGTGGGTCACACATGCCCAGATAATTCCCGCCCCGCCCAGCTCCTCGCTAAGGAAGGTTCTGGTGGAGGTTGTTTTAACAGCTCCTGCTCCTCACTCTGTGCCTGGCCTGGTGCAAGCCCAGCGACACTGCATAGTTACCCCCATTTCACGACGGGGAGGTTGTGCACTGGGTGAGTGCAAGCCTGAGTTTCCAGTCTGCTCAAAGTGCCAAGGAAGAGCCTCGTGCGCCGAGGGGGTTGGGGCTTCCAGGTCCCGACGAGCCCCGGGCCAGCCAGAGACGGCCGCAGTCTCCCCCGTCTTGTGCCCAGCCGCCAAGCCCGCCTAGCTGGACAGACCGCGAAAGAGATGCAGCTACTCAGACTGGACCGACAGCGCCGCCCACGGTCAGCCGCGGTGCAATGCTGCCCCCTTCGGGCGGCCTAGGGAACAGGCCCGGCTGTGGCGCTTCGAGAGCCTCATGGAACCTGAGGACATGGCTCAAGGATAAAAGTTCCTTGACCTGGACTGGGAGAGCTATGGACAGCTGGACGGTCAGTCGAAATCTAGACAGGGCCTGATCTCAATGAAAGTAACAGTAAAATAGCCAACACTTATTATGGGCCAAGCACCGTTCTAATGCTTTACATACATTATTAACTCATTTAATCTTCATTCTATCTTTTATAAAAGAGGCACACTAATTATTCCCATAGAACAGAGGGGGAAACTGAGGTTAAAAAAAAAAAGGTTATGTAACCTTCCCAGCTATTATGTGGCAGAGTGGGATTTGAGCCCTGGGCAGTCTGGCTCCACAGACCAACAACCTTTGAACTATCCGATAGTCAGAAAAGGGAAAGGGAGACTTGGCCTTCACACGTCCCAGCAGTGTCATTTCTACAGTTTCTAGAGCTGAGCCCTTATGGCCAGACCACTGTTGCAGAAGAGAAGAGAGGTGTACTGCATCCCCAGTTATAACCATTCTGTGTTCGGGCCATGTGCAAGGACTGAGGCCCTACACTTCCCATGGGCCTAATGGGGCTTCCCTGAGCCTTCCCTGGGTCTGTGAAAGGCTAGGATCCCACCAGACACCAGAACCCAAGGGAATGACCTGGGTGGCCTTTGTCACAGGCCACCCAAGATCCAGAGCGGGAAGAGAGCCCAGGTGGGCCTTTGGGAAGGCATCTGTGTGCAGTGCCTGTCCTCCCCAAACCGGCAGCTCTGGCCCTCCTCTCCTCTCACCACAATTACTGCAAAAGCTTCAAGCTCAGTTTTCTCCAAATTGTAGGTCAATTTATGACACCCTGTTTAAAACCCTTACTACAACTCAATGACGACAACAACATGTTCAAATGAGCAAAAGACCTAAGTCAACATTCCGCTGAAGAAGATATGCAAATGGCCAATAAGTACATGAAAAAATGTTCAACATCACTAATCAGGGAAATGGAAATCAAAAAACCACAAGATACACTTCACACCTATTAGTATCAAAAAAATACCAAAACAATAAAAAAATTAACAAGGATTGGTGAGAATGTAGAGAAACTGGAAGCCTGTGCACTGTTGGTGGGAATGTAAAATGTTGCAGCTCCCACTGAAAACAGTGTGGGAGTTTCTCAAAACACTAAAAATAGAACTACCATATGACCCAGCAATTCAACTTTTGGGTGTATACACAAAAGAATTGAAAGAGGACCTCAAAGAGATATTTATGTACCAATTTTTTAGCATTCACAATAGTCAAAAGGTAGAAGCACCCCAAGTGTCCACCAACAGATAGTGTTTTTAATGTGGTGTATACAGACGATGGAATGTTATTCGGCCTTAAAAAAGAAATTCTAACACATGCTACAACATGGGTGAACCCTGAGGACACTATGCTAAGCATATAAACTAGACACAGAAGGACAAATACTGTATGATTCCACTCATACCCAGTATCTAACTAAGTCAAATTTATAAGACAGAAAGTAGAGGGGTGGTTGCCAGCTGCTGGAGGAAGGGAGGGAGGATGGGCAGTGGATATTTGATGGGTATCGTGTTTCAGTTTGGGAAGATCAAAAAGTTCTGGAGGTGGAGGGTGGTGATGGTTGCACAACACTGTGAATGCACTTAATGCCACTGAACTGCACACTTAAAAATGGTTAAGGTGGTAAATTGTACGTTGTGTGTATTTTGCCACAGTTAAAAATAAAAGTAAAAGTAAATTAGGGAGGGGGCTTGGGGGACTGGGTGAAAAAGGCGAAGGGATTAAGAACTACAAGTTGGTAATCACAAAATAGTCACGGGGATGTGAAATACAGCACAGGGAATAGAGTCAATAATACTGTAATAACGCTGTACAGCGCCAGGCGGGCACTGAAATATCAGGCAGACCACTTTGTAAAGTACAGGATTGTCTGACCACTACGCTGTACACCTGAAACTAATTCAAAATACTATTGGATGTAAACTGTAATTGAAAAAATTTTTATAGTAAATTAAATAAAATAAACCCTTTAATGAGCCCCCTTCACTGCAGAGCAAAGGTCGGACTCCCCACCCTGCAGTGAACATCTGCAGGACTGATGTCCCCTTAATACCCCCTCCCCTGGGAACACTAAGGCCATAGCAGGAGAAACCAAGTTCTTACAAGACACCAGGCTATGCCTGAGTGGTCTAGGGATGACTACCTCATCCAAACTAGGCCAATCGGCAACCCCCACCCCAGGATGTTTTTACCTGGAAGAGAAAGAATCTCTCTCTCTTGGGTGATAGTAAATGTGAGATATAAACTCAGGTGAGGTAGGCAGACATGACCCCTGCTGGGTGGAAGACCCAGAGAAGCAGAGAGAGGAGGTGGTGAGGGTAACCCTGCTCGCCTTGCAGTTGGGGTGTGAATTTCTGCCATCCGTTCTACTCATTGGCTACCAGAGACACAGAGGGTTTCTAAGACAGAAACCCTCCAAAGGGACCCCAGCACAGAACATTTCAGCAACAGTAATGAGCCACGCTATTTCTCACCTCCGAGCCCTTGCTCATGCTGATCAGTTCCATCTTAGGAATGCCCTCTCTCCTGAGAAGTGAAAATGTATTCAACCTCTAAGATAAACTCAAGCTCCTCCAACCACAAAGTCTTTGTTACCCAACCCCATGTAAAATCACCCCCTCTTTGTACTACTGCCTTTGGCGGTAGCACACCCATCATTCATACGTATTCACACGTCTGCCTTCAAACCAGCTGGCAGAGTCTCAGAAGCAGAGGCTGATCTTTGTGTTCCCACTACCCAGGTTAAGGTCTGACACCTTCCAGAGTGTCAATTAATGTTTACTGAATGAATACGTGAATTCAAAGTAAATATCACCAACCCTTTTTTACAGAGCCAACAACTGAGGCTCCAAGATGTAGGATCCCAGCCCCCTACAAACCCTATACATCCCCTTGGCTGATCCTATCTCCCAGCCCTCCCCAACTCCTAAAACCCATTCGATACACCCTTGGAACTCAATCACAAAATCAATAAGAAATCTACATCTGTATATTTCATAGTGAAATGAGAGAAAACCAAAGACACAGAGAAAAATCTTAAAAGCAGCTAGAGAAAAAAAAAAAGATTTCTTAGAGTGACAGTTGCCTTCTTCACATGCATATAAAAAACAGAAAACAGTGAAATGATGGCTTAATGAACTGAATGAACATTTTCTACCTATAACCCCAGACTGAGGGAATTATATTTTTCAAGAATGATGATGAAATAAGGATTTTCAGACAAATAAAAACTTGGAGTGTTTATTTAGAAGCAAATATCCGCTAAAGGATATGCTAAAGGAGATATTCAGGCAGATGAACGTGATCCCAGATGGAAGGTCTGACACACAAGGAGGAATGAAAGGCAAAGAGCATCTAAATATGTGGGTAAATACGAATGAACACTGTCTACAACAGTAATGTCCAGGGAGTTAAAAAAAAATCAGAATTAAAATACAACACAATACATGTGTTGTCAAAGAATATGGTGAAAGTATTGAGTAGCTGTGGATTTGGGTAAATTAAAAATGTATATTTTAATTTCGAGGGAAAACACACACACAAAAAGTGACAGAGGAAACTTCTGAGGTGGGGGGAGGTGGGATAAAATGATACAATATAATCAAATTCAAGAAAAGAGGAAAAAAAGAAACAGAAGAAGTGACAAGTATAAAGCACAAAATAAAATGTTATTTTCAAACACAAATACAACAATGATTATTTTAAATTTAAGAGAATTAAATGCTTTAGTTAAATGGCAAATGGTAGTAAACTGGATTTGTTAAAATTCCAACTGCATATTGTTCACAAAGGTCATATCTAAAACATAAAGATATAGAAAGATTGAGAATAAAAGGAATAAAAACAGTGTGTTACATGAGCGCTAACTGAAAAAGAGCTAGGGTGGCTGTATGACTATCAAACGAACTAGATTTTAAGTAAAGAGGGTTATTACATGATGATAAAATGTTCAACTTACCAAGGAGACATACAATTTTAAATTTGTATGCATTTAATAATGGAGTCTTAAAATATATAAAACCCCAAATTATAGATCTACAAAAGGAAATAGACAAATCAAAATCATAATGGCAGAATTCATCACGAGTCTCCCAGTAATAGAAAAAGCAGTCATAAACAGTTAAAATTTAGTTTATGGCAATTTGAACAACATTGTTACTAACACACACAGGAGTGTCCAACCTGAGGCCAGAGGGCTACGTGCATCCCAGGACGGTTATGAATACGGCCCAACACACAATCGTAATTTTACTTACAACATTATGAGATTTATTTGTGATTACATGTCACAATGTGCTTAATGTGTGTGCCCAAGACAACTCCTTGTCTTCCAATGTGGCCCAGAGACACCAAAAGGTTGGACACCCCTGAAAGTATACATCGAGAACTCTGCACCCAATGAGAGAAGACTACACATGTTTTTTGAGTACACATGAAACATTCACAAGAAGACCATGCTTGATTGAAATTGTATTAAACATGATTTCTAACAACAATGTTAATTAACTTGGTAATTGATAATAAAAAGATAATTTGAAAATCTCCATATATTTAAAATTAAGAAATACATTTTAAAGAAGCTAGTGGACAAAAAAGGAATGATAAATGGAAATTTTTAAATATTTAGAATAGAATGATAACAAAAATGCTACATATCAAGATTTGTGCTTCCATTTAAGAAATCCTTAGAATACTTAGAAGGAGAGTTATATAGTCTTGAAGGAAGAAAGACAGAAAATTAATGAGAAACCATCTATTTCAAACATTAGAAAAAGTGAAATACTCAAAAAGGTAGAGTAAAGGAAATAATATAGAGTAGAAACTGATGATATATAAAACACATTAAAAATGCAATAGAGAAATTAAAACAAAACAAAAGGCCGAAAAGCTAATGAAGTTAAAATCCCCTGGCAAGACTGAGCAAAAAGGGGGTGATAGTAAAAACACAAAAAGGTGACCAAGAATAAGAGAAATTAACTAAACATCCTATTAACATTAAAATAATGAGAAATTATTATGAACGTATATTTGAATATATAAACATAATCAGATGAAATGAATACATTTCTTTTAAAAACACAAATTTTACACCAAAAGAAATGGGAAATATGATTTGTCCTATAATGATTAAAGAAATGTAAGTACTCCAGGCCCAGTGCTTCAGTGGTGAATTCTACCAAATATTTAAGGAAGAAATGATGTCCGTATTACAAAAACTCTTCCACAAAATTGAAAAAAAGGAAACAGAAAGACAGAGAAATAAAAATTATAAGCCAACTACTTTCATGAAAGTAAATGTAAAATTCTTTAAAAAAATTAGCCAACCAAATTCAACAATACATAAAGAGAATCCTCTGTTATGACCAAATCTGGTCTATTCTAGGAATAAAAGTTGGTTCAGCTTTAGAAATCAGCCAATGATGTTCACTACATTGTAATGGCTTGAAAGAGAAAAAGAGACCCCCACACAGGTGCATGGATGGCAGATGCACAGACGCCCGCCGCAGCACTGTTTGTGACTGCTGAGACCTGCCCAAAGCCCAGATTTCCAGTAGAGTCAAAAACTATGACAAACCTGTGGATTATATGGAACAAAAAGTGTGCAAGGAGAAAACTATGAAACTGTATTGACAAGTACCAGAGAACACCTAAATAGATGGAAAGATATATGATGAATAAATATTGGATGAGTAAGTATGGTATAAATGTCAGTTCCAACAGATATTTTTGTGGCAGCTGTCGAATGACTTCAAAATTTGTAGGGAGTGTAAAGGGCCAAGATAGCCAAGATGCTGCTGAAGAACACGGTGGGAAAATTTGCTGTACCAGATAGCAAGACCTAGCATAAAGCAACCGAAATTCAGACAGTGTGGTATTGACCTAAGGAGAGAAAACTTGGAACAGAACAGGGAGCGCAAAAAGGACACTTCACAAACACTTGCTGTCTGGCAGAAGTGGCATGCAGAGCAGAGAGGAAACTACATTCTTCTTAGTAAATGGTACTTAAATATCCACACGGAAAAAAGACTACTGCTTCACAACACACACTGAAGTAATTCCAGGTGGATTAAAGACATAACTAGGAAAGACGAAGTTAGAAAGCTTCTAGAAAGTTAGAAAGAAAGTATTTTCATGATCTTGAGAGAGAGAAAAACATCTTAAACAGGATTCAAAAAGCATTAGTCACAAAGCAGGAAAAAGACAAAGAGAGTAGAAAGAAAGCCACGATGAAAGAGATCATTCCAAAACATACATACACACACACATACACACACACATACACACACACATACACACACACACACACACACATACACACACAGAATATATAAAGAACTCCTGTAAATCAATTTAAAAAAAGCTAAACAACTGCAGATTAAAGATGACTACAGATTCCTTGATATTTCCCTCATTGAGAGGTGGACTCTTCTTTGCTTGAATGTGGCTGACCTTCGTGACTTGCTTGACAAATGCAACATATGTGGAACATGAGGTTCCCACCTAGGTCTCTTGTAATGCTTGCTCTGGGGGGAAACCAGCTGCTCTGTAAGAAATCTGACTACGCTGAGACTGCCATGCTGTGAGAAAGCCATTTTTCAGCTAATCAGATCCCACCCATTGATGGCCCAACCCTGCTCAAATTGATGACTCATGAGCAAAGTTAGCACTGCTGCTTTAAGCCACTAAGTTTTGGGGTGTTCTTTTTTAAATGCAGCAATAAAGAACTGGAATAGCAACCCAATAGAAAAAATGAACAAAAGATTTGAACAGGCACTTCTCAAAAGAGAAAATGCATTAGTGATGGGGGAAATGCAAATTAAAACTAGACTGAGAAACCACTACATACCCTTCAAACCGTAGGAGTGTAAATTCATATAACAGTCTGGAAACAGTTTGAAATCATTGATTTAAGCTGAAGATACATATGCCTTTTGGTCCAGCAAGTCCACTCTCCCCTAGAGAGACTCCCACACAGGTGCGTGAATGACAGACACACAAACGTCCCTGCAGCACTGTTTGTGACTGCCAAAACCCACAAACAACCCCAGGTTTCCATCTCAGTAGAATAAATAACATGTTATCTATTTTTACAATGAAATACTATGCGGTCATGAAAATGAACAAGGTACAACTATAGAACACATGATGCTCACAAACATAATGTTGAACAAAAGGAGAGAAAAACAAAACAAAAAAAATATTATATGCAGTAGGTTTCCTTTGAAACAAGCCAGACAGAAAAAGACAAATAATGCATGATATGACTTATGTGTGCAATCTATTAAAAAAAAGTTAAAATCACAGAAACAGGAGTAGAAAACTCGTTGTGGGGGCTGGGGGTGGTGGGGGTAGAAAGAGATTGATAAAAGGTACAAATTTTCAGTTATATGATGAATAAGATCTGAAAATCTAAGGTATCACATTGTAGCTATAGTTGATAATACCGTACTGTATACCTGAAATTTGCTAAGAGAGTAGAACTTAAATGTTCTCCAACAACAAAAAAGTGGGTAACTGTGAGGTGATTGGTGCGTTAATTACCTTGCAGGGTATTTTCACAATGCATACATATACCAAATCCTCAGTGTGCACTTTAAACATCTTACAATTTTATTTGTGAATTATATACCTCAATAAAGCTAGACAAAATTAAATTAATTTTTTTAAAGATTTTATTTATTGTTTACAGAGAGGGGAAGGGAAGGAGAAAGAGGGAAACCTCAATGTGTAGTTGCCCCACACGCCCCCCAAATGGGGACCCAGCCTGAAACCCAGGCACGTGCCCTGGCTGGGAATGGAACCAGCGACTCCTCGGTCTGTAGGCCTGCACTCAATCCACTGAGCTACACCAGCCAGGGCAAAATTAATTTTTTTAAAAAGTAAATGGCCCTGGCCAGTTAAGCTCAGTCAGTTGGGCATCTGCTGCAAATGGAAAGGCTGCGGATACATGCAGGTTTTGGGTTCAGTCGGTGGTCAGGGCAGGCGCAAAAGGCAGGATGGACGTTTCTCTCTCTGTCTCTCTCTCCCTCCCTCCCTTCCCCTCTCTCTAAAACAAACAAACAAACAACATAAACAAATATCAGCCAAAAATGGTTTTTGAATGCATTTAAGTGGTAAAAACTATTTTTTTAAATATTATCAGTGAATTTGGATGGGGTGGGGGGAGGGGGGAGGAGAAAATACAGACAACTGTAATTGAATAATAAAATAATTTTTAAAAGAAATGTCAAAAAAATATTATCAGCGAAGTCAGAATGTTGGTTACATCTAGGGCAGAAGGACAGAAGTACTGGGAAGATTTTTCTTTAAGATTTTATTTATTTATTTTTAGAGAGGGGAGAAGCGAGGGAGAAAGAGAGGAGGAGAAACATCCACGTGAGAGAGAAACATGGATGGGTTGCCTCTCCCATACCCCTGGCTGGGGACCTGGCAGGCAACCCAGGCATGTGTCCTGATCAGGAATCGAATCCGCAGCCTTTGGGTTCGCAGGCCAGAGCTCAGGCCACTGAGCCACAACCAGCCAGGGCTCTGAAGATTTTTTAGGGTGTTAAAATATTTCCCACTAAGGACTTATCATTATCTAACATACTATACTTTTTAAACTCATTTGTTTTGTGTATCAGTCTCCCCACACTAGACTGTAAGCAGCCAACATCAGGTTTTTGTCGGTTTTATTCACTACGACATACCCAGTGTCTGGAAGACTGCCTGGCACATAGAAGGGGGTGGGCCACCGTTTATAAAATGAATAAACATGACTTGCACACGCTGCATAGTAAAACTGCAAAACTGAGAATTTGCACCCATGTGTCTGGCCACCAATCAACCTGGTTGCCATCAAGGAAACTGAAGGGGCGGGACCAGCGGCGGGGCTGGGTCAGTATCTGAAGTCTGAAGTCTCTCCCCAGCTGGAGGCTCGCGATCTCCCGGCTCCGTGCGGTTGAGTATGAAGCTAGCGGAACTCGGAGAGCGCTGCGAGACTTCTTCTCCCGGGGTCCGGGACCGCTCCAGGCATCACAGGATCACAGGCATCCGCTCCAGGCATGACAGGGGCGCTAGATCCCGCTGAGCGCTCCTGAAGTTGCCTCAGATCCCAGCCTCCCGCCCCTTCCTCCTGCGACCACTGGGCTGAGCCAAAGGGACTGGCGGTGCTCTGGACCCTGAGCGGAGGCCATGGCCGAGGAACCGCGGGCTCGGGACAGACGGACCTCTGTTATTTGAGCTACAACTTGAAGATGAGTCATTTACCCGGTAAAGATCAAAACGGTGTCCGAGCCTGAGGCGTTTGAAGGCTGGGGCGGGGACGTCTCTTGGAAGGACTGGTAGAAAGCTATTGAGCAAGGCTAGGACGGTTGCTGGGAGGAGGAGGGGCTTGAGGGCTGGCTGAGGTTTGGGGCTTTTCCCTGAAGTGCCACTGATAGTTTTACTATTTGTTAGCAGAGACAGATTTGTATTTTAAATCCCTCTTTTGGATAAGAAGGAGTGAGAAATGGAGGGAAAGAGTGTGAAGTAGGGACAGCGCCAGTGGTGGCGCTGATCAATCTGTTTTGGAGTTGGATGGGACATGGGCATGAGTTGATTGCTGGTGAAGTGAAGAAGGACAGGGACATAGTAACCCCCAAGGGTTCTGGTTTGAGCAACTGGGAAGGTGCAGCTGCTGCATGATCAGGGGGTGAGGGGTGGAAAGAGAATTCCAGAAGACAATTTGGGGCTAATTAAACCTTAGACAACTAGAGATTAGATAAAATTTGATCCACTTCCCTATTGAGGTCACTGGGAGAAAATGCCTACCAGGGGACTTCCAGCGAAGCTGAGGGTATTTTTGCTCCAGCTGACGAAAAATGCTCTTGTGACTGGTGCAGTCGGACTGTTTATACTGGCGTGGGGCCTAGATAAAATGTTACAGCCAGCCTCATTCTTGGAACGAGGCGTCCAAGGACAGGAATATAAATGCAGCAGCAAATGAGATTGTCAAGTGTATCTTGTGATGGCAGCTATCATCTGCCTTCCTGTCCCTCTACCAACCTATGCCCAGCCCAAGAAGCCGACCCTGCCAGTCTCTGTGCCCCGTGAAGGCAGCAGCCTCTTCGCAGCCAGCGCTGTGGTTATGAGTGTGACAGTCAAGCCAGACTGTCTGGGTTTGTAATCCCAGCTCCAGTTGCACTACCTGCATGGCCTCAGGCAATGTTTTGTGCCTCAGTTTCCTCGTCTGTAAAATGGGAATAATAATATTTATGTCACATGATTGTGGTGAAGCATTTAAAAGAGTGCCAGGCACATTATAAAGAATTTTGTGTTTGATTAGGAGACTGTGATCGTGTGAGAGCAGTGAGTATCTTGGACAAACTCAGGCTGCTGCCACAGATTTCTTTAATAAACACCAGATTTTACAAGTTGTTTCTTTCCACTCCACTTTATGTCCTGAGAAAGCCGCCAGGTGGCGCTGTCACACCGGCAGCTGGCTCTCAGCAAGGGAATCACGCTGGGAAGCAATCTGGGCATTACCATCACCTGGGAGCTTTGAAAAAATACCAATGACCCCAATATCAATGTTCCCTTCCCTGCCGGCTCAGACTCAGACAGCCTGGGCATCAGCATTGTACAGAGCTTCACCGGTAATTCTAGTGAACAGCCAGACCTGAGAATCTGTGGTCTAGGCAGGGCAGGCAAGGCGATTCTGCAAGATATGAGCAGTAGTGGAGGGGGCCAGGGTGCAATTTGAGAGGCCAGCTGAGGAGAAGGAGCCATCCAGGGGACTGAGGCCAGCAAACTCTGGAGGTCAAGGGCTGCAGGACTTGGATAAGGCCCTGGGAGGTCCCCAGTGACCTTAGCAGACAGAATGCTGGGTGGAGATAGCGACTAAAACGGACAGTAAAGTCACCAAGGAAGATGGGGAAAGGAGAGAATGGGTAGCAAGGCATGTGCAGGCAGTTCCTCTTAGAAGCTTGCAGATGGGAAGGAGGACAGCAGAGGGCAGCTGGAGGGAGATGTGGAGTCAAGGAGAGTTTGGTTTTCTTTTAGGGTGGGGCCTGCTAGGCAAGTTGGGGTGCTGGAAAACCTCCAGGAAAAACAGGAGAGAAGGAGGGGGTGTAGGAGCAGGCCCCTGAGCCCTGTGGGCCCACCTCAGAGTGAGGAGAGGAGGGAGGTGCTGGGCAAGAGCATGTGAGGAACCTGGGATAAGGGGGGCAACACTATGGCTTCCCTGTCCTCCAAAAACAAGAGTGGAGTGCAGAACACAGGGGTTTAAAGACAAGGAAAGTCTGGAAGAAAAGAAGAAATGCTCCAAAAGCAGCGAGGACAGATTAAATCATCTCCCAGGCTCAGGTTGGTCGGGAGGAGAACAGCCCCTCACCCCACCGACTCTCCAGAGGTGTGGGGCCCTAAGTCTGCAACCGGGAGAAAATACTCAGAGTATAGGGGAAGGAGGGAAAGTGGAGGAGGAGCAATTGGAAGAGCTGCAAGGGGCAAGATGGGGACCAGAGGGGAAGCATGTTCACTGAGGCTGGGCTCTCATACCTCCAGCCCCACAGCCCCACCCTGCCAGGCCCAGCCAGGCCCTTCCTCCTCCTGGAAATCTTTTTACACACTGCCAGAGGAGCTCAGGTTCTCCTTCCTGTCTGTCCCCATACAAGCCCTCTGGAACAAAGCTGGTGCCTGTGCCCACCTGCAACTCAGGTCAGACATACCTCAGGAGAGGCTGGGATGGGTGGATAAACAAAATGAGTAAGTGAATGATGCTTAAAGATAATATTTGGGTGTCCCAGGGAATTCACTTGAGCAGCATGGGTGAAAGTCACAAGAACTTCCAAGACAAATGAAATGGGAAGGACCTAGTCATACTCCTGCCATCCTTCTGCCCCACCTCCTCCTGAGTCTATAAATAAATAAAAGTCTATATTTCTATTTTGTAGTGATTGACTTTAAACTTGTAATATGTATACCTATCAAAGCCTAAAATTAATCAACATTTCTGTCTCCCACACATTACAAAGAATTGAAGAAAGCTTCACATCACCCCTTACTAATCTTACATGTTATCTTTGTCTAGCATTTTCAGTTCTACTTCATTTTGACTATATAAACCGACAGTAATACGAGTGACAAAATAACAATTACTAATTCTGAAGGCATAAAAACAAAGTAGAACTAAAAATTCTGTGCAAAGATAATATGTGAGATGAATAAGGGATGATTTTTATGCCCACTAAGTTAGTGATGATTATTTTTATTACTACTCTTAGTTTTGTTGTGGAGTCGTTACCTGTTTGGACTTAGACTTTTAGGCATTTCATGCCCTCATGTCTCTGTACTTCAGTCCTTCCTTTGGGGACTCATTACATGTATTCCTTCACACACTCAGTGAGCACCTGAGAGTGGAAACTCTCTTTGTCTTTCCTTATCTGAAATATTCTTATTTTGCCCTTACTCTTGAATGATAGTTTAGAATAAAAAACAGACTATTCCTGTGATTTTCCTTCAGCACTCTGAAGACATTATTCCATTGTGTTCTGTCCTTGTTACTGAGTGGTCTGCTGTATCTCTCACTGATGTTCCTTTTTAGAAATCTGCCTTTCCTCTTCTTTTGTACTAAAGTCTTTTGTCCTTAATGGTCTATAAGGTTGTTACTATCTGGCAAAGTTTGAGTTTATTTTTATTTTTCCTGCTCAGGACTAGAATCTGGAGATCTATGTTTTTCAATAATTCTTTTTAATTTTGAATAACCTACTGATTTTTCTTTTTTAATTTTCTTTTTGATTTTAGAGAGAGGGTAAGGGAGGGAGGAAGAGAGGGAGCGAAACATCAATGTGATAGAGAAACATCGATTGCTTGCTGTCTGCACACACCCCAACCTAGACTGAACCTGCAACCCAGGCATGTGCCCCAACCAGGAATTGAATTGGGATCTTTAAACAATCATTGACTATTTGAACTCAGATGACCAACCAACTGAGCCCTACCAGCTGAGGCCATGTTTTTCAAAAATTCTAAAAATCTTCAAATATTGTCTCCTCACTATTCCTTCCATTTCTTTTTTTTCTTTTTTTTTGATATATTTATTGATTATGCTATTATAGTTGTCCCATTTCCGCCCCTTCACTCAACTCCATCCTGCCCACCCCCTCCCCCCCACATTCCCCCCTTATAGTTCATGTCCATGGGTCATACTTATAAGTTCTTTGGCTTCTACATTTCCTACACTATTCTTACCCCCCCCTGTCTATTTTCCACCTATCATTTATGCTATTTATTCTCTGTACCTTTCCCCCCTCTCCCCCTCCCAATCCCCTATCGATAACCCTCCATGTGATCTCCATTTCTGTGGTTCTGTTTCTGTTCTAGTTGTTTGCTTAGTTTTATTTTGTTTTGGTTTTAGGTGTGAGTTTGCTGTCATTTTTACTGTTCCTATTTTTGATCTTCTTTTTCTTACATAAGTCCCTTTAACATTTCATATAATAATGGCTTGGTGATGATGAACTCCTTTAACTTGACCTTATCTGAGAAGCACTTTATCTGCCCTTTCATTCTAAATGATAGCTTTGCTGGATACAGTAATCTTGGATGGAGGTCCTTGCCTTTCATGACTTGGAATACTTCTTGCCAGCCCCTTCTTGCCTCTAAGGTCTCTTTGGAGAAATCAGCTGACAGTCTTATGGGAACCCCTTTGTAGGTAAATGTCTCCTTTTCTCTTGCCTCTTCTAAGATTCTCTCCTTCTGTGTAATCTTGGGTAATGTAATTATGATGTGCCTTGGTGTGTTCCTCCTTGGGTCCAGCTTCTTTGGGACTCTCTGAGCTTCCTGGACTTCCTGGGAGTCTATTTCCTTTGCCAGACTGGGGAAGTTCTCCTTCATTATTTGTTCAAATAAGTTTTTGATTTTTTGTTGTTCTTATTCTCCTTCTGGCACCCCTATAATTCGGATGTTGGAACGTTTCAAGATGTCCTGGAGGTTCCTAAGCCTCTCCTCATTTTTCCGAATTCTTGTTTCTTCATTCTTTTCTGGTTGGATGTTTCTTTCTTCCTTCTGGGCCACACCATTGATTTGAGTCCCAGTTTCCTTTGCATCACTATTGGTTCCCTGTACATTTTCCTTTGTTTCTCTTGGCACAGCCTTCATTTTTTCATCTAGTTTTCAACCAAATTCAACCAATTCTGTGAGTGTCTTAATAACCAGTGTTTTGAACTGTGCATCCGATAGGTTGGCTATCTCTTCCTCGCTTAGTTGTATTTTTTGTGGAGCTTTGAAGTGTTCTGTCATTTGGGCCATTTTTTTTTTTTTTTGTCTTGGCGTGTCTGTTACTTAAAAGGGCAGAGCCTTAGGTGTTCCTGGGGCTGGGCGGGGTAACGCCAGTCGCTGCTCTGTGACACTGTACGTGGGGGAGGGGCCGAGAGGGAGCAATGGCGCCCACTCCACTCTCCACCAGATTTCAGTCTTTCACTCCGCTATCCACAGTCAAATTGGGCCCCTCTGGTGCTGGTTCCCGAGTGGGTGGGCTTGTGCACGCCCTAGGCCCCTGTGGGTCTCTCCAACGACCTCTCCTGTGAGGCTGGGAGTCTCTCCTGCTGCCGCCCCAACCCCCACGGGCTCTTTCAATCAGAGGTCTGAGGCTTTATTTCCCCGCACTGGAGCCCTGGGTTTGCGCGGTCTGCTTCTCTCCCCACTGTTCGCCCCGGTTTATCTGTGCACGAATGTGGGGCCACAGGGTCTGCTAGTGGTCAGACTGCCTGCCCCATTCGTCCCACACTCCGTAAGTCTTGGTCCCGCCACAGCCATGAGAGTCCTCTCCATCCCGGTGCCCGTCTCCACCCCTCCTACTGGTCTGGATGTACGTTTCTTTTTTATCTCCTTGGTGTCGGACTTCCTTGCCGTTCAATTTTCTGTCAGTTCTGGTTGTGCGAGGAGGCGCAGTGTGTCTACCTACGCCGCTATCTTGGTTCTCTCTTCCTTCCATTTCTTACCTTAAAATTCCAATGTAGACTCTCTATAATTCATGTTCCTTGTTGTACTTACCCTCTTTTTATTCTCCATCCTTTTATCTCTCTGTAGCATTCTGGTTTACTAATTCTCTCTTCAACATTAGTTCTTCTGATATCTAACCCATCCAATGGTGTTCTAATTTCCATGTCACTGTTTCTTAGTTGGAGAAGTTATTTTCATCTTGTTCTGTTTCTCTAATTTTCTGGTTATTTTTTCATAGTAACTTATGGTTTTCATAGTATCTTATAGGGTTTTTTTAGATTTTATTTATTTATTTTTAGAGAAGGAGGAAGGGAGGGGAAAGAGTGGGAAAGAAACATCAGTGTGTGAGAGAAACATCAATTGGTTGCCTCTCACTCATGCGCCAATGCAGGACCAGGCCTGCAACCCAGGCATGTACCCTGATTAGGAATCGAACTGGCAAACTTCCGGTTTGCAGGATGATGCCCAACCAACTGAACCAAACCAGTCAGGGCTATCTGATGGGTTGAAGGCAATCTTTTAGGTGTTTAAACAATTTAGAGGAATTTACTTTACGGTTTCATCAGACTATTGTATTTCCTGAAGTTCTACTAGTTTTTGTAGTGCTTGCTGACTCTTGTTCATGGTGATTGAGGGCATGTTTTGGTGACAGTGGATCCTTGAAGGTTTTAGGGTTGCAATGTGTTTGGATTTTTATCATGCTAAGGGCATTTCTACAATTGCCATTTTGTTAAGTGGTACTTTAGTTTTTAATCAGAAAAGGATATTGAGTTTTTCCTCATGTTCTTTTAGGCCCTGTGGAAATGATCATATAGTTTTCTGTTTAAATATAATTTCCTTTCAGTTCCTTCTGACACAAAGACTTCACTCATCACTCTAATTAAAATGAAATGGCCCCCACTTCCTACCCCCACCCCTTCCTCTGTTTTATTTATATCCATAACACTTACCACCAGCTGACAGTAAGAACACTGATACTTTCTTCCCATTGTTGTATTCCTAGTGACTAGAACATTGTAGATAGAATTTCCTAACATTGTAGATAGAATCTGTTGCATCACTTTCATAGAGAGAACTGATCTGCAGTTTTCTTTGGGGAGGGGGTGTTTCTTTGTTAAGCCATTTGTTTTACAGGAGCCTCTTGTTTGGAAGGGGTTAGGGCCATGTTCCAGGCTGGTAGAAATTATCTTTAAGATTCAGATAATCTTTTGTCTGTGTTGTTTTAGCCTCCCCCACCACATCTCCCACCAGTGGAGAAGAATAGGTGTTGTAGGGCTCCTCACCATGAAAGTCTTCCTTCTCCTCCACACTGAAGGCTACTCCCCACAAATGGGGTGTCTCTCTCTATGTGGTTCCTCATTCATTGCACCTCCTCTGCTTCTTAGAACCACAACAGATCTATGGAAGCTCTTGCTCATAGTTTGGGTTCCTTGTTTCAACTTTTGCAAAAGTTTTTAATTCTAAACCTCAGAGTGTGCTCTTTGTGTTAAAGCCATTCGCTTTGCCAGCTCTGTAGTCCCTGCAATCTTGTCTTCAGTTGCTCTTTCTAACTGAATCCCCAATTCTTTCAGCAGCATTCCCAGCTATATTGCAGTTTAGAATTTCTGCTGCTCCTTAGTCTAAGTGAAGACACAGTCTGCATTTCTGTTTCTTCTGCTTGTTGCCCTTAGGAGAGTTCGGAGGTAGGGGGTGGTGACCTTACTCCTCCATCTCAAGCTGGAGGACTTTGTGCACCTTGCCAGCCTCTCTTCCATGGAGCATTGTCTGTAGGACTCCAATGCACCCTGCTGATGGCCGTGGATCTCTATAGTGGTTTTATATTTGCTTCTTCAAGAGGCAGCAGAAACGTCACGAGAATGAACAGATTTACGCTAACTTCTTAGATGTTTTGAAAATCAAACTTTGATCCCAAACCTTCTCAAATCATAAGCTGTCTTAGTCCATTTGGGCTGCCAAAAAAAAGAAATGTCATAGACTGAGTGCTATATAAGCAAAAGAAATTTACCACTCATATTTCTCACAGTTCTAGAGGATGGAAAGTCCAAAATCAGGATGCTTATTGATCCAGTGTCTATTGAGAGTCCCCTTCCTGGCTCATAGACAGCATCTTTTCCCTGACCTCATGTGTGTGCGGGATAAGGGGGTTATCTCAGGCCTTTCTTATAAGGGCACTGATCCCATTCGCGAGGGCTTTGCCCTCATGACTTAATCACATCCCAAAGGCCCCACCTCCTAATACCTTCATCTTGAGGGTTAGGATCCCAACATATGAATTGGGGGAGGGGGAACATAAATATTTACTCCATAACACAGGCCTAGGAATATGTTCACCTCAGGGGAGTCTTTTTCTTTGTCGCTCAGAGCCCAGACAATAAAGCTGCCTCAGTGAGTAGAACATTTTCTAGGAAACCTTCCATTAGGCGTACCGTCTGGCTCTATGTGTCTGTCCCTAATCCCTGCCTCACTTTCTGTCCTAAGGTAGAGCAACTCAGTCCCCCAGCTCCTTGGACCAATAGTAGGACTCCCACCCTGGCAGCTGCAGCATTGGATCATGAACTTACTCCCTGGTTTTCCCTTCCCTCTTCACTCATGGGGCCTTTGCATTTCTCCCTTCTGAGCTTGGCCAGGCCATTACATGTCTGGGTGTTTGTAACACAAGGCTGTACCAATGTCTGGGCTGCCATCCTGCCTAGACCAGGACCAGTTAGATCTGGAGCAGTTGCAGTGTTACAATCCCCCTTGTTAACCATGAAAACAGATCCAGGCCTTGGGCAGACAACTGCCTCTCTTTGCCCTTTTTATGTACATAATTTTTTAATGCTTTCTGTACATTAAAAAAGAATTCTGGGTCTCTTGTTTTCTTTTAAATTATCATTTTTGTAAAATAAATTTAAGAATCCTGGGAAGATGGTAGTGGTGGTAGAAGCATAATTTTATGTATTCCAGAATCCCCACATAAACACAGAGCAATGAAATATTAGAACCAAAATCCAAGGACAATATTTACAAGACAAGCAGACAAGGGATCCCCTGTCACCACAAAATACAAGTGGGTAGACAAGTCATGCGACCTGCACAATATCAGTGTGGGGGTTGGGGAGAACAGAATGAAGCAGAAGGGTACCAGGGCACCTAAGGACCCTGCCATGCAGCACAGTGCAAGCTGAGTGAGCATACACCCCTCCTCCCCCACCACACAAGCTCAAGAAGGGTAAAGGAATCAAGCGAGGACCTGCAGCTGAGGCTGGGAGGGATATTATTCACTCTACCAGTGAATGAGGCAGGGATCTGCAGTATGACCTATGAATTCTCACACTGAGCCACCAGGGTTCCTTTCCTGGACTGGAACCACAATGGACAGCAAGTGTTGGGAATGGAATCAGAATTAGGTCAGATGGGAACAGTAAAGACAAAGAGAAGCTCCCACTCAGGGCAAGAATGAGAGGAGAGAAAGTCACTGGCCTCAGGCACACAATTTCAGGGGACACCAAACAACCCAGTGATCAAGATAAATGAAATGTTAATGCGATAATTATTAAATTCCCATAAGTGAAATCATTTGGTATTTGTCATTCTCTCTGACTTATTTCACTTAGCACATACCCTCTAGGTCTATCCGTGTTGTTGCAAATGACAAGATTTCATTCTTTTCATTGCTAAATAATATTTCATTTTAATATATACCACATCTTCATTATCCATTCATCTATAAATGAATATCTAGGTTGTTTCCATATCTTGGCTCTTACTAGTTGTCTTAAGATAAATACCCATAAGTGGAATTCCTGGGTCATATGGCAACTCTGTTTTTTACTTTTTGAGGAATCTCCATACTGTTTCTATAGTGGCTGCACTAACTTACAATCCCACCAACAGTGCACTAGGGTTTCCTTTTCTCCACATCCTTGTCAACACTTTTTTGTTGATGTATAGATGATAGCCACTCTGACAGGTGTGATATGTCATTGTGGTTCTAATTTTTTTAAGTATATTTTATTAATTATACTATTATAGTTGTCTCATTTTTTTTCTCCCCTTTAATCCCCTTTTCCCTGCACCCTTCCTACCACCAACCTTAGTTCATGACCATGGGTCGTACATATACATTCTTTGGCTTCTCCATTTCCTATACTATTCTTAACCTCCCCCTGTCTATTTTGTATCTACCACTTCTGCTTCTTATTCCCTGTACATTTTCCTCCATTCTCCCCTCTTCCCCTCCCCACTGATAACCCATTTCTGTGACCCTGTTCCTGTTCTAGTTGTTTGATTAGTTCATTTTTGTTTTTGTTTTTGCTTTTTAGGTTCAGTTGTTGATAGTTGTGAGTTTCTTGTCATTTTACTGTTCATATTTTTCATCTTCTTCTTTTTCTTAGATAAGTCCCTTTAACATTTCCTATAATAAGGGCTTGGTGATGATGAACTCTTTTAACTCTATCTTATCGGGGAAGCAGTTTACCTGCCCTTCCATTCTAAATGAAAGCTTTGCTGAATAGAATAATCTTGGATGTATGTCCTTGCCTTTCATGACTTCAAATACTTCTTTCCAGACCCTTCTTACCTGCAATGTTTCTTTTGAGAAATCAGCTGACAGTCTTATGGGAACTCCTTTGTGGGTAACTGTCTCATTTCCTCTTGCTGCTTTTAAGATTCTCTCCTTATCTTTAACCTTGGGTAATGTAATTATGATGTGCCTTGGTGTGTACTTCCTTGGGTCCAACGTCTTTGGGACTCTCTGAGCTTCCTGGACTTCCTGGAAGTCTATTTCCTTTGCCAGAGGAGTTCTCCTTCATTATGTTTTCAAATAAGTTTTTAATTTCTTGCTCTTCCTCTTCTCCTTCTGGCACTCCTATGACTTGGATGTTGGGATGTTTAAAGTTGTCCCAGAGATTCCTAAGCCTCTCCTCATTTTTTTAAATTCTTGTTTCTTCATTCTGTTCTGGTTGAATGTTTATTTCTTCCTTCTGCTCCAAGTGGTTGATTTGAGTCCCAATGTCCTTCCCCTCACTGTTGGTTCCCTGTACATTTTCCTTTATTTCACTTTGTATAGCCTTCATTTTGTGGCTGAACTCAACCACTTCTGTGAGCATCCTGGTTACCAGTGTATTGAACTCTGCATCTGATAGGTTGGCTATCTCTTCATCAGTTAGTTATTTTTCTGGAGCTTTGATCATAAAGTTCAAGTACTGACAAGGATATAGATGGAGTACCTGGAGATTGTCATTAACTACTAGGTTTAAATTTATGCTCAACACTATGATTCACCAATTTAACTCCCAGATATCTACCCAACAGAAATAAGTGCATATGTCTACAAAAGATATGTATAAGTATATTGACAGCTTTATTCACAATAGCCTCAAACTGGAAAAAACTGCATGTTTATTAACAAGTTTAATAAATTGTGGTATATTCATACATAGAAAAGAACAAATTACTGATACACAACAACATGGGTGCATCTCCACTATGTTGCACAAATAATTGTGTGTGTGTGTGTGTGTGTGTGTAGCGGGTTAATTAATCTATGATGATAGAAGTTAGAATAGTGGTTACCTCTTGGTATGGGAAGGTCTTGCCTTGGAAGGTATAGGAGGGAAACTTCTGGATTATGGGAATATTCTAGATCTTGAATTGAATGGTTGGTTATATGGTGTATACATATGCAAATATTTATAACATTGCTCAATTAAGATTTGCGTTCGTACCTACATATAGGTTATACCCTTTTTTAAAAGTCTTCTAGTATTCCCTTTCAACCAGTTTTCTCCTCTCCAGGATGCTCTGTACCATAATTCCGGAACCCTTGACATTTTACCTGAGGAAAACAACTTGAATCACAGCAAAAAAACATAACAAAGAAACTGAGTTTTATTGGGAGCACAAAATGGCTCACAAGATATACACATTTGAGAAGAATGTATTTTGCTGATGGAATGGAGATAAGCAGAGAGGGAAGAATTTGTTTATTGAACAAATGCTTTTTTAAAATGTTTATTTATTTATTTTTAGGGAGAAGGGAAGGAAGGGAGAAAGAGAGGGAGAGAAACATCAATCAGTTGCCTCTCATACACATCCTGACTGGGGACCGAACCCACAACGCAGGCATGTACCCCAACTGGGAATCAAACTGGTGATCCTTCACTTTACCAGATGATACCCAACCGAGCCACAATGGTTAGGGCTTCAACAAACACTTTTGAACATCAGCCATGTGCAGATATTGTGCAAAGTTCTCCTTAAAGGATCAGGCCTTCTTATTTACCCCTCTACAACAGAATTGGCTTGATCTTCCCTTCATAGAGATTCTGTTCCCCTCTGTACCTGCTTTAATCTCTCACCTTTTCACCTTTTTCTCTGTGGACTTCTGGTGTCTCATGAGTTTAACTTGACTTGGATTCAACCTAGGCTCTTCCTAATAAGCATCTGTCTCAGTCAGCTATAACTATGTAAAAAAGTATACCTAAAGTTAGTAGCTTAAAACCACAGTCATTTTGTCCTCATGGTTCTGTGGGTCAAGAATTCGAGTGGGGCTCGGTGAAGATGTGGTGTCATCTGGGGTGGCAAAACTAGGCCTTCCCTCTTCTTAACATGCCAGTTCATTAGGAATTACTTTATTTCCCTTTGAGCTCTTGTAAAACTGTCAAACAGTGGCTGCCAAAATCCCTAAAACAAACATAAATAAATGCTAAACCAGGGCCTTGGGCTTTGATCCTGCCTCAGTTATCCTCTGTGTTTGGAAGAAACCATGCTTAAGGAAATGCAGCAATATTTTCCATCCTATGATTAAGAGACTAAGGCTGGTCTAAAAATATTTTCTTTCTTTTAAGAAAGGAAAGAGCCCTGGCTGGATTGAGTGAGGCCTGTGAGCCAAAGTGTCGCTGGTTCGATTCCCAGTCAGGGCACATGCCTAGGTTATGCACCAGGTCTCCAGTAGGGGGCGCTTGGGAGGCAACCACACATTGATGTTTCTCTCCCTCTCTTTCTCCCTCCTTCCCCCTCTCACTCACTAAAAATAAATAAATAAAATCTTAAAAAAAACCCCTTAAAGTTATAAAAAAAGAAGAAAGGAAAGGAAAGAAAACTTTATCTTAGGTAAACCCCAGATTGGACAATTAAGCCAGTCCCTTCTCTTAACACTGTTCCCCACTACACCCAGCTGCTTCCTTGATTTCCCATCCAGGTTAGATCTTTGTAAAGCCAAAGCATCAATACAAATAAATGTAGGTGGAACAAAACAGAAATCAATATCAAAGACTGAACAGATCAAACACATCAATCAGCCTTCTGACCCAGCAGATTATTTCAGGGAGCACCATAGAGCTCAGTCAGGAAATTCCTGTGCCCTTCCAAGCTTGCAAAGGCAGGGAGTGTCACAGGACGGACTTGAAGAATTGGAGTACAACTGAGTTCACCCTTATCTGCTCACCATAGCCGTGGCCTTCTCTAGGCTACAGTTCCCACATCTGTTGGTGTGACTATTAATGAGACAGTGCACTTAAAGCCCCTACACCATGCATAGTACCTGACAGGTGTTCATTAGGTATTGGCTTCTACTGGGACAATCAAAGCAGCCCGGACCTGCAGACAACTGGCCATGTCCACCCACTTTATCAGCAGTTATGAAACCAGGCCCCAGGAGGCTGTCCCCATTCGGCACTGCCTCCTGCAAAGTGGTTTCCCATTTTCCTCCCACACAAGGCTGTACATACTTGTGGCTCACCCCTAGTGTGTACATCAGTGTCAAGTTATTTCACTTGGTAAAAGATTTAACTGAAATGCCATTGTCTTAATTTACATGCTACATCATAGCATGTACGAATTAACTTTGGGGCAAGGCTCAAGGGAAACCTCTGTTGTTTTTTACCTTCGCACTGCCTTGGAAATTAGCTAGGAGTTAGTTTGTTCACACTTTATGAACTCTTCAAGTATGGACCTGGAACCCCAGAGTTGAAACATCAGCTCTTCTGGAAGTATCTAAAAATTGAAGGCCATGTCAGGCAAATCCTAGGTGCTCAGTAAATGTTAGTAATTTATACTAAACATCCTTCAAAATGTCATCCTAGGTTAGGGAGGCCAGGTGAGGTAGCAGTTGGGAAAATAACACGTGTCTAAGAAAGATAGTTTGCTTAACTCCATTTTGGTTTCTCTTGTATGTGATTTTCTGCTATGTCACTTATTCCTAAAACCCTAAAAATAAATGTATTTAAAATTAGTCCACGTAAACTATTTCTGGCTGGACATGGTAGACTGTACAACCATTCATGCTATTTCAGACACTGTTCAGTGATCCAAGGGTAAAGGCTTATTCAGGGTCTGGCATATATATAGTGAATGTTCAGTACCAATGAGCTACTTTTATGAAAACTGTGTTTAACCAATACGTACTTAAGTAATATTTGGTTTCTATTGTTTAATTTTCTTTGATATGTTATATACCTAGAGTACTGACATCTACAATACTGAAACCCTGAAAGTTTATTTTTTATTATTTTAATTTAATCACCAAAAGTTATTTGATGGTTCACATGGCCAATCATGCAAGAATTCAAGCTGAAGTACTTCGGAAACTGTTCATGGTCTAAATGTCTGACTCAGGATGTGGTTTCCACCCTAAAGCCAGTCCCAGCTGGCACTCAGTTTCCTTTTGTAATTTAAGTTTTATCTGTTTCAGAGTGAAATGTGTGTGTGTACTTTAAATGTCACAAGTTTTACAATAAAAAAGCTTAAAATGAAACATAATGGTTTCCTGGGCTTACATTGCTACTTCTTGATTTTTCTGTTGACTGGCTACCCTAGAAACCTGGGATTCCCCTCGTCTACGTGTCCACCTGCACATGTACTTGTCCTCCCCACGGAGCTGTATCACAAGTTTTGGTGAGATTGATGTTCAGTGTGAGGATCGAGTAGTACAGCTATGCAAATGTTTCTGTCTGTGAGCCGTATATAACTATACCATGATTACGTTGCTTGTACAACTTTTTGTTGCTTCTAAGTTAGCCGTTTGCTTGCTTTCTAAGTACCTGTCTCTAATTCATCCCAAATCACCAACTGACATGAAAATCACTTTCCAAAATATTAAAGCTGATGAAGTATCCCATTAACTTAATTTTTTCCTTAACTATGTCCCTCCTGGTGTCCTCCTGTTTCTAATTACTCTCTTCCTTAGAACTTTAAGCCTTTCTTCCTTGCTGTAAGAAATCGGAATTTATTTTAGAAATTGAGATAAAAATAAAAAGTTATTTTAAGGTAGTTTCATCAGGACCCTGAGCATTCCAACATGAACAAGCCTGGCCTCCTGCCCTCAACAAACTCAGTCTGGGCCAGGAAACGCACAGAACAGAAATACTCAAGATCACATAAAGATGCAGGGGAGACAACAAGAGGCCACCCCAGATAGGCAGCGTGGGTGCTGGGCCCCTGCCTACCTTTGGAATAAGGCAGACCTGGGTTTGGCCTGATTCTGCCCCTTGTGGGACCTTAGGTAACCAACCTAACCTCCCAGAGACTTGATTTATTTCTGTGTCAAAGACAGACATCACTCCCTTCCAGATGTTGCAGAGATCATATCAGAGAAGAGACATGGAAAACACCTAGCACCACACTGAACCCTTCAAATAACACTGCCCTTCTAACCTCGGCAGTTGCAGTCACGAAAACGCTCCAAATAAAATCTAAGGAGCACATACCTTAGATTTATGCCAATATGAATTTCACGTCACAATCATCCTCCCAGAAATCAAGATAAAATTTTTTGCAATGTTGCAGTTTTGTAACTAGGGGAGTAAAAAGCTCAATTTTTCTGGAAGGTAGTAACTTCACTTCAGTCCATGCACATTTCAGAGCACGAACTCTGAAGTGTTATGTGTCAGAAATTCCTTGCCGTGATTGTGAGAAAAAGCCCCCCGGTAAAAATTCTTCTGTTTCATACTCTCAGAGAAGGATATACTTTCAATTAGTCATCATTAGTATTACTTAAAAGCTAAAAGAACTGTTTTTAAAGGGCCACAGTCCTGGGCGCCTCCCTCCACTGGATGCTCCCTCAGAGAGTCGGGCTCCTGCCGCTCCAGCACCTGCTTTTCCTCCCACAAGTCTTGACTGTTTATCAGCAAATTGTCACATTCTCATCACAGCTTTGCTCAGAGCTCTTTGAGTTACACTCTGTTCCGATGTTTTAAAACACTTTAAATACCTTAAACTATTTGGAAACCGCTCTGTTTTCAATAGTATTCACTGTTTTCCAGGGTACTTTTAGAGGATTGAGACATTCAGTAAAAAGTTCTGAGAGCCATTTCCAGTTGTGCATTAGTCTATTCATATGGTGTGTGGGGAAACGTACATTACCTGTTAACCCCTCAAGAACTCTTAGTTATAGGTAATATGTCATTTATATTCAGTGCCTGCCACTGTCGATAATGATAATCTGTTCCCACAAAGGTCAAGTTTACACTGAGCTATGACTGTTGTAACGAAGTTAAGCATGATTTGCTGGCACCTTGTTGAATGTAACCAGATCATCACTTAGGAATAGTTCAATATTTAGCACCCTCTGCAGGAAGCTACTGAGTAGAAATGCCAATAATACCACCTTTCCATCTGTTCATTCGATTTTCTGTCCTTTTAGATTTTTTAATACATATAAACGGAATAAATGTATTTAAAAAGAAATTCAAATCAATGCAGATTGAACAAGGTCACCTTGATATCTCCCCTTAGCTTTCCCCAGACTTAATCACTGTTATCAGCTTAATAGGTAGACTTCCAGAATCTTTCTACCGACATACTCACAAGTACATGGATATGATATAAATAGATACTTTGATTACAAGTTGCTACACAACTTAAATTCCCCCCTGACAATATAACTTTGCACAATATTAGTTCTCACTCTTTGTGTACAGTGTAAGTGTTTTCTCCAAGTCAATTCCTAGAGACAAAATTTCTGGGTCAAAAGATATACATCTTTAAAATTTCAATAGACACCATTAAATTGATGTCTAACAAGGCTGTAACAAATTATACTCATACCCCCAGTGTACCTGTGGCCCTACATCCTCATAAAATTGCTATCAACCTTTTAAGCTTTTGTTATGTATGAAAAATTACTGTGGATCATTCATTATAAAAATATTGATTGGGTGCCTAGTACATGTCCGGTGATGTTACATTACTACTAAAATTTAGTATTAATGGAAGAGACGGGGACCTGCCTTCATGAAGGTTTCATGCTAGTGAGGGAGAGAGAGATGATAAATAATGAAAATATAATATCTGGCAATGAGGTAGTGAGAAGTAATTGGATTCTGGGCATATTTAAAGGTGGAAATGAGAGGGTGATGAATGAATTCAATGTAAAGAGGATGAGGAAGGTCAAAATCTTTCCAAGTTTGGAGTCTAGAAGCTCAGTGAAAGGAAATGAGATATGAAAGCCTTATGGGTTAAGTACAGGTTGTGGGTGGAGAGGGACCCAGAGTTGACTGTAGACATATTAGATAGGAGAGGCCTATTAGAAGAACAAGGGGAAAGGGTGAGTAGGCACCTGCATTGAATGTGTCAATTTGGAGGTCATCAATACATAGGTGATATTCAAACCCATGAGTTTGGATAAGACCACCGTGGAGTGAGGGAGGGTAGAGAAGAGGGCCATGGATTGAGACCAGGCCCCTCAGCAAGCTCTTGTACATATATCCGGATTGTTTTTTGTCCTAATTTAAGTTCATCTTGGTTGTGAGGTATTAACATTTTTAAATATTGCTAAAGTCAACTCACTAATATTTTATTTACCATTCTACATTTAAATCATGAAAGACTGGACTATAATTTTTCTTTCTTGTAATGTCCTTGTCAGGTTTTGATATGAAGGATAAACTGGTCCCATAAAATGGTTTGGTTGAGAAGTGTTTTCTTTTTTTCTATTCCCTTAAAGAGTGTGCAAGACTGGTTTTTTTTTCCTTAATATGTTGGAAAAGTCACCAGTAAAGGTAAATGGACCTACTATTTTCTTTATAGGAAAGTTTATTATTTTTAACAAATTTATTGAGGTATAATTGACATCAAATAAACTACATATATTTAAAGTATGCAATTTTCTAAGTTTTGACATGGGTATAACCAGTGAAACCATCACCAAAATCAAGATAACGAGTGTGTATTTCACCCCCAAAAGCTTTCTCATGACGCTTGCATCTCCTACAAACCCACATAACAATTATGTGTACTGTATTTATTTTAGTGAAGTGTCGGTTGAAATCTTTTGCCCATTCGTTACTGAGTTTTTATGTATCTCCCAGTCTGTGGTTTGTGTATTTGTTCTTTAAGCAGTGTCCTTCTAAGAACAGATGGTCTTAATTGTGATAAAGTCCTGCTTATCAATTTATTTATCATTAGAATTCTGGAAATTATTGCTTTATGTATTTCAAAATCATGTTATTAGGTGAAAACAATTTTGAAACTTTTCTATCTTCCTGGTGAATTGAGCATTTTATCATTAGGAAATGAAAGTATAATGTTTATGACTCATAATACTTGTTGCATTTGAGTTTCACTGTTACTTTTTCTGGAGTAGCACATCCCTCGGGGCAAAAGTGACTGTGGGTGGTGGTTCTTCCTCCTCACCTTCTCTCAGTTAGGCCAAGTAATGTGTCATTGTGAGAGCGCTTCAAAGCTTTAAGAAAAAATTCCAACACTTTAATTATTTTCAGCAGGATAGTTGATCTGAACTCCTTTGTTGGATGTTTTTTTAATTTATATCTGCCATATTGTTAAACCGTCGTTTACTTCTAACAAATTCTCCATGTTTTTATTTGGATTTTCATGGTGGACCATTATCATCTGCACGGTTTCAGGCTTTACTTATTCCTTTCCAACTTTTATATCTGTAATTGTTTGTATTGTTTTATCACAATACTAGGACCTCTAATATAATGTTAAATAGAACTACTAACATTCTTGTTTTGTACCTGATTTTAAAACAAATGCTTCTAGGGATTTTACTACTAAGAATAATTTCTGTAGGTTTTTACTAGATACCTTTAGTTGTTTCAAGGAAGTTCCCTTCCATTTCTCCTTCACTAAAAGATGTTTTTCCCTCATGCCTTCGACTTTGTTTTGTTAATATCAAATATTCAAAGTAAAATATTTATTTTAGCTAATATTTTATTTTGAATATTTATCTTTCAATACTATTTGAATTTGATTAAATGCTTTTTGTGCATTCATTGAGAAGGCCCCAGGGTTTTCTTCCTTTACCCCATCAATATGTGGTGAGTTACCAGTGGTTACTGAATTCTCTATTAATTTATCATCGCATTCCTGTGGTAAATCCATTTTGGACACGTTGTATTATCTTTTCATAAATTACTAGACTCAACTTGCTAACAAACTTTAAGTAAGGAATTTAGTGTCAATGTTCATGAGTGGAATAACCCTGCAATTTTCCTTTTCCCTGTTGCCCGTGTCTTAATTTGTTATCCATGTTATACAGACTTTATTGAGTATGTAGGGGAAGTTCCCACTTTTTCAATGCTCTAGAAGAATTCATATAAAATTGGAATTGTTTATTTCTTGAAAATTTAGTGTAAATAACTTTCAAAGTCATAAACTTTGTGTTGTATGTGTTATGGAATTTTTTTCAATACTGATTCAGCTTTCCATTTCATTTTGTGTCAGTTTTTGTTCACTTTAATTTTCCAGTAATTAACTTCATTTATTAAATTCATTCACATGTATTTATTCAGAGTATTCAGTTAATGACTTCTTATCTCTGTTTCTGTACTTATGTATTTTTACATTTAATCTTTAAATTTGTACTTTATTTCTTCCTTCTTGGTCAGTATTCCCAAAGCTAGATTACCCTTTCCAAAGAATCAATTTTTGACTGACCAAATTATTTTAACATTCTATTACCTTCTTTTTCCTTATTCTATAATTCTTGTTCTCTCTTTAAAATGGAGAGTGTATAATTTAGATTTTTCAGCCATTTTGGTTTTCAAATATAAACATTTAAGGTTAAACATTTCTCTTTATGTACTGTTTGCTACATCCCAGGATTTCTGATACATTTTATTTTTATCATTTTATTCTAATTCTTTTTTTTTTTATCCGTACCAAAAGACATTTTTTTCATTGCTTTTAGAGAGAGAGAAAGAAAGAGAGAGAGAGAGAAACACTGATGCAAGAGAGAAGCATCAATTTGTTGCCTCCATTCTGGCCCAGAACCACAACAGGTTACGTGCCTGGATGGGGAACAGCACCCACAACCCTTCAGTTATGGGATGACCCTCCAACCACCTGAGCCACACAGGCCAGGGCTGGACTGATTCTTAAAAAATTTCCATTATCATTTCTTTAACCCATGAGTTATCAAGGTGTGTGTTTTAAAATTTCTAAACATATAGAATTCTTCATCTAATTTTTGTTCTTGTCTTTTAAATGAATTGTTGTGACCATTTTCACCTTTGACTAGTTTTGCCTGTTCTATAATTTTGTACCAGTTGATTCATATTATATGTAGGCTTTTTATTTGGCTTCTTCCACTCAGCATTATATGAGATTCATCAACATTTGTTAATTGAAAGAGTTCATTCCTATTTATTGCTATGTAGTATTCTGTTATGTAAATATATCACAATTTGTTTATCCATTGCCTGTTGATGGACCTGGATTGTTTCCAATGTTTGGCTATTGTTTTTTTTATGTTATTTTTTTTTTAATTGTTGTTCAATTACAGTTGTCTGCATTTTCTCCCCACCCCTCCACCCCGCCCCACCCCACCCCACCCCACCCCACCCCAGCCAAATGGGTTTTTTTTAAGATTTTACTCATTATTTAGAGAGGGGGAAGAGAGAAAGAGAGGGAGAGAAACATCAATGTGGTTGCCTCTCATGTACCCCCCACCGGGGACCTGGCCTGCAACCCAGGCATGTGCCCTGACTGGGAATCAAACTGGCGACCCTTTGATTCACAGGCTGGTGCTCAATGACTGAGCCACACCAGCCAGGGCTGGCTATTGTTAATATAATGGCTACTAATACTTTTTCACAAGTTTTTCTGTCGAATGTTTTAATTTCTCCTCGACAAAACGGAAATGCTGGTTTGAAGGACAGATGTATCTTTAATTTTATGAAGAGTTACTCAAACTTTTCCAAAGTGGTGTTATGATTTTATATCCCCACGAACAGTTCCAATTGATCATTGTGCCAATATTTAGTATTATTCTCTTATGAATTCTGGATACAAGTCCTTTGTCAAGCATATGAGTTGTGAATAATTTGTCCCAGGCTTGGCCTGCCTTTCCATTTTCCTTTTTTAAAGGATTTTATTTATTTTTTAGTTTTAGAGAGGGAGAAGGGAGGGAGAAAGGGAGAGAAACATTGATCTGTTGTCTGTAGCACGCCCCCAACCGGGGACCTGGCCCGCAACCCAGGCTTGTGCACTGACCAGGAATCTAACCGGTGATCTTTCGCTTTGTGGGACAATGCCCATCCACTGAGCCACACCAGTCAGGGCCCTTTTCCTTTTCTTAATGGTGTCTATTAAGGAAGAGAAGTTGTTGATTTTGATTGTCTAATTAATCAATTTTTTCCTTAGTGGCTATTGGTTTTATATTTTATCTAAAACATAGTCTCCAAATCATGAAGATATTCTTTCATTCTTTCTTCTAAAAGCTAAAGCTGTAGTTGTAGCTTTTTCATTTAGACCTATGATCCTTCTGGAACTAGTTTTTGTGTTTGGCATGAGATAGGTGTCAAGTTTTATTTTTGTTTGCAATGTATATCCAATTGTTTCAGAACCATTTGTTAAAAATATGTTCCTTTCTATATTAAATTGCTTAGGTGACTATGCCAAAAATCAGTTCACCATATACCGGTATATATAGGTGTATTTCTAGACTCTCTTTGTTGTACTATGTTATACTTGTGCTAATATTACGTGCTTTTGACTACTGTAGCTTTATGATGAAACTTGAAGTTCAGTAGTGTACGTCTTTGTTATTCTTTAAGATTATGTTGACTACTTTAGGTCCTTTGTGTTTCCATGTGAATTTGAGGTCTGCTCATCAATTCTACTTTAGAAAAGAGTACAAGTGTTGATAGTGGACATGTCTGCCTTGTTCTTGCTTTGGAATAAAATATTATACATTGCATTACTGCACTTTCCATAGATATTCTTTATCTGATTAAGGTAGTTCCTATTTATTTCTAGTTTGCTGAGAGTTTGGGGTTTCCAAAATCATGAATGCGTGTTGCATTTTGTCAAATACTTTCTATCCAAAGAGATGATCATGCAATATATTGTTAACAGTTTATTATCTTGACTTTTAAATGGTAAATCAACGTTGTACTCCTTTGATAAACCCCACTTGGTTGTGATGTATTATCCTTTTTGTGTATTAATGAATTTTATTTTCTAATATTTTGTTCAAGATTTTTCATCTATATGCGATAGACAGACCCTGGCCAGTGCCCCAGGAGGAGCCAAGGGGAGAGGTGCAGAGGAAGCACCGCGTTGCCTGGGTAACCAGGCTAGCTTGGCGTGCAACACAGATCCTCCTCCTCCTCATCCTCTCCTCCCCCTTCTCCTCTTTCTCCTCCCCTCTCCCCCTCCCCCTAGGGGAAGCCATTGCGCTGAACTTATGGAAGGCTAGCACGGGTGATTGGCTAAGGGAAAAGCCCTCTACTCCCTTAGAAGTCGATGGATACCTGTCAGTCTAGCCCGAGAGGAGATAGGATTGGTTGGGTTGGGGGACAGACCCTCCCAAAGCGTGCGGAAGTTGGAGCACCTGGCCTGGCCCACAGGGGTAGATTGTATAAATTGAGGGAAGGGAGAGCCCCACTCTAGAACCCACTGCTGGCCCAGATGTGCGGGCCACTTGCTTTGCGGCTGGCAGAGACTAAAGCCAGAATGCAACCTGAAACAAGGCAAGCTACCTGGATAATCATGCAGTGGCCACCTGGGGTTCCCAAAGGACTGTATTTTTTCAGTGGAAGAAGGAACTGTGTAGGTATAGCCTTCAACTAGTCTGACATAGGGAGGCTGGGTTTTCTGGAGGGGATGGACTTTGAGGCAGAAGCCTGCCATCCCGCCAGATTCTGCAGCTTTTGGGTAAAAATTCTTTCCCTTTCCCACCAAACCACTGCCTCTGAAATTTGCCTATATGGGTGACCGCGCGCAGCGGAATCCCACTTCTATTTGGTAAAAAGTATAAAATGTTGGTCTATAGCTGTTTTTCCCCCCATTCTCTACCTTGTATTAGGGATATGTGGGTGAATCAAGGGAATTATTCTCTGCTGTCAATAAATCTTTAAGATTGAATTAGGTATTAATTCTTCCTTACATGGTTTATAATGCACCAGTAATCTTCTGGGACAGGAGTTATTTTTAGGCAGATTTAAAAATATAAATTGCTTTTTACGTTAATAGTGCAAATCAGGTTTTGTATTTCTTGAGTCAGTCTTGGTTAAGTTCTGTTTTTCAAAGTTTTGTTCACTTCCCCTAAATTGCAAAACTTACTGGCTTATTAAGTTGTTCACATTATTATTCTTTTAAAGGGCTATGGACTCGATAGATATTCCATCTTTGATGAAATTAATAATTCATATTTTTTCTGGGTTGTTCTTGCTAATCATCTACCAATTTATTAACTTTTGGGAAAAACTAATTTTGGCTTTGTAAAATTATTTATTCCTGCTTATTTTTCTAACTTCAAGTGGAAATTAAGATGATTTGAATGAAGCCCTCTTCCTAAACATGTCAAGCTTATTTTCCTCTAAGCACTGCTTTAGCTGAATCCCACAAATTTTTGCATTTTGTCATGTGGTTTAAAAAAACTAAGTTCTCTTATTTTTTGACTCATTTGATGTTTAATTTTCCAATATTATTTTCTAGCTATTGTACTGTATTTACTCCCAGTATACTTCCTGTGGTGAAGGATTCAATCATCTGAAACTCATTTAGACTTGTGTGACCCATCATCATATGATCTTGCAGAAACTTTCACGTGCATTTGACAAGTTGTTGAGTATACTGTACACTAAGTATCAGTTAGGTCAAGGTAGTTGATATTGTCATTCAGATAGTATTTTTAAAAATATATCCTATCAATTCCTGAGGGTTGTTAAAATATCAAACTGTAATTGTGACTTTGAGTTTTTGTTGTATTTTAACAGCCCTACCATGAAGCTGCACACATAATTGGTTTTTTTACTGATTATCACTCCAAGTTTATAATTAGTGCTGGCGTGGCACATCTTTTCCCACCCTTTCTTTCAAACTATTTGTACATTTGTATTTAGTGTCTCTCCACCTTTTAGTTTAACAATCTCCACCTTTTAACTGAGAACTTGTGTACTTACATTTAATATATTTATTGGAATCATTAGTGGACATCCTTAGTTTGTTGCTGTTTTAGGAGAAAAGCACTTTTTGCTCTTACATCTATTTGTTGCTATTTGTTTCTATTTTTCTTGTCACTTTTTGTTAATCTTTCCCCACCTTCATTTAGTCAATCATTTTGGTGTTTCATTTTGATTCTCGTAAGCGGCCATAGCGCTTTGCATTATTTTTTACCAGATGCTGTAAGGACTTTTAACATGCACCTGTATTACAATCTACTGAGTATTATACTCCTTTACATTAAGACTTATGAGACTTAAAACAGAATAGTTCATTTACCCACATCCTCTGAAGTACAAGTCTGGGTAGGAGAGAGGTTCTTTAGATAATTAAAAACTAGGTAGTATACAGATATGGTTTCTATTTTTGCTCCTTAACCTAGTACATGGTCTTTTGATTTTTCAAACTGCAAATACAAAAGCTAAGTAAATAGGTTTTACCAAAACAACAGTATTTTTCAAATTTTGTTTACAGACTTTCTACATGGAGTTATTAATCTATGCATCCTGTATCAGAAGACTATTAACTGACAGAGAATAGTACAAACCTCTTCTAGTTTTTCCTTCTAATGTTAAAAACCTGAAGGACATGTTTAAGACATTTTACTCTGAAATTTGTTCCATCTTGCCTCTGTGTTATTATTAGTCATTACCAAGATATTAATACCAACTCTGGGGACAATTTCAGAGACTCACTGTTAAAAGTAAACCAAACCAAATTTGCCCTGGCTGGTGTGGCTGAGTGGATTGAGCTCCAGCATATTAACCGAATGGTTCGATTTCCAGTCAGGGCACATACCTGGGTTTTGGGCCAGGTCCCTGGTTTGGGGCATGAGGGAGGCAACCAATCTGTCACATGTTGGTGTATCTCTCTCCCTCCCTTCCCCTCTCTTTAAAAATAAGTAAAATCTTCAACAACAAAAAGTAAACCAAACTCAATCACCTCAGTAATATGAAAGCTATTACTCCCAGTGTCCAAAACACTGTCAAGTACTCTACTCTGTTTTCTAGAACATTTACATTTCCCAACAGAATTAAAACAGAATTGTTTGGGAAAAGCTACCATTTACTAAGACCAAGGTTTGGAACATTATGTTAATGCTTCACATACACTGTCTTACTTAATATTCACAACCCGTAGGTAACTACTTAACTATCCCCATTTTCTAGTTGAGTAAACAGAACAAAAATTAGTTCATAAGTTTGCTCAGTCAATAAAATAAACATTACTAATATTCAAATTTCATATATGTGACTTAGGTCTTTCTATATCCATACCTTGCATTCTTAAACATGGTTCTACACTGTTTATGTAAGGGGAGAAAGTAGATTGGAACTCCCAGGAGAGGTCCTTCAATCCAGTTTTGTGATTAAAAGGATTGAGGAGAGGTTAAGGAATCCACTTGTACTGGGTTGGCCAAAAAGTTCATTTAGTTTTTTCTGTAAGATGGCTCTAGTAGTGCTTAGTTGTCTTTAACATCATTCGAAACAATTTCATTAGATTGTATTGTGACAACTGTCATATCATTTTAAAAAAACATCAGAACTGGTGAATTTTTGTGCAGTCATTTTAATATTGAAGATGGAAGAAAATATGCAACATTTTCAGATTATGATATTTCAAGAAAGGTAAAAATGCAACTGCAACAAAGATTTGTGCAGTGTATGGAGAAGGTGCTGTAAATGATCAAACACGTCAAAAGTGGTTTGCAGACTTCTGGTCAAGATGGTGGTATAAGCAGACATGGTTCGCCTCTTCCCACATCAAAACTACAACTGAAATGTAGAACCATCACTCAGAACCGTCAGAAATTGAGTTAAATGGAAGTCTGACAACTAAGAAATTAAACACTTCTGTTGAGACTAGTAGGAGGGGCTCAGACACAGAACAGGTTGGTCCCACACCCATGTGTGGTAGGCAAAAATTCGGGAGGGATATCTCAGGAGCAAGGAGTCCCAGCCCCACATCAGACCCCCAGCACAGGGTTCCAAGGCCATAAAATAAGTCCCCACAACTTCTGGCTGCAAAAACCAGTGGGGATTTAGCCAGTGGAAGAAACTTCTGGAGCCCAAAGCAGTTCCTCTTAAAGAACCCACACACAGTCTCACCTACTCAGACTCACTCCCTCTGAGCTCCAACACCAAGGCAGTGCCCCTTGAAGGAACCACTGGTATACAGGGAGAAACTGAAGTGTCTGACATCAAGGCAAGCAAAGGCCATTGCCCCTTTTCTCAACCCTCCCCCTACAAAGCCAGCAAGCTAGTGCCATATCTGAGACTCCATCAACCCGGCATACAATGTTTGACCTGCCTTGGAGATCCCCAGAGACTCTGCCCCACCCACCCAGGCTGGTTTGCCGTATGAATGGCTGGTCTTGGCTCCTGCTTCAAAACTTCCTAAATCTTATCTAACAAGCAACAGCTGGCCTCAGTGAACTATAACCCTGGCATTAGCAGCAGCCAGCCCAGATTCACAACTTGGCTTTGCCTGGGACTCTCCAGTTCCAGCACAAATAGCAGACATATGATTGCTTGACAGCTCAGGAAGGGTGGCCCTGGGGCAAAACACAGGTGGGGACTGACTTTGACCTGCACCACCAGGGACACCCTAAGGCCAGTGCACCCAGTGGACAGCTACAGACCACACCAGAGCACCACCACCCTGCCCCTGCATAACTGATCCTCCACAGAGCATGGAAGATGGTGGTAAGTGGTCACAGCCAATCTTTGCAGCTGACTGGCCTGGGTAAATCCCTCCCATTGATCTGCCAACAGCAATCAAGAGTCAAGTATAAGAGGAGGGTGTACTCAGCCCACATGAAGAGTGCATCAAGTATGCAGCTTTGGTTGATATGGGAGGCTGGGCCACTGGACCCTACAGGACACCTAATACATTAGGCCACACTACCAAGACACACAGTCAAAGCAACTCTACCAAATATATAGAAATAAACACAGGGAGGCTGCCAAAACAAGGAGACAAACATGGCCCAAATGAAAGAACAGATCAGACCTCCAGAAAAAGAGCTAAATGAAATGGAGATACGCAATCTATCAGGTGCAGAGTTCAAAACACTAGCTATAAGGATGCTCAAGGAACTTAGTGAGACCTCAGCACAGCATCATAAAAAAAGATCCAGTCAGAAATGAAGGATACACTAATTGAAATGAAGAACAATTTACAAGGAAACAATAGTAGAGTGGATTAAGCCAGGAATTAAAACAGTAAGATTTGGAATGTAAAGAAGCAAAAAAAAAAAAAAAAAAAAAAAAAAAACCCCCAGAAGAAAAAAGAACCCATGAAAATGAGGACAGTTTAAGCAGCCTCTGGGACAACTTCACGAGGTCCAACATTCACAGAATAGGGGTGCCAGAAGAAGATAAGGAGCAAGAAATTGGAAATCTATTTGAAAAAATAGTGAAAGAAAACTTCTCTAATTTGGTGAAGTTAATAGACATTCAAGTCCAACAAGCAGAGTCCCAAACAAGATGGCTGCAAAGAGGCCCACTCCAAGACACATAATTAAAATGCCAAAGGTTAAAGATAAAGAGAATTTTAAAAGCAGCAAGAGAGAAATTACTACCTATAGGGGAATTAGTTTCCAGAAGACTGTCAGCTGATTTCTCAGAAGAAACTTTGCAGGCTAGAAGGGATTGGCAAAAAATATTCAAAGTCATGAAAAGAAGGGATCTACAGCCAAGAGTGCTCTACTAAGCAAAGCTACCATTTAAATCAAAGGGCAGATAAAGAGCTTCCCAGACAACAATTTAAGGAGTTCATCACCACGAAAGCAATATTATATGAAATATTAAAGGGACTAATTTAAGAAAAAGATCGTAACTATGAACAAAATGGCAAAAACTACAAATCTATCAACAATTCAATCTAAAAAAACCTAAGCAAACAAGAACAGACAGTAACATGGATATACAGAAAGTTTTGATGGTTGTCCGATTAAGAGTTGTATAGAGGAATGAGTGAAGAGGTGAAGGAATTAAGTACAAATAGGTAGTTACAGAATAGCCATGGGGATGTAAAGTACAGTATAGGAAATAGAGCAGCCAAAGAACTTACACATGACCCATGGAGATGAACAATGGTGGGGGGGGGGGGGGGATTACCTGAAACAGTGGTGGGTGCTCGGGGAGCAAAGAGGGAAAAAATCAGGACAACTGTAATGATATAACCAATAAAATATAACTTTTTAAAAAGTGGTTTGTGAAGTTTCTCTGTACTATTGACATTTTGGCCAAATCTTTGCTGCTGGGCTGTCTTATGCATTGAAAGATATTTAGCAGCACCCCCAGGCCTCTACCCACTACAAGTCAATAGTGGCTGATAGCTGACATACTCAAAATATCCAAATCAAAGTTATTGGTGAAAATGAAAAATGTATCTTTTATTTTACAGAAAAACAACACATGGACTTTTTACCCAACCCAACAGTAAATGCATGGAACTTAAAGGCTGACAACTAAGAAGAAATGGAAAAAACTAAAAACTAGCTATAAAAACTCAAAGTCTTGGGTCATATTCAGAGGCACAAACGACTAAAGGAGTTTATAATAAACACATCAAGGACCTAACTACACAACAGAAAACCACTATACCTAATGAACCTGAGTTGTTGAGAGTTAACATCATATTCACATGAGTATTATTAAAAACATGGAGAAGTACGTAATAGTTAACAAAAATCGGTTAAATTTTTATGTGTAGGTTGAAAGCGTGAAATTCACTTAAATGACACAGTATGTTTCCCATTAGTCATCTATACCAAGTTCATGAAAGACTTCTTCCTCCAAAACAGTTTAATAGATTTATGTTAAAGACAACATGTGTATTGAAAGTAGCAATTTTATTTGAGTTAAAATTATTTACAAAAACCCAAAGACATACTTCATGAAACTGGTACAAACTATTTTTTCCTGCCGTTGGCTTTTGCTCCAAAGATCACAGCTGAGAAATACTGTATAAAATAAAAATAAGATTGAATTCAGAAAAGTACTCTACTGCTCTAATTTCCAATTGGTAGTATTTACAGAAATATTTACAATGGAAAAAACATTACTTTAAAACTTTAATTTGTAAGTCAGCCTCAAGTACCCTAAAATGCAGAGTTCTCTGAGGGTTAAACACACAAATGCACTGCAGTTTGGTGAGGTGATTTCTCCCCCACCTTGCCCCACCAAAATCTACATGTCTATCAGTGCTTGACAATTAGTTATTATTTAAATAACAAAACAAAAAACTGTTAAACACTGAGGTAAATCAATTCTCAAATGATTACCAGTGTAACAGAAAAATGTAGTTCGCCCTGATTGTTCTCATCCAAATATTTCTTACCGCCTGTCATGTCAGTTTTACCAAAAATCTGTTCTTTTCTTAAATCAATGATTAATAAATATCAATGTATTTTAAAATTAAACAAAATATATCTAATGCAATTTTAAGGATATCATTTACTGATACGCTTTTAAAATACCTGGCTAGGCTAGCTTTTATACTCAGGGCAAATACAACCTCAGTCTTTCCCAAGTTACACTGGCATACTATGCTCTCAAAAGGTGATGGGTGGGGTCGGAGTAGGTAGGAGGAAGAAGAAAACAATTTGCCTGGAACCAGTTACTTCCTTATAGATTTCCCAACAATCTGCATTATCAAAAATAGGAAGACATTAGAAGGCAGCCACTGCATTAAAAAACATTACAGCTGGCACTGATACAAGAGCCCCGATTTGTCACTTTATACAAGGAAATAACAAAGTCTAAATGAGTAAAAATTAGACTTTTAGCTATTTTCCCCAGTACACACCAAACTAATATTTTTATGGCTTCAAGTTTTACAAATCCAATAACGAAACATGATATAACTATCTGAAAGGTATTTAAAAATATTAAAGAAATAGATCTCTGCAATGCCTGTGTTCAGGCCCAATCTATTTTAAGATAAAATGTATAACCAGTGGTCTGAACAATAACACAAGAAAAATTTGCAATGTTGTGAAATTAAATATATGTTTTGTGTTTCATGACTATTTTTCAAACAACACACTGCTCTATGAACTAAGAATCTGAATGGGGGGGGGGGGAAGGATCTTTTCTATACCAGCAATTTAAGGCTTTGCGTTTATGCATTTGATCCTGTCACTCTACAGAAGAATATACACGTTATCTGGAAACATGAATTCCACATTGGTGTTTTAGCTTTCTTATATTTACTGTACTGAACATTAGAAAATATATCTAGAGAGTCCTCCAATAAAACTTAATAATGTTTCAAGAGCCTCCCCTAACATTAAGCGTAAACTACCCTGGGTTTGTCTATTTTGCGTCATCCTTTAACAGGGCACATCATCTTATTTAATAGTCCCTTAAGCTGTTGTTTTCTTGAGTCTATAGTTATGACTTATTATGATAACATAATGAACATGGTCATGGTCTCTCGAAGTGAAAAATAGTTTCACAACCCAAATCAAATCAAGAAAAAAAAATAGGCTATTCATCCCTTGTGTCTTTGGATTCCATCTAATTTTAAATATAGACAGTAGTTCAGGGAACAACAAGAAAAATAATTCACAAAATTATTAGAAGCTTTATTTACGATTGGAATCATTCAACAAAATAGCAAAAGCAAATGAGCCTGAAAAAAGGAACTAAGCTGTTGTCTAGAATGTCCTCAGAACATTCAATACCTCAGTAGCTAAGCTGCCTTTGCACCTGGCTGGCATGACAACAGTGGCTCAACATACACAGCAGTTGCACTAACAGCAGCACAAATTTTCCCCTTAAAACTTGCCCAGAGTAAAGCAAGAAAACAAGGGGATAGTATAAACTCTGCCAAAGTAAGTGTAATTAAATACTGCATGGAATTAACAGCCTGAACCTTTTCCCTCATTTTTGATAGCTGCAGATTGATGTAGTAACTGTCATTTAGCAAATGCAGAATGCATGACGAAGAAATCAGGAGGCCTTAAAAATCCAAATGTGAATGATACTGATGAATGTTCTTGGTATATCTTCAAGGACTTCTTTCATGACTTTTCTTTGTCTAAAGAATAGCTCCAGCATTACCAAGCACCTGAAGCAAAGGTAAAGCAGCTAGCAATGTTCCAAGTATTCAATCACTCTAGAGATAGATTTCTGGCCTGTGGTTCCAACAGCACACTGAAAGGGGGAGAGTGAAGTGGGTAGAGAGGAAGTAACAGTTAATATTTTACAAATTTTTAAAAAGTATTACATCAAAGCATAAATTCTTTTGCTTTACTAAACTGAACACTATGAATCAAAATGCACTGAGATTAAAATGTGGCTTTGATAATATAGTTATCAATATATTTGGACATAATACTTAACAATTATCTTAAAAGAAATAGAGCATACTTATTAAAAGAAGATCCCTTTGCCTTCCACTCTATGGCCATAGTATTTTTATTTCTACTGTCATTAATGTATCATACTTATATTTAAAACCACAGAAGTTGCAATAAAAGTTACTTACAGTAAGATTCATAAAGCTCAGAAATTTTTTGAGCATCTCTGTCATTATTGAAAAGTCCCCTTCAGGAAGATACTCCCTCACAGTGGTCACATTAATCTGAGGAAATATCAAAGAAATATTGGTCAGTGGCAGAAAACATGACCTTGACCTTGCACTGTGTTGGTGGTTTTGGAACACATTCTGTTCCAAACTTCTGCAGGGTCCCTGAAACTCCTCGGTTAACAATTTCCTTTTTCCATACTCCTTAACTGTGCTTGCATGTGTGCATATATGCCCCCATTCCCTAGCCCATCCTATCCACAGAAAGGAAAAAGGTAAAGCTGGCAAGGCTATAAAAGAAAATTATGTGTGCATATTTATTTACTTTTGTAAATACGCATAAAAGTGCCTAAAAGAAAATGTGCCGTTGAGTGTGCGTGTTTATGTGTTATTACGGGGGAGGAGTGTTAGGAGAGGAGGAGGAAGGAGTGCAGATTTAAAAAGTTACACTTCAGAATGCACTCAAGAGCTGCTTATGAAATAGAAAGAAAAAGATCAAAGAACATTTCTCACGTTTCATAGGTGAAGTCAACTAATTATGTAGGTTAGGAATTAACTAGATCTTTTCCAAAGGTAAATCTAGTATAATCCAGGAGGAGAATGTCATCAAAACAGGAGAGATTAAGGTGTTTCCCTACATTGTTAGCCAGAGGCAGCCAAACTATATATAAACCAGTCTGTTTTAAGAAAAATATACAACCTGCTTTAAAAACTGTTCTATTTCGCCTTTTGGCTCTCTGAACAGCACCACGGCAGTCGGCAAAAACAAGCACCTTACAAAAGGCAGCAAAAAAAGGGAGCCAAGAAGAAAGTGGGTGATCCATTTTCTAAGAAAGATTGGTATGATGTAAAAGCATGAGCTATGTTCAACGGAAAAAATAGTGGAAAACTATTCAAGGAACCAACATCATATCTGATGGTCTCAAGGGTCATGTTTTTGAAGTAAACCTAGCTGATCTACCAAATGAGGAAGCTGCATTTAAAAAATTCAAGCTAATTACTTAAGGATGTTCCAGGCAAAAACTGCCTAATTTCTATGGATCTTCCAGAAACAAAATGTGCTCCATGGTCAAAAAATGACATACCATGATTGAGCTCATGTTGATGTCAAGACTTACTGATGGTTATTTGCTCCATCTGTTCTGTAGGTTTTACTGAAAAAAACAATCAGATTTGGAGGACCTCTTATTCTCAATTATATACAGGTCTGCCAAATCTGGAGACAATGATGGGAATCATGACAGAAGGTGCAAACAAATGACTTGGAAGGAGTGGTCAATAAATTGATCCCAGACAACACTGGAAAAAATAAAGAAAAGGCTTGCCTCTATTTATCTGCTCCATGATGTCCTATTAGAAAAGTCAAAATGCTGAAGCAGCCCAAGTTTGAACTGGGAAAACTCAGGTTAGCAGTTCTGGAAAAGTTACTGGGGATGAGATAGGTTTTAAAGTTGAAGGAGCTTATGGATGGATGTAAGCTCTCAGTCCAAGAATCTGTTTAACATTCAAACTTAATGGTGACAAACAAAAAATCTTATTTGTGGGGAAATGAACTATTTCAGTATGTATTTAAAATGCTTTAAAAATTCCTAATGAATATAAAGGAAAGCTCTTTTAAAAAAGTTCACCTGTAATAAAAAACAAAAGAAATATGTTGTCCTGAGGTTGGGGGTGAGGGATGGGCAGGGGCAAGAGTGCTTCTGATTTGAGTTTTGTTGATGGGGGCAGGGAAGGAGAAACTACAATTACTCTCTTTTAGGAAATCTGCCATGAGTCCCCTCTCCCATTTTTTGTTCTTGTCTGGGTACTTTTGAAATTGTAAAGAAGCAAAATATTGGTACAAATACAGCTTCAGAAAAGATCTAGTAAAAAACATTTCTAAAACAGTGCTCACTTCAGTAGCACATATACTAAAATTGAACAATACAGAGAGCATTAGCACTGCCCCAGTGCAAGGATGACAGGCAAATTCATGAAGCGTTGCATATTTTTGAAAATAGGGGAAGGGTTGTCAAGGAATATATATAAGGACCCACAGACAAAGCCAAAGGGGGTAGGATCGAGGGTGGGAGGTGGGGATGGGTAGGGCAGGGGGAGAGGAGGAGGAAAATGGAGACAACTGTACTTGAACAACAATTAAAAAAATGTTGCTAAAATAACCACGTGCTAAGATATGTGCTATCAGTCACCCATATTCTAAGTGAACCTCCCCACCAAAAGCCACCATAGGTCCCCCTAGCACAAATCTTGTAACTAAGACACTTAATGGTTTTTACCAAATGTTTTAAAAATATACTGAAGTGGAGGATATAATAAGGGTAATAGCCATGGTAAAGCTGGATTTAAGAATGTCTTTGACTGAGCCCTGGCTGGTGTGGCTCAGTGAATTAAGCGCGGGCCTGTGAGCCAAAGTGTCGCTGGGTTGATTCCCACTTGGGGCACATGCCTGGGGTTACGGGTCAGGTCATTCGAGAGGCAACTACACATTGATGTTTCTCTCCTTCTCTTTCTCTGTCTCTTCCCCTCTCTAAAAATAAATAAATAAAATTTAAAAGAAAAAGAAAAAAGAATGTCTTTAACCATTCTCTAGGGAAGAGGCTTGATAGTACAGTGGTAAGAAGAGTAGTGTGGTAGGTACAAAAAGAACAGGAGGAAACAGCATAGCCTATTTGGGAAATTTAGAAAGTATCCAAGGGGTATGAGAGACTGAGAAATTGGAGAAGTAGTTTTAAGTCTGGGGTCTTATAGTAGTAAACAAAGCCATCATTCTCTAAATGAAGGTGAGACAAGAAGGATTCATAAAGAGGAGTTATATGATCAAATATGCTCTTAAGGAAGTTAGCTCTGGTGGCAGTATACTAGATTTCAGGAATGGAGAGAGTCAAGAGAGCAGACCACCAGGGGACTGACCACTGCATACACCAGGCGCTTGGTGAACAATGGAAAATGACACCAAGTCTCCTAGGCTTTCTAAGCATGATATCCTTCACTGTAGCATTTACTGTGCACAACCACCTGCTTTCCTCTCTTCCACTTACACACTGGGCAAACAAATTTCCTTCATATTTTGTGATTATCAGCTAGCTTTTTTGGGTTACTCATAATGATTCCCAAGGCAAGAAAGACACCTGGGCTCTATGACTTCAAAACATTCCCCACAACATAGAGACCTTATCATTTTTTTTTAGAGACTTAACATAAAACGAATAGGAAAGATGTCCCAAGACAGACCACATGGGGCAATAAAACAAGCTAATTTCAAGAACCATTATTTAAGAAAGAACATGACTGAAACAAGAGTGTTCAGAATAACCTAAAATTTAAATACTTTGCCCCCCGCTTTCCTTTTTGAGATCCTCCTCTTCCTTCTTCCCTTTGTTGGAACAGCTTAGTTGAAGAGATTCACCGAAAGAAAATGAAGATTTCGCAGGGCTCTCCAGAGCCATGATGAGAAATTTGTTCTTGATCCTAAAAGTAGTGGTGCCAGAAAAGGGCCATAACAAAGTGGGCTACTGTGCATTTAGATCAGAGGTTGACTACAATATAAACATGGAAGACATAAAAGATTCAGAAAAATATATAGGACTTAAGACACATGGATATGGGATGGGAGGGGCACGGAGGTGTTGTAGGACAGGGGAGGTAGGGGAAAGGCAATACAGAAAACTGGGTAAGAAAAATGAGAAAGTGTTGGTGGTAGATAGGCCCACAGCATGAATGCCTCTCCTGAAAAAGCCCTTCACATTATCACTGTGCTTTTTTTCTTCCTATCTTCCAGTCTCAAAAAAGAGAAGTTACCCTTTCCACTACAAAACAGACACTCTTTCTTGCCTCCTGAACACCTAAAAAACCCCTTACTTTCATTTTAAAATTTTGCTCTTCTACTGGTCCCTTCCCTTGAAAAAGAAAAACAAAAGGCAAAAACAACTGAACAACCCCACCTAATGAGTTCCCCATTTTAAAGCAGACCCTCCCAAAGCCAGAACCATCCACTTCTGTGCTCTCTCAGCACCAGACTGACTGGACATTCACACTTCTTGTAGTTAAATCACAATGATCTAAATCTCATATGGTAGCACCATTTTCCTGGCCAGTGAGTACTTTAAACAAAAGCATGTGAGCCTATACCAGCCAAGATGAGGGGAAATCTACTTGCTGTAGCAAGTGGGAATGGGTCCTACGAGGGGGGGGAAAAAAGCATTACTCTGAAAAATGAATATACAGAAAGAGGCCACCATGTTCTGCTAGATACAGCTAGAGCCAGCACAGGGCCATGAAGACAACTTGCAAAGGAAAAGTAGAGTTTAAAGACAGAAATTATCGGAGTCCCTGGTATCACTGAGGCTAGACTTTTCCATCTTAAGCCAGCTGAGCGTACGTTTTATATTATGCTTTTATTTTAACCAAAGGTTTGTGAACTGATTCATCATCCATTAGTCAAGAATATTCTCATTAAACCCAATATACTGTTACTTTGGAATGTACCTTTAAAGTTCTCCCAAATTCAAAATAGTCACGAGAATTTAAGGTACAGCATAGGGAATATAGTCAATAATACTGTAATAAATATGTTAGTGCCAGGTGGGTACTGGAAATGTAGAACATGTAAAGTACATATGACTATCTAACCACTGTGTTGTGCACCGGAAACTAGTACAAAATAATAATGAATGTAAACTGTAATTGAAAAATAAAATGTAAAAAAGTTCACCAAATTCTTGAAAGTTATCTTTAAAAATTTTTATTTATTTTTAGATAGAGGAAAGGGAGGACGAAAGAGAGGGAGAGGAACATCCATCAGTTGCTTCTCATACATGCTCAACTGGAAACCTGGCCTGCAACACAAGCATGTACCCTGACTGGGAATCGAACTGGCAACCTTGCAGTTTGTAAGGCAATGCCCAATCAATTGAGCCACACCAGTCAAAGTAATAAATAAGTTAATTAGATAATGGTGTGAAGCTGTCACACAGAATCCTTTTTAGCGAACATAAAACAACACTGAATTATTACTTACTGGACTCTCCTGGCAGAGACACCCAAGAAGCAGTGCTGTATATGAGGCCACAATGCAATCCTCCATGTGTTTGCCAGCGTGCTGAAGGGCTAAGAATAAACAAAAAACCGTTAATAGAAAACACAAGAAACCAACAAGTTTATTCAACTCTGCAACAGTTGCCTTATCTTCAAAATTGTTGAACATTGATAAATGATGCTAAGATAATGGGATATCCACACAAATTAACAACAAAACCCCCTCAAATGGAAGATATGAGATAATGAAAAATAATGTAAGAGCTAAAACCATAAAACTCTCAGAAAAAAACATAATCTTTGTGACATTGTTAGAAAATAGTTTCTTAGATACAACACTAAAACCACAAATGACAAAACAAACAAAAAAATAGGTAAGTCAGACTTCATTAAACTTAAAACTTTTTGTTTCAAGATATCATATACCATCAAGAAAGAGAAAAGACAACCCTCAGGATAATATATCTGCATATCATGTACCTGTAATCAGGGTCAGGTATCCAAAATATGTAAAGAATTTGTGCAGCAAAAAGACAAACTAATATAAAGTATGGGCATTTGAATAGATACTTCTACAAAGATATGTAAATGACCACAAAGCATGTGAAAAGATGCTCAACACCATTTATTAACTAGGGAACTGCAAATCAAGTGACATGTACCTTCATACCGACTAGGATAGCTAAAATGAAAGAGACAAATAACTCAGCATGCAGAGAAACTGAAACCCTTATGTGTTGCTGGTAGGAAATTAAACTGGCACAGCCACTTTGGAAAACAATTTGACAGTTGTACATGAAATGTTCATAGCAGCATTATTCCTAACAACCAAAGGTAAACACAAACCCAAATGTCCATCAGTTGCTGACTAGATAAACAAAATGTGATATATATATACAATGGAATATTATTTGGCTATAAAAATGAAATTAAGTACTGAGACATGCTATAACATGGATGAATACTGAAAACATTAGGCTAAGTGAAAAAAGTCAGTCACAAAGGGTCATACTGTATTATTCCACTTATATGAAATGTCCAGAATAGGCAAATCCAGAGACAGAAGTAGATTAGTAGTTTGTAGTGGCTAAGGAGGGAAGAACAAGGGATAATTGTTGTTCATGGGTACAGTTTCTTTTGGGGGTGATGAAAATGTTCTGAAATTAAACAGCAATGATGACCACGCAACTTTATGTATATATTGAAAACTACTCAATTGTTTACTTTAAAATGATGGATTTATCTTATTATGGGGCTTAACTGTATCTCCCACCCAATTTATGTGTTGACCTCAGGATATGACCACACTTGGACATGGGATGTTTCACTAAAAAGACAGCTAACTTAAATGAGGCCATTAGGATAGGCCCTAATAATCTAATATTAACTACTGTCCACATGAGAAATCAGAACAAAGACATTCACAGAGCAAAGACCATGTAAAAACCCAGGGGAATCTGATTATCTACAAGCCAAAAAGAGAGGCTTCAGAAGACACCAACTGTGATGACACCTTGATGTTGGACTTAAAACCTCCATGAGAAAATGAATTCTGTTGTTTAAGCCACTCAGTCTATGGTGCTTTGTTAAGGTAGCCCTCACAAGCTAATACTTATCCCAAATAAAGCTATTATTTAAAAAGACTGCTAAGCAACCAAAAATATTATGCCTAAGGAAACATCAAAATTTAGTAAATGAGAAAATAAAACAGATTTCTTACAATACCAGAACTAATGACATTAGATTTGGAAAGCAATAGGCATAAGAGAAAGACACTGAGAAGCACTGTTGGTGCTTGCTTCCTAACTGGGTGAAAATGAACACGTAACTTAAATTTTCTAACTTAAGTGACATGAAATTATAAGTGGTTATTTTGCAGAACTTGAATAAATCAAGTATCATAGGTCCTGACAACAGGAGGTAATGTTTGGTTAATGAAAACATTACCTTCAGTATATCCCTTACTGTGTTTGCTACCAACTATGTATACAGCACTTGAGAATGATTGTAATTTTTTTTTTATTTTTTTAAAGGATTTTATTTGTTTTTAGAGAGAGTGGAAGGGAGGGAGAAAGAGAGGGAGAGAAACATCAATGTGTGGTTGACCCTCACGTGGCCCCCCCAGGGACCTGGCCCGCAACCCAGGCACGTGCCCTGGACTGGGAATAGAACCAGTGACCCTTTGGTTCGCAGCCCGCACTCAATCCACTGAGCTACACCAGCCAGGGCTGATGATTGTAATTTTTGACAGTAGATCTCAGTTTATAAAGTGAGGCCGATAAAAGAATCTCAAAATTTCAAATCTGTAAAAAAACCTTTAGAGGGCACACTGTTTGGCTGCTTCTCTTTACAGTTAAGTAGGTTGGCCCAGGAAGGAAAGGCAGACCTTTCTGGAACTATACACATGCCTTCCTCACTGCCAGGAAGGCAGCAAGGAACTCCTATGAGCACTGAAATATCAAAGCTTGTGTGCACTGAAATAAAGAGGCCATAAAACAGACTAAATAAAAGACTATAACAACACATGAATTAACAGTATGTTCTGAAGAAAAATAGGCCACTATTTTCCACTTGAATACACCACCCAAAATAAATATACCTTTATTGAGGTCAAGTTCTTCATCCTCCTCCTCCTTCTTATGTTTTTCTTCTGTACCATCAGTCTTTTCAGTTGATACCCACTGTATTTCTCCACTTGTTTCTTGCCACTCTCCACTCTTATCATGCTGAGTGGTGGGAGCATCTTTGATCAACTCATCTGTTTTACTTTCTGCCAACTGGGCTGCTCGCTCTCGCTCCAGGAATAGCTGACAAAAATTATTTTGGAAGATCATTAAAAAGACATCAACAACTGACATATATGTACTCAAATATAAAAGTTGTTTGTTTTTAAACATCACTAACCCTAGGAAGCGTGTTTTCTGATCAAAAGGTTAAGTATCAGATGAGATCGGGCGTGTTCAGGGTAGTATGGCAGTAGACCAAAAGGTTAAGTATTGATAAAAGCCCTTGCTTGCTCATCCTTGGCCATCCTTGCTGCTCTACATTCCATGAAGGCCAAAACAAAAGTATAAATGCTCCTGGGATTCAATCAAGTAAATTAAGTATGTTTACTAATGATGGAGGCATTCTGTTTGTAAAAATGAAAACCTAATTATTTTCCTTTGATGGATAATACTGACAAAAAAATTCAAGCAAAATACCCAAAACCTTGATTTAAAAAAAAAAAATTTAAAAACCCAAGCAGAATGGATGGATTAACTGAAAAGAAGAAAGAATACTGACTAAAACTACACAGTATTGTGTAAAAGCAAATGGCTTCTTTAAAAGAAAATTTAAGAGATAAACAAAAACCAGTAAAACTTTAAAAAGCAAAAGATCTCAGAGAAAGACCTTGAACTGGAACTTGACTAATATTATTAAAAATGGAAGTGCAATTGTCAATGGAAGTACACAGTGAAACTCTAAGTCAAAAAGGGAATTCCTTGTCTTCACTTTATTTCCCCTGTGCTGGTACAGTGCTGATCATACAGAAAGCATTTAACATACTGGTATGATTTAGGAAAAACCCCAAGTTATTAAAGACAACTACCTGAAAATAAAATGCCAAGTAGAACTCCAAGATTTGCTTAGTATATAGAAGAGTGGTATATAAAACTTAGTATCCTTACGAAATAAAATTTACATCTTATATATAAAGTAGTACTTCTTAAAATTGGCTCAGGGATCCCTACAGATCCACAAGTTCCTTTCAGGGAGTCTGTGAGGTCAACACTGCATTCATAACAGTATCAAGAGGTCAAGGTGACTTCTTTCATTTTCTCGTGAGTTTTCCAGAATGCATATCATGTGATTGTATCACTGCTCTAATGGCTAATGGAATGGGTGCCTATGTTTCATAATTTTCTCAGTTTTGATTTCTAATTCAGTAAATATGGAAACACAGAGCATACATAAACAAAAAGATCTTAGGAATCCCCAATAATTTTTAAATTAAAAATTTAAAAAAAAAAAAGAAGTCTTTTTTTTTTAAATCCTCACCCGAGGACATTTTTTTCATTGTTTTTAAAGAGAGAGGAAGAGAGAAACATCAATACAAAAGAGAAGCACCAGTTGCTTCTCATATGGGCCCAGACTGAGGATCACATGCACCTGGACTGGGATGCGAGCGCACAACCTAGGTATTTTCCCTGACCAGGAACTGAACCTACGACCCTTCGATTACAGTACACGCTCTAACCACTGGGTCCCACTGGCTAGAGCAAGAGTATAAAGGCTTGAGATCAAAATAAGAGATGAGAATGGGCTCCTAATTACATTAAGGAAAAGATCAAGTTTTTGTGGATTACTTTTGGAAGATATAGTTCAAGCATTATTAGTTTCAGAAAGGCCAAAATGATTAATAGGTTACCAAAGGCTTCAGAAACAATGAAGTGGATGTATCATTAACACTTATAAATATATGCAAACTGTTATCTAAATATATGCGATCTAAGGAAATGACAAAGGCAGCTAGGAACTTGTAAGACTGGCAAAAAGTAAAGTATAATGCCCACCGTTGTCGAAAAATAACAACTCATACAGTTTTTTTTTTGGAGGGGGGAGTGTGTGTTTGGTGATTGGGGTGGGGTGAACTGGGGACATCAATTTTAAATATATACCTTCTGACACAATTCATAAGCCAGAAAATTACTCCACAGATGTACTTTGAAAAGTATGGCCCTACACTTAGGTCAGACCAATAAATAAATGACTGAGGACTTATACTGGATAAGGTGAGGCTGGATGTTGATTCCTAATTTTTTATTAATAATCTATTTTTGACTCATAAATATGCTTTTTATGCTTTTCACTAACAACGTCTAAGAAGTGATTACAACAGTCGAATACAGTCAGGAGAGTAAATGTAAATAAGGGTGTTCATTCTAACCCAGTGTACCCCTTGCTGAACTGGTGAGAGAAGAATGAGAGTGAGAGAGGTGGGAAAAAAGAGAGGGAAGAAAAGATGAGGGGAATGGGGGGGAGAAGGTACAACTAATAAGGAAATTGGACAGATGCAACAAACTGAAGTTGTTAGTTTTAACTTGTTGCTTACCTGTACTAAAGCCTGAACAGCATGAACTTGTCCAGCTATCCTTAAACTATCATCTCCTTCACTACAGAATGAAGAATCAAAAGAACACGATGTTTCCATGTTGACAAGACAGTGACGATTCCGAGCACTATATTCTACTAGATTTATCAGTAGACCTAGGCCCTACAAAAATTAAAACATGCATTATTACCACAGGTGAGAATTAAAAGCAAATGAACACAATATACGTAACTTTTATTGGCAACTAGAAACCTAATCAGCATCCTGCCATACACAAAATTAATTAAAAACTAGCATGTACGGTTTTCCCAAAGAATGATTTCACCACTTTTAGTTTTTGTATTTATTATTTGTACATAAGGCCCTTCATAGGGCCCTTTTGTACCATGGGATTATGTTCGTAAGGAATCTACTGAAACCCACAATATAGCAAACAATTGGTTCTAACCCCAAAACTAAGATGAAGTTTTTATCATCAATCAAGTACTTAAGTACTCATTTCTGAAACAGTCACTTCAACTCACCAGCACTCGAATATCAAATCTCTGCTCCTGAGGTAGGTACTTTGGAACCTGAAGCACACAGTTCATCGCTGTGCCAATCAAGCCATCTTGTTCTCCTGTTTTGGTGCTGCCCCACTCTAAAACAGAAAATATGAGTGTGAAAATTGTTACTGATTCTTCTTTATGACACCAACAACCAATATTTATTAACAAGGGTATTAAAGTTAGAAATGAAATACTTCTTTTTTGAAATACATTTTTGATAGTATATTTCCAAGCCAAGATACTAGGCTGGTTCTAAAATATCAACTGAAAAGTTAAATCTACATATGAATAAACAAATTACATGATGGCAATTTTAAAAAATTACTACATTAAGAAAAGAAATAAGGGGAATAACTTATTTTTACATGTAAATATACCATCTTTCAATGAGAACATACATAAAAAACATTACTTACCGTTATCATTCGTTAAATTGAGCAACACCCCAATGATGGCCCTCATGCAGTCTTCCACTGCTTTGCCCACATGGTTAGTTACATTCTGCTGAGGCAGAGGTTTGCTATCAGGAAAGCATATACTGTTCTCAGCACGGTTATACTGCTGAATCAATTCTTCACAATGTTGTAATGCTCTTAAGAGAAAACAAAATGTAGACTATTATGCTAAACAAAAATAGTTATACTAAAAATTTCCATTTATTTAAGACTTTAATGTTTCAAATCTGTCATAAATGCTGCCAAATTAGTTTATTTTTTTATTCCCAAAGCTATAATGTATCAACTATTCAATCAGGTACCAAGTATGTTTGGTATCACACTAGCTGCTACATTTGATTTATTTTGGGAAAAATTGATAATTTTGATTTTTCTAGGTCAAGTTAAATTATAAACTCAGTACAGGTCTGTATTACCTATAGTTGTCTCCCATTTTACCAATCTCTCCAACACAAATAACTTACCACAATCCCTCCCCAAAGATGCTAAAAGGTTTTTTTTAAAGATTTAATTTATTTATTTAATATTTATTTATTTACTTATTAGAGAGAGGGGAAGGGAGGGAGAAAGGGTGAGAAACATCAATGTGTGGTTGCCTCTCGTGCGCCCCCCATTGGGGATCTGGCCCGCAACCCAGGCATGTGCCCTGACTGGGAATAGAACTGGCAACCCTTTGCTTTGCAGCCCAGCATTCAGTCCACTGAGCCACACCAGCCAGGGCCAAGCTGGAAGTTTTAAGAGTTAACACTAAACATTTTGAATTTCATTTAGAGTGCATGCTCTTAGCAAGTAGAGAATATTATTTATATTAATATTGCATAATAAATAGCCTTGTATAGATGGGTATTAAATACTTCATAAGTATTACAGCAAATGATAAGAGGTCATTTAACTGATATATGCATGTGTTCTGGCAGACATCAAGGTATCAGCTGCACCCCTGGATTCTCAACATGCTACCCAAAATGACCAAAAAAGAAAAAGCGATGCTCAAGCAGGTCTAGTATTTCTGAAGATTATCCTTAAATCACCATGTCCATTAAGGAGGACATGAAAGATGAGAGATGATGTAAGCTGACTCTGTTGGTTGGTTTTACTGTATTATACCAACACAAAACCCTTAAAGAAAACTGTACCATATCTATTCCCCCTCCAGTTACTCCTTAAAACATATTCTTTGGTTAGGAAGGTATTCCTCATTGTCTCATCTAAAATAATTTATTTATATGTTTAGGGATGTTAGGCAGAACTACCATGCTGTTATTGTTAACTCCCTTTAAGTAGTACTGAGCTATATCGAAGTTTGGGTTGAGAGGTGAGTGGAGAAGGGCACTCAATATGCTATTACATTTATCAGGGTTCTACAGAAAAGTTAAAAAAGCCAGATGAGTGAACTTTCACAAATATTCAGCTCTGATCTCTACTGCTAAGACATTTGACATTTGAAGCAAAGTTCCTAATTACAACAAAACAGCTAAAACCTGTCCTTGTAAGGAGTCAAAATACACAAAAGACATTTTACAAAGAAGAAACAGATTTAACTTGCAACAACACCCTGGTAAGGGAGGGTAAAACAGGGTAAAATAAACTAGAACACACACCTTAAGGGTACACTATGTGATACAAAATTTACAAAACTACAAGACATAAGAGATGGAGGGGAAATTTATAGATTAAGAAAATCTATCAGAAACTAGAGACTACTGGAAATTGAATGACTAAACATATGATAATATTAAGCAATTAATACATAGGGTATGAAAATAATTAATAAAGTTATATTTTTAAGGAGTCCTCTTTCATGTACCTAAATGTATGATATGATAAGAAATCTGTACTTTGTTTCAAGATAATATAAGAGAGAGAATGGATAGGTTACAGATGGAAACAAGACTGGACATGATCAATGATTATTCAAGCTCAATAATGTGTACGTATTTCATCTCCTTTTGTCATGTATGAAATTCTCCAAAATAAGGAGTTGAAAAAAACGAGTCAGGTAGTTAGTGGGCCTCTGACACTATACTAAGGACTTTGGACATACATGCAAAAACAGTAAGTAACCACAGGGATTCGGAGTTTGGGATTATTTTATAAAGCAGATATCTGAGGAAGGTTAACCCCCTGTGGTACTGTATTGGACAGGCTAGAGGCCAGAGATATCAAGAATTAGGGTAGAGATATTAGGAAGAGGCTGCTGTACTGGGGTGATAGAATTTGCCCAATGTCATAAAACTTGGGCTGAGAGAGTGTAGAATGGGGGAAGGAGCTACATATAGATCTGGAAAACAGGTATAACAAAAGGGCAGAAGAGGAATAGTGAAGTTCACTTATAATAAAAATAAGGACTACTACTTACTGTTTACTATATACCAAGCATTGTTCTAGACTTCACACACATGTATGAACTCTTTTGATATATATTGTTCATAATATATAAACATACAAGACATTTTAAAAATAAAAAAATTTTAATATTGAGTTTATTTAATATGCACATTTTAAAAGTTATACATAATTTTACATATAACATGTATATTAATTCTTTTTTATTGTAACAACAACCTTGAGTAATACCCCTCTGAAGAACTTCCAGCAAATAACTGCCTTGCCCAAAGTTACAGGGGCTGAAGTTATAAAGATGGAAGACACACTCAGTCTTTCTGGCTCCAGAGTCTGTACTCCTAACTCCTAACTTGTACTATACTATACTGCTTCTGGTACACAGAATTCAACAGACAGAAGTATTTTAGGAAGAAAAGTGACACAATCAAATTTCCTTTATAATCAATCCAAATGCTTTAAAAAGAGTATTTCAGAAAAACTTACTTAGCTGATGAAACAATGAGTTGCGAATCTTTATACGCTATCAAGTAGCTTTGATTCTCTGGATTATGCACTGTTACCTAAAAGGAAAAATCTTGAAATGATTGTGGCAATCCATAACTTTTATTCATTCACATACAACACACTATGCCTGGTGCTCTAAAATACACAAAGATGAGAAAATTCAGTCCTTGTCATCTAAGGGAGTAACAACCCACATGTTACAGATTTAAAATAATAGAGCCATCACTTTATTAATTAAAAGAGCTGTCTCTTACACAATAAAGTACTTAAATGGATTCATTAGAATAAACAAATATACAGGCATTGGCAAAAGCAGGTTTACAGTTATGAGTATATGAATGTTTATTACTGTATTATCATTTATTGTATTATTTACGTGTGAACAACTATAAACCTACTTTTGCCCACCTCTGCCATGTTTATGAAATGTACCTGACACATTCCAGAAGAGAAGAAACAATTTTAATTTCAACAATGCCATAACTTTTGTTTTTTCATTTTTATTTATTGTTTTAAGACAGAGGGAGATAAAAAGAGAAAGACATCGAGAGATATTAATTTGTTGTTCCACTGATTTATGTACTCATTGGTTGCTTCTTATAAGTGCCCTAACCCAAGATCAAACCCATAACTTTCATGTATCAGGATGATGCTGTAACCAACTGAGCTACCAGGCCAGGGCCAGAAACTTTCAATTATACTGGATTATTTTCCCACAGACGTTTCAAAAAGTACCTACCTACTCCAATCTAATCAACAAACATGCATCCTGAACTTCACGGGCAGCATAAATTCTAATCTACACTGAACTGGGTAGTTACTCATAAAAGCAAAAGAACAAATATACTTATGGCACATAGTTCAACAGTATCATTTAATACCAAATATTATTATAAACTGTGATTATAAACAATCTGACTCTAGTAATGGCTAAATCAAGAAAATCCTTATTAATTTCTTTAAATAATCTGACTGCATTTAAGTATCATTTTCCTCAAACAAGATATTTAAGCAAAATTCCACATTAAGGAAAGAACATATTAATAACACTTGGCAATATAAACAAACTTGACATGCAAGTATTCTTAGAAGACTAAACTGCTCTTCATTTAACTTGTTCATTAACACTGGTTGCTCAAAGAATACAATTTCAATTTGGACTTTAAAAAAGTAAAACCCTAGAGCTATATAATATAAGTGATTTAGCAATCTCATACAGTCATAATTAAGGTTAAATAATTTTCCCCAAATAGTTATCCATACTTACACTTTCTAGAACTCGTAAACATCTCTCTGCTCCCCATAATGAGGCTACTAGTTTCTCTTCATCCTCATCTCTACTTAGATGATCCACACATTCTTTCACTAGAAGAAAAGAAGTGGATATCCATTAGTACGTCTCATCATCTCAATACCTACTCCCTTAACTAACATTAAAAGCCATCTGTACATACGCTATGAATATGTGGGAACCTCCCTGAACATTATTTATTCTAAGTTTTACGCTGTGAGATGCTAAAATGTATGAGACTAATTTATTGTAATTATTTTACAACTACCCAATTTCAAAGCTTTAACAGCATTTCCTTTAAAAGTTAAGAAATTTGCAAGATGCTACTAAAAGAACAGATCTTTTCAACCTGATACCATTATTTTTTAATTATGTAAATAAAATATTTTATTCAGGATTTTAAGTAATATATAAAAATGTTATACATGTATTTATCTTACCTTTATCTACAATATGATCCAGACCACCCAAAAGCCGGAGCTCTTCTTTAAACCAGTCTCCTGCTCGTTTAGAAGTAAGGGACAGTAACGTCTCCATAGCTAAATGCCCAGTCTAAAAATCAGAAGTACCATTAATGAAGATTCACTCTTAGCAATGATTCTGAGGCAACACTTCAATAATTCTGAGATTATCTTTAGAAAAGTTCACTGCATGCTACAAGCCCATAGTATTCTTTTGTTTTTGTTTTTTTCCCCACAGTATTCTTTATAATGTAGTAAGTGCTTTTAGAAGTAAAACTGAAGTGATTTTAATTTTTATGTGAATAGTCTAAGCTGAAGAAATGTTTAACTATGAAATTGTTTTCATAGAGAAAACCTATTAAAAGCAGTTTATCATTTATCAGTTCAATGAAATATATACTGGTGTTATTTCTCTGGTATAGAGACTTAAGGGTGGAACTGTTGAATTGAAGTATACATGCATTTAAATGTAAATCAATTTATTGGGTTAATTTACCACAAAGGCCATAACAAGTAATACTCCAGAAGCAAAGTGTGGATGTGTCAGTTGCCCTGAATCCTCAAAAGCTAATCACTTTAAATTTTTTCCTAAGGGTAAAAAAATGGTATCTTATTGCTTTGGTTTGTATTTTTCCAATTATAGTAAACTTCAGTATTTTTCACATATTAATTAACTGCCTTTCCCCTGTCAATTCTTCTTATTTGCCTGAAGATTGCTTATCTTTTTCTTCTTATTATATATATTTTCTTATCTATTCCAAATAAAAATCCTTTGTTACTTTTAGTGTTTCAGATTTACCAAGCTTAAATTTTATATTGCAGGGTTAGCAGCTTGGATACACATCATGTGGCCACCATGCCAAAATTATACATAAATAATGATTCAGGACCACCACTAGAGGAAACACAGAACAGTAAGTTACATTTACAGCCAGGCCGAAGTTTTTCTCTCTATTTGCCTTTAATTATTATTTTAACTTCTACCATATTTCTTTTTAAAAGTATACAGCTAGCCCCCAACAAAGAGCAATCTGGTTCTTATTGCATTAGGAACTTCAGCATGAAGCTGAAAAGACCTGTTTTTTTTCCCGAAGCCTCTTTTCTTTAAAAGATGAAAATTTACATTAAGTCCTCCTGGCCTATTTGGAACTGAATATATATTAGGTATTTAGCTATGCAAAAAACACATCTTACCAGCAAATCTTAGTATTACAGATTCAGAAGACATCTAGAACATTTTAGCCTACTCTTTAAAACAAGGTTGATGTCCAAAGTGACAAATACATAACTAAAATTCAATACCATAAAAACATTCCATTTTGCCCAATTCTCATTCTAATTCCCTGAAAGACTTGATTGAGATTGGCTCAGGTAGGCTCATGAGTCACATCTGAAGCCTAATGAGGCATTCTTTATTTAGGAAGAAAGGGGATACTAATTTGATGTTAATATGGCAAAGGTTCCTAAGTTTTTAACTAAACGAGAACTTTATCATTTGTTTCTATTGGTATTAAAGGAATTGTTGACATTTTAGGCTATTTTCAGTGTATTATAAACTATCATTTTAACACAGTCTACAATTCAAACATTTTATTTGAAAACTGAAATAGTCCTCAAAGAGGGAAAGCAAAGCCAGATTGGCTCTGTTATTTGACTTGTATCTGAAAACATTATAATAGCAACATTTTAAATTATCCATGGCATATCAGGAGTAGCAATATACTTCAAGGAAGAAATTAAATAATTAATAAAAAAAACAAAACTTATGCACAAGGGACAGTCACCATATAAACAATGTCTACTTAAGATTTAAAATAAACAATATTAACTTAGGAGGGAAAAAGATATTCTAAAATTAGCAACTCTGTTCTGGTTTTAATCGTATGAGTAAACTATTCAACATAATATAAGAAAACTACTATGCTGGCATTTACCATCCTAATAAATTCAACAAACTATGGAGGAAATTCAATAAACAAGTTTATAATCTTATTTAATGCCAAATACTTGGAAAGAATCTAAAGGTTGAACAATATGGGAGACCTTCCCCCCCGCAAAAAAAAAAAAACAAACCCATAAACATACATTTATTATTTATTCAGTTATGCAGCAAATAAAAATTATACACTCAAATTTATTTTTATATTACTAAAAATTTGCATATGCTGTAAAAATATTAAAAGTATAAATTACTAATACACTTGTAAAGTGGTTTAAAAACAGTTTGGTGAGGTAGAGGGACCATTTATCTACCATCTGAGCATAAAAATACTATTTGTCTAACTTTAATACATCAAAAGTACTACTTAATAGTACATGTCGATTTTGTATCTTGTCTTTTAAAGCTAACTTGCTTTTCCCCCTCAAGCCCCACTTTGCCCAAACTCCCTATTCTATATTCACCAAACACAACAATATCCCTAAGACATATCTGGCTAGCACAACAAATCATTCTATAATTTTTGAGGCAATTACTAGTCTTCAGCTTAGTGGGTAGTAGGAAAAAAAAAAAAACACTGTTTCTATAGTTTTGATGTTGGAAATACCTGAAAGTCAGGTTACATACAAACAATCTTATTTTCTCAAAGTGACAAGAAAAATTATCTTCCACTGGCCCATTAATCTCAGGGGATATTATTGACTGTATAAGTAAAAAGAATTGGAATCAATAAAAAGCAGCACAGTCATCTTAAACTTGGAGAGAGACATGTTGAGCGTAAGGGTAGCCAACTGGCCATGACCCCAATTATGAGGGACATTGCTCCAAAGAGGGAAGTGTCTTGGAATGTTCCTTCTGAGTCTTGGTTCTTTGAAGCAGTTAACGAGACACCAGGAGATACTCTGGAATAAGAGAATGCTCATTGAAAATGGCTGTTGCAAATTCTCTGAATCCTTATAGCAGAAATCCAGAGAGAATGAGAATTCAAATTCCTAATAGCTTAAATGTAGTTTCTATATTAAAAATAATCAAGAGAAAAGGACTAGGCAAAATGTAATAAAAAATTAGCGAGTTTAGGAATTTCAGACGGGAACAGAAATTATGCTCAGACCGAAATCTTAGGAGAATTTGCTGAATTATAAACAAAGAGGTTAAATGATTTGTCCAAAGTCACACACTTGCTGTGACTAATTAAAAACTTTCTTAAAGTAATTTTCATTTATAGTGGAAAGGAGGAGGAAACCCACCGTTATATTTTCCAAATCAAGATGTTTGTTGTGTACAGTTTCACAGAGTCTTCGAATTTTTTCCTTGATTTTGTTCATGTCTTTTTCATTCAGTAGCTTAGCTGAAGAAGCATCTTGTTCCAGTTCTAGAAGTCGAATCATTAGATCTAGGCTAGCTCTATCAAGATCCATGTTCAAACGATCTCTACTCAATATGTACATGAGGGCAGCTGTACAAAGGGACAGATTCTTCAACAGACCCCAAAAAATATAATGTGATCAATTAGTGGCAATTTCAGGAAACAACACCATTTTGACATTTATTTACATGGTGGAAACCTTAAAAATGTTTTATTTATTGAAACTCCTACCTCTTAAAATATTCTATAGAAACGTGAATTAAACAAACAAAGTACTGCTGTTTAAATTTTTGCTTTCTATAGATCTCCCCTACATGAATGCTCCAAAGCTAGAATGTAAGTAGAGGTACATATTTCTTTGGTCATTCCATGCTAAATGAAGAGTTTACAGAACATATATTTTTTTTAGCTCTCTCTATATAATCCTATTTTACAATACACTTCACTCTTATTCTCTATGATTAAGCAGATAAAGTCCAATTTCAATTAACAAAATCAGTAATCTGTGTTTTAAAATCTGTATCAGAAACTTAGCTACTTTTTTCCTGTAAAATAAATAAAACTCAGTCTGTGTCAATATATGAAAATAATAAGCTCAAATAAACACATTTAGATCATTTCTTTAAAATAAACCAATCAGGTTTGGTTGAACCAAGTAATTAAAAATAAAATTATGTGTTCTCAAAATCATTCACATCAACACACTTTGCTTATAATAAGTTGTAAAATCTACAAGCAATAAAAGTGATATAGTTTATGTAACATTATTCAAACATACAATAACACTGTATACTTATACTTATTTCAATGCACAGAAACACAATTAACTATGTAAACATTTAAACTTTAAATCCCCCAAAGTGGAGAGATTTCAGACTAAGTGACTAATCAGATGCTTACACAAGAAATTACTTTTGGAAATTAGAATGACACAGTAGAGGCCTTGGGAGGTCCCCCCAAGAACACATTAATAACGCCTTGGTCCTCTTATAACTGCATAACAAAGCAAATGAACAGTTCTTTTCTCTTTCCCCCTCTCATTGTTCTATATCTGTTACAACTTGGTAATGAAGTTATTCTCACTCAAGGTTAAGTACGTTGCTTTCCATTTCAGAAGACTAAGTATGAGATTGTGTATCCTATTCTGCATTTGAAACATGATTTCCCTGAACAAAAATATAATAAAGCCCTCTTAAAATACCACTATTGATAATAATTAGTGATTATTTTCTAACCTCAGAAACATTAAACATGACTTTTATTACATATTTTTGAGAATGCATCAGTCAAAATGAATCTTTTTCGCAATGAGCCAGATTCAACATCCAGACAAAATGTTTTTAAAAAACATTCAAAACCTTTTTTGTCATGCTATTAATATCAAAGAGTAGTAAAAAATTTTTTCCAGTACCTTTTAATTTATCAGTGTTCATAGAATTAAATATCTAGTATGATATGGTATGCTAGCTATGATACCTGAATAATTTTTTTAATTTTATTTTTAGATAGAGAAGAAGGGAGTAATAAGAAAGCGGGAGAGAAGCAGTGATGTGCAAGAGAAACATTCATTAGTTGCCTCTTGCATGCCTCAACTAGGGACCTGGTCTGCATCCCAGGCATGTGCCCTGACCAGGAATCAAACCAGCAATTTTCTGGTTCTCAGACCAGAGCTCAATCCACCGAGCCACACCTGCAAGGGCTGAATAATGTTTTAATAGTATAGATCTGTAAAAGGAAAAACTGTCATGAGAAAATAATCTCAGATGATTAAGCAATAACTTCTGGCATGAAGCTCTACATATTTAACTAAAGCTCAACCAATATTTAGGAAATATTTACATGTGAGTATCAAATAAAGGTATTTGTCAATAACCATATAGACTGGAATTTTAAAATATTGCTTCTCAACCCCAGAAACTTAAAAATACCTGATGGTGCTGGCAATCATCCAAAGTTTTAAAGACCATTGCTACCATTCCATGTGCTCTCAGGTGCATTCGAAAACTGGGCATGGCACATTTAGTAGCCAAGCTAATAACACTGGAAGAAAACAGACTAGGTTAGGGAGACTAAAAATAGCTGTGCGTTAGTATTTTCTTTGCACAATACCAAAACAAGCAAATGGGGGTGGGTTGTCAAAGCACTGCTTGTGCAGATCATAATATAAAGATGGGCAAACTAAATTATTAAAAACTGATTCGTGCCTAATATATAATTAGGTATGTTATATTAAACTATATAAATAACAAACGATCATCTTCAGTTTATTTCTTATATTCTACTACCATTAAAAGCAAAAAGTCTCAGGTGTTTTTCATAAAGCCTTTGATACATGAAGATATAAATATTTCATTGGCTACATTCTGATTGGATAATTCAAAGATACTCAATCCACTATAGTATGCAAAAGATTGTCCAAATTAAAACATGCTTAAATGAATCTATCACATGCATGTCTAAAATTATGGATTGAAAAATAACTTAAAAGATTCTTTAACATAACACATCTTTCAAGAATCTGAAAACCGAAGCATATACTATGCTAAAAGGCTATGACCATCCAACTTTCCTTTGTCCATGTAAAATCAAGTCCCTTAAAGAAATCAATCATATTTTAACATATTATCACTGGCTATAAACTACATCCACGATAACTAAATCACAAATGTTTAGCTCTATCCACTTGGAAAATTTTAATGAGCTATAGCATACATTCAATTATTAAACATAAAAAGGAGAGCTTACCTAAGGCAACGTGTGTTTAGAGGCTGAGTGCTCTTTAAGCCACTTAACAAGTATTCAATGTCATCAGTGAACTCTTGGTTTTCACCAAATTCTACCACATCATTGAAGTGCTTCACATGCTGAACAACAGTGTATAACTGCCAAGAAAAAAATAAGTCCACCTCTTTTTTAACTATGAACTAGCATATTTAGTTAAATCTATGTTAAATCTTTAGTTAAAGTACAGGGTTTGCTGTACTTTATTTAAGTGTATAAAATCATTACATGGCAACTAAAAGATGTTTTTAAAACACTAGTACTACTAGCACAAGATTAAATTCATACTCAAAGCTGTGAATATCAGACATTAAAAAGCTAAATGTTACATACAGAAATCTATCCACATGCAGTAAAACTATATGGCTGCTTACTTCTTTGTCTTCTTTTCTGCATTTTAGTGCAGTAACTATATCTTGGTAGGGCTGAGTAGGTATTGTCACAGTTTTTATCACTTTGGGTGGCGGTGCAGGAGCCTTAAAAACTCCATCATCTTTTTGATTTGGTTCCTTTGAAGACAGCCTTACCTATTAAAAAAGGTAGTTATTCTAAAACATATAAAAAATAGTAACATCTTCTCTACCTAGCAAATTTAGCTTAAGAAAAAAGATGGGAGGACACCTCTGAAAGGTCATAAGGCATTTTTTTTAAAGGTTTATTTCATTCTCATTTGAGAGAGGGGGAGAGAGGGAGGGGTAGAGAGGGAGAGGGAAAGGGGGAGAGAGAGACAGACAGAGACAGACAGACAGACATATATACATCAATGTGAGAGAGAAACATCTGTTGGCTGCCTCCCACATGCACTCCCCGACTGAGGATTGAACCTGCCACCTAGGCATGTGCCCTGACCAGGAATCAAACTGGCAAACTTTTGGTTACAGGACGACTCTCTAACCAACCGAGCCATCCAGTCAGGGCAGTAATAAAATATATTTTAAAATTTCGTTCACTACTAGGTAAGATTAATATAGGTCTTACTTATAAAAGAACCACTCAGGAATTCCTTCTGTTCTTTTTCAAACTTCACATTTCTCACAATCTATTATTCCTTATTTGTCTCTAGGACCATCAGAAGGGATAAAGAACCACTAATTACTAATACACGCACAGTGTGTTTTATACTAGCAAAAGGAGTTTAATATACTCAACTTAAGAAGAGAGGGAACTAACTACACATTATATTTTAGAAAGATCTCTATGCCTGACTTTTGTTGTTTATAAAGAACTCAATCTTTGATAGCTCCAGATGACTGAGGTGCTATCATTATCTAGAATTATTAATGTATGGTCCTACCAGTTATTCTGAAGAAAATAATTTGATAAGAATCTTTTTCAAATGTGTTTTGAAGTGAAAGGTATTACAGGAATGCAGGAAAAAGTCCTCTAAAAAGCAAATTAACCACTCGAAGCCACTTTTGAAGATAGATATAAGATATAATTTATAATCCAGTTCTTAATAGTTAATACGAATTTCAAATATGGACTAATTTGCATTTTTAAAACTAAATACTATAATTCTTTAAGATGTGGGTCAGAAGTAAAAAGTGGTCGAATATTTTTTAAGGCTTTTATTTATAACCTAGTAAGACCAGAATTTTTGTTATTCTGTCCACTTTCCTTACTTTTCCAAAGACTCAAACTGAAGCCACAAAATTTTAGATAGGAAGTCCAAAAGAAACTGTTAGCACTGACTGGTGGGCTGGGTATTGTCCCACAGACCAAAAGGTTATTGATTCCTGGTCAGGGCACATGCCTGGGTGGTTGGCCAGGTCCCCAACTGGAGGCATGTGAGAGGTCAACCAACTTATGTTCCACTCCCTTTCTTTCCCCTTCCTTTCCCCTTTCGCTAAAAATAATTTTAAAAAATAAACTGTTAAACAGGGAAGTCTGGGACTTTCCAATTATGTACAAAGATGGCAAATCAAACAAACACAAAATTAAAAAGTACAGTTCACTTACTGTGACACTCTGAGGTTTTACTACTGGTGGCCCAGGTAGTTCTTCTGAGTCCGGATGATTCCAATGTCTGGCATTATATACAGCTTTTGTAGGAGACTATAGGAATGAAAAAAAAAAGGGTCAACTGTTTCCATATTTTGCATTCTTATAAAATTGTCTCATCTCTTAAATAAAATCATAATGAATAATATAAATGCATAAGCATATACCCTAGCCAGAGCAGGTTATAAAGTATCTGGCTTGTATTCCCACCATACTCCCACGCCTATGCCTGATGGAGTCACTGTGGTATTCTGCCACAAAACTGACCATCAATATTCTGAACAACTATTACCATCCAAGAGAAGAAATTAAAACTCTTGCCAGGCTTGTACTAACTTAATCAATACAGTTCATTGAACATGTTCGTCATTCCTCATGCTGTTGATTCACCCCACATTCCTCCAACCATGGAAATCAGGCAGCTTTTGACAAGTGATAAATGCCGATATTCATTTAAGTGAAAATGTTGTGGCCAGATGAGTGCCATTATTCAAAAGTTTTCAAATTTTATAAAGGTAAATATGGTACATATGCCACATGTTATAAAATATATATTTTAAAGCAGTACTATATAATAGCATCTATGATTTCTGCAGGAAAATGTACACATATTTACACTAAGTAGGATACTGCCTCACCTCAGTTTAGGGTAATTTGATGGTAAATCAATTACTATAACAATGAAAAAAACTTTCAATTTAATAATTTGAATTTCAGAACTGAGGAGAACTGTGAGCTGGTATAACCAAATCCATAGGATTTAACCTGTATAAAAGGTACAAATCCTTACTTTCAAAGGAGACTGATTAAACAAAGAGCAAAAATATTTTATCCATCCTTTACAAAGGTAGTATTAAAATTTGTCCTTTAATCTTCAAATAAATGGTTAGAATCTCATTAGAGATTTTCTGTCTTTATTAAGAGTGCAATAATCAAATTTTCAGCACTATGTACAAAAAAAAAAAAGAGTACAAGAGGAGAAATATACTTTAAGATTGGGAAAAATCTATATTAACAAATTAACCACCTGCCCCGGCTAGTGTGGCTCAGTGGGCTGAGTGCCGACCTGTGAACCAAAAGGTGGCCCAGGTTCCCAGTTGGGGGTATGCAACCAACTGATGTTTCACACATCAATGTTTCTCTTTCTCCCTCCCTTACCCTCTCTAAAAAAATAAATAAATTCTTTAAAAAATAATAAATTAAAAATTAGCCATTTTCCCTTACTACCCTGCAGCAAACTAATGTAACTAATTAAGATTCATACAAAGTTATCTTTTTATACAAATATATCTTCAAAATAACCATGTTATGACATCAAGATAACTGAAAATTCCACAAGAACTAGTATTTAAAAGATAAAGTTAAAACTGATTCACATATTAAATGTGTTAAGAAAATTTTTTAATCCTTACCCGAGGATATGTTTTATTGATTTTAGAGAGTGGAAGGGAGAGGGAAAAGGAGGAGAGGGAAAGAAGTGGAAAGAGGTAGACAAAGAGAGACAGACAGACAGACAGACAGACAGACATTAATGTGAGAAACAAACACTGATCAGTGCCTCCTGTACATGCCCCGACTGGGACTGAACCCACAACCTTTTGGTGTACAGGACAATGCTCCAACCAAGTAACCCACCAGGGCTAAATGTGTTAGGAAATCTTAATGTTAAAAGGAATCTTCCTGTGAAACTTACATGAAGCACAAAGTCTCTCATTTGTATTCAGTATATAGACCCATTATTCTTGTGCAAAATGTTTGCATAAAGTGATGATGCATTAGTAATCTAAAGTAATTTATGCACTCATGCAATAACTTAAGCCTCTTGAAGCACAACCACATAGGCACTCAAGCATATGCTGTATAACCTATATGCCTACTAGTTGAGAGATCCCTCATTTAAACAACCTATAATACCTGAAGCATAGGTATAACCAACTTTTGGAAAGAATAGGTGCCTCAAACCTCAAGCACGTTTTTTTAAGCACTGATTTCAAGAAATCTTTGGAATAAAAAGGTTACCTGGTTCCAGAGGTAAACAAAATACCAAAGCAGGTCAAGGTTATATACTAAATTGACACCCTTCTGGTTAATTGTAAGTAGCAACACACCAAACAGTCAACAAAGCAGACTCAGGAACCAGATGTCTAGATTAAAATCCACCCCTGGCTGGTGCGGCTCAGTGGATTGAGTGCCAGCCTGAGAACCTAAAGGCTGCTGTTTCGATTCCCAGTCAGGGCACATGCCTAGGTTGCTGTGGGCTGGGTCCTCAGTGGTGTGTGAGAGGCAACCTATCATGTGAGAAACCCATTATGTTTCTCTCCCTCTCTTCCCCCTCCCCTCCCATCTCCCTAAAAATAAAATCTTTAAAAAAATAAAAATAAAATCCAAATAAATAGTAAGCTCTACTATTACTTGTCACTCAACATTTTTCTCACCTGTGAAACAGGGTTAATAACAGCACGTACTACAATGCACTGTTTTTGAGGATTAAATAAATATATGTCAGACACTTAGGAGACTGCCTGAAACAGTATGTGCTATACAAGAATTAATTATTATTGGTAATACTAATGATAACAATTACTATGTGATCATATACAATTCTGTATGAGTACAGCATCTTCATAAGAAACTTAGAATATATGAAACTAACAGAGGGACTGCAATAAACAAATAAGAGTAACTGACATGAAAACACTGTGTTAATACCATTAGAAGCAGACTGTGTGATACAGTATTCTAACTCAGCTCAAAAGTCCTGGATAATATCCCTGATGAATACAAATGTAAAAATCCTCAACAAAATACTAGAACAAATTAAACAGCACATTAAAAAAAAAAAACATCAAACACCATGCTCTGGCTGTTGTGGCTCAGTGGACTGAGTGCTGGCCTGTGGACTCAAAGGCTGCCAGTACAAATCCCAGACAGAGCACTTGCCTGGGCTGCAGACCAGATCCCTAGTTAGGGGCAAGTGAGAGGCTACTGATCAATGTTTCTCTCCCACACAGATGTTTCTCTCTTTCTTCCTCCTTTCTCCTCTCTCTAAAAATAAATAAAATATTTTTAAAAATCATACACCATGACCAAGTGGGATTTATCTCTAGGATGCAGAGAAGAGTCAACATGAAAATCAACCAACCACATTAACAGAAAGAAGGACAAAAATCACACAATCATCTCAACTGGTATATAAAAAGTATCAACTGACAAAATTCAACACCTTTTCATGATAAAAACACTCAATGAACAAGGAATAGAAGGCAATTACCTCAAAATAATAAAGGGCATATATAAAAAATCCCACAACACAATTAACATCACCCTCAACAATGAGAAACTAAAAATTTTTCTTCTAACATCAAGAACAAGAAAAATACACCCTCTCACTGCTTTTCTTGAACATAGACAGTATTGGACATACTAGCAAAAGCAATTAGGCAAGAAAAAAAAATAAGACATCCAAAACAAAAAGTAGTAAAATTTTCTCTATTCACAAATAATATGATCTCTTGTTAAAAATCCTAAAGATTACACACACCAAAAAAACTTTTAGAACTAGTAAATGTGTTCAGTAAACTTGTACATTACAAAATCAACATATAAAAATCAGCTGCATTTCTATATAACAAAAAAACAATCCAAAAGATGAAATGAATAAAACCCCATTTACAATAGCATCAAAAAGAATAAAATGCAGCCCTGATTACTGTGGCTCAGTGGTGGGAGTATCATCCCGTAACCAAAGGTTTGCAGGTTTAATTCCTGCGAGGGGCACATGCCTAGGTTGTAGGTTCATTCCTGGTCCAAGTGCATACGATCCCTGGTCAGGGTGCATGAGGAGACAACCTATTAATGAGTCTCTTGCATCAATGCTTCTTCTCTACCTTCCTCTCTCACTCTAAAAAAGCAAATAAAAATGTCCTCAGGTGAGGATTAAAAAAAAAAGAATAAAATGCTTAGGAATAAACTTAACCAAGGAGGCCAAAGATACATATACTGACAGCTACAAAGCTACAAAGAAACTACAGACACAAAGAAATGGAAGGACATTCTGTTTTCATGGACTGCAAAAACATTTTGTTACAATGTCCACACTATCTAGTGACCTATAGATACAATGTATTACTATCGATGGTATTTTTTATAGTAACAAAAGCAAAATTCATATGGAACCACAAACAACCTTAAGTAGCCAAAACAAACTTGAGAAATAATAAAAACACCTTTAAAACTTAGAGGACTCACACGTCCTGATTTCAAAACATATCACAAAGCTACAGTTATCAAAACAGTAAGGTACTGGCATAAAGGTATTGTAGATATATACAGACCAATGGAACATGATGGAGAGCCCAGAATTAAATCCACATATATATGGTCAAATGATCTTATTTTAGGGTGCCAAGACCAATTACACAATAGGGATAGTCTCTTCAACAAATGGTGCTGAGGCCCTGGCTGGTGAGGCTCAGTGGATCGAGTGCAGCCTGTGAACCAAAGGATTGGCGGTTCGATTCCCAGTCAGAGCACATGCCTGGGTTGCGGACCAGGTCCCCAGTAGGGGGTGTGTGAGAGGCAACCACACATTGATGTTTCTCTCCCCCTCTTTCTCCTTCCCTTCCCCTCTCTCTAAAAATTAAAAAAAAAAAAAAATGGTGCTGGGAAATTGGATTACACAAAAATCAACTCAAAACGGATTAAAGAATTCAACAGTAAACCTGAAGTTGTAAACTCCTAGAGAAAATGCAAGAAAAGATAGGTAACAATGGTCTTGGCAATGACACCAAAAGCGTAAGCAACAGAAGCAACATAGACAAGTAGGACTACATCAAACTAACAGGTTTCTGAACAGGAAAGGAAAAGATTAAAAGAGTGAAGAGGCAACCTACAGAATGGGAGAAAATATTTCCAAACCATTATATTTGGTAAGGGGTTACTATCCAAAATATAGTAGACCTGTGAACTACATGGGTTTAAACTGCACACGTCTGCTAACACACAATTTTTTTCAATAAATACAGTTGGCCCTTGTATCTGAGAGTTTTGCATCTGCAGATCAACCAACACCAGATTGAATCTACGGTGGATCAAACACAGTATTTTCAAATTCCCACCTGTTAGACTGAAACACTGTTTTCTATCCACAGTTGGCTGAATCCATGGATGCCAAGTCCTGACTATAGTTTTCTGGAGAGTCAAAAGTTGTATGTGGATTTCTATACAGGCTGAGGAGTTCAAGTGGTTGGAGAAAAGTCCAGGTGGAAACCAATGAATAAGTAGAACAACAAAATTTCTCTCCCCCAAGGTTAATAAAATTTTTTTTAAAAAAAGGTGACATGTGCATTTCTGACTTGCAGAGGGTGTGTGCTGTCAGCACCCCTAAACTCCCACGTTGTTCAAGGGTCAACTAAAAAAGAAAGTCCCACAATTCAGCGGCAAGAAAAGAACAAAAGAAAAAAACAAGAAATGAGCAAAGGACTTACATTTTTCCAAAGAAGACAAAGGGCCAACAAGATACATGAAAAAAATGTTCAACATCAGTAATCATTATGAAAAATGCACATCAAAGAACATCAATACCTGCCTAGAGCTTGGTGAGTCCCTGCTGCAGCGGCAGCACCAGTCCTCCGAGGAGATCACAGAGAAACTCCAGGAGGAAGGAGATAAAGGAGAAGTGGGAGGCCTGCTGGGAGCAGCTGAGCATGTTGCTGGAAGTGTGCCAGTTCTCTCGGTACACCTCTGTGGCTGAAGCTGTACCTGGCCAGCCGGGACTTTGGAAACACAGTGGATAATGTGAAGAAGCTCATCAAGAAGCATGAGGCTATTGACAAATTCACAGCCAGCTGGGCAGAGCGCTTTGCTGCCATGAAGAAGCCCACCACGCTTGAGCTAAAAGAATGCCAGATCCTGGAGAGACCCGTGGAGGAAACAGGGCCTCAAAAGGAGGAAGGCGAGACAGCAGGGGAGGGTCCAAGGTACCCAACCAGCAGCCACTAAGAGAATATACCTGATCGGTTGGTTTCCTGTCCTACTCGTCTAGTTCCTTGGGGTCGTTACTGCCAGAACCAAAGTTGAGGACAGGCACACACCACCCACCCCCAGACACCTCCTTCAGATCAGTCTGCATTTTTCAATTAGGTTTTCCCTTCAACCCAGAAGAAACTGACTTGCCAGCCCACTGTCATGGCATTAGTTTGGTTTTATCTAGTCTAATAATTTTCTTGTATAAATAAAAAAGAAAAAATGCAAATTAGATGACTTCTGCTCAAGATGGAGATATAAACATGCCTCACACAACTCAGAAAAAATTACAACTAGACTACAAAACAAATTATCACCCAGAATCACAAATCAGGCTGAATAGAAGTGTGACAACCAAAGATTTAAAGAAGCCACATTAATCCAGATGGGTAGAAGGAGCTGAGATGCAAAGAGGTGGAGAAGCACAGCTGAGTGGTGCCAAGATGCACGGAGACACAGAATGGGCAGTCCCACATCCACATGCGGTGGATAAAAATCGGGAGAGATACCTCAGGAGCAAGGTATCTCAGCCCCAGACCAGACCACCCAGCCCAGGGTTCTAGCACCAGGAAGTTAAGTCCCCATAACTTCTGGTTGTAAAAATCAGTGGGGACTGACACAACAGAAAAAACTGCAGGATTCTCGGGAGACTCCTCTTAAAGGGCCCATAACTGACTTACATAGACTCAGTCCCTCTGGAATTCTGCACCAGGACAACAGATAAAAGGGCACTAGTAGCATACGGGGAGAAATTAAAGCAACTAGCATCAGGGCAAATGCGGGGAGACAGCTTCCTACCAGGCTAAACTCCAGAGGCCAGGCAGTGGGTCCCCTCTCTGAGCCTGCCCCCACACAGAGCCACAGAATGGAATAGCCACAGGTGGCCATTACCTAAGGCTCCGCCCCATACAACTTACAGGTGTGCTTTTCTACAACAGGCCACCTACTAAGACAGGGACTCAAAGCAGAAACAAACACAGGGAGGCTGCCAAAATTAAGAGACAAATATATATATGCTCCAAATGAAAAAAGAGAACAAAATTCCAGAAAAAAACCCAAAAGAAATAGAGATAAGCAACCTATCAGATGAGGAGTTCAAAACACTGGTGTATCACGATGCTCAAAGAACTCACTGGGTTCTTCAACAGCATTTCTGACCCAGGCAGAAATGAAGGTTACATTAAGTGAAATAAAGGAAAATCTGCAGGAAACCAACAGTGGAGGGGATGAAGCCAAGAATCAAATCAATGATTTGGAATGTAAGAAAGAAAAAGACATTCAAAACAGAATTCAAAAAAACTACAATAGGCTAAGAAGCTCTCTGGGACATCTTCAAACATTCCAACATCCAAATCATAGGGGTGCCAGAAGGAGAATAGGAACAATAAATTGAAAACTTAATTGAAAAAAATAATGAAAAAATAAATAAAATTTCCCAAATTTGGTGAAGGAAATAGACATACAAGTACAGGAAGGACAGAGTCCCAAACAAGTTGGAATCAAAAAGGCCCATATGAAGACAGATCATAATTAAAATGCCAAAGGTTAAAGAAAGAATCTTAAAAGCAGCAAGAGAAAAGTAGTTAGTTACCTACAGGGGAGTTCCCATAAGACTGTCAGCTGATTTCCCAAAAGAAACTTTGAGGCTAGAAGAGACTGGAAAGAAGTATTCAAATTGATAAAAAGCAAGGATCTACAGCCAAGATTACTCTACTCTTGGCTGTAGCAAAGCTATTCGGAATTGAAGGGAAGATAAAGTGCTTCCCAAAGATGGTAAAGCTAAAGGAGTTCATCATCATCATGCCATTATTACATGAAATGTTAAAGGAAATTATATTAAGAAAAAGAGTATCAAATCTATGAACATTAAAATGGCAATAAATTCACAACTATCAACAATTGAATCTCAAAAACCAAACAAAGCAGAACAGAAACAGAATCACAAATATGGAGACCAATTGGAGGGTTATCAGTTGGGAGGCAGAAGGGAGAGAATGGGGTTAAGGTGCAGGGATTAAGAAGTACCAATCAGTAAATACAAAACAACAGAGGGATGTTAAGAACAGTGTAGGAAATGGAGAAGCCAAAGAACTTATATGCATAACCCATGGACATGCACTACGGGGGGTGGGGATCGCTGGAAGGAATGGGTGTACCGGGGAGGGGGCGTTGGAAATTGAGACAACTGTAACAGCATAATCAATAAAATACATTTTAAAAGAAAAAAAAGATTTCAAGACTTCCGGCCACGATGGAGGCATAGGTAGACACACTGTGCCTCCTTGTACAAACAAAAGAAAGACAACAACGAATTTAAAAACAAAAAACAACCAGAACTGACAGAAAATTGAACTGTATGGAAGTCTGACAACCAAGGAGTTAAAGAAGAAACATTCATCCAGACTGGTAGGAGGGGCAGAGACGGGCAGCCTGGTGAAGATGACTTGTGGCAAGGCCGCAGCTGGAAGACCGGGTGCTCCCACATTCGAGTGCAAATAAACTGGGAGGAACAACTGGAGAGTGAGACCACACAACCCAGGGTTCCCGCTCCTGGAAATAATGCCTCAAACCTCTGATTGAAAACACCTGTGGTGGTTGAGGCAGCAGCAGGATAAACTCTCAGCCTCACAGGAGAGTTCATTGGAGAGACCCACAGGCTCCTAAAACATACACAAACCCACACACCTGGGAAGCAGCACAAGAAGGGTCCAATTTGATTGTGGGTAGTGGGGGAAGTGACTGAAAACTGGCAGACAGCAGAGCAAGCGGCGTTGTTCCCTATCGGACCCCTCCCCCACACAAAGAGAGACCCAGCACAGCCAAGTGGGTTGCCCCACCCTAGCGAATACTTCAGGCTCAGCCCCTTACTAGGCAACAGGTGCGCTGAGACAAAAAAAACAAATAGCCCAGATGAAAGAACAGATCAAAACTCCAGATAAAATACAACTAAGAGACAAAGAGACAGCCAACCTATCAGATGCACAGTTCAAAACACTGATAATCAGGATGCTCACAGAACTGGTTGAATATGGTCGCAAATTAGATTAAAAAAATGAAGGCAATGCTAAGTGAAATAAAGGAAAATGTACAGGGAACCAACAGTGACAGGAAAGAAAATGGAGCTGAAATCAACAGCATGGACCAGAAGAAATATTCAACCAGAACAGAATGAAGAAACAAGAACTCAAAAAAAATGATGAGAGGCTTAGGAACCTCCAGGACATTTTTAAATGTTCCAACATCTGAATCATAGGGGTACCGGAAGAAGAAGAGGAAGAGGAAGAAATTGAAAACTTATTTGAACAAATAAAGAAGGAAAACTTCCCCAATCTAGCCAAGGAAATAGACTTCCAGGAAGTCCAGGAAGCTCAGAGTCCCGAAGTTGTTGGACCCAAGAAGGAACACACCAAGGCACATCATAATTAGCCAAGATTAGAGATAAGGAAAGAATCTTAAAAGCAGCAAGAAAAAAGGAGACAGCTACCTACAAAGGAGTTCCCATAAGACTGTCAGCTGATTTCTCCAGAGACCTTACAGGCAAGACGGGGCTGGCAAGAAGTATTCCAAGTCATGAAAGGCAAGGACCTACATCCAAGATTACTGTATCCAGCAAAGCTATCATTTAGAATGGAAGGGCAGATAAAATGCTTCTCAGATAAGGTCAAGTTAAAGGAGTTCATCACCACCAAGCCCTTATTATATGAAATGTTAAAGGGACTTATCTAAGAAAAAGATAAAAAATATAAACAGTAAAATGATAATAAACTCGCAGTTACGAACAACCACATCTAAAACAAAAACAACAACAAACTAAGCAAACAACTAGAACAAGAACAGAATCACAGAAATGGAGATCACATAGAGGGTTATCAGTGGAGGAGTGGGAGTAGTAGAGAGGAAGAAAAGGTACAGAGAGTAAGTAGCATAAATGGTAGGTAGAAAATATACAAGGGTGGGGGTTAAGAATAGTATAGGAAATGTAGAAGCCAAAGGACTTATATGTATGACCCATGGACATGAACTAAAGGGGGAGAATGTGGGTGGGAGATGGTGTGCAGCGTGGAGGGGAATAAAGGGGGAGAAATGGGACAACTGTAATTGCATAATCAATAAAAAATATTAAAAAGAAAAAGAAAAAACTGCAAATCAAAATCACAATGACTCCTGCCTGACTGGAGTAGCTCAGTGGATTGGGTGTTGTTCCACAAACTTAAAGGTTACCAGTTCAATTCCTGGTCTGAGCACATGCCTGGATTGTGGGCCAGGCTCTAATGGTTAGGGCATGTGAGAGGCAACCAATTGATGTTTCTCTCCCTCTCTTTTCTTCCCTTCCCCTCTCTCTAAAAATAAATAAAACCTTTTTTTTTTTAAATCACAGTATCACATCACAATGTTAAAAAAAAACAGTAAAAAACAAGTGTTGGCAAAAATGCAGAAAAATTAGAACTGGTTCTCTTTGAACACTGCTGGTGGGAATTTAAATGGTGAGGCCATTATGGAACACAGTATAAAGGTCCCCCCCCAAATTAAAAATAGAACCACCACATAATGTTGCGTTCCTAATTCAAGGTATTTATCCAAAAGAATTGAAATCAGGATCTCAAAGATATATCTACATTCTCATGTTCAATGCAGCATTTTAACACAATAACCAAGAAGTGGAAACAACCTAACTGGTCAACAGATGAATGGATGAAGTAAACATGAGATACAGCCACACATCAGAGTATTATTTGACCATAAAACAGAAGGAAATCCTATTATATGCTACAATATGGATGAACCCTGTGAATACTGAAGGGGAAAAAGATACCTACTAAAAGAAGGGCTCCTGTGGCTAACTGGACTCAAAAAATGAGAAGCCTTGCAGCCATTTTGGCACAGGGGCCTGTCACTCAAACTTTCTTAAGAGGGTATCACATGAATTTTTTTCAAAAGGCCTTGAAAACTGTGTAGAGGATAACTGAATAAGTTATATTAAAAGGACACATTCGATGAATTTTCTGTTTACTCTATTTAGTAATACTATTAAAGTTTTTAAATTTTTTTACTTAATGATTTTAGAGAGAGAAGGAGGAAAAGAAACATCAGTTTCTTGTTCCACTTATTTATGCATTCATTGGTTGATTCTTGTATGTGCCCTGAGCTGGGATAAAACCTGCAACCTTGGTGTATTAGAAAGATGCTCTAACTAACTAAGCCCAGCCAGGACCTATTATTGTTAATGTTTTTGATGATGTTTTTACCATTTTAATGCTAGTAAGTAATCTGAAAGAAAGTACATCCAAAAACTTTTGACTACTAATTGAAAGTTGTACATAGTTAATATAAGGTTTATTATAGGAAAAGGGAGGAGTGAAGACACAACCTACTATCTAAAAAATTAGATAAAAACCATATATGAATGTGGCTAATACACATTGGGAGAGGGGGACACAGGTACATGACAATGACAGACTCTGAGATCTTTACATTATTCCAAAACGATGTGACAATTTTCACGTACCTAAATGAATTGAATATGAAAATCACAACACTATGTCACATGCTAATGTCATTCAGTGAAAGTTACTGTGTACAGTATCTGCAAGAAAAAAGTAGTCAACTTTTCATGGAAAATGAAAATCATCCTTACCATTCAACAACCTAGCTAAGTTTTAATTGGGTCATTCTGATTGCACCACCAGGCTTATCTTTAATCTCTTTAATTTTATTCTGGTTTAAAAAGCAGACACTTCATATTAACCAGATTCTTTATATTTTCTGTGTTAAAATATTTGTTATTTCTGTTTATCCTGCAATCTAATGAGAAGAATTATTTAGAATAAATTAATTAGAAAAAAGCTCTTTAGGAATACTCTACTAAGATTTGGAATCATTATAACATGTTTCAGTCCTAGGCATCTTAAACATACTATTCCTTACTATTCAATTACCCAGGGTATGACAAGAAAGACAATCTTAACATTCTATTACAGCTAAGTAAAAAATATGTCAATGACAGACTTATTAAGCATTTATCCATGAAAGAGAATGCAGTTTCTATCAAAATAATGGATAAAAATCAGTTTTTTACTATTATAATGCCAAGGCTGTGGTTAACAAATTGGTGTGTCAAATCACAATTAAAAAGCAAAGGAAAGAAGAGTTCCTTCATGAAAAGCTAAGAAAAAAATGGCAGTATTATGCTATCCATCGTTAAACTGGTTCCCAAAAGGGTAAAAAATTAAAATAACCCCTTTTAAGTCATGTGAAATTTTTAAACATTACCAAATTGATTTGAATTTCGAAGACTTTGTACTAAATGAGGACACATACAGTATGCTGATCAGGATTTATCCACTCAAGATATCATAAAAACAGCCACTCTCACCAACATTCAGTCAGCATGCTCTACAACTAAGTGACTTCTGAAAAAAGAAAAGGGCTGCAATGTACAAGTATGCATGGCACTTGGATGGCAATCCAAAAGGGAAAATTAATCTGTATTTGGCCTTTTAAAAACCTGTTAAGAAATTTTGTTTTAAAGACGGGTGTTAGACACTGAGGAATTTTGAGGGAAAAGTTTTACAAAGATTAAGGTAACTTTTAGCTCTTTAGAACTTTTGAGCATAATCACAATCTCAAAATGTTCTAAACTATGACAAAAATAAACTTAAAATTTCATAATTTGTTAAATATTCATAGGACTAACTCTGGCTAGCATGACTCAGTGGATTGAGTGCCAGCCTGCGAACCAAAAGGTCACTGGTTCAATTCCCAGTCAGAGCACATGTCTGGGTTGCAGGCCAGGTCCTCAATATGGGGAGTTCGAGAGGCAACCACACATTGATGTTTCTCTCCCTGTCTTTCTCCTTCCCTTCCCCTCTCTCTAAATACAAATAAATTAAAATCTAAAAAAAATTAAAAAAAATATTCAGAGAACTAAATTATTTGGAGGGAAAACTGCCAATATTGCTAAACTAAAACCAAGACTGTCAGTACTGCTAAGAACTAGACATAACACAAAGCATTATGAAGAGAATGTATTCCACAGGTACAAGGGAAGTAGTAGAGGTGAAAAATCTTTCTTTATTGCCTGATTCAATTAAATTCTACAGATAAACCTTTTAAAGATACAGCTGCTATTTTTATGAGAAAACTGTCAATTCTTATCTACCTGAAGAACAATGTACACTATAATTCCATTGTTTGTGAGTATAACTTCAAAAGTATTATTAGTAGTAGAAGTTTTATAAAAGCAAGCCCTTGTTACCTCAGAATTATAACTTGGACTCTGAAAAGTCCAGGTAACAAAGCACAAAATTCCGTATTTGGCACTTTGTGAAAATACAACTTAGTCTTTAACAATTATTAAAGATATTAGAATGAGTCAAGATAAAAATATTCCTAGGCTGGTGTGTTTCTGTGGATTGAGCGCCAGCCTGTGAACCAAAGGGTCGCCAGTTCGATTCCCAGTCAGGGCACACGCCTGGGTTGTGGGCCAGGCCCCCAGTTGAGGGTGGGATAGAGGCAACCACACACTGATGTTTCTCTCCCTCTCTTCCCCTCTATCTAAATATAAATAAATAAAATCTTAAAAAAAAATCAGCTGAAATAAGTGTCAGCTTTTTACAACTAAAAATACCATTAAATATATAATGGACCAGTTGTATTAGGGAGAGGATTATCATACTTAGAGAAATACAAAAAGAGAAACTGTAAACACATTGAGACACCTGTGCCTAAAGAATATTCACTATCTCCTTCATTTTCCTTTAAGAATATTTTACTGACAGATACCTGATCAGACTTTCCAACATCTCTTGCTATTTGTGTGGGCAAATGGTAACCTTCTAGATCCAGGTCTTCTAGGACTATTCACTGCCTACCCCTTCTCATTCCTTCTATGCTCTTACAATAGTCTAGAAATGGTAAACCACCACCAGAGAGGAAGCTGGTGCCCAACAATACAAGATGAAAACAGTCCAAAAACAAACTCCTAAGAACTGGTAAGCCAGAGAAAAGTAAGCTACCTATTTAAAAGCTAACTTGAAACTTCTTAACAGCAACTGAACCAAACCTTAAGACAACAACCTTTGAACAATCTCCAACTCAAATTAGGACCAAATGTGCTGAATATAAAAAATTTGCCAACCCTGAATTGGTACAGAGCAGGTCCTTTAATAACATCGTTTCATTTTAAAGTTGATGATATACCATAGGAACTTAATTCCTATCTACGTCAATTAACCTATGGTAAAACTGGTTTTGTTATACATCATTTTCACTTAAAGTTGCAGAACCTATCAACAATATTAACTGAAGACTTACTGTACATATATAACCTATATACATATATACAATTTCTTAAGAAGAAACAATTTACAATTTCAAAATGTAGTATAAAACCAACTTTTTAAAAAACTGTAAATATACATACTCAAGAAGATCTCTATAAATCCAAACAGAGTGGATCCCAAGAGTTATTACTAAATTAAAAAAGCAAAGTGCAAAAGAGCACATACAGATGTTACTGTTTATATAAGAATGAGGGAAACTAAGAAATTTTGCATTAATTTATATAAAAAGAAACAAAAAAGATAAAGCAGAGAAAACCCTGCAAGGGGTGGATGATGGGCTGGAATATCTCTCAATAAAGTGACCCTTCACTGAACTTACCCCTTTTTGTAGTTTTGACTTCTGGAAGCATTTTAATGTTGTACATATTCAAAAGAATAAATCATTAAAAATGGAAGAGAGGAAAAAACTAAAACTGAAGAACAAGCCAGAACAAATAAACCTACTGGTAATTCAAGTGAGAAATAGACACATTAAAGGGAAAACACAAAGACAAACCAAAAAAGGCAGGCAGATAAAACTAATATAAGTAACTTATGAACATAGTATTTGACTTCATAACCTCAGTAAGGTGCTGGGTTAAAGTGGGGCACGTGCAGGATTGCAAAGAAATCCTGAGCACATTAAATTCATTCATTGTAGTGGAATGGACAAAGAATGTCTGTAACTATTTTCAATGTATTATAGGTCTGAGTAAATGTGTTGATGTTGATGGGAGTCAGGGTTCAAACAGACAGCAAGAAAAGAACCCTGTGGGGATGGATTAATATTGGGGATAGTATGAACTCATGATTTCTGGAACAAATATGTACATATGAAAGAATCTGTATGCATATATGAATGTATGTTAATGTATAAGCATACATATGCATGTTTCCTATCGCCATCTGCTAAATGGGCCAAGGAGCAATAAGTATATCTAGAGCCCAGATCTTGGTCTCTAATACCATATCCCTCTAAATGGAACAATTCCTCAGAGAATTGGCCTGATTTCAAGGCTGGAGCAAATAAGGTACAAGATGAACCTGGAACATTATGTTATGCCAGAAAAATGAAATGCTCATAGAATTATGGCATCTCACACGGACAGAAGAGCCAGCTTGAAGAGGTTCCACTAGCCAAATAAAGACAAATTTAACCCCAAAATAAGTAATAAATTATAAACTTTAAAAACAAAAAAGGGATTCATGAGTCCACACTAATAAAAGAAAAAATAAATAAATAAATGGGTGAAGGGTGGGCTCACAATTATAACAGTATTGAGAACTGACTAGTAAACATAGAGGGAGTATGAGAGATGGAAAATAATTATTTTCCAAGCAGCATAGTAAACACTAGATCAGGAAATGTAATCTAAATCGGAGAGTATTCTAATAAGGAATAGGGTATTTGAATAGTCTTACACATCTCTTCAAAAACTGCTTTTTAGTTGCAAGGAGAAAAATAATTATACAGTAGAATAGACAACCTCTTGATAGGTTGATCATAATTAACACCCCCCAAATACGGTACACTGAAAGAAAACATCATTAACTTACACAGAATCCACACCTAGAATGAATAACCTGAACCCAATTATGAGAAAACCTCAGAATAAACAAAAATGACAAGACTTTTTAAAAAGGGATCAGGGGAGGTCAATGTCATAAAAGACAAAGAAAAGACTGTGGCAACATTCCAGGTTAAAGAAGAATAAAGAAATGTAACAGCTAAATGGAGTACCTCACACTAAACTGGACCCTAGATCAGAAGAGAAATGCTACAAAGGGCATTATTGTGTCCACTGACAAAAGTGATACAACAGATTAGGTAACAATACTGGACAATGATTATATTTACCAAAGTTGATTAAAAAAGAGAGATAACAAATGAAAAAGCAAATGTTAGGATAATCAGGGTAAGAGACAACAACAACTGCTGGCAAAGATATGGGAAAAGGGGAACCCTATTACACTGTTAGTGGGATTATAACTAGGGCAGCCACTATGAAACACAGTATGGAGATTCCTCAAAAAATTAAAAAGAAAATACCATGCAACCCAAAAATTCCACTTCTGGGTATTTATTGGAAGAGAATGAAAACAATAATTCAAAAAGATATATGCACCCCATGTGCACTGTGGCATTATTTACAATAGCCAAGATAAAGAAGCAACCTAGGTGTCTGCTGATATAAATAAAGATGTGGTATATATATTTACAATATTACTCAACAAAAAAAAAAAAAAGAAATGGACAGACCTAGAGAGTATTATGTTAAGTGAACTAAGTGAAAAAGAGAAATACCATATGATTTTACTTATATGTCAAATCTAAAATACAAAACAAATGAACAAACAAAATGAAACAAACCAATTCATAGGTATAGAAAACAAACTGATGGTTGGGGGAGGAGATGTGGAGGAAAGGCAAATAAATACAAACTTGCAGTTATAAAATAAGTCACAGGGATGTAATGTACAGCATAAGGAAGTCATTAACATCGTAATAACTACATACGTGGACAGGCTTACTGTGGTGATCACTTCACAAGGTATGTAAATGTTGAATCACTATATAGTACATCTGAAACTACCATAATATTGTATGTCAACTGTAACTAAAAATATATGTATAAGGTGATCAGACTAAGAAGGTCCTGGTTGGTTTGGTTCAGTGGATTGAATACCACCCTACAAACCAAAGATCACCAGTTCAGTTCCCAGTTAGGGCACATTGCCTGGGTTGCCGGCCAGGTCCCCAACTGGGGACATGCGAGAGGCAACCAATCAATATATATGTCTCTCTCACACACTGATGTCTATCTCCCTCTCTTTTTCCCTCTCTTCCCATCCCTCTAAAAAATAAGTAAAATCTTTTTTAAAAAAGAAGTGATCTTTATTTTTGTAACTTTTCCACTATTTTGATATTATTTCCAAAATAACTTTTAAAAAAATGATTTCCAAATAAAAAAATTTTAAAAAATTTAAGTTCTCTCAAAAAACTTATAAAGTAGGAAAACTATGAATTGTTTATTATTGTCAGTTAATATAATTTTAATTTCCACAAAGCAACTAGAAGAAATGAAGAGTAAAAGAAAGAAATCAGAGTACTAAAAGATGAATATGACCTTAATACAGAGTGGGAAAGGATAAAGATATCCTTCATTTATACTCTAAAATTAAATATTGTTAATAACCATCAATAACAAATTAAGGTTTAGTAGCAATACTACCTCAGTTGAGGCACAGAAAAAGATGAAAACATAACCCATACCTGGCCCAAGGTTAGTAAAGAGTTTTCTTTTTTAATGGTCCTTCCTAAAAAGCAAAGGGATACAACTAACAATCTCTTCTCTGGCTTTTAAGAAGCTCAAAGTTATAGTTCTGGTAGGTCTCTAGGAAATCAATCAGACAAGAAGGCTTGAATTTAAACTTCATCTCATTCTATTCCTTACTTTTTAACACAATTTCCTCTTTTTTTTTTTTTCAACCTGGTTCTACCAAATTTATACATGTACACTTTCCCAAATGTTTTTTATACAGGCAATATATAAATTATGACTAAAATAAGAGGATACCACGGTATTTCAACTTAATATGCAATTCCAGATCAAGTCAAAAGCAAGGCTAGAAGAGAAAAGAGAAAGAGAAGGAAACAAGAACGGATCATTAATTTTGGAGTTAATCATTATATTCCTAAGTCCTCATCAAAGAAAAAAAAGCATTTTCTAGACTACAGAGATACAGAACATAGCCATTTTCCTAACACATATGAATCTAGGCTTTCCATTTCTAGACAAGATGGAGTAACAGAGACCAAATTTACCTTTCCACCTGAAACTAACAAAATGAACAAACTCTATGAAATGTTTTCAGACACTGAAAATCAGGCAGCACAATAAACCCTGAGAAGGGGAAACACATGATGTAAGCCCTACAATTACCCCAGTGAGAATGCAGAGTCCAACCAGTAGCAGTCTCTCTGGAGTCCAGGGAGATGAAGGTGGCTAGAGTTCATGGAGCACAGCTCTCCTCTGAGAGCTGCACAAAAAAACTCTGGAGTGTTACAAAGGATCCTCCTCAACTACTGGTGGCTGAATAATGATGAACTAATGTGTGGAAAAAAAAGTACTTGAGGCAAGGAAAAGGACTTCCCCCAAAGACCAAAGGAAATAGTCCCTAGACTGTTTTGTGCCAGGGATGAAAAAACTTCAGGTTCCTACTAGCCGCAGTAGAAAATCTTATAATTCAGGGCAGCCAGGTAGGTAATATGTTTTGCAGGGAGAGGAGGTGAACCCTAAAGGTTGGTCTCCCATTTAAAATTTACAAGCCTCAAAAAGATAAAAAGTTACAGAGGTGCATCTCAGAATAAGCCAAAACTTAATAGGGAAATATCCAGTACCAAACAAAGTAAAAGTTTAAATAACTTGCATCCAATCAAAAATATCAGACAGCCCTGGCTGGTTTAGCTCAGTGGATTGAGCACGGGCTGTGAACCCAAGGGTCACCAGTTAGATTCCCATTCAGGGCACATGCCTGGGTTTCGGGTCAGGTCCCCAGTGGGGGCTGGTTGAGAAGGAACCACACATTGATGTTTTTCTCCCTCTCTTTCTCCCTTCCTTCCCCTCTCTCCAAAAATAAATAAATAACATCTTTTTAAAAAAAATTATCAACCATACAAAGCAGCAGGAAAATATGACTCATAATGAGGAGAAAAATCAATCCATACAAACAGACCCAGAAATGATACAGATGATAGCATTAGTAGACAAAGCCATTAAAAATAACTGTAACTATATTCCACATAGTATTTAAAAAGGTATAGGAAACAATGAATATGTTATATAGACAAGAAAGCTATAAAATAGACCCAAACTAAACTTTCAGAGGTAAAAATTATAATGGTTGGGGTTAATAGCAGATTAGACATTGCAAAACATCTGAAAGTGTAGCAATAGAAACTAAACATCTAAACTTTAGATTCTAAAGTATAGGACAAGGCAAAAATGAACTACAATTATAAAACTCTGCCCTGTCATTCATGAGGCTGGAATGAAAAGGAAAAAAAAAAAAGCTGTAAAGTCAATAGGAAATAATATTGTTCCAAAGGACATGCTACAGCTGTAGTGTTATAAAAACACTCTCTTTGACTACTACAACTGCTTGCTTACTTGAAGTGAAACTTTATTTACTATAACCATAAGCTGTCAGAAACTTTGCTGGCTGAAATTGTAAGATTAAAATGTCCCATACTCTCCCTGGACGATCTAAATAACTTTGGAGAGTTGCAGAGCTTCAAATAAGGAGTTTCAAGAGATAACATTCCACAATTACTTTAATATCATGGTTCCCAAGTAAAGAGAACCCCTGGGCCCACTTTGCAGCCCTAACTTGATGTTGAACCCTTCACAGATAGCACCACTTTGCTCCTCAGTTTCATTTAAATTTCACCTAAAATACCCAGTTTTCCCCCAAATACTACAAAAACTTTTCTTTGGTAAGATGCCTCACGGTTTCTCTGATACACAATATCCTTTATTACAGTAAGTAGGCTGATTCTGTTAGACTACAGGTTTTACCTGATAATTTTACGCTGACTGACATAGGACAAGTATAAACTGGAATTTCCAAAGGGAGACAGAGACGAAGACAAAAAATATTTGAAGAATACTGGCTAAAGGCAGTGAGGGACAAATACCCCACGATCTCACCTTTAACTGGAACATAATCAACAGAAGAAAAAAGTAAACAAAACATAACCAGAGACACTTAAGGTAAGAACAATCTAATAATATCCAGAGGGGATGGGGGGAGGGATAGTGGGGAGAAGGGTTTTCAGGAACTACTATAAAGGACACATGGATAAAATCAAGGGGGAGGGTGGATGCAGGGGAGGGAGGTAGGTTTGGCTAGGGTGGGGCAGAGAGGTGGGGAGAAAATGCAGACACCTGTGATTGAACAACAATAAAATAATTTAAAAATTGAAAAAAAAGAACACTAGTGTAATAGTTGGTAAAATCTGAATAAAGTCTTTAGATTAGACAATAAAAAAATACTGGCTGAAATCTTTTGAAATTTAATAGGCTTACTGATTTCCAAAGACACATAAAAATAATATTTAGTACTAAATGTCAACTCTTTACTGAAAGGTACTTCCAAAAATTCCGGAGATACACATTTATGAACTCCTTGTACATTTCAGACTCTAGAAATTTAAAGGTGAAAAAAATATGGTCACCACCCATGAAACACTCCCAGTATTATACATCTTATGTTAACTTGTGGTTATCATTAGCATAAAGTCGTCAGAGAATCAAGAGAAGTTGAGAAGAGTTTTCTGAATGTCTGAATCCTGATGAACCAGAGTATAAGAAAAATTGGAAAAATAAATTCCAAACTATAAACACCCTAACACACGTATATACACAATCTTTGGCTAAGTGTCCAATGTATGTCAAAGTTCTCAGGCTCTTGATTAATGTATGGCTATATTTTCTCATTTCAAACTTCATTTTCTAGAAAATAAGTTATAGTGAAATATTTTGAACTTTCAAACTTTAAAGGCACTTGAACTAAAGGAAATAAAAATATTAATAGTACTTTCATTCCTCATTAAAATCCTTCCAGAATGAAATACTACAGGAAAAAAACCCCCCACAAGATTTAGACTACATACAAAAAATTATATACATTTTCCTAAGTTTTCATGTAATACAGATTGATCTAAGTACCTGGCTTAAAATTTAAGGTAAACACTATCTGTATGAAAGGAAGATAGATGCTTCAGCTTTGGAACACAAACACACTGAGGAAATACTAAGACTACTGAAAAGTTTCCGTATGGCAAAAACATTCTACCTCACCAGACAGCATTTTTAAGACAATTATCTTATTCTTTTTGTAACCCTAGTACGTAGCACAGTGAAACACATGTAGTATACAAGTATGTTGAATAAAAACAATGACAAAGAGCCTTGGCTGGGTAAGCTCAGTTGGTTAGAGCATCGCCCTGATTCACCAAGGCTGTGGGTTCGATCCCTTGTCAGAGGACATACGAGAATCAGCCAACGAATGCATAAATGGGTGGAACAACAAATCAATGTTCCTCTTTTTCTCCCTTCCTTCCTCTCTCTAAAATAAGTAAATTGAAAGAAATGACAAAGAAAAGCCAACTAAAACTGACCCATTTCCACATCCAGACTCTGCCAGAACATGTTCAGCTTCAATGGCTCTTTGGATCACCAAATTCAGAGCTATAAAATAGGGAGCCGTGGCTTTTAACTTTTTTTACATTTCAGCCAGTAACCCTCATCAGCAAACCAATAGCTACAGTCTCTGTTTTCTTCACACTTCACATCCATGTATGTCTCAGGTTTCTATATAGTCCATGAGAATAAAGTGAATCTCACAGTAATATCTTAATGACCAGATCCCAGGATGGTCAGTAAATTTCCAGACAAAGAAAAAAGGTAAAACAATTTGAAGAGGGCAGATGAGCAGCAGCTGAATGAAAAGCTAGAATTTAAACAAAAATCAAGGCAGGCAAAAGAAATGATCTAAGTATACCAGCACACATATGACAACAGCAAGTAACAGGATGCAGGGAAACAGTAGCCAGTGATCAGAAATACAATGGCATATTTTTAAAAAAGCATTAAAATTGCCAAATTATGAATAAACCTGTATTTTGAAACATGTACTTATATCCAGATATGTCCCAATCCAATCTCTCAAATCCTATCTTTACTCCCCAGCAAGTGACAATTTTTTTTAAAGATTTTATTTATTTTTAGAGAGAGGGAAAGGGTGGGAGAAAGAGAAGAAGAGAAACATCAATGTGTAATCGGTAGCCTCTTGCACGCCCTCAACCAGGGCCTGGTTTGCAACCCAGGCATGTGGTTTGACTGGGAACTGAAGAGGTGACCTTAAGTTTGCTGGACAACGCCTGACCCACTGAGCCAGAACAGTCAGGGCAACAAGTAACAACTTTTCTGAGTGATCACTTCAACTATGTTCTTATTAGAAGTTTTCTTCATCCTCCTCATCTTCTTTCTGCCTCATGTGTTGCTCCAGCCAGCCCTCAATACTGTTATGAACAACCTGCCCTGGAGGTGTTGAAGAAAATTCTCACTGCTGGCATGCTGAAAAAGTTAATGCTTCCTGACTTCTGGCCAAGATGGAGGCATAGGTAGACACTTTGCCTCCTCACACAACCAAAAGAAGCACAACAAAAAACAACCAGAACTGCCAGAAAATCAAACTGTATGCAAGTCCAACCACCAAGGAGTTAAATAAGAAACATTCATCCAGACTGGTAGGAGGAATAGAGATGGGCAGCTGGGAAAGACAGGACACACAGCAAGGTGGTAGCTGAGCACTAGGTGGTCCCACATTTGCGTGTAGATAAACCAGAAGGAACAACTGGGGAGCGAGACAGACCACAAAACCCAGGGTTCCATCTTCCTCTTAGGAGAAGAGGAGAAGAGAAGAACAAGAAATTGAAAACTTATTTGAACAAATAATGAAGGAGAACTGCCCCAATCTGGCAAAGGAAATAGACTTCAGGAAGCCCAGGAAGGTCAGAGTCTCCCAACTTTTTTGTTGGACCTGAGGAAGTACTCACCAAGGCACATCATAATTATATTACCCAAGGTTAAAGATAAGGAGGGAATCTTAAAAGCAGCAAGAGAAAAGGAGAGTTACCTACAAAGGAGTTCCCAATAAGACTACCAGCTGATTTCTCAAAAGAAACCTTACGGGTAAGAAGGGGCTGGAAAAAAAGTATTTGAAGTCATGAAAGGCAAGGACCTACATCCAAGATTACTCTATCTAGCAAAGCTATCATTTAGAATGGAAGGGCAGATAAAGTGCTTCTCAGATAAGGTCAAGTTAAAGGAGTTCATCATCACCAAGCCCTTATTATATGAAATGTTAAAGGGATTTATCCAAGAAAAAATGATCACAACCATGAACAGTAAAATGACAACAATCTCACAAGTACCAACAACTGAACCTTAAAACAACAACAATAACAACTAAGCAAACAATTAGAACAGAAACAGAATCACAGGAATGGAGATCACATTGAAGGTTATCAGAGGGGAGGGGAAGGGGGGAGATTAGAGGAAAAGGTACAGGGAATAAAAAGCATAAATGGTAGGTACAAAATAGGGGAAGGTTAAGAACAGTACAGGAATTGGAGAAGCCAAAGAATTTACACATATGACCCATGGACATGAACTAAGGGAGGGGGCAATGCAGGTAGGAAGGGGAATGCAGGGTGGAGGGGAATAAAGGAGAAAAAAAATGGGACAACTATAATAGCATAATCAATAAAATATGTTTAAAAAAAGTTAATGCTTTCTAACAGGGGAAAATGAGGGGAGGGAAGATGGAACTCTTGGTCAATGGCACTAAACCTGCAGAGGTGACATGTGTGGTTAGAAAATGGGTTATATACAGCCCTGGCTGCTGTGGCTCAGTGGGCTGAGTACTGACCTGCAAACCAGGAGGTCACCGATTTGATTCCCAGTGAAGGCACATGCCTGGTTTGTGATCCAGTTCACCAAGTGGGGGGGTGTGAAAGGCAACTGATCATGTATCTATCGCACACCGATGTTTCTCTCCCTCTCTTTCTCCCTCCCTTCCCCTCTCTCTAAAAATAAAATCTTTGGGGGAAAAAAAGAAAATTGGTTATATACATGAGGATCGAGCAAATACATAAACATGTTGAACATAACAGGAACCAGATTTCATACTGTCAGCAAAGTGAAATAAAATGTGGAAAGTGCTAAGGTCAGAATAAGACGTATGGTGTTGAAGTAGAATTGAAGGTATCAGTTTGAACTCATGATTCTAAACATATATGAAAACAAAGGGTATGTGTGTGAGAGAGAGAAGGAAATATGCTTATAATTTTCCTGCTCTGTGATCTTCAAAAAGGGCTAGAAGCAATGACACCCCATAGGAAATGACCATACCTAGTGACCAGATCTTTATTTCTAAATACCATTCTCCACTAAAAGAAAACAGGGGTCTCCCTGACTGGTGTGGCTCAGTGGGTTGTGCATCATCCCATAAACCAAAAGGTTGCTGGTTTGATCCAGGTCAGGGAACATGCATCGATTGTGGGCCAGATACTTGGTTGGAGGCTGTGTGAGAGGCAACTGACTGATGGTTCTCTTGCACATAGATGTTTCTCTCCCTCTTTTTCTCCTCCCCCCTTCCCCACTCTAAAAATAAATAATTCCTTAAAAACAAAAAAAGAAATGAAAACAGGAGTCCTTGGAGCAATGGCTAAACACAGGGCTTGAAATGTATATGATGGGCATTGAACATAGTATGTAAGAAAATGCCAAATGGTGGGATGCGTTAAAAGTCACTGTGAAGAAACATTCACAGGCCAATTCTAAAAATCAAAATATTAGTATCGAAATAATGACAATACTATCAGTTAAATAACAGTAATACATGATTTAATAAACAAAAATTCATGTTCACATTGACATAAAGGAATGAATACATGAATATATTTATATATTATATAATGAATTTGAGAATATATGTGCCCTTATAGATATGGAAGGGAGAAAAGGATCTACCTTGGAGTAGAAAGTCAAATACCAGTAACTGCAGAGGAAACAGTGTAATTAGGAAAAACACAACCACCATCAGAGTAAAAATTGATCCAGACAAAAATCAATGCTGAAGTTAGTGGATCAAAGTTTGATGAGGAAGTTGAGGAACCTGACAGATACCACACCAAGTGATTACATCATCAGTAATAGTACAAACTGACACTGTGCCATCTGATATGATGCAGTGAGAACACAGCATCTTTTCTGTGGTATTTTTGCCAAATACACATAACCAAAATCTAATCATGAGGAAACATTAGACAAACACAAATTGAGGCGCACTCCACAAATAACTCATCGAAACTCTTCAAAGATGACAAAGACATGAAAAAACCTGGACACAGTTGTTCCAGAATGAAGGAGTAGAGATTTGTAACAACTAAATACAGTACATATGATTCTGGATTGGATCATGGGCTCTTTGGGAGATTGGAATGGGTGATTTGTTTTGCTATAAAGGTCATTATTGGGACAAATGGTGAAATTTGAATTAACGTGTGGATTAGACTATATTATTGCATTGGTTTTGATGGGTATATGAGTTCTATCCAGAAAAATTCCAGCCATTGTCAATATAATGAGAACAGTTTGCGTGACACCAATGTAATCTGGCAGCCAAGGAGAGTGGACTGGAATGCACACATGTGGACAATGACAACTTCACTGTATTAGTCAGTGGAGGGCAATAGATGCTGTTGAATGAGGAGCATGTGTACTGTCAGGCCGTCACATTCAACGTGACTGAGCAAGTACAGCAATAAATCTGCATCAAATTTCGCGTTAAACTTGGACATTCCTGGACGGAAAGTATTCAACCGATTCAGAAGGCTTTGGGGGACAATGCAACGAGCGCAATGCAAATAAAAGTGTGGCACAAACACTTCAAAGACGGTCAAGAATCTGTTGAAAAGTGATTCACTTTCTGAAAGGCCTGCAACAGGCAGAACACCTGAGAATGTTGAACATGTACTGTGATCAACAAAGATCGGCAACTGACAGTGCAAGAACTAGAAACTGATCTGGGGATTCCAAAAACTACTGTGTCTGACTTTGAAGGAGGATCTCAGCATGTATCATGTCATGACAAAATTCGTTCCATGACTTCTGCTACCAGAGCAGAAGGAACATCGTGCTAATGACTTGATTCAAACCGCTCCCAATGAACCACATTTCCTCAAGGTCACAACCAGAGATGAATCATTGGTCTACAGCTATGATCCAGAAACCAAGGCCCAGTTCTCCCAATAGAAGTCGCCTGGTTTCCATGCCCGAAGAAGGTGCAGCAAAGTTGCAGCAAGATCAAGACCATGTTAACTGTGTTTTTTGATTGGGAAGACATTGTCCATCATGAGTACGTCCTCCAGGCCAAATAATTAATAAGGAGTACTACACCTCAATGTTCCCCATAGATTGAAATGTAATACCACAAAAACGGCCGCAGCTATGGGCAACTGGTGATTGGTAGCTTCATCACAACAATGAGCCTGTTCATGCTTCCTGTCTTGTGCAGAGATTTTGGTGAAACATCAAATCACCCAGGTGACTCAGCCTCCCTACAGCCCAGATTTGGCACCCTTGTTTTTCCCAAAATTAAAATCACCTTTGAAAGGGAATAGACTTCAGACCATTGGTGAGATTCAGGAAAATACAATGGGGCAGCTGATGCCAATTCCAAAAAAGGATTTTGTAGAGTGTTTTGAACAGTAGAAGAGACACTGAGAGAACTGTGTGAGGTCCCAAGGTGCCTACTTTGAAGGGACTGAGGTGTCATTGTCCTAAGTACATTATTTCTTGTACCTTTTATCTTCTTCAATGAATGTCTCTTGTTCTCATTATGTTGCAGGGTAATTTCTGGATAGACTTCATGCTATAGCTATACAAGAGAGTGCTCTTTTGTATGGAGACTATATGCTAACATACTTACGAGTAATGGGCATCAAGTCTGCACCATACTCTCTAATCATTCATAACCCCACATGGGAAGGGCTTCCATTTTGATCCCCCAAAGGACAGTTAGCAATGTCTGAAGACATTTTTAACAAGGTTGAATCAAGGGGTTGGGGGAAGGCCGCATGGCAGGGGAGTGGTGTTGCATCTAGTAGGTGGAAGCCATATATGTTTCCAATTCTCCAATATGCAGGGCCACCCTCCACAACAAAGACTTATTCAGTGCAAAATATCTCCAGTGGTGAGGCTAAGCCTGATAGGTAGGGAAGGAAACTCCTGCCACTACAAGCAATGGGCTGGCTACCTCTTTAGCATTCGAAAATGAAGTCATTAGTGTCTTGAAGACCCAGATACTCCCACTGACCTATCAGCTACAGGATGGTGTTTCTATTATAATAGAGAACTGGAACAACTGCTGAGAATATTTCCTACACCCACTTACTAGCGCTCCCCACCTTTCTTCTTTCTCTGGAGAGCTGAGAGATAACCTACATAAAAATTCCTTTGGGAATTGAGCTTATCTTAGTTTTGCACAGAAAACATGAATCCTAATTTGTATATATAAAACAGTTCTATCATTTCCACTATATTAATTTATGTAAGCTAAATAAATGCTTAAAAAACTGTGATCCCATTTATTTCTTGTATTTCTTTATACTCATCAAATCTTAATAGGTAAAATAATTCCTTATTTCTGTTTCTCGATGATTGTCTTTAAAAACTTCTAAGTAGTCTTCTAATGTCTTAAAGGCAAATGGATGACCTATTTCTTAGAAACACTGGGGATTTTATGCTGCTAAACTTCTTGTTGCTCTCTTCCTGAAGTAGGCTTCTAAATTCTTTTATAAGATTGTATTTATTTTATTTTTAGAGAGAAGGGAAACAGGGAAGAAAGAGAGGGAGAGAAACATCAATCTGTTGCCTCTCATACATGACCCAACTAGGGACAGAGCCTGCAACCCAGGCATGTGCTATAACCAAGAATTGAACTGGAGACCTTTCACTTTGCGGAAGAACGCCCAGCCAACTAAGCCACACTGGTCAGGGCTAAATTCTTTTCCCAGATATTTTCATAATAAAACATAACTTTCATGGGTCTCAAACACTTATTATTCCTTTTTAAAGAACCAAAGACTAAGGATGAAAGTTTCACTTTTGAAGCTTACTGATCCATCTGAATAGCAGTAGTACCTACATTTTAAAATTCTGACTTAATTCCACTTAAAATTAAAAGTGTCTTGAAAAATACTGTAATGGGAGGTTAAATAGGAAATTAAACCCTGGCTGGTGTGGCTCAGTGGATTGAGTGCCAGCCTGCAAATGGAAAGGCTGCCAGTACTATTCCCCATCAAGGCACATGCCTATATTGTGGGCCAGGTCCCCAGTTGGGGAAGTGTGAGAGGCAGCCAAAAGATGTTTTTTTTAGCACATCAATGTTTCTCTCCCTCTCTTTCTCCCTCCCTTCCCCCCTCTAAAAATAAATAAATAAAATCTTTTTAAAAAAAGGAAATTAAAACATTTACTGCACTAAGCCTCTTCAGGAAATAAAATATTTAGAACTATAGGTTTAAGGTAGGGCTTTAACCATGTTACATCTTTCAAATGAGTTCAACCTCAAAGCTCTTTTGATTTTATAAATAAGCAATATTTCCTCTGACATTATCTATCAACAGTAAATAGGTCTTCTGCTTACTAGGTTACATGACCTGATTTACTTTAACCCAGAGATACTCCTTCATAATCAGGTCAAGTACATGTACACTGCTGCCTTCTATGACATTCATTAGCCAAAAAAAATTGACTCCAATATTAATTTTAAAAAAAAAAGTTAAAAAGCTGAACACATCAGTACAAATGAACTCAAATGAATATTGAGCGAGTTAACATAAGCACATAAGATAAAATTTCAAAAAAAAAATTTTAATCCTCACCAGAGAATATACTTATTGATTTTAGAGGGAGAGGAAGGAAGAGAAAAACATCGATGTGAGAGAGAAACATCAATTGGTTGCTTTGTGCACATGCCCCAATTGGGGACCAAACCCACAACCCAAGCATCCTGTGGGAACCCATCACTATTACTTCATCCTTAGTGAAATAATCTGAAGACAAAAAGAACTGGAAAGAAATCTTTATTTACCGTTCATAATACTGGTAATACTAGTAATTACATAATTTTAAAAGTAATGTGTGCTGTAGAATAGAGCAAGTAAGCTATGTACAAAATTCTATTATGTTGAACTTGTAAATCAAACTATCAAATATAAACTCATAGTTTATTTTTCAACATATTTCAATAGTTGTGTCCAATGAAAGAGCCTAGAAGCAATGAATATAACCCAGTATTCTGATCCAGTTTCTAAATACTAATCCACACACAGAGAAAAACCAAGGATCCTTGGATCAGTGGATGATTCCCTGATTGAAACACGTAAAGTACAGATGAATCTGGGTAATCTTTTGTGCAGAAAGCTAGAGAAGTGTTCAAAGATAATGGGGTCATATCAAAAGAACACAAGAGATAGCTTGAAAGGTTCACAGTGGCCAAATCTATTTAAGTCTGTTTATTAAGTAAAAATTAATTGAGTCTATTGTGATAGAGAATGGGGTGAGGTGTAACAGGAAATAAAGCCTTTATACCATGAAATGGAATTAGAGTAAAATGTACTAACAAACTGATAAAAAGAACTCACATACTGACAGTTTTTTTGTAAGCATATTCCAAGTGCCAACAGTTCCAGTTCCTGCTTGTACAAAAAATGGCCGTGACCACGACTTCAGGTGACACAGATCACCCAACTGCAGGAATGTGGCTGGCGCTGACCAGTTCCAGAATGCGGACATTAAAGATCCATATCAGGACCAGAAAGGATACTGCCTACACGTCCACAGCCTGTCCCTCTGATCTCTTTTTGTTCTCCTTGTCCTCCCCTCCTTATAAATACCTCTGTCTGCACTGAGATATTAAGATGGGCTTTGAGACAAGCCCTCCATCTTACAGGTTGCTGGCACCCGAATAAAATCACTTTTCTTAACATCAGCACCTGGCCTCTCAAACACGGGCTCTCAAAGCGGTTAGCAGGCGGAACCGCTTTCAGTTACAGGAGGGGGAGAACTCTTTACAGAATTGCAGTTATTAAATGTGGAAGAAACAGCAATTAGAAAACTCCCTTTTTCAACTGACAGTGTAATAAATGATGCAGGCAAAGATCAACAATGGATGCTAAAATGCTGAAGTAAAACAATGATGGAGGCAGGATAGTCACATGGTACCAGAGCAGCACCCAGAAGCTTACTTACTAATTAAATCGTAAAAGAAAAAATGTACCCTTATTTTGGAGAAAGCTGGTGATCACAACCTTCGCTAGGTGGTCAAGCATATTAAGAATAGTGGCTTCTGATGTGAAACAACATATACAACATCACTTTGAAGTATTCTTGCCAAAATATATTTAACCTGAACCCAATTAAGCTTATCAGACTTAACTTCCAGTGTTCTCTGACACTACACTTACTTTAATAGTAGTATAAAAGCTTACATGATGTCATCAGGAAACAATCACATAAATTTTGAATATGGAACATTCTATAAGACAAATACCCTCGGCTCTTTAAAAAAAAAAAAAAAAAAAAGCAGTTCCATGGGAAATTTTTAAAAGAGGAGGAGAGTGCTCAAGAATAAAGACATAAGTACTATAATCACATCACCAAAGACAGCCATGAGACTGTGTTCTTCTTAAGAAATGTATACTATCTACAATTCACTTCCAAATAAAACAGGAAAAAAATGTGTGTGTGTGTGTATATATATATATATACACACACACACAGAGAGAGAAACACACCATATGTGTGCAATTATGTAAAAATGTTACCTGGAAATCAATCTAGGTAGAGGGATATGGGTAATTCATGGTACTGCTCTTTCATATATTTTCATAATAAAAAAGTTCAGAGGGAGGAAAATAAAGTAGAATGCTGTAATTCAGAAGTTCTCAAAGTGCATCCCCTAGGGATACACAAAACTTTCTGGGTTGTCTACAAAGCCAAAATCATTTCCACAATAATAATGTTATTTGCTTTTTTCACAATGTTGACATTTGTACAGAGAGCACAAAAGCAATTGTGGAAAGCTCTTGGTGCCTTACCACACAGGGTAGGGACTCTGAAGTGTACTAAGTAGTCAGAGTCTTCATTGCCACCTACTTCACAGGTAAAAAATAAAATGCCAGTTTCATATTAGAAAAGGCCCATGATGAAGAATTAAAAAGTATTAATTTTGTCAAATCACAACCCTTGCATGCACTAATATTCTGTGTGACAAAACAAGTATGCATAAAACTCTTCTGCTGTGTACAAAGTATGGTGGTTTAGTTAAAGAAAAAACATTACTGCTCAAGTTGCAAGCTAAACTAGCCCATTTCTTTTCTGGTACACCATTCCTTACTTGAAAGATTAACAAACTATGCCTACAAAGACTTTATTAGGCAGACATTTTCTCAAATTGAACAAAGTGGGCCTCTCCCTGTCAGTCATTTTCCCTTAAGTAATTTCTACCAGTAAAACATTTTCAACTTCTAAGCAAAAAACTAAAATTTTGGAGAACTGTGAACTTGATAGCTTCCGAATACTTAAAAGGATTTTGTGATGGGTTAGAGTACTGGTCTTATAAAAGGATTTTGTGATCAGTTTGGCAGCAATATTAATGTAATTTTTTGATACTGCATAATGAGGTATAAGCCCATTTGAAAGATTTGCATAAATATAACCACAATTTTCCAAATGACCAATGTATAATGTTACAAGCAGGCCATGTGTAAAAAGATGCATCCAAAGTGCAAGACAGACTAATAGATTTTAATATAACAGCATAGAAAGTCCCATTGGAATGGTTTTAGATCCGATGTTGCAAATAATCTTTAAGAAAATCCCGTTTGTTGAGTTTAGTGGAGCATCCCAGATTGTTGACAAGATATGTGAAAAGGCTACTGAAAATATAACCACATATCTGTGTGAGGCTGGATTTCTTCATATATTTCAACCAAAATAATATAATGAAATATATTGAATGCAGGGGATATGAGAATCCAGCTGTCTTTTAAGACAAACTTTAAAAGTTGCAAAAAAAAATGTAAAACAATGTTATTCTACTATTTTTTTAAATTTTTTCATAAAAATATTAACATGTAATGGGTTACTGTTATTTTAAAGTAAAATAGTGTTAAATATGCTTGAAATATTTTCATTTCTCTGCTTTGATATTGATATAACATATAATCAAAAGCTCTTTGTGATTATCAATAGTTTTTTTAAGACTGTAGACTGGCCCTGAGACTGAAAGAAGATTGATTTAAACTGTTGCTCTGGAAATCGAGGCATGCCATACACAATTTTCAATAAACCAAAACCTCATCTAAGTGTTAACGACTACAGTCTTTACACCACACTACTCTGGCTCCTAGCCCCAAAACAAGTTAGCTCTGTTGAAATTAGCATTAAGCACTTTTTTTTTCTCCTGAGGGTGGGGCACCTGGGGGCACAGGAGTACAGCACAATTACTTTGACAAGATTCCCAATTTCCTCTTTACAGAGGTAAAAAAAAATAAATAAAAATTAAATGAAGCCATAAAAAGACACACTCATTCTTCAGTTATTTAAAATTGATTCAATCTAAAAAAGGTTCAGACAACTTCTAATTTTTAATAACAAATAGATTTAACACTATAAAACAAGCTAATTTAAGAAATTTTTAATAAAAAGGTAAAGTCAAGCAAATTATTCTCAATACTATGCTAAACCATATTAAAATGACTTATACCCTGGACCCTTAACTTACACCCAGGGGTCCCCGATCCCCAGACCATGGATCAGTACTGGTCTGTGGCCTGGTAGGAACCAAGCCACACAGCAGCAGGTAAGCGGTGGGTGAGGGAAGCTTTCCTTCCATTAACACCTGAGCTCTGCCTCCTACCCCACCCCTGATATCACTCTCCCACCCTGTTCCCCGAAAAACTGTCTTCCATAAAACCGGTCCCTGGTGCCAAAAAGGTTGGGGACTGCTGCTTATACCATATGCAAAAATTAACTCAAAATGAATAAAAGATTTAAATTTAAGTTTTAAAACTAAAACTCTTACAAGAAAACTGGAAAAGCTTACATGACATTCAATTTCACTATGATTTCTTGGATATGACACCAAAAGCACAGGCAAGAAAAGAAAAAATAAACTGAAATTCACTGAAATTAAAACTTGTGTGCCCTGCCAGTGTGGCTCAGTTACCTGGGCATCATCCCGCAAACCAAAAGGTCACCACAGTTTGATTCCCCACCAAGACACATGCCTGAGTTTCAGGTTTGGTCCCCTAGGGCACGCAGGAGGGCAACCAATAGATGTTTCTCACTTTGATGTTTCTTGCCCTCTTTTCTCCCTCCCTTTCCCTCTAAAATCAAAAATAATAAAATAATCTTAAAAAATAAAAATTTTTAAAACTTTTGTGTATTAAAGCACACTATCAAGGGAGTAGAGAGACAACTCACGGGGGAGAACCAAGATGGCAGCGAAGGTAGACACACTGCGCCTCCTTGCACAACCAGAACTGACAGAAAATCGAACAAGGAAGCCCGACACCAAGGAGATAAAAAATAAACATTCATCCAGACCTATAGGAGGGGCGGAGTCAGGCAGCCAAGGCAGAGAGGACTCGCGTGGCCGTGGCGGTGGCGGTGGCCGGACCGAGACTGAAGGAGTGTGGGACGAACGGGGCAGTCAGTCTGACCACTAGAAGACCCTGCGGCCCCACATTCACGCACAGATAAACCGGACAAACAGCGGGGAGCGAAGCAGACCCCGTAACCCAGGGCTCCAGCGCGGGGAAATAAAACCTCAAACCTGGGAGTGAAAAAACCCATGGGAGTTGGGGCGGCAGCAGGAGAAACTCCCAGCCTCACAGGAGAGGTCACTGGAGAGACCCACAGGGGCCTAGGGCGTGCACAAGCCCACCCACTCTGGAACCAGCACCAGAGGGGCCCAATTTGATTGTGGGTAGCACAGCAAGTGACTGAAATCCGGTGGAGAGTGGAGCAGGCGCCATTACTCCCTCTCGGCCCCTCCCCCACGTACAGCGTTAGAGCACAGCGACCAGCGTTACCCCGCCCCAGGGAACACCTAAAGCTCCGCCCCTTTAAGTAACAGAAGCACCAAGACAAAAAAAAGGCTCAAATGACAGAACACTTCAAAGCTCCAGAAATAATTCAACTAAGCAGCGAACAGATAGCCAACCTATCAGATGCACAGTTCAAAACACTGGTAATCAAGAAGCTCACAGAATTGGTTGAAAAAATGAAGGCTATGCTAAGAGAGACAAAGGAAAATGTACAGGGAACCAATAGTGATGGGAAGGAAACTGGGACTCAAATCAATGGTGTGGACCAGAAGGAAGAAACAAACATCCAACCAGAAAAGAATGAAGAAACAAGAATTCGGAAAAATGAGGAGAGGCTTAGGAACCTCCAGGACATCTTGAAACGTTCCAACATCCGAATTATAGGGGTGCCAGAAGGAGAAGAGGAAGAACAAAAAATTGAAAACTTATTTGAACAAATAAGGAAGGAGAACTTCCCCAGTATGGCAAAGGAAATAGACTTCCAGGAAGTCCAGGAAGCTCAGAGAGTCCCAAAGAAGCTGGACCAGAGGAGGAACACACCAAGGCACATCATAATTACATTACCCAAGATTAAATAGGAGAGAATCTTAGAAGCAGGGAGAGAAAAGGACACAGTTACCTACACAGGAGTTCCCATAAGACTGTCAGCTGATTTCTCCAAAGAGACCTTACAGGCAACAAGGGGCTGGAAAGAAGTATTTGAAGTCATGAAAGGCAAGGACCTACATCCAAGATTACTGTATCCAGCAAAGCTATCATTTAGAATGGAAGGGCAGATAAAGTGCTTCTCAGATAAGGTCAAGTTAAAGGAGTTCATCATCACCAAGCCCTTATTATATGAAATGTTAAAGGGACTTATCAAAGAAAAAGATAAAAAATATGAACAGTAAAAATGACAGCAAACTCACAGTTATTAACGACCACACCTAAAACAAAAACAAGAGCAAACTAGGCAAACAACTAGAACAGGAACAGAACCATAGAGATGGAGATCACATGGAGGGTTGTCAATAGGGGAGGGGGAGAGGGGGGGAAAGGTACAGAGAATAAATAGCATAAATGATAGGTGGAAAATAGACAGGGGGAGGGTAAGAATAGTGTAGGAAATGTAGAAGCCAAAGAACTTATAAGTATGACCCATGGACATGAACTATAGGGGGGGAATTGGGAGGAAGGGGGTGGGCAGGATAGAGTGGAGTGAGGGGGGGGGAATGGGACAACTGTAATAGCATAATCAATACATATATTTTAAAAAATAAGAGTTAAATGAAAAAAAAAAGACAACTCACGGAATGGGGAAATCTATGTACAAATTACATATCTAATAAGGGATTATTAGATTTGTATATCTAATATCTAGAATATGTAAAGAACTCTAACTCAACAATGAAAACAAACAACTTAATTCAAAAATGACATACGGGTCCTGAATTAGACATGTCTCCAAAACAGATACACAAATGACCAACAAGCACATGAAAAGATGTTCAATATCACTGGTTAGGAAAATGCAAATCAAACCGCAATGAGATACCATTTCACAGCCATTAGTATAGCTATTATCAAAAAAAAGAAAAAAGAAAAAAACTAAAAAATATGTACTGGTGAGGATGTGGAGAAATTGGAACCCTCACGATTGCTGGTAGGAGTGTAAAATGGTACAGCCAAAGTAGAAAACAGTTGGGCAGTTAAACAAAGACCTATCATATGTCCCCAAAATTCTACTGCTAGATATATATCCAAAAGAATTGAAAGCAGCGACTCAAATGGCCAAAACGTAAAAACAAAATGTCCAACAACAGATAAATGGACAATGGAATATTATTTAGCCCATAAAAAGTAATGAAAATTTAGCCTATAACATGGAGCTTGACAAGATTATGCTTAGTGAAATAACCTACTTACATGAGGTACCTGTGTACAACAGGCAGGTTCATAGAGACAGAAAGAATGGTGTTTACTGGGACTGGGAGGAAGGAGTAAAGGGAGAGTCTCATATGAGTTATCGTTTAATGGGTACAGAATTTTTTTAGAGATTATTAAAATGTTTTGGATATAGATAATGGCAATGGTTACACAACGCTGTGAATGTATTTAATGTCACCAAATTGTCTATTTGAATATAATAATTTTACCATGCTTTGAAAGAAATGGTTAGATTTTTAAAAAATGACTTACATTTATTCTTTGGAAGAAAATTTAATTGCCATGTTTGTCAGTAATTTCCAAATGAAAAAAATAAAGAACTGAGCCCTCCAATAATAAGCAAATAATACAAATCATAGATAATGCTTTACTTACCCGTTTTGGGCCACTAAAAATCTTCCTGGTATTTTCCTTTGATTTATCTCCTTGTTTATTTGGGGGCTTCTTCACACTTTCAGTTACACCAGGCAAGTCCTCTGTAAAATCCAAGTTTTCTGAAATGGTAATCAAAAGTTTAACTTTCTGATATTTGAAATTATTTACCAAACAACCTATAAACATTTGATGGGGAGAGAGGGAGCATGTTGTGGAGGAAAAAGAATAAAGGAATAAAAGCACCACACAGTTGACAAAATACAAAATATTCCCAACAATATTCAGTCTCATTCTCCCACTCTCACCCCACTTCTCCCACCCCCACCACCCCCATCAAGAAAAAAATCAGAAACCTAGTTGCTCCAGTTTTATTTTGTATAAATGGTAAAATCAATTCTTTTACAAAATAACTCCTGGATACGGACACTGACATTGGTAGCGTCTAGTTTACACACACACACACATACACACACAAACAAAATCAAGTGGTATCTGTAACATTTTCCTAGAATTTAAGGACACAGTCATGTTGGCCTTCAAAGAATGCATACTTACATCTATAAAGACACTTTAAAAGAATTTAAAGGATAACTATCTTTGACAAGAGATACAAAATGACCTAATACAATGTAGTTTAATAATTTAGGGGGTCCTCACACAAAACTAAGAAAAGATCACATTAACTCCCAAATAATTATGTTTATTGTTTTAAAGCTTAGAAAAGGAGAAATAATGACTTTTCTCAAGACCAAACATTAAAAATGTTTGCTATTTTATATATTCTATGTAGACTCAAACTCCAACTCAAATGATCTCTAATTTTAAAATTTTATCTGGTATCAACTTAAGTTTTTGAAAGAGCCTAATGATTTCACTTTTTTAAAAAAAGATTTTATTTATTTTTAGAGAGAGAAGAGGGGAAAAGAGGGAGGAAGTGAGGGAGAGAAACATCAATGTAAGGGAGATATACCAATCAGTTGCCTCTAGCATGCCCCCAACTGGGGACCTGGCCAGCAACCCACGCATGTGCCCTGACTGGCCCTCCAGTTCAAGGCCAGCACTCAATCCATTGAGCCACACCAGCAGCCAGGGATGATTTCACTTTTTAAAGTTTAAAAAGTTACATTATCCCAAAATGTAAATTTCAGCCACAGATTTTCAGTTGCAGGTAATTTGCTATCAAGGTTAACATAAGAGCTACATGAATTGTTGCAGGACAGGAGCTCAGTTTTCATACATTGCTACTTATCATCCCCCTGAAAGAGCAACTTCAAATCGGATTTCCCAGTCAGATCTCAAGTAACTATACAGCAAGGTTCTTAAAATTTCAGTTCTCCAAAGACATTCAAGACAACATTGAAAATTCTGACAATACTTTTATTTTTTTGCAGTAGGGGAGTCAGGGGTGAGCCTTTTAGAGGGCTGTATATAATTCCAGTTTTGAAATTAATAGTAATTCTAACTTAGCCCTGGCTGGTGTGGCTCAGTGGACTGAGCACCAGACTGTGAAGCAAAGGGTCGCTGGTTCAATTCCCAGTCAGGGCACATGCCTGTGTTGCAGGCAGGGTCCCCAGTAGGAGGCACTCAAGGGGCAACCACACACTGATGTTTCTCTCATTCTCTCTCCCTTCTCCTTTCTCTAAAAATAAATAAAATCTTAAAAAAAAATACAGCAATTCTAACAAAACTATTTAGGCCAAATAAGGCAAATGGCAGGTGGTTTCAAGTACGACTTATACTCTATGTGAAAACCTATATGGAAGAGTACTATCAGAATTCTAATTCACCATGCCACTTCCTCTATGACCCTAACAGGACAAAAGCTTTATTGATAACAAGTAAACCAATACAGAAAAACTGCATTTGGTCTAATAAAAATATAGCCCCTGTATCCCAGAGGTTTTCACATATTCTTTCTCACTCAACAATCAATCCACTTCACAAAGCCTCTGTCAGCTAATGACTTAACTATAGCAAAGCTAACCTATTTCTTTTGTCTGACAGTGAAGACTATCAACTCCTTGAGGACCTGTAGTCATTACTAATTCTACTATATTAAAAGACAAATTAAATTTTCACTATTAAGAATTAATACTTAACTATCACTTTTCAGTTTTATTAAATCAGTTTAAGAGAATTTTTAAGATTTAATTTTAATGAAGATTTCTTGAGAATGTTTTAAACATCAACATTTATTAGTTGATTACTTTTGAGCCAAATGCACAGGCTAAAATTGAAATCAATTTTAATTTTCTAATATTTCCCTCATTACAACCATCTACTATCAGTGTAGTTCTAAATGTCCAAAATCTATCCTTATGTCTCCAATGCATTTGAATTTTCAAAACTGAAACATCAAGATGTCTGCTAACCCTGAACACAGACACACACACACTCTCTCTCTCTCTCTCTCTTAAAAATTCTCAAGTACTAAAGGTAGAATTCAAAAATATGGAAAGACTCCACAATCTACAAATTAGTTCCTTACAATGTAGAACTTGATTATTAACATTTAAAAGGTCGTACCTTTGGATAAGGTACCAGGGGTGTCCACCTTGCAGGCCAAGATGGCTATGAATGAGGCCCAACACAAAATCGTAAATTTACTTAAAATGTTACTTACTTAGTTTTATACGAAGTTTTACTACTTAGATATGTACACCTTTTTATATTAGTGATCACAAACTTGGGACCTACTTGATTTTAAAAGATTATCAAAAGGGCTGCTGCATAATTACGGTTATTATGTGTGGACTATTTCTGCTTATCCACGGTAGCGGTTATCATGAAAATTATGCACGGACCTTTTTTTTGCTCATCAGTTTTCGTTAGTGTTTGTGTATATATGTGTGGCCCAAGACAAACTCTTCTTCTCCCTGTGTGGCCCAGAGATGCCAAAAGGTTGGACATTCCTGTTCTAAACAGTACTTCTATTAAAATTAAACATAAGTTAAAGTTGAGTATCTAGGAGGCAACTACATAGCTGCTGATTTAAGCTTGACAAAGATTTATTACAATAATATTTTCTTAAAAGTCTTACCTGTATTATTAGTACTAGATTGGCTGTCCTGGGAATTATCATTGCTTTCTGGAGGAGGATGCAAGGAGGATGATGGAGCTGTTTTAGTTCTTTTTTTGCTTGACTTTCTTTCCACTTGACAGTCATCATCTTCATCATCTTCACTTTCACTGAGATCATCAAAGCCAAAATACTTAATTTTGTAATTAGAACTCCCAGAACCTCCTTCATCACCTCCTGTCTCATCATGATCTTCAAAACCAAAAAATTCAAGTTTAACATCCTTTTTAGATTTAGTATTACTAGGTCGAAATCTAGTAGTGGTCTTAGAAGTTGCAATATCTGCCTTTTTTCTTAGACGGCCAGCTTCTCCCAAATCAGCGGGAGTTGATGCAGTAAACTCATCCATGCTGCGTTCCATAGTATCCTGTATGGTAACATTACAAACTGACAAGCAAGACGGATGTAAAACAGTGTAATCTCTAGTCCGTCCAACTGTCCCTCTAAAACTGGTCCCACAACTTACACTGCCTTTCTTTGCCTGATTCAGGCCATCTTTACTTGATTCACTGTTTACTTTGGCTAAAGCCTGACTGGTGCCATCTAACAGCTTATCAAAATTTGATGTTCCTTGTGAGGATTTTGCTTTATTGACCCTACAGTAAGTCCTACAGTTACTTGGCCTAAGAACGCTTTGCATGATGTCTTCTTCTTCAATGGCTTCATTCAGATTTTCCAACCGATTTTTTAAATCCTCATCCTTCATCTCCAAAAGAGGATCACTATCCAAACTTAAGATACAATCTTCTGATCTGACATCTTCGAAATCATTATCCCATTCATACAAACCAGTTCTCACAGATCCCTTAATCAGAGATATTTCTGATGGAGAGTCTGACCTTTTTCCAAGTTGGGAGTTCCAAGTATCATTTGTTTCCTTGATCTCATCAACTTTGTATCCAGAAGCCAGTAAAGTTTCTGCATTGGGTTTCTTAGTAATGTCTTCAGCATTTTTGTAAATATGGTGACTATTCTTTTCATATTCATCACTAAAATTCTCCACTTTATCTATAAAAAAAAAGTCAAAGGATTAAAGACAAGTGACATCAAAGTAAGTTAACAATAACAAGGATATTTGACTAAGAGCACAGAATCAATTAACCTTGAAATAATTGCAATAATTTTAAATTGTGAAATGTTTACATATTTGACATTTCCCCTTCCACATTAAAAATGTACATATAAATATACATATAGCTTTCATGCCTTCTAGTGTCCTCTCCCTAGGCACCCAAGTCCCTTAAAATTATTATACTAATTCAAGAGATTTCAGTAGTGCTAAGCAACTGGATCAATTCAAAATGACATATAAATGACTCAGCCAAACCTCAGAGGTACAATGGGTCTTTCAAATAAAAATGCTTAAGTTAAAATGTATTTAGTAGAATAAAAACAGTATTAATACAATAAATGAAAACATTCTGATGTATTTGTACTCCTCTGGGGTAAGACTACTCATCAGGCAAATCAGCTCTGTCTGGAAACCTGTCGCAGGATCAGGTTTCTTTAGCTATTTGTTTTTCATTCTTCCTTCATATTAATTAAAAGCCATATGACTTCAACAATTTTTTTAAATCTTCTTAAAGATGTTGGTTTTTAAAAAGATTTTATTTCTTTTTAGAGAGGGGAGGAGGGAGAAAGAAACATTGATGTGAGAGAGAAACATCGATCAGTTTCCGCTCAAACACACCAAGGATGGATCCTGCAACCCAGGCATATGCCCTGTCTGGGAATTGAACCAGCAACCTTATGCTTTGCAGGATGATGACCTAACCCACTGATCCACACCAGTCAGGGCCAATAATTATTTTTTAAACAGTGGCTCTGATATGCCTAAGTGACTACAGTGGTTATTTATGCATATCAGCCAGGAGTAAATTTTAAACTGCTTATTCATTTTGTACTTGAGGAATTCATCTTTGTTGTCTTTACTTTTTATCAGAGACATTTTGTTAATCTTTATAAATGAGAGATGGAAATATAATTCAAACTGATGTTAATTTTCCCAGCACTCATTGGTAGAGAAACACTGGCAAATGCTTACGCCAAAAAATAAAAGTATACCTACATTTGTTAATGCTACCCAATGGGTTTAAATATTATTTAACTTGTTAAGATTTGTATTTACGGTACTCACCTTTAGAAGACATCTAATTTATATTATAAGTATATCTTTTATTCTTAGATATTTCCCAGCTCAAGGCTAGGAACTATAATATCATAACCTCAGAAGTTCCAATCACTAAGCATAAAATACTAAAAACCAAAATTTAAAATCTGACTATGACAACTAATAACTTTATTTTTTTTATCCTCACCTGAAGACATTTTTTTAATTGAAGTTTTAGAGTGAGAGGGAGGGAGGGAAACATTGATGTGAGAGAAAAATATCAATTGGCTGCTTTCTCCTATACACCCTAACCAGGGACCAAACCCACCACCTAGGCACATGCTCTGACCAGAAATCGAACCCGTGACCACGCACCAACCGAGCCACCCTGCCAGGGTGACATCTCATACTTTAAAAGGAGTAGCAGTGAGGCCAAGTCTAAATTCACACCTGAAAAAACAATACGACTGCTTTTATAACAAGTGGGAAGAACACTATTAGCTGAATCTGGAAACTCTTATTTCCGTGGTTAAACTAGTTCTTTAGAGCTCGGGCAAGACTCCTAACTTTGGGAGTTTTCCTGAAGGCTTTAATTTCCTCACCTGTTCAAAAAGGAAGCCACTGACCCAGACTACTTCATATTGTTACTGAAGAACTATTTAGTAATAAATGTTTATGGGGATGCTTAGTATTTAGCTATACAAAGGTCCATAAGATGTCAACTGAATGTCATACTACATCATATTTATAACTGTACAGCACATCCCATTGTCTTAAATGTCACAAAATTTATTCAGGCTGTTTCCAATTATCTTATGTAATAAACACCTTCTGACTTAAAAAGTTTAAGTGAACAATAAACTTTATTATCAAATTTTTTAAAATTACTACTCCAAGCTTCACTTATTACACCCATTTACCCTGAAATCATAAAGATCTTAACAGTAACTATTCTCATAAATAAGCTGCCTTTCATATAAGTTGTGAGCCTATCTTATAAATTTGTTTTAAGTACAAAGAGTAGTAAAGAGCCCTACAGAAACAAGTTACATCTAAAAGATATACAATTAAGTTGTATTAGTAAGTATAATCTATTCATATATTTAATTATATAGTATAAACAATCCTACAACTGAATCATTATAGTACATTACATATTTTTAAACTTCTGAAATACATTACACAGATAAAAGCCAATTTAATCAACAAAAAGTTCTGCCTAAGAAAAGCTGTCCAAGTTCTCCACAAGTGTATCCTAATATATAAAATAAATGCTTTCGCCTTGACTGATGTGGTTCAGTGGATTAAAGCATCATCCAGTAAAAACAAAAGGTCACCAGTTCAATTTCCATCAGGGCACATGCCTGGGTTGCATGTCCAGTCTCCAATCAAGCTTGGGTACAAGAGGCAACCGACTGATGTTTCCCTCCCTCCCTTACCAAAAAATGAAATCAGTAAGCATGTCCTTGAATAAGTATTAAAAAAATAACTAACTCCCTTTATGTCCTGTGTCTATCAGTTCATGCAAGGAATCCATAACCACATTCTAAGGCCTACTGCTTTTCCTCAAGCTAGAGGGTGAACACTGGATGTGTACAAAGTTTGGTACAAGACTTAGCTGAACACCATCTGCAATTAGATACTTAACTCCTTTTGACATCACTACATTTTAGCATCATTAGATAGTTACTCAATCTTTAGTGTACTGAGTAACACACAAGGGAGGGAATTTATCTTAATGAAGACTATACAGAATTTGGGAGTTTTGAGTAGCCTGGGGTTGAACCACACAGCTAAGCCAACAATTAGATGAGTAAAAGTTTGCCGAGTCATATTACTTTTCTAAGCCTCATTCTGATTATCTAAAAAAAAAAAAGCGAGCAACCTCACATAAAAGATTAATTAAATGCCCATTATTCCCTTAAGCATTCTTAGGTTTAAAAGGAAACAAATGATTCCCTTACTAATACAAACATAAGCATATCAGTGCTTTTCAATGAGTATATACACACTTTTATATAGAGGAAATTAAACAGCTGAGATGATGATGTAAGACAGGGGTGTCAAACCCATTTTCACCGGGGGGGGGGGGGCCACATCAGCCTAGCAGTTGCCTTCAAAGGGCAGAATGTAATTTCAATGCCTTAAGAGTTAGATTTATACAGTCCTAAAATTATTTCAGCCCTTTGAAGGCAACCATGAAGCTGATGTGGCCCCCAGTGAAAATGAGTTTGACACCCCTGTTGCAAGGCTTCAGTAAGTGACGTGAACTCGCTGAAGTATTTAAAAAGTAGGAAGGGAAGTTTGACCAAAGATCTATGAATGCCTTTTACAGGTTCTGCAAATCTTGTGAAATTATATGAAAAAAATGTTTATGCACACATTTTTCAAGGAGAGCATCTGTAGTTTTACCAAGTTTTAAAACACTATATTTTTTATTTGTTTAAAGGACAAGAGAAAGAGCAAACCAAACACAGGAGGTCAGTATATGCTGACTGTGTAATTTCAAATCACTACAGAGAAGATGGGATTATTCAATGAAGGCACTTAAATATGTGGAAAAAAATAAAGTTGGATTTTCCCTCAAACATGAAAATATATTTTAGATGAATCTAAGACTTAAACACAAAAACTGAAACTAGATATATTTTATAAAATAATTTTTTGAAAGATTTTATTTATTTTTAGAAAGATGGGAAGGGATGGAGAAAGAGAGAGAAACATCTCATAGGTTGCCTCTCACATGCCCCCTACTGGGGACCTGGCCTACAACCCAGGCCTGTGTCCTGACCAGGAATCCACTAGGAATCTAACCTGCGACCTTTCAGTTTGCAGGCCAGTGCTCAATACACTGAGCCATACCAGCCAGGGCACAAAAGGTAATTTTTAAAAATGCATTACCCTGGAATGAGGAAGTTCCTTCTCTGATACAAAACTCATAACCTACATTAATTTACATAACATCTAAAATTTCAGCCCTGCAAAAAAAAGTTGTAAAAAGAAACAAAATGTAGAGAATACAATTGCAATTCATTTTATTTAGTAAGTCAATTTCCTTAATTTAAAGAGTTCTTTCTACAAACCCAGATGAATCAGAAACCTAAATATGAAGGAGAAAAGGTAAAGGTTTTAAAACACAGAACTATATATCTCTATGACCTGAGGCACAGAAAGATTTCTTAAAAACAAGATACCAAAAGCATTAATCATAAAGGAAAAGATATTTCAACAAAAGCCAATCTGCACATTTAAAAAAAAAAACAAAAAAAAACACACACACACACACAAACCCCCACTACTTATGAGAACTACCAGACAAACCATAGTGGAAATGGGAGGTATACAGACTATAAAAGGAATGCCTACAACTCAATAGTAAAAGATATCAAGGGACTTGACCAATCACTTGATAAGAAAGGATATCTAATAAACACATAAAATATAAATATATTAAGAGGTGCTTATATTCATTAATTAGAAAGATACAATTTAAAACCATGAGATATTACTACACAACCAGTGTTAAACATAACACACCATGACCCAGAAACTCCACTTAAAAAGTACTTACCTAAGAGAAACTCACACATATGTGCACCAAAACACCTATTAAACTGAACCATATAAAACTCTCATTTTTAAAGTAATCAAATATTAGCAATTCCACATCATTCAACATAATAGAAATATGCTCAGAGCAACATCACTGTGAAACAATGAAACCTAGATATTCGTTAACAGTATAATTAGAGTAATCTTTTCATACAAAGAAATACTGCATAACAATAAAAAATAGAACTACATTTCTGTAGGAGCATATGTTAGTACAACTACTACAAAGAGCAATTTGGTAACATTATAAAAATTAAAAATGTACATGTCAAAGAAATAAACTTACCTTTAAGCAAGCAGTTTTATTTGTATTTACTCTACAAAAACTATCCATGAGTATGAAATATAACAAGGAAACTCACATTGTTTTCTAGTTTTTGTTTTCATAAACAATTACAAATACCTATCAATAAAAAACTAAATTATCGAACAGTACATATCTAAATACTATGTAACTATAAAAAAGAATGAGGCAGATCTATATTATATATAAATATAGCTGCTGTTAGTTAGGGATGGGGATGAGAGAAAAGACATCTGTACCTCTTGAATAGTATACTGTCCATAAATAGCCTGTTCAAAAGCTTAAAACATAAAAATTGACAAAGGTACATAAGTACTTTACAGTAGTACTGTAGTTACCTTTTTTTGAAACCTTACCTGCAAAAGAATTACATTTATGGATGAAATGCAATGCCTAAGCTTAATTCAAAATAATCCATTTTAAAAAGAGAATATGTGGGGATAAAAATATAACAAAAGCAAAAGTTTGCTGGTTTCATTCCCCATCAGGGCACATGCCTAGGTTGTGAGTTCCGTCCCTGGTTTTGCATGGGACAGGCATCTGATCGATATCTCTTCCTCTTTCTCCTTCCCTTCCCCTCTCTAAAAATAAATAAATAATTAAAAAAAAACCCACTATCTATGTATTTTTACTGAAGATGGATGCACATGCACACACACAGTAACAACATATATAAGGTCTGTCCAGAAAAAGTCCAGCCATTGTTAATATAATGAGAAGAGTTTGCGTGATATCAATGTAACCTAGCAGTCAAGGAGAGTGGAGACTGGAATGTGCATGTGCGAACAATGACGACTTCACCATACTAGTCAGTGGGGGTGGTAGACGCCATTGAGTGATCATGTGCACTGTGTGACCGTTGCATTCAAAATGACTGAGCAAGTAGAGCAATGAATCTGTGTCAAATTTTGCATTAAGCTCGAACATTCCTCTGTGGAAACTTTCGGGATGATTCAGAAGGACGTAGCTATGGGCAACTGGTGATTGGCAGCTTCATCATAACAACACGCCTGCTCATGCATCACATCTTCTGTAGAGTTTTTTGGCACAACATCAAATCACCCAGGTGACTCAGCCGCCCTACAGCCCGGATTTGGCGCCCTGTGACTTCTGGCTTTTCCCAAAACTAAAATCACCTTGAAAGGGAAGAGATTTCGGCCTTCGATGAGATTCAGGAAAATACAATGGGGCAGCCAATAGCTATTGGGAGAACTGTGTGAAGTCCCAAGATGCCTACTTTGAAGGGGACTGAGGCGTGGTCGTCCTATGTACAGTGTGTCTCGTATCTTCTTCAATAAATGTCTCTATTTTTCGTATTATATGGCTGGATACCTTCTGGACAGATCTGGTATATTTCTTTCACCCTTCTTATAAAAAAGTGAAAATATTTTCTTTCACTTTTTACCAAACCCATCATTACACAGATGAGGAAAGAGAGGCCAACAGCAGCGAAGGCTACCAATTTAACCAAAGGCCCAAGACCTCATAAAAAGACCCATACTGAGTTGTATTATATTACACTAACTATAGTGATGGCGGCTAAAAAAACTGAAATACTAAAGTAGACAAACTATCTTCTTTTTTATTGCTGATCTTCATTTTTACTTAAATAATCTTTTAATCTACATTAATAAAAAGGTCCAAATGAGAGGTTAAAAATCTAATGTACTGGGCAAATGTATATCACATGATGTGCTGAGAACTAAATTTAAACAAAACCTTCAACCCTGGAGAGGTACCTCAGCTGCTTAGAGAGTCATCCCAATACACCAAACTTGTGGGTTCGATCCCCAGTCAGGGCACATACAAGAATCAACCCATGAATGCATAAATAAGTGGAACAACAAATCGATGTTTCTATCTCCCCCTCAAATCAATTAACACACATACAGACACACACACCCCTACAACTTCTGCTAAGAGGGCTGTACAAATCATAAATAACTGGCTTTGCACATCATAACCCAAGAAATAACTTGGAAGGTAAACAGGTGCTGCCATCACACGTAAGCTGCTTTTAAAGATTCATTCCTTCATTCATTTAGAGAAGGAAAGGGAGGGAGAGTGGGAGAATACTGATGTGAGAGAGAACATCCATTCGTTGACTCTCCTATGCACCCTGATCAGGAACTGAACCACAACCCAGACATATGCCCTGACTGTCAATCAAACCAACAACCTTTTGCTTTGTGGGACAATGTCCAACCAACTGAGCCACACCAGTCAGGACACAAGCTGCTTTTAAATTAAATATCTGAGTACCTATCTGAGGAGAGGGAAAAAAATTATTCAATGTCTAGAAATCACTGAATCAATAGAAATGATAAGAACTGATGAGCAAGAATATTTAAGATTAACTAGAACTAAGAAAGCAGGAGCTGCCTGGGAAAGAGAGTATACTTCTTTCTCATAAAAGAAATGTTTAATAAAACAGGATTTGATTAGCTCTGGCTTGTGGCTCAGTGGACTGAGTGCCAATCTGGGAACCGCTGGTTCAACTCTGTCAGGGTACATGCCTGGATTGCAGGTCAGGTTCCCACTTTGGGGTACGTGAGAAGCGATGGACTGACGTATCTCTTGCACTTTGGTATTTTTCTCCCTCCCTTTCCTCCTATCTTCCTCTCTCTCTAAGAATAAATCTTTTTAAAAAGGAGACTTGATTAAAATTAATAACGTCTCTTTGCAAAAGATACTGTTAAGAGAAAGCCACAGACTTGGAGAAAATGTCTGCAATAAATATACCTGATAAAAAGCCCTGTATCCAGGATACATAAAAAACTTTTGAAGTTCAATGAGAAATTAACAATCCAATTAAAAATAAGAAAGCCCTGGCTGGTGTGGCTCAGTAGATTGAGTGCCAGCCTGTGAACCAAAGAGTTGCTGGTTCAATTCCCAGTCAGGGCACATGCCTGGGTTGCAAGCCAGGTTCCCCAGTGCAGGGCACCAGGGAATGCAAGAGGCAACCACACATTGATGTGCCTTTCCCTCTTTCTCCCTCCCTTACCCTTTCTCTAAAAATAATAAAATCTTTTTCAAAAAAGGAAAAAAAATAAAAATAAGCAGAAAACCTGAACAGTCATCACCAAACAAACTATACTGGTATCAAGTAAGCACTCATTGGTTATTAGGAAAATATAAAATTGTAATTTCCTTAAAATATATGAAAAATTTTTACATATCAGTAAATCCAACATCCCAGTACAAAAAACTAGACATACAGAGGCAATTAACAGAAAAAAAAAATAGAAATGAGTAACTTATGAAAAGATACTCTATTTCATTCACAAATAAAAATCAAAGTGCACAACATTATATGTCAATTATACCTCAATAAAGCCAGAGAAAAAAATCAAGGTAAAACAAAGTTGAACTACATTTATATTCACAAAACCATCAGCATGTTCCTTGTACTGTTCTAAAAACCTTCTATCAATTCATTTGATCTCATAGCAACCATCTGAGGAAGGTACTATTACAAGTTCATAGGCTTTTATCCACAATTCCAATACCCAAAAACTTCTGAAAATTAAATGTTTTCTTATAATGAATTCTGCAGCAAAACCTGACCTTACCTGAGTGAGGCAGGCTATTAATAGTGTTTACCCTATTAGTATGGTATTTTTATGAAGAAACACTGTCTTTGATTGCCACGTCAGACCCTGACGGATTTCTGTAAAATGTATAATTTTCTATATTCCAAAATAATTCTAAATTCCAAGACAAATCTGGCTCCAAACGTTTCAGATAAGGAAACAGGAGCCTGTATCCCATTCTGGAGATGACTGACAGTACACTTAAGTTATTGGTTGATGGTTACACAGTTACTAAGTGGTGTGTGCTTGAAAAATAAAGCAACTTAAAAATTTTGCTTTCACAGAAACAGTGAAAGCAATTCAAAAGCCTGACATCAACAAAGACCAAGATAAGGAATTTATAGCACATATAGAAACTGGCACACCATGCAGCAGTATCTTAAGTAAAACATGAATGGAGGCCAGAAAAAAAATGTTTATGTACTAATAGAGAATTATCCCCAAGATACAATAAGTAAATGAGCAAGATACAAAGAGCATGTTATCATTTTGTGGATTTAACTACACACACACATTTGTAATTGCTTGGATGTACACAGCATTATACCAGAAAGGCTGAAACAAGTAACAATAAATGGTCACCCTAGGGGTGACTAGTGGTGACTGGGAAGCTTCCAAATAAAAATTTTAAATTAAAAAAATAAGATGTACATATCCTAAAATTTAAAAATTAAGCCCCCAAACACTTTTCTACTTTTCAGCTGGCAAAGTCCAATCTAGTAGGAGGAGGAGGAGGGAAAAAAGAAAAAGAAAATGTATGCCCTTGCAATTCCACTTCTAGAAACATCTTCTATACTGGAACATAATGCTTCAAAATGTAAGTAGAAAGATGATCAATGTAGCATTTATTTGTAACAGGAAAGAACTTAAAATAGCCAAAATTCCCTGAGACTAGTTTGAACTAAGGTAGAAGATACATCCATAGAATGGAAAACCATGAAGCTGCTAAAAAACAAGAACAAGGTAGATCTAAAAATATAGTTAAGTACACATCTTAAAAATCTTTCCTTAAGTGTTTTTAAAGCCAGAATACTATATATAAATAATTACATACACACACAGAGAATCATGCTCCCATTTGTGTGATGTATGTGAGTTAAGGATAAAAAGATGTGATGCTATGCAGATTAAAGACTGAAAAGTTATGTAAGAAATTATTTGCTTCTATGGAAAGGAACTGATTTTTTTCACTGTCAATAAGGATATGTGGCTATTTATTAGAGGCACCTAAAAAGCCACAGGAAAAATAGCCACATCTTCCACACTGGATCAATTTTACTCAAAGACTAGACAGGTAAAAAGTACTTTTAAAAATGTTAAACATTTCAACTGTAATTTAAAACATTTTTATATTTTATAAAGCATACCTATGAAGCACAACTTTTACATGTAATTTTAAAGATAAAGAAACATTTAAAAAACAAGAAAGATAAACATAAAACTTTGGAAATGCTACTCAACTTGGTCCACTACAGTCAACTCTGCCTCCCCTCATCCCACATCCACACAGCCAGTTGAGAGAGCCATACTGCCAACTGCCATAGCCCACCCACACCTGTGGCCTCCTGCTCAAGCTACCCAACCTGCTCACCAATAAAACATGAAGCACAACACATACCCCAGCAACTCCTCAACCAATGGGTCTCCCTTCGAGGTGGCAATTAATTCTTTAAATTAGATCCTCGGACCCCTCAGACCCCTCAAGTTACACTAACACCTTCCAAAAAGGTATGTCCAAAAGGTATCCAGCCATATAATACGAAAAATAGAGACATTTATTGAAGAAGATACGAGACACACTGTACATAGGACGACGACGCCTCAGTCCCCTTCAAAGTAGGCATCTTGGGACTTCACACAGTTCTCCCAATAGCTATTGGCTGCCCCATTGTATTTTCCTGAATCTCATCGAAGGCCGAAATCTCTTCCCTTTCAAGGTGATTTTAGTTTTGGGAAAAGCCAGAAGTCACAGGGCGCCAAATCCGGGCTGTAGGGCGGCTGAGTCACCTGGGTGATTTGATGTTGTGCCAAAAAACTCTACAGAAGATGTGATGCATGAGCAGGCGTGTTGTTATGATGAAGCTGCCAGTCACCAGTTGCCCATAGCTACGTCCTTCTGAATCATCCCGAAAGTTTCCACAGAGGAATGTTCGAGCTTAATGCAAAATTTGACACAGATTCATTGCTCTACTTGCTCAGTCATTTTGAATGCAACGGTCACACAGTGCACATGATCACTCAATGGCGTCTACCACCCCCACTGACTAGTATGGTGAAGTCGTCATTGTTCGCACATGCACATTCCAGTCTCCACTCTCCTTGACTGCTAGGTTACATTGATATCACGCAAACTCTTCTCATTATATTAACAATGGCTGGACTTTTTCTGGACAGACCTCATATACAAACAATTAAGTTTTAAGGAAATTCACTTCTAAATCCTCAACTTCACATGTACTCTGGTCCACAAACCACGCACTGGGAATTAATCATTCTCCCACATTATGAAAAACAGCCTATCACTCACCTATCTTTAATATTACCATGGTACATTGCTCTAACTATTGGTTCCTATTTTTAATAACTGAGTAACTTTAACATCTAGGTAACAAATCCTCTGCATGTCAGGTGCTTCCCAATTATTGCTCTCCAAATAGAAACTGCTGTAACAAAACTCTGTCCATTATTTTTATCAATATGGTCTCTGGACATTTACATGGACAAAAAAAAAATAGATTGATATCAAAGCTTTTCTTATTCTAGAAATGATATCCATCCATATACATAAACTAAATGGAAAAAGCCCCACCATGTTGTTAAGAGGTACATTTCCAATAGATTTCCCTTTAAAATGTACAGCATTCATATTTGATCAATTATACACTAGTAATTGTGACTATATAAATCAAGAATGTTTAATACCTAGAGCATTATAATCACAGAAATTCCTAGAAGTTTAAATATACATATTTTGTTCAAAGATTTATGAGGAAATGACCATTAAAATACTAAACATGTACTCGTTAGTATAAAATTCTGAAGAAGAAGTAGGAGAGAACTACAATTTCAAAAAGGAAAAGGAGCATTATAAATCTGGCTGTTAAAGAACTTTTTTTTAAATGTATGAAAGTGAACAGTAAATAGTTACGGCATTTGCAATCAAAGAGATTACAATAAAAGACAGGATAGCAGTTATATGGTGGGTAAAGGAGTGGGTCATATGGAAGACCTTCTGGAGTTGCTGGCAAAATTCTGTTTCTTGACCTGGGTGGTGAGTATAAGGTTATTGCTCTTATAAATAATTCATTAAGCTAAATATATATTTCTATATATCATGCTGTGTGGTTTTCTGCATCTGTTTACCTTAACAATAAAAAGGTTAAAAGAAATCACTATAATCCCTAAGGTGCATGTTAGTTTTATTTTAAAATGTCAGCATTTACAGGAAATTATAACCTTTGCAAGCATTTAAGATCATGACCAGAAATCCCATATCTTATTACTTTGCCAAGAGAAATGAGGACATATCTACACAAATCCTCAATGTGAATGTTTATAGCAGCTTCACTCATAATTGCCAAAAACTGAAAACAATCCAAATGTCTTTCAACTAGTGAATGGATCATGGGACAAATGCACATGCAATACTACCCAGTAATAAAAAGGAATGAACTAATGACGCAACAACATGGAATACTCTTTAAAAGCATTATGCTAAGTGAAAAAAGCCACATTGTTATGGCTACGTGCTAAATGAGCCATGTATATGACATTTTGGAACAGACAAAACTACAGGGACACAAAACAGATGAGTGGATGCCGGGGGTTGGAGACAGGAGAAGAGACTGACCACAGAGGAACTTTTGAGGTGGTGGAAATAGTCTATTATTCTGTTGACAGTGAATACATAATTGTATCTATTTCCATAGAACTTTAGTTTGGTGTTTAGGTTCTTATTTTAGATAATACACCAGGTTATCTTCCACTTGTCCTTCCAGGTTTACTCTCCACCCTAATCTCAGCCCTAGGAGGTGACTTGTATCAAATAGTTTCTTTCTTTGCCCTCAGGCTACCAACCATGGTTCAACCCATGAGGAGCCCCAGAAGGACAAAGGAAGGAAAGAGTTTAGGTTCAGGTATTTCACTCCTTCCTCCAGTGTTTTCCTTACAAGACCCTTCTACAGAAAGTAGCTTCCTCTGTATGGCTCAGATAATCCTTTGTCCCTGTGAAAATGGGCGATATGGGCTTCACTGCAGCTAACCAAGGCCAGGGTATCAGTCCTTTTGCATTCTCTAACATTCCTCCTACACCTCTGTAAATAACCCCTTTATAAATTAACTTTTCTAGTATGACAGTAATGGGAACATGACACCTGTTTCCAGTTGGGAACCTAATACATCAAAATGCAAACTTTAAAAATGTTTTGAGAAAGGGGGTAAATGTATGAAGTGAGGACAGTTTTCAAAAAACTGTTTAGATGATTTATAAACAAAGGTTTGAAAACTGCTCTAGAAAAATCTGGTTCTAGAGCCACTATGACTCTAATCCATTTCTCTGGGTCATGATCCAAAATGTAAACACATCTTGTCATCTACCTTCCCCCATACTCTAAAACTCAAAATGTATCTGTATGTCTTTCCAATCTTGTTACCAACAACCCACCACCACCACCACCACCACCCACCCCTGAAGTCCAGAGTATCCAGCCCTGAGTCATCAGCATACTCACATGTACTGGGGCTCATTCACTCTCCTCCCACTTCCTTGTCATAGCTGAAACCTAAACTAAGAATGTTTTGGGGTCAATGGTATGCTGGCTCCCCAGAGCTTTTTTTATTAAACTGTTACTCTACCACCGTCTTATAAAAGCCCGTTCTTTTGAGGTTTGTGCCACCTAGCTAGTTACCCTCTAATCTTTCCCACGCATGTCATCTAACAACCTCTTAGTTTTCATTTATTTGAAGGATTTTACACAAGATTTATAATCTACCTCTCCATGCCAGTTTTGTTACATCCTGAATTCCACCAAATCCCAACCCCCAACCTCCCAGTTCTTTAACTTCCTATCAACAGTCTTCTACATTCCCTCTCAGCCACCAGTTCTCACAATGTCATCAGGAACTTATGTCCTAAAAGATTTCACTTCTTAAGTATTAAAATTAAAGAACTGACTTTAAAATCACAACCTACCAACTACCCACTTTGCTTGTTCCAGTAATTCCATTCTTGACTTTTATTTAATAAGACTCCCAGTACACTCACCCTCTCTCTCCTTTCTCTTACCAACCAGGCCTGTGCAGTTACTGAACATTTTAAATCCCACAAGTCCATCACTTCCATCACTCTTCAGGAAATTTTCTTTCTTCTGTAGCTGTTCATTCCACATCTTGTCAGATAAAATGCCAATTCAGAATAATTCTAATTATCCTATCCAATATTCTGTATCCTGTGAAGGTTCTGGCTAATAGGTACTACTGAGGGGAGGGGACACATTCACTCATACAATGAGTAGATTAGTGACAAGTTTTCAGTGACAAACTTCAACTTACGCCCCAATAATGCCCAGAATTCCTCTCTTTAGACACCTTCTTCTTCCACCTTCTGCAACATGACTGAACCCTTTGCATCTCCCTTTGAGCCCACATACTATCCCTGCCCTACCTTCTCCTTTTCAAAGTTAACTTCTGTCATTCTATAGGAGAAAAGGAAACAATGCTTCTATCCATAAACAATCTTATCTTCCATCCTTCCACTAAGCTGACATACACACTCTCATAGCACACTACACTTTTCCATAATTTCCAGCACATTTCTCATATTTTACTTAGTCTCTGTCTTGCACACTAGAATATGAATAAGCAGTATCTTCTCCAGAAGGGAAGCTTCACTTGCTCTCCTGCCACTCACCTCCTGCTGTGCGGCCAGGACTGGTACCAGTCTGAGGCCAGGAGGTTGGGGACTCCTGACATAAAGGACACCAAATAAGAATTAGATAGTTGGAAAGAAGGCTTCCACCAGACCTTCTGATGATCAAATTCATCCTCCTCTACCCTCAGGGCCCTGAAAAGCTGAGGACTGCATCCTCAAGAGTCGATGGCTACACCAGAAAAATTTATGACGTAACTCCTGCTGTAAATTCTAACATGGAATACATAAGGAAAATTTTCAAAAAGCATCAAATACTATACAAAATGTGTTGTCACCTGTACTTTTGTTATTGCTCAAGCCCTAAGAATGATCTTTTTACTAAGAAAATCTTTTACAAAAAATTAAAGTTCTACTTTAAAATAAAATGAGTTTAATTAAAATTATAGTGCTGCCCTGGCCAGGTGGCTCATTTAGTTGGAACATCATCCTGTACATGGAAAGGTTGCAGATTCAAACCCCAGTCAGGGCACATACTTAGGTTTTGGGTCCGACCAACTGTGGGGGGGGGGTATATTTATTTAGCTTTCTCTCTATCTAGCTCTCTCTTTCTCTCTCAAAATGAACAAACATATCCTTGGGCAAGAATTAAAGAAAAATTACAGTGCCTCTTTCAGAATTTCCATATTGTTGAGTTTTCATTTGCATACAACACAAGAAAATTAAAAACTAGCATATACTTATTACATGTAAAAATAAGGCCAATTTTATTCACTAAGCATTATAAGTAGTTTGGCCATCATTTTTATTATTTTTAAAAATTACTTAAATAGCCCTGGCTGATGTGGCTCAGTGGACTGAGTGCCAGCCTGCAACCGGAGGGTTGCCACTTTGATTCCTAGTCAGGGCACCCGCCTGGGTTTTGGGCCAGATCCCCAGCTGGGGGTGTGTGAGAGGCAACCAATTCTCTCCCTCCTTCTCATCTGTCCAAAAAAATAAAATCTTTTTTAAAAAAATTGCTTAGAGAGAATCCATAATTTGTTCTTTGTCAAAATAAAGTTATTTCCAACATCAAGACAAAACTGATCATTTAGCGAGTCTGTTACTTTAAATATAAAATTAAATTTATTCAAACCAAAATACAGCAGCACTATATGAAAAGAATACTTTCAATGTTTCTCAGATCTTCCACCTAATAGTTCCACGTTATTCAGCCTCTCTGAACTGTGCCTTACCGGCCAAAAAATGGAGTAAAGCCTGCCTTACATAGTTGTGATTAAGAACCAATTGATAAAGGACTTGACACAAGTAGGAACTTGACAAACAATAGGAATCTTCCCCACTTCTCTTTTCTTTTTACCTTTTTTATTACAGTTTGCACTCAATATTATTTTGTATTAGCTTCGGGTGCACAGCACAGGGGTCACACAATCATACAGTTCACAAAGTACTCCCCCAATATTTGCAGTACCCACCTGGCACCATATAGTCAATATATTTCCTACTCTGTACATTACTTCCCCATACCTATTTTGTAACTACCAATTTGTAACTTCTTAATCCCTTCACCTTTTACCAGTCCCTCAACTCCCACCCCTCTGACAACCATTAGTCTATTCTCTATATCTAAGAACCTGTTTCAATTGTTTACTCATTTATTTTTTTCTTTAGATTCCACAAATAAGTGAAATTGTATAGTATTTGTCTTTCTCTGACTGATTTACTTCAATTTAGCATAATACCCTCTAAGTCCATCCACGCTGTAGCAAATGGTAAGATTTCATTCTCTTTTATGGCAGAGTCCTATGCACTTCTCTTAAAAGAAGGTGATTTTAGGTATGACTTAAGCATATTTTATACAACAAATACATTCAATACATAAATTAAGGCAAGTAATTCTTGCTGATACTATATTTTCAGAATTATTTAATAATTCTCATTAATCACCTGTACTTTACCTATCCAATGAGCAGATGACAATCTCATCTGAGGTCACAAGTTCCTGGCCTACTTTAAGCTTTCAGAAATAGAACCATCATTTCCCTTTTTAAAAATCATCCTCAATTCCAAATCAAAGTCCTTAACTTCCTGACAGTAGCATCCCTCTAACTTACACAAATATTCAGTACAGCTAAAGCAAATGGTAAAAAATTTACTGGCTACAAAATCAGTCATGCTAATTAAAAGCCTATGCAGTAGTTACCTCAATATTTGGCAGGATGTGTAGACTGAATCCCAGCTGGTGGGCAAGTAAAGTGTGCCAAATAGACACATAAATCTTTGCACACTTTATTCTAGACTCCAGATTAAAAATCTAGAGCAAAAAGCACAGATGGAAAATGGAAGTAACCTTATACAAAATGCAAGAGAAGCTTTCTTTTTCCCTTAATGCACACAGCTCTGGATTCTACACTAAAGAATATTCTAAGATCTCTTAAAAGAGCAAACATTTAGGTCCTGTTAACAGTCATTTTCAAGTGGCACACCTGTCTGAGAACTAACTCATGGCTTTAACAGCAACTGCAACTGAAGTATTTATAAATAGGAAACCCTAAATCTGCAGGGGGTAGAGGATGGGAGATGGAAATAGCGTATACAATAGATGAAATAAAATTTGCCATATGCTGACAACCACCGAAGCTGGTTAAGTTTTTAGCTTAGTTTTGTTGTTTTAAATCAAAAGTTAGGACATTTTACTAACTCAATTATTCCTTATGGTTCTCAGTTTGTAATCTTAGTTCTTATTCCCTTACCCATCAAGCAAAAGCATCTATTTGGAAAATGGCAACCATTATGTTTTATCATGACCTCATCATTCTGAGTTTCCCCTTCAAATAAGTCACAATTTTTGAAACTATTATCCAGTATAAAATATTTAAAACAAAGAAATTTCAATAGTACCTAAAAATTAACCACAAACTCCCCTACAGAGAAAGAGATTACTTTAAAACTTAATTCCAGGAGAAATGATATAGTAAATCTGAGCTTGGATAAGCCCTTTACACCGATGTGATATACACTAGCACACCCCCCCACCCTTACATGCAATTTCGTTTTCAATGTTTCAATTGTTCACAGTCAACCAGGACCCAAAATTATTAAGTGGAGAATGATATAAATAAAGAAATCGTAAGTTTTATACTGTGTGCCTTTCTGAGTAGCATGATAAAATATATCACCATCCCGCTCCAATCTTCCAGGCAGTGAATCATCCCTTTGTCCAGCATATTCAAACTTTATATGGCTACCCATCCGTTAGTCACTTAGTAGCCTTTTCCACTGATCAGATGACTCCCACAGTATCATAATGCTTTTGTTTCAAGTAAACTTTACTTAATAATGACCTCGAAGCCATTCGTGTAACTTTTATTACAAACATTGTAATTGTTCTACTTTAGTATTGTTGGTGATCTCTTACCATACCTCATTTATATATTAAACTTTATCATAAGTAGGTATGTATAGGAAATAACATAGTATATGTAGGGTTCAGTGCTATCTATGATTTCTGGAATCTACTGGAGGTCTTAGAATGTATCCCCTGCAGATACGGGCGGACTACTCTAACTATACAGTGAAAAATGGTCTGAACGAGCAGGAACATTCTACTAGAAAGAATACTATGGAAAGTGTACACTCTGAATAACCTTGATCATAAAATTTCTCAAAGGTTCTTGAATAAAATGCCTGAACATGACCTGCAAAGGATTTCAGAGACTTCTGACATAAGTAGGTGTACAAGTACTTTTATCTTAAGCCCAAAATTTTATCATTTTCAGAAGGATCTCCAATTCAAAAAAAGGTTAGGAGCCCTGAGCACTGTGGCTGAGTTGGTTGGGTATCACCCTGCAAATAAAAGGTTGCCAGTTCAATTCCTGGTAAGGGCACATGCCTTACGGATTTGGCTCTCAGATGGGGTGCATAAGAAAGGCAACCAATTGATGTTTCTCTCCCTCCCTTCCTCCTTTTAGCCTCTCTCTAAAAATAAATAAATAAAATATTTTTTAAAAAAGGTTAAGAACCATTTTAGATTTAGAGATTCCTTTTATCAAAAACTTAGGTTTGGGTTTCTAAAATTCTATAAAATTAGAAGGCTTTCTGGATGAGAGTAAAGGCAATGACAATCTGACAGACATAATTCAAGAGTTTAGACACAGGGAAACCAAATTTTACAGGGCAGAGGCAAAGAAAAAAAAAGGTCGTAACATATCAAAGTATTCCCAGAACTGTAACCAACTTGTAAACCTATGAACTGAATTTTGTAAGAACAATTTAGGATGAGACTACCATGAGATTTAAAACCACTCCCTCAAAGCTCCCTTCCTATCCTACAGGGGGCTGCCAGGGTTGCTGCAGCTCTGAGTGGCCAAAGGAGAGGAGATAAAAATGAAGTATTCCCAGTGCTACACCCTTCCAAATATAGGTGCCTTGCGAAGGAGAAAAGAATAGGGACAAGATGTTCTTTAACATTTATTTATCTATATTTTGGTATACATTTTCTACTCACAAGCCCCTTATAATGGAGTTCGGATTCCCAGCCAAGCCACAGTATCAGCAACAAAACTAAATACAATTTAGCTGCATCAGCCTAGGAAGCTAGTATCTCCTTTCCACACAAAATTATTTCCAGTTCCCACCAAACTTCAAATAGCAGTTTGGACGTATACAATACATATACATAAGGAGGGGACCCCAAAAAACCTGGAATTTGTAAAATATTGGCCCTGTCTGCTGTTGCTCACTGGATTGAGCACTGGCCTGCAAACCAAAAGGTCACTGGTTCAATTCCCAGTCAGGGCACATGCCTGGATTCCAGGCTGGGTTCCAGGTTGGGGGCATGCAGGAAGCAACTGACAGATTTTCTCTGGCTCATGGATGTATTCTCTCCCTTTCTACCTCCCCTTCCCTCTCCCTGAAAATAAATAAATATACAAGCAAACAAACAAATTTATTTATTTATTTTTAAGTGTGTTTATCCCTGGCTGCTGTGGTTCAATGGACTGACTGCCAGTCTGCAAAGCAAAGGCTTGCTGATTCAATTCCCAGTCAGGGCATATGCCTGGGTTGCTGACCAGGTCTCCAGTGGGGGGCACTCGAGAGGCAATCACACATTGATGTTTCTCTCCCTCTCTCCCTCCCTTTCACTCTCTAAAAAAATATATATAACTTTTTAAAATAAAAAATGTATTTATTGTTACATGTTTAAACTTCAGTCACTTTCAAACTACTCTCCATTTGATGCAATACATCCATCAAGACATTTTTCCCACTGCTCAAAACAGTTTTTGAACTTGCCAATTTTGATGCCTTTTAGCGCTTCTGCTGTTTTTTGTTTCACCTACTTCACATGGGCAAAATGTTTCCCTTTGAGGACTTTTTTCATCGGGGGAAACAAAAGTGAGTAGGGGCGAGATTGGGTGAATAGAGAGGGTGGGGCACATGGCCCATGCCATTTTTGATCAAAAACTGCTGAACACTCAGCATGGTGTGGGCAGGTGCACTCGCAAATAACCCATTATGAAATGGACAAACTCGTTGAAAGTCTTCAAAAAATTCACTGAAACCCAACTGCAGCCTTTCACAACACCAGCTTGTACCAGCTAGGATGAGAACACTGACCTAGCGAGGGAAGCCTGTCTACAAGGGCCCTCCCTCCTATATATAGTATCAGCAAAGCAATATATGCAGTTGCTGCCTTTGAATATTTAACTTCCCTGCTATCCCTCTACATAAACATTCACCCTCTTGATACCTTCTACCTGCCAATGATGTCAACCTATTATCCGCCAAAAGATAGCCTGGGGGAAGCCTGTGTCTGCCTTCCTTGACCAATTTTATCACTTCCCCAGCCTCATCTTCCTCTAGCCTATTTGCCCCACACTGTGGGTCAACTATTGGAGGACAAAAAGATATGACAGTAAGATCACAGCCTTTCAAGAGCCTTAGCACAGTGGAAGACACACAGTAGCTGCTCAACATGCTGAAAAATCAATCAATCTCATCCCAACTCTCCTACTAGCTGACCTTGGATAGTCACTGGATCTCTTTGAGCCTGATTATAAGATGAGAAGGGCTCAGTTAAAAGTTCATTTTGGACTACCCTGACCGGTGTGGCTCAGCTGGTTGGGTACATGCAACAGGCAATTGATCAATGTTTCTCTCCCTCTTTCTCCCTCCCTTGTCCTCTATCTATCTATCTATCTATCTATCTACCCATCTATAAATAAATAAATATATACAAAAAAGTTCATTTTGGCTCAATTATATTATTTTTTAGGAGCTGATTTTGGGAAACAGTTTTTACGCTCTGCTTTTTTATGCAAAGTTAACCTAAGTTATGAATAATGCTTCAGGAAAATCATGACCAAAAAGCCTAAGAAGAGTCAATCAGAATTAACTTAACAGGAGGATGAAGGGAATGACAGTAACAGCTGGCTCATCCTCTCATGCAAGGGTGAGAAAAAGTGAAAAAAGGTCCAGCATTTTTACTAAAAACTGTGAAAGGCAGTCTTTTATCATACTGTTTGAAGCTCCCCAATATTAAAAGCCTCCAAAGAACAAATTCCTCTTAAGAACTGAGTACTACAGTTTTGTCTTTAATTTCTTTCCAAAATATGAGATTTATATAACCTCCTATATTACTAAACTTTGCCAAGAGGTCAAGAACTAAGATTTCTTTTCAACTATAGTGGCATTGTTGTCCAATTGCTCATAAGGTGCATGTGTTTCTCCCCTGCCACCTCCAATCTTAGTGCTCCAATGTTTTAATTCACTGCACTTTTATCATGTATTGTAAGTCTCAAATCCTTTACAAAAGGAGTATGGATACAACTGATAAAATACATTGTTTTAGGAATGAACACTAGCTGCCAGATTTACAAATTAACGTTTTAAAAATACATCTAATTTTGTGGATTAAAATCCATTAATACAAATTGCTACCTGTGCAGAACACACTACAAACTAATCTCAATTTGCAATGAAATTCAATTCTTCAGCGTTTGCACTCAACACCTCCTTGATCTTTCTAAGCTAGTTCTGGAGGAAAGCCTAACACTCCTAAACCTAACCCTCATTGTAAATGCTCATTTCATTTTCATTATCAGTAGCCATCAAAATCCTTCACAGTAACAGAAATGAGATACTGTGTAATCCTAACACAACAAAAAGAGATATTTCTTATTCCAAATGGAGTTACAGATTTATGAAAAGACTGTTCCCAAAATGAGTTATAGCCTAGAAACATTATCCAGGTGTTTTGTAAAATTTCAACCCCTAATTGGTTTCTTTAAAGTTCTTAAATCTTCTACAGAATTATTTGTAGTCCCCATTAATCATAAATGCAGGAAGAAAACCCAAGACATATGGTATTTTAAAATGTAACTCCTTTAACTAAATAGCTTACACAAAACTCTTTGGCTCACAATGAAGAAAATCAAAACTTACCTAAAGTCATTAATTTAGCACAACTACTTTTGCTTGCATCATCTTCTAAGATTCGGTTTGTGTTCTTTTCTTTCTCAAGTGAAGTATCCTCCAAATGTAAGCATTTATCAGATACAGCATTGTCTTCATCCACTGCATGACTAGTTTTGCTATTAGCTTCAAGTACAGAGGTGTCGTCTTCCAGCTGAGCAGCTTCACCTGTTTCTGAGTAAGAGGAGCCCTTACCCAGGGCTAAATTCTTTGAAGAAACTGGTAGAGACTCATCATCACTATCAAATCCAAAAGGATCGCCAGTATTTTCTTCTTCCACCTTAGGTTTCTTCGGAATTTCCTGGATATCTGGTTTGAAATTGGGCCTCTTCTGCCCTAATTTAGCCATAAATGTGGTCTCTCCCCATTTTGTGCTAAGGGTGGTCCGTTTGTTGGAAAAGACTTCATCAAATTTTGAACTGCCATTTCCTCCTTTCCTACTGTATGTTTTCCCAAATCTGGATGTCATTTTGACACCTGTTTCATATTCTCTGCAGAAAAAAAAAAAAAACAAAACAGTAAGAAAACACATAATCACCAAATACACAAGTGTTAACATTGAACATAAAAATAAGGACCAAGGGATTCTCCTCATGTGACTTCTCAATTTTCAAGATACAAATCTTTTAAATCGTTAAATAAATATGGGGAGGGGCTGTAAAGAAAGAGGCTCATTTTTTACTCTATGTACTCCATATGTCAATTTTTTTTACAAGTATGTATTCACATGCTCCTTACAGAGTAACACTGACCAACTTATAATACAGCATATACAAAAACCAACTTATAGTGGAACATCAACTTTTTTTGTTTCAAATGACTCTACTTACTCTTATTAATAACATCACTTTTACCTTAGAAAAATAATCTTAATGATAATTTCCCCTAATGTAAGATCAAGCACAATATTCATATTTTTCAGGATCTCAGAAATATCGAATAATTGACTACATTTAGTTCTTTGAAATTTCAGAACACTTACTGATACAAGTGGGGAAACTGGGGAAATTGTGATCTTTTTTTACATATAACATGTAGCTTTTAACCCAACCTTAAATTCTAATTCTTGATCTAATGTAATCTGAAGTGTGATTTGAAAAATATTCTTTAGTTGGTCATCTCCCTAAGCACAAGAAACCATACTTACTCTGTCTTCTTGTCCCTACTGCATTGAGCTCATTGCTGAAATTACATTTTCTGGAGCTGGTGATTTCCAGCATATTACAGTGGTCCATGGATTATTAAAGGAAGCAACAGAAACATAACTTTAATTTTCTCTTCGCTTTATAAAAGATAAATTGATTTATCTGATTTAATTACATTTTAATAACATACTAGGACAAAAATTTTTAGAACTTAAATCAAAATAATCCAACACTTAAAATTTCCTCCTCTCATATATTAGAAGCTACCTCTAATATGACAAAATAATAATTTAGTCATCACACACATCTACATTAAGACTCCATGAATAGTTTGTTTGAAAACCTTTTAACATATCACAAAACTTTTTGCTAAGGGAGATCTTTTCTCCTTTCTACTATAGATTTACATTAAGAAACCTTATTGTCTTTCTTAAGTATAGCCTAACCAAAACTAAGTACATTTGGCAGCTACAAGAATTACAAAATGAAGTGATTTTCATTCCTCCAAGAATATAAAGCCCTGATCTAGACCTACATTTACACACACACCCAACAAAGCTGGAATACAGCTTTGGATACACTTACGGATACAGTTCTGGATACACTTACACTTTAATGACCTAAAAATGCCGACTGAAGACCAAGCCAAAAATCTAGACTTGAGGTCCTTCAGAACTACACCAGAAAAACTCATTGCAAAAATGGTCGTAGAACCACAAAGCATTCAATAGTCCTACAATATGCTGTAACTTGAAAGTCTGCAAGTAAGGGAATTATTTTAAAGAAAAATCATGCTCATATTTTTAAAAGGAATTTATGTCTTTTTACAAAGAAATACTGAAATATTGATGAAATAATGTCAATTCTCACTTTAATGGGTGTGGAATGTAAGGCGTGTAAAGGAGAAAATTTTAGTGGAGTTACTGTTAAATGAGAGATGAGTACATGGGAGTTCATTATATAATATCCCCTACTTTTGCTTTCCTTTACAGTTTTTCGTCTTTTTTTAAAAAGTCACTAGTGTAAAGTACGTATAAATTCAAAATAAGTGTGCAAATATACTTGACGTTATATTTTAAGTTTTATTTCGTATTTTTATTAAGTACCCAGGCTATCGTGCTCAGGCTTCCACTTCCAAAAGACTCTCATCCTACTACGAAGGAAAAAAGATTCAAAACTAGTCTTTTTCAGTCGCTGGGTTTTCTCCTTCCTTAGCCCAAAGCCAGTTCGAATTTTCAGTTAAGCGCTCTGGGATAAAAAGTCCTCACACTTACCAAACCCCGTCCACAAATAGTGTCTTTCGGGTCCCCAAGGGTTTAGGGGCTTCCCTTCAGGAATGAAAGCCGGAAAGGGTAAAGCTAATCACTGAGACAGCCTCACCTGCGGGCCGTGAGTGCGCCAGGAGGTAGGCGCCCCCCCCCACTCCGACTGGAAGCTCACGCAACTTTTCTCCTCCCCGCCCCCACCGCCCAGGAAAGGGATGTCGCTTCCGACGCCCCGGAAGCCTCTGCCACCGAATCCCCAGAGCAGTGTAAGGCCTCAGTGGCGGCCAGGAAAAAAGGAAAAGACGGCCAAGGGTTCAGGGCTGAAACCAACACACTCGACCGCGGCTGGGGCGAGAAGTAAATGCAGCCGCACAGAAAGAACTCAGAAAAGGGACAAATAATAGAGGAAAAGGAGAGTTCTTCAGGTTCCCCTACCCAACTTCCTCAGAAGCCGGGTGGGTGAGATAGCGACACTATCATCACACTCAGTCAGAACCCTACCTCCCTCAACCTCACTGGCTCGCTCCGGCCCTAGACAGCCGCCCGAGACCTCACTTACCCTCGGCGCCAAGCGGGTGCTCTGGCCTCTGGCCGCCTCCGCCTCTCCCGCCCCCAACGGCCCACGGGCGGGGGCCGGAGTCCCGCACGGAAGAACAGGGCCCGCTGGTGCGCGAAGAGTGGCCAGGGGCTCCGCCACCGTCAAAACCCGCGACTCCGCTCGCGGTAAATAGGAAACCCGATGAAGGGGGGGTGGGGGGGGAGCGGCGGCACCGCAACTTCCCTCCTAGCCTTGAGCACCGCCAACCGATTCTGGGCCTAGGCCTCCCTGGCCACCGGGCCCCGCTACGTGCTCCCGCTGGGCCGCCGCCGCCTCCTGCGCCGCCGCTTCCGCCGGTGAATGGTCAGCGCTGGAGTTTGAACAGGGCCCTGAACCATCTCAACGCCATTTGCGCTCCCGGCCCCCACCTCCTTCCTCCAACAGCCGCTCGCTCCGTCACTCCGCTTCCCACAGGCTCCGCGCGGCCGCCTGACCTCGCAGCCAATCGCGCGGCCGCTTACTCAAACCGCCGCGCAGGCGCCGCGCCCCGCATGCTCCGGTGCCCGCCATAGGCCCGGCCGCGAGGCCCGACGGGAATTGTAGTCCCTGCCCGCGAGGTCGCGGGTGCTGAGATCCCCGCGCGGGAGCGGGCGACTGGCGGAGCACCTCCCGCGGCTGTGGCTTGACCGGGCTCGGTAGCCTTCTCCAGATCCCGGCTCTGCCGGCAGATGCACGTGTCGCGGGGGAGGGCCGGAGGCACAGTGCAAGCAGCTGTGTCAATCGTTTCCCCTCCAGGGACCCGCCGGTGTCTGGGGACGGTGGGTTGTGCAGCTGCGCCGGGCCTACTGGGGCCGCAGCTCGGGAGTAGGGGAGTCAGGAGCTCGGGTCTCAGAGCTGCCCTGGACCGGGCCTGGTTGGTGTTGGCCCGGCGCAGGTAACCACAGCGGAAACAGAGAGGCCAGGGGTGCTGGGTACCCGCCGGCTGCAGCTTTTGAGTGCGTCCGCTCCAACCTCTCGCCTCTTACCTTCGTAGTTCTCCAACTCGCGCACCCGTTAAAAATGACCCCGAGAATATTGGATTGTATTAAGGAATTAACCTTCTGGGGTGTGTGATAACGGTAATATGGTTATGGGTGTTTTTAAAGACATGCTAAAGTTTTGACAGATAAAATGATCTGATGCTGGTGCCTGGAGTGTACCTTAACTCCCATAGAAGCTGAGGAGGAGAAAGAATAAAACAAGCCAACGGGAAGTTTTTTCTTGACGCTGCGTGAGGTGTACACATGAGCTCATTATTTCAGTCTCTCTATTTGATTTTCCATAATAAAAAGTTAAAGGAACAGTGATTGGGGAGGACAGAGTGGTGGGAGATAGTGAGAGAAAAAGTCTTTTTCACTGTGCAATCTTTTGTGCCAGGTAAGGTTTTTCGCGGGTCAATGTATCACCCATATACAGAAAAGTAGAAAGGTTTTTTTGTTTTATTTTTTAATGCTGTAATGGAAACTGTTCTCAAGAGTAGCGCAGTCGGTTTCTCCCGAGAGGACCACGATTTAGGGGGCTCCGACAGCCCTGCGTTTGGTGGGCTGTTAATGGAGATCCACCTGGGATTTTAGAAAATTGCTCATTGCTTTCAGTGAAAACCCCGCCCCTTCCACAAATGGATAATTTGCTTTGAAGGCACCCAGAAGATACCAAGTTCCTACAATATATTCGGAAAACTCCGAATAAAGAAAAAAATAGTTCGGAGATCCTGCAGCCCTTCCCAATAGGAATTTGAGGTGGATCTTAGCGTGGTTGAAATGTTTAACTTTCACACCACTGCTTGCAAAATTAATATTCTGACATTTACAATTTTCCAAATGCTGCATTAGTACTTTCTTTGGTTCAAAATAAATCAACTCCTAAGTAGCCCATGAAAATGGAAGTTATAACAAGTTCGTATATTCCACTGTGGTTGGTGTACACGTATTTAGGTCAATTTTGTCTTTTTTAAAAAAATCAGCGTAGGATCTTGTTTTATCAGTTTGTTTGAAGATTGCCCCCTGAGGCGCATGCTGCCCTTACTATAATTATTTAAATAACATGGTGGTAGGTGGTAGTTACGGGGTAATTATCAGAGGCAAAGGCTAAGATCAAAAAACCAAAAGTGGTGGAGAGACAATTTCACGATCTTCCTGTAGAAGGGTGCTGTGAACCCTCTAGGACCACAGGATAAATTCATTGTGGGCTAGCCTGGCTGGTGCTGGGAACGGACTGGGTCAGTGACTGCACTAAGCTGAAATGAAGAGTTCCTTTTTTTTTTTAAAGAAATAGACAACCTGTGGAGCCCTTTTGAAAGCTTTTTGTGTGGTAATAGTATTAAGTAATGGAACTTAGTAGTGTTAAATTCTTGTTATTCAAAGGATGATTCCTGAGTCAGCAGCATAGGCTTGACCTGGGAGCTTGCTGGGAACACAGCATTCCTGTTCACAACAAACTCCACTGAATCAGAATCGCCACTTCACGGCGGATTCCCCAGGGTGACTGGTCCATGCATTAAAGGTTGACAGTCACTGATTTAAAGTATACCCATAGCATTTGGTAACAGCCTGGTATTTTTTGTTTGGATGAGGAAGGGGAAAGGGGGAACGTTAAGAACCTACACTGCATCAAGTATGAGGCCGGGCCCTTCTGGAAAGCCTCATATGCATTCCTGCCTGTTATCACTATTTTACAGGTAAGGAAATTGGAGAGGTTGGTGTTCACTCAAGGTATTGCAACTAATGAGGGAATCAAACTTTTTCTTAAATATTTGATCTCCATTACTGTAGACATTCTTGGATCTGGTAGAAAATGGTACATGATTTGAAAAGTAAAAAAAAAAAAAATTGTGTTTAAATATATGGAAGCTTAAATATATGAATAAGGAGTAGAGCTATGGTAGACCTCTCGACCCTTATATGCCCCACACTTGAGACAAGTGGAGAGCCTGCCCACTGTAGGCCCGTTTTGGAGGAAGCGCAGACTCTAGGCCTGCAGGCTTTACCTCCTCTGTTCCAGTGTAGCAAGCAAATGCCCCGAAGGCCCCTCTTCCCTTTACTTGGCCCTGAGTTGCACACCAGAATGAGCGAACTGGATTCCAGTGTAGATAACACATAGGCAACCAGCTTTTTGTTTTATTTTTATTTTGCTTCTGTTTGCTTAGTTCCCTTGGTTTATACTCTATCATGTAGATTGGTTCTCTTCATTCAGATCTGCCTCACACAGCAGGTAGCTAGGTGCTTTCTTTGCTAGCTTGCCTCTGTGCAAGCTCTCAAACATCTGGCTTTTTTTCCGTATCTTTTTTTTTTAAGATTTTATTTATTTATTTTAGAGAGAGGGTAAGGTAGGGAGAAGGAGGAAGAAAAATCTATGTGTGAGCAAAACAATCAGTTGCCTCTCAGGCCTGTGACCCAGGCTTCCACCCTGGCCGGAAATTGAACCAGTAACCTTTGACTTTGAGGGATGATGCTCAACCAACTGAGTCATGCTGGGCAGGGCTTTTTCTCCCTGTTGTCATATTTATGCCAGAAACTGAAATCCTGTATCTGCCCCAAGCTCGTACCCTCTGATACAGCAGGTGCCCCTCCTGTATGCTGCATGGAGGAAGGCAAAATCCCCATTCCACTTGAGTTCCACTTGGGTGGACTCAAACTTCACTTTAGCTGAATAAAGAAAATCCTGCAAAGAAAATAGAAGAATCTGTTTTGCCAGTACTGTACCTTCGTTCTACTCCTGACATGGGAGCTCTCAGAACTGGAGTTGCAAAATAGAGCTGTTCAGCCTTTCTGATAATGTTAGTAAAATATATTCCAACTTATAAAACTCAGTGCAGAGAACTGGAAGTCAGAAATTAACACATTTACAGAAAATTCTTCCTTGTCATCAAATGTGGCATAAAAGTATAAATTGTACACTTGGACCTTGTAGTAGTTGTGATACGAGGCCCTATAAGAGATGGACCAGGCACTACCCTTTCTCTGTGACACTCTAACTCTGCCCATGTGGGCAGATGTGACTTTTCAATTAATCTCACCCTGAGCAACCTATTTTAAATTCTAACACCCACATTCCCAAATGCTCACTATTCCTACTTTATATTTATAAAGGGCATTTATATTCTCATATAATGTCACATTTTGTATGTTTCTCTTATGTATTTATCATCCCTGTGAGGGCAGGGATCGTTGCCTATCTTGTTTTCTGCTGTATCCCTAGCACCTAGAAGAGTGTGTGTGTGGCACATGGCAGGTGCCCAACAAATATTTGTTGAATAAATGGTCCCATTTATTTTTTTTCATGTAAAATTATATTGTGAAAGGAAAGTGACTAGAAACTATCAATAGTTCAGTAACCTGTGACTATAAATTGTTGACAGTTTTCCCAATGGAGAGAGGAGTGCTTTATGGAGTTAATGGAGTTTTGTTCTTGCTTTGGATAGGTTTTCATTCTGAGACTGGAGGAAATAAATACTACTATAATCCCAATTACCTTGTTTTCCAGGATAATTGGAATATGTTCTCTAGAGATGGTGGTATCCTTTGGGAAATAAACTGCTGTCTAGGTAGTTGAAAGACACAACTAGGGAAATTACCTGGGGACATGTTGCCTGACAAGGATTGGTACCCAGCAATCTCTAAAGCCCAGCTGCCTGACTCTTGTCTTGAAACAGCTGTCTTTTCCCCAGGGTGTTCACCCCTTCCCCCCAGAAAAAAAAACCCTCCTGGGATTTCCCATCACCAAGAGGAAAATCCAAAATCCTTAACATGGCTTACAAGGTCCTGCATGATCTGGCCCCTGACTACTCCCATCCCTTCCCACAGGGCCAAGCTTGCCTCTGTCAGCTTCTAAAACCTGCCAAACCAGCTCCTGTCTGGGCCTTGTACTTGCTGTTCCCTCTACTAGTTCTGGAGATAACGCACAGGACTCACTCCCTCACCTCTTTCAGGTCTTCACTCAAGTGTCTGCTCAGTAATGCCTACTCCTTACCTTGCCATCCCAGCACTTCATACATCCTTTACCTGTCATTTTTCCCCCAAAGTAATCATCATGTTTGTTTTACATAATTAACTTGTTTATTTTTTGTTTTCTTCCACTAGAATATAAACTCTTTAAGGACAGGGATTGTTGGGTTTTGTTCATTGCTATCTGCCCAGCAGATCTAGAACAGTGCCTCACACAGAGAGTGTGCTATAAGTATTTGTTTACTGAAAACCTCATAAATTGTGTTCCACTCTTCTATAGTTTCACAAAGATATACTAATGTTTTTTGTGTGCTTGGCCTACCCATAATTGCAAAAGGTACATTAAAACCTCCCAATTTAAGAGTAATTTTGTCAAATTCTCCCTGTAGCTCTTTTGTTTTTCTCTCTAAGTTTTCTTGTATTTTTCATTTATTGATTGGTTGATTCTTGCATGTGCCCTGACCAGGGGATTGAACCCACAACCTCGGCATATTAGGACGATGCTCTAACCAACTGAGCTACCCAGCTAGGACCAATTTCTCCCTGCAGTTCTATTTTTGTGTTTATATTTTGAGGATAATATATTGGGCACACTTAAGTATAGAATTTTTGTAACTTCCTGGTGAAATTGAAAGCTTTTTAAGTAATATGGAGATTAATTGCAAAAATTACCTGTACTTTCCATCCCTCCCTATATGCACACCTTTTGCGATATGACTTTGCAGCTCCTCCACGGATCTGGGCTGAACTTGTAATTTGGGTTGGCCAAAAGAACATGGCAGAAACGAAATAGTTCTGAGCCTTAAGAATTCTTGAACACTCCCACATTCTCTCTTGGATCCCTGCCTCCACCATGAAAACAGGCCTGGGCTAGCCTGCTGGAGAGTGAGAAGCCACATTGAAAAGAGCTGAGGTCATCCAACACCAGTCAACAGCCAGCAGACCCCAAACATGCAAGCCTAGCCAAGATCAACATAGCCACCTACCTGACCTACAGCCACCCACAGATGCACATGTGAATCCACCTGGGACCAGAACTGCCCAGCTGACTTACAGACTCATGAGCAATAATAACTAGTTATTATGTTAGGCCTCTGAATTTTGGAATGGTTTGTTCTGCAGCATTATTGTGGCAATAGATAATTGATGTTTAATTTCTCTTCATTTGGATTTCAGTCTTGGAAAGGCTTTTCCGACTAAATCAGCTTCTAGCAATCTAAGTCAGCTTCCCAGTCTCTGTGTAATTCAGGTGCATTATTTTTTCAATAACAACACCCTCTGAAATGATTTTACTGCTTTACTATCTGTCTCCCACCCTAACTGTAAACTATGTGAGGGCAGGGACATTGTCTGCTCTGATCCCTGCTCTTCCCCTGCACAGTAATGCACTGCCTGGCTGCATGTGTCCACTGAGCATGGGAAACATGGCTAGTCTAACTCGAGATGTGCGGGATATATAAAATACAAACTGGATTTCAAAGACTTAGTTCAAAAAATATAAAGTATCTCAATTTTTATACTGATTAAATGTTGAAATATATTTAATATATCGTGTAAGTAGAATGTTGTTAAAATTAATTTCATCTTTTTACCTTTTTAATGCAGCCACTAGAAGTACATTTGTTACTTGCATTATATTTTTGTGTTTAGAGGACTGACAGAGAAGTTCAGTAAATTTTTATTGAAGGAAAATATAAAAAAACTTACCAAAATAAATGAGCTAACAAGCCAGGGGTTCACGGTGAGGGAGGAGGACTAATGAATGGGCAAAGTGCCAAGAACTTTTAGGGTTGTAAATGATTCTGTGTGATACTGTAAAGGTGGGTCCACATTATGCATTTTTCAAAATCCAGAGAACTATATAACACAGAAAGTGAACGCTCATGTAACCTATGGGCTTTAGTTAATGCATCAATATTGGCTCATTAATTGTAACAAAGATACCACACTAATACTAGACAATAATGAATGTGGGCGCTGGGAGGAAGGTATATGGGAGCTCTATGTACCATACATACTCAATTGCTCTGTGAACTTAAAAGTGTATTTTAAAAAATGAATCCACTCTTGCACCACCACCAGAATGGTATTTCTAAACATAAACTTAATAAGGCACTTTCCTCTTTAAAAACTTTGATGACTCCCCATTGTCTCCCAGAAATAAGTGCATATCCATTGGTATTTCCATTGGCATTTACAGCAGTTTGCCACCCACACACACTCCTGGTTCCCACCTTCTCTCCTCCCCCACTATAACGACATGACTCAAGGGTCTCGAGCCTCCATTGCTGGACTCATGCAGTCCCCTCTGCCTGGACTGCCCTTCTCCCTCTCCACTGAGGGACTTTATCATGTGTCATACACTATCCAATGTAAGTCAACCATCCTCTCTTCCTTATTTCCATAGGTTCTAAATTAAAAGTAGGTACAGCAAACCAGGAATATGGTATTTTGTGCTACTTTCTAGTAAGTTTTGAAAGTTGATAATATGAGTTTACATATTAGTCTTGGAAATATTGGAAAAGAATTCTGATAACCATGGGCAGGCTAGGGATTAATATCCTTAAGATGGAAACAGTGGAAGCAGAACAAGGAAGGTATTGAATGTCAGTAAAGGTTTGCTTGGGCTCACCTCCTATGCAGGAGGCAGTGGGATACCTTGCTGGAAGCAAGATCCACCTTAGCAGGGAGGTAGTGTTAGCTGACTGCCTCCTTAGGATGATAGAAAGGCCTCACCTACTCTGAAAGCCAATCTGCCTCTGAGTGCTACTCACCCGAGCCACGATGCCAGGGTGATTCGGTTTCAGGTATTTTACTTCCAGGACTGATGACAGTGTGGCAGTGACATTACTCTCTCTACCATCTTAACAGTGGTGCTTCAGGACAGATTGCAGTAACAGGTGAACAGGCTTCCAGGTGCAGATATCTCTGCATCTCCGTTTCAGGAATGTACTACCCCACCATTTCACTGATGGGAAACTTAATGAATACTGAACAAAGATAAACGACTTGCCCAAGGTCGCCCAGCTACTTAAGAGGTGTCAGTTTTTCCAAGGGTTATAGGCATGAAGCATGTACTATCCTTGGTCCTAAATATGCCAAGTAGAGAAACCCTGTCCTCCTGCTTGTCCTTTCAAGCAAGAGGTTCAGACCTGTCTGGAGAAGTGAGGCTCCAGTTCACATCTCAGAGGTGTTTAGAGAAAAAAGGCCAGGTTAGAGGAGTCAGGAAGTACCAACAGTAGAGGGGCAGATGGAAATTGGCAAAGCTGGGCATCACCAATTCCAAGCCACAGTCTTTTCCCACCCTGACCATTGGGTCCTCTGACAGCACCCAGATGCTATCACTGGAATACAGGGGGGACTCCTTTACTATAAGATATTTTTCTTCCCTGAGTCCCTCAGCTGGCCCAAAGCATCCACAACTGCCCTTGGGGAAGAAAAAAAGGAGGAATTGGATTTCTAAAAAATGCTCATGAAAAATCCAGGCTGGGATTTCTTTGGGTGACCAACTCCAGACTTCTAATGGGTATGACAGCTCCTCAGTGAGCCACCTTTCCTCTGTATACACCACAGTTTGGGTAGGTTGGGCAGCTCTGAGATTCCCTGGACTGAGGGGCTTCACCCAGGAGAGCGAGAAAGAATTCTGGCCTGTGTGTGCCTTGCTTCATTATGTATGAGTGTTGTTGGCTCCTGTGGTCGGAAAATGATCAGTCCTCTATTGGGCTTCCCAGCTTGAGGCAAGTCTTTTGGGAGGCCAGACAGCGCCTGCTTGGAGGATTTAGTGGATTAAAGGACCTTGAAGTTGGGGATTGTGGAGGCCTGGCAGCCTTTCAGGACCAGGATGTAGTGCCCTGGTGACGGCCGCCCCTCCTCCCCAGCACACACGAGTACTCAGCTGTGGGTGGCATACCTGCACAATTAGGACCCCTTAAACAACGGGGGCACGCGCCCCAATCTGTTTTCACGTCACGAGGGTGGATGGAGAGCAGGCGATGTACCCTTTCTAGAAAGAAGCGATTCGATGACTTAAATCTTCACAGGTTAATCCACGTGAAGGGCTCCGAAAAAGCGCCTGGCGGAGTGTCAGTGCTCCAAGGTACTATTATCTTTTGCGGTTACTGTAATAGCCTAGCCGCCACTCCACGGTGGAGCTGCGCTGGGCTCTAGCCCAGCAGTACCTGGGTGGGAACTGGCTCGGCTACGCCCACCAACACCCTCCACCTGCGACCTGGTTTCTTCTGCACGAGGCAGGGGCGGAAAGCCACGCGGCCCAAGGCCGCGCAACTGCAGCCCTCACACTGTAGGGTGCAAATAGGGTCTATCCTGGAATCTGTGCACAAAGTGGTCTTTTGAAAGAGTGGCCGGGGCTGTGTAGTAATTTACCCGCATTTGTCTACGTACTGCCTTCCTCCCTCTTTTAGACCAACAAATGTTTATCTGGTTCCCACCCAGCCAAAAGAGGGTTTGGTTTGTTTACTAATCCCAGAGGCAGCCTACTGTCAAAGAGCGAGACCCGGACTAATGTGAAGCTTCAAAATATTTACATTCATTTGAAATGAAATGTGCTCTGGAGTTGAGAGATGGGCCGGAGTGAGCTTGGGATACCCTGGGGCTCCACTTTCCCCAGGGCCAGATTCTGCATTTACAAGACAGAGACACCATTTGGGCCGGCTTTTGGTGTGCTAATGACCTCCCAGCCGCTCTCTGGGCAGGTCAATGCCCCCAGGGCTACCGGGCTGAAAGGTCGCAGCCCGGGAGGCGTATGCAGATAGAAGAGTGAAGGCAGGTCCTAGGGCTCCCTCGGGTCCTGGAGCACGTGGCCTCTGCAGTCGGTTGCTGGAGAGCTGCTGGGGACTGATCAGGTGCTGCGAGATTGGCTGTCCACCCCATCTGGGCTTTGACCTCCTTGTTTGAGGCTGTTAAGTCCAAAAGTGCTTAGTAACAGACACTAGCCCCGACTAGGTGAACACCCCGCACCTCCGTGCCTCCCATGGTGCCCACTGCGTCCCATCGTGGCTCAGCCTTGCAGCCCGAGAAAGCGTGGGCACCAACCTGCCATGGGGAGCGGGCTTCGGGCACCTAAGGCCGCTTAATGGTGTGTCAAGGGGTGCATTGCCTACCCAGTCACGGCGTGGTGCTACCAGAGCCTCGGCCCCCAGATTCCCGGTTCCTGCGCGTCTTTGCAGAGATCTCCTCCCCCTCCCCCCGCTCCCCCCCCCCCCCCCCCCCCCCGCCCGCGCTCACATCTGCATTGCTTCCTTCTTCTTGCTTCAGTTCATCCACACAGAATACCCAAACCCTCTGGCCCGTGGCCTCTTCTCTGCTCCCAAACCCCTCAGCGACCCATGATAGCACTCTACGAAGCTTGTAGCCGCAGCTGTGTGGGCCCTCGGCTTTCCCAGGCCTTGGCTTCCCTCCACACGGGACTCCCCTGGAGAATAAATGTTTTCGTACAGGGTCTCCCGTACTCACCTCGGGCTGTGCACTCTTCTCTGGAATCACGGAGATACCTCCAAGAGTGCCCTTGAGATTGTGGAAAGGGAATTGGGTGTCAGTTTTGAAAAAATGAGGACAATTATACAGTCCTCTTCCCTCCTCCTGAAAGGGTTTTAGGAGGCACCAGTGAGTTAAGGGCCATGCTGCTTCAGGACACCTTGATAAACTATAAGGTCTATTCCAGGCAGCTTCAAGTTTTATCTCGCTCTGTCCAGAAGCCACAGCAGTTGCCTGACATTTACAGAGACTGCTTACTAGTCTCAACCACTGAGAAAGGATACCTACCCTCTCTTAACTCTGCCTTGAAAAATGCATGTTGTCTCCCAATTTTGCATCCAGTTTCAGGAGCCGGGTCGTGAAATATGTCCAGGCCCAGATACAAGACTTCAGTTCCAGGACCTTTCCAGACTCCACTTCCCTGTTTATCCTTTCTCCTACCAAGTTGGCCTTTGTTGTTCCATAGCAGTTACCTGGGCTGTCCAGTTTCAGTGTTTTTGTTAGCAGTGAATTGCCTAATGGAATGCTCCCTTTCCACGTTCTCTTCCTCCACCCTCCACCACAGCAAGGGTCATCACCTCTACTGCAGCTGAGATAGAATAGGGTATGTGGCCAGAGGGCTGTAAGTGCTAGGAGATAGTAAAACCAATCCCCAACAGATTTATGGCTTAGATCCAGCAGAAGACCAGCTCAATCCAACATGGCAACTAATCTCATCTTGCGGTAACCCTTACCCCCATTATAAGCTCATTGTAATACAGTAGCACGTTAAATAACATAACCCTCCCCACCATGATCAGAAAAGGAAAGCCCATCTAAGGACACAGAATGGCCAAGAGGGCTCTTCTGAGAAGTCTCCACCTTTCCCCCACCCTGGAAAAATTCTGAATGTTCCTCCCTCTTATTGAATGCCCTACCCTTTCATTAGATAAACCTCAATAAAAGAATTAAGGAGATGGCTGGGATGGGTTTGGGGTGGGGGGTGATGGGGGAAAATGGAGACAATTGTACTTGAACAACAATTAAAAAATAGAAAAAATTAAAAAAATTAAAACTCACTAGGGAGGGGCTGCTCTGTCTGCGGAGTAGTCACTCTCTGTCTCACTGCTTTACTAATAAACTCTCTTTCACTTTAAACTTTATGCTGGCCCATCTTTGAATTCTTTCCTGTGTGAAGCCAAGAACCCACAGTGAGTTGCAGACCTTTGGTCCCTGGACCTCTGGAACACCTGCATCACTGAAGCCACTGGTTGAACCTTCAGACCTGTTGCCTCCTAGACTTTTATTTCATTGAATTTTTCTCAGTGACTGTTACTGACATGTTCCTGGGACAGCTTTTACTTTGCTCTTCTCTGTCCCCTCCCTCCCTGTTAGTCTAGCTCCCTCTCAGAATTTGTCAGGTTGCATCACTGGCTTGTAGACCCCTTTGATGATGTCACTTCCAAGGTAATCTCCCCAAAACTGCTTTGATTAGAGATGCCACCAAGAATGGTTCAGAAATCTCCAGTTGAATCCTTAGGTGTTAGAAACTTCACAGGATTCCTCAAACCCACCTAAAGTCCAATTCCCCATGCCAGTGTGTCTCTCTTGCATGGATGCTTTCTTCGTTTTGCTGGGGCTCTGACATCAATGCTAGCTGTCCCCCTCCGCAGCCTCTATGTCCATACCCTTTCACTCTGCTCAGGCTCTGAGCCCACACACCAGACTGCCCCCTCCATGTCTTCTGTAATGGTTTGGAAATGTGTCTGCCAATTCTTTGATATTCCTTTCTTCAAAAACTGGAACTCCTTTGCAGGCCAGTTCCCCCGTTGGTGGACACACAAGAGGCAACTACACATTGATGTTTCTCTCCCTCTCTTTCTCCCTTCCCCTCTCTCTAAAAATAAATAAATAAATCTTTTTTAGATGAGCTCAGGCGCGTTCAGGATGGTATGGCCGTAGACTAAATAAAATCTTTTTTAAAAAAGTGGAACTCCTCTCCTTGACTGGGACCTGAATTTAGTAACTCACTTCAATGAGTAAAATATTATGGAAATGATACCCCAAGACTTTCTAGTCTAGGTAATAAAAAGCATGGCTTCTTCCTGGCTCATTCTCGGGGATCACTGGCTCTCAGGGAAGCCAGTTGCCATGTTGTGAGTGTTGCAGATGGAGAAGGGGCCCAGACTCTTGGTGGTCATGAACAAAGAATTGGACTGACCACACAGATACTGTAAAACAAAGCAAAAAGGAAATTTATTAAGGGAAGTGGGCCATCTCTGACCAGGGAATGGCTCCCTTCTATTGAGCAGTTATAGGCTTTATAGGATTTTTGCTTAAACTTCCACACATGTGATTTCCCATAATCCTCCTTGATTACCCACTCAGGTAACCATAACGCTAATTATTATCAGCTGTCACAAGGTGATTTTTCAAAAATCAGGATGCTGACTGATGACAGCTGCAGTGTCTCAGGGTTTCCTTTTCTATCTCCTGTTTCAACTCCCCACTGAGAGACGTGGTTCTCAAAAATTCTTTTTTTGGGTTGCAGAGAGAGGTGGCCAGTCTTCCATATTTAATTCCTGCTGAAATAGAACAATAGACCCTGGCTGCTGAGAACCATGAAACTCTCACCCTGTCTTATCTAGTGGTTGGGGAGGAGCTCCTAAGACTGGCATGGACACTGGGTATTTTAATGTGTTGGCATCGGATTCCTTAGGGATTGGTTGAAGACCCTCGAGCATCATTTTGTTGATGTGGCATTCTTCAAGACTGGAAAGATACAAGGGCTAGAGGTTAGGACTATCTATTGGTAAGTTGTTTGGCCCAAAGTACTATTAGGGATATTCCTTGTCCACCGTATTGTGGTTGGCGATGGCAACCCATCAATTGTTAGAAGTGTTGCTCTAGAACAAATCCTGGGTAATTTGGAAGAGGGAGTTATTGACCTAAGAAGGAGTAGCAAGAGTGCAGATTGTTAGCCAGAAGAGGTTTCATATTGACTCATCTTTATGGTTTCGTGTTTTTGGGAATCTGAGTTCTTCTAAGGGTTCACAGGCATAGGTGGAGTCCAATTCTTTTGCTGGTCTGAGGGAGGATCTGCTGGTTTTACTCTAGAAATATGGATACAACTATCTACCCCTAGCAGCTTCACAGATACGGGGGGTACTTAGGACAACCTGGTATGGTCCTTTCCATTTAGGGCTAAGTTTTCCTGTAGGGGATCCCTCTTTCCAAATTTTGAGAAGTACTCAATCCCCCAGAATTCTCCTTTGGGAGCAAGTGAAACCTTATTTCCATATTCCTGTAGTGTTTTTTGTACCTAAGTTTATTATATACTTAGCTGTTTGATGGGTCTCTGTATCAAATATCAGATCTGGAGTCAAGAAAGTCCTACAATTTAGCATCTCAAGTGGACTGAGTCTAGTATTAACCTTAGGGGAACCCTTGATTCTCATGAGTGCTACAGCTAGTAATTTAACTCAATTTTCCAAAGTTTTTGACAGAGCTTTGCCAATGCCCTTTTCAAGGCCTGATTTGCCTGTTCTACTTTCTCAGAGGACTGAGGTCTCCAAGCAGAATGAAGGTAATATTTTATACCTAGAGGCTCAGAGATTGATTGAATAATCTTTGATGTAAAGGATAGCCCATTACCTCTTTGTAGGAAGCATGGGAGACCAAATTGGGGTATTATTTCCTTTTGGAGAGTTTTTGCTACTTCTGTGGCCTTCTCTGTCCTTGTTGAAAAAGCCTTAGTCAATCCAATAGAGGTATCTGTCCTTTATTTATATCCTCTACAGGGAGGCATTTTGGCAAAGTCAATCTGTCAGTCTTCTCCCGGATAGGTCCTTCTTCACTCAATAGGCTCTTAACATCAGGGAAAGGGTGTTTTTTGTTTTTGTTGTTGTTGTTGTTTCCCAGGGATGTTGTAGACACAAAGGGCACAGGCTTGACAAATATCCTTAATGCAGTTGTTAGTCCATTGCCTACAAATAATTTGTTAGCCATTGTTGTAGTGGCATCCCTTCCTATGTGGAAGGGGTCATGCAAAGCCTTTAAAAATTTCCACTGGGAGGCCTGGGGAAGGAAGAGGTTTTGGCCAATGTATATCCAAGGTCTTTCATGGATGCCCCCTTGCTCCAAAGCCCAAAATATCTCCCCAGATGTTTAGTTGGGCTTGATATCTGAGCCATCCACAGAGGGGAGTAAGCTCAGCTGCTCAATAGTCCCTAGTGCTGCTTTCTTTGCCTCTTGGTCTGCCTTTCTATTTCCCTGGGAGATAGGGGACATACCCTATCCTTCTGGTCACCTTTGCAATGCATGACTGCCACTTGCTCAGAGGGCTTAACTACTTCTAATAAATTTAGGATACCTGGTCCATGTTTAATGGTGGAATTCCTAACAGTAAGGAGCCCCCTTTCTTTCCATATGGCAGTATGAGCATGCAGAACAAAGAAGGCATATTTGGAATCTGTATAGATATTAATCCTTTTTTCCTTCCCCTAGAATAAGAGCTTGGGCAAGGGCCAAAATTTCAGCCTTCTGGGCCAAGGTTGAAGGTGGAAGGGGTCATGCCTCGATGGTGTCACATAAACTAACTATTGCATATCCCACCTTTCTCTGCTCATTCTGTACAAACTGCTTTCATCAGTGAACCACTCTTCATCAGGGTTTTCTAAGGATTGGTATAGCAAGTCAGTTCTACTGGAATAGGTAAGATTAATAATCTCTGAGCAGGAATGCATCAAGTCTGGAGATGATTCTATAGGCATGAAGGAGGCTGGATTTAAGGTATTACAGGTTTATACAGTTACTTCAGGATGGTCCAGAAGAAGGACCTGATATCTGGTCAATCTATTTCCTGTTAGCCAGAAATACTCTTTCATTTCTAATACTCCTTGTACCTAATATGGAATTAAGACCTTTAACCTCCGCCTGAGAGTTCACTTAGCAGCTTCCTCTGTTAGCATGGCTGTGGCTGCAAGTGCTCTTAGAGATAGAGGCCACCTGGTTGTTGCTACATTGTCTAGATTTTTAGAGAAATACGCAACCCGTCCAGGTTCCTGGGACTTAGTCCCCTAAGGCTATTGCCTGTTTTTCTGCTATGTATAAACAGAAAGTCTTGTTTAAGTTACAGATGCCTAGGGCTGGGGCCCTCAACTAGGGCCTACTTGATTTTATTAAAAACCCGATCGTGTTCCTTTCCCCATATAATGGGTTTGGTGTTTGGTCCCTTAGTAGATTCCTGTAAAGGGTTTGCAATTAATCCAAAGCCTGGGATCCAAATTCCGCAATATCCAGCCATTCCTAAGAAAGAGCAGAGTTGTTGTTTGGTAGCAGGTTGTATTAGGTCAGTGATTGCTTTTATTCCTTCTTGTGACAGTTGTCTAGATCCTGGGGTTAGGATATATCCTAAATAGTTTACTTTTCAGCTCTGGCTGGTGTGGCTCAGTGGATTGAGCGCTGCCATGCAACTCACAGGGTTACCAGTTTGATTCCCAGTCAGGGCACATGCCTGGGTTGTGGGCTGGGTCTCTGGTTGGGAGCATGCAAGAGGCTACAAATTGATGTTTCTCTCTCCCTTTCGTTCTCCTTCCCTTCTTCTCTCTCTAAAAATAAATAAATGTAATCTTTAAAAAAAATAGTTTACTTTCTGTCCGGTAATTTGGGCCTTTTTCTTTTTCTTTCTTTCTTTTTTAAGATTTTATTTATTCATTTCTAGAGAGAGGCAAAGGGAAGGAGAAAGAGAGGGAGAGAAACAACAATGTGTGGTTGCCTCTCATGTGCTGGGAACTGAACCAGCAACTCCCTGGTTCACAGGCCCACACTGAGCCATACCAGCCAGGGCTGGGCCTTTTTCTTAGAGATTCAATATCCCCGGTCCCCAAGAAAGTTCAGAGTTTGGATGGTATTATGATCTGAGGATTCCTTTGAGAGCTGCATTGTAAGACGGCTCACTCTTGTCATTATAGTTCCCTAAGATCATTTTCTAATGCTTTTGCAAATAGATGAAAGCTATCTCTAAACACTTGTCATAGTACCATCCAAGTATATTGCTGATGGGTCATTGTTTTTGGGTCTGTCCACTCAAATACAAACAGGTATTGGGGATCTGGGTGGACAGGGATGCCAAAGAAGGCATCTTTTAGTCTAAAACTGTATACCACTGAGTATAGTCTGGTACTTGAGTGAGTATGGTGTAAGTGTTGTCTACAAGAGGATGGAGGGCAACTATAGCCTTGTTAACTAGTTTTAAATCTTGGACCAATATGTACTTCCTTGTCAATTTAAGAACAGAGGAGAATTGGAGAATTGCAGGTGGATTGACAGGGCACCAGCAGCCCTGTGTTACAAATTTCTCTGTGATGGGCTGCAGACCCTCTAGGGCCTCCTGTTTGATAGGACACTGTTTACTATGGGGATAGGCCATCCCAGGCTTTAAGTGAATTTGAACTGGTTGGGCTGTCTTAGCTTTTCTAGGAACTCCAGAGTCCCAAACTATGGGACCTACTTTTTGTAAAGCTTGTTCTGGGATGCCATTTGCTAGTTTTCTTTCATCAGCTAACATAATTTTAGAGATCTTAACTGGGAACTCCTGAAACCTCACAATGGCCCCTAATCTGGCCAAGGTCTTCTCCTAGTAATGGTATAGGACATTGTGGAATAATTAGGAAAGAATGTTTAAAAATTTGGCTTTCAAATTGACAGGTGACAGAGGGTATATAAAAAGCTCAAGATTTTCTTTCAACCCCCATAATATTAATTGACCTAGAGGAGAGAGGTCCAACATAAGAATTGAGAACAGAGTAAGTGACCCCAGTATCAACAAGAAAGTTAATTTTCTTACTCGCTACATTCAGAGTTACCCAGGGTTCCTCGCTAGAGATCAAAATGGTGGTGTAGGCTGGGGCCAATCTGCTCCCTGGGCACCCTCAGTCCTCATGCTGCCATGGGCTTAGGTGACGACCCCTTTCCACTCCGGGAATGGGAGAAGTCTACCTTCCAATGCCAGGGGTCAGGGCTTGCACCTTCGCACATGGGACATGGTCCTGGGGGTTGCCTAGTGTAATCCCTTGCCCAATGTCCAGAACATTTGCACTTAAAGCATGTTCAATCTTTTTGCCCTTGACATTTTTGTGGCTTTCCTGGGTTACTTTGAGGTGACCTGACATTGCCAATGGTGCTGCTAACAGCTCACACCACTGGTTTGGCTTGCTTTCCTCCCTCTTTTTCCTATGTTGGCTCTGCTCTTTTCTTCCAAGTCACGATTGTTAAAGACTGAGAAGGCAATATCTATCAGCTGGGCTATAGGAGTTTGTGGGCCCGTTTGTAATTTCTGAAGCTTTCTACAAATATCAGTGGCTGGCTGTCTGATAAAGTGTTGTCCTATTAGTACTTGGCCCTCTGGAGAGGATGCATCTAAATTAGTATATTTCCAGAATGCCTCCACCAGTTGGTTACGGAAGAGAGCAGGGTTCTCCTCCTTTCCCTGTGTTACTTCCTTGATTTTTATCATAACTCACTATTTTTTAATACAATTTTTGATTCCTGCCAATAAACACTATATTATAGTGCCTTTATTTCTGTTCCTTCCCACTGTATTATAGTCCCATTCAGGGTCCTGATCTGGGAATGTCTGAGCTGTGGATCCTACATCATTGGGGTTTTGAGCATGTGATTGGTGTGCATGTTTGTGGGCCTTTCCCAGATTTGTTGCTTTTCTTCTGGAGAGCAACAGGTGGTCAGGATTATATAAAGGTCTCTCCAGGACATGTCAAAGGCAACGGTCAAGGTTTGGAAGTTACTAGTGAAGCATGAGGAATCCTCAGAGAAGTTTCCTAGTCTATCTGTGCACTGCTGCAGGTCAGTTATTGAAAAGGGTACATGTACCTGAATAGGGCCTTCTGTACCTGCTACTTCCTTCAGGGGCAGGAGGGCAGGAATGGTGGGGAGATATGAGGCTCTGCTCTGAATATGCCTTGCTGGACTGGTTTCTGGTAGTAGCATGGAGGAGAAGATAATTCCTCTGAGGTGGGACCAGAGGCTTCAGGACTCTGGAGCCAACTTGGTTCCCCCTAAGAGACAGGTGGGGAACTTAGAATGGGGCCATCTAGAATGTCATTATTGACCCCTAGAAAGGCTGCCTCCCTTGGCCCAGAACAAAGGGCTGGGTTGTGATACAGTGTCATGAAGGCTTGAACATAGGGAACTTTTGACTATTTGCCTAACCTTCTATAAAACAGGTCTAACTGGATATGGTGTTGTAACTTTTGCTACCATTTTCAGGCCAAAATTCCCCAACTCCCCTTTTTACTGAGGCCACGCCATATTGCCAAAGAAAATTAGCCTCTTTTTCTTGAGATTTTAGGATCAAATTTCTCCCAATTTCTAAGAATGCATCCCAACAGGGATCCTGAGGGGATAAAGGGTGTATTACCCATCTTGTCTGTGGCATACTTGGGGAAAAGAAGAAGAGAGTGGAATTCCCTTGCTCCCTAGAAGCATCCCTTTTCATTTGCCTCAGGAATTCTCTACTGGGTTACAGGGCATCCCCCATTATCCCACCCTTCTAAGCTACCAGACGTCTCTGCGAAATTAAGAGAGCTTGAGTGTGCTGATCAGCAGAAAACAAACTAGAGTTGCCATGGACTAATTGTACCCTCTTTCCTGGTATCTAATTCAGAGGCTTCAGTTAAATTGGGCATGGCCTGCGTCATGAAGAATCTGGCTAATTTGATCTCCTGCAAGGAGTTGTAGGGAGGGGCTGTACCAGTCATTTGAAACATTTCCCAAGACCAAAAGAAAAACTGCTTTTAAAGTACCAGAGGAAACTGATGAACTCTTTTCTGTTCCTCATCCTTGATTAACTTGAACTAGTTTCTTCTGCTCCTCATAATTGGTTACCTCAAACTAGTTTCCTTGAAATTGAATTAGTTTCCTCTGCTGCTACTTGAGATAGTTTCATAATTAACTCCTAGTTTCCTCTGTTCCTCTGCTTCTCATAATTGATTACTACCTCTGCTCTTCCTCATCTTTTTTACAAACCTAGCCTGGGTTGGGAAGGCCTCCAAAAGGATTTTAAAGGGCTCACCAACCTTGACCTTAGTTCAGCAAATGTAGACACACAGGGAAGAGGTACAGATAGAGGCCAAAATTTAGTGGGTGAAGCAAGTCTTAGGAGGAATGTGGTTGCCTTGTAAATGAGGCTAATAGTACAAGAGGACATTGCAAAGAAGGGAGATGCAGCCAGCAACCCTTTCCAAGAGTTACAATGGTACTGAATGGAAAGCTGCAGGGAAAGGGCAATGTTACGTTTTAGAATGTGCCTCCATACGTGGATATTGTCTTGTGCTTGGTGGGAAGCTAGTCTCAAATCCCAATCCATGACCAGGTAATTTTCTCACTTGGGAGTCTTTTTAGGTGGCAGGTGCCCTTTTGGCTCTTCACTGCCCAACCCATCACAAAAGTGACAAATTTTCTTCAGAGAGTCAGGGTGTCCCAAGGCATAAAAGAGACAAGAAAGAATGAAAGTTTCCTCCAGCCACTGGAGAGGGTGGAAAGGTCTTACCACTCTGGCATTTTCACCTCCTGGCTGGCTCACCAAAATGTTGCAGATGGAGATGGGGTCCTGGCCCTTGGTGGCTGTGAACAAAGAATAGGACTCATAACACAGATATTGTAAAGCAAAGCAAGCAGGAAATTTATTAAGGAAAGTACACGTCCCAACACATGGGAGTGGGCCATCTCTGGCCAGGAAATGGCTCCCTTCTATTGAATGGTTACAGCCTTCATAGGATTTTTACTTTAACTTCTACACATGCAATTTCCCACAATCCTCCTTGATTGTCCACTCAGGAAGAAAACCACAATACTAATTATTATCAGTTGTCACAAGGTGATTCTCAGAAATCAGGATGCTGACTGATGACAGTTGCAGTGTCTCAGGATTTTCTGTTTCATGAGGGCACTCAACAGTCCTGTGAAGATGGCCATGTGTGGATAGACCCACATGAAAAGCCAATTCGTTATCACTGACTTTCCAGGAATGAAGTAGCAACCTTATAGAAATCTCAGCCAACACTTCAGATAAATTCAGCCCTCAGTCAATCAACCTGCCCACCAAGGCCCCAAGTAGCACAAAACAGAAGCAAGCCATTCCTTCTGTGCCCTGTCTGTATTCTTGACCTGCAGAAACAATGAGGTAGTGAAAGATTATTTTTCTAACCTACTAAATTTGGGGGGTAATTTTTTATGCCATGAGAGATAACTAACACACTTTCATTACCCTGCTAAGGCTGTGACACCTCACTGTGCTCCTCCTCTGCGTGTTGTCCTTCTCAACCTTCTTGGACTCTGACACCTATGCAATACCACAATCCTTTGTGAATGCCTTCCTCTGACCGCTCAAGTTCTGACTCTTCATGTTGGACAGCCCTCCTATGCAAATGCCCTCCTTACCTAATTCATTTGCAGTATTCCACCCTGTGCCTCCATAGTTCCTCCCTCTTTGGCCACAAATGCCTTCCTTCCTCTGTCCTACCTAATACATTTAGGATTGAATTTTTCAGGAAGGTAAGGGAAAATAAGAGACAGGAAGAATAAAAGTAAAGGGAAATGGAAATGGAAAAATAATTTATGACCTTGTTTGTATCAATCTCTTTCCTTAAATTGTCCAACAGAATTCAAAGCAATGCCATCACCCATAATTCTTGAATTCCCCATTTCCTGTGTAATATTTTTTTGTGGCAGCCACTACGTACCCCAGAGCCTTGTCTCAATGGGTACTTCATTATGGGAAACTGTAATCAACATGCCATGATTTGAAAGTTCCCATCCCTAAATAATTAATGTTAGTTATCTTTCAGTGCATAACAAATTACTCTAGAGTTTAGGAACTTAACATATACTTATTATCTCACAATGCCTGTAAGGCGGGAATCTGGGCACAATTTATTTGCACCCTTTATGTCAAGGGAGCAATCAAGGTATCAGTTAAGGCTGTGGTCTCCTCTGAAGACATGACTGATGAACGATCCATGTTGAAGCTCACTCATATGGTTGTTGACAGGATTAAGTTCCATAAGAGCTATTGGTCAGAAATCACCCTCAGTTCTTTGTCATTTGGACCTCTCCAACATGTCAGCTTGCTTTATTAAAGTGTGCAAACATAGAAGGCAATAGAGCAAGGTGGAAGTCATAGTCTTTTGTAACCTAATCTTGGAAGTGATATCCCATCACTTTTATCAAATTCATTGTTAGAAGCAAATCATAGGTCCATGTTACACAATAGCCTGAACAGCAGGAGCCATCTTAAAAGACGGCCTACCACAAATATCTTCAGCCCCATCTAGGGAAGATGACCAGCCTCAGATTCTTTTCTTTTCCCTGAGAGTCTATTTGCTTACACCTCACACTTCATGTGAACTGCTATTCTATTAAGGGTTCTTCATTGCAAAATTAAAAACCAACTTTTGTTAACTTAAGCAAAAATTGTCTCCATAAAATTAAGCTTAGAGTTCTAAAAAGTTCTTAATATTCTTTAAAACTACCACTAGGTATGTAGGGAACACTTTTTAATGTTTTGAACGAGAAAGCGAGAAAATTAAGGTATAAATGAATGAATTAACAACTTCTCTAGTGGTAGGTGCATGTCATCTGGTGACGTTTTCAGCTTGGGAAACCCCTTTTTTTTGATGTATTTATTGATTATGCTATTACAGTTGTCCCATTTCCGCCCCTTCACTCAACTCCATCCTGCCCACCCCCTCCCTCCCACATTCCCCCCTATAGTTCATGTCCATGGGTCATACCTATAAGTTCTTTGGCTTCTACATTTCCTACACTATTCTTGCCCTCCCCCTGTCTATTTTCCACCTATCATTTATGCTATTTATTCTCTGTACCTTTCCCCCCTCTCCCCCTCCCACTCCCCTATTGACAACCCTCCATGTGATCTCCATCTCTATGGTTCTGTTCCTGTTCTAGTTGTTTGCCTAGTTTGCTCTTGTTTTTGTTTTAGGTGTGGTTGTTAATAACTGTGAGTTTGCTGTCATTTTCACTGTTCATATTTTTTATCTTCTTTTTCTTAGGTAACTCCCTTTAACATTTCACATAATAAGGGCTTGGTGATGATGAACTCCTTTAACTTGACCTTATCTGAGAAGCACTTTATCTGCCCTTCCATTCTAAATGATAGCTTTGCTGGATACAGTAATCTTGGATGTAGGCCCTTGCCTTTCATGACTTGGAATACTTCTTGCCAGTCCCTTCTTGCCTGTAAGGTCTCTTTGGAGAAATCAGCTGACAGTCTTATGGGAACCCCTTTGTAGGTGACTGTCTCCTTTTCTCTTGCTGCTTCTAAGATTCTCTCCTTCTGTTTCATCTTGGCTAATGTAATTATGATGTGCCTTGGTGTGTTCCTCCTTGGGTCCAGCTTCTTTGGGACTCTCTGAGCTTCCTGGACTTCCTGGAAGTCTATTTCCTTTGCCATACTGGGGAAGTTCTCCTTCATTATTTGTTCAAATAAGTTTTCAATTTTTTGTTCTTCCTCTTCTCCTTTGGCACCCCTATAATTCGGATGTTGGAACATTTCAAGATGTCCTGGAAGTTCCTAAGCCTCTCCTCATTTTTCCAAATTCTTGTTTCTTCATTCTTTTCTGGCTGGATGTTTCTTTCTTCCTTCTGGTCCACAGTGTTGATGTGAGTCCCAGTTTCCTTCGCATCACTATTGGTTCCCTGTACATTTTCCTTTGTTTGTCTTAGCATAGGCTTCATTTTTTCATCTACTTTTCGAACAAATTCAACCAATTCTGTGAGCATCTTGATAACCAGTGTTTTGAACGGTGCATCCGATAGGTTGGCTATCTCTTCCTCGCTTAGTTGTATTTTTTGTGGAGCTTTGAAGTGTTCTGTCATTTGGGCCATTTTTTTTTTTTTTTGTCTTGGCGCGTCTGTTACTTAAAGGGTCAGAGCCTTAGGTGTTCCCAGGGCAGGGTAACACTGGTCGCTGCTCTGTGACGCTGTATGTGGGGGAGGGGCTGAGAGGGAGCAATGGTGCCCGCTCCACTCTCCACCGAATTTCAATCTTTCACTCCACTACCCACAATCAAACTGGGCCCCTCTGGTGCTGGTTCCCAAGTGGGTGGGCTTGTGCACACCCTAGGCCCCTGTGGGTCTCTCCAACAACCTCTCCTGTGAGGCTGGGAGTCTCTCCTGCTGCTATCCCAACCCCCACGGGTTTTTTCACTCAGAGCTTTGCCTGGGTTGTGTGGTCTGCTTCACTCCCTGCCATTTGTCCGGTTTATCTGTGCGCGAATGTGGGGCCACAGGGTCTGCTAGTGGTCAGACTGCCTGTCCCGTTCGTCCCACACTCCGCCAGTCTCAGTTCCGCCACAGCCACGCAAGTCCTCTCCACCCGGTTGCCCGTCTCCACCCCTCCTACCAGTCTGGATGTATGTTTCTTTTTTATCTACTTGGTGTCAGACTTCCTTGACGTTGGATTTTCTGTCAGTTCTGGTTGTGCAAGGAGGCGCAGTGTGTCTACCTATGCCACCATCTTGGTTCTCGGGAAAACCCTTTTTAAAAAAAATCTCTGTCCAGGATGAAGCTTGTGTCAAGGAGACTCCCACTGGCTATACAGGCCTCTGCCAGCACACTACAAAGAGTATCTTATAAGCCTCATCAATGCCCACTCACTGGACTCAGCCACTCTGTATGAGGTAGAGGAGCTAGAGATGGCTGCTGAGGGCTATCTGCACGTGTGCCTGCAGCCGCTAGCTGGGGAGGATTCCCCTGCCTACCACTCCTGCCCGTTACAGAAGCTGATGGAAGAGGTGCCCTTGGGACAAAGTATCCCCCGCAGGAGGAAGTATCTGAGGTTGAGGGTCCCATGGCCCTACTCCCTCAGGAACAGCTCCAGCACCAATAAAGAGGCATTTCCTTGCCCAGGAAAAAAAATCTCTGTTCTTATTTATTCATTACTCTTAGAAAAACTAATTTTTGATTGGACTCAGACTTAGAGGTAGAAGCTCTCAGGATAGCCTACAACTCTTAGCAATCTGTTCCCAGCATTTTTCTTGCCTTCTTCATTCTCTTAACCAAAAGTCTAGCATATTCTGTGGTCTCTTTCTTATTTTTCTTAATACATTGTTTCTTCAGAACCACATGTGATATTTGTATTGCAGGACACGTGGAGTAACAAGACACTCACTCTTGGGTGCTTTGGACCTAGGTTTCTTACCTCCTTTGTTCAGGGGCTTTCTTACAACATATTGGCATACATCATCTTCTTTAGAGAGATCAAAAAGTTTTCAGATTCTGCTAGCTCTTTTGGGCCCCAGCTGATGAGGCACAGTAGCATCAGTGAGACCAGGAATATCTTTCTCCAAACTCCCGCCCCCCCCCCTTTTTTTTTACAATGACCCAGTTGAGATCATTGAGATTGGCATCCACAGTGCAAATGGGAACAGATTTGCACTTTCTTTCTCCAGTCCACCTTGGTCTACAACAGGAATGCCCCTTACTCACTGCTTCATGAGGAAACCTTGTTTGTCATTCCCATCACTGATTTGAACCCTTTCATTCTTCTCCCAGAGTGTCAGCAGCAACTGCTATGGCCATATATTTCTCATAAAAGGCATGAAGCTTGCATTCATTGTCGACTGCAGTGAGTTTTTGGCAGCCAGAAAGAAGTGCTCAGCTTCATCCTGAAACAGCTGACTGCCTCTAAGGAGCCACAAAAAGAAGCCAGCTTGGGAAAACTCTTAAAAACTGTAACTTAATATTATGAAGTTGTTGTGGGGTTTTTTTGAAAGCAGGATACCTATATTTACTCACTTGGAAAGTTGTCAACAGTATATCACTCAGTGAAAAAAGCAAGTTCTGGGATATGACCTTCCTCTGAACAAGAATTCAGGTACATTTAATTCCAAGAATTTAGCAACTTTTAAAGTGTCCAGGAGCAAAATTTAGAACAAGATCATGGTGGAGCTAAAAATTGGAGATTTGGAAATTTTTTGAGAGAATTAAGAGAAGAGTAGTCTCCTAGAACATACTGGACACTTCAAATAGAATCAATATTGGTGACTTCACTATTTCTTTGCAGAAAGGACTTTATCAATTTTCTATTGCTGTGTCACACATTATTCTAAAACTTTGTGACCTAAAACAATGGCAATCATTTTATTATTATCTCTCCATTCCTGGAGTAAGCTGAGTTCAGCTAGGTAGCTCTCAGTGGGCTACTCATGTAGTTGTAGTCAAACCATGGCTGGGGGTCAAAGGTTTTCTTACAGCTAGATTGCCCAGCCCATATGTGGCTTTTCCAGGTGACCCAGGTCTCCTCACAGCATGGCAGCTGGATTTCATGAATAAGCATCCCAAGAAGAGAGAGTCAGGCAGAAGCTGATCAACTTTCATGACCTCACCTTGGAAGTAATGCCACATCACTTCTTCTGTATTCTAATTGTTGGAAGCAAATCACTAGGGGCAGCCCATATTCAAAGGAAGGCGGAGAATTAGACTCCACTAGCAATGGGAAGAATCTCCAAGAATTTGTAAACATGTTTTAAAAACTATTATAGGGGCCATTAAAGAGAATCCTCTGGGCTCTGCAAAAGCTTCCTGGGCAAATGCAGTGACAACTAATAATGAGGAGTATACACACCAACTTCAGGAAAGACAAAAGGGACTGGGCCCTGGCTGTGCAGTGGTCTAGGGAATGAAGCAGGCGAAGAGTACATCACCTATTCCCAGTGCTGGACCTCTTCTCAGGAGCCCAACTTGCCTAGTCCTCAAGTAATCTCCCTCCTGGGCAGCGCAGTCTGACTTGGCAAAAGATGCAGACAGAATTCCATTGTGTAAATGCACCATAGTGTTTGATCCACTCATTTACTGATGGGCACTTAGGTTGCTTCCAACACTTGGCTATTATAAATCGTGCTGCTCTGAACATTGAGGTGCATAGGTTCTTTTGGATTGGTGTTTCAGGGCTCTTAGGGTACAATCCCAGCAGTGGAATTGCCAGGTTAGAAGGCAGTTCCATTTTTACTTTTCTGAGGAAATTCCATAGTGATTTCCACAGTGGCCTCACCAGTCTGCATTCCCACCAACAGTGTTACTAGGGTTCTCTTTTCTCCACATCCTCTCCAACACTTATTTGTTATGATTTGTTTATGTTGGCTATTCTGACTTGTGTGAAGTGGTATCTCATTGTGGTTTTAATTTGCATCTCTCTGATGGCTAGTGATGCTGAAGCAACCTAAGTGCCCCTAAGTACATGAGTGGATCAAAAAACTATGGTACATTTACACAATGGAATTCTACGCAGCAGAGAGAAAGAAGAAGCTCCTACCCTTTCTGACAGCATGGATGGAACTGGAGAGCATTGTGCTAAGTGAAATAAGTCAGGAGGTAAGGGACAAATACCAGATGATCCCACCTTTAAATGGAATATAATCAACAAAAGAAAAAAGCAAACAAAATATAACCAGAGACATTGAAATTAAGAACAATCTAACAATAGCCAGAGGGGAAGGGGGAGGGGACAGTGGGGAGAAGGGTTTTCAGGAACTACTATAAAGGACACATGGACAAAACCAAGGGGGACTGTGGAAGCGAGGGAGGGAGGTGGGTTTGGCTGGGGAGGGGGGAGTGGCAGGGGGAAAATGCAAACAACTGTAATTGAACAATGATAAAGTAATTTTTTAAAAAATATGCAGACAGACCTGTTTTTCTACCCAGTTATACTACTTACTAACTCTTAAATTTGGATGAGTTACTCCCTGTCTCTTTAGGGATTATATAGGTCAGGGCCTTGGCAGAAGACAGATGACACCTCCCTTGGGTCTAGAAGACAAAATCTAAAGACAGAGAGGTTTTGTGAAGGGCCACTTTATAGGAGATGGGACCATTGGTGGTGGGACCCAGTGAGCAAGTAGAAAGTCTGCAGAGGGACCTGGGGAACCAGCACCTCAGGTGCTCTCTCCTCTGTGTGCCATCTCCTGCTAGTGCTCCTCATTGGCCAAAACCAAGGGGAAGCTGGAGGAGGGAAGAGTTGGCTGCTTCTGTTTCAGGTTAGCCTCTGGGGCACACAGTGGGTGTAGAGGGGTGAAAAACAGATATGGAACAGGAAACAGAAGATACTTGGCTCAGAGATTAAATAGAAAAATGTAGCCCGGGCAGGGTGGTTCAATGGTTGGAGCATCATCCCATACACCAAAAGGTTGCAGGTTCAATCCCTGGTCAGAGCACATACCTAGATTATGAGTTCCATTCCTGGTCAGGGTGCATAGGGCATGCAACCGATTGATGTTCCTCTCTCTCTCTCTCACTCTTTCACTCTCTCTCTCACTCTTTCTGTCTCTCTCTCCATTTCTCCCTTGCTCTCTGTCTAAAATCAATAAACATGTCCTCATATGCGGGTTAAAAAATCACCTATAATCCCATACCCTAATACAGCAACTTTTTTTTGGGGGGGGGAGTGTTTCCTGGCTTTTGTTTATGTTTATGTAAATTCATATTGTTGTATAACTATAGATCACTTTTTCCATTAAGTGTTTCTAAGTGATTCAATGATTCAACAAAGACTGCAAATTATCATGTTCTAATCATTGCCTAATATCCATTGAGAAGATATGTTGTAATTTATCTGGCATTTCCTTATTGTGGTACATTTACTATGTTATTGTAGACTTTTTTTTTTTTGCTTTTATAAGCAAATGTTGTCAAGGACATACATTTTTATATATCAGAGTTAGTATAGGAGGCTGAAGTGTGAATCTGGGATGCGGGCTGAAAGATGAGATACATAGCATGAACACCAAAGACTAAGCTAAGTTGGGGAAACTGAATGTTGGGGAAACTTTCTGCTTTGTTGAAACAATAGTTAGGCCTCAAAAGGGACCAGATATGGAATGGAAAGCTCATGGTCGTACAGGCTTTGGTGCATAGCCCTTGCTTTGTGAGGCTATGCATTAAAAAAGTAATTATACCACAGTGACATACCACTTCATACCCTTAGGATAGCAACTGTGGGGGTTCAGAATGAGCCACCCCAAATGTGCCTCACTGGGACGAGAATTATTTTGAGCTAAAGGCAATTTTAGCTTTGGCTCAAGAGAAACTTCAGTCCCTCCTTTTAATTACCTAGAAGAACTTGAATTAGGGCCCTTGCCCATAAAGCATTATCAGTGATAATCTCATTCTGACTCACATATATGTCAGAGTAAACTTTTATTTGTTAAACAACTGCTCTTCTTATCCTGCAATGACCCTTTGAAGCCCCCAAGGTCCATTACCTCATCCCTAGCTCAGAATGTCTTTTTAAAAAAATAATTAGCTTATTTTTTTAATCCTCACACAAGGGTATTTTAATTGATTTCAGAGAGAGGGGAAGGGAAAGAGAAAGAGAGAGGGAAAAATGAAACATGGATTGGTTGTCTCCCCCATGTGCCCCAACTGGGGATGAACCTGCAACCTAAGTATGTGCCCTGATTGGGGACTGAACCCGAAAACTTTTGATGTACAGGATGGCACGCCAACCAACTGAGCCACTTGGCCAGGATGCTCAGGATGTCTTATATGCATCAATCAGACTTTCTGTCTCTGAACTTCTCATGCATGCAGAGTCTCTGACTCTCTCATGCATGTGGAATTTCTGTACATATGTATATATTGAATTTGATTATTTTCTCTTGCTAATCTGTTCCATATCTATTTGATTATTAGACCAGCCAAAAGAACCTTGAGGGTAGAGGAAAGTTTGTTCCTCCCCTACACAATTATTTAAAAAAGAAAAAGAACCCTGACTGGTGTGGCTCAGTGTGTTGGGAGTCCTCCCACAGGGTGAGGGTTGGTCACTGGTTAGATTCTCAGTCAGGGCACATGCTTGGGTTGCTGGCCAGGTCCCTGGTTGTGGGGGGGCATGCAAGAGGCGACTGATCAATGTTTCTCTTGCATATTGATGTTTGTCTCCCTCTCTCTCTCCCTTCCTTCCCCTCTGTCTAAAAAAATAAATAAATAAAATGTTTAAAAACAAAACAACAAAAAAAGAAATATATGAGTTCTGGTTTATCCCTATAATCATAAACAATTGTCATTCTTTTCAATTTTAGTTGATCTAGTTTATGTGTAATAGTATCTGATCATAGTTTTAATTTACATTTCCCTGATGATAACAGATGGTGACCATCTTTTCCTGTGTCCATTGGCCATTCATATATCTTCTTTGGTGAGATTTTTGTTTAAATTTCATTGGGCTTACCCCTTATTCCATTTTTCTTAAATCTGTCAGAATTGGTTTCTGTTGCTCGTAACAAATAACCCCCAAAAGTAGAATTTAGAATCCAACAATAAACCTTACATTTATGGTTAATTGACTTCAACAAGATGCCAAGACCATTTGATGGGAAAGAAAGAGTGTTTTCAACAAATGATGCTAGGGTAACCGAGTATCCACATGCAGAAAAGTGATGTCAAATCTCTACCTCACATCATGTGGAAAAATTAACTCAAATTGAATGACAAACCTAAATGTAAGAGCTAAAACTATAAAACCTTAGAAAAAAACACAGAATGAAACCATCATGACCTTCACTAAATATGACACCAAACACACAAGGAAACATAGGGGAAAAAGATAATTGAACATCATGAAAATTAAAAACATTGGGGATACAAACAACACCATCAAGAATGTGAAAACACAACAATAGAAAGAGAGAACTATAAATTGTACATCTGATAAAGAACTGATTATATCCAGAATATATAAAGAACTCTTACAAATTAACAATTAAAATCCAATTTAAAAATGGACAGAAGACTTGAATATACATTTCTCCAAAAAAGGTGATATTATAGAATAAATATGGGGAGAGTTGGAGAATCGGGCCTGGAAATAGGCAAGTCCGGGGGAAGCGATACAGCCAGAGTCACAGCAAAAATTATGCTATAAAATGAAACCAGTGATGTGAAATGAGGACACTACCGCCTCTACTTGATCTGTCAACACGGAACCTGAGACATCACCACTGTAAGCCCTGGACTCTCTGCTAACATTGGTTCCAGGATACCTTCACTCCCCGCAGGACCTGGATGGTGCCCTTGCTGCTTCTGATGACCCTAGAAAGGATTCTTCAGAACACTAGTTCCCACTTCAAGTACTGGAGAGATACAACTGGTTGGCTAAGCCTGTATCATATGTACCCACACCCTATTTGCAAAGGAAGCTGGAAAAGTGAGTATCTGGTCTTCAAGGTCTCCGTAGTGGAAAATGATGGTCTCTTACTTCCACCAGGAGTCATCGATAGTTTCATATGCTTGGCAGCATTAAGAAAAAGTCAATGCTCCATTTTACTGCCTAATTTTTCTCTTAGTTGTAGATTACATTTTCTGTTTTTTTAATGTTTAGTAAATTTGAATGGGTGCTAGACAGCGATTTATGTTGTTGAGTGCCTGAATTTTGTTGTCTTCCTTTGCTAGGTATTGGGCTTTGTTCCCATATCAGTGAAGTTACCTGCAGTTCAGCTTGATCCTTTGAGGCTTTTTAAAAAGTGTTGTTAAAGTGGATATAGAGAGGCCTGTATTCTAGGAATTGTTTTGCCCTTTTACTGATGCACGTCTCACCTTGGACTTCTGCAGAATGCCCCAAGTTGTCAGTTACAGATCTCCACTCTGCCTGGTCAGAACTCAGATGTGTTTTAGACCTTTGTGAGTTCTGGGAACCATTGAGCTCATAGCTTCTTGACTGCTTAATACCCAGCCTTGTGGAGTTTTGTCATAGGTATTCATCTTAGATGTCAGCAAAGGTTCATAGAGATACCTATGGAGATTTTGAGAATTATCTTTCTATATCATCCACTCCTCTCTGAACTATCCCCTGAAACTTCTAGCCACCTGAGACACCCTGAACTGTGTCTCTGGCTATTCATCTAAGCAAGATTGCTGGACTCTGTTCAGTGTCCCCTTCCTTGCTCCATAGTTTGAAATATGTCTTCTGGCAGACAGCTGTGAAGATCATTAGGGCTCAACTGCTTTGTTTTCTTCCTTTCAATTATCATAGTTGTGTGTTGCCTGTAGCTCAATGTCTGAATGCAATTGTTTCATGTATTTTGTCCAGTTTTTGTTTGTTTGTTTTGTGAGAGGCTAAATCTGGTGCTTTTTATTCCATAATGGCCTGAAATGGAAGTCTGTCATTTGTTTTGACAACTGCTTCTAGAATTTTAAAAAAATTTCATTTATTAATTTGAGAGAGAGAGAGAGGAAGGAAGGAAGGAAGGAAGAAAGAAAGGAAGGAAGGAAGGAAGGAAGGAAGGAAAGTAGAAAGAAAGAGAGACATCAGTTTGTTATTCCACTTGTTTATGCATGCACTGATTGATTTTGTACATGCCTTGATGGGGATCAAACCAGTATGTTTAGCATATGGGGACAACACTCTAACCAACTGAGCTAACTGGCCAGGGCTATTTTGAGGGTTTTTTTGCCATGAAGAAATATATGAATGTTATATAATTTATTGACGGACTTTTTATTCTATGACTTCTGAAGTTTGGAGAACTTTGAAATTAGAAATGACTTCTCCAGTCCAAACTTAGAGAGGCATTCGGGCCATGTCTTCACACTGACTCTAACCTTATTTGCCATGACAGTTGTATCCATGTAAGCTTGACTTGAACTTTCCTTTCTTTCTTTTCTGAAACAAATCTATATAGTTGTATTAAGAGAAAAACTGACAGTGCGGTATGAAGTTTACATTTAAAGAAAGTTTTCCCAGAAACCTAATACACGCCTAAAAAAATTTACAGTGAAGTTCTAGATGCAGGTCTGGATGATGTCAAGAATTGATAGATCTCATGAGCCAAGACAGCATTTGGGGTATTACTTAATTCTTAGGATTAAAAAGGGGTTTTTGTGTGTGTGTGTGTGTTTTTAAAGTGAACCACTGCCCCAGTATGAAAGTTTAGTCTTCTCCTGAGACCAGGGCTGTTGAAATAATCCAACTCTTGAAGTGACTCAGTGAACTTGTGCTGTCAGTGACTAAACCCTGCCACCAATGGTTTCAGAGTCCAAAGTTCGAAAAACAGAGAGGCACCAAGAGTTTTCTACCCTAAGAGCATGGGCCCTTCTCTTTACTCTCACACCTCCTATGTCACCTTCTTCCCCTCCCTAAATACCTCAGCCAGTAACTTGGATGGACAAGCTATTGTTTATATAATCATAACTGGAAAAGAAAGGGTATTGTCAATTTCAAGAATTAGCACCTCTAAAACAGAATGGCCTGCCTCTGTGTATGCTCCAATAAGAGACTTTCCCTTCTCAACCAGTTTCAATCCCCAAAATGGCAGCTTTGTAACTTATCAACTGGCTTAGTCCTTTGTTGGGAACAGCATTAAATTCAGGCAGGGTTTGGCTTGTAAGTTTCAGGTATTCTCAGCTTTCAAATAGTTTATCACAGTCTTCAATTAGTTGGCAATGATGTTTTTTTAAAAGATAAAATATTCTGGACACAGAACCAAATCATTAATTATTTGTTCTATCCATTGTTTCACCATTTCCCCAACATGGACCCAAATTTTAACAAAAGCAACCTTACCCCATCTTCCTTCCTTCCCATTCCATCCCTCCCACCCCCAAATAATATACCAGTAATAGTAAAAAACTACACACATGCTATGCTGTAAAAATGCAGTTAACACTATTGGGAAGAAGGCTGTGGGTTGTGGAGATGCTCTTTGAAGATCTACAGTATCTTTCTGCTCTCCCACACACCCATTCTGCAAGTTTTGTCCTTCATAGAAGTCCCTTTGCTTTTCTCAGCAAAGTGCAGAATGGGTTGCCTTGAAACATCCTCTTTCCTTTCCACTTGGATGGGTGTGCAAACTATACAATATGGAACAGCTTTAAAGCACTTGGGCCGCTGTAGGGCACAGAAATTATACCGGCTCTTCGAAGGACATCTTTTCAAGCCACCTCTATGGTGTCAAGACAAGTAGAACTCCTTCCCCTCCCCACCTGAAACCCATAGTCAGATGTGACAGGGGCTGGTACTCAGGAGAGTTAATTCTTGTCACCTTTTTTTGTCATCATCCTCCAAGGGAAAGGAATGACATGTCAGCCTTTCCTCATAGAAGAATATGACAACCTGGGGGCACTTGACATTGGCTTCCTTGGCTGGGACCAGGTCAACCTCGTCAGGGTTTTTCCATTTCATCAAGAACATGAGTTCTGAACTGGAGTCTGTAGCTCCAATAATCCTCTTCGGCTCCAAACCCCGGGCATAGCCTTGTGGTTTTTCTGACTCTTCTTTCTTCTTCTTTGGTTTGCTCTCCTCTCCTTTATCTTCAGAATCAGAGTTGGCTTTGCACTTGCCTTCTTCTGATTTATCTGTCTCATGTGCTGTTTTCTGTGACTGTAGAAACTCAGCAATGAGGTTGTGGCAATCCAGGGTCTCTTCTGGCTCCCACGTATCCTCCTCATCTGAGAACCCCTTCCACTTGAGGAGGTACTCCACTTTGCCCTTTACCACTTGATGGTCGAGAACTTTTTCCACCACACACTCCTCTTCCTCTTCTAGTACCTCCTCCACTTTCTTCTTGTTTTGTTTTTTCCCCATACTGCCCACCAGCTATCTGGCATAAAGGGTGACGCTGCTCAAAGCAGTGCCCAAGAGCACTAGCGGAATCGGGTGTTGTGCTACTGGCAGGCTGGAGGAGTGGCGTCCAGAAAAGCAACAGGCCGGTGGCCATGATCAAGCCCCTCACTGAAGCAGCATCTGGCAGGCCCCAGCCAACAGCCCTCCTCTCTGCCTAACATTGACTTGAACCCTTCTATCCTCTCTTCAAGTTTGTTTTGCCCATCAGTAGAACTTTTATCTCATATGTGTGAGTTGGGGTTAATTTGTCATTTTATCTGCACTGCCCAAAACAGTTATTTGTGGTGTAAGTTATATGCCCTGAGTTCTTTAGTGGGTTTTGTTTGTTTGTTTGTTTGTTTTTGGTCATTGAAGGCCAGAGAAAGCTTTAGGAATTCTAGTATCTTGTTTATCAAAGTGTTGTCTTTGTCATGAATGCCAAAAGCCTATTTAAAACTCCAAGAGTTCTTTGATATCTGTACCCATCTGATCTGAAGGCAGGACTGTGGGAAGGTCCTGGCTGACTGGGCTTGGAGGGCCAGAAGGTAGTAGGAAGTGAACAACAAAAAGCACAAAAATTAATATTTCATCATATGCTTCTGCCACACCCTCTGTCTTCTGCATTTTCTGATGCATCAGCCCAATAACACCATCAAAAAAGAAAATAGTCAGATACTACTTGTTCTTCATTCTGGGGCTCACTGCCTTTTTAGGTAAGCTCACAAATGAATCTCTCCAAAAACTGGGTCTAAACATGGCTCAGGGACTACAGGAAGCTCACTATGGAGAATTCTTTTTGGGAACTGGAAAGGGTAACCAACTGTAGTTTTGTAGCTTATTTGCAGGTTTTCCAAAATGTAATTCACCAGATCAGGAGATCTGTATTGTGTAGAATAGTTGTTTTACTAACACCTTCACCAATCTTTAGATCAACTCCCCCTTGGTGAACTTGGTTCTGTACTTTTCAGTATCATAAACAAAGTCTTTCTCACATTCATCTATCAATATTACACCTTCAGTTTCTAGCAGAAGACTCCATTTATTGTTTCATAAATTATTTGTAATCAAGTTTTGCATTCTTTGTCTTATTTGGAATATCAGTTGAATTCACCATTTTATATACCTTTTAAAATATTAAGTTGCTTTTCCTTCTGGTAGGCGGAATTCTCTTTTTCTTGCAGAGCACCACTCTCCTTATTAGGAACAGTGGCCTATTAGCAGAAAAGTGAAGTGGAAAGCTTGTCTTGAGCTTGGAAACTAATACACTGAGTGCCCCATTATGAACAGAGATGTAGTATTTCCTGGCTTGGTTGCACAGCCATGGGACTTTCATGCAGAGAGCCCTGTGGCTGGACTTATAGAATCTAAGGCAACACTGGCCTCACCTCCCCCTTAGCACACCATACAGGCCTGCTAATTGCCCAGCCTCTCTCTGTAGTCCTGGGGTCAATTAACTACAGCTTTTTACTACAGCCTGATGCCCTTTTACAAATAAAGTTTTTTGGAACACACACACTCATTCTTTGCTGCATTGTCTATGCTTTCATGCTACAATAGCAGAGCTGGGCAATTGCAACAGAGAGCACCTGGCCAACAAAACCTAAAATATTTACTAGTGGCCCTTTACAGAAAAAGTTTACCAACCCCTGTCCTAGAACGCTGAAACTGTGAGGGAAGTTTGATACGTCCTCTTTTCTAGGTTGTCCCAGAGCTCTAAGTGGGCATCAAGGAGCCATGTGGGGTGTGACTATTGTTCTCATACCTTTTGGCTCCTATATCATGGCTGATTCCCATTTCCTACTGGCCAACAAAGCACAGTGTCTTAGTTTGAGTAAGCCCAGAAGCAGATTTTGAGTTAGAGATTTAAATTAAAGTAATTTATTTGAGAAGGGCATGGGAAACCCCAGGAAAGGCATGGGAAAGTAAAATAGGGAAGAAAGTCAATATGGAGTATGTTATCAAGCAAGTTACTATTGTGGGCAACTAGAAGAGGTCATGCTATGGAACTCTGGAAGCTAGTGTAGAACACCTGCCTCCATGTTACTCCACCTGAGGAGGGAGGAAGCAGGTGTATTTATGCACCAACTGCTGCCTGCATTTAAGTAAAGGGCTACTACATGCAAGGATTAACCCTCTGTCTCTTCTGGACTGTTTTGAGATCAGAGTGGGCTCTGGCAGCTAGAGAGAGCTCCCAGGCAACACACACACACACGTGCACATACACACATAGACTCTAGAGAGAGAGGAAGAGGGAGAGAGAGAGAGAGAAACATCGGTCTGTTGCCTCCAGGAATTAAACCCGAGACCTTTCACTGTAGGGGATGACACTCCAACCCACTGAGCCGCCTGGACAAGGCTAATTGATCTTCTCTTGATGGACTGTATAGTAAATAATGCTACAAGGAAAATCCTTGTACATCTGCCTCTGCTTAGTTTGGCAAATGTTTCCATGGGATAAATTTCAAGAAGTGGAATTGCTCAATTAAAGAGTACACATTCAAAATATTGAAACTATTCCTGATTGAAAGAACTGTATAAAACTATATGCATAGTCATAGAAAGTGAGGGCCAGTTACACCTCACTAACCCTGGGCATTTCCTAACCTTTTGTGAATTGTATTTTTCACATCTTTTCCCATTTTTCAATGGAAGTACTCATTTTTAATTTAAAGATGATATACAAGGAAGACATGACAAAATCAACAGTAAACTCTGGTGGAAAGACCAGACAAAACATTGCTTACTTAAATTCATATGTGTTAAATTGATAAAGAGAATTCAGTGGTGCCAAGAAACCTACAGAGATTAAAGGTATTCTGCAGGGCAGATGAGGGATAGATAAATTCCTGGGTCCCCCCAAATCCCCTCCTGGGACACACAATTGTAAATAATACATCTATGGGGTGTGTGTGTGTGTGTGTGTGTGTGTGTGTGTGTTGGAGAGAAGGGGAGGAACTCAATGGCCCCTACTCCAAGGTCAGCCTTCTGTGTGCAAAGCTGAAGCAATTGTGCACCAAATCTGGTCAGTTATCAATGTGGGAATGAAATGACATATAGTCTGACTACAGAGTGTGGTACCCCAAAGCCTGGGCCAAGTGCCTTCCTCCCTTCCTTTTTCCTTTCATATTTTATTTATTTATTTTTAGAGAGAGGGGAAGGGAGGGAGAAAGAGAAGGAGGGAAACATTGGTGTATGAGAGAAACATCCATCGGTTGCCTCTTGCACACCCCCAGCTAGGGACCTAGCCTGCACCCAGGGCATGTGACCTGACCAGGAATTGAACCAGTGATCTTTTGGTTTGCAGGACGATGCCCAACTCCTGATCCACATCAGCCAGGGATGCATTTCTTGATTTATTGCTGCAAGACTCTGTACTTTTTAAAAGTAATTGTTTAGGAGCAAAAGGGGCAAAGGCAGGGGGAGGGCAGGAGCAGAAAAGCTTTATCTCCCTTAATCCCCATAACCTCCTCTCAGGCGTCCTCCTCTCCTCCCCTCATCATTATTCAAATAATTATCTGTTGTTTTGAAGTGAAATGTGTGAATAAAAGAATCTTTGGAAAACTACAATTTAATTGATCTATATAATACATTATTTAAATGATAAGGTTGTGCATGCTATACATGTAGCTTGGAGAAAAGTCTTTGTGCCTTTTTTGGAGTCATCTTTGGGTTGAAGGGAATAATCTCTCTGAAAGGTGACCAGTTTGGGTGGGCAAATCTGGTTCTGGGGCTGGACACTGGTGGAGGACAGTCTGAGGGGCAGCCCCCTTCCTGGCAAACCCTTGGTGCCCCCAAGATCCTTTATCACCATTCACCAGCATTACATGTAAATAATAAAAGGAGGTATGGGAGTATCTGCTTGAATGATACACTGGACCCTGGCCCACAGCTCCTGACTCCCTTGCCCCTCAGTTCCTGTCGTTGGACTGGGCAAAAAGAGGTGGCCCCTTTAGGTGATGGATGCAGGCGGGCAAGAGTCCAGCAAAGCCCCTCAGGACGACTCCATTGGTTTGAAGGCTTTAGCCACAAACTGCAGTCAGTCTATCTCTCCTCGTGTTTTATTTTATGAAGCTGATTTTAGTTCAACTGCTAGGATGTGGGTTTCAACATCATGATGGGTTAACTTCCGAACAGACTATCTGGAAATAGGGAGTCTTGGTTTAACTTTAAAAATGTAATGAAAGTGTATCTACCAGATTGATATTAAACCGTTTCTGTGTTGCTAAGCTCGGTCTATCAAATTTTACAGACACCATGGAGATGAATTGTTCTCCAAGGGCAATGATATTTTCTAGGCCCTGCTCAGGCCTGAAGCCGGGGAGGGGGTGCTCCTCCCCAATGCCCCATCTCCAGAAAGAAGACCAGGGCTGGTCTCAGACCAGCAGGAGACATCAGAGGCTGTTTTTGTTGCTGTTGGATTTAGTTTTTCCTACCCTGTGGCTTCTGATTAACCTTTTTCACTTTTCAACATATTTGTGTACACAAAAAACCTCTTTTACAGATGCAGTCATTCAGCCCCAAGAGCTGCTATATCTGGACCCAGCTGCTGCGGCAAGGTGGGACTAAGGGTGCTCCCCAGGGAGGCACAGCAAGAGGACAGGAGGCCAGTCATCTTCCATTCCTGCCTGGGGCTTCCAACATCTTTCCAGTTATTTAACACCAGGGGATTCTCCTCTGCCTCTGAACTAAGTGCTTCATGGAGACAAAGAGTGCCTCGGCAAGACTGTGCTGAAGCCTCTGTGCACAGAGGCCCAGCCTTCTGCCACCCTCAGCTCCCAGCTCCCAACCACTGCCCTCATAGAAACTCTGCAAGCCCCCTTCCTCCATCCCCACGTCTGCGTGCAGTGCCCTGGGAGCCAGTGTCATCACAGCCATCCTGTCCTAGAATAGCCAGTCCATAAATTTTACATCAAGGCTCAAATGCCGCTTCCTCCCTGGTACCCTCAGTTGGAACCAGTTGTTGAAACAAGTAATTATGTTCTGTTACTGGAGTGATTTACTAGTTACCCATGTGTTCATTTGCCCAACCGTGGGTCCCTGGAAGGCAGGAGCTATTTCTCATACCTCTTTTAACACCAAATCCCTGTAGAGGAGGGCCCCAGTGGCACCCCCACTCCTTTTTGTGGCCAGTCTCTCTGAGAGTGCTGCTCCCTTTCTGAGGAGCTGCAGTGTCACCCAGTGGCAGGATAGTTGTACTGATGCTGCTCGAGGAGGGTCCTTCCTGCCCTACCCCCTGCTGGTGGTAGCCACTTCCTGCAGGAGTTGAAGGCGACCAACTTTAACTACAGGGCCCTCCACAGCTAAAGTCAAAATGGGAATACAGCAGCAGAGAAGCACACCCAGTGCCTTTGGGATCCTTGGGCACAGGGACTGGGCTCTACGTTCCTATATCTGCCTGAGGCTCATGTGGTTCTCCCTGTCCTGCTGACCTTTCTTCCTTGCCAGTCTATCAAAACTTCCAAAATTCAGCTCGGACACTGCCTTCTGTCACTTCTCGTATGCTTGCACCTGCAATATCTAGTTTATGCAGCCTAGATTCACATTCCAGCTTTTCCCATTACCTGTTGTGAGACTGCAGGCAAGTTACTTAACTTCATTGGCCTCAGTTTGTCTATAAAATGGAGAATAACAATAGTACCTGCCTGGCTGGGTTGTGAAGAACAAATGAATCCATACAGGTTAAGTGTGGGCAAGTATAGGGCCTATTTAGTTTGTACTATTATCCCTCAGCCAATTACAGAGCCTGGGACAGCACAGGATACACTCCATTTTATCCTCACAGTGATGGCATATGGCAGGAACTCAGAGGTGCTCCACCTGCCAAATTCATGGGAACAGTCAGCCTTTGACTTGGGTCTTAGTCAGCAGAGGGGGCGGGGGAAGACCCCTATTCCAGTACTGGCTGTGGCACTTTCTCATTGTGTGGACTTGGACTTGCCACACCCGTCTCTGGGCCTCAGTTTGCTCAAGAGTAAGTCACCCGGGTTAGGCTATACTGTTACAAAGCTGTGCTGACCCTCATGGGGCCTTAGGTCTCCTGAGTTCAGAAGAGGATGAAGTTTTCCCTCCCTAAACATTCTCTACCATCAAGCATTTTTCTTGGGTTGGCAAGAGTTTTAGTTACAGGATAAAGCTTCCCTGCTCAGGCAATAGATGGGACCTGTACTCCAGATAAGGAGTACAGTTGGCCTTGAGAGAGGGAGGAGCATCTCTGGAACAAGGGATAAGGTTTATCTTTACAGGGTGAAGCCAGGAAGCAAGGATACCTCCGGCCTGGGTTCAGATGCAGGGCAAGAGAGTACCCCACTGTTCAAAAAGGGGATAGGGCTACCCTTGTGCACCAGAGAGAGTGAGGAGGGAGGGAACAGAAACACAAAATTAGCTTTCAGCTTTTGCATCCTGTGTCCAGCCAGCAAATATATGACACAGCTATGGGACTGACTAAAAAGTCAAGTTAATAGAGTGGGTCCTCACCTGGGGAGTGGTAGGTCCTGCTCTCTAGGAAGAGTGCCAAAATACCAAATGTGGAGGCAGGGCTTCAAAGGTTAAAAGCATATTCAATAAATCTAGAATTTTAATCAAATAAACAACCAAATATAAAGCTCAACTAATTCTCTAGGAGATGCCCAAAAGCTGGAGTGAAAGTGCTGTGCAGGGGCCTTGGTTAAAATGCTGAGAAGGGTTCCTCTAAAGAGTTTTGGTTGGGGTCCTGGACTCCTGAGCAGTTGTTGTTGGCCATTCTCCTGGAGATTTTGCCATTAGGCAGGCCATGCGTATGGGTCATCAGGTGACATATTAGGGTCCAAACTCCTACCATTCTTTGAGGATTCAGTTAACCCTTAATACCAATGGCCCTTTCAATTATATTTGTGCTTTGCTTAAAAATTCTACTTCTGAGTATCTCTCCTAAAGAAATAGCAGTAGATGTACACCAAGAATTATTCAAGGAGATTTATTATAGCATTCTTTTTTAAAAGATTTTATTTATTTATTTTTAGACAGAGGGGAAGGGAGAGAGAAAGGAAGGGAGAGAAACATCAATGTGTGATTGCTTCTCGCATGCCCCCCACAGGGGGCCAGACCTGCAACTCAGGCATGTGCCCTGACTGGGAATCAAACTAGCAACCCTTTGGTTCTCAGGCCAGTGCTCAATCCACTGAGCCATACCAGCCAGGGCTATTACAGCATTCTTGACAACAATGCACAATTGAAGTAATAGAAGCAGTCACCAATAGGAGACCGCAATTGATCCACAGAATAACATATTGGACAGATACTAAAGTAGAGATATTGAAGAGTTTCATGGGAATTTTCAATATGACTGGGCATAGTAACTGGTGATTTTTATTTGCTTATTTTTACTTTTCTGCCTTTCCAAATTTTCAACTGTAAAAAAAGATGTATAATTTTTGTAATTGGGCAAATAATTATTAAAGATAATTTATGGCAGTGTCCTTAGCAGTCTCCAAGATCAGTCTCTTGCTTCAACAGTGTTTGAAAGGAACAGACCCAGAGATGTCCCTTCTTCTGGCCTCCAGCCACCCTCCAACCTCTTTTCCAGTGGCACCCTCAGAAACATCTCAGCTGCACCTTGCCTCTGAGACTAGCCAACGCTGTTTTTTCAGCTTAGCTCCTTATTGCCAAGCAACCATAAGCTCCCAAATTTGTCAGAAGTATTCCACCAAGGTGGAGGCCATTGTCAACTCTCTGGCCAACCTGCATCTGTGGGTATCCTACACCTAGCTCTCCCTGGGCTTCTATTTCAACCTCAGTGATGTGGCTTTGGAGGGCATGGGCCACTTTTTTTTGGTGAGTTGGCCAAGGAGAAACATGAGGGTATGAAAAGTCTCTTGAAGATGCAAAGCCAGCACAGTGGCCACTGCGCCCTCTTCATGACTTACAGAAGCTGTCCCAAAACGACTGGGGTGAAACTCAGGATACATGGAAGCCTGCCTGGTCAAAGCAAAGAAACTGAATCAGGCCATTTAGGATCTGCATGCCCTGGGTTCTGCCCACACAAATCTCCATCTTTGTGACTTTTTGGAGAGCCCCTTTCTAGTTGAGAAGGCGAAACTCATCAAAAAGATGGGTGACCACTTGACTAACTTAAGCAAGCTGGCTGGCCCTCAGGCTGGGCTGGGTGAGTATTATTCAAAGGGCTCACCCTCAAGCACAACTAGGAGCCTTTAGAGCCCAGAGGCCTTTGAGGGGCCCCTCTGCATCCCCCCTGGTGTTGGACTTCTGCCTGAGCCTCTTCTTGCAACCATTAGGCCTTTTAACCACCCTGGAGCCCTCTGCAATTCCATGGACTAATTTGAAACAATAAAGCTTTTTTGCAGCAGCAGAAAATGAAAAAAAGTAATCTAGCACCTAAAGAACTTGAACTGAAAACTTGTCAGTAAGTTATTTGTAATTCAGATAGAAATATCTAGTGGACATCCTAGGTGCCAGCTTCTTTCCACCTGCCTTCTCCTTTTATCCTCACAATACTCCTAGGAGGTTGGGATTATTACCCTATTTTACCGAGGACAAGTCAGGCTCAGTGAGTGTGTGATTGACTGAAGCTCCATGACAAGTTATAGTGAAAGGCGCATAAATTCTAAGGGTGTTGAAAATTTTGACCTGAAATTTGGAGCAGCAGAGATGTTAGTAGAAGAACCTGGATGCATCTTTTTGTTCCAGGCAGCAAAAAGACCTCATAGCATGATGCAGGCATACTCTCTTTGGAAGGCAATCACTGAGCTGAGTGTCCTGGGTAGTTCAGGTACCGGTCAGATGGTCACTGGGAGCCTTTGAGATGGTCTTGCCCTAATCCACCACAAGAGTGAAAACTCCTGCTGATCCTTCATGCCCCCTGTTCAGAGAGGCCTTCCTGACCTGCCATTCATTCCACTCCTGGGGGACTCTGTCACTCCCTCTTCTATTTGAACTAGTAAGAGAACTCGATTGGGTTAAGACTGAGTTTTTGACTTTCTATGCTACTCAGAGAGGGTCCCAAACAGCATTGTTCTTGGTTACCACATAACTTAAAGGGAAACTTTCATACTGTCCAGAGCCCTTGATGTCTTGCAAATGAAGGAGAAGGATGTCCTCAAATTCCTTGCAGCAGGAACCCACTTAGGTGGTACCAACCTTGACTTCCAAATGGAACAGTACATCTACAGTAGGAAATGTGGTGGCTTCTACAACATAGATCTGAAGAGAACTTGGGAGAAGCTTCTGCTGGTAACCTGTGCCATTGTCAGCATTGAAAACCCTGTTGGTGTCTGTGTCAGCAAGCTGTGCTGAAGGTTGCTGCTGCCACTGGAGCCACTCCTGTGAGGACTGCTTCACTACAGTAAACATCACTAACCAGATCCAGGCAGCTTTCCAGGAGCCAAGACTTCTGGTGATTATGGATCCCAGGACTGACCACCAGCCTCTCACAGAGGAGTCTTATGTTAACCTGCCTACTATTTCTCTGTGTCGTACAGACTCTCCTCTGCATTGTGTGGACACTGCCATCCCTGGCAACAACAAGGCGGCTCACTCAGTGGATCTGATGTAGTGATTGCTGGCCCGGGAAGTTCTGCACATTTGTGGCACCATCTCCTGTGATCACTCATGGGAGGTCCTGCCTGATCTCTATTTCTACAGAGGTCCTGAAGAGATTGAGAAGGGAGAGCAGGCCACTGCTGAAAAGGCTGTGACCAAGGAGACATTTCAGGGTGAATGGACGGCTCCAGCTCCCAAGTTCACTGCTGGTCACCCTGAGGTCACTGACTGGTCTGAAGGTGCAGGTGCCCTCTGTGCCTGTTCAGCAGTTTCCTACCAAAGACTAGAGCACTCAGTCTTGCAGCCCCCTGAAGCCTGCAGCCCCCACTGTGCAGGCTACTGAGTGGGCAGGGACAACCACTGAGTGGTCTTAAGCTGTTCTTCCACAAAATTTTAACAGACTGGACCACAAATAACATTGACAGAAAATAACATTTCTAAGAAAAAATATAGACTGAGTTTTTAAAATTGTTTTACGGTGGCTAGCATATCCAGACAGTCATACCCACCAAAACTGCATGCAACAAGGAAGAAACTACTGTCAAAAAAGAAAACCAAGGAATCTTGGTTTTCAGATCTTCATATCTTCTACCTAAATAAAATAGTCAATATTTCCTTTATGCCTTCTGGATTTATTGGCATGCATAACTGCTAAGACTATAAAAATACCTTTTAATACATTTTCAATGACTCATGTGTCAGTCAGCCTCCAAGATAGCCCTTATGATCCCTGTTCCTAATATTCACACCCTCATATAATCTCCTCCTTCATAGTGCCAGAGTTGGTACAATGTGACCAAAAGAAAATGGCAGAACTAATGGTATGTCACTTCTGGCAGTAGGTTAGAAACCCATGTACCTTTAATCTTGGGCTCTCTTTCTTTTTTGGGCCCCTCATTCTGGGGTAAGTCAGCTGCCATATTGTTAGGACATTCAGAAAGCTATGAAGATGCCCCTGGTGAGGAAGAAGGCCTTCAGCCAACAGCCACTGGAATTGAGGCCTTCCAACAACCACCTGAGTGATCTTGGAAATGAATCCCTTTCTAGTTGAAACTTCAGATGTCTATAGTCTGGACTTACATCTTGACTACAACCTCATAAGAGACTTTGAGCCAGAACTATGCAGCTGCTAAATTTTGGGTTAAGTTGTTATACTGAAATAGAGAACTAATCCAGTTTGTTGTTTTTTAAGATGGGTAAAGTTTGGGTCATTTTGGAACCTATTTTCATTCACACTATGAGGTGTAGATCAAACTCTTTTTTAAATGAATAGTCAGTGGTATCAACATCATTTATTGAGATTTCCATACTTTCCACTCCAACTTGAAATGCTACATTTTATTTATTGTTTAACCATATTATAGAGAGGCTCTTGGTGTCTTGGCATCCAAACTCCCTTTTCCAGGCTGGTACACATACCTCCTTGCTGCCGGGGCCCTTGACTGCTAAAGCCCATACTTGCATTGTTTTAGGGAGTGTTGACCTCAACTTACAGGAGCTGGCTTGCCCAGTGATTTCTGGGAAGTCCACCCCACCCCACCCCATGCATGCCACTGACTGATGGATACAGGGTGTACTAGCCCACTGAAGCTGGAAACAACTTCTGTGGTGCCAGTCATGCTGCAGAGCCCATGAGAGATCAGGCTAAGGCTATGCTTCTGCTGAATCCATAGCTTGCCCAGCTTCTTCCCCCATCCTATCTTGCTTTTCTTATTCCTCAAGAGTTCTGAGAACTCCCCCTCAGCAAATCACTGCACAAGTATCTCGGAGTCAGGCTGTGCTATGGAGCCCTCCTGAAGTTATGTGTATACAAGGCTCTGTTTCTGGACCATTTCCTCTGATCCATTGATATTGTTTCCCAGTGTCAAAGTGTTTTGATTGTTTTAGCTTTTTAAAAAATCTGATCCAAAAAGTTGCCACTCATAATTTTTTATTTAACTCAACAAATTGCAGTAAAATGCACATAACACAATATTCATATTTTAATTATTTGTAAGTGTGCAATTCAGTGGCTTGAATCATTGTTGATGCTGTGTTCCCATCACCATTATCTATACCCAAAACTTTTTCATCATCCCCAACAAACTCTGGACCCATTAAACAATAACGTCTCTATCCCCTCATCCCCCAACTCTTCATAAGCTCTATTTGCTTTCTGTCTCTATGAATGTAGGCATTCTAGGTATGTTAGATAAGTGGAATCAGACTAAATTTGTCCTTCTGTGTCTGTCTTATTTCACTAAGCATAATGCTTTCAAGGTCTATCATGTTGTAGCATATATCAAATTTCATTTCTTTTGAGGGCTGAATAATATTCCAATGTGTTTATATACCAAAATGTGTTTATTAATTCATCTGTTGATGGACACTTGGGTTGTTTCAACCTTTTGGTTATTGTGAATAGTGCTGCTATAACCTTTGGTGTCCACATACCTATTAGAGTCCCTGCTTTCAATTTTTTGGGAGACATGTAACCTTGCTTACTTTTTTTTTTTCCTGGTTATATAAACAGAAGTGAGATTGTTAGATCATATGGTAATTCTATGTTTCACTTTTTTAAAAAATTGTGATTAAAAAAATCACATAACATCACTTACCACCTTAACTAATTCTTAGTGCTAGCAGTATTAAATATATTCACATTTTTGTGCAACTAATCTTTAGAAGTTTTTAATCTTGCAAAACTAAAACACTATACCCATTAAATAACAACTTCCTGTTTTACTCTCCTCGCAGCCCCTGGCAACTACCATTCTACTTTCTATCTTTCTGAATTTGACTTATCTACATATCTCATATAAATAGAATCTGACAATATTAGTCTTTTTGTGACTAGTTTATTTCAGTTAGCAAAATGTATGCAAGGCTCATCCAAGTTTTAGTATATGTCAGAATTTCCTTTCTTTTTAAAGCTGAATAATAGATTCCTACATTTAACTTTCTGATGAACCCCCAAACTGTTTTCCACAGTGGTTGTACCATTCTACATTTCCACTCAGCAATGCACAAGGTTCCAATCCTTCCACATCCTTGCCAACACTTGTTACTTTCCTCTTTTTTTCAAATTAATGGGTGTAAAATGGCATCTCATTGTGGTTTTGAGTTGAATTTCCCCAATGACTAATTATGTTGCCACTCATTATTATTTATACATTCATTTTTTATTTTTTTAATATTTAATTTGTTTATTTTTAGAGACAGGGGAAGGGAGGAAGGAGGCGATGGAGAAAAACTCCATGTGCTAGAGATACATCGATCAGTTGCCTCTTGCCCACCCCCAGCTGGGGATCCTGCATATGGCAACCCAGGCTTATGCTCTGGGAATCCAAGGGGCCACTTTTCCGTTGGCAGGCCGGCACTCAATCCACTGAGCCACATCGGCCCAGGCTATAAATTCATTTTTTAAAGTCTTATTTGGAATTCATTCCTTAAGTTTCCCCCAAATTCAAAGTGGCTTTTACTGGAGGTCATAATATCTATAGGGTAATTTGAGGAGATTCAGCATATCTCTGGGTTGACATTCATGACTTTGTGAATGGATAGGGTGTGTTGAGAGCTTTTCCCTGTGTAGTTCAGGTGATGCAGTGTCTCTGACAAAATACAGTCATTTCCCTAAGGCAGTTGTCCTCCAACAATCACTGGGGGGCTACCAAAAAACATGGAGGCTTGGCTAGTTGTAGTAGGTGGGCCCAGGGCCTTTGCATTTTTACCAAGTTCCCAGGTGATTCTGATATCCACCAAAGTGTGAGAACCACTGAGGAGTCAAAACGCTTTGTTTCCTGGTGAAGGGGAAAGTTCACACCCTGGAGCGGCCCACAAAGTTCACACCCTGGAGCGGCCCACAACCTGAGGGCAAGGGCGTCCTTACCGAGGGCTCCTGCAGAGATGCGGGCTCTGGCCCGCGTGGGGTTTTGTCCAAGCCCTGGCGTTCAGATGAGGTTCGATGGCTTTCTCTGCCAGCTGGGATAGTCCAGAGGATTGACGGGAGCTGTACTCCCGATACCCACCTGAGCCGCCTGCGCCTGCAGAGCGCCCTTTGGGTAAGTCACGTGCCCTCTCTGCACTCCAGCTCCGCGTCTGTGCAATGGGCGCTCTCTTCTCCTTGGGCTGGTGGAGGATCCCAAAGTGGTGTCCTCCAAGTGGGGAACAGTACCAAGTGGGGACACCCAGTGTGACAGGTGCCAATTTGCCACTGCTTTGAAAAATTCTAATTTGTTAGTGTCAGAGTTGGGACCTGTAGAGAGAGGGTTAAGAGCCCTCTCGTCCCTCCCTGGCCTCTTCCTTTCTGCAGACCTCAGGACCTTAGTCCAGGACACTGATTCTCCACCCAGGAAGTGCCCATCCTTCGAAAAATCTCACTTTCCGGGTAGGGCTGGAGGAGGGAAAACCTCCTTCCCGGCGCTAGTGAGGGACCCTGGCTCAGAGTCCGGAGGCCAAGCGCTTGCCTACACTAGGAGTTAACCATGTGATGGTGCGGGGATGCGGCCACGTAAACCCTCTGCTAGCAGCCGCCTGCGTTCCCGCTGACGGCTGTACTGTCGTGACCCTGGCTATGAACTTGCAGGTGGCTCCCAACTCTCCTGGAGACAGGTGCAAATTCCCGCAGCCGGGCCATAAGTGCGAGGTTCTGTATTCCTGTGCTTCTTCCCATTGGCCAAACTCATCTGAAATCAAATTGGTGCAATTCATAAAGAGCAAATGCAGAACTCGGGGGGAAGATGGCGGCGAGATAGGTGGGAGCAGAGTCCACTTCCCCTCAACACCAGTGAAACACCTAGCTGATCTGAGGAGCAGAGCGAACAGCCAACAGTATTCCAGCATATATGAAGATCGGAGACCAAAGATAGAGGACATTGAAAGATCAGATGGTAAGAAGAGTGCTTAAGGACAATAAGGTCCCTGGGACCTGCACAGGGACCAGGGCGGCTGAAGCCCCCACCCGGACGGACGCAGGGTCTGCTGCAGGATTCTTGGGAGAGAGCCAGGCTGAGCTGTGTGAGCAGCCAGGTGCTTGTTTGGACCAGGGGGCTTGAATAGGAAGAATTTCTCAAAAAGAAAAAGAAAATAGAGGCACTCAGGAGCTAGTTAGAGAACTCTCTGCAGCAGCCTCTGCCTCTGGCACCCCTCCCCCCTCAGCCCCTGGACTGTGAACACAGGATAAGCAGCCCCGGCGCTCACTTGAAGCCCGGTTGCGTGCACCCAGATTAGCAGACTGGGGGCCCACAACTGAAACCCCAGCTGGCCACCCACACCTGAGACCCTGGCGGGGTGCCCACACCTGAAACCTCAGGTGGGTGCGCACCGGGAGCAGGAGCTAGCTGCCCCCCACATAGGCCCAAGGCGGCAGACCGGCCAGCCCCGCAACTCAGTCCCAAAGCAGCAGACTGGTGGGCCTCTCGTGACTCAGGCCCAGAGCTGCGGACCAGCCGGCCTCGCGACCCAGGCCCAAAGCGGCAGATCGGCTGATCAACGGCCTGGCTGCCTGCTAAGGACCACACCTAAAAGCACCAGTTCTGAACAACTCCTACCTAGCCCCTGCGCACAGAGCCCTGCAGGGACTACTGGCTCTCTAGGATGAAGGCAGAACACCCAGCAGAGGGGAGCCACAGGGCAAGGGGAGACTGCATTCCCCGGAAAGACTCGACCCAGGTAGGGGGCTGAACTACCCCAGAGCAGCAACAAGAGCCCCTAGCATCTAAGACAGCAAAGAGCAAGAAGGGGAACTGTGAGTTGCCCCTAATTGGTGCAACTCAAGGACAGCACAACTGGTGAACTAAAGGCCTAGTGGGGAGCAGAAAGACCCTGAGGAACCGGACTGCAGGCTAAACAACAGCAAAGAGTGTGGCTCAGGAAGGGAGAAAAGTGAAACCAATCCTTCCAACCACCCCTCCTGTTCCACAGACAGGAAGACCAGCAGAACTAACCTGACCAGTTTAAAGCCAGCAGAAGACTTTTTTTGTTTCTTTCCTCCTTTCCCCCTGAATTCCTTCTTCCTTTCTGCCCTTCTTTCTTTTTTTATTCCTTCTTCCTTCCACCCTTTACCTTTTTTATTCTTTCTTCCTGCCTTCTTCTATTTATTCTCTTGTTTTAATTTTTGTTAAAATGCCTTCTTATCTTGCCACCGATCTTTCTTTATTCCTTCTTCCTTCCTTCCTTTCCTTTTCTATTCCCTTTTTCCCTCCTTCCCTCTTTCCCCCATTTCTCTTTTTTCCACAGGTGAGACAATAAAACCTGGAGTGCTGAAAAGACAAGAGTTAGACAGTGTTACACCCATAAACGTCAGCTCAAGACCAGTGAGCACAGGAGATTAAGGAGACAGCACCACTGAATCCCATTGGCATTCTACCATAGAGGTTCATACCATAAACCCAGGGAGTCAGAACAGATCAATTTAAGAAGCAGAGGCTAACAAGAAGAGTCTCACAAACAATGGGAAGACAAAGAAACAATTCCCAAATGAAAGGAAAGGAGGAGGTCTCAGAAAGAATGCTAACTGAAAAAGAGGCAACTCAACTGTCACATACTGAGTTCAAAGCAATGGTTATCAGGAAGCTCACTGAGCTCTCTGAGCTCACAGAGAACTACCAGAAACTACAGGGAAACTACAATGAACTCACTGCAAACTATATTAACATGAAAAAGGAAATAGAACCTATCAACAAGGTCCAAGAGGAAATGAATAATACAATTTCTGAATTGAAGAACACAGGAGAAGGAATGAAAAGCAGACTTGATGAAGCAGAAGATCGGATCAGCGAGCTGGAGGACAAAGTAGATAAAAACACCCAGAAAGAGCAAGAAAAGGAAAAGAGGCTCAGAAAGAATGAAGAAGGATTAAGGGAAATGCAGGACAACATGAAACGTAACAATATCCGCATAATAGGAATACCAGAAGGAGAAGAAGAAGAGCAAGGGATAGAAAACCTGTTTGAAAAAGTAATGATGGAGAGTACCGGACAAGATGGCGGCAACATAGGTGGGAGCGGAGTCCACTTCCCCTCAACGCCAGGGAAATACCTAGCTGATCTGAGGAGCAGAGCGAACAGCCAACAGTATTCCAGCATATACGAAGATCAGAGACCAAAGATAGAGGACACTGAAAGATCTGACGGTAAGAAGAGTGCTCAAGGACAATAAGGTCCACGGGACCCAGGACCGCGCGGTACAAGGGCGGCAGAAGCGCCAGCCCTGGCGCAGGGGCTGCGGCAGGAGTCCTGGGAGAGGGCCAGGCTGCGCTGTGAGCAGCCAGGTGCTTGATTAGACCAGGGGGGCTTGAAAAGGAGGAATTTCTCAAAAAGAAAAAGAAAATAGAGACACTCAGGGGCTAATTAGAGAACTCTCGGTAGTAGCCGAGGCCCCTGGCGCCCCTCCCCCGCCACCCCTGGACTGCTACGCTCACCTGAGGTCCGGTCGCGCGCGCGCGAGCAGATTAGCGAACGGGACCCACACTTGAAACCCCGGAGGGGCGCCCACACCTGAAACCTCCGAGATAATTTGGAGCAGAGACTAGCTGCTCCACCCACAGGCCCAAAACCTCGGAACCCAGTGCCGCGTGATTCAGTCCCAGGGCGGCCCCGCCCGCCCGAGAGATTCAAGCCCAGGGCGGCTGGATCGGCCCCCAAGCACAGAGCCTGTGGCTCAGCGGGCTGCGCGCGCTCACCAAGCACAGGGCCGGCTGGGTGCCTGTTTTCCAAATACAAAGCTGCTGGCGAGTGTCCTAACCCCAAGGCGGCTGAATCCGCCACCTGCGCGCCAGCGTTCCAAGCCCTGGCGGCTCGATTGGTCCGCCGGCTGCGCGCTCAGGGCACAAAATAACGTCACAGACCCAAAGCGGCTGGATTCCCCTGCTGCGCACGCACGCGTCACAAGCCAAAGCGGCTGGATTGGCTGATCAACGGACTGATTGACTGCCAGGGACCACACCTACAAAACAGCGAAGAGTGTGACCCAGGAAGAGAGAAAAGTGAAACCAATCCTTCCAACCACCCCCTCCCGTTGCACAGACAGGACACCAGCAGAAATAACCTGACCGGTTTAAAGCCAACAGAAGATTTTTTTTTTTTATCCTTTTTCTTTTTTTTCCTTTCCCCCTGAATTCCTTCTTCCTCTTTTTTTCTTTTTTTTCATTCCTTCTTCCTCCCATCCTTTACCATTTTTATGTCTTCTTCCTGCCTTCTTTTATCTATTTCTATGTTTTAATTTTTGCTAAAATTCCTTCTTATCTTGCCTCCGATCTTTCTTTATTCCTTCTTCCCTCCTTCCTTCCTTTCCTCCTTTCCTATTTCCTTTTTCCCTCCTTCCCATCTTTCTTTTGGTTTGTTTTGTGTGTGTGTGTGTGTGTTTTTTTCTTTTTTTCTTTTCTTTTGCCCCCCCTTTCTCTTTTTCCCACAGGTGAGACAACAAAACCTGGAGTACTGAAAAGACTAGAGTTAGACCGTGTTAAACACATAAACGTCAGCTCAAGACCAGTGAGCACAGGAGAGTAAGGAGACAGCACCACCGAATCCCATTGGCATTCTACCATAGAAGTTCATATCATAAATCCAGGGAGTCAGAACAAAGCAATTTAAGACGCAGAGGCCAACAAGAAGAGCCTCACAAACAATGGGAAGACAAAGAAACAATTCCCAAATGAAAGGAAAGGAGGAAGCCTCAGAAAGAATACTAACCGAAAAAGAGGCAAGTCAACTATCAGATACTGAGTTCAAAGCAATGGTCATCAGGAAACTCACTGAGCTCTCTGAGCTCAAAGAGAACTACCAGAAACTACAAGGAAACTACAATGAACTCACTGCAAACTATATCAACATGAAAAAGGAAATAGAAAATATCAACAAGAGCCAAGAGGAAATGAAGAATACAATTTCTGGATTGAAGAACACAGTAGAAGGAATTAAAAGCAGACTTGACGAAGCAGAGGATCGGATCAGCGAGCTGGAGGACAAAGTAGAAAAAAACACCCAGAAGGAGCAAGAAAAGGAAAAGAGGCTCAGAAAGAATGAAGAGGCAATAAGGGAAATGCAGGACAACATGAAACGTAACAATATCCGTATAATAGGAATACCAGAAGGAGAAGAAGAAGAGCAAGGGATAGAAAACCTGTTTGAAAAAGTAATGATGGAAAATTTCCCTAATCTGAGAAGAGAAAAAGTCACCCAAATCCAGGAATCACAGAGAGTCCCAAACAAGAGGAACCCAAAGAGACCCACTGCAAGACACATCATAATTAAAATGGCAAATTTCCAAGACAAAGAGAGGATCTTAAAGGCAGCAAGGGAGAAAAAGGAAGTAACATACAAGGGAGCCCCAATAAGGTTAGCAACTGACTTCTCAATGGAAACGCTCCAAGCCAGAAGAGAATGGCAAAAAATATTCCAAGTAATGAGAACCAGAGGCCTGCAACCAAGACTACTTTACCCAGCAAGGCTCTCAATCAAGATAGAAGACCAAATAAAGAGTTTCCCAGACAAAAGAAGTCTAAAAGAATACAGCTCCACCAAACCAGCTCTGCAAGAGATGCTAAAGGGACTGCTTTAAGGAAAGGAAGGAAAAGAGAAAGGCAGAGGAACACAGGTAGGAAATAATGGCAATGAATAACTACCTATCGATAATAACCTTAAACGTAAATGGATTAAATGCTCCAATCAAAAGACATAGAACAGCTGAATGGATAAGAAAACATGACCCACACATATGCTGCCTACAAGAAACCCATCTCAGGACAAAAGACTTACACAGACTGAAAGTGAAGGGCTGGAAACAAATCTTCCAAGCAAACGGACAGGAAAAAAAAGCAGGGGTAGCAATACTCATATCTGACAAAATAGACTTCCAAAGAAGGGCCATAAAGAGAGACCCAGAAGGTCACTTCATAATACTCAAAGGAAGAATCCACCAAGAAGACATAAACATTGTAAATATATATGCACCCAACATAGGAGCACCCAAATACATAAAGAAAATCTTGGAGGATTTCAAGAAAGATATTGACAGCAACACAATTATAGTAGGGGATTTTAACACCCCACTATCAAAAATGGACAGGTCTTCCAAACAAAAGATCAACAAAGATATTGTGTCACTTAACAATACCTTAGAGGAAATGGACTTAACTGATATATACAGAGCTTTTCATCCCAAAGAAGCAAAATACACGTTCTTTTCAAGTGTCCATGGAACTTTTTCAAAGATAGACCACATGATAGGACACAAAGCAAGCCTCAACAAATTCAAGAAAATTGAAATCATATCAAGCATCTTCTCTGACCACAAGGGTCTGAAACTAGAAACCAACCCCAAGGGTAAAAACCCAAAACACTCAAAAGCATGGAGACTGAATAGCATGCTATTAAACAATGAATGGGTCAAGAATGAGATTAGGGAAGAAATCAAAAACTTCCTGGAAACAAATGAAAACGAACTCACAACAACCCAAAACCTATGGGACACAGCAAAGGCAGTCCTGAGAGGGAAGTTCATAGCAATACAGGCCTACCTTAAGAAGTTAGAAACAGTTCAAACAAACAACCTAACCCTACGCCTACAAGAACTGGAGGAACAACAACAAAGACAGCCCAGAGCAAGCAGAAGGAAGGAAATAACCAAGATCAGAGCAGAACTAAATGACATAGAGACTAAAAGCACAATTGTAAGGATCAATGAATCCAGGGGCTGGTTCTTTGAAAAGATAAACAAAATCGACAAGCCTTTAAGTAGGCTCATCAAGAAAAAAAGAGAGAGGATCCAAATAAACAGAATTAGAAATGAAAGTGGAGAGATTACAACTGATACCACAGAAATACAAAGGATCGTAAGAAATTACTATGAAGACCTGTATGCTAAGAAATTTGAAAACCTAGATGAAATGGACACATTTCTAGAAAAATATAATCTTCCAAAACTGAATGAAGAAGAAGCAGAAAACCTGAACAGACCAATATCAGCAAAGGAAATTGAAGAAGTCATCAAGAAACTCCCATCACACAAAAGCCCTGGACCAGATGGTTTCACAGGAGATTTCTACAAAGCATTTAAGGAAGAACTAACCCCTATCCTTCACAGACTATTCGAAAAAATCCAAACTGATGGAAGACTCCCAAACTCTTTTTATGAAGCCAACATCATCCTAATCCCAAAACCAGATAAAGACACAACAAAGAAAGAAAACTTCAGGCCAATATCGCTGATGAACATAGACGCTAAAATTCTCAACAAAATATTAGCAAACCGCATCCAGCAATATATTAAAAAGATCATCCACCATGACCAAGTGGGATTCATCCCAGGGATGCAAGGATGGTACAATATTCGCAAATCAATAAACATAATACATCACATCAACAACAGCAAAGACAAAAATCACATGATCATATCAATAGATGCGGAAAAAGCATTTGATAAGATACAGCACCCATTTCTGATAAAAACACTCAGCAAAGTGGGAATAAAGGGAGCAGTCCTCAACATAATTAAGGCCATATATGAGAGACCTACAGCCAACATCACACTCAATGGACAAAAACTTAGAGCTTTCCCACTAAGATCAGGAACTAGACAAGGATGCCCTCTCTCACCACTCCTATTCAACATAGTATTGGAAGTCCTAGCCACAGCAATCAGACAAGAAAAAGCAATAAAAGGCATCCAAATTGGAAAGGAGGAAATGAAACTGTCACTGTTTGCAGACGACATGATAGTGTACATGGAAAACCCTATAGACTCCACTCAAAAACTACTCGACCTAATAAATGAATTTGGCAAAACAGCTGGATACAGAGTCAATACCCAGAAATCAAAGGCATTCCTGTACACCAGCAACGAAACTGCAGAAACAGAAATCAGGAAAAAAATCCCATTCGATATAGCAACAAGAAAAATAAAGTACCTAGGAATAAACCTAACCAAGGAGGTAAAAGACCTGTACTCAGAAAACTACACAACACTGAAGAAAGAAATTAAGGAAGATACAAACAAATGGAAGCATGTACCATGTTCATGGATTGGAAGAATCAACATTATCAAAATGGCCATACTACCCAAAGCAATTTATAGATTCAATGCAATCCCTATTAGAGTACCCATGACATATTTCACAGATATAGAACAAACATTGCAGAAATTCATATGGAACCATAAACGACCTCGAATAGCTGCAGCAATTTTGAGAAAGAAAAACAAAGCAGGAGGGATCACAATACCTGATATCAAACTGTATTACAAGGCCACTGTAATCAAAACAGCCTGGTACTGGCATAAAAACAGGCACATAGACCAATGGAACAGAATAGAAAGCCCAGAAATAAACTCAAGTCTATACGATCAATTAATATTTGACAAAGGAGGCAGGAGCATAAAATGGAGCAAAAACAGCCTCTTCAACAGATGGTGTTGGGAGATCTGGACAGCTACGTGCAAAAAAATGAAACTCGATCACCAACTTACGCCATACACGAAAATAAACTCAAGATGGATAAAAGACTTAAATATAAGCCGTAACACCATAAAAGTCCTTGAGGAAAACATTGGCAGGAAAATCTCAGACATTCCACGCAGCAACATCCTCACAGACACATCCCCTAAAGCAAGGGACATAAAGGAAAGAATAAACAAATGGGACCTCATCAGAATAAAAAGCTTCTGCATGGCTAAAGAAAACAGCACCAAATTACAAAGAGTACCAACAGTATGGGAAAACATATTTGCCAACGATACCTCAGACAAGGGCCTGATCTCCAAAATATATAAAGAACTCACTCGACTCCACTCCAGGAAGACAAACAACCCAATTAAAAAATGGGCAAAGGACTTGAACAGACACTTCTCCAAGGAAGACATACAGAGGGCCCAGAGACATATGAAAAGATGCTCAGCATCACTAGCCATCAGAGAGATGCAAATTAAAACCACAATGAGGTATCATCTCACACCAGTCAGAATGGCCAACATAAACAAATCCACAAACAAATGTTGGAGAGGATGTGGAGAAAAGGGAACCCTTGTGCACTGTTGGTGGGAATGCAGACTGGTGAGGCCACTGTGGAAAACAATATGGAATTTCCTCAGAAAACTAAAAATGGAACTGCCCTTTGACCCAGTAATTCCGCTGCTGGGATTATACCCTAAGAACACTGAAACACCAATCCAAAAGAATCTGTGCACCCCAATGTTCATAGCAGCACAATTTACAATAGCCAAGTACTGGAAGCAACCGAAGTGCCCATCAGCAAACGAGTGGATCCAAAAACTATGGTATATTTACACAATGGAATTCTACGCAGCAGAGAGAAAGAAGGAGCTTATACCCTTTGCAACAGCATGGATGAAACTGGAGAGCATTATGCTAAGTGAAATAAGCCAGGAAGTGAGGGACAAGTACCATATGATCTCACCTTTAACTGGAACATAAGCAATAGAAGAAAAAAGCAAACAAAATATAACCAGAGACATTGAAGTTAAGAACAATCTAACAATAGCCAGGGCGGGGGTGGGGGGGTGGGGGCGGGGATAGTGGGAAGAGGGTATTACAGGAACTACTATAAAGGACACATGGACAAAACCAAGGGGGAGGGTGGAGAGGGGGGAGGGAGGTGGGTTCACCTGGGTTGGGGTAGAGGGATGGGGAGAAAAGGCATACAACTGTAATTGCATAACAATAAAAAAAAAAAAAAAAAAAAAAAAAAAAAAAAAAAAAAAAAAAAAAAGAAAAAGTAATGATGGAAAATTTCCCTAATCTGATGAGAGAATAAGTCACACAAATCCAGGAAACACAGAGAGTCCCAAGCAAGAGGAACCCAAAGAGGCCCACTGCACGACACATCATAGTTAAAATGGCAAAATTCCAAGACAAAGAGAGGATCTTAAAGGCAGCAAGGGAGAAACAGGAAGTAACATACAAGGGAGCCCCAATAAGGTTACCAACTGACTTCTCAATGGAAACACTCCAAGCCAGAAGAGAATGGCGAAAAATTTCCAAGTAATGAGAAACAGAGGCCTGCAACCAAGGCTACTTTACCCAACAAGGCTCTCAATCAAGATAGAAGGCCAAATAGAGTTTCCCAGAAAAAAGAAGTCTAAAAGAATACACTTCCACCAAACCAGCTCTGCAAGAGATGCTGAAGGGACTGCTTTAAGGAAAGGAAGGAAAAGAGAAAGAGAGAGGAACACAGGTAGGAAAAAGTGGCAATGAATAACTACCTATCAATAATAACCTTAAATGTAAATGGATTAAATGCTCCAATCAAAAGACATAGAATAGCTGAATGGATAGGAAAACATGACCCACACATATGCTGCCTACAAGAGACCCATCTCAGGACAAAAGACTTATACAGACTGAAAGTGAAGGGCTGGAAACAAATTTTCCAAGCAAACGGACAGGAAAAAAAAGCAGGGGTAGCAATACTCATATCAGACAAAATAGACTTCAATAGAAGGGCCACAAAGAGAGACCCAGAAGGTCACTTCATAATATTCAAAGGAAGAATCCACCAAGAAGACATAAACATTGTACATATATATGCACCCAACATAGGAGCACCCAAATACATTAAGAAAATCTTGGAGGACTCCAAGAAAGATATTGACAGCAACACAATTATAGTAGGGGACTTTAACACCCCAATGTCAAAAGTGGACAGGTCTTCCAAACAAAATATCAACAAGGATATTGTGTCACTTAACATTACCCTAGATGAAATGGACTTAACTGATATATAGAGAGCTTTTCATCCCAAAGAAGCAAAATACACATTCTTTTCAAGTGTCCATGGAACTTTTTCAAAGATAGACCACATGATAGGACACAAAGCAAGCCTCAACAAATTCAAGAAAATTGAAATTATATCAAGCATTTTCTCTGACCACAAGGGGCTGAAACTAGAAACCAACCCCAAAGGACAAAACCCCAAACACTCAAAATCATGGAGACTGAATAGCATGCTATTAAACAATGAATGGGTAAAGAACGAGATTAGGGAAGAAATCAAAAACTTTCTGGAAACAAATGAAAATGAACTCACAACAACCCAAAACCTATGGGACACAGCACAGGCAGTCCTGAGAGGGAAGTTCATAGCAATACAGGCCTACCTTAAGAAAATAGAAACAGTTCAAACAAACAACCTAACCTTACGCCTACAAGAACTGGAGGAACAACAACAAAGACAGCCCAGAGCAAGCAGAAGGAAGGAAATAACCAAGATCAGAGCAGAATTGAATGACATAGAGACTAAAAGCACAATTCTAAGGATCAATGAATCCAGGAGCTGGTTCTTTGAAAAGATAAACAAAATCGACAAGCCTTAAAGTAGGCTCATCAAGAAGAAAAGAGAGAGGATCCAAGTAAACACAATTAGAAATGAAAGAGGAGAGATTGCAACTGATACCACAGAAATACAAAGGATTGTAAGAAATTACTACAAAGAACTGTATGCCAAGAATTTGAAAACCCAGGTGAAATGGACACATTTCTAGAAAAATGTAATCTTCCAAAACTGAATGAAGAAGAAGCAGAAAACCTGAACAGACCAATACCAGCAGACGAAATTGAAGCAGTCATCAAAAAACTGCCAACACACCAAAGCCCTGGACCAGATGGTTTTACAGGAGAATTCTACAAAGCATTTAAGGAAGAGCTAACCCCTATCCTTCACAGACTATTCGAAAAAATCCAAACTGATGGAAGACTCCCAAACTCTTTTTATGAAGCCAGCATCATCCTGATCCCAAAACCAGAGAAAGACAGAATGAAGAAAGAAAACTTCAGGCCAATATCTCTGATGAACATAGACGCTAAAATTCTCAACCAAATATTGGCAAACCGCATCCAGCAATACATTAAAAAGATCATCCACCATGACCAAGTGGGATTCATGCCAGGGATGCAAGGATGGTACAATATTCTCAAATCAATAAACATAATATATCACATCAACAACAGCAAAGACAAAAATCATGTGATCATATCAATAGATGCAGAAAAAGCATTTGATAAGGTACAGCACCCATTTCTGATAAAAACACTCAGCAAAGTGGGAATAGAGGGAGCATTCCTCAACATAATAAAGGTCATATATGAGAGACCTAAAGCCAACATAATACTCAATGGACAAAAACTTAGAGCTTTCCCACTAAGATCAGGAACAAGACAAGGATGCCCTCTCTCACCACTCCTATTCAACATAATATTGGAAGTCCTAGCCACAGCAATCATACAAGAAAAAGCAATAAAAGGCATGCAAATTGGAAAGGAGGAAATGAAACTCACTGTTTGCAGATGACATGATAGTGTACATGGAAAATCCTATAGACTCCACCAAAAAACTACTCGACCTAATAAATGAATTTGGCAAAACAGCTGGATACAAAGTCAATACTCAGAAATCAAAGGCATTCCTGTACACCAACAACGAAACTGCAGAAACAGAAATCAGGAAAAAAATCCCATTTGATATAGCAACAAGAAAAATAAAGCACCTAGGAATAAACCCAACCAAGGAGGTAAAAGACCTGTACTCCGAAAACTACACAACACTGAAGAAACAAATTAAGGAAGACACAAACAAATGGAAGCATGTACCATGCTCATGGATTGGAAGAATTAACATCATCAAAATGGCCATACTACCCAAAGCAATTTATAGATTCAATGCAATCCCTATTAGAGTACCCATGACATATTTCACAGATATAGAACAAACATTTCAGAAATTTATATGGAACCATAAATGACCCCGAATAGCTGCAGCAATTTTGAGAAAGAACAAAGCAGGAGGGACAATACCTGATATCAGCACAATACCTGATATCAAACTGTATTATAAGGCCACTCTCATCAAAACAGCCTGGTACTGGCATAAAAACAGGCACATAGACCAATGGAACAGAACAGAGAGCCCAGAAATAAACTCAAGTCTTAATATTTGACAAAGGAGGCAGGAGCATAAAATGGAGCAAAAACAGCCTCTTCAACAGATGGTGTTGGGAGATCTGGACAGCTACGTGCAAAAAAATGAAACTTGATCACCAACTTACACCATACACAAAAATAAACTCAAGATGGATAAAAGACTTAAATATAAGTTGTAACACCATAAAAGTCCTCGAGGAAAACATTGGCAGGAAAATCTCAGACATTCCACGCAGCAACATCCTCACAGACATGTCCCCTAAAGCAAGGGACATAAAGGAAAGAATAAACAAATGGGACCTCATCAAAATAAAAAGCTTCTGCAAGGCTAAAGAAAATAGCACCAAATTACAAAGAGAACCAACAGTATGGGAAAACATATTTGCCAATGATACCTCAGACAAGGGCCTGATCTCCAAAATATATAAAGAACTCACAGGACTGCACTCCAGGAAGACAAACAACCCAATTAAAAAATGGGCAAAGGACTTGAACAGACACTTCTCCAAGGAAGACATACAGAGGGCCCAGAGACATATGAAAAGATGCTCAGCATCACTAGCCATCAGAGACATGCAAATTAAAACCACAATGAGGTACCATCTCACACCAGTCAGAGTGGCCAGCATAAACAAATCCACAAACAAATGTTGGAGAGGATGCGGAGAAAAAGGAACCCTAGTACACTGTTGGTGGGAATGCAGACTGGTGAGGCCACTGTGGAAAACAGTATGGAATTTCCTCAGAAAACTAAAAATGGAACTGCCCTTTGACCCAGCAATTCCGCTGCTGGGATTATACCCTAAGAACCCTGAAATACCAATCCAAAAGAACCTGTGCACCCTAATGTTCATAGCAGCACAATTTACAATAGCCAAGTACTGGAAGCAACCTAAGTGCCCATCAGCAAACGAATGGATCCAACAACTATGGTATATTTACACAATGGAATTCTGTGCAGCAGAGAGAAAGAAGGAGCTTATACCCTTTGCAACAGCATGGATGAAACTGGAGAGCATTATGCTAAGTGAAATAAGCCAGGCAGTGAGGGCAAATACCATATGATCTCACCTTTAACTGGAACATAATGAACAAAAGAAAAAAGCAAACAAAATTCAACCAGAGACATTGAGGTTGGGAACAGTCTAGCAGTGGCCAGGGGGGAGTGGGGTGGGGACAGTGGGAAGAGGGGAATGCAGGAACTATTATAAAGGACACATGGACAAAATCGGGGGGATGGTGGGGGTGGGGGAGGGAGGTGGGTTCAGCTGGGGTGGAGGGGAGGGAAGGGGAGAAAAGGCATACAACTGTATTTGAATAACAATAAAAAATAAATTTAAAAAAAAAGGACACATGGATGCAATCAAGGAGGAGGGTGGAGGGGGGTTCAGCTGGGGTGGGGTGGAGGGATGGGGAGAAAAGGCATACAACTGTAATTGAATAACAATAAAAAATTTTTTTAAAAGAAATAAACCATCAGTAATTACACACACACCAAAAAAAAAAAAAAAAAAAAACCCAGCAAATGCAGGGGGAGAAGGGTGGAGCTTGGGTCTGGAGAGCAAATGGAAGTTATGTTATACAGACAGGTCGCTGAAATAAGCAAATAACTATTGTATACTACTTAAAGTATGTTACTTCTAAAGAATTACAATCACATACATTGAATATATTGCTTTTTCACAAAATGATTTTATTTGCTCATGGATCTTTAGGATTAGATTGCAAGAATGCTGAAACTTGAAAAGAACTTAAAGAACATAAGATCTCTTATGGGTGCTTCATTTTACAGATGTGAACAACAAGCAAAACATTTTGGATTAGGTCTCACACAGTTTGTGGATCTGGTAGCCAGGCCCCTATTTCTCTCCCTGTGTTCTGGCTCTCACACCAGGCTATCTTAGTCCCTCCAAGACTCTCTTTCACAGCAGTACAAGACCCTGAGTGCTGGTGGCCCAGCTCCCCAGGGAAATCCTAGCAGGGGTCTCTCTCACACTTTCTTCCAGGAAGGCCTTTGTGGGCTGGCAGGGCCGTGGGCAGACACCAGACCTTGCAGGCCAGCTGCTCTGAGGCCCTGGGCTCCCTTTCCAAATTCCTAGGCACTCTGATTCATTTAGCAAATCGTTGCCTAGCGAGAGGGGGCTGCTACCTTCCTCCTGTCTGTACCTGGGACATTGTGAGCTAATAGCACAGCCATGGTCACACTGTCTTATATGACCTATTGACTCATCCAAGTTCAAAGCTGGGCTCAGATGTATCTTTCTTCCCCTAATAGGAATAATCGCTTATTGTAACTAAGTGAAGCCATTGATTTGTTGTTTAGAGTCATTAGGTGTCAGTGTGCCTCTGCACTATGAGCTCTGGGAGCTCTGGCTATAGATACTGCATCATACCTGTCTTGGCCCCCCCAGTAGCTGACCTTCTTGCTTAGATTTGGGAAAGCCTCTGATTACTGTATTAAGCTCCTGTGAGAAAACTGTGTTCTGAGTGGAAATGGCCTTTGTCGATGTAAGAAATGTCCAAACCTGTAGAAAATTTTGTAAGAGTTTATTTGGGCCAAACTGATGACATATGCTGGAGAGCAAAATCTCAAATGCTCCCAAGAACAACAGTTTTGCAGCTTCTTTTATACATTTGAAATTAAGGAGGGAACTAATAAAGATTACATGGAGGTGGAAGAAGAAAGGTGGGGACTGGATTACTGGATAGTTAACAAGATTATATGTTCTCCAAAGTGTGGTTACAGTTTATTTCAGAGATGTGTTAACCTAATAATTCCACAATCTGGAGTATCTGTGGGTCTCTTTCTGTTGGTTATTATTTATTATGACTCTTTTTTTCAAATTATAACAGAAACTTTATATAGAAAGTTACAAAGGTAGTAGAAGTTACCCAGCTGGCCTGTGTAGGATCAGGAAATAAGTTACAGAAACAAAATAAGGGCCCTTGGAGCTTTAGAGAGGGAAAAGCAAAGGTAACGTGGTTGAGGAGATGGAAGAAGAGAGGGATGGGTTTCTACCTAGAGGGAGAGCACTATTCTGACTCTTGTTATCATTATTTTATTTTCTCCTAAGTATGATTATTATTGATTGTGTGCAGATAATTGTGCTAAAAAGTTTATTGGAGTAATTTTAAGGGTAGAATATCATTTTCTAACAGAAAGGATTTTTGTTTATCTTGCAAATGTATAAAATCACTAATTATCTCACCATCCTAAGATAACCATTATTAGTATTTTATTTTTTGTTTTTAATTAAAAAAATTTTTATTGATCATGCTATTATAGTTGTCACAACTTTTCCCCCTGAGCCCCTGCTCCCAGTACCCCCAACTCTGTCTGGCGACCCTTCTCCTTTGTTCATGTCCATGAGTCACGCATATGAGTTCTTTGGCAACTCCATTTTCTATAATTGATCTTAACATCCCCCTGCCTATCCTGTAACTATCAATTTGTACTTCTTAATCCCTTCACCTTTTCCCCCATTCCCCTGGAACCCCCTCCTTACTGGCCACTATCCCAAGGGTCTCCATATCTATGATTCTGTTTCTGTTCTGCTTGTTTGCTTAGTTTGTTTTTTAGATTCAGTTGTTGATATTTATCTATTTATTGCCATTTTAATGTTCATAGTTTTGATCTTTTTTTCTTAAATAACTTTAACATTTCATATAATAATGGTTTGGTGATGATGAACTCCTTTTGCTTCACCTTGTCTGGGAAGCATTTTATCTGTCCTTCAATTCTAAATGATAGCTTTGCTGGATAGAGTAATCTAGGTTGTAGGTCCTTGCTTTTCATCACTTTGAATATTTCTTGCCAATCCCTTCTAGCCTGCAAAGTTTCTTTTCAGAAATCAGCTGACAGTCTTATGGGAACTCCTTTGTAGGCAATTGTCTGCTTTTCTTTTGCTGCTTTTAAAAAATATATATTTATTGATTATGCTATTACAGTTGTCCCATTTCCCCCACTTCACTCCACTCCATCCTGCACACCCCCTCCCTCCCACATTCCCCCCCATAGTTCATGTCCATGGGTCATACTTATAAGTTCTTTGGCTTCACATTTCCTACACTATTCTTGCCCTCCCCCTGTCTATTTTCCACCTATCATCTATGCTACTTATTCTCTGTACCTTTCCCTCCTCTCTCCCCTTCCCATGCCCCTGTTGATAACCCTCCATGTGATCTCCATTTCTGTGGTTCTGTTTCTGTTCTAGTTGTTTGCTTAGTTTGCTTTTGTTTCTGTTTTAGGTGTGGTTGTTAATAACTGTGAGTTTGCTGTCATTTTTACTGTTCATATTTTTTATCTTCTTTTTCTTAGAGAAATCCCTTTAATATTTCATATAATAAGGGCTTGGTGATGATGAATTCCTTTAACTTGACCTTATCTGAGAAGCACTTTATCTGCCCTTCCATTCTAAATGATAGCTTTGCTGGATATGGTAATCTTGGATGTAGGCCCTTGCCTTTCATGACTTGGAATACTTCTTGCCAGCCCCTTGTTGCCTGTAAGGTCTCTTTTGAGAAATCAGCTGACAGTCTTATGGGAACTCCTTTATAGGTAACTGTGTCCTTTTCTCTCCCTGCTTCTAAGATTCTCTCCTTCTGCGTAATCTTGGGTAATGTAATTATGATGTGCCTTGGCGTGTTCCTTCTTGGGTCCAGCTTATTTGGGACTCTCTGAGCTTCCTGGACTTCCTGGAAATCTATTTCCTTTGCCAAATTAGGGAAGTTCTCCTTATTATTTGTTCAAAGAAGTTTTCAATTTTTTGTTCTTCCTCTTCTCCTTCTGGCACCCCTATAATTCGGATGTTGGAATGTTTAAAGATGTCCTGGAGGTTCCTAATCCTCTCCTCAATTTTTTGAATTCTTGTTTCTTCATTCTTTTCTGGTTGGATGTTTCTTTCTTCCTTCTGGTCCACACCATTGATTTGAGTCCCAGTTTCCTTCGCATCACTATTGGTTCCCTGTACATTTTCCTTTGTTTCTCTTAGCATAGCCTTCATTTTTTCACCTAATTTGCAACCAAATTCAACCAATTCTGTGAGCTTCCTGATTAACAGTGTTTTGAACTGTGCATCTGATAGGTTAGCTATCTCTTCATTGCTTAGTTGTATTTTTTCTGGAGCTTTGATCTGTTCTCTCATTTGGGACATTTTTTTTTTTTTGTCTTGGTGCGCCTGTTACGTAAAGGGGCGGAACCTCAGGTGCTCACCAGGGCGTGGTAATGCTGGTTGCTTCACTGTGACGTTGTACGTGGGGGAGGAGCCGAGAGGGAGCAATGGTGCTTGCTCTACTCTCTGCTGGATTTCAGTCACTCCCTCTGCTACCCACAATCAAATTGGGCTCCTCTGGTGCTGATTCCCAAGTGGGTGGGCTTGTGCACACTCTAGGCCCCTGTGGGTCTCTTCAATGAACTCTCCTGTGAGGCTGGGAGTTTCTCCTGCTGGCGACTCAACCCTCACAGGTGTTTTCAATCAGAGGTTTGAGGTTTTATTTCCCTGTGCTGGAGCCCTGGGTTGCGTGGTCTGCTCTGCTCCCCCGCGGTTCCTCCCAGTTTACCTACGTGCAAATGTGGGGCCGCAGGGTCTGCTAGCTGCAGCCTGGCCTGCCCCATTCCACAACCCACCACCTCGCTGGGTCCGCCAGCCGCCACCTTGCCACAAGTCCTCTCCTCCCCAGCTGTCCATCTCTGCCCCTCCTATCAGTCTGGATGAAGGGTTGCCGGACTTACATACAGTTCGATTTTCTGTCAGTTCTGGGTGTTTTTTGTTTTAAAATTGTTGTTCTCCTTCTTTTGGTTGTGCAAGGAGGTGCAGTGTGTCTACCTACGCCTCCATCTTGGCCGGCTCTCTTGCTGCTTTTAAGATTCTCTCTTTATCTTTAACCTTTGGCATTTTAATTATGATGTGTCTTGGAGTGGGCCCCTTTGAGTCCATCTTGTTTGGGACTCTCTATGCTTACTGGACTTGCATGTCTATTTCCTTCACCAAATTAGGAAACTTTTCTTTCACTATTTTTTCAAATAGATTTCCAGTTTCTTGCTCTTTCTCTTCTCAATCTGGCACCTCTATGATGTAAATGTTGGAATGTCTGAAGTAGTCCCAGAGGCTGCTTTCACTATCTTCAGTTTTTTTTGGATTCTTTTTTCTTCTTGTTGTTCTGATTGTTTTTTTTCTTTCTTTTTTTGCTTCTTTATGTTCCAAATCATTGCTTTGATTCTCAGCTTTATTCACTCTAATGTTGTTTCCCTGTAAATTGTTCTTTATTTCAATTAGTGTATCCTTCATTTCTGACTTGATCTTTTTTATGCTGTTGAGGTCCTCATTAAGTTCCTTGAGCATCTTTATAACCATTATTTTGAACTCCACATCTGATAGATTGCTTACCTCCATTTTGTTTAGTTCCTTTTCTGGAGTTTTAATCTGTTCTTTCATTTGGGCCATGTTTCTTCATCTCCTCATTTTGGCAGTCCCCCTGTGTTTGTTTCTATGTATTAGGTAGAGCTACTCTGACTCCATGTCTTGGTAGTGTTGCTTAATGTAGTGAGTATCCCATAGGGTCCAGTGGCACAGCCTCCCCCAAGCTGGGTACTAAAGACGCGCCCTTTGTGTGGGCTGAGTACACCCTCCTCTTGTAGTTAATCCTTGATAGCTGTTGGCAAGTCAATGGGAGGGATTTACTCAGGCCAACCAGCTGCAAGGATTGACTGTGACCACTGACCACCAGCGTCCACCCTCCATGTGGATCAGCTGTGCAGGGGCAGGGTGGTGGTGCTCCAACCTGATATGTAGCTGTCCACTATGTGTGCAGGCTCTGAGGTTTCCCTGGTGGTGCAGGCCAAGTTCAGCCCCCTCCTGTGTTTTGCCCAGGGCTACCCTGCCTGGTCCATAAGGCAATCTGAGATGGCTGCTATTTGTGTTGGGCATGGAGGTTCCCAGCCAAGCTGTGAAACCAAGCTGTGAATCTAGGCTGGCTGCTGCTAGTGCTGGGCCTAGGGCCACTTAGCATGAAGTAGGGGATCTGGAGCTCACTGAGGGCAGTTGTTACTTTTTTGAGAGGATTTAGGAAGTTGTGAAGCATATGCCAAGACCAGCCATTCATATGGAAAATTCTCTGTTAACAGCTTGGGTGGGCCCATAAATTGGGTGGGAAGAGTCTCAGGGGATCTCCAGGGCACAGCAAACAGTGTTGATCAAACTCCAGGTTGATGGAGTTTCAGATATGCTACTCATCTGCCAGCTCTGTGGCTCAGTCTGAATGGAGGTTGTTTCTTTAATTCTATAGTTGTCAGACTTCCATTCAACTCGATTTCTGATGGTTCTGAGTGATGGTTGTTATATATTTTAGTTGTAATTTTGAGATGTGGTTGTATGAGGAAGTGAACCATGTTTACCTATGCTACCATCTTGACCAGAAGTCACTGTTAGCATTTTAGTGGATATATTTTCAGTGATATTTCTACTATATGTAAATATATTAAAAAGGATCATATTGTGATTGACTAGTTTCACTTATCAATATGGTGTGACTATTTCTCTATGCCCTAGGAGAGGGAGAAGGAGAAGTTCAGTCACAAATGCTGTAAAGGTGAAGGCAAAGCATCCTGGGCTCTGTCAAAAACAAATTAAGCCTTGGCTGGTGTGGCTCAGTAGGTTGAGCACCAGCCTGCAAACTGGAAGGTCACTTGTTCAATTCCCAGTCAGGGCACATGCCTGGGTTGTGGTCTGGGTCCACCATTGGGGACATGTGAGGGGCAACTGATTTTTCTCTCACACATAATGTTTCTCTCCCTGTCTTTCTCCCTCCCTTCCCTTCTCTCTATGAATAAATAAAATCTTTAAAAAAAACCCAGCCCTGGCTGGTGTGGCTTAGTGGATTGAGCACTGTCCTGAGAACCAAAAGGTTGCCGGTTCAATTCCTGGTCAGGGCAAATGCCTGGGTTGCAGGCCAAGAGGCAACCCCTTGATGTTTCTCTCACACATTGATGTTTCTTTACCTCTCTTTCTCTCTCCTTTCCACTCTCTCTAAAAAATAAATAAATAGAATCTTTAAACTAAACAACAACAAAAAATCAAGTGCACATATTAGGGGAACTCAAGAGTTAAATATTTTGGCCTTAGTTGATAGACTTAAGTGATTAATGCATGTAGACAGCTGTTATTCCAGGAACTGGAATACATGAGCTACATGACTCCAAGATGTCAACAGGCAATTCAACCTTTGTGCCCGAGGCGTCTGCAAGTCATTGTTTTCTAGGGAGGGAATGTCTGGACACAGCTAAAGAATTGTTAATCAACAGATAAAGAAGTACAAGGAAAATCGCCCTGGACTGCAACTCTTATCCAATTAAGCTTTTTTCCAAACCCCTAACCTACCCTTTGTTCTAATAAAAAGGTCAGGTTGGCTTGAGATGAAATGTTAAGATGGTTTTTAAGGGTATGTAACCCACTGTCTTCTCAGATCACTGGCATCTAAATAAAGCACCCACAAAGATTCAATCCTTGTCTCTACTGATTGGTTCTGGTAGTAACAGGCAGCACAAATGCTGACTTTTTCAGTTTCACACAGATTGATTGATGCAAGATGAATGGTGTGATTTCCAGTCATCAAATCTCTTCAACATATTAAAGGCCAGATAATAGACATTATAATGCATCCTAACAGAACAGATCTTAAATTATAAACATTATATAAACAATTCAAAAAGGGGAACTGTGAGAATGGAAAAATAATACAAATATTCCTACACTCTAATGCAGTTAACATTTTAGACTATGGAGAAAATTGGATTATTGATTCCAACCATCTGTTATCTTCCCTATAAGAGGGTTATATGTGATCTGCAGTGCCTTCCCAAAGGCTGAGTGCACTTCCCCCCATCATTGGCAATATGACACTTGCTTTGGCCGCTGGAATATGAGCAGAAGTAATACACTCCACATTTGAGCAGAAACTTAACAAGCCACTAGATGATTCAGTTCTGTTTCTTACTTGTTTCCCTTTGCCGTAAGAGTGGCATGTCCTAAACAGGGGCTGCTCTTTCAGGCTAGTCCTGGAATGAGGACATGAAATGAAGTCACTACCACTGACTTGCAAACACCAACATGCAATGTGAATGAAAAATGTGTATCATTGTAAGTCACTGAGATTAGGGTCTGTTTGTTACCACAGGAAAGCTGACTAATACATTATTTCCTCAAAATACAATAGCAGTTATTTTAACTGAACTCCACTTCTTTTAACTGAACTCAACTGAATTTCCAGGTTGACATTTGTTCTCCTTTCCTTCTCTAAGACATTGACAATGCCTGTGGCATACTGAATGTTCAAGGCTGGTAGGCCACTTTCCAGTATAACTGCTCACTTCTGCCTGATTAGCTGACCAACTACAAGTCCTGATCTAAATCATGACAGAAGAGAGAGCTGTGATATAAATTAATTTGAGGTTCTGAGGTGGTTGGCTACAACTCAGAGTACCATAGTTATATTAAGGGAGAAAGCTCTGGAGTGAAGCTGCCAAAGACCAAATCCAAGCTCTACTATTTAGTAAATGTGTGACCTCAGTTCAATTACCAACACAGACACCAATATTGAGAGTTATCGTTTTCATAGACTCTTTCAGAGAAGAGGGAATAATAATCTAGTCCTTCAAAGTGTCAATTTGATTAATCAACATCACCCCAATAAATTAATAAAAAAGTAAAAGGTATCTCACATTATAAGATTTACTCTAAATTACCTGAGTTTGAAAAACAAACTTTTGCAAATATTTTATGTTTATTTGTTTTATTTTTAATATGGATAAAGTCATACTTAAAAGTAGAGAGAATAGTATAATCATCCCCCAAGTACACATCACCCACTTGACCAGTGATCAGCTGTGGCCTATCTTGTTTCTTCTTTATTCTCCCCTCCAACATACCCACTGTCTCCTCCCCAACCTCTGCTGCTGGACTATTTTAAAGTAAATGCTAAACACTATCTGTAAGAAAAGGACTCTTTTAACAGAAACACCATACCATTATCTTATTTTTAAAATAAACAATCATTTCTTAAAAACATATTATATCCAGTCATGTCTCCAAATGTTGGTTTGAATCATACATTGCATTCTGTTGATGGACACTTAAATTACTTTTAATCTATCAAATCGTTTTTTTTTTTTTAACTTAAGTAGCACTTTTAGATTCTTTGTCTGTAACATAATCTGTTGTGACCATTTCACAAGTCAGTCCAGGGTCATTTGCTTTTCCCACCCCTTGGTAAACAGTTCTTTGGGTGTTCCCTCAGTGTCATACCAGTCTCACACCTCCACAGAGAGGTCTAGTGGGTCCTCATTTCCACCTACGATAAGTGCACCATCTGAAAACTTGTTTCCAGGAGACCTTTTTGATGATAAGCAGGGAATTGAAATTTTCAAGACTTTTGGTTTTGTTGTTCTCTAGAAATAAGTTTTTTAAAAAAACCTGTTGGATGACTCAACAGGAAACTTCAGGGGTGATCAAGACCCTGGGGTTGTTTCACAAAATGCAGAATGGAAAAAAGAAACATTTTAGATTGAAATTTTGCTTTATAAAACATGTAGTTTAAAATATGAGTAACTATGCCCTGGCTGGTGTTAGTACTTTCTCCCCTACACCAAGAGGTTGGGGGTTCGATTCCTGGTCAGGGCACATTACTGGATTGTGGGTTCAATCCCCAGTTGGAGCACATATGGGAGGCAACTGATTGATGTTTCTCTCTCACATTGATGTCTCTCTCTCTAAAATCAATAAACATATTTTACATTTTCTCTCTCTAAAATCAATAAACATTTAAATATATATATATGAGTAACTGATAAAGTAGGTGAACACAGACATAACTATTTCTTCTATATTTCAAAAGTTTTATATATTCACAATGAACCAAAATTGGGAAAAAAAAAACCCTGAGATATTTTGATAAGTTTTCACCCATTGGATTATATACAACGCTTTTCTAGTTACAGAAGGACAGACTCATTTCCTGAGAAGACTTTGCTTCCTCTTGTCCTTCTAGAATTTTTTTTTTTTTTTTTGGACTTTATGAAGTCACTCCTACTTGCCCTTGAACAGGTCTCTCACTTCCTCCACAAGAAGAACTCTGTAAATGCTCTGGATTTGGTCCCTAGGTACCACCTGAGGACTCTTGTCTGAGTCTCTACTGGTTTCTCTCTGACTCACTTTCTGGAGCTGCACCCGCTCTTAAAGCCAGGTGGGAGCAATTGCTCAAGTGCAGGAGACAAGACAAACACCATACCCAAAACCTCAAATCTTAGGAGTAAAGGAGTTAGCTTCCTTTTCATTTCCTCCCTTGGCCAGGAGGGGTGGTGCTCCTGTGGTTTCTACTTGGTAATTTCTATTGCAATTCTTACAGTAGGCTCACTCTTTAAGTCGGGGAGCAGTTCCATGACAGTCAGGCCATCTGCTCTATCTATGCACTCAGAAACTGGGAAAGACTCTGGTGATTGCTGCTTTATAGGTCGTGTTGTTTACTTTAGCTAAAGCTTCAGTTATCACCTGATGCTCTCTTTTTTTTCACCTGTTGCCCTTAAGGCCCTGACTGGTGGACCAAGTCAGTGGCCTGAGTATTAAGGAATTGGTTTTATCTCAGAGTCAGGGTCAATTGTAATAGAAAATTTAGGAGTTCCCTCTTTACATGGCACAGTTACCTCACAAAAGCACAACAGGTTCCTTGGTGGAAGACTAGGAGAAATATTCACAGTATGTATTTGTGCTGTTAAAAAACTGGTCATGGGCCTCTTAGGCCTGGAAATGGGCTTATGAGGGGCTGCAACTCTAGTAAAGTTGCGACTCTATTCAGCAGACCTAGACTATATTTGATTATATAGTTCATGTGCAGTTGGATTATGCTCTTGACCAAATACTTCCTGCTATCCACCTTCAGGGCACCTGACTGTTTGCACTTCCTGGCTTCCTTGTGATTGGGTAGGGAACGACATGAATAGTTCTGGCCAATCAGAACAGATGATGTGTGTCACTTCAGGGCCAGAACATCTAATTGCCAATATAATGCCACCTATGCTTTTCAGTCTGGCATGACTGCTCTTTTAGCCTAAATCCTGGAATGAGAGGGTATGAAATGCAGGTACCACAGCAACTGGCAACAAACGTACAGTATAAACAAGAAATAAACTTTTGTTATTTTGTTGTAGGAGATAGCATAGGAAGAGCTCTGAGACAGTGTTGCTGTTGCTGGCTAGCTGCTAACATCCTGGTTGCCAGGCAACACCTTTTAACACTTAGGTAGCAGCTAGGAATGAGTGACCAGAGGGGAAATAAAGGCAGGGCCCTCACCATTGTGATCTGTACAAAGAACTTAATACAGGAGGCTAAAAGCAAAGGACAACATGCCTCACCCATGACCCAGTAATCCTGAGTCTGGTCTGATAAGGCTGCCAGTCATTCCATACAACAAAGTAAACTATGATAGTGCAGGAGAAAAGCCCTTGAAATTCTGTGTGTATCATCTCCATGAGCTGGGGAAAGGAAAACCTTGAGACTGTGTATTCATCCCAAGGCCTAGAAGGGGGAAGGGGAGGGAGACTACAGTGCCCAAAGAAAGGCCCATAAAACAACTTTGGTTAACAGCCTGCCTCTCATCACGTATATAAAATGAACAAATAGAGTCTGGAGCAAGATAAGGAAATTAAGAACAAACTGACAGTAACCAGAGGGGAGGTAGGAGGGGGTATTGGGGGGATTAGGGGAAAGGGTTGTCAAGGAACATGTATGAAGGACACATGGACAAAGCCAAAGGCGGGTAGGATTAAGGGTGGGAAGTGGGGATGGCTTGGGTGGGGGGAGTGGTAGGAGGAAAATGGAGACAACTGTACTTGAACAACGATTAAAAAAAAAAAAAGAATTCAGGCTAACAGACCCCAACTCATACCTATGTTTGGGTAGTCACATCTCCTGGGGCAAAAGCTGACACCACTTTTACCTATCAATCAATATGTTACTCCCTCACTCCCATCCCACCAACTATATAAATCCTCAGAACAAAGGACTCTCTGTCTTCTCCTGGCCTCTTGGACCGTTTTGGCCATCCAGCCTCTGGCCACCTGGGTGCTGGCCACCCAGGGTTTTTGCCACCCTTGTTCTAGCTACCCCGGCTTTTGTTCTCCCATTTACTAATAGACTTCCTGAGTGCACTAATAGGCTTGCTGACCTGGAATTCTTTACTGCATCGGTGAGAAGAACCAGGGTTTCTCCAGTAACAATTTTGTGTCGTTAAGATTTTTACGTAATTTATCATACCTCAATTGATACAGAAATTGATGCTGAGAGATGGTGTGTGTCTTAACAAAAACCTTATTTTTGTGACATTGACTCAAACAAGGATCAACTGACGGGGCAAGAAAACTGATTTACATTGGTACAATTTTCAAAACCATCACCTATAGTAACTTAGAAGGTAGATAATAAACCTAGTAAACTTATAGCTCCAGGAGAAGAGATGAAAGAATGAAATGTTAATAGCATGCATTGGTCAAGGTTGGCTGCATATGACAAGATACTTTAAGCAAGGGAAGTACCCAGAAAATAATAAACTAGTTTATTATAAGGAGGGATGGAGGGAAATAGAAAGCATATAGAAATTCAGAAAGTTGCAGGGTTGGGAGTGGCAAATACTTTTCACCCTCAATAGACAAGCTATAAAATTGAGAAGCCCTTAACAAAACCACAATTAGAACTAGACCTTTAGGTGAGGAACAAAACAAGAGTATTCCTGTTACATCCATAATGAAAATCTGAATGGATTTAAGTGTCACCAGTATATCCTTTCAATGGGATAAAAATGCTCAGAAAGAAGAGAATAAAGGTATTATTTTCTGTAATAATTTTCTTGGACTTTCATGGCAAAGTACCACAGACTGGGTAGTTTAAACAGCAAAAATTAATTTTCTCACAGTTCTAGAGGCTACAAGTCTAAGATCAATGCATTGGCAGTATTGGTTTCATTCTGAAGCTTCTGTCTTTGGCTTTTAGATGGACTATCTTCTCCCTGTGTCTTCACGTGGTCTTTCCTTTCCTGTGTTAGTATCCTAATCTCCTCTTCTTAGATGGACACCAATTATATTGGATTGCAGTCCACCCAATGACCTCATTAACCTTAATTATTACCTGTTTAAAGACCCTATCTACAAATACAGTCATATTCTATGGTTCTGGAGATGAGAACTTGAACATATGGATTTTGTGGAAAGATAGAGTTCAACTCATAACACTTTCCCACCAACCTGGATGGGTTCTAGGTGCCTAGTATTAAGTAGGTAATTGATGGAAATGAGAAGAAAGAATTGTGGGTGTGCTATTGCAAATAAAGTTGATTGGCATAAATTGGTAAAATGATAATGAAATACCCCTCTTTATCTATGATACTGCTCCTTGCCTTAAAGTGCAATTTGTCTGATAATAGTATAGCCATATCAGATTTTGTGGTGTTTTTTTGTGATGCCAGGATTCCAGCTGCAGTGTAGTCACTTTTTAAATTTTATTTTTAAATTACATTTTACTTTCAATATTATTTTGTATTAGTTTTAGGTGTACATCGTATCAGTTTAAGTACAGCCTTTCCATTTTGTTTTCAACTTATATGTAAGCAACAAATACTTGCGTTTTGCTATATTATCCAATCTGATCATCTATGCCTTTTAATGTTTTCCCCAGTTTTATTATAGAGATATAGTTGAGATATAACATTGTATTAGTTTAAGGTTTGCAGCATAATAATTTGATATATGAGTAGGTATATATTGTGAAATGATTACCACAACAAGTTTAGTTAACATCTATCATCTCACATAGTTACACATTTTTTCCTTGCAATGAAAACTTTTAAGATCCGTTCTCTTAGCAACTTTCAAATATACAATACAGTATTGTTAACTACAGTCACCATTTCCAGAACTTACTAACTTTAGAGCTGGAAGTTTGTACCTTTTGACCACCTTCACTCATGTCCTCCACTTCCTATCCTCTGCTTGTAATTTACTTTAGTAATCTTTATTTAGTATAAGTTTTAGATGGTTGAATTTATTTCACCTTGCTATTTATTTTTTATTTGTCTTATTTGTATCACCTCTCTGGCTTTCTTTAGGGTGAATTGAGCATTTTTTTTAAAGTATTATATTTCATCTAATTTATTGCCATTTTACTGAGAGCTTTTTGCACTTTAATTTTAGTAGTTTCTCTAACAATTACAATATGCAACCTTCATTTATCAAGTTACTGAAACTCTGTTCTTTTTGTCCTGATCTTTTTTCTCTGTTGTTCAGTTTGAATAGTTTTTATTGACTGCCTTCAAGTTCATTGGTTCTTCCCTCTGCAGTCCAATTTACTTTTAGGATCTTTCAATATATATATTTTTAATTTTAGATATTGTTTATGTTTAGTTTTAGCATTTGCATTTGGTTTCATTTTTAGAATTTTCATCTCTCCTGAAATTTCCATATCCTTATCTTTCATATTTATTTTTCCCACACGTTCTTAAACATATTTATAGTACTTACTTAAAAATGTTTGGCTGCTGCCCTGACCAGTGTGGCTCAGTTGGTTGGGTGGTGTCCTGAAGAGTGAAAGGTTGCTGGTTCAATTCCCGGTCAGGGCACATACCTGGGTTGCTGGTTCAGTCCCCTAACTGGGGAGCATGTGAGAGGCAACCAGTCCATGTTTCTCTCTCACATCGATGTTTCTCTCCCTCTCCTCCCTCCCTTCCCTCTCTCTATAAATAAATAAATAAATAAATAAAATACTTGGCTGCCAATTCCAACATCTGTATCGTCAGTTGGTCTGCTGTTAGTGACCCTTTCCCTCTATATTATGAGTCACATTTTCTTGCTTTTTAGCATGGCTGGCAAATTTTTATTGGCTTGTGAATACTGTGTCTGACACAATTTAAAATTTTAAATTCTGTTACTTTCCACTTATAAGTGTCAAGTTTGGTTTTTGGAGGAAGTTAAATCACAGGCAGATATTTTGGTCCAATGAAACCTTAGTTTTAGACTTTTTAGAGCAGGTCTGTTTCAATTTTGCCCTTAGTCCTAGGGTATAGTCCTTAGTCCCAGAAAGCGGCCTTTCTGGGTTTTCAATGGGAAAGCCAAAGTGTCTGCCAAGCTCTTCTAATTTGCTGGGATTTGAGCGCCAAACTCTTGTTTCTCTAGCATTAGAGAGCTGTTGAAATTTCTGTTCAGCTCTTTCTTTCCTCTGAATTTCTTGGAATCTTCACTATACATATACAGTTTAAGAATCAGTCAGCCAAGGATTTGAGAGTTTTTACACAGACTTTGGGGTTTTCCCTCTGTTGTCCCCTTCTTTCTGCGATTCCGTCTATGCCACCCCCCAATTTCAGCTACTCTGAAGCCTTGACCTCTGATATCTTAGCCCAGTACATCAGCATCTTTCTGCTTGAGATCTATTCCCATCCCCACTCCACCTACACCTACTCCACTGTAGTCATGCTCTGCACAATCTGAGGGGTGAGTGACCTCAGGGAGAAATCCTGGGTAAATTAAGATCTCACCCCATGTTCTTCCTTTCTTTCAAGGACCATACCCTTTGGTTTCTGCCTGCTTTTAGTTGCTCTCAAATGCCTTCAGACAGTTGACTTCTAAAATATTTTGTCCAATCAGTAAATGAGTGGATAAAAAAGCTGTGGTACATTTATACAATGGAGTACTATGTGGCTGTAAAAAAGAAGGAAATTGTACCTTTTTGCAACAGCATGGCTAGACCTGGAGAATATTATGCTAAGTGAAATAAGCCAGTTAGAAAAAGACAAATGCCATATGATCTCACTTATATGTGGAATCTAATGAACAAAATAGAAACAGAGGCATTGACACATGTAACAATAACAGGCTGACAACTGTCAGAGGGGAAGAGAAGGGAGGGACTGGATGAAAAAAGGTGAAAGGATTAGCCAAAGAACATATATGCATGACCTGTACACATAGATAACAGTGTGGTGGTGGCCTGAGGTAAGGGAGAGTGAGGGTGGGTAGAGGAGAGCAAAGGTGGGACAGGGGAAATGGGGACAACTGTAATGGCATCAAAATAAAAGTAAAGTAAAAATAAGAGAGAGAGAGAAAAGATATTTTGTGTAGAATTTATAACTGTTATCAGCAGGATGGTTAGTTTAATACAAGCCACTATTACTAGAAATGAAAACTGCTGAAGAGGAGTTCAGGCCAAGATGGAGGAGTAGGTAGAAACCCTTCACTTACTTGAACAACCAAAAGGAGGATAACAACCAATCTAAAATCAATAAACAACTAGACATGCCAGAAAATCAAACTGCATGGAACTCCGACAACCAAAGAATTAAAGAAAAAATCCACCATCCACCAGAACAACCAGACCAGTAAGGCAGCAGTCCATGCTGTCCGACTCAGAAAAACAGCAGTAAGGCGGTGGACCAGCTGGGCAGGACAGCTGCAGCGAGGCAGCAGGCTGTGCAGGTGGGGCTGGCTGAAGGCGAAACGAGACTCAGAGGTGTCTGTGGGCTACTGCAGTTGCCGTAGTGAGAGAAACTCCCAGCCTCACACCAGAGTCCATTGGAAAGTGCACTAGAGACGAGCAGGGGAGCTGCACCATTCACTTTCGGGCCCTTCCCCCACAGGCAGCACTGCAGTGCAGCAAAGAGGGTTGCCCTGCCGGGTAAATACCTAGGGCCCCACCTCCTTACAACTTATCAAATGCGCCAAGACAAAGAAATATGGACCAAATGAAAGAACAGAGCAAAAGCTCAGAGAATAAGGGATGAGGAGATAGCAAACCAATCTGCTGGAAAATTTAAAGCCCTGGTAATCAAAATGCTCACAGAACTGATTGAGCTTGGTCAAAAAATGAAAAAACAAATGAAGAATACCCAAAGTAATATAAAGCAAAATATTCAGGGAACCAACAGTGACAGAAGGAAACCAGGATTCAAAGCAACGATTTGGAACAAAAGGAAAAAATAAACATCCATCTGGAACAAAATGAAGAATTCAAAAAAGTGAAAAGAGTCTTATAAACCTCTGGGGCAACCTGAAATGTTACAACATCCAAATCATAGGGGTGCCAGAAGGAGAAGAACAACAGCAAGAAATTGAAAACTTATTTGAATAAATAATGAAGGAAAACTTCCCACTCTGGTGAAGGAAATAGACTTCCAGGAAGCTCAGAGAGTCCCAAAGAAGTTGGACCTAAAGAGGAACACACCAAGGCACATCAGCATTAAGTTACCCAAGGTTAAAGATAAAGAGAGAATCCTAAAAGAAGCAAGAGGAAAGGAGAGAATTACCTACAAAGGAGTGTCCATAAGGCTATTAGTTGATTTCTCAAAACAAACCTTGCAGACAAGAAGGGACTGGAAAGAAGTATTTGAAGTCATGAAAGGCAAGGACTTACATCCAAGATGACTCTATCCAGCAAAGCTTTCATTTAGAATGGAAGGGCAAATAAAATGCTTCTCAGATAAGGTCAAGTTAAAGGAGTTCATCACCACCAAGCCCTTATTATATGAAATGTTAAAGGGACTTATCTAAGAAAAAGAAGATCAAAACTATGAACAATAAAATGACAACAAATTCACAACTATGAACAAATGAACCTAAAAGAAAAGAAAAACAACGAAAACAAAAACTAAGCAAACAACTAGAACAGGAACAGAATCAGACTTCACACGGAGAGATTGCAGTGGGGAGGGGGAAGGGAGGAATGGGGGGAAGGTACTGGGAAGAAGAAGCATAATTAGTAGACATAAAATAGACGGGGAGAGATTAAAAAAATGGTACAGGAAACAGAGAACTCAAAGAACTTATATGTAGAACCCATGGACATGAACTAAGGGGGGGAATGCTGGAGGGTTGGGGGTGCAGAGTGGAGTGGGGATAAAGGGGGAAAATTGGGAAAACTGGGAAAACTGTAAAAGCATAATAATTTTAAAATACTTAAAAAAGAAAACTGTTGAGGAGTTTGGTCTGTTCATTGTTTTTTTAAATGTGCACTTCTTTTTAAAAAATTTTTATTGTTATTCAATTACAGTTGTATGCCTTTTCCCCTCAACCCTCAACCCCACCCCAGCCGAACCCACCTCCCTCCCCCACCTCCACCCTCCCCCTTGATTTTGTCCATGTGTCCTTTATAATAGTCCCTGTAATCCCCTCTTCTCACTGTCCCCTCCCCACTCCGCCCCTGGCTATTGTTACATTGTTCTTAACTTCAATGTCTCTGGTTATATTTGTTTGCTTTTTTCTTCTGTTGATTATGTTCCAGTTAAAGGTGAGATCATATGGTATTTGCCCTCACTGCCTGGCTTATTTCACTTAGCATAATGCTCTCCAGTTTCATCCATGCTGTTGCAAAGGGTATAAGCTCCTTCTTTCTCTCTGCTGCACAGAATTCCATTGTGTAAATATACCATAGTTGTTGGATCCATTCGTTTGCTGATGGGCACTTAGGTTGCTTCCAGTACTTGGCTATTGTAAATTGTGCTGCTATGAACATTGGGGTGCATAGGTTCTTTTGGATTGGTATTTCAGGGTTCTTAGGGTATAATCCCAGCAGCGGAATTGCTGGGTCAAAGGGCAGTACCATTTTTAGTTTTCCGAGGAAATTCCATACTGTTTTCCACAGTGGCCTCACCAGTCTGCATTCCCATCAACAGTGCTCTAGGGTTCCCCTTTCTCCGCATCCTCTCCAACATTTGTTTGTGGATTCGTTTATGCTGGCCACTCTGACTGGTGTGAGATGGTACCTCATTGTGGTTTTAATTTGCATGTCTCTGATGGCTAGTGATGCTGAGCATCTTTTCATATGTCTCTGGGCCCTCTGTATGTCTTCCTTGGAGAAGTGTCTGTTCAAGTCCTTTGCCCATTTTTTAATTGGGTTGTTTGTCTTCCTGGAGTGCAGTCCTGTGAGTTCTTTACATGTTTTGGAGATCGGGCTTTTCTCTGAGGTATCATTGGCAAATATGTTTTCCCATACTGTTGGTTTCTCTTTTTATTTTAATGCTGTTTCCTTTAGCCATGCAGAAGCTTATTATTTTGATGAGGTCCCATTTGTTTATTCTTTCCTTTATGTCCCTTGCTTTAGGGGACGTGTCTCTGAGGATGATGCTGCGTGGAATGTCTGAGATTTTCCTGCCAATATTTTCCTCTAGGACTTTTATGGTGTTACGACTTATATTTAAGTCTTTTATCCATCTTTAGTTTATTTTTGTGTATGGCGTAAGTTGGCGATCAAGTTTCATTTTTTTGCATGTAGCTGTCCAGATCTCCCAACACCATTTCCTGACGAGGCTGTTTTTGCTCCATTTTATGCTCCTGCCTCCTTTGTCAAATATTAATTCACCATATAGACTTGAGTTTATTTCTGGGCTCTCTGTTTGGTTCCATTGGTCTATGTGCCTGTTTTTATGCCAGTACCAGGCTGCTTTGATTACAGTGGCCTTGTAATACAGTTTGATATCAGGTATTGTGCTGATATCAGGTATTGTCCCTCCTGCTTTGTTCTTCTTTCTCAAAATTGCTGCAGCTATTCGGGGTCGTTTATGGTTCCATATAAATTTCTGAAATGTTTGTTCTATATCTGTGAAATATGTCATGGGTACTCTAATAGGGATTGCATTGAATCTATAAATTGCTTTGGGTAGTATGGCCATTTCGATGATGTTAATTCTTCCAATCCATGAGCATGGTACATGCTTCCATTTGTTTGTGTCTTCCTTAATTTCTTTCTTCAGTGTTGTGTAGTTTTCTGAGTACAGGTCTTTTACCTCCTTGGTTAGGTTTATTCCTAGGTGCTTTATTTTTCTTGTTACTATATCAAATGGGATTTTTTTTCCTGATTTCTGTTTCAGCAGTTTCATTGTTAGTATACAGGAATGCCTTTGATTCCTGAGTATTGACTTTGTATCCAGCTGTTTTGCCAAATTCATTTATTAGGTCGAGTAGTTTTTTTGGTGGAGTCTATAGGATTTTCCATGTACACTATCATGTCATCTGCAAACAGTGACAGTTTCATTTCCTCCTGTCCCATTTGGATGCCTTTTATTGCTTTTTCTTGTATGATTGCTGTGGCTAGGACTTCCAATACTATGTTGAATAGGAGTGGTGAGAGAGGGTATCCTTGTCTTGTTCCTGATCTTAGTGGGAAAGCTCTAAGTTTTTGTCCATTGAGTATGATGTTGGCTGTAGGTCTCTCATATATGACCTTTATTATGTTGAGGAATGCTCCCTCTATTCCCACTTTGCTGAGTATTTTTATCAGAAATGGGTGCTATATCTTATCAACAGCTTTTTCTGAATTTATTGATATGATCATGTGATTTTTGTCTTTGCTGTTGTTGATGTGATGTATTTTGTTTATTGATTTGAGAATATTGTACCTTCCTTGCATCCCTGGCATGAATCCCACTTGGTCATGGTGGATGATCTTTTTAATGTATTGCTGGATGCGGTTTGCCAATATTTGGTTGAGAATTTTAGCATCTATGTTCATCAACGATATTGGCCTGAAGTTTTCTTTCTTCATTCTGTCTTTCTCTGGTTTTGGGATCAGGATGATGCTGGCTTCATAAAAAGAGTTTGGGAGTCTTCCATCAGTTTGGATTTTTTCGAATAGTCTGTGAAGGATAGGGGTTAGCTCTTCCTTAAATGCTTTGTAGAATTCTCCTGTGAAACCATCTGGTCCAGGGCTTTTGTGTGTTGGCAGTTTTTTGATGACCGTTTCAATTTCATCTGCTGTTATTGGTCTGTTCAGGTTTTCTGCTTCTTCTTTATTCAGTTTTGGAAGATTATATTTTTCTAGAAATGTGTCCATTTCACCTACGTTTTCAAAATTCTTTGCATACAGTTCTTTGTAGTAATTTCTTACAATCCTTTGTATTTCTGTGGTATCAGTTGTAATCTCTCCTCTTTCATTTCTAATTGTGTTTATTTGGATCCTCTCTCTTTTCTTCTTGATGAGCCTACTTTAAGGCTTGTCGATTTTGTTTATCTTTTCAAAGAACCAGCTTCTGGATTCATTGATCCTTAGAATTGTGCTTTTAGTCTCTTTGTCATTTAACTCTGCTCTGATCTTGGTTATTTCCTTCCTTCTGCTTGCTCTGGGCTGTCTTTGTTGTTGTTCCTCCAGTTCTTGTAGGGGTAGGGTTAGGTTGTTTGTTTGAAATGTTTCTATCTTCTTAAGGTAGGCCTGTATTGCTATGAACTTCCCTCTCAGGACTGCCTGTGCTGTGTCCCATAGGTTTTGGGTTGTTGTGAGTTCATTTTCATTTGTTTCCAGAAAGTTTTTGATTTCTTCCCTAATCTCGTTCTTTACCCATTCATTGTTTAATAGCATGCTATTCAGTCTCCATGATTTTGAGTGTTTGGGGTTTTGTCCTTTGGGGTTGGTTTCTAGTTTCAGCCCCTTGTGGTCAGAGAAAATGCTTGATATAATTTCAATTTTCTTGAATTTGTTGAGGCTTGCTTTGTGTCCTATCATGTGGTCTATCTTTGAAAAAGTTCCATGGACACTTGAAAAGAATGTGTATTTTGCTTCTTTGGGATGAAAAGCTCTCTATATATCAGTTAAGTTCATTTCATCTAGGGTATTGTTAAGTGACACAATATCCTTGTTGATATTTTGTTTGGAAGACCTGTCCACTTTTGACATTGGGGTGTTAAAGTCCCCTACTATAATTGTGTTGCTGTCAATATCTTTCTTGAAGTTCTCCAAGATTTTCTTTATGTATTTGGGTGCTCCTATGTTGGGTGCATATATATTTACAATGTTTATGTCTTCTTGGTGGATTCTTCCTTTGAGTATTATGAAGTGACCTTCTGGGTCTCTCTTTATGGCCCTTCTTTGGAAGTCTATTTTGTCTGATATGAGTATTGCTACCCCTGCTTTTTTTCCCTGTCTGTTTCCCTGGAAAATTTGTTTCCAGCCCTTCACTTTCAGTCTGTGTAGGTCTTTTGTCCTGAGATGGGTCTCTTGTAGGCAGCATATGTGTGGGTCATGTTTTCCTATCCATTCAGCTATTCTATGTCTTTTGATTGGAGCATTTAATCCATTTACGTTTAAGGTTATTATTGATAGGTAGTTATTCACTGCCATTTTTTCCTACCTGTGTTCCTCTCTCTTTCTCTTTTCCTTCCTTTCCTTAAAGCAGTCCCTTCAGCATCTCTTGCAGAGCTGGTTTGGTGGAAGTGTATTCTTTTAGACTTCTTTTGTCTGGGAAACTCTTTATTTGGCCTTCTATCTTGATTGAGAGCCTTGCTGGGTAAAGTAGTCTTGGTTGCAGGCCTCTGGTTCTCATTATGTGGAATATTTTTTGCCATTCTCTTCTGACTTGGAGCGTTTCCTTTGAGAAGTCAGTTGCTGAGAACCAAGATGGCGGCATAGGTAGACACACCGCGCCTCCTCGCACGACCAGAACTGACAGAGAATCGAACAGCAAGGGGGATCAACACCAAGGAAATAGAAAATAAACAGTCATCCAGACTGGTAGGAGGGGCGGAGATGGGCACCGGGGTGGAGAGGACTCGCGTGGTTGCGGTGGGACTGAGACTGGCGGAGTGTGGGACAAATGGCGCAGGCAGTCCGAGCACTAGCAGACCCTGCGGCCCTACATTTGCACAGATAAACCCAGGTGGCCGGACTCAGAGTGGCGGAGAGCGGGGTAGGCAGAGCAGCGGGTAGCACCCTGCGGCACCACATTCGCCCACAGATAAACCGGACGAACGGCGGGGAGCGAAGCAGACCTCGCAACCCAGGGCTCCAGCTCCGGGAAATAAAGCCTCAAACCTCTGATTGAAAACGCCCGTGGGGGTTGGGGCGGCAGCAGGAGAGACTCCCAGCCTCACAGGAGAGGTCATTGGAGAGACCCACAGGTGCCTAGAGTGTGCACAAGCCCACCCACTCGGGAACCAGCACCAGAGGGGCCCAGTTTGATTGTGGGTAGCGGAGTGAAAGATTGAAAGCCGGAGGAGAGTGAGGCGGGCGCCATTGCTCCCACTCGGCCCCTCCCCCACGTACAGTGTCAGAGAGTAGCGACCAGCGCAACCCAGCCCCGGTGAACACCTAAGGCTCCGCCCCTTACAGTAACAGACGCGCCAAGACAAAAAAAGAAAAAAAAATGGCCCAAATGACAGAACACTTCAAAGCTCCTGAAAAAATACAACTAAGTGACGAAGATATAGCCAACCTATCAGATGCACAGTTCAAAGGACTGGTTATCAATATGCTCACAGACTTGGTGGAATCTATTCGAAAAACAGATGAAAAAATGAAGCCTATGCTAAGAGAAACAAAGGAAAATGTACAGGGAACCAATAGTGATGGGAAGGAAACTGGGACTCAAATCAATGGTGTGGACCAGAAGGAAGAAAGAAACATCCAACCAGAAAAGAATGAAGAAACAAGAATTCCGAAAAATGAGGAGAGGCTGAGGAACCTCCAGGACATCTTGAAACGTTCCAACATCCGAATTATAGGGGTGCCAGAAGGAGAAGAGGAAGAACAAAAAATTGAAAACTTATTTGAACAAATAATGAAGGAGAACTTCCCTAATCTGGCAAAGGAAATAGACTTGCGGGAAGTCCAGGAAGCTCAGAGAGTCCCAAAGAAGCTGGACCCAAGGAGGAACACGCCAAGGCACATCATAATTACATTACCCAAGATTAAATGCAAGGACCTACATCCAAGATTACTGTATCCAGCAAAGCTATCACTTAGAATGGAAGGGAAGATAAAGTGCTTCTCAGATAAGGTCAAGTTAAAGGAGTTCATCATCACCAAGCCCTTATTATATGAAATGTTAAAAAGAGTTACCTAAGAAAAAGAAGATCAAAAATAGGAACAGTAAAAATGACAGCAAACTCACAGTTATTAACGGCCACACATAAAACAAAAACAAGAGCAAACTAGGCAAACAACTAGACCATGAGGGTTGTCATTAAGGGAGTGGGAGGGGGAGGGGGGTAAAGGTACAGAGAATAAGTAGCATAGATGATAGGTGGAAAATAGACAGGGGGAGGGTAAAAATAGTGTAGGAAATGTAGAAGCCAAAGAACTTATAAGTATGACCCATGGACATGAACTATAGGGGGGGAATGTGGGAGGGAGGGGGGTGGGCAGGATGGAGTGGAGTGGGGGGGGGAATGGGACAACTGTAATAGCATAATCAATAAATATATTAAAAAAAAAGAGAGAGAATTCAGTTGCTAACCTTATTGGAGCTCCCTTGTACGTTATTTCCTGTTTCTCCCTTGCTGCCTGTAAGATCCTCTCTTTGTCTTGGAAATTTGCCATTTTAATTATGATTTGTCTTGCAGTAGGCCTCTTTGGGTTCCTCTTGCTTGGGTCTCTCTGTGTTTCCTGGATTTGGGTGACTTTTTCTCTCATCAGATTAGGGAAATTTTCCAACATTACTTTTTCAAACAGGTTTTCTATCCCTTGCTCTTCTTCTTCTCCTTCTGGTATTCCTGTTATACGGGTATTATTATGTTTCATGTTGTCCTGCATTTCCCTTAATCCTTCTTCATTCTTTCTGAGCCTCTTTTCCTTTTCTTGTTTTTTCTGGGTGTTTTTTTCTACTTTGTCCTCCAGCTCGCTGATCTGATCCTCTGCTTCATCAAGTCTGCTTTTCATTCCTTCTACTGTGTTCTTCAATTCAGAAATTGTATTATTCATTTCCTCTTGGCCCTTGTTGATAGTTTCTATTTCCTTTTTCATGTTGATATAGTTTGCAGTGAGTTCATTGTAGTTTCCCTGTAGTTTCTGGTAGTTCTCTGTGAGCTCAGTGAGCTCAGTGAGCATCCTGATAACCATTGCTTTGAACTCAGTATGTGACAGTTGAGTTGCCTCTTTTTCAGTTAGCATTCTTTCTGAGGCTTCCTCCTTTCCTTTCATTTGGGGGTTGTTTCTTTGTCTTCCCATTGTTTGTGAGACTCCTCTTGTTAGCCTCTGCTTCTTAAATTGATCTGTTCTGACTCCCTGGGTTTATGGTATGAACTTCTATTGTAGAATGCCAATGGGATTCAGTGGTGCTGTCTCCTTAATCTCCTGTGCTCCCTGGTCTTGAGCTGACATTTATGGTTCTAACAGGGTCTAACTCTTGTCTTTTCAGAGCTCCAGGTTTTATTGTCTCACCTGTGGGAAAAGGAGAAAGAAGGACAAAAAAGGAGAAGGGAAGGAAGGAAAAAGGGAATAGAAAAGGAATGGAAGGAAGGAAGGAAGGAAGGAAGGAAGGAAGGAAGGAAGGAAGGAAGGAAGGATAAAAAAAGATGAGAGGAAATATAAGAAGAAGGAATTACAACAAAAATTAAAATAAAAAATAAAAGAAGGCAGGAAGAAGGAATAAAAAAGGTAAAGGGTGGAAGGAAGAAGGAATATAGGGGGAAAGGAGAGAAAAAAAGAGAAAAGAAAAAAAAATAGCCTTCTTCTGGCTTTAAACCAGTCAGGTTAGTTTTTCTGGTCTTCCTGTGTGTGAAACGTGAGGGAGTGGTTGGGGGAATTGGTTTCTCTTTTGTCCCTTCCTGAGCCACACTCTTCGCTGTTGTCCAGCCTCCAGTCCAGTCCCTCAGGGTCCTTCTGCTCTCCCTTAGGCCTTTAGTTCACCAGTTGTGCTGTCCTTGAGGTACACCAATTAGGGGCAACTCACACTCCACTTTCTTGCTCTTTGCTGTCTTAGATGCTAGAGGCTCTCAGTGCTCCTTTGGGGTAGTTCAGCCCCTTACTGGGTCAAGTCTTTCCGGGGACTGCAGTCTCCCCTAGCCCTGCAGCTCCTCTCTGCTTGGCATTCTGCCTTTTTCCTAGAGAGCGAGTAGGCACTGCAGGGCTCTGGGCGCAGGAGCTAGGTGGGAGTTGTTCAGCACCGGTGCTTCAGGTGTGGTCGCCTGCGAGCAGCCAGGGCGTTGATTGGGTTGTGCACGTATCCCTGGCTTTGGGCCTGTGCACCGGGACAGCCAGCGCTGATCCAGGTGCACATCCACTGGAGGTTTCAGGTATGGGCTCCCAGGCTGCTGATTGAGGTGCACGCCCAACCAGGCGCTTTGGGTCTGAGCGCCCAGGCATCCAAGCACTGATCTGCATGCACACTGATACCTGGCTTTGGGCCTGTGCACCATGGCAGCCGGGCTGCTGATCAGGTTGTACGCCCACCTGGGGTTTCAGTTGTGGGCGCCCAGTCCGCTGATCTGGGTGTGCGCCAACCAGGCTTCAGGTGTGTGCCGGGGCTGCTCATCCCGCATTCTCAGTCCAGGGGCTGAGTGGGTAGGGGCGCAAGAATCCACGGCTGCTGTGGAGAGTTCTCTATCTAGCCACTGAGTGCCTCTATTTTCTCTTTTCGAGAAATTCTTCCTATTCAAGCCCCCCTGGTCCAAACAAGCACCCGGCCTCTCACACAGCCCAGCCTGGCTCTCTCCCAAGAATCCTGCAGCAGACTCTGCGCCCCTGCCGGGGGCTTCAGCCGCCCTGGTCCCCACGCTGGTCCCAGGGACCTTATTGTCCTTAAGCACTCTTCTTACCATCTGATTTTTCAATGTCCTCTATCTTTGGTCTCTGATCTTCATATATGCTGGAATACCGTTGGCTGTTAGCTCTGTTCCTCAGATCAGCTAGGCGTTTCACTGGTGCCGAGGGGATGTGGACTCCGCTCCCACCTATCTTGCCGCCATCTTCCTAAATGTGCACTTCTTTGTATATTAATGAGCCTTAGTGTCTTTTGTATCCTTATTGGCCATTTGTGCTTCTTTTGTGAATGGCTATTTTATGTATTTTTCCCAGATTCTAGATATCTATTGGGATCTCCATTTGTTTTAATTAAACTTACATATTAGCTTCTTGTCTATTACACATATCATCATTTCTCCTTCCAGGCTTTTAACTTGCCTGTGTTTGTTGCAATTTTTTTTGTAAATAAAACTTGTATTTTTGAGTAGACAAACCTGTCAATATATTTCTATGTGGCTTTGTTTTTTCTGAAATGTTTGGGAAAGATCTATAAGATTATGAAAATATATCCCTACAATTTCTTGTTTAGTTGGTTTGGTTTGTATTGTTTTGCTCTGTTATTATGACTGATTTTTAAAAACTATTAAATCTTTGCTGTGAAAAGGTATTTCTTTTTAAAATGGATTAAAATGACCTGTGTAAATGTTTAACAACATCATTTATTGAATAAATGATCCTTTATCTATCCTTTATCCAGAGTTTTGAAAGTGTGGGCTGTGACATACAAATACGTAGGAGTGTGGGTCTCCCGTCTCTGTACTTTCTGTTCCGTCGATCTGTTTACTTATCTCTGTTAGTCCCACAGTGTTTATTACAGTAATTTTCTGGTGCATACTTTGTTTATATATGACAAGACATGGGCCTCTCTTTGTTCTTTTCTTTTTTCAAAAATTTTCCACTGTTTGCATGTATTTCTTCCTGTAGATGTCACTTTACAATTAATCTCTCAGGTTATAAGAACTACATTTGAGTTTGTTTCTCCAGCATTCAATGTATGGACTTTCTGGGGGAGAATCAAAGCTATGACAGGTTTGAATTTTAGGTTGGGGATGCAGTGAGGTGCTTTGGTACTCTCCAGAAGAGCAGGGGACCCAGAAAGGTTGTGGAGGAGATAACTCGTGCCTCCTCTGCAGTGGTTGAGGTAGCAAAGTCTCTGAAATCGGATTGTCACTGCTATAAAGCACCTGCCTGCCTGGTTTACCTGCAGCTGAAGACTCTGAGCCCTGGGGTGTTGAGGTCTGACAGATGCAGGGCTGTCTTATCTCTGCTGTGCCTTGTGGTTGGGATGAGGCCCATAGGGTGGTCTGAGGCCTCCCTTCAGGGCTGCTCTACAACTGCAGAGAGGGAGGGTAGGAGGATGGACCAGATTGGGACTCCAGGGTGTCCTTGCTTTCAGGGTGCCCTTGGGGATGCGGAGGCTGGCTTCTGGTCTGTACCAGTGCCTCAGCTGTGAAATGAGCACTCTCTGCTTCCCAGGGAACTGCTCAGTCAGGAAGGTCCTGCCCTGGGGGCTTCCAGGCAGCTTAAAGGCTGTTAGTGCCAAGGTGGGATCTCTGAGGGCTGGGTGGTGAGGATTCCAGCCCTGCCAAATGGCACTCACTTAACAGGGGCTGGGAGGCATGGTCAGTTGAGTCCTCAGGACAGTCCCAAGGCTGGTCCCAAGGTGAGGCACCCAGAGCTCCAGAAGCAGAGACACCGAGAAGCCAAAAGCCCATAGCTGTCAGCATGCTTACTGACATACAAGGCCAGTCTGAAGAGCTATGGGCTGTAGGAGGGCAGGTGAGTTGTGCCACTGGCTTCTGCCTACTGTCTAGCTTAACCCACAGGCAATGGCCAATGCCAAAGATGTGCCACCATGGCCTTGGGATTCAGTTCTTTCAGTGCTAGCTGGACATTGGAAGGTACCACACACAAGTGCAGGGTGGAGAGGCCCCTATCCAGGCCACTCAGTAAACACAGCAATGCAGAGATGAGAGTTGGATCAGTTCTTCTTCCTTCCTTCTCCAAGGCAGACTTCTTGGCATCATGACGGTTCATATGGCCCCTCTGAATATATCATACATGGCTAAATAATCACTGACCTTATTACAGTGCTGTGGCCATCACAGTCATGTCCCCCCTTTGCTTCCCTGCCTCTCTGCCTATCTCACTCCTGCTTCCCTAGGACCTACTCCCCCCAAAAGTGTTAGCACCTAAGCTTTTGCCTCAGACTATTTTCCAGGGAATCTAGACTAACAAAGATTATTCTTCACACTTTGTTTTATAAAAATCACTGTGACATCAGTTCTGTTCAATGCAGTCACTTTGCACCTCCCTATGTTTCTGGGTAGTAGGAGTGACCTTGGGACACAGTGGTGAACACAGCAGGTGTGGGCCTTGCACCCAGAGCCCTCAGGGATGGAGGACACACTAAAGGAGGACAAATGACACTCTACATAGAAAGCAGGAAAGGCAAATTCTGGAAGCCTCAGGATTTTACATCCATTGCTGGTGTGAGGGAGGAAGAAACTTTCTTCTCCCTTCAAGGTTCTCTCAGCTGACCTAATAATCAAATAGACATGAGACAGATTAGTAAGAGAAAATAACTAAATTCATTTACATACATATGTGTATGGGAACCCAACATACATGAGAGAGTCAGAGACCCCACCAACAAGAGAGGTTCAGAGACAGAAATGACATTCTGAGCTAGGGATGAGGTAAGTAAAGCACCTTGAAGGCTCAGAAGGTAATTTCAGGGAGAGCACATGTTCAGGAATCAGTTTGCCTTGTCATATAGATAAGTAAAAGGTAAAAAGTCATTTCTAGTGATTACTCCTATCACGCACCAGACCCTTAATTTAAATTGTTTTAGATGGTTGGGTGGCAATGGCAGAAATTTATCTTGAGCCTACAGGGATTCCATTGCTTTTAACTCACTGTATACTGCTGAGGTACATTTTGGGTGGTTTGTTCTGAACCCCTACACTGGTTGATTCTAAAACCTGGAAAAAGGGAGAAGTGGACAGATTCACCAGAAATTTCTCATGCCAGATAATTTTTTTACTGAAAGTCTCCTAAGAGTGAATATGGAGGGGGCTGGCGAAGTGAGTACTAGGGTCATAGCAGTTATCTGAGAAGATGTTGGCCAAAGGCTCTTCTAACAGCTTGACAGTTAGCTGATTGGTCAGACAGGATGCTCTGGTGGGCTATGGAGAGGATGACTAAATTGGAATGTTAAATCTTTGTAGGGGAGGGGAGCCTCCTTATCTCCAGAGAGGGTGGAGCAGAAGCTCCACCATTGGGAGTCTACCAATAATGACCACTGACCTTCCTTCCTACTCTTGAAATCTGTGCCTCACTGAGCACTGGTGGTCTTTTGGGGGAATTTCATTCCAATTACTTGCTAAATGCAGGAGGCATTTTTGGTGTTCTGCCCAGGTCCTGTAGCACCCATTCATCAGGCCTGTGCATCCAGCCCCTTCTCAGGGCTGGCACCTGAGAGTTCCTCACCCCTTGTGTGAACTGCAAGTGCTTGGGTGTTTATGTTCCTCCAGAGTAGCCTGTAGCCACTGCTTTATTGCTAGTGAAGAAAGGCCCAACTCCCTGCTTTGAGGCTGAATCAACTCCCAAGGGTAATTTATACTCCAGAGTTCTCAGTATCAGGTAGAGGCTAGGACTTTGCCTGAAATGTCACCTTTGGCTACTTTTCCTGTTCCCTAATCTGCTCTCCCCACTCCTGGGTCTGGCTCAGTCCTTCCCACACTGATTTCAGTGTTTTTAAAATTGAACTTCCAGGTATTCTGAATTGAAAGTGGCAAGAATGTCATCTGGGTGGGCCCTGAGCTGGCCAAGAGTGCCCCTGTTCCTGGAGCTCTCTATACACATGGGCAGGAGGCAGGACCTAGTGGCAGCGAGGGTGGGTTGAGGACCTACACAACACCAGTCATAGTCCCTCCCCTTGTAAAGCTGAAGAGCACAGGCAGGAAGCCCATAGGGAGCCTTTCCTGGGCCCCACCCTTGTCAGCCCCACTCAAAGAAACCAGTGGGTGTTCTGGGAGAGCCAACTCTAGCACAGGGCCGGGGCTGAGGGAGAGGCAGAAGGGAGGGAGCAGGGTAGTTCCTCAATGGGACCAGTTCTGTTTTTTTAAAAATCCTCACCCTAGGACATTTTTTCATTGCTTTTAGAGAGAAAGGAAGGGAACAGGGTAGGGAGAGAGAGAAACATTGATATGACAGTTGCCTTCCCTTCACACCCAGACCTGGGACTGAACCCGCAATCCAGGTATGTGCCCTGACTGGGAATCAAACCCACAACCCTACAGTTATGGGATGACACTCCAACTGAGCCACATTGGCCAGGGCTGGGACAAGTTCTTGCTTAGTGGCCCTTAGTGAGGCACACATGTGTCCAAAGAGCACGTCCACCCTTCTCAATGTACCTGAGCCTGGCTCTGAGGAAAGGCTCTGTCACTCCTGATGCCAGTTTCCTCTTTAAAGCCTAGCCTTGTCCCTGGCTCCTGCAGACTTCTGTCTTTGTGTCCTCAGCAGGTTCTGGACCCAGGAGGGAGCCCTGTCCATAGTAGGACTTAGAGGTGCCTGAGGCTTCGCACCTAGTCCCGCTAGGTTTCAACCTCTCCATGTTCCCTAACCAGAGGCAGGGACAGCAAACATTGTGATGGAGGCAAATGCATCTCATTTCCTCCATGAGGCTGAAAACAAAATCGTCAGGGATGCCAGGCCTGGCTTCTTTCTCATGGAGAGACATCACTTCTGTGTAACAAGTTTAAAGATCAGAAACCCAAATCCAGGGAACTCCAGTTCAGGGCTGGGGAGAGGACTGTGGAACTCTGGTTGTGTTTTTCAACTAGACCTGGGATTCAGGGAAGGAGGAGCTTTAAAAACTTTTAGTTTTTTAGGCTCAGGGTTCTTTAAAAGCAAATAATGTTTTAAGACCCCAAATTAAAGCAGTTTGTTCTAATTTGAGCTTTCCTATTCAGCACAGTCCAGGATGCTGTGTCACGCAGGGCCAACTGTGCTGCATGAAGGAAGAGCTGGGAGGGTGGCAGACGCCAACCCTCAGAGAAGAGCAGAGATGTTGGTCCAGATCCCTGACCAACATCTCATTGTCCCCCTTCAGGCACTTTGGGTAAATAAGCCTCAAGAAGGACCACATTGATGCACAAAGATAATTAAGGAGAATCTTCCAAGTCATGGATTCCAATAGTCAATAAAAGTTCCACACAGATATTCTCTCTCCCAGTAACTAACCAAGTGAGCTAAAAAAAAAATATAGCCTATTGATTAATTAACCATTTTTAGAAGACAGCTGAATACAGTTATCCTAACAAAGACCAGCAGAGCGTCAGCCCTGCGTTCCGGTGCTTTCTTTCCACTCCTGTCCCTGCCCCCATCCTCGCAGCCTACAGGGAAGGGGGAAAACATAAAACGCGCAGCCTCATATATCTCAGAGCAAAAACAAAACTGGGGACTTCCAGATAAAGATGGAAGATGGAACACATGCATCTAATTTTGCTCTCTCCCAAACTTCCATTAAAATCCCAGTAAATGGATATAATAAAGGCATAAACCTCAAAAGATAAGGAAAACTGAAGAGGAAACAACAAAAGAATTCTGGAATCTAGAAACAGGTGGATGAGTAGACACTGATACCCCTGCTTAGTAGCCCTCCAAAAGTCAAGTCCTAAACTAGCAATGGAACAACCATAAACCACCCACCAAAGGATTTGCTAAAGGCTTCCCTGTGAGCAGCACCTGGTACCTTGGGAAGAGGTGAAGGGGAGGAGAGAAGCTTACAAAGGGAATCGATTGTAGGACACTGTTCAGAGCCCTTGGTGTCCTCCCATCTCTGCACAGACATCTCCCCATCATAGTAGACTACGGGGTCTCTTCTGGAGTGGGTAAATCACAGGGTCTCATCACTGGGACATCAGGCAAAAGTGAGTGTGGGGGGATTGAAAACAGGAGGTTAAGGGAATGCTGAGATGCTCCTCTCCTTCACCGTCCCTCTTCACTCAGCTCCTCTCTGGGGAAACTGTTACCAGGGGTCCCCCCAACAAATGGCCTAGTCAAACTTCCCTGTGAAGAAGTGGGGATGGGGACTTACAAAGCCTCCAGCTCTATGGGAGGAAAAACACCAGTGCACTTCTCAAAAATGCTGAGGAGTGGTGGGGAAGAGGAGTTCCAAGGGCCAGTTTGGGCTCCTTTGATGTGCCCTTAGAAGGCTGTCAAGCAGTTCTGTGCTGTTATTTCTAGAATGTGGGGACCTGTAAGCCTCTTGACCTTTGCTTTGGGGTTTTAACCAATAACAGGAAAAGTCTCTTTCCATATCTTTCTAAACAAGATTCAGTAGTGTAGGCCTTTTATTTATAAATATGAAGATAAATATCAACTCTTCAACTCTTCAGTATTTCAGCAGAAGAAATACTGAAGAGTTAAAAACTGTTGATTCCAGGAAGTGAAACTGGGGAGTAGAAGGAATAGGACAGGGCACAGTTTTTTTTTCTTTTTTTTTTAGAGAGAGAGAGAGGTAGGAAGGGAGAGAGAAAGAGAGGGAGAGAAGCATGGATATGAGAGAGGAACATCGACCCTTCCTTACGTGTCCAGACCAGAGACCAAACCTGATACCGAGGCATGTGCCCTGACAGGGAATAGAACCAGCTACCTTTCAGTTTGGAGGACAATGCCCAACCGAGTCACACTGGCCAGGGTGGCACTATTTTTAATAAGAAACTTTTTGTGTAATTTCATTTTGAAAGTATATGCTGGTATCAATTAGATCACACATAAAAACTACAAAACAAATCCAAGAGTTCCCTTGCCTGGGCCCATCTTCAGGGATTTGTGGGGCAGCAGGGAGCACTCACTCTTCAATTTCATCACACAGTTACTCACCCCTGCCCACCACTGCAGATATAGTCCAGAGTCCAGAGGGGAGCATGGGGAAGGGGTGTGAAATTGCAGGCTTCCTGGTCTGCAGCTCTAGGGGAGAACTGTGAAGGTTTTGCTGTCAGAATTAGGATTCCAAGAAGCTTTTAGATGATTAGGAAAAGGCTGAAATTCCTAGTGGAGATGACAGTCTCTCGAAGTGAAAAGTGCAGAGCAGCAGGCCAGCTGGAGGGCCCATGCTGTGGGGCATTGGGCCTCCATTCCTTCTGTGACAGATGGGAAGCCCAGGAAATGACAGTCAGCCCTCCACCTGCCTCTCACTTCTTGGTCTCTCCAGCTCTCCCTGGAGGCCCCTGGCCTGCAGCGAAGGCCGCTCCTGTCTTTCCACAGAAAGGCCCCAAGCATGGCTCACCTGCTAAGAGTCTATGTTGGGGGCAGCTGTCACACTTTGTGGTCCTCTGGTCTCTGGGTGGCCCAGGCTTCCCAAAAACTCTTCACCCTTACAGTGTTGGTCAGCAATGCTGGCTGCAAGTAATAACAGCTTATCTGAGGAAAAGTGAAGGCAGAACTCGCAGCCAGGTGCCTCGGCTCAGAGGTTGGTATGTGTGGTGGGGCCTCAAGGCTGGAGAGTCCTGGTCAAACCAGCTGGCTGGGGGACCCAGGCACAGCTGAACAACTGAAGTTGGCGAAGACAGGAGTCTTCTAGCAAAACAGCAGCTCTCCCACCTCCTGGTATCTGAACACACCCTGCTTCAACTTCTACTCCACAGTTCTGACCTTTTCTGTGCCAGGGATCTCTTTGAATTCCAGTGCAGCTTCTGGAATGTTTTCAATGCATAAAATAAAATACAGAGGACTACAAATGAACCCAATTATGGTGAAATAGTGTTACTAAAATATTAGATAACACAGTTGTGATGGAGTAACATGATGTTTCATTAAAGAATCAACAACAAGATCTGGTGACAGGTCTAAGCAGGGCCGCAATTTTGAAGTAGTGATGAACAAAATCAATGTTGTGCCATTATCTGCAACAATTCAGCTGTCATATAAAAGTAGCAGTGATTTCTCTGGGTGACAAATTTGTAGGTAAGACTACTGTGGAGTTTTGCCTGAGTTCCTAATGAAGGGAAATGCTAAATTTTAGCTAGAGATTAGTGTAAGCAATGATATCATTTTCTCACCTGAGTTCATGGATGCCCTGAATTCTACCTGCAGATGCCAGCCTAGGAACCCTGCCCAGTCTGCCTGGCCACATAGCTTCTGCTTATCACAGCCCTTGCCACCCGGTCTCTGTTGTGTCCCTCTGCCCATAAGCAACAAGTATCTGAAACCCCCGCCCCGCCATCACCACCTTTTTCAGAGGCTTAGATAGGCCTGATAGGGCGTGAATCCAGCCCCTAGCAGCTACAGGTCAGAGAAAGTAGGAGAGTTTGCTTTCAGGCCTAAGCTGCAAAGCAGCAGCAATATGCAGAACAGAGAGTTTAGAGCCAAGGGGACCTAAAGCAAGTGGGAGGGGAGGGGCAGGCTCACCTGTGAGGTTTGGTGTGTACATGGACAGTATTGGCATAAAGATGCAATTGGATGCCTATGATTTTATGTCAGGAAGCATTTTTAAAAATCCCAATGTGTAGGCCATATCCCAGGCCAGCTAAATCCAGAGTCTCTGGGGGTGGGCTCTATGTACCATAATTTGTTAAAGTCCCAGGTGATTCCAATGTTCCTTGGGGACTTGATGTGAAATTAGGTGGACAGGTTGGTGGGCAGGAAGAGAGGAGAGAGGCAAGAGGTCTCAGAGGCTCACGGAGGTACACTGTATGCTGACTGGGAGCTCAGTCGAGTCTCAACTGGTCTGAGTGGGAAAAGAAAGACAGGAGAGAGGACTGGGGTCCCTGAAGTGTTCTGCTATGTTTGAAAACTCACTCTGGAGGGCTCAGCCATCACCAGTCCCTGATTTTGGCTGCCTGAAACTTATCACAGCTCCTGGAGATAGCTGGTCTTCCAAGAGGATAGATGAGCACCTTCCCTACCAACCTGCTGCCCTGCAAGTAACCAACCCCCACATGTCCTGAAGGCAGGAAAGCTGGGGTACTGTCTGTACTTGGGCAGGGAGCTCACCTCCCTTCTCTGGGAAAGGAGCTATAATCTATGTATCTGTCTTGCCTCTCGCTGTCCTTCTATCCCCACCTGAGAGGGCTTGGGGAGGAGGCCCATTCTGCCACAAAGTATGCCATGAGCCTGATAAGAAGTGCCTTGGCTCCAGAGGGAGAAGGAAAGCCCCATTGTCTATCTCAGGGCCTCAGCAACCAGGTAAAGGAGAAGGGAGTTGACAGTGCTGAAGCCTGTTGTGTTCTAGGCCCATGTGGGGTGACTCTCTGGTTAAATTAAAGCATTGTATCCAATGAGTTTGGCATTGCTATCTCCATTTTATAGATAAGGAAGGATGGTGGCTCAGAGGGCAAAATGGAGTTGCCCAAGGTCACACAGCTCTGCAACATGGTGCAGGCCTGGTTGACCCCAGTGTCTTTGGCTTTGTGCTGTACAAACACTGCAGCTCCAGGTGAGGCCAGGATGTCCCCTCTCCTGTTTCAGCAGCATCTGCAGGCTTATGGCTCCATCTCTGGAGGAGGCATGCTAGAGTACTCTACATATTTTCTCATGGATGAAGCAGGTTAATGCCCTCATTCCACAGGTGAGTCTCAGAGAAGCATGGTTCCTGTCACTTCCCAGATTCTTACAGCAGATGGGGCAAAGCCAGAAAGCCAGCCGAGGTCTCTTGACCTGCTAGATGAAAATGAGAAGGAATATACGACATTTACAGCTTTGGAATTTTGCATGCAAAGCTGATAGTCTACAGTCTCATCAAAAGACAGAGCTAAATTCAAATACAAGGTTTTCATTCAGAAATCTTCCAGTGCCACTCATGCAATGCTCAGACAAATGAGGGCTTCAGACCTTGTCAGAAAATAGGCCCAGACACACGTTATGTACCAGCATCACTCTTCACAAAGAACATCTCTGTGTTTCATGTAGATTTCCATCTCACCCCATTCGTCTTCCATGCCTGCCCTCTCTGAGTAGTCAGAAATTGCTCTGGGCTGCTATAAATCACAGTGCGTCCCTTCCTCCCTTCCCCTCCCTTAGACAAATGCCCTGCTTTGCAGGGAACTGCTCAGGAACGTGGTTGAGATCAACTAAATCATTTTAAAGAAGAAAATTGCTTCTTTTGCTGTTTCAGCATTTTACCAAAGGTAAAAAAAAAATAATTTTATTAGGAAATAACATAATTCCTGGGGTAGATGGAGCCTCTCTGTGTGCCCTAATTAGAGGGCTCCATATGTTAGCTAGGAAATGTCAAAGGTCTAAGGAATGAATTTTGTGCATTTTTAAAAATTGAGATATAATTCACATATAACATTATATTAGTTTCAGGTATATGTTGGGAACTGCCCAGCCTAGTTTCAGAAGCTGTAAACCCCCATAGTTAAGGCTGAGTCAGAGACCTTGGGATCATAAGCCACTAAGGAGACAAAGCTTATCTCCCTGGCAGGGGTGCCACCCCTGCCCACTTTACTTTACCCTGCTTGGCCCTGAGCCTGACCACTTAGCCAATGACGGGTAAGATTCCTCAAGGGAGGAACGACCTAAGACAGGCATGGTCATGAAAAAGGCCCACAGGGAAGGACTTGGGGGGCTATAGAAAAAGGGGGTGATGGGCCCTCGCCCCTTGGCTTTGACATAGCCTGAGTCCTCATTCTGTCTGCAAGAAGGCTCTTAATCTCTTGGCTACCTTACTTCCCCTGCCTGATTTAAGCCTGAAACAATGACAAAAGGAGGTGCAGTCCTGTGCTGGAAAGGGCAGATTCCCCAGGCAATCAGGCCTAAGAAAGAATAAATAAAACCCTGTGAAACCTGCTTTGCTAATACCCTCAATTTTAATGATAAGGGTCCAAGCCTGAAATGAGTTTGTTTTCCAAAGTCTTATAACCCTTTAACTAACTGACCTTAACTCAGAATAAGCCCTCAGAGTTCTTTGTTTGTTATCTATTGTTTGATCCTTACTGCCTATGATTGATGAGCTTTACCTATATTCCTGTGCAAAATGAACCCAATAAAAGCCCATTGAGGAAAAGGCCTTTGGCCCTTCTCCTTTGAGAGATTGGCCACCTTTTCTCCCCAAGCAGATCGTATCTTGGTAGACTTATTCTCATCCATGGCAGGTGGGGGGTGGGGGGGTGGGGGGAGAGACACTGCGGGTGGACCCCCCCCCCCAGGTATACAATGTAATAGTTTGACCTTTGTGTATGTTGCAAAATGATCATTGGAATTAGTTAACATGTATCACCACACATAATTACAATTTTTTTTCTTGTGATAAGACCTTTTAAGATCTATTCTTTTAGTGATTTTCAAATATACAATATAGTATTATTAACTAAAGTCACCATGCTATACATTACATTCCCGAACTTACTTATTTTGTAACTGGAAGTTCATACCTTTAGACTACCTTTACCCCTTTTGCCCACCCTGAATTCTACTTTGTAAATCCAGTAGTAAGTTCTTGCTTTCCATGGGCTGCTGCATGTGCCCAAGGTAGGTGAAATACAGGGCTTCCCATGTGACAGCTGTTTTTATACCCACGTGTCCCTCTAACGTGCATAATCAATTTTGAAATTAAAAGTTTATCCTTTTGGCCTTACTCATGTTTTCTTTGACTTTCTGTTTCCTAATTCCTCATCCACACCTGTCGACTGGCCCTAACCTCCTCAGCAGAAGCCTCCAGCTAAGGGGAGAAAGAAACCACTGTCTGGGGATGACTGTAATTTCCCTCCTGATTACAGAGCCAGCTCACCCAGGGCAGCTGCTGTGACTGATGCCTGCCCAAGGCATGGCATGATGCTGTAGTTTGGAGAGTGCATGGCACTTGGATGGGTATGATGCTGGAAACCCCAGGCTGAAGTCACTGAGAAAACATACATGGATCAGGCAGGAGCAGCATAGGAGATGGGTCTGAAATGCCCTTGTTCAGGACCCCAGGCCAGGAATATGGGCACTAGGAGGTGCCAAGCCCAGGAGGCACCATAGGTGCTCCTACAGGGACAGGAAACAGTCCTACAGTGCTCTGTAGACATGGCCCCAGGGCTCTCCCTTTACCTGCCCCCCTTCGCTAATGTGGGCTGCACAGGAGGGAACTCAGTGGGAGCATCTTGCAGTGGGGAGTAGCCACAGAGAGAGAGGTGGGCCACGGGGACCAAAGAACCCTCAGATGGCTCTGGGGACATTAGTAGAACCACTGGGCCACTTGTCTGGCTTCCAAAGGGCAGGTGTGCACCGGTGGGGGTGGGGGGCATGGTGGCACCTCAAGGCCCAGGGCAGGTAAAAAGGCAGAGCTATACCTGCCACTCTGTGGTGTAAGGCAGCAAAAAAGCAAGGATTTTTCTCAGTTGCTGCATTTATGGCTCTTCCCTCAGGCCGTGAGGAGAGCCCTATCCTGACAGAGTTTGCCTGAAACCCAGCAGATTCTAGGTGAGGGAGGGCCCAGGTGAGCTCCTGGCCAGGTGCTTACAGGAATATGCTTGTTGAGACATTTAATATTCCCTGGGTGACAGCTCCTAGGAGTTTTCCAGGAGTCTCTGGGTAACCAGATAGCCCTTGCCTCCCCAGGGTGAGGAAATTGATCCCCAGTAGCGGACAGGATGGCAATGGCAAGGGAGTGGCATTACAGAGCCGCCTGCTAGGCCAGGTTGGAGGGCTGAGACCTGCCTCCCTGGGCTCTGGGTGCTACAGCCAGAAACACAGAAATGCAAGGGCCAGAGGCCTTCCTGGCTTTTATATCAGCTTTCCTTTCAAGGGCTCTCAGGACTTCTCTACTAAGAACAGGAATTCTGGGGCTCAGAAAACCTGTAAGTAAAGTCAGCACTGAGGGATTTCGGACAGTGTTCGTGACACTGGTTGATTCCAGTCTCGAAGAAGGTGGGGTTACCTGTCTGCCGAGTCCACTGCTAAGTTGTTTATAAATCCTGCTTGATCTAACATAAAACATCTAACTGTCATACTCTTGCCCCTGCTCTCTAGCTGAGCAGATACTCAGTCCCTCTATGCTACTTCAGGGCAGCTCTTAGGCCTCCCATTCTTATGCCCCTGGTACTCCCTCAAGGGTGAAGGACCTGGAAAGCTTTTCCCACCTTCAGCCATGCAAGCGAGGTGTGAAAAGCAAGCAGCTAGTCAGTGCAGAGCTATGGGCAGGGCTCCAGGTACCACAAAGCACACTCAACCCTTTCAGATCTCCCTGGTGTTGTGTGTGGGATGTGGGCATAGTGGTGGTAAGGGGGAATGAGTGTGATCTGCCATATATTCCCAGGACAGGCTGAGCAGAAGGGTGGCTCAGGCTGGTCCATGGGCACCAGAGAGTCTGGCCACAGAGATGACACTGCTGTCCACCCAGGGCCCAGGCCATCCCTCCATGAGCAGCCCCTGTGTGGGGTTAGGAAATCAGGAACAAAAGAATGCCCAAGTGAACTGGGAGGGGGACCCACACCATTTACTGGCAATAGCGGCAGATGGGGGTGGGTGGAGCGGTGACATATGTCTACTCCATCACCCTTCCCTGACCTGCTCTCTGTCCCAGCGAATCACATATCTCAAGACCCCTTGGCCTCCAGGTAGATTGGTCATGGGGAGGCATCTGTAGAAGGCAGGAGACCAGAGAGGAAAGCAATGGGAAGTCACAGAGTGACTGCCACGTTCCCACCAAGGCTCCAGCTCCTATTCACGAGCACTATCTCTGTGGCAGCGTGCTGGATAGCCCCAGCCCCCGAAAGCCCAGCCCCCACCTCCTCCTGTTGTCTGTCCAGCCTTGGGTGTGGCATCCTGCTGGTGCTAATCTCTGGGTTGCCTTAGTGTCCTCTCATGTTGGCTTCCACCACCTGTTACCAGTCCCTAAGTCCTCTAAAGAATCTAGACCAGCAACTGTCCAATTTACTGTGTGATTGGGTCACCTAATTCAGTAGGCTGGAGCATTTCTAACAAGCTCCAGGCGACACTGATGTGGCTGGGCCTTGGACCACATTTTGAGAAGCAAACACCAGGGAGAATTTTATTTTCCTGGAACAATGTGCTGGGCACTCTTCTGAGCAGTGGGCCACAAAAGTAAAATAAATAGAGCTGTTTATGATCCAGAGAGGGAGACAGACACAATCAGATGACAATCACTATAAATGACACCATTGGCAAATACTCCAAAGGCTAGACAGGAGGCTATGTGAACAATAGAGTCTTCAGGATAACTTCCTTGGCACTTTTTGGGGGTGGTATTTGAGCTGAGACCCAGGCAAGGGGCTGGGGAAGGTTTCAGCAGCAGTGCACAAGCAGAGGCTGGGTAACAGAGCAGAGGGACAGTGTGTATTCTGTGGTCTGAGAGAGGCCAGCCTGGCTAGAGCACAGTGAGGTCTCCTGTGATTGGGCCCAGAGCTCAGGTCACCAGGTACGAAGCTGGCTCCTTTATGCCCAGCAAGCGAGTCTACACCTGAACTCAACTTCTCATGTGATCAGGCCTCCCTTTCTCCTATGTCCTGAATCCAGCTTCCAATAAGGTCTGCAGGTGCTGGCAGCTGGCACTTTCAGACTCCTCTCTGCTCAGCTGGCAGCCACACCCAGACTCCCTGGCGCCCGAGTTTGGCTGCTCTTGCATTAGAAAGGGGCAGTAGCAGGGGCAGGTTCCTGCCCTGGCACACAGCCCCCTGGTGTGGCAGCAGCCTTCCCCGCCTCTACCCTGCACACAGACACTAAGGAGGACAACATGCCTCTGTTTGCTGACCTTCAGTGTTTCAGTTTCCCCAACAAAAGCCACTTCTTAACCCCAAACACCGGTGACATTGTAGTATTTTCCTTAACCCACCTCACCACATTAGGGCTTTTCTATGTCTTAAGGGCAATGGAAGCTTTGAAGTGTTAAGCATGGGGTTGTCTGATGGGGTTTGTGTTTCCAAACAGTTTTAGGGCTGTTATGTGATGGGTAGGCTGTAAAGGAGAGAGGGAAAGAAGGGAGAGTATGCAAAGAGGAGCTGCGTGTGGGGCTGGTGGGGATGGCCTTGGGGCTCTGGCTAGAATGATGGAGACAGCAGAGCACACCTAATACCTCACTCTGGGATGGACACATCCAGAAGCACAGAGTATGCCTTCTTTTCCAGAAGGCTCCATGGGGCATCCAACAACCTTCAGAAAGGTGTGGATACAGCCAAGGACAGGTCTATGACATTCCAGCCCCTTGTCCTTCAGCATTGGCCTTTCTATTCCTTGGATGGTCTTCTCAAGGAAAACTGTTGCCCACACTCTCCTCTCATGGCCTCTTTGTGTAAGGCAGACTCAGAGAGGTACAGTAACATGCCCAAGGTCTCAAAGCAAGGTCTCAAAGGAATGGCAGCCCTGTGATCAGCTCAGGGGTCCTTGGGACCATAGATGTACCAGGAGCCAGTGGCTGGTTCTGAGTGCTGAGGTCAGCCTGCCCTCAGCTACTGGTGCTGGGAGAGGAAGAGATGCTGGCCCATCTCTGAGGCAGTGGGCACTAGCCAGGGGGTCTGGGGAGGACTATGAAGATTTGAAGACCCCTGCACTGAGATCCTTGGAGGCACTGGGGCTCATGGGACTGTGGACAGGGCAACCAGGAGGGGAATTTGAGAGACTGGGCCAAGTTTGGGGTGTTAGACTCAAGAGACAGAGTGGGGCTCAGGGGTGGGGACACAGCTTGGCACCTGGAAAGACAGGAGTTACCTGATCTGAGGAGAACAATGGAAAGCCAGAGGCTCCCTCATCTCACACCTGTGGCTTACAGCATGGATAGCTTGGGCAGTGATGGCCCTGGAAAACAGTTTAACACTCTGTCCTTGGAGGCTGAGGCTGCCCACACAGCCCTCCTTGCTTAACCTGGACAGCAGGCTCTGGGAAGGTGTGGGGTGCAGAGGTGAGGAATACGAGGGTCATGGCAGGCCCTCCCCAAGAGGGGATGCAGAACAGGAGGAGAGGGTGTGGACTCAGGCCTTATGGAACGGCAGCATGAGCCCTGAGGGTGGCGGTGTGTGAGCTGTGGAGAACAGACACTGTAACCAGATGTGGGCTTCCGAAGGCCCCAGGTATAGGGAATTCAATTTTTTGGGCCTTTAGCTGTGGATCTGAGGCCCATGGCACTCTGGGTGTGTGGTCATTCCTTGTTTGTCTACCTGACAAATACTTCGATCTGGTGTTAGCTACTTCACCTGCATTCTCTCCTAATTATCAGGTTGGAAAGTGGGTTAGGATATGAAATGGGACTTTGTGTTGGTTCAGAATTGCTCCCAGCTGAGATTAATAGTTAAATGTCTATATTTGAAAGCAAGCCCACATTGGGCTTAAAGGAAAGAAAGCAAAGTCAGTCCCTCAGCCTCACACACCACCAAAAGTGAACCTCTGTAAGTTAAAGACCTGGAGTGAAAGAGTAAGTACATCTGAGCTGAGAGTTGGCACCTGTGGACAGTGCTACTTCTCTTTGAGGTTGGGTGTAGCCACCCCACCAAATTTGCTGTTCTAGGAGAACTGTGAAGACTGGGGAGACCCCTGGAAGAGGAGATGGCATATCTCTCCATTCCATGGCTCCACAAATCTCAGCACTGTGCCTCAGGACATGGCTCCCAAGCAGGACAATTCTGAAAGTCAGCAGACCCCTTAGAAAGAGTGCCCAGCTTTCACCCTTTCCGGCTCTGGGGCTCTGCTCCTGTTGCCTCCTCCCAGAGGGGACAAATGCAGACCCAGGGTCCCCTCCACGCTGACATTCACTATCTTGGGGCCAGGACTGAAGACCTGGGGGAGCTCCCAGGTCTCTACCAAGTTTGCATTTTTGTTTGTTTTTTAACATTTGTATTTCCATTTAAAAAGTTATTATCAAAAAACAAGAAGAAAAATGCATCATCATCTGATCTCACCTTGATTGTAAGATCTGTTTCTCTCTCTAAATATATACCCTGGCTCATCCTCTTAGCTTTTTCACCTGTGAAATGGGTGACCAGTCTTGGTTCTGTGCAGGGTGGTTGTGAAATTCTGATGGCTCATGTGGGCTGGATGTGAGTGTAGGGCACCCTGTGGAAAGCATGAGGCTGGGCTCCACAGGTTCACTTGCCCACTGGACAGTCCTGGAGTTTGGGGGGGTTGCAGAAGCTATTCTTGATGAGCTCCAGGAACAAAGAGAGAGTCCAGTGACAGGGAAGGACAAAGCCTTCTGCCCAGTGTCCACAAGCCTAAGCCTGGCAATCTCCCCTGAAATACACACACATACATTCACACTGACACACACTCTCACACACATTCACACACATGCTGCCGTCATCAGGGACCTGTGTCTGAAGGGGCAGATGCACTGAGCTACTGGGCATGTGCACTCCTTGCCCTGCTACTTAAAGACTGTGAGTCACCATAACTGTGACACTCTCTTCTCCTTTGGGCTTCACTGGACACAGAGCAGCACCACCCTCAAGCTAGGTCCACGCTAGTTGCAGAAGCAGGCAGCTGGCTGACTACACAGGGGTGTTGAGGATGGAGGAATGTCGAGAGGAGGCTGGACACAGCTAACATCCTGAGCACTCCATGCTCTTGACTTCTCTGTGGGCTCAAGAAAAGACCACCCACTTCAGGATGAACTCTGCTTTGAGGCCAAGAGTCTCATTGGACCCAGCACAGGAGCCCAGCTGTGTGGCCACCCCAGTCTCACCCAGCAGGTGGGACAGCTCCCAGAGCAGCACCTCCGGCCTGGACCAACCTCTGCCCATCAGTCCCACGGTAAGCCTGGAGCAAGCTTCTGCAGGCGCATAGCTTTCCCTCCTCCATTCTGATCCCCATCCTGGGGCCACACAGAGGCTTAGGTAGGTAGATAGAAAAGGCCTGTGCTTTGCTTTGAGACCTTGGGCATGTTACTGTACCTCTCTGAGCCTGCCCTACACAAAGAGGCCATGAGAGGAGAGTGTGGGCAACAGTTTTCCTTGAGGAGACCATCCAAGGAATAGAAAGGCCAATGCTGAAGGACAAGGGGCTAGAATGTCGCAGACCTGTCCTTGGCTGTATCCACACCTTTCTGAAGGTGGTTGGATGCCCCATGGAGCCTTCTGGAAAAGAAGGCATATTCTGTGCTTCTGGATGTGTCCATCCCAGAGTGAGGTATTAGGTGTGCTCTGCTGTCTCCATCATTCTAGCCAGAGCCCCAAGGCCATCCCCACCAACCCCACCATTAAGTGGGGAGGGCTGAGGGTACTCTCAGGACCCTGGGATGCTGGCCTACATCCTGGACAGGATGGGAAGGCCTCTTCTACTTTAGAGGCCAAGGCAGGATAGAGACTATACCACTGCCCCAGAGAGGAGCTGGGGAGGGAGGAGTCTTTACATCTCTTTATATTGTCTTATATCTCCCTGTAGTGACCCTGGGAGGCATAAGCTTTCTTTTCAAAGGGAAATTCTCTCCTCCATCTTGTGCCAGGTCTACCCAGTTATACTCTGGGGGAATATAGCCTTTTCTTTGAGGCTCAGAAGGGGGAAGAACTCCAGAGAGAGGGGCTCTGCCCCACTTGGATACCCCAGAGTTGAGGGGGCCTGGAATATCACTGCTAAATGTCTTGGGCACTTGGAACACGTCCCATATAGCAGAGAGGAACCACCGAAGAGTTGGGCCTTCTTCCCAAGGAAAGGTAGTCATTATAGCCATGTCCCCACTTGCCAGACATGTGTCAGTCTGTCTTACCAGCCTCCAGCAGGTGATCTGAGCCCAATCCTACAAGCCTTATGCCTCTGTGCCATGGTATAGGAGCTTGGGCTCGACTTTAGGGGACCTGCATTTCCATTTGAGCTCAGTCACTTGCTAGCTGTGTGAGCAAGGAACCTTGGCACTGTGAGCTTCAGTTTCCCCACCTGCATTTCTGGGGACTCTAACCCTTTTTTCTCAGGGTTATTTGAAGGTGACAGGATAATGTGATAACATTGCTTCACTGTCTTTCCACAGACTGGGGCTCAGGCTGCTGCCTGGGTCCCCTTCCCCACAGTCGATGTTCCGGACCATGCCCACTACACCCTAGGCACAGTGGTCCTGCTGGTGGGCCTCACGGGAATGCTGGGCAATCTGACAGTCATCTATACCTTTTGCAGGTGCATGGTTGGTGAGGTTGGGGCCTGGGCACTGAGGGTAACCAGCCATGAGGAGACAGGGCAACACATAGGACAGAAATGCTGGTGCTAGCTCTGCCAGGTCACTGTTGAGCTTGGGCAGTGAGGCCAGGGCTAAGCTCAGTGGTCTCAGGCTCAGGCCTCAAACTTTAAGCCCAGGGAAGAGGCCAAAAAGTAGTCCAAGTAGCTCAAATGAGGCATGCCAGTTGGGTCCCAGGTATATCTTCTATGTAGGGTGGCTGTCCTTAGGACACTGGATCTCTGCCCATTCTGCCTTGCTTTAGCTCTCCTCCACCATCACTTGCCCCAGTGGGCATCCTCCTTCTGCCTAAAAGAGCAGTCCAGGCACCAAAGCCCTGAGTCCTCAAGCCCCTCAGCAACTACCTGTTCTTTCCACACCTGCCCTATTTTCAGGCTGAATGGCTGAGACAGGAAGGCAGAGAAGTGGAGCCCTACCTCTATCACCTCTTAGCTGAAATGTCTATGGGCAATTTGTTTATCCTAGTTAAACCCACATGTCTGTCTGCAAAATGGAGCTGTGCTTTATCTCACAGTCAACGTAATGATTAAGTGTGAGTATATGCAGTGCCCAGCAAATCTGTCTGAATCCTGGCTGTACCACTTACTGAGCTTTGTGATCTGGAGCAAACCACATCACAAGTGGGAGGCTCGGTGCTTTTATCTAGAAAATGGGGGAAGTGTAGACGCAAAGAGGGATGGTTACAGGAGACAAGGTTTGTGAAAGGGCCTGCCTTTGGGGCATAGTCATTAACTCCATTGCCCTCAATGGGCAGAGACCCAGTGTCCTAGGGACAGCCACCCTACATAGAGGGTGTGCCTGGGGCTCAATTGGCATGACTCACTTGAGCTATTTGGACTACTTTTTGGCCCCTTCCCTGAGCTTAAAGATTGAGGCTTGGGCCTGAGACCATTTGCCAGCCCTGAGGGTGAGGAATACAGGCACAGGTGTGCTGAGCAGGGTTTAGACCATGACTCTGGAAGAAAAGGGGTGAGGAGGGTGCCTGAGGAAGAAGGCGACACCGTTTGGGCTCATGGGAAGGGGAGCCTAGGGACAAGACACTTGGGATAATCTAGCCTGGAGGAGCTAGAGAAAGGAGGGGTGTGTCCAGGGAGAGAGTATGGGTCATGCCCAAGGTGAGAAGAAGTAATGGCTGACACCCAAACCCAGTTTCTGCTGGACTGAGCAGCAGCTCTAGGAGAGGCATTGCCCTCTGCTTCATTCTGAGTGAACCTCCTTCAAAACACAAGGGTCTCATTTCTCAGACTGTACTGCTGGGCACCAGAACTGTTTGGCTGGTATTTGTTGGGCAGTGGGATGGCCCAGAGGTTCCTGTCTGTATGAGCGCATGTATGCACATATGTGTGCATGGGCATATGTGCACATGTGTGGGCATATGTGCACTATAGTGGAGGGAAGGCACCCAGCAGAAGAACCTTCTGACAGTGTCCGATCCCTACAGGAGCAGAAGCCTCAGGACACCTGCCAACATGTTCATTATCAACCTTGCGATCAGCGACTTCCTCATGTCCTTCACCCAGGCTCCTGTTGTCTTTGCCAGCAGCCTCTCTAAGCGGTGGCTCTTTGGGGAGGCAGGTAGATACTCAGAGCTCCTTTTTGCTGGAAGGGGGAGGAAGATTGTGGCAGGGGATGCCTACTGTGCAGAGTGGCCCAGATGAGGAAGTGATTTCCTCTTCCCTGGCAGAGAGTGGGTAGCTGCCCTCATCCCATGAGTGAGCAACAGGGAGGACTCAGGTTCCAGTCCTGAGGCCTCCACCAGCCTCTGCCAGATGTGGCAAGCAGGCAGGGTGAAGAGGGGCTCAGTCTGCATCTCTTGAGATGTGAGGGCAGGAGCCAAGTACATGGTATCCACAGACCTTCTCTCCCCTGGGGTATCTGTTGGGCTCTATGCTAAGGGCTGAGGTCAGGGAACTGTGTCCACAGGCTGCGAGTTCTATGCCTTCTGTGGGGCTCTCTTTGGCATCACCTCCATGATTACCCTGACGGCCATCGCCCTGGACCGCTTCCTGGTGATCACACGCCCACTGGCCACCATTGGGGTGGTATCCAAGAGGCGAGCAGCGCTTGTCCTGCTGGGAGTCTGGCTCTATGCCCTGGCCTGGAGTCTTCCACCCTTCTTTGGCTGGAGTAAGTGGGCTGCAGGAATCAGGAAAGGGGAGGATAGTCTGGGAGGGGCACGTTCAAGGGAAAGTAGGTAGACTTGGGTTAGCCACCTGGCAGGAGGGGGAGCATAAAACTGCCTGAGCCGCAAGGCTCAGTGGGTATGAGTAGCAGCAGGGAAACTGAAGCTGCATCATCAGAAGATGGCCTGGGCTCCCATCCCTCAACACAGAGGGGAAGACCACATGGTTCCTGGTTGCCAGGAAGAGACACATACATCTGATGCTGAGTTTGCAGTGAGCTACACAGGCAGGGGTTGGGGTATGAGGCCTCATTAGGCAAGAGGGTTAACAGCAAGGCGCCAGCTCTTCTTGGGCAGGGCCAAAAAGCTGGCTGAAGCCTGGGAGAGTAGGACCATGGGGCTCTGGTGAGGTCTTTGCTCCACACTGGCAAGAACGTGCAGCGCTGGGCTTTGCAAGCTATCTCCTGGAATAGGTTTGGAAAGCTCTGCCTCCATATGCCCTGGCTTCCTCACTATACTGGGCTGGGCTGGGGCTGCTGTCAGTATTCCAGGATCCTAGACCCCACATCAAAAATCCCTGCTTGATGAGAAGCCCATGTCAGCACTGCCCAGAACACTGAGAACCTGCCTCCTACTGGCTCCCAGGTGCCTACGTGCCTGAGGGGCTGCTGACTTCCTGCTCCTGGGACTACATGAGCTTCACGCCATCGGTCCGTGCCTACACCATGCTGCTCTTCTGCTTTGTGTTCTTCCTTCCCCTGCTTGTCATCATCTACTGCTACGTCTTCATCTTCAGGGCCATTCGGGAGACAGGCCAGTAAGAGCTGGGCATGGAGGAGGACTAGATGGGAGGGGGGCCATGCCTCTCCATCAGAGCCTCACATCTGCACCCACCCCTGGGGCACTCCTAGCTCCAGATAGGCAAAGACAAGCTGAGCACCTCTGTTTATGGGGTAGGTGCCTAGAAACCAGAACAGCCTGGTGCCTAGAGAAGTCTCAGGAGACAGGGTCTTCTCAAGAAGGGGCCTTTAGGCATGGCAGGAGGCTTGGGGGTGTGGGGCAGAAAAGACACCACAGGTAGAAGAACCGAAGGGGCAGGCCTGGCTGGATGTCCTGGAGAACTTTCTGGGTATGAGGGATGCCTGCACTGGAAGGGATGGCCAACTCCAGAGAGGCTCCCCAACAGTGCCACACTTGGGTGGCACTTATTGCAACCCAAGTGTGGTCAGACCTAGGCTCTGCACCTTTCCTAGGGCTCTCCAGACTTTCGGGTCCTGCGAGGGCCGCAGTGAATTGCCCCGGCAACAGCAGCGGCTGCAGAGCGAGTGGAAAACGGCCAAGATTGTCTTGCTAGTCATCCTTCTCTTTGTTCTCTCCTGGGCCCCCTACTCCACTGTGGCCTTGATGGCCTTTGCTGGGTGAGCGATGGCTAAGGGTCGGGGGGGGGGGGGGGGGGCGAGGGGGAGGGGCATGAAGAGGGGAGGGCTACAGGGGATTGAGGTCGCCTCTTCTTTCTAAGCCCAAACCGAAGCCTGGCCACACAGCCTTCCTCTCTCCTTACAATGAGATTCTCCCCCATAGCTGGGCCTACCTGGTTCCTGGAGGCACTAGGACACGTGTGGGGTGAGCTCTGAGCCACACTGGATTTAGCCTGAGTGCCTGTGAAGGCTACAGGTCTTGCTAGACCCCTTAGGAATACAAGGCTCCCCCTGAGTTCTGGTTCCCTCTTCATCTGGGAACACAGCCAGGGGTTCTGCTCACCTTCTGCCCTCATGGTGAGAGTCTGGGGACTTTGACATTTGCAGCAGTGTGGATGTAAGCCAGACTTCAGAAGCATTTTGGGGCAGAGAGAGCTATTAGTCCTTGGAAGTGTTTGGGTATGAGATCTTCTCCTTGTACAGGAACAATTCCCTCATGGGCCCTCTTGTGAAGTAACTCTGAGAGAGCCAGGGGAGTGTGGACATCTGGGTTTGTGTGTGGTGTGGGAAAAGCTGAGCAGAGGACCAGGGTCAGCAGGGGAGATGAGGGTTTATTGCTGGCAGCACAGGCTCCAAGGGACAGTGAAACCCTCCAAGCTGGTACATCTTTCCCCTAGTCCCCGCCTCAATTGCTCTCTGGGTTCCCACTCACCTCAGATCAGAATTCTTCCTAGCATTGCAGTCCTTCCCATGGGGCTGACACAGCTCAGCTGATTTGGGCCAGGCTGGGTTCTGCCCCTGGCAGGGCCTGGCCTAAAGGAAGAAGATTCCCAAGAGGGCAGGAGGGCCAGCTGTCAGGGAGACCACAGCTTCTCTGTCCTAGGTATGCACATGTCCTGACGCCCTACATGAACTCAGTGCCAGCCGTCATCGCCAAGGCCTCTGCTATCCACAACCCCATCATTTACGCCATCACCCACCCCAAGTACAGGTGCAGCCCTACTTCAGGCCCTACCCCCAGGTCCCCAGTTCCACCCTCGTGGGCATGGAGGACCCAGGCCTGCAAATGGGGGCAGAGGCCACTGTCTTTCCTGTTTCTTGTCTATGATTGGGTGCGGGCTCTAGCAGCTGGAGCAGCCAGATACACTGGGTGGGGTTAGAGGTGGTGTGACCCTTCTGCTGCTCCACTTTCCCAGGAGGCTCAGCTTGGAGGGATATAAGGGCTCCCTGGGCAGTGGCCAATCCTAACTAGGGATTTTTGGAGCTGAGGCAAAGATGGCTGATCAGCAGTGCTTCTCCCTACAAGCACAAGCCCCCAGACAGTGACAACCTGGAAAGACCACACCAGAGAGAGCTCAGCTACACTTCAAGGGCCTTGGCAGAGGCCCAGGGATGGTTCTGACCCAGAGCACTCTCTGCTAATAGAACCCCAGCACACTAGCGTCTCCCACGGGAGTGTTTTCAGTGCTTCTTTTTGCCTGGTGGTGTCAGTAACTCACCACCCCTGCTGAGGCCAGCAGCATGCCTTAACCTATCCAGCTCAGAGGTCTCCATTCACAGAGATGTGGCTTGGGCCAGCCACTTGAAAGCTAGCACCAAGTACCTGGCTGAACCTGCTGTGTTAAGGCTCTCCCTCCATGCCCGCGGCCCCAGCATCTGTTTGTCCACCCCCAGTACCGTCAGTCTGTTGGTCTTCTTCACCTCAGCATCAGTCTGGCCTTCATTATCATTTTTCATGACTTTCAGTGTCTTCCTGTCCATTCCCGTTACCCCATCATCTGTCTGTCTGTCCTCATAACTCCAATGTCTGAAACTCCATATTTCCCCAGTGGCTCTCTGTCCACTCCTATTGGTCTTGTATCAGTCTGTCCATTCATCCCCATCTCCTTGTGTCTGTCTGTCCATCATATTTGCCTTAACAAGATGTGCTGTCCTTGCAGAATGGCCATAGCCCAGCACCTGCCCTGCCTAGGTGTGCTGCTGGGTGTATCGGTCCAGCGCGCTGGCCCATACACCAGCTACCATTTCACCCACCGCTCCACACTGAGCAGCCAGGCCTCGGACCTCAGCTGGATCTCCAGACGGAGGCGCCAGGAGTCCCTGGGCTCTGAAAGTGAGGTGGTAAGAATGCTGGCCCCTGTATGGCTGGCCATCCCTTCCTTAACCAGGCCTCTGGGCAGGACTGCTGTGAGATTTAGGAACCCTTATGACACTGGGATGCTTAGGGCACTGAGGCAGGAAGAACCTCTCCCCACCTCCCCCAAAGCTTTTTCATGCATCATCCTCCCTCACAGGTAGGAGCACTGAGGCCAGAGAAGCAAGGGGTTTGTCCAAGGTCACCCAGTAGCAAGGCCAGGACTGAACATGGGTCTTCCAACTCCAGGCCATCTCTTTTCCATGCTGCCACTATTTTTAGAGCCACAGATTGGATAGACTAGCATTTTTGGTCCCAGATGAGCCTCCTGAGAGACAGACAGGAACTAGCTCAGGGACCCTGGTTCACAGTGTTAAGCCTCCTCCTCTGGGAGCCTCGAAGAGCCCTCTGGATACAGAGGAAGGAGCAGTAGCCCTGGATTCAAGCCTCAGCTCTATTGTCTCTTAACTCTGTGAGCTTGGGCAGGTCACTCACCCTCTGATTGTCTATGTCCTCCTCTGAAACAGCTGCATATAGACTGGCTAGGGTGCCTGCCCTTGGGTAGATACAGACCCCATAGTTGTCAGTCCCTGGAGCTCTCAGCCTGCCAACCTCTCCTTAGAACCTGGAGTTGTGATGCTCCTTGATGTCCCCAGGAGAGCTCCCTGTACCATGGGCTCCTGTCCCCAGCCACACTCAGGTTCCTCCATATTGTGCCTATAGGGCCTTCTGTGGGCCTCACCAAGGGCCTCCACTTAGCCCCTCCTACTGCTTCCATTCCTAGGAGTCTCAGTTGAGGGGCTAAGGGAGGAGCTGTCAGATGTCCCTTCCCTATATTTTGTAACAGAGGTGTAGACCCTCATGAAGACACACCCATCCCACATGCTCTAGAAGGTACGCACATGCACACAGACACACACACACCCTGGCTCATGCACTAAAATTTGTAGGGATTTGGTGACCAGCAACCCTGCAAACAGTGTAATGGGCTTCTCCCTAGTGGATATTGTGGGGAGGGTGGGGAAAGGTCTGGTGCGGGGGGCAGGAGCAAGATGTCAAAATGTCTCACTTTCACCTCACAATGACTCTTCCACCTCCTCCAGGGCTGGACAGACATGGAGGCAGCAGCTATGTGGGAGTCTGCCCAGCAAGTAAGTGGCTGGTTCCCCTGCAGTCAGGGCCTGGAGGATATGGAAGCCAAGGCCCCTCCTAAGCCCCAGAGACATGAAGCAGAGGCTCCCAGGAAGGTGATTGGAGACATGGGGCAAGTAGCCCAGGGAGTGACCAGGAAAAGGGGACTAGTTCTCATGAGTAGGCCCAAATACCCTCTGAGAATTACATCTTCTCTGTACCTCCCCAGGCTTCCTTTGCCCACATGGAGAGTCTGGAGGTCTATGACTCCCAGATGCTCTGAGCAGGCCAAAGTGTGGTCTGAGACCCCACTTAAGAGGGTCTGTGTGTGATTGTAGGTAGCAGGTGGTGGTGGCTGTGCTGCACTATGATAAATGTGTGCATGTGTGCTAGTGTGTGTGACCATGTGCCTGGCACATGCTCTGTCTCACTGTGCCACTACAGAGAGTGGAATTGAGTGCCCCTAACATGTCTGCTCTAAGCTGTGTATGACCAAGGGTGGATGGTGTGTACCTCTGTGTGTGATTGGAGCCTGGACATACCTGTGTGGGGGTGCTGCAGGCTGTGTATGTGCTCACTGCGAATGCCCTGAGATTAGGATGTTACCCAGAATACTTGTGGCTATTAAAAGAAAGCCAGCTGTCAGCCCAACTGCCTATGGAACGGAATGTCGATGGTGATTAGAGAAGGCCATATTCTGGAACACTGGAAATGCCATGCTCAGGCCCCAAGGCTGAGGCTTCCCCTCCCCCTCAGCTGACAGCTCCCCCACCCCTGCCCTTCACTCCTACCTACATAACACCCTCAGCTCCTGGGCTGTCTTGGGTTTCCCTAGCAAGCCCAAGGCCAGAGCACTTTTCTGCTTTTCTTCTTCAAGGCTGCTCCCCTGCATGTCTCAGAGAGGGAGAGCCCTGGGCTACTCCCTACAGTTGGAGCCTCTGCTTCCCCCAGCATCAGTGTTCTAGGGAGCACCACTCCCCTGATGCTCCAGCCCCAGGAGGACTCACACCCCAGCCCTGAGCCCTGGCACTGTGCACAGCCACAGAGGCCAGGACAGAGGCATGGCTGTGCCCCCCCCCAAGCTGGTGGGGCAATGACAAAAAGCACAACGCCTGTCCTGGGGGGAATACTGGGCTGGGGTAAGGTGTTGGGCAGAGAGGGGTAGCACATAAGCAGTCACCTAACATGTGATAAGGACTACCAATGAGGTATCAGTGTACAGACTGCTGAAAGCAGAGGCAAGCCCCCAAGGGCTCCCCAGGGAAGGTGGAGGTAAAGTGGAGATTGCCAGGCTGAGGGAGGGGGGCTGAGAGATCCAGGCTGAGGAAACAGCCTGTGCAAACGCAGTGGAGCCCAGGGGGAGCTCAGTGTCCTGGAACAGAATGTTGCTCTGTGACCTCAGAGGCAGCCAAAGGGACCCTGTGAGCTGGCGGGACATGTGGGAGAAAGGAGACAGGCAGGAGGTGGTGGTAGGAGCCTTGAGAAGACCCACTCAACTGCTGGCCAGAGGGGTCTCCAGACATGACGCTGGGTGTAAGGAGCCCCTTGAGGACTTAGCAGGGGTTCTGATTAGGGCTGGGTCAGCTTTGCAGGGTATCTGGGCCCCTCTGCAGTGGCTGGGGAAGGACAGGTTGAATGGCATGAGCTGCAGGGAGAAAACCAGAGGAAGCAGGTGCTATAGGACAGACCAGAAATGAGGCGTTGAAGGCAGCAGGGGTAGAGGAGACACTGGCATGTGGAAGAGGAAAGAAGGGAAGTGGAGAAAGGGATGGTGAGGTGAAGAGACCTCAGGAGCCAAAGAGCCTAGGATGTCCTAGGGAGATGTCCTACTGGCAGCCTTAGATACTTGTGGCTCCATCTTTCAGGCCACATTGCCTAGAGTCTCAGAAAAGGCCCATCCTCAACCTAGAACACAACCTGGCCCTCCATTCAGCCTCCCTTCACCAGAGAGTCACTGGGAGACTGCTACTGCTGGGCCATTCCTTAGGCTAAACAGATGTGTGTTGTTTGTTTTCCAGACCAAGGTGCTACTGCCCAGCCTGGACTCCAGGATGTAGGGCACCACTGGCTCTTCTTTTCTTCTGGGCACACCCAGCCCTCTCACACACACAGACCCAGGATCACCCCCTGAGCCTGTGGGCTTTGGAAGTGGCCCTGTCACTTGTGGTGTGCTGGATTCATATCCCAAAACACAAAGCTCCTGCCATGCGAAGTGTTCTGCATGCACGTCTCATCTTGGCAGCCTGCACCCCAGGCTCATCCTGAAGAGTGGACCCCAGCCCTCCTGCTTCCTGGAGACACCTACCCCTCTTCAAATGCTATGTGCCATGACTGTCTGAGTGATGACAATGGCGATGGCTACATGGGGCCCTCCAGCTATTTATGAGCTGCCTCTGCACCCGGGCTGGGCATTTTGTTGGCATGGGAAAGCCAGCACTGCATCTCCCTCAGCCAGCAGTTAAAGCTGAACACAGACCTTCATGTACTGGAAACTCTTACTTATCAGTAGCTTCTCTCCGCCGTGCCGTTTCCACTGTGCTCCATACTTTTGTGCACACATACATTTGCAAGCACACTCTCTGCACGTACATATTTGCATGCACACTCGGCACATGTGTGCACACACTGCACCTGTGATTTCTTTCAAATCAGTGGTCTAAGTTTATCCCAGGGCTGTGTGGCTCTGACAAGTATAGGAAAATAAATAATCAGAGGTCTCAGAGAAGCATGGTCTCTTCTTATCTGTTGATGCTGCAATTGGAGAGAAACCTTAGGCCTGCCCTCTGATGCCCACAGCAGTTTCTCTTCCTCCACTTCTCTCTTTTCCCCACCTTGTGACTCTCTTTCCTGAAGCTACCTACCATCTCAAACTGTGGGGGGTAGACTGGAGGAGGAACAAAGACCAGGCTTGCCCCTAGCCCCACTGCCCAATGAGCTGCTGTTACTAAGAAGCAACACCCACCCAGCCTCTAGGTACCAGCTGCTCTCTGGCTGTCTTGGGCCCCCAGGGAAAGCAGATGGGTCGTTGCTGGCCTCCCCCTTTAAGAGCATCCTTTCTACTACCCCTCCCTTTCCCTGACGCAGCATTAGGCATCAAGCGGGTACACAAACCCAGAGAAAGAGCCTGCATCTTCAGGTACAGTCTAGCCCAGTGCTCCCCCTCCTCCCCTTTCTTCTATTTCAGAATTGCATAGGCTTCAGCACCCCGAGTTCTGAACCCCATTACACTTCCTTATCCCACACTGTTCATGCTTCTATGCCCTCTCTAGCTTGGAAAAACAGATCTCTGTAGGAAAGTGGATAAGGAAGGAGTCAGGGATGGACTGAATGGGGCATGGGGGAAGGGCAGGGAATGGTACAGGGGAGGGATGGGTGCTGTAAGCTGCCAGCCTCCTGGGCCAGGCACCAGCAGGGAGAACAGGCTAGGCTACATGCTACAGGGCAAGGAGGTGGTAAAGTGGAGGAGAGAACACAGGTCCCTCCTTGGCTTCTTCCATTTGATAGTTTTGTGATCTTGGGCAAGTTACCAAATGCCACTGTGATGTGGGGACTCCTACCCTGCACGTTGTATGTGCCAGGCCCAAGGCATGAGGTGGGATGCTGGCAGCTGGATAATTACTCATACCCAGGCCTGCACTTAGTCCTTGGGGCCCAGCCCAAGCCAGAGCCTCTGGGAATGCCAGAGAGGAGTTAACCCAGTTGCCTTCCCCAAGCCTCAGTTTCCCCAGCCAGGAGCCACAGTGAGCTTTGATCTATTTCCAGACAACCCAAGGTCTAAGGTATCTTCTGTGGTAAGGCTTCTAAAGGAATCCTGGCCCCAAGACCACACTGGCAGGAGTCTCAAGGGGCCTAGACCCCCTCTCAGAACACACTGTCTCAGGGCTGTGGGCTGAACACACTGAACACACAGCCCCTCCCTGCCCCTTCTGGCCCCATGTTCCAGCAGCTGAGCAAATGGCATTCCCCCCTCCTCCCTGTCCCCTGCCATTCCAGCGCAAAGGGCACAGGAGCCTGGCGTGCCGCACTGGCAGCTGGAGCTTTCCTTACTGCTGTCAAGTTTTCCAGAGCACAAATGAGACACAAGAGCCAGGAGTAACTGCTGGGCCGCCAGAGGGTCTGGACGGTGTGGACCTCCCTCAGACCTGCTTTCAGACCCTGTGCTGAAGGGCACAGGCAGGACCCCAACCTGAGTCTGGGCATTGGTAGGCACCTGTGCCCACTGGGAGCCCATTAGCTGGCTCAAGTCCCATGGGAATTAGCCCAGGCTCCAGTGTGGCCTGAGTCCACTTGCTTTGTTACTTTGGAAAAGTCACTTAACCTCTCTGAGCCTTGGGTCCTGCTGAGGCAACAGCCTCCCAAGATCTGAGGGAATAATGATGTGAAGGGCCTGGAGCTGAGCTTAGCTGTTCTCACAGCTGCTGCTATTATGATGATCGTTTGTATGCTGGAAAACCTTGGGCCAATTACTTGTCTTCTGAGCTGAAGCTCTGTTCAGACCAGCTGGAAGCTCAGCTTGGTCCTAAGACCCATCACGACTCCACACTGGATAAGGTACAGACTTTCGCCAGAGAGCACAGGGCAGCAATACCCCAAGTCACCGGGGAGTGGGTGCAGCTGGGGAGAGAGTGTGTGTCCTGGCTCTCCAGAGGACAGAGAGAGCAAGGAGAGGAGGGAGAGCAGGGAGGCATGAGCATTATCACTGACGTGGCCAGTACCTTATCCTGCCCCCTGGGTGTGGGACACCCCTCCCCAGGGGCTATATTAGCTCTGTGAGTCACGGTGGACCGCCTGGGAGGCCTCAGCGGGCGGGCACAGTGTAAGGTTACAGTCCATTTATGGGCGTAGCAGAGGGCAGATATCAGTGTCGATGGCATTCGTTCCCAGCTATTCTTAGGAGCCTCTCAGGAGCTCCACACAGCCTGACCAGACAGCAAGGGACAGAGCAGGCAAGGCTGGGGGTCGGGGGTCCAGGGCAGGTGCAGAGGCACAGCGCATGCGGGCTGTCTCACTCCCTTTTCTTGTCCACAGAGGCTGCCACTGTCAGCACCAGCATGTCTTACAGCGTGACCCTGACCGGGCCTGGGCCCTGGGGCTTCCGTCTACAGGGCGGCAAGGACTTCAACATGCCGCTTACTATCTCCCGGGTAAGTGTGTGCTGCTCATGGCCTGGTGCCCATAGGGTTTGGTATGTTCAGAGAAGCGTTCGTATGTCCATCCACCTTCCTCAACACTCTTGAAAACCAGAGCACACGGTATCCCCAGTCTGGGGGCTGGCATTGGACCCAACTGGATGTTGCTGGCCATAGGGTCCTGGTCTTGGCCATAGCTGTTTGTCCCCCTGAACTGGCCAGCCTGTTGTAAATGTGAAATGCCATGGGCAAGCAGCAGAGAAGGAAGTGTTAAATTTTCAGGGTAGGCAGGAGAGTGAACAGAGTGTAGCACCTTCCTCAGCTCTTCCTCAGCAAGCCTGGAGCATTTCCCTGATAGTGGGCAACTGCTTTGGGGAGAGAACACTCCTAGCACGGAGAGGGCAGGTAACAGGAGGGTGGATAGGTAGATGGGCAGACTGTTGACCTTGGCTGTCAGGACTCGGGGCTGGATTGGGTTGGTTACTGGGCTCTAACACCCACTCCATCCATTCCAGACCCAAGATAACAGTCCCCTCCTCCCACCTGCTGGTCCTGCCAGGGACCTGGCATTGGCTAGCCTCATGAGGCTGGGCCATCCTCCCTCACCTGCCTAAGCTGCAACCCACTCACCAGCATTGCTTTATCTGCCTGTCTCACATCTTCTTCCCCTCCCCATGCTTATCTGGGAAAACAACCCATGTCCTGCAGTGTCTGTGATCAGGGAATGTCACTGCCTGATGTGGGTGTTACAGAACATTGGAGACTGAGTGACTCTACTGACCTGCTGGGGATACTAAAACCCAGAAAGCAGAGAAATTAGATCTCCTGAAAGGGCTTTGTTTTAACCACTGCTATGTCCCTGAAATCTATAGCAGGGCGTAGAACATAGTAGATGCTCAGGCAACATTTGTCAAGTAAAGGGACTCTCCAACAAGTCCAGCAGAGCTGAGTCTGGAGGTCCTGTGGCCCAGAGAGGACTATGAGATGTGCGAGGGCATAGACAAGCCCTGCCTGATGGGCTAAGGCTGGGGCAGTCCCCAGCAGTGCTAGGTGTGGGCACCAGGGGGCAGGCTGAGGCCCCAGGCTGTCACAGAGGGTGATAAATGGACAGGAATCCATTTGGGTTGCTGCCCACCTAGGGACAGGAAGATAGTTTTTCCTCCAGGGCAGCAGAGACTTACCTTGGCCCTGGGGGGCGGGGGGAGCACATAGTGGGGTAGGGAAGCACTGAGTGGGGAGCCAGGGAAGGTCTGAAAGTTGCTTGGCAGAAGGGGAGGGAAGCCAATACCCCTGCTGGAGGAGCAGTCCTGGTTGTGGAACCTGATGTGGGCAATTGGAGGGACCCCAAGGAGAGTCCCACTCAGGGGTGCTATAGGAAGCTCCTAACAGCCATAGAGGCCACTTTCCTGTGGTGTGGGGCACTGGCCTGGCTCCAGCCCAGAGAAAAAGCCTTAGCTCTCCATCCTTCTCCTGGCGAGCTGGCTCATTCTAACCTGAGTTTGCGCCCCTCCAGACCCACTGCCCTGGAGTCCACAGGGTCCCATACTAAGAGGACAAGAGAATTGTGCACTGATGACACGGTGACACATGGGCATTTGAGCCCAAGTGGAAATCCAACCCCCAGGACCCTGCACAACTTCCCACCTCCATGGTTGCAGGTCTCCTCCCTATATGAGATGGGGCTGCCCACTCTCACTCTCATAAGTTCACTGGCCACCCACACCCACCGGCCCAACTCTGCTCCAGGTCCCTCATCCTCAAGGCTTCCTCCTGGTGCTCCTTGCCCCAGCCCTGAGGGTGGAAATTAGCCTCTCAGTTCAGTGGCACCCAGGATAGCCAGTTACCTCACCCAGGGTCTATGTGTCACCTGGCCTGGCCAGTCCGGGGCTTAATTGCAGCACAGAGGCTTTAAGCTAGACAGCAGGAAGAATGTCTTCACTGTAGGGAGGGCGTGTATTGGGATGTACTGGAGCTGATGACTAGGAGGAACTTTTAAAAATAGAACCTGCAGCTCTGGCAAGGCATCTGGGGATGGACACAATGGCCTCTGCTTCCTACGGGGGGCATGCTCCAAATTACCAAGGCCATGCAGCAAGCTGGATTGGGCACTGGACCGCCCCAGGGCTTGGTCTACCTTTACAAACTGCTCTGCTGGGCCACTGATGCTCTGCATTGGGCATCCCAGGCTCAGTGGTACAGGCCAGGCCCTGAAACCCTGAGCCCTGTCATCTTCACAGGGCTGTGGTTTTTCCTGCTGTGGCTCCCCAGCCCTTTTTGTACCAGTAACTTCTCTCTCAAGGGGAGACAGGGCCAGAGCTTTCTGGAGAGACCCTACTCCTGCTCCAGTTGTGATTCACTTCCCACAGGGGCCAGTGGTTGTTCAGGTGACTAGTAACATATTGCAGAGGGGGCATTCACAGAGGCCGGGGCCTGCTCATTCTCAGCAGTGGCCACCCCCACCCCTCCGGCACTGCAGTCCTCAGAGGGTGGTCAACCAGGCAGGGCTTCAGAGCCAGGCAAACTGAGTCTCAAATTTGCACAGGAGCTCCTGTGGTAATTCCTAGCTCACAAGCCTGTTCCTTCACCCCTCTAGCTAGGGACCAGTAGAAAAGCATGGAGTAGGGCCTGTCACCTATCAGTTGCAGGTGCAGGCTGTAGCTTCCCCTGTAAGAAGGTGGCTACCAGCCACCTGCAGGCTGGGTGGTAGCTCTGTCCCCACCTCATTCTGTCCACAGGCCCCACAGTAGCAACCTTGGGGCAGCAGCATCCCTTCAAGCCCTCCTTTCAGTGGGTCTCAGACTGAGGACCCACAGAGAACAGGGTTCAGGAGGGAGACTCAGAGGGTGGAGGGGAAATGCCTTTCTTTATCCCAGACAGGTGCAGCTGCGCTTGCAACATGAGCTGACCTCTCACCCCACCCTCTCCCAATCCCAGCCAGTTCTCCAGGAAGTGGGGGAGGGGTGGGAGAAGCTACAAAGACCCATCCCCCACCCCGATCCCAGCCACTAGGTCAGAGGCTGGGGCCGAGGTCCACAGTCAGGGCCTTGCCCCTTGGTGCATGCTATGGTCCTCAGCTTTAGGGAAGAGGTGGGTGCTTTTGTTTTGTTCTGTTACTCACAGGTATATCATCTTAGAAAAGTCAGTTCACCAGCTCAGCCTGTTTTCCTGTCTGTGAAATGAGGATAGTGTCTTGTGAGAGGGCTTTCTAACATGCACTCATGAAAACACTTTATACCTGCTCTTCCTCAGGTACTGGTTATCAGAATTGGGGGGGTTCTCAGCTTGGAGTGGGGTCTGTCTCTCTGCTCTACCCATCAGCCTAGAAGGCATGCCTGGGTACCAGCCTTGAAGACCACCAGTTACTTTGCAGTTTGCATTTCCAGTATTCGTCAGACTATCCCAGCTACAATGGGGACGCTAAGGACAGAGGGTCCCTGGGGAGGGGGAAGGCCAAGACTATTCTAGGGCAACTGTGCCCGCAATTCCTGGAATTCTGAGGCTGCTGGTGTTGTTTCTTGGGCAGCGCCTCAAAGTGCTGACAGCTCATGCTGTTTATAGCCTCTAAGGTCAGGCAAGCCTCTGGAGGGCTCCGGTGGAGCTGCCGGGCCCCACCCACCCCCTGCCCCCTGCCCCACCCAGCACGTGAACAAATGGGAAAGAACTGACAGAGACCCACAGCTGGAGAGTGAATTCTTAGAGGTCTGCCAGCCAGGCCATCTCCTGGCATGCTCCTCTTCCCTGATGTTCAGAGCTGTCTCTGACCCTGTGAGGGCTCTGAAGGAAGTGGGCATGAGGCTGTCTGTGTCCTAGAGAACAGAACCTCCAAGGCCTTGGGCCAGGACACAGGACACAGCAACTTCATGGGCTGCCCCCAGGCTCCTCAGACTAAGGGGTGGGGCGGGTAGCGATCTTGGGGAGGCTTCCTGAGGAAGGTCAGCTGGGCCCTGCTGAGGCAACCCTCGAGACTGGGAGATGTCTCCTCAGTTCCCTGAGTCTCTGTCCCTCTCTACACAGTCCCCTCTCATCTGGGGGAGGTCATTGCAAAGGCTTTTTTTGGAACCATGTTCCACCTCTACCCAGGAACCATCTTAAGAGGCATGAAGGGACTTTGCCGTGTCCCAGTACTCTCTGGGGCCCACTGTGAGTGATGTGCCCACTGGAGCATTCTATAGGTGACATCTCGGATGCAGAAGATGTGGGATTGGACCAGAAGAGAAGAGAAAGACTCAGAAGGCCAGGGAAAGGTATGGGTATAGTCAGCTAGAGAGGAAGTGAGCCCTGGCTTTGGGCACAGAGAGGTCATTGGAGTGTGTGGAGTGGTAGGGGCCAGAGCCAGATGGCTGGGTGTGAGAGGGATGGGAGACAGTAGAGGCAGGACCTGCTGGTCAGTTCTTGAAGAAGCCTGGAGGTGAAGAAAGGGAGCAAAACATGACAGGAGCCGCTGGAGCAGGTAAGATAAAGGAGGGAGAGGCTTTATTATCATTATTTTTAGAAACTGGTTTCTTAGAGCAGATTTAGGTTCACAGCAAAATTGAGAGGAGGGTACAGAGATTTTCCATATACCTCTTGCCCCTGTATGTACAGCCTCCTGCATCATCAACACCCCTGCCAGAGGGGTGCATTTCTTACAATCAGTGAACCTACATTGACACATTGTTATCACCCAGAGTTCATAGTTGACATTAGGGCTTGCTCATGTTCTCCCACATTCTATTGGTTTGGACAAATACATAATGACATATATTCACCATTATAGTATATCTAGAGTATTTTCATTGCCCTGAAGATCCTCTGTGCAGGGAGAGACGTTTTGAGCACAGATAAGACTCTGGCTTGTTTATTGGCCATGATAGGGTTGGAAGCAGGGCCATGGGGAGACAGCAGTTTCCAGTGAGAGAGTAAAGGATGAGCAAGGACCCAGAGGAGTCCAGATGGGACTCTAGCAGGACATGGCACAACAGTAATTTAATCACACAATGTTAAATGCACTTAGGACTCCACAGGAAATCCCCTGGGTTGGTCAGCCTGGAAGGGTGGGGGTTGGTCAGCCTGGAAGGGTGGGAGGAGATGCTGGAAGCTACACCATCCCCCATCACATCTACATTGGCAAATATAGGGTGTAAGGAAGGCTGGGGCCTGTCTGGTTTTGAGCACTGGGAGGATGGGAACTTCTGCAGGGAGCCCAGCTGCCCTCCTGGCTGCCAGCTGCCTGGGAACTAGGGAAATAGGAACCGATGGCATGGATGCCCCTGAGCCCCAGCCAGCATCTTGCTTCCTGGGAACCTGGACAAAACTTCTCTCCCCTCCAGCTAATGCTCAGGCCCCTTTAGGGACAGCATGCTGGCTCATGACTGGTTGGTCAGGGCAGTCTCTTGCTCCCCAGCTCTGCCAGCTCTGGGTCTTGTTTCTCTTGGAGCCAGGGATGCAGCCTCCCAGCCTCAGACCCTCTGGAACCTCCAGAGGGAAGGAGCGGTGGGGGGCAGCACCTATGTCTCCTCAGTTGGGAGCCTCCTTGAAACCCTTTCAGCTCTAACCCCTCTTATATAATACCTTATTTAATAATGTAATGCTCACAGCAATCCTAGGAGAAAGGTGGCATTTCTCTCCATACACAGAGGGCACGGAGGCTGGCACTGCAACCTCAGGTCTGGCCCAGACCAAAGTCCACTCTCTTCCCTTTGCTGCCTCCTCTGCAGCCACCTGCAGGTGAGTGGAGCCACAGCTGCTCCCTGGCACCTGTTATCCCTCTGCCCCCTTTGGAGTGCCTTAAGACCATGGCTCAGCCAGGTGAAAGGACTGCTGGGGGCCAGGTGGCAATTTTGGCCCCCAAACATTTTGAGCCCATCCTAGGAAGCCTTGGAGACAAGACTCAGGCCTGGAGCTCTGCCCAGGGCTGGTTTCCCAGCTGAGAGGTGGCTGGTGACTGCAGAAGACTGAAAAGTGAAGTGGGAACGAAACAACTATTATGAAGAGTCCTTCAAATGCTTAAAAGGGGAAAGGCTAAAGAAAAAGAAAATCTCCAAGGATATAGCTGCTTTGGGTCCTTCCTGGGATGAAGAAAGCAGAGAGGGATACAGTCTGACAGATCCATGGTTACATCATGTTTGGACTGCACCCTTCACTGCCCTGAGCTCTGGGTAAGCGTCCAAGGGTGGCCTCACCCATCTGTGAGGCACACTACTCCTGCAGTGGGGGGAGGGGATCTGATGACCCTGGGCCGTGCTGGAGGTCCCTGCCACCATCTCTAAGAAAAGCTGGTTAGAACTAGAAGAACACCTCCCTACAAGAGGATAACAGCCCAAGGTTTGTTGGGTCCTGCTCAGGGCAGCCAAAGGCCAGGCCAGCTGAGCCCTGATGGGCATAGACAGGTGCAGGGAGAGAGGTGCCAGGGGCAGGCAGGAGCCAGCTGGGCAGCTTCCCTCAGAGGAGTCTGGCTACTGACCAGGCCCCAGGGAGGCTGAGCTCTACCCTGGGAATAGGGATCACTCCAGTCTGTACCTGAGGATGAGGGGGAAGCAAGGCAGGGCCTGGCCAGGGGAAGGTGGGAGACACAGTAAGAGTTTGGAGTGCAGCATCTCCAACGAGAGGACATTCCAGATTCGACACCTCCTGACCCCCGCCTTTGCCCAAGCTGATCTGGCCCCAGCCTCTCTTGGATGTCATTCTGGCGTCCTTGCTTACACTGTCACATATGACCTTCTGGACATGACTCTGCTCCTGTCTGGGAGCTATCATGTCTGTAGGCAGCTGGCCTGCCCTTCTGTCTGGGGCCTGTGCTGCCAGTCTCTACCCTCCTTACCTGGGGTCTCTCTGCTGCAGGGTGATGGCCCCTTCTCTGGGGTCAGTTAAAAGTCCCTGGGGAGCCCTTGTGTGGGGGAGTCAGTGGCGGGGAGTCCATTAGGAGGGCAGTGGCATTGCTCACTTCATCCTGAAAGGAAGAATACTGGTGCCCTCTACTTTCTCTGAAGTGCTTCCAAACTAAGATGGATTGGTGGATGGAGAAAGGGACAGATTTGTGATGCAGCAAGTTGAGGGAAATGTTACAGTAGAACCTCAGTGGTGGGTATTTGCGTGTTCACTGTAAAATTCTCTCCACTTTTTGTACACTTGATGACGTCTATAATAAAATGCAAGGGAGAGTGCAGGCTGGCATGGGAAGCCAGGTGTAGGGAAAGGACAGGCCTGGCCAAGCAGTTCCCTTGCCCTTAGGAGTCCCCTCTTAGTCTACAAAGCATTTGGTTTCTCTTTGTTGTTGCTTTCCACCCATTGTTTAATGCCTTACATTGAAAATAACAATACATTCCTGTCATTAGTAGAGGTTCCCTGTGGCCTTGGATTTGGGGAGAATGGTGTGTATTTTGGGGAGGCCTGAATAGTTAGTTCTCAGATGCCCCTGTGGGAGTGGGGGCAGCATGCTGGATTCTACAAACAGTGGCTACCTGGTAACCTAGGGGTTTGTTTCTCTCCTGTCCTTGTCTGTCGCAGCAGATTCAGGGGTGGGGAGGCTGCTCTGGGCGAAGGTGGCCAGGGTTTAAGTACATAGCACAGCCACTGGGGCTGAGGCAGGTCGAAGGCAATCAGAGAGGGTTCTCCCTGTGTTGCTGTTATCACTGGGTCATCACACTTGGTTCCTGGGCCCACCCTGTAAAAGGCGAAAGATGTGTACAATCTGAAGAGAAACCAGAGTATCCACCCTGTAGAGCACATCTGAGAACAGGCTGGTGACGGCAAGGGCTCTAGTTCAGCTGAGAGCTCCCTGTAAGGGGTGTGGCAGGAGGCTTCCATCAGGTCTGGGAGCCCAGGGCCTGGCCAGAGGCCCTCTCAGGCTTGACACCCAAGACATAGGACTGTCCCCAGGTCCTCTCTGGGCTCCTTCTAGGATGGTCCCCAGGCCTTGGCCAGAAAATAACTCTGCCAGCATTAGGATCTGCCTTGTCCCTGGGGTGTAGCCAGGAAGGTGACTGGGATGTGCCCAGAGAAGCCAGGAGGACTGGCTGGTGGGCAGCTGAGGAGGAAAAGCCAAGGAACTCCTCCAGAGGCTCCTCTTTCCTGTGGTGTCATCGGGGGTAGGGCCTGCATGACATTCTGCATGGTGTCACAGGGGGCCTTCCACATGATATCATGTGGGTCAGGAATACCATCATGTGGTATTCCTCATGATGTCATAGGAATGGAGCAGAGTCGCTGGGACATTTCACGAGACATCTGTAGAAGTGGGGCTTCATCACATTCCATGGAATGTCATTAGGAACAGGCCATCAAGCTATTTTCAGTGATGTCATGAGGCCTTCCAGAATTTTGCATTTCATGTGATATCACTGCAGGAGGCGTCTCCACAGCATTCAGGGTGCTATTACTGGGAGCCAGGTCTGCAGAATCTGGCATTGTACATGATATTATTGGAAGTGGAATCTGAATCATCATGAGATCCCAAGTAATGTTCCTGGGGGTGTGTGGCCTTCCTGACATTGCAAGGGGTGTTCCAGGATGGAGCAAACCTGGCATTCTATGTGATCAATCACACTGGGGGTGGGGTCCCCAGACTCTAACAATCTGTGATGGCATTAGGGTGCAGGGTTTGGGAACTGGCCCCCACTTCTATTCCTCCCCAGGTCCCAGCCTTGCTCACCCAGGCAGGATTGGCAGCACCCCAGCCTGCTGCTGCACCCTGCCATGGTGGCACTAGGCGCTAACACTAGGATGCTTTGTGAGGGGGCATTTGTCCTAACTGCTGATCTGGCAGCATCTCTGTGGTGGTGTTAAGGCTTAGCCCCTGCATATTCCCTCTCTCCTGGAGCCTGGGATGTGCTTCATGGATTTTTAGGGTGCAAGTGTTACAGTGAGCAAACTGTTGTAAAAAACAGGCCCCAAATCTCAATGGCTTAGTGCAACGAAAGTTCATTTCTCACTCATGCAACATTCGATGCAATGCTCCTTAGTCATTCTCTGCCAAGTAGCAACTCTAGGATCCAGGTCCCTTCTGCTAGTGGCTTCATTCTCCTCTGGGTCCTCTGCATCCAGTTAGCCAACAAGGAGAGAGAGTGCAGGATGGCAAGGATAGCTGCTTCAGACAGGCCTGGAAGTGGTATGCACTGCCTCCATTCACACCCCACCAGCCAGAGCTAGTCTTACAGCCATACTTGGATACAAAGCACTAGGAAATGTGGTGGCTGTGTGCCAGCAAGAGGAATGAGGTTTGATGAGCAGTGGGTGCTAGCCACAGTGAAGAAGACAAAATGTCAGGCCTCTACTGGATGATCTTGGGTGACTCTTCCTTGAGGACTGGCCCATCCTCCTTATGCTCATCTCCCCATCTGCCATCCTCTCAGATCACACCAGGCAGCAAGGCGGCCCAGTCCCAGCTCAGCCAGGGTGACCTCGTGGTAGCCATTGACGGCGTCAACACAGACACCATGACCCACCTAGAGGCCCAGAACAAGATCAAGTCCGCCAGCTACAACCTGAGTCTCACACTGCAGAAGTAGGTGGGAGCTCTCCAGAGCAGGGGGGAGGCTGGGATGTGGGCACTAAGCACCTGAGAGATGGGCTGTCCAGCAGCAGTTGTGTGGGTCCAGCCCTGTGCTACAAGGCCTTGCCCTGCAGTAAGGACAGCCCCTAGACCAGAGGAAGGACCAGGCCCAAGTCATTGTTAAGCACCTGCCACATCTGTGCTTCACTTTACAGACAGGGCTGAGAGGGTGGGTCTAAGGCTGCCAGTGTGGCTGTCAGGCCCAGAAGCCAGGGTCTTCCCTGGTTTCTCTTTGCCCAAGCAGTCTCCCAGGGACCTTGCAGAGGCCCGTGGCTACAAAGTACCCCAGGTCCATGACTTCTCCCTCCTGGTTAGACCCAGTGGTTTCCTGGAGACTCCCAGCCTGCGGGGTGGACAGTGGGCCCTGGGCTCTCTGACCTCGCTCCCTAGTACTCCATTGCTCTCCCCTGGCCAGCTCTGCCCAGGCTAAGCTCTAAGCTCCTGGCCCCAGGCATGACTGTCTTCACTTAGTCTCATTTCCGGTTCTTCCAGGTCAAAGCGACCTGCTCCCATCTCCATGGCAACACCCCCGATCCAGTCCCCTCTGCCAGTGATCCCCCACCAGAAGGTAGGTACTGACGGCTGATGGCAGACTCCACTCTCAGGCACAGTTCTTGGGGTGCAGCCCCAGGTCTTCCTGCCTGACCCTTGGCTGGCCCACCTGGGGCAAGGCAAGGAATCAGCCCTGCCCCAGCATTGCCCTGCTGTAGCTGATCCTGGGGAGTTGGGTAGGCCTTGGGGAGAAGTGTTCAAGCCCCCATGAAATACTGAGTGTGAAGTGCCTGCCTGGGTGCTACCTGCCAGAACCTCAAGCTCACACAATACCAGTCTAGGCAGCAGTGTTCTCAGAAGAGGGAGCATCCTCTCAGCCAGGTGAGACAAGGGTCCAGAAGACTCTGACCCTCATCTTCCTGAGGCACTGGGGAGGGGGCACTGTGGCATGAAAGTGGAAGCCCTAACTTGACCTAGTCACCCCAGGAGGAGCTCCCAGGAGTGGAGGGGCCTGCTGTCCCTTGGGGTTTCTCCTCTGACCTAGGCTTTCTCCCTCTGATTTCCATTCCTTCTCCCAATTGCACACCCATATAGCCCAATCAGAAATGCTGGTGGTGGCCAAGGGGCAGACACAGGAGAGAAGGTGGAGCCCTGGCCACAGACCTCACCCCTGTGCCTCAGGCCCCTTTCTAGCTTCCTCTAAGCAGCTCAACCCTGTGGGCCCAATGCATTGGAGGCCCACCCTATCACTCCAAAAAGGGCCCATTCCCCACCCCTCCCTGCACGATCTTATACTGACCCTGTCTCTTCAGTGAGGCAGAGTATGCAAGGGACAGGCAGAGGGGAGGGAAAGAGGCTGACATGGGGCTGGAGTGGTTGACAAATTGGGGAATTAGGCAAAAGGCTACTTGGGAGAAGTTGCAGAGGGGAACAAAAGGAACAAAATGTCGGCCCCCTAGTTCCTCAGTTTCCCCTCCATTCTGTCTGTCCATTACCAGCTGGAAGGCCCCCTCTAACTGGCCACATGGGGGCATCTCAGTGTGGGGTCAGTAGAACAGGAGGCTGGCTGAGCCACCAGGGGCCCCCACTCAGGGAAAGGGGAACAGACATGGAATGGAGTTGGGTCTCCCCACTCCCTGACACCCACAGCCCCCTTGTCCCAGGCCTTTTCCCTAACCCTTTGGGCAGGCTGGCTTGGCTTGGCTTTCTGAGTGGGGCTTTGCATTTTGTCCAGGTGGATGCCAACATTGGGGCCAGGAGCTGTGTGCCTCTTTTGCTCTTCCTGACAAAACTCTTCCCTTTCAGGTGCCTGTCTGGCCCCTCTTGAGCTCAGAGCGCAGGCTGCAAGCTGCAGGGCTCTCACACTAACACTTCTGTTTCAGGTCCACACAGAAGCACTGGGATGCATGTGGACTCTAACTGCTCTCTTCTCTCTCCCCTGCATGGCGGCTACCCTGTGCCAGGACCCTGCTCTGGACACGAACAGCAGCCTGGTGGAGCCCAGCCCCAACCCCGAGGCGAGGGCCGGCCCGGGCACCCCGGAGGTCAGGCAGACCTTTAGCTCCTCCTTCTCCCAGACCTCCATCTTCTCCTCACACATGGAGGCGTCTGACCCCGGCCCTCCACAGGGCAGCCCCGGGGCCAAGACCAGCCTGGAGCAGGCCCTGGACTCACTCAGCCCAAAAGTGCCACTGGGCTCGAGCCAGCCAAGGCAGTATAACAACCCCATTGGCCTGTACTCGGCAGAGACCCTGAGGGAGATGGCTCAGGTGTATCAGATGAGCCTCCGAGGGAAGGCCTCAGGTGCTGGACTCCTAGGAGGGTAGGTAATGGGCACATGGCTCTCTGCTGGTGGTCTGGGGCCACCTGGGTCCTTGGTGCTCAGTAGAGGCCTGGTCAGGTGGTCAGAGTGAGGGGCTGACCTTAAGTTGCCAGCCCCAGCCCCAGCCCCATGAGATAGCGTGGGCTGAGAGCCATGAAAGCAATGATCCTACTGACACTTGTCATGCGCTGGCGCATCATTGTTTTACACAACTACACTGGGATGATGTGTCAGATTTTGCACAGGGGAAATTGAAGCTTAGAGAAAGTTAAGTCAAGGTCCAGCTGTCAGGCCACTAAATGGCTGAAATGGGCCTGAATGCAGAAGACTCTGATACCTAAAACTATTACACCAGGACACCACCTACCCCCCCTCCCCCAACACACACATACAGAGGACAAAGTCTGCTGCCTGCAGGATCTCTGGGGCAAGGGGACAGTCTGGTCCACACCCCTCTGGGAGCTTTGAGACAGGAGCAAGGAAGAGTTAAAAAGGTGTAAAGGCACTTTCTCTAAGGCTGTCTGGAGGAGGAAGCATTTAAGCTGAGTTCAGAGAGACTTTACAACTGTGTGAAGGGAGTGGGCTTACAGGACTGAGCCTGGCTGAGGTGGGGCAGCAAGGAAGCAGGACCCCAAGGAGAAAGGGGCTGTGCAGAGCAGCAGCCCAGCCCCTGCCCCTTGAAGGCTAGCTGATAGAACTCTGTGAGCACAGGAGTTAAAAGAAAAACATCTAGAGCCACTTGGCATCATGGAGGGGCTGAGGAGAAAAAGACCCCAAGCAGAGTGTGTATTAGTTTCTAAGTCCTTTAAGCTTGTTGTCTCATTTTAATGTCTCCCATGGCCCCCTGAAATTGGTATAATTACCTCTAATAATTGTGTGTTAGAAGCAGAACAGGCTGAGGCAAGGCAATATGGTCCAGTGGTTAAGGGAATGTGGACATGAAACTGTCCATATCTCAGTCAAGGCACTATGGTCCAGTAGTAAGGGGTACACGAGCATGAAACTGTCCATTACTGGGAAGACTGAAGGAGACAACATGTGCACAGCACTGAGCTGTTTTGGCACACTCAGTATGTGCTACCTGTCATCATTGACTGGAGTCACACAGCTGGTACACTAATGAGGCAGAATCGAACCCTGCGTCAGTCTGACCCAAGTCCACGCCATGCCACAGAAGGTGCCTGTGCCCCACCAGTTCACTGCTCCCCACCTCCTCTAGATCCCCAGCTTTTTCTCAGATCCTGAGTGAAACTGGCCTCGGGCACTCCATAGTCTGAGCACCCTGGCTTCCTTGGACCACGGTGGCAGAGCTATATACCACCAGTTTTTTTCAGCAAGGAGCTTCTACCAGAAAACTCAGGAAATAGCAGAGTAGAAATGGCCTCCCTCTCTGCCTTGGATGGGTAGGTAGCTCTTCCTGGCTACCCTGGGACTAGCCCCTGGGACCCCCAATGAGGCTCACCTGGGGTGAGGGTATTGTTTCCTCCTTACTGAGCCCTCAGTCTGGTCTGGGCACCTCCTAAGAGTCCTTGTAGTCCATGTGCTTTAAATAACACATCTCTCTCAGCAACTTCAGAGATTGGCATCTTTCCCCCCCATTTTAAGTCTGGGAAATAGAAGCCCAGAAAGAATGAGTAATTTGCCCAAGGTCACACAGCTAATGAGTAGCAGATAGGACTAACCCCAGGTCAACCTGACTCCTCCCTGTATGGATACAGGGACCCACCTACCTGCCCCTTGAAGTGAAGGGCTTACCACATCCCTGCTTCCCATGACTCCCAAGGTACCTTCCCATTGGCACAGGCACTTCTCAGAAACCTGACAAATGTCATAGTATTACTTGATGCTCAGAACATCAGGGTCCAACAGGTTCCTCCAAGCAAAGATGGGTTAGGGGAGGGAGTGCTTCATCCAAAAGAAGACTGGTGCTGCTGTCCCCAGACAATGCCACAGGAAGGGTGGAGCCTCTGACCTGGGCCAGTCTGGGCAGCCTCTGCTGGGCTGAGGCACTGCCTTCATTCAGTGCCTAACTGCTTGAAGTCCATCCACCAGACACTTAACCTACTCCGAGGGCTTTGCTCTTAGGATTGCGTTTAGTCTGCACAACCCATCTGTGCAGTAGGCACTGCCATCTCAATTTTATGAATGAGGAGATGGAGGTTGTGACAGGTGGGTAACTGCCCAGAGTCACAGCACTAGGGAGAAGCAGGGTCAGGATTTTAACTCTGTCCTGTCCAACTTTAAAAGGAAGTTCCCCTACTCTCTCTCTTTCTCTGAGCAGTTTGCAGTATTTCCTTGGCAGTTTCTACCCTGGGAGGCATGGAGGAAAACAAATGGGGTACAGGGACAAAGGGCCTGGACATCCCTGTAGCCCCCTTCTCCTTATCTTCTCTGGGGCTGGGACTGAAGAGCAGAGTCTACAAGGGCCCCTGGGCAGACCTTACAGGCTTGGGTCATCTTTCCCAAGACCTGGGTGTTGCCTCCTCTCTGAATTATATCTGACAGGCATTGCAGCCTCCAGGTCTGCAGGTGGAAGCTAAGCAGGGAGCGGGGAGATAGAGGGGTTGGGAGGGTAGGTTGGGGGGCAGCAATCAATGCCAAAGAAGGAGCTAGCTGCCCAGTCACTGCTCTTTGCAGGGGGCATGGCTGGTCAGGGCAAGAGCTGACCCTGCAGCTGTCGGCACTGGCCAAAAATGGAGAAGGAATGGAAGATCTGTGCTGCCCCTTTCCTAATATAGCTCCACTTGCAGCTATTTTGAGACTGGAAGGACAGACGAAAATTTACCAGCTCTAAGACAGGGGCCTGGGGCTGAGCAGGGCCACAGTGAGGCTGCCTGGGTTCAGATACCCCTAGCTTTAGCCTAATTTCTCAGGGTCTTGGCCAAAGGATGACCACGGCCTGGCTAGCTGGGTCCCAGGCTTCCCCATCAGAGTCCATGGTGGTCATATCTGGAAAGGTAGCAGAGTTTGAGGCAAGGACGCTGCCTGCACTCTTCTACAAAACCCTCATCCCTCCCCCCTCCCACCCGGGTTTCTGACAGAGCCATAGATACTGCCAGGATCTGCTGGGCCAAGGAATTGCATCTAAAGAGATGTGATGCAGGCAATATCTCCACCAAGGACATGATGCTCCAGAAGGCTCATTCAGAGAAGAGTGATGGTGGGATCCCTCTTGTAGTGTTGCAGATGGGCTGCAGATGGCTGGGGGCTTTCCTGCAATAAGCTATGGACCCCTAATTCTGAGCCTCCTTGCTCCTCCATCCTGCCTTGTTGTCTGTGCACATGACCTGCCCCTAACTCTGAGAGGGAGAGCAGGTACTGGGGCTGTGGGTAACCCCACCACCCATACACCCCAGCACCACTGCAACTCTTCCTCAGGGAGCAGAACCCCCAGAGCTGCCCCCATTAAACAAGGGGAAGTTCAGAGCTGCTGTCAGGACAGGAGGTACCTAGGCCCTTGGCAGCCACAGCTGGCTTGCTTCTTTCCCAGGGTCTGCAACCAGGTTGTATGGGGGGAACCAATGTATGTGAGTGCCCTTAAAGGTGGACAAGAAAACCTGGCAAGGTACTAGGGACCTACCGAGGAAAAAACACTGCTGTAGGCATCTCTTACTCAAATCAAGAGGCCATGACCCAACTCTGAGCTTTTCCTCTCCTTACTCTGCACTCTCCTTACCCAGAGCCAGTCTGGGCTGGCTCTGCCTCCACAATGGCCATTCTGAGTATGGTCCCAGAGCTCAAACACCTTGGTAGGAGCCTCACTCTGATAGCCCTCTCTTCTTTGCTCTTTCTCTCCTCCCCAGGTGGTAGCCAACTCTCCAGCCAAGTTAGTATCGAAGGAAAGCATGTGTGTGGCCTTGCGTGCATATCCCAGCATGCGTCCGTGTCTGTCTGTCTCGACAGCGTGTGCGTGCTTGTGTCAGCATGCATATGTGCGTGTGCATGAGTGAGAGGGGGTTTATTCATCCCTGAGTGAGCCTGCATGTGTGTGAAGCTGAGAGTATGGAATGAAGGTGAAGGGGAAGGGTGCTCGGGCTCCTCCAATACCCCCTGAGACTTGAGAAATTCAGTTTTCAATTTCCTGCTGCTGCTGGCTCTGGGGGGTGGTGGGTGGAGTGCCTCACTGACGCTGGGTTCTTTGTGAGCCTGAAGATATCTCTGTCCTGGTGGAACCCCTCTGAAGGGCTGCCCCTGACCATGCCTTTGCCTGGAAAGCACACCTCCCTGTTGGACAGGAAGCCCTGATGGGTAGAGACTGGTGGCCACACAGCAAGTTGGAAGAAGCATGTGCACTGAAGCATCTGGAGGAGCAGAACCCCCAGCGACCACAGGAGTGGCCAGCAGAATGAGGCCCTCCATAGAAGAACCAAGCTCAGAATCTCCATGGTTGCCCAGTGGGGCTGTTTTTCACCTTTCGTGCGTCCTGAACTCTGCTTGGGCTGCTGCTTCCTGATACGCTGGCCCAGCTCCTGTCCCCTACTTCCTAACCCCCGCCCTCAACCCCTTTTCCTCTCTGCTTCCCTGCTGGTGTGGTGAGAGAGCATCCAATGCCTGGCGCCCCCTGCTGACCTTGGGCCACGGCTCAGGCTGAGCCAGGAGGCCTCCAGGGATCTGGAAAAGCCCTGATGGGCAAGAAACACCTCCTGCAGAGGGCTTTGGGGAGGGTGCGGAGGATTTTCCAGACCAGACCCAGCCCACCTACAGTCGGAGGATTTGGGCCGACTTCCTGGGATCAGACTTTGGGAGATCTCTCTTGACACCCTCCACCACCAGCCCTCATTGGGACCTCCCATGTAACGCCACCTGTTGCCCTTTTCTCCTTCCACCTCCCTCTTGCTCCCCCTGCTCCCCTTCCCCAGTGCTGACTACCAGGAACGCTTCAACCCCAATGCCCTGAAGGACTCGGCCCTGTCCACCCACAAACCCATCGAGGTGAAAGGGCTGGGCGGCAAGGCCACCATCATCCATGCGCAGTACAACACCCCCATCAGCATGTACTCCCAGGACGCCATCATGGATGCCATCGCCGGGCAGGCCCAGGCCCAGGGCAGTGACTTCAGTGGGTAAGCGCCGCCCTTCCTCCATGGTGGCTCGCTGCTCACCAGCTTAGCCATGGCAGGGGACCTCATCCCCACAGGGCTGCGGGCACCAGGCTGTGGGGCACCGTAAGAGACTCGAGGCCTCAGGACCAGCTCTCCTCCTTCTCCTTGGGTACAGCCTCTGGCCAGGCCTTCCAGAACACGGCATTCTCTCTTCAGAATTAATCTCATGGTCGGCTTTAGGAAAAGGGTGGAGAAATGTAGACTATGGTGATGCCTCCAAGTACTTGTAATAGCCTCTACAGTTTCCCTGGGCGCTGTGAAGGGGCTGGTTTCGAAAGAGACCTCTGGAATCTTGTTAACCAGTGTCTCATTCAGGATATCCCAGTCTTCTCATAACTAAGCCTTTCTTTGGGGGGAATTGGCTGCGTTCTTCAGATGACAGCAATTCAAATATGTGACAGGGTTTCTTGTTTAGGAAGGGGCCTCTCAACTAACCATCTGGGGTGCTGTCGGCAGTCTCCCCACTGTGGAGCCTGGGTACTGCCTCTTCCTGTTTGCTCAGGGAAGACCGACCTCAGGTCAATGGGACCTCAGACATCCTTGCTTCCTGGAATTTTCCTGTTATCAATGGTTGAGGAACTTGAGGGCTAAATAGGGAAAGAGTTGCCCGAAAATTACTTATGGATCAAACTGCTAATAGTGTAAACACTGATGGGGACCTCTTTCTTCCTCTTTTTGTCTTTCTGTCTCTCCTAGTTTCTCTTTCTCTATATCTGTGTGTACGTGCCTCTGTCTCACTCATCTGTATTCTTTGTGTATCTCTGTGTGTCTTTCTCTTGTCTCCCTGCCCCCCCACACACATGGTCTCTGACTGTTTTCTCCTTGGGAATAACATCAGTGTTGACTTTCAGAACTGAGTGATTATCTCTTTGAGCAACATCTTATCCCTGAGTCAGTAGCCCCAGCAACTCAAGGCAAGAAATCTTTAAATGATGCTGTACTTTTTTTTTTCTGAAGCTGAAAAACAGATGTCGTAAGAGGAATAAAGGGGTTAAAAAGTCCCAGAAACTCCAGTGGTGTTTAACCTTTCCAGAACCCAGCCCTTGTGGCCATGATGTCAGTGAGGTTAAGAGGGGGAGGTTCCAGAGGCCAAAGGAAGGTAGTGCGGACTTGGGGCTCTCCTGTTCCCAGGGAAGCCTGGCTGCTTAGGCCCGCAGTACCTCCTTTGGGCCACCAGGGGACAGAGGTTCCTTGCCCTGGAGCTGTGGGTCTCAGACTCACCAGGCTCAGGCAGAACTCTAGACAAGGTTGATTTCATTCCATCCTTCAAAGCAGAAAATACGGCCATGCAAGTTTAAAAACCAACCATTATCTCATGTGTACCCAGAAAACAAAACGGCCTGGCTAAGCCAAAGAGATAACAGGGATTTCCTGCTAACATTTGTTTGCCACAGAATGTGCAAGTGTCGTTGGTGTGCTCCTAAAAGTGGTAACAGTTACCAAAGGGAAGTTCAGTGGAAGATAATGGAAGAACTGCTCTTCACAAGGATTTTCTATTTTTTGCACCTTGGGCAAGAATGCTATTATTTGGTTTTGCCACTAGGGAACCCAGGATTTTTTTTTTTTAACATGATATACCATTGATCTTTTCTAGTCTGCTGGAAGGACCTTTCCTATCTCCCTCCTATCCCCCTCCCTGTCCCTTCCCTTGCGTGCCTGGGAAGCAACGTGCTTTTCTGTTCCTTCTAACTCAGCCCTGCTGGGCTAGTGCTGCCGTGGTGACTGTGAGTAAGAGCTGCCTCTCTCTGCCACAAGGTGCTCCATTTCTGCTGTCAATTTCCATGGTTCCTTCTTCATTGAAAGTTTTCTTTGTGTTGCTCTTCAGTCTTTATCTGTCCCACTCCCATAACTCATTTCTGATCCCAACCCTGCTCCCTTGTGTGTGTGCTGTCCCTCTGTCATCCCTTGATGGATGTGCACTCACTGTTTGTCCTCTGCTTGGCAGGGCACCACCACTGGCATGAGTAGGCCCCACAGACTCTGTTCCATCATCGTCTATCTGGGTGCGGGATGGTGTGTGGGTTTGGTGGGATGTGTCAGAGGACAGTGCCTCTGTCTGATATTCTTCCTCACACCTACCTCACAGCCACATGCCATACGCTGCAGCCTGTATAGGCTTGTCTTTTGGGGTTTGCCCCAAATAATGTCACTATGGACATAGATGACAGTAACAACACTCATGTTGGCCAACAAGGCTGGGTGTGTCTCTGTGTTCTCCTTGCCATTCTTTGAGGGGGTTCACCCCAGCCTTTTCTGTCTATACTGAGATAGCATAGACCTGAATGTCAGTATCCACGTTGGGCTATTATTTAGGGGAGAGGGTGATAAAGGGGCCTTTTAGAGGTCACTCCCCAGAACCCTCATGAAACATGGATCTAAAGGAGCCAGTGCTTGCAAGACCATCCAAGGGAGGTGGGAGATGAGTCATATTTGGGGGCAGTGTGAGTGGAGTAAATGCCCCATGGTGACCTTGATTTGCAGTGACTATGGAGTATTTTTGGTGGCAAGAAGACCATGTTGTGAGAGGCTTCCCAGAACAGCCTCAGACTCAGGGTCCCAGGACTTTGGGGTTTGCTCCACTCTTTCCCTGAGCCCCAGAGTCTTAAAAAGGCATAGCAGTTCCTTCTTTGGACTCCCAGTCTCTTGCAGCAGCACCAGTCCCTGATCTTTGTACAGTGTGGTAGGAAATGAGCCAACTATGTAAAGCCCAAGGGCCTCACCTGGGGCAGCTTTCTGGAGCCCTGGAGTTTTGGAAGGACAGGGGTGCACATCAAGGGCATGTTCCAGGGGAATGGCAGCAAATACCTTCCATCTGCTTTCTGGACCACAAAGCTCGATGCAGGCAGGCTTACAGACAGGGTCTGGGCTTGGGTCTATACCTTCCCTCATCTATGGCACAGTCCACACTTGCTCCTAGCAGACTAGGGAGTCCTGATTGTATTATGCCTTCCTATTGCTCACCTCACCCAAAGACAATAGGCCCAGCCTCTGCTTTGAGAGCCTTTGGGACACCTCTCTGAGTTGGAAATGGCCTTCTCTAGTGATACCCCCATCCACTCCTCTGCTCCTGGACAGCTCTGGGCTCCTCCCTGCCAGGACCCAAGAGGGATCCACTGGTCTTCCCCACTGGATCCCAACCACAGGCTGCTAACTATCTGTAGCTCTCAGGCCAGGGCACAGCATCAGGGAAGTAGGGGCAGCTCCACCTAGTCTTAGTTACCTTTTGTCACCTATCTTTACCTCTGCTGTCATAGCCTACCCTGAGCCAGATACAGGACACCAATCCTGGAAGACTAGACCAATGCTAGATAGCTCCTTGTAGAGAGGGTAGAAGACATGGGAACTTGGGAGGACCCCCTCCTAGCCAGCTGGCCCTCATGGGTACAGGTAGAGGCAGCCATAGAGGCAGGCAGGAAATGCTGGACAGGGCAAGTGTTTGAGTTGGGCTGTTTCTAGGCATAGAGCATCTGGCTGTACAGGCCCAGTGAGCAGAAGTGGCTCTTCTGAGCCCTTGTCCCTGCAAAGGGTCTGATGGAAAGGACACTGGGCTGGGAGCTGGGAAGTCTGGGTTCTAACTCTATTGGGGACCCCATATGCTGTTACCTAGAGTTAGTCTTCTGGTCTGTCTGGATCTGTTTCAGCATCTGCAAGTGCTTGGGCCTGGGCTGCTGGCTGGGGAGGCAGGCCCTTATTACTGTGAGCTCCACCTGAGTCCATGACAGGGTGGGCTGGGCATTCTACGTCCTCCAGCCCTGACTGGCCAGGGTGAGTGGGCACCCATAATGCTTTTGATATATCCTGCCCTGCAGTCTGGTCTAGGCTGGAAGGCACTGAACCCAAGTAGCTCTGGGGGCCCTTCTGGCTCTGAAATAAGATTTGTTTATTTAACTAAGTTTTGAGCACCTACTATGTGCCAGACCCTGGGAGTCTAAGCGAAGGTCACCAGGTCTCCTTCAATAGGCTGGGGCAGAAGACTGGTGACACTCCTGCAGCTCCACTCCCAGCTCCCCCAGGCCAGAACCCCCGTCTGCAGACGATACACTGGCCACATGGCCTTGTTGCTGTGTTTCTCACCCCCTCACCCTCACTTGCCTGTTTGTAGCTAAGAGGTAGCCTTCAGTCCTCTACTATGGCTGTCATGGCTTTGGTGGCTTCCTATTTGGATCCAAAGGTGTGAGGAGGACAAGGGATCAACCCTGAGGAAGACTTTGGGTCCTGAATTGCCTGTCACATAGCCTCAAATTCAGGGCCTGCTCAGGAGGGTAGAAATTACTCCAAGAAGATGTGTTCTGCCTCCTTTCTCCTTAAAGGAAATCCAGCACCTGGGGTGGGTTATGTCTTCAGGTCAGTGTCTGCAGCAAGCATGGGGAGGGGTGTTGGCTGGAGAGATCTGAGCCTCCTGACCCTCTGTGAGAGGAATCACTGTCTAATTGTGGCCACCCTGAGCACTGAGGACCCAGCCAACCCCTTTTCCCAGGCTCTCAGATGGCAGTGGGTAAAGGGAATGGTGGGTTCAGACAAGTAGGGGCCACCATGGGTGTAAGGGGTGCCAGGGGATGCAATGTGGGGGGAGTGTAAGGGGTTAGGAGTAGGGTTCTAGTCTAGCTGTCACCCACAGCATCTTTCTGCATTGCAGGAGTCTTCCTGTTAAAGACCTTGCTGTAGACAGCGCATCTCCTGTGTATCAGGCTGTTATTAAGAACCAGAACAAGCCAGAAGATGAGGCTGATGAGTGGGCCCGCCGCTCCTCCAACCTTCAGTCTCGCTCTTTCCGCATCCTGGCCCAGATGACAGGGACAGAATACAGTAAGTGAGGGCTCAGTGGCAGCAGGGGGGTGGTGCAAAAAGGAGAGATGCTGAGGGGTCATGAGGGTCCTGGGCCCTACCCCCACAGTCCCACAGAGGGCAGGGAATCAATCCCCTCCTTCCACTTTTTGAAGGTGAGCTGGTCTTGATAGATAAATAATGGCTGCTGAGCCCCTTTGGGGCCCTGGGGCAGGCAAATGGCATCAATGTTCTGCTTTGCATCCTGACCAAACAGTGGGCAGCAGGCTTGCCATGGTGCTTCTGGGCGAAATTACTGCCCAGAGCTGGGATAAAAGGACCTTACAGGCCATACCTCTGGCCACTCCCACCCAGCTACACCATTTCCTCTCATATTCCCTTTCTCCTCCTGCCCTCTGCCCAGCACACAGCCTTTTCCTTCCTACTTTAGTCTAGGAGCTGTCATTGGTGGGGACTCAGTGCCCACAGAGCTCTAGTGGCTTTTCTTCTTTATGTTCTCTGTTACTCCTCCTGACCAGCAACTTTCTATCCACAGTGCAAGACCCTGATGAAGAAGCTTTGAGAAGGTCAAGGTAAGTGTCTGGACGAAGACTCTGTGACCTTGCCCCTCCTAATCCCATTCCTCCCCCAGTAACCCCAGGTCACATGACTTATGGAAGGAATCCCTCAAGCTTATGTATTTGGAAACTCTTGGCCCCTAAGGGGCTCCAGCAGATGCTGGTTTGGGGGCATTTGTTGCGGATCAGTGAGGTGGGTGCCTGGAACTGAGTCTCTAAACCCCGGGCTCAGGCTGCCAGAGTGAGGACTCTGGGCTCTCCTGGCTCTGTCCGTGGGCAGGGGGCAGGGCTGCTTTGGCCTTCGCTGGGCTGTTGAGAATGAGGGCATCTCTCCCTGTGAGGGCACCGAGCCAGCTGCCTTGCCTGCCCACCTTGTGAATCTGGAAGGTAGGCACTGGGAAGCAGGCACCATGAGGGCTCTGATGGTCATGGGTGCCAGACCCCTGGACTTACCTGTTGAGGTATTAGTTCCATAAATTGCTCAGAGCAAGACAGCTGCTGCAAGGAAGGACAAACCCTGGGCATGAGGAGGGGTTTGTGCAGGGCTAGGCATCTCAAGGTCAAGGTATAGTGTTTAAAACACTGGCAGGCCTGAGGCCACAGCCACTAACCGACCACCTGTGGCTTGTCAAATGCTCATGGAACAGGGCATGAGGGGGCATGCTGCCCTGGAACCCAACAGAACCCATTAGGGCCTTTCATGTGGAGGCATGGAGTCCAGTGTGATTGTGCTATACTCCAGAGGCAAATGTCATCTGCATGTTCTTCCCGGAAGAATCTGCCTTGGGTCAGTGCATCCTGTGGTGAGCTCTGTGTGAGGCTGGGGCTCAGAGGCGCTCTTCCACCCTGGGCCAGGCTTTCTGTACTTGCTAACCTGTGTGTCATGGCCATGACTGTTCAGAGAGTAGAACTCTGGGGCAGCTGGAGTTGATGTGGATTTTCTTTTTGAACCTGTATTTTTGCCAATCCAAATTGCTTCCACTCTTTGGCTGGGGCTTTCAAGCCTAAAGTGTGGTCCTCCCAGGCCTGCTAACAATGGCATGCAGTTTCAGTAACAGTTCTCAACCTGTTACTGGCTGCAGTGTGTCCATAAGTGCCTGAAATGAGATGTTTGACTTAACTCAGAAGTTAGTATCTAGCTCATTTAAGTGTGACTGAACTGTCAGCTCTCCCCCTCCTATACTCCACTGCCCCTGTGTGTTGTTTCCATGTTTGTCCCACCTCCTTTCTGAGGCCACCCCCATAGGTGCTCCTGTGAGCAATGTAGCCTTAGCAAAGATTTGATAAAGGGGCTTTACAGCACATACCCCATAGCAAACAGCTTCATAGTCCCAGGTTCCTTCCAATAAAAAAACCAACAGGGGCATTTTCTCTCCCTCTCATGAGGCAACTCTGCCTTTCTGGCCCCTGCCATCTCCTAGATGTACTTCTGGCAGGTTGCTCTAAGCTTGTATCTCGTTAACTGGACACTGTCTACAGGCAGGAGGGTACTGGTGGAGGTAGATAACAGGGAACTTCTATCTTTTATATTTCTTCTGGAGTACTTTTAGGTACTGGAAAGTTAGTGGGTGAGGAGAACACAAAAGGCAGTATTTAGGGTGGTCCCCAGGCCTCGTCATTGGCCTCCCCTTTCCTGGCGTCCAGGTGCATCTCTTGGGGCTTGTTCTGCCTGGTCCTGTAAATAAGTGGGGAGGTTAGTCCTTCCCCCTAGGCCCTATCCCATATGAGCTTGGTTCAGTCCCCAGCAGAAAGCAGAGGGGCTTGGAATCTTGAGAACTCTGTTGTAAGTCTTAGAGCCTCTCCCCTGGCCACTGTAGGGTTTTCTAGGGAAATCTGGAAGGAAGGAGAAGAGGAGGCTCCAGCTTGCTTTCTTCCTTAGTCCCAGGCTCCCACCCAAGAAAGCAGCTTCCCACAGGTGCTGAGCCATTATTAGCCCCTCCCTCTGGGGTCTTTGGCCATGCAATGAAGGTTCTGGGGTGCCCAGAAGAGATTCTGCCCAGGACTGGAGGGGCATAAGCTTTCTGCTCCTCTCTCTTATCCTGACTTTAATTTCTAGGGGCTTGTCCTCATAGCCTCCCCCAAAATGCCCATCCTCCCCATGGCCACAGGAGGAGGGTAGGCATTTTCATTTCATAAAATCCTAAGCAGCCTGTGGACCTGGGGCATGGGGTGCAGTGGCTGCAGTGGTTCAACTGTGTGATTAAAGCCTGAAGTAGTGACTGTGGCTGTTGGTCACAGGTGGGGCCCTGCACTCACCCTGCACTTCCATCTGTCCCCACTCCCAAGTTGGAAGCTATACCCCTAGTCCCTGGTGACCTATCTTATTGGCTGAGGGCAGCCACAGCCTCCTCTTTCTCCTCCTAATTCAGCCGTGCTCACAGCGAGGGGTCTAAGAGTCTCTCCTGAAGGTTGAGTTTCCCCAGGATGGCTTCCCACTTCCAGGTGACTTACTCCAGCAGAGCCCGAGTTTGCCAGATGCTGGAGGCCTGGCAGCCTACACAGGCTTGTACATGCACAGAGTGCTTTCTACTTCCTGTGTGATGGGAAAGCTGACAGGAATGCCCATGAGTGGTGTCAAGAGTTCTGTACCAGGCAGCAGCACTGATGGCTCTGGGCAAGTGTAAGTCTGCATGTCAAAGGACTCTGCATACTCTCACTTCACCTGTCACTCCTAGGCCTCCAGGATCTGCCCCCCACAGAGTCCCAGAGAAGCTCACAACCCTGCTTCCCCTCTATGCCCTTCAGTGGGCCCTGGCTTTATACTCTCTGACACTCTGACAGTGTCTCTGGTAACTGGTAGCAGGTAGCTTTCTTCTGACGCTCCAGTGCTCCCCTGCTGGCCACCCCAAGGCAGAGTCTAATCTCCAAGGACTCTATCTTTATAGGTGAGGCAGGGTATGCCCCTGAAGAGCCCAGATATCCCCTGTGGATTTGGCTCCCATCCCAGGAAAGACCCAGCGCCTTAGAAGGTGGGCTTAAACACTAGCCTGATGACAGCTTCCACACGGGACCCGTTCTTAGTGGGTGCTGGTAATGTTGTAACTCCCAGCCTCCTCTGAAAGAGCATAGCACAAATAGTGCCTCCCTCCAAAAGCAGAGCCTCTAGTCTCAGAGAAGACACCATAGCTTCCCTCTGATTTTGGAAAGGCAATCTGGGGTCCTGATGGCTTGGAAGGTCAGGTCAATGTTGGGCAGCCCTGATGGGGCTGGGAGTAGGAACAAGCCTAGCTTTATCAAAGGTAGGGCTTGAACCTGTGAGGCATCTGGATCCCACTGGGTGTAACCATCCCAGAGGACCCCAACGTGTAGCCCAGACATCCCCTGGCCCCTACCTTGTGGCACCACTATGTATAAGTACAGTCTCCATGTTTACCTGATGTTCACCTAGATAAAGAAACTTCATCTCTCTGAGTCCCCAAGAGTTAAGGAACAAAGTTGATTTTAGCGACAAGTTCATAGACAAGTTGAAGGTGAGGGTTGATTGCACACCCCTCCACAAACAACATAACTCCACCACCCCCACATATCCCTTCTCCACTGTGCAACCACCCAAGGTTCTTTTTCCTCTCATTACCTGCCCCCTTCTAACACAGCAGGGACTTACTGGTTCCTCCCTCCTCCTCTGCCATGTTTTGTCCCCTCCCTGGCACATTCAGCTCTGTCCCTGCTCACTTGGCTGACTCTCACGGTGCCACCTGGCTCAGGGCCCTCTGTCAAAGGGAACCCTCATGAGGAGCAGTCAGAAGCTATACATAATAAAAGTTACCTGTGTTTTGTGAATGTATTTGTCCTTGGTGTTCTGCAAGCCTAGCAAGTTTGAAAACCACAATTGGAGAGATCAGGAGAGTCCTAAATGTCCCCTGAGCAGCCCTTGTGGGCATCCCAAGATCTCTCTCCCTTTCTTCCTCTCTTCCCCTCTCTCCTCTTCCTTCTCCTCATTTTTCGCTCTGGCTGGCTGTGAATTTTCAAACAGCTCCAAGCAGAGCAGGCTCACTAGACTCAAGATGCCCCAGAACTGTCCCTGCCCTGTCACTGAGCACCGATGACAAAGGCTGCAGGCCTGGCTGAACAAAGAGGCTGTGGCTGTGTCTGTGTCCTGGGAGGTCTCTCTGGGATGGTCTTCAGTGCTGTCAGCAGGGCTGTGTGACCCTGCCCCAGGGCCTCTCCTCATGCTGTCTCTGACCCTTCTCCCTGACCTCAGAGAGGCTGGCACTTAGATCATGGCTCTGATGCTCAGTTTCCAGGTGGCTTTACCCCATTCATGATGTCTCTGGGCCTTGGCTTCCTCTTCGTAGTAGGAAACTTTGGACACAACTAGTGGTTTTAAAATATGTGAGCAGTGGGCCCCGTTTATCAGACAGAATCTTAAAGAGACCTGATATGCAGGACTGAAGATAGGTGGGGTGTCCACCAGGTAATGCAGATGTGGGAACATTGTAAATGTGGGGACACGGGACTGTTACTGTGGAGAAATGTAAGACCAGCACTGCCCCATCCTCTGATTTTTAAAGACTTAAAGCCGATCCTTCTAATTTTTACATGCTGGCAATTCATTTATTAAACCATTTTGAGACCATTGCAGACTGGTAAGCATGCAGTTATAAGAAATAATACAGAGGCTACCCTTTACCCCCAACAGTAATGTCTTGCAAAACTACAGTAAATAGCAAAATTAGGGTGTTGACACTGATATAGTCAAATGCAGAATATTTCCATCACCCGAGCATTCCATGTTGCCCTTTTATAGCCATACTCACCTCCCTACTGCACACCCTCCCCCTAACTTACAGCAATCACTGTTACCTTCTCTCCATTTCTATAATTTTGTTGTTTCAAGAATATTGTATAAATAGGATTATAAAGCCTCTGACCTTGTGGGATTGGATTGTTCAGTCCAATGAATTCACTGGAGATGTACCCAAATTCTTGAGCATACCATTGGTTCATTTGTGTGTTTTTATTGCTGAGCAGTATTCAATGGACTAGATGTAGCAATTAATTTTTAAAATGAGTTTTAAGCACTGTCCAGGTTAAATACTTGGCATTTGTGGCTTGATGTGGCCCCTGGGCCACTGATGGATACCTCTGATCTGAAGGATATTAGAGGCCCCTCCAGCCTGAGGTAGGGAGTGTCTAGGAGTCTGGTGTCTGTGTCACTGGCCTTCTCTAGGCACACTCTCTCCTCCATTTCTTTGTTTCTGGCTGCTCCTCACCTGCTTTGTCTTGTGCCCTCAGCAGAGCAGGCTGTGGGTTGAGCCCCTGAGACCCTGCTGGTGGGAAGTGGCGGGAAGTCCTGGCCCTCTCTATGTGTGCCAGCAGACTTGTGAGTATGTGTGTATACACATGTGCCTGGCCATGCTCAGGCCTAGAAGGGCAGGCAGGGGCAGTTGGTGGTATTGGAAGGCTTCTTTCTGAGGACAGAAAAAGGTTGGCAGAGACTGGGGCAGCACAGCAAGGTGACAGGCCTGCTCACCAAGCTTTATCACGGGAGCAGGTTTCTTCTTCTTTATGTCCAGCTAGGGGACAGAGACAATGCGAAGCCCACCTGCCGATGTCGTTCATCCCCAAGAGCCCACAGCCAAAGCAGCCCTGCCCAGCCCTAACCACACAGGCCAGGGAGACCCCAGAGGCTACCCTTTGCCAAGCCTGTCCTCAGGCCCTCTAGCCAGGCCCTTCTCCAGGGCTGCCCAATCATTCAAGTCAGGGACTTTAGGCCCTCCATACTGGTCCTTGGGACTCTGGTCTTGCCCCAAACCAGGCCTGACCATCTGGAAAGTGCCCAATGGAGGGCAAAGCCTCTTCATGCCAAATTCCCCCTCCCAAACCTGCCCCCTGCCCCAGCTATTAGGGGAATGTCGGACATGTCCCCTAACCCCTTTCTTTCTTTCTTTCTTTCTCTCTTCTCTCTGTCTCTCTGTCTCTCTCTCTGTCTCTCTCTCTCTCTCTCTCTCTCTGTCTCTCTGTGCCACAGGGAAAGGTTTGAAACGGAACGTAACGGCCCACGTTTTGCCAAATTGCGCAACTGGCACCATGGGCTTTCAGCCCAAATCCTTAACGTTAAAAGCTAAAAGACTATCTGGAGTCCCCTTCAACCTGCTCCCTTTTTCCCCCTCACAGATCTGGCATGTGAGCCCCATGGAGATGCTTGAGAATGTAGAGCTGGGCTGGGGCACCATTAATAGTCAAGTGCTGCAGTTCTGCTCTCTGCCCATCCTGTGCAGCACCGCACCCATTCACCCCCACCCTTCAGTGCAACCCTCACTGCCCCCCAAACAGCCCAACCCTTTGCTCCCCTGCCCAGGGTCCTAACTATAGTTCAGAGAGAATGTGATGGGGTTTGCTGGCATAACATCCCAGAACCAAGGGAAACAGAATGTGTTGCTGGTTGATTTCCTACCAACCTCAGCTCCTGGGAGAGGCAGCCCTGCCTACTGCCGTCATGGAAGGAGTCTCCCCATAGATCAGGGTCCTGGGAAGAGGCCAACTCCCTGTCCTCACTCACTCCCTTGCTGCTCTCTGGAGTCTGGCAGCCCAGAGCAGGGCTCTCTGCGGAGGAGATGGAAGACCTAGGGTAGATGAGGTGGAGGTGGAGATTGGGGCATGGGCTCTCTCCTCCGTGCTGTGTGTGCTAGCTCCCTAGTTCTCTCTCCTGTACATATATGCATGCTTGTTCTGAAATAAAGAGGATTTGAAATGAACTAAACCAGCCTCAGTCATGCTGTGCCTGTGTGCATACCATCCAAGAGGAGCATGTCTGAGATGGGGAAAGGACAGGCACCTCAGAGGAAGGGCAGTACAGCTCTGCCCTCCACTGATTTCCCACCTTGAGGGCCCTGTCTAGGCTATAAGCTCAGGCTGGCAAATGGTGTGTGGGGATCTCCGCCGTGCCAGGTGGGAAGCCTTAGCCTCCCATGGGGCAGTGTGTATCAGTGGGTACCCAAATGTCCCCTGATTCTGCTCCCACACCCAGCTGCAACCAGCAGGCTGAGCCATTCATCCCTCCCCATCAGAAAGCAGGCCTCAAGCTCCCCTCCCAGAAAGGCACTGCTCATGCTCAGCCCTGCTCCAGGCAGCTGGAGAAGGGGCTCAGGAAGGCACACCTGTGCTAAGGAGTAGGTGGTGGTTGCTGCTGGGGATCCTCGAGGTGCCAGGGCCATGGCTCAGGGGAGAAGAAGTGGAAGATGTGCCTGGTGGAGTCTTTCTCAGGTGGCTGGAAGGTGTAGGAGACCTCCAGCTGGGTCTTGCTTCTGGCTTCCACCCACCTGTGACCATTTCCTTGACCTGAGCATTTAGGAAGAGCCAGGCTGGCAGGCTCACGTCCTCCCCACACTCCTGTCTATCCATCAGCCTGGTCCCTGATTGCAGAAACCACTGGCTGAGAACATGATACCAACTGCACTTAGCAAATAAAGGCAGATGCTGAGGCCCATCCTCCAGGACTCCCCTGACACCCCTGTGGCTAGACTGGGCCAGAGCTTGCTCCTACTCCCGCTTCCTGGGCACACATTTCCTTTCTGTCTCTAGGGATCTTGGCAATCCCATCTGGAACAACTGGTTAGGGAGACTGCTCTATCTAGTCCACCATCCTGAGATACTCTCAAAAGTCCCCTGGCAGCCTGTTCCATTTTGGCCTCCCATTTCTTCCTGTCTCTAGCAGTCTAACTCCAGAGTTAGGCTAGGGCCAGGCACAGCAAGCTTGCTGAGGGATTGACAGAGGAGATGGGGGTATGTGTTCCTGTCTACATGTAGTCATTCTGGAGCATACCCATATTTAGCCGAGCTTTCACTGAGGAATTTGAAGGCCCAATGATGGGTTGTGGGGCTGGGGGCTGCCAGGCAGAGAGAGGTCCCAGACAGTGGGTGTCCTGAAGCTAACAGAGGACCTGAGTCAATCAGTCAGAACTGGTGGCCTTGCAGTTCCTTGTCCCTGATCCCCAGGCTGGTTGCTGAAGCCCTCTTGAAGCTCTGGAAGGCTCTCATTTGCTTTCCAGCCTGCCTGGTGCCTCCCAGTGACCCCAGTCCTCTGCATGCAGCCCTCCAGAGTAAATAGGAAAGATGTCCTCATTCAGCATTCTGTGTCCATGGAGCTGATGTGGCTGTGACTGCCCATGATGCAAGGTTGCTCATGTGAGGTCCAGAGACAGGGAGTGCCCCTTCGACTGAAGGGTCAGAGAAGGCTTCCTGGAAGAAGGTGTTTGTGTGTCTGATCCTCAAGAACAGTTAGGATTGGGGTATGAGTGATTAGGGAAGGCTGGACAGTACTCTAAGCAGAGGAAGCAGGGGTGCTGATGAGAAGAAGGATTGTCCCAGGGGTGAAACGTAAGTTAATAATTTTAGCTGGAATGGAGGGAATACAGAGGATGTTTTGGTTAGTAGTGGTCCAAAGTGAGAATGCCAGGCTATGGGACTTTGACTGTATTCTGAAGGCAATGTGGAACTAGTGAAGGTGGCAGGCCACCATTCACATGGCAGCCTGTGAGGACTGCTATGCACTGTGCCCGAGGGGTGTCATTCACATAGACTACAATGTCAACAGGGCTCCTGGAGTTGTGTAGTGCAGCAGCCTGGCTGCAAAGTGACCTGGTCAGGGCTTCCCTGGACAATAGTCAGTGATCAGGCTACAAGATGCAACACTAACGAGGTGGGTGGCAGCATGAGCAGTTTAAAGACCATCCACCTGACTGGTGTTCTGTCATCATCTGATCGACAGAGATGTTCATGTTACATTCTCTTAACTAATACAAATAGCATCATCACCCCAATAATAAAACCCTCCCTTAGCACCATCAATCACAACACCTCCATCATCAATATTTCCAATCTGAGCCCAGTAACCACAAACTCGAAGACCCAGCACCACCACCAGTACCAGCCAATCCTTTCCATACATAATATCATTGTCATCAGTAAAGGCATCATCCAAAGGCCACCACAACATAGCATAGGGTTGGTATGCTCCACCTTAATGCCAGCTGGGTTGAGAGACAAGATGGGCTGAAGAGGGGACTGTAGCCAGGATGTGTTTCTCCTCTGGCCACACCCTCCCCATAGAGCCATGAGCAGTTGAATATAGTTGGTTTGCTTTGGTTTTTGCTTAGATATTTAAAGTGAATTATGACCGAGTCCGGAGGCAGCTAGAGTATGCTAAATCAGGCTGGAGTGATTTCATGGGTACTGAAGCCAGGGCCATGCTTGCTCATTGAGACACCCTCCTGAGGGTTTTGGGGGCTCGTGAAACTTCGGGCAGCAATTAGCCTAGACAAGACCCTTTAGGATATTCTACTTTGCTTCCCCTACCTTTCTTAGGCCCTGGCTGCTTGGTGTCTGTAGACAGTGGTCCTAGATAGGATACCACTCAGCAAGAACCCCAAGCAGCAGGCTCATGTGCATGCTTTTTGTCCTGGCCCTGTTGAAGATCATGAATTTTCCTAGGGCCCACCTCACTCCCAGAATCTGGGGTTCATTTGGAGCTATGTCTAGGGAGAACACAAGGTAAACTGGTGTGACAGGAAATTGGGAAAAAAGGGGACAGGCAAAGTCAACTTTCTATTTGTTCAGCAGAATACTGTTCCTAGCCCAGACATTTTCATCACTCCTGTCCTGGGTGGTGTCCTCAGTTTCCAGAAGCCCACTGGAAGCATGTAACACGGTCAGGGAGAAACAGATAAAGGGGGCCGGGTGTCCTATGTCAGCCTGGGCTTTCCCAGGCCATACGTGTCCATGCTGTCAGGAGGGTCTAGTAGCCAGCTCAGCAATATGGCTTCAGGAATTGCAGCTACTTCTCTGATGCAGCTGCTTCACAGAAATAGCTCCCAGAAGCCAGGCTTTTTCACAGAGGATGGGTGAGTGGCTTCATGGAAAGGCCAGGGCTGGGCACTGCCACAGGCCTGAGAACTGGGCTTTCTGAAGCCTCTTCTCTGAACTACTAAGCTGGGAAAGACCGTGGCTACTGCCCTTGTCCATCACGGGTGCTTCTTACACAGTCACAGAGAAGAATAGTGCTCCCTCCCATGGGTCAGTCAATCCATGGCCTTGCCACTTCTCCAGCTCTCTTCTTTCTCAACCCACTCACGTTATTTCATGGCTTTCTCTGCCACACACCTCACTGGATGGAGGAGATGGATTCGATGGTGCTTTGGTAAACAGCTCATGGCACTCCGGCATTCCAGTGTAGCAAGGTCTCTGCAGCACCTTCCCACTCCAGGTGTGATACATGGACCAGCAGCATCAGCATCACCTGGGAGTTTGTTACAGCCACAGACTCTTAGCCCAGCCCAGACCTACTGAACTAGAAGCTGCATTTGAACAAGATACCCAGGCGATTCACCTGCTGCACATTAAACTCTGAGAAGTGTTGCAGTGAGGTTTTGGCAGGTGGTTGATGTTTTAGCCGACTCAGTCTCTCTGGAAATCAGGTTCCTCACCTGTAAAAATGAGGATCTTTATACCAATCTCACAGCAAGGTTGAAAGGATCAAATGGAATAATGCTTATCCAGCTGTTTGCACAAAGCCTGGCATATGGTAAGCACTACAGAGGGAAGATTAGTATTTTAATTCTTTCCAATAAGAATAGTGTCTTTTGTGGGGGAAGATTCTACTTGCCTTATTCTAAGCAGAATTACCTTTCTCCCTCCATGAGGCTACACTTGGGGTGGTAAGGCTTCAAATCCAAATGTCTCTCAGTCAGATCCTGCAGTCACTACCCATATGTTCTAGGAGCTTGAGCAGTTGAATTCTGCATCTCCATTCCCTCATCAATTAAACAGAGTAGCTAACATCTACATCAGAGGGTGGTTGTGAGGAACTACAGACATATGCCTGGGTACCAGGGTACACATAGTACCAGGGTAATAAATGAATTGCATCGGATGGGGACCACCATCCCCACTTGCAGGGGCTGCAGTATCCTGTTGCTGATGTAGCAAGTACATTGGGTTAATCCAATGACTCAGATAAGATAATGTGCATTTCTTTGTTTTCCTATAATTTAATTTGTATTCTCTGCCCTGTTTCACAGGTGGCAGAAATCTAATCCCACCAATCCAGGCTCTGATGCTCCTCTCTTGCTTTGGAGTGGTTTTGGAGGAAGAGATGCTTACAGAATAGCAAGGCAGACAGGGTGGGGCATCTGGCACGTGGTCCTTGATCATGGTGTACCTGTGCTGGCATCTGCAGGGATATCCCCATTCTGTCTGGTCATACTGGTCTACACTGTGGCACAGCAGTCACCTCTCTTGTTCCCAATTTCAGGGTCTTTCAGATGTGCAGGCACTGAGGGCCATGGCTATGACACTCTTGGGTATATGGGGAATCCTCTGCGGCTGCTAGTGCACATGATAGCCTGGGGGTCTTTGGGCTGACTTAGATCTGTCTGCCCCTTCACCATGGGCCTAGGAGACCCTGGGGTCCTGCCACCTGTCTACGGTTTAGCCAGAAAAGGGGCACAGCTGCCTCTATTCTCAAATCCCCCAAGCCATGTTGCCCCCTTTCTGGTCTAGATAACCTTCATCTGCCTGGCACAGCAGCTTCCATCCATCTTCCAAATGTAGTTAGTGCCTTGAGTCTCTCACAGTCCAAAAGCCTAGGCTCTCACCACTCTAGAGCCTAAGCCCTTGACCCTCAAATATCTGACCTTTGCTTTTCTTATCGTATCATCTCTTCTCAAAGGCTATGTGTGCCTCTGACTAAATGGAGAAGGATGGAAAAAAAAAAAAAGGAAAACAGGATGAGGGTTGATAATTCAATACTTTTCCATCACACTGTGTTTTTTGTGATATATACTCAGAAAAATTAGGAAGTACAAATAGGGGGCAGTTCTTATCAGGCTTGAGAATAATTTTGCTACTGTGATCCTCCTTGTGGTTTGAGCCCTTCCCTCTTGGGGTTCTGGTGGGGGGTGGGGCTCTTTCTCTGAAGCTGGGGCCATGCCTTCTGGAAGATCCTGCTCTGTTTGCAGTGTGAATGCTGCCTTCCACCCAGCCTGCCTCTGCTGCAGCCACCACTGCCATGCAGAGTGGCCCCCTTGACCTGTTGTCTCTCTTGGTCCCACCTTATCAGCACCCCTATTGAGCATGCTCCAGTGTGCACCAGCCAGGCCACCACCCTGCTGCTGCCTGCTTCTGCCCAGCTGCCTGCTGCTGCCTCTCCCAGCGCAGCCTCGCCACCCCTGGCTTCAACCACTGCCCACGCTACCACCGCCTCTGCCACGGCCCTTGCTTCAAGCCGTGCAGGAAGTCCAAGGTAACTGCCCCACAGGTGCCGGCCCTGGCCGTGGGGTAGGGAGGCAGGAAAGGCCTCACCCTGGGTGCATCTGTAGGCAGCTGTGCCTGGTCCTCAGAAAGGCCTAGCCAAGGTGGTTAGGAGATCAAGGTCCTGAGGAAGCTAAGGCTATCACAGCTTGCTGCAACAAGGGAAGGGGAGTGTGCAGTCTGGCTGAGGACAGATTATGCTCTAGTGAGAGAGATAAAAGTCACACACACACACACATTAGATAACAAACAGAAACTGTGTGGAAAGTCTGTGCTCCTGGAACTGGAATTAGAGAGAATGAAAGTTGTCACCATGGGCTGGGCAAGCTGAGGAAGGCTCCATGAAGGAAGGAGCACTGACCTGTTCAGAGAAGGCAGGTCAGATACTTAGCAGCTAACTTGCCCTCCTCCCTTAGGCTCTCTTCTCTTGATTGAGAAGCATGCTAACTCCAGAGGAAGCTGGTGCAGTGGGTTTTAAATCTCTGCTCCACCACTTAGTGTGTATAATCTTCAGAAAGACTGGACTTCTCAGAACCTCAATTTCCTCACCTTTGAAGACGTTTAATGCAAATCTATTTTATAGGGTTGGGATAGAAAAGTACATAAAAAGGTCTCAGGTATTGCAATTTATTGTTTTCTGACTTGCCTTCCTGGGTACCCAGCAAAAGTGGGGGCAGGGATTTGAGGGGGTGTGGGCAGGTGTGAGGAGGTGCTGGAGGCAGGCTGGCAGATCACTCTGGAACAGCCAGACAGTGTAACAGGCCAGGCTGACCAGCTCTTTCTGGGTTGCATGGAGCTGTCAAATTGGTGTTATGGTCAGAGTCAGACTTCTCATTCTCCCACACTCCTCTTCCAGGATTTGGCTGGAAAGGACATACCTCAGGATGCACAGGTCCCTCAGGAGGAAGAAGGGTGAGCAGAGTAGCCCACAGGCTTGTAGGCTCCAGCCCTTCCCCTGGGGCTGTACAGTGACCCAGGTGGTTCAGTGCCCAGCCTTTCCCCAGCCCAACTCAAGCCACCAGGCTGAGCCCACTCCAGCCTACAGGGCTTGTTCTATCCCAGTTCCCAGGAACACTTAACAAGTGCCTCCCCTCTGCATACTAAAATTGCTTCAGGTAAGGGAACAAAGAAGAAACTTAGAGGAGGGTAAGAAATGTCCCTGTTGCTGAATGGGAAGATGCCTCTCTAGTTCGGATTGGGGAGCTCTCGATGCTGGGGCTCTGCTCAAGGGCAGGATTCAGCGGCGCACTCCAGGCCTCTGTCTCTTGGGGTCCTCAGGACTCCCTCAACAGGGCAGACCTTCCTTCACTTTGTCTTGCAAAGAGAGCCTGGGTGGAGGTTGCAGAGGGACCTGGAGTGCTCCTAGCTTCAGGCTGGAGCAGAAGGCATCAGGGGACCACACTCTAGGCCCAGCTACCTTCTCTTCCTGCACAAGGGCTGGGATGGATGGAGAGGGAGCAAGTGGGAGGCAAAGGGCCAGCCCTTCACTGGAGCATGGCTTCAAATTCTTGCTGGATATCTTAAACCATGACTTCCTCCCACAACAGCAATCCCTGACACAGGACCCATGGCTCCTGGGATGCTGGGAAAGCATCCTCCACTGGTGAGAATATCTGATTAAGACCCACTGATTTGGCCTTCTCCCACCACAGTAGAAGCTGGGTACCCTGTGGACACTGCCTTTTCCTCTTCCATGAGACCCCTACTGGTCTTAACATGTTGGTCAGAGAAGGGCAGGCAGGCCCAGGGAGGGGAGACAGTGGCCTCACTCAACCAGAAACATGGCAATGTGGCAGGGCAAGTCTGCACACCACCCAGGTCTATGGCTGTCTAAAGCTAGTTCCACCTCCACACTGTGTGGGGCAGCACCAGTCATGAGTTTGGCAATGGATTCTTAACTCAGGACCACCGCCTTCCAGAGTCCTAGAAAGGCAGGTTCTGCCCAATCCTATGACTCTGCCCAGCATGATGCACAGGCCCTGAGCCTGTGCCAAAGAGGCAGAAGGAAGGCAAGAAGCCATTGGCTGGTGAGGGGCAGTACATTTTCAAGAACTCACTTCTCTAGCAACCTATTTTCCCTGGGTGTGGTCACATGGTCCCTGTTGGGATTTGAAAGATGTAGGGATAGATGAGGGATGTGTTCTGTAAAGTGTTCATTAGTTTTAAGTGGGAAAAGAAAAATGGGGGCAGGATTCACAGACAAATGAAATTGGAAAACACTGGATCAGACAAAGTAAAACAAGCTGCTTAACTCCAGGAGCTCTTGTAGCCTTCAGGTCTCCAAGAGAGAGGCCAAGTACAACATTTTCTGAGGACAATGAACTGGGACACTTTTTTTCCCCCCATCTCTTTAGTCCCATGATCCCTGGGTCACAAGCAGGAAAAGGCTGCTCTAAGCCTCTTGGTGGCTAACCCAGTGGGAAGAGGGCAAGAATTGTACATGGAAGAGAAGCATGTCGGGAGGTGAGGGGGTCTCCTGGCTTCCCATGAGCCCTCCCTGGAACCCTCTTGCCCAGAAAACTGAGACTTTACTTATCCCTCAGTAACAATGGAAAGGGGGAGGGAGAGGAGGCCAGGAAGTCTAAGGCTGTGAAGTGCCCCAAGGTCAGAAGGTCGAGGGGGTGGGGCAGCTCCAACTACCTCCATCTCTCTCCTCTGTCCTGCCTCTGGCCCCTCCAGCCCCAGACCTACACTTGCAGTCTCTTCTCATGGGGGTGAAGGATTTTCTCTGCACCCTCCTGTCCAGCTGGTGGCTTTCCTCCCTCTCTCTAAGGTGGTAACACCAGCAACAGGCTATATGTCTCTAGGTGTCTCTGCTGCTTTAACCAAACTCACCAAGATTCAACACCCAAGGAGCAGCTTCCTCCCCTCTAAGACCTCATGGTCTTTCCTCTCAGCCTCTGGCAGCTGTTCCAGATCATCTCTGTCAGGCTTCCTCTACACAGAGGCTTCTGAAGATTGGAGAGTCAACCTGCTGTGGCTACTAGCACCAGGGCCTGGGTCAGGCTGTCCTGGCTGCTAACTCTTCCCCCCTTGGTTCCAGGCCACAGGCCTCTACTCACAGTACCACCAAGGCAACCTCTCCAGCACCTGCTGCACATACATACACCGAAGCCCCAGCTGCCCCTGCACCCAAGCCTCGGGTCATCACCACTGCCAGCATTCGGCCTTCTGTCTACCAGCCAGGTGAGGGGAGAGTGGGAGGGGAGATGGTCACACTGGGCGTGGGTTCCAAGGGCCAGTTCCAAGGTCACATCCCCAGAAGGATGGTGGTCCGGATGGCCCTGCTAATGCAGTTCAGACCTTCTTCCCCCAGTTGTGGGCCAGAATCCTATAGAGCCTGCCTTGGGTTCTGGGGAGACAGATGGGCAGTGCCAGGCAGGAATGGAGCCTCCCTCTTAGGAAGAGGATGCTCCTGGCTGGGGATTTTCAGGCTCAAGCTGAAAGAAGAGGATTTAGAGAGAGGAGCTTGTTCCTCCAGAAGTCTGGGACTGGTTCAAACCAGATGACAGGCAGCTATACAAAAAAATGACATGGGCTTTGGAGAGCCTTACTATGTCATGGTGTGACCCTGGGCAAGCTGCTCACCTTGGCTGGTCTTTGGTTTCCTCAGCTGAGGCAGGATAACTGGAGCCATGGAAAGCATGGGTAAGGCAGCATAGTGGCCAGCACAGGGTCTGGCAGTGGCTGAGCTCACTGGAGCTCTGTTCCATCACTCTGGTTCCCATTCTCTTCACTGCCTAAGAACCCCTTGCAGGGATGAGGGCTCAGCACCATGACCCCCTATTTCCTAGCCTAAGTTTGGTCTGTTTCCCAGAGCCCCAGGGCAATTGTCAGGTTGTCTTGCACTGCCTCCCTTCCCCTACCTATTCCTGCTCAATGAACGTGAGGGTTCCTTAGCAGGTATTTTCCTAGGCTGGGGGAAGGTTCCATATGCTCAGGTCTATAGGATGTGCCCACAGGAGGGCTCCTGGCATCCAGGCCCTGGCTGCTGATACCTCCATTTATCCCCTGAGTCCCACTGGACTCTGACTCTAAATTCCAGGAGGGCAGGGTTACAGCTACTCAGTGAAGGTAGTGAATAGGATCAAATGAATGGATGAATGCTGGTAAGAATCACAAGTATCCTCCCATTTGCAATAGGGAGGGGAGAGCAGGGAGAGAAGAGGCAGTGAGCTGCATGCTCTGGTGGCTGAACACACAGGGATAATGGATCACAAGGGTTCTCAGAGTGCTACCCTGGTGCCTATTCCATGGATAGGTCAGATAGGAAATTAAGTGGGTACATGCTCTTCATTTAAAGCATTATACTTCCAACATATTTATTGTTATGGCCATCTTGAATTTATGGAAAACATTAACAATTTTCCACTTGTAGTAGTGATATAAACTGTTCTTTCCTCCCTAAATTATTGTACACATATCATTTTTACATATGGTAAAACTCATGAAGTGAGGAAGTTAATGTCTTGTTTGGGAAAGAATGAGGTAGCTGATTCTAAGTGGGCAGGGAGGAGGCTTCTCCATGTCAGGAAGGAGAGGGAGAGTTGGCCAAGCAGCCATGGGGTAAATAAAGGAAGAGCAAAGTCTGGACGCAGGAGCATGTCTTCTTAGAGAACACGAAAGATCCCACTGTGGCTGGAGAGCAGGGAAGACAAGACAGGAGCTGAGTCAAGAATGGCCTTACTTCAGGAGCTTGACTTGTATGGGGCACAGGCACAGGAGCCCTGCCAGACCTTTGTTCACAGAACTCACTGTGACAACAGCCTCGAGTGTGGGCTGTAGAAGGGGCCTTATCATCAGACAGACTCCCCTGGCAGAGTCTGCTCTGCTATCTAGAGCAAAATTCTTCATCTCCTGGTGGGTTTTGCTCATTTGAAAAATGGGCGTGATACTGTACACACCTCGTGTTCTGGGAGTGAAATGAAGCACCAAGTGCAGAGTTGGGTGCGCAGGAGGTGCTGTTCTCTGTGTCCTCAGAGGCAGGGACACAGTGTTCTGAAGCGGCTAGCCCGCGGAGAGGGAGAACACCGGAGGGAGGGGGGAAAAGAAGTTTTAAGGAGCAGTGGTGGGTGGAGGTGAGGCCCGGGATGGCATCTGTATGGAAGGCACGCGTGTTCTGGCCTTGTTTCCCAGCCCGGTAGGGCTCGCGTCCCAGGCGGTTCTTTCTGGGCACCTTCAAGAGCTGGCCTGGGCTTCGTCGCCCGCTGTGGCGCCGGGTCTCCTCCACAGGCCCGCTGGAGGGCGGCAGGGCTCCGGGGCCCAGTACCGCCTGGCCCACGCGGCGCCTCTTCCCTCCTTATGGGCTGTGGCCCAAGCAGAGGAGACGTGCAGGAGCCTGGGGCCTCCACAGTGTTCCCAGGAAGGCAGACGTTAACTCATTCCTGCTGGGAGGGAAGGAGGCAGCCTGCCTCCACCCCCTCTAGTGGAGACCCTGCTGCTGGGTGTGGCCCGGGGGCGGCTGACTGGGTGAGAAGCAGGGAATGTGGGCTTGAGCCTCCTCCCCTCCTCTGCCCACCCCGGGGTGAGAGCGTCCCAGCTCTGCCCGGGTTGAAGCTCCCCACGGGCCTCCTCCAGGACGAGGGTGGTGTTCACAGCCCAGATCTTATCGCTGACGCCAGGGCTGGGCTGCGGCTCCCCGGAGCACCTGGGGCCCAGGAGGGGGCTGGGTGGTGGCACGGAGGCCTGGGCCAGGAGAGGCCAGATCGGCCTGTGGGCCCCGCAGGGGCCAGGCACTCCCGGGAAGCGGGGCCCGACTTGCAGTGAGTCAGAAATCACCTTGTTTAATTACACATTCCTGAACCTGAGAGTGCGATAGAGGCCTTTTGAACTTGCCAATTAGAGATGAAATATCACCTTTTAATTTGGACGGGCTGAATTCTGTCACGCAGAAATAGTAACAGCCGTGGGCTTGGAGATGGGATATCGGGTCTTTCCAGCCAGGCTGGGGTGGTGTGGCCAGCGGGACATCAGGGCGCAGAGGGAAGGGGGCTGGGAAGCAGCTGCTCCCTGAGCCCCCACCCTCCAGGAATGAGGGGACATGATGAGGGAGGGGAGCTTCCGGGCTGTGCCTGGGGAAGGGAAGGTCCCCAGCTCAGGAGGAGTGAGCCCTGCTCAAGAAAGATGACAAACTCAGGTCCAGATTTTGGCCTGCCTTTGACTGCTGAGACCTTCGTGTTGTGGGAGCTTAGAAAACACGGTTGGATTAAGGAGTCTGGGAGCCAGGGAGGAGGGAAGATTTGGAAGGGGCTTGTTTCGCTGCCTCGGGAGTGTTTGAAGTGGGACCTGCGGGGGCGGTTCATGCAGGGAGGTGGCGGGTTGGTGGGGATCTGGTTTTAGTTCCACTGCCTGAGCTTCACTTCAGCCAGGTAGTTGACTAGGTCAGTGACTTTGAGGTAGTCACTGAAGTTCTCCCAGCCTCAGTTCCTCATCTGTAAAGCGGACTTGAAAATATTATCTACCTCATTAGAGTACAGTGAGTGTAATATGATAATGCATATAAAGGGCCTGGCACGTGGAAGCAGTCAGTACTTGGTAGCTATTGCCAAATAAAAGTTAATTTTCTAGTGACCTCATTTTAAAGAAAAGTAAAGGGAAGCAGATGTAAATACTTTTATATTTTCTTTTTAATTATATTTTATTGATTATGCTATTACAGTTGTCCCAACTCCTTTGCTCCCCCTCTACCCAGCACCCAGCACTCCCTCAGGGAATCCCCGTTCATGTCCGTGGGTCACATGTTTCCTATACTGTGCTTTACAACCCCATGGCTATTCTATAACTACCTATTTGTACTTCTTAATCCCCTCACCTCTTCACCCATTTCCCCACATGCTCCTCCCATCTGGCAACCATCAAAATGCTCTCCAGTATCCATGATTTTGTCTCTGTTCTTCTTGTTTGCTTAGCTTGTTTTTTAGATTCAATTGTTGATAAATATGTATTTATTGCCGTTTCTTTGTTCATAGTTTTGATCTTTTTCTTTGTAAGTCCCTTTAATATTTCATATAATAATGCTTTGGTGATGATGAACTTCTTTAGTTGTTTCTTGTCTGGGAAGCTCTTTATATGCCCTTTGATTCTAAATGATAACTTTGCTCGGTAGAGCAATCTTGGCTGTAGGTCCTTCCCTGCATTACATGATTTTGAATATTTCTCGCCTATCCCTTCCAGCCTGCAAAGTTTCTTTTGAAAAATTAGCTGATGGTCTTAAGGGAACTCCCCTGTAGGTAACTAATTTCTCTTGCTGCTTTTAAGATTCTCTCTTTATCTTTAACATTTGACATTTTAATTATGATGTGTCTTGGAGTGGGCCTCTTTGCATCCACTTTGTTTGGAACTCTCTGTACTTCCTGGACTTGCATGTCTATTTCCTTCACCAAATTAGGAAAGTCTGCTTTCATTATTTTTTCAAGTAGATTTCCAATTTCTTGCTCTTCCTCTTCTCCTTCTGGCACACCTATGATGTGAATGTTGAAACGCTTGAAGTTGTCCCATAGGCTGCTTACACTATCCTCATTTTTTTTTTTTTTTATTCTATTTTCTTCTTGTTCTGCTTGGTTGTTTGTTGCTTCCTTATATTCCAAACCATTGATTTGATTCTCGGCTTCATTCACTCTACTGTTGTTTCCCTGTAAATTGTTATTTATTTCAATTGGTGTATCCTTCATTTCTGACTGGATTTTTTTATTCTATTGAAGTCCTCTCTAAGTTCCTTGAGCATCCTTATAACCATTGTTTTGAACTCCTTATCTGACAGATTGTTTATCTCCATTTTGTTTAATTCTTTTTCTGGAGTTTTGATCTGTTCTTTCATTTGGGCCATGTTTCTTTGTCTCCTTATTTTGGCAGCCTCCCTGTGTTTGTTTCTATGTACTAGGTAGAGCTGCTATGACTCCATGTCTTGGCAGTGTGGTCTAATGTGGGAGATGCCTGTAGGGTCCAGTGTTACAGCCTCCCCCAAGCTGGGTACTCAGGGTGTGCCCTTCGTGTGGGCTGAGTACACTCTCCTCTTGTAGTTAAGCCTTGATTTCTCTTAGCAGGCCAATGGGAGGGATTTACCCAGGCCAGTCATCTGCAAGGACTGGCTATGACCACTGACCACCAACCTCTACCTTTTGTGGAGGATCAGCTGTGCAGAGGCAGGGTGGTGGTGCTCCGACCTGGTCTGTAGCTGTCCACTGGGTGTGCAGGCTCTGGGGTTTTCCTGGTGGTGCAGACCAAGGTCAGCCCCACCTGTGTTCTGCCCTGGACCACCCTGCATGAGCTATACAGCAAACTGAGATGGCTGCTACTTGTTCTGGGCTTGGAGGTTCCCAGGAGAAGCCAAACTGTGTATCTAGGCTGATTGCTGCTAGTGTGAGGCCTGGGGCCACTTAGCAAGAGGTATGGGTGCTGGGGCTCACTGAGTCTGGTTGTTGCTTATTTGAGAAGATTTAGGAAGTTGTGAAGCATGAGCCAAGACCAGCCATTTTCATAGAAAAGTCACTGTGCACAGCTTGGGTGGGCCCATAAGTTGGGTGGGATGGAGCCTCAGGGGATCCCCTGGACAGGGCAAACAGAGTTAGCTAGGTTGGTGGAGTCTCAGATATGGCACCCACCTGCCACCCACCTGCTGACTATAACTTTATGGGGAGAGGGTTCAGAAAAGGGACAATGGCCTCTGCCTGCTTTTTCTGCCTGGGAGAAAGCTGTCCCCTAGCTCTTGCCTTGATGCCAGACACTTCATTTCCTTTCTGTATGCCACCGGTACCCTAGTGTTGGCACTCAGAGGGAGTATGTCAGAGTAAGTCTATATGTGGGTTCTTTAAGAAGAACTGCTTGAGACTCCAGAATTTTCTTCCACTGACTCAATCCCTACTGATTTTTGCAACCAGAAGTTATGGAGACTTATCTTCCTGGCACTGGAACCCTGGGCTGGAGGGCCTGATGTGGGGCCGGGACTCCTCATTCCTGAGATAGCCCTCCTGAATTTTTACCCACCACACATGCATGTGGGACTAGCCTGTTCCGTATTCCTGCCCCTCCTACCAGTGTGGATGGATGTGATTTCTTTAATTCTGTAGTTGTGAGACTTCCATTCATTGATTCCATTCCATTGATTTCTGATGGTTCCGAGTGGTGGTTGTTCTATAGTTTAGTTGTAATTTTGATATGGTTATGTGAGGAGGTGAGCTAGTTTACCTATGACACCATCTTGACTAGAAGTCCTTTCTATTTTATTTAACTCAGTATATTCACAATATCATTTCAATATATAACCAATATAAAATAATTGTTAATGAGATATTTTACTTTCTTTTCTTATACTAGCTCTTCAAAATCTGGTGTTTATTTTACTCTGATAGCACTTCTCTATTCAGACGAGCCACATTTCAAGCTCTCAACAGCCACCTGGGACAGCACAGGATTAGAGCTTCTGTTTTAATCTCTTTTAGCAGAGATTCCCCCATTTTACAAAAAAAGGAAACAAAATCTTGCATAGAACCCCATTATATATAACAGAGCAGTGAGTCTGTTCAGAAGTTCTGCTAGATCATCTTTCTCCACATCTACTCCCTCAAGGCATTCTCCCTACCCTCTTTTCCCCCAGCACTGTGAGACTCTCTGCTCTGGGCACTTGGGAGCTATGCAGGGTTGTTATGGAGAGTGACAACACCTTGAATTTGGACTTTACAAATTTACAAAGTTCATGCAGTATGTCACTCTGGTAGGTGCCCACTACTCCCTGTGAGGCAGGCAGGGGGTGTCATGCATTCCACAACTGGTGAGTAGACTCAGTCTCAGGTTATCTGACTTCAGGGTGTCACATCTCCCACTCCAACCCCCCACATCCCACAGTCTGCCTGGGCTGGGCTCCCTCAGGTGACCACCAGGCTATGAGATGAGCTAATAGTTCATCCTGATGAGACCCAACAGTCATTAATCCCCACCATCCTCAGTAACATTTAGTGACACACAAACTGCACCAGCTACTTAATCCTCATAAGAACACTGTAAGGTACTAAGAATTATTATTGCCATTTTTAGATGAGGAAATTCAGACCCAGAAATGTTAAGGAACTTGCCCAAGGACACAGCCAGGATATAATAGAGCTGTGCTCCTAAAGGCTGTGCCAAATGCCAGAGCATGAGACCTCCTCCATGTTGACAGTTACTCCTCGATCACATGGTACACCAAGATTTTATGGACATTGGACTTGTGTTCTTTATAGAGGTAGCTTGGGGTGATAGGATGGTTTTGGAGATTCACTTTGCCATTTACTGGCTCTATCTGAGCCTCAGTGACCTCAACTGTAAACAGGACTAACAAAGATGATCTGTTCTTTGCCTAGTCTACTTCCTCAGTACGTGGGAACAAGATTCCTTGGGGATGAAGCCAGCATTGCTCCCAAGTGGCTCCAGGGCAGGGTTGTGGAGGATTTTACGCCCTCAGCTTTCTATAACATAGGTCTGGTTCTTCCCCAGCCCCAATGCAGGGGTTTCCATGATACTCAGTTCTGAAGAACCAGTCATCTGGGAGTAGAAGGTACAGAATTGGGACAGTGGGCCACAAGCCACTCAAGGTGGTCCAGGGGAAACAGATGGGAGAGACCAGAAGCCAGGCCAGGGCCTTTACCCCTGAGAAAGGCCTTACTTTGTAGGCTGGACCCTGGTGGGGACTGCCTCAGTACCCCTCAGCACTGTCCATCCACCCAGGCCAGGCTCAGGAATAGGGAGGAGGCTGCCCTGACATGCTTCCCATGGTGGGAGAATGAAGCCTCTTTCCATAAGAGCAAACTGAGTTGAGGTGACATCTGGAACCTTCCTCACTGGAAGAGGAGGCTGGCTGGCTGGATGGTGTATGCAGGACGCACCTGGTTCCACAGTGGGGGCAACAGAGCACTAAGATAACTGGGTTTTTGAGGGTCCAGGCTTCACAGAAAGGGCTTTGGGTGAGCAGTTGCAATGCTCCTTTGTGCTGTCTTCCCAAGAAGGTTTTTAGCTCTCAGGGACCTGGAGGAGGGGGTCCCAGAAGTGGGGCGGTGCATTGTACTCTTATACTCTGACTTCCTTGGTAGCCTCTATGGTCACTTGGACCCACTCTCACTTCCTACCAAAGTGACATGGGAGAGCACAGGTACCCTAAAGGCAGCTAGACCTAAGCTGTGTCACCTTAGCATCTCTGTCTCAGGCACCCTCTGAGTGACTCCTTCAAGACACCCACTCTAATCAAACCAAGATGGAAATTCCCCCCAATACAAATCATGATAAGGTGTTTTTCAGGAAAATATTTGTAGCTAATACTGAAACCCAAACCTGAAAACCCTCTGCCCTATCATCTACTTTGTCCCAAAGACTGGACTAGGTCCAAATTCAGCAAATGCATGCAACTGAGGCATTTCAGATGTCAAATCACAGGTCAGTGTGTACCTGAAGCATCTTCCAGTCAAGGCCAAGCTGACCAACTCCCATCCACTTCTGGACCCAGACAGGGGCCTGGCCCAGCACCCCACCTCCACCCCCTGCTTTCTGCAGGCCTCTGGCATCCCAGGCCTGGCAAGTCACACCCCTGCAGCTGGAGATATTTATAGCTCTATCCCTTTCCCAGCCTCATTCAGGCTCTGAGCTTCTGGGGGCTCTTATCTCCCTTGGCTCCAGCTGCAAATTCAAATCCAGGACATCAAGAAGCTCAAAACTGTGTCTCTTAGGGTAAAAATTGGAACTATCCTGCTCCAATATTAAAGTTGCTTTTCTCTGGCTTGGGGTGGGGTTGTGGGAACTTGGGGGGAGTGAATTCCTGATACATTTTCTTTGGATCTTTTTGGTTTGCAGTGCCTGCATCTACCTACAGCCCATCTCCGGGGGCCAATTATAGTCCAACTCCCTACACCCCCTCCCCTGCCCCTGCCTATACCCCCTCCCCTGTCCCCACCTATTCCCCCTCCCCTGCCCCCACCTACTCCCCTTCTCCAGCACCAGCCTATACCCCATCACCTGCCCCAAGCTATAACCCTGCCTCATCGGTGGCCTATAGTGGGGGCCCTACTGAATCTGCCAGCCGCCCCCCTTGGATGACAGATGACAGCTTTTCTCAGAAGTTTGCCCCTGGCAAGAGCACCACCTCCCTCAGCAAGCAGATTCTGCCTGGAGGGACCTCTGCTTACACCCAAGGTTCCCCAGTGTCCCCCCTTGCTAGAGGCACCTTCCAGAGGGCTGAGCGCTTCCCAGCCAGCAGCCGGACTCCGCTTTGTGGCCACTGCAACAATATCATCCGGTATGGTCCAGCTGTGGCCCTGTGCTGGGGTGCTGGAAGCACAGGCTGCTTACCTACTGTCTGAGCCCTATGGTGGGACTGGGGAGTGGGAGGGCAGGTATTGGGAGAAGGCTGTGTGCAGGGCAGCCTGAGGACCCTTTGGGTCGACATCGGGTCTGGCCCTCTCTGAGTTTTGCTTTCCATCCTTGTGTGACACCTACTTCCCTGGGGAGTTGGGAGGATTCTATGAAGTAAATGGGTGAAGTTCCCAGTGTGGTGTCTGGTGTCAGGAACTTCCCCTTGGGCTAAGGCCCGGTCTGGGAATAGTAGGTCTTACTGTCAGTAGGTTTATTGGGAATGTTGCAAGCTGGCCGACAATGCTGGTTTTGACCCAGCTTTCCTTTAGGGTTGCTTCTGGGTCTTTCCACAGATAGGGTTTTGGTGGGCATCTGCCACTATAATGAAAATAAGTCATTTCAAGCTTAGAAGTCAGGATAATGGGTGGTGCTTGTTTGAGTATAGTATTTTACAGTATTTGTATTTATAGGGGTGGTAACCTTACATACATATGAAAAATATACTTTCATTCAAAAATAGAGTAACACATCTCAGAGAGGAATTAGAAAATTTGGAAAGGAAAATTAAAATATAAAACATTTCCTCATAATCATACTCTTCTGACTACTAATGTGGAGCTAGACTCCCCAGGTTTGTGTTCTGAGTCTACCATACTAGTCCTATATATAACCTTAAACAAATTACTTAACCTCTCTGTACTTCAGTTTCCTTATCTGAAAATGGGTATCATAATTATAACTACTTCACAGGATTGTTGTGAGAATTAAGTTAATAAATCAGATTTCTTCCTGACCAGTGCCTCACACAGAGTAAGCACTTCGTAAATGTTAGCTGTCAGCCCCATGATCATTGCTCTTCCTGTTGTAATCATCAGCAGTCAACTGACTAGATATTCCACAATATGTTTAACCTCATCCCCTATGGTAGATGTTTGAGTTGCTTCCCAGTTCTCTATTGTAAGTAATGCAGCAATGAACATCTTTCTGCGAGGAGCTTTATCTGAATTTTACATTATAACAATCACAAAAGTCAGAGTTATTGGGTCAAAGTATGGGCATTCTTGGGGATCTCAAGCTCTTGGGGCTGCCTTAGTAGGTGCTGTTCTCTGCTTCCCAGGGGCCCCTTTCTGGTAGCTATGGGGCGCTCCTGGCACCCAGAAGAGTTCAACTGTGCCTACTGCAAGTCCTCCCTGGCAGACGTGTGCTTTGTGGAGGAGCAGAGCAACGTTTACTGCGAGCGGTGTTATGAGCAGTTCTTTGCCCCAACCTGTGCCAAGTGCAACACCAAAATCATGGGGGTAAGTGGGCAGGCAGCATCCTTCTTCTCTGACTAACATTTTCTTTTCTCTAAGCAATCTTTTCCCCTCCCCCATGAAAGCTGAGAAGTTGCTGCTAACAGAGAGGGCCACTCCATTTCTGTTTTGGAAAGAAGTTGGTTTGCTACCAATGAACTAGGGAGCAAATGAACTTGAAGCAAGAGATGATTACATGCCTGGGCTACACCGCTTGAAGTGGTGGTAGAGCTTCTGCAAAACAAGTTATGGCTTCATAGCCTGACCTTACCATGCACCGGCATGTAGCATTGATCCTGGATACCCCTTTGGTAAAATGGCAGTAACAAGCAGTGCCTTCCTTCCAGGTCTGATGGGAGTGTTAAGTATCACAGTTACATAAGCACACTCAGAACCTGCCACCCAGCAAGTGCTGAATGAGTAGGAACCCCTCCTTTGAGAACCTTTTCTTGGAGCATCCAAGGCCTGGTACCTGGGCTCTCCTGCCCTGCTCCCAGATGGGATGCTTTGGCATTGGCCAGGGTCTAGTGGGGAAGGCAAGCCCAGCTCCCTTGCCCCTGGACCCTTTTCTCCTGAACCAAGGCTCTTTTCCTCAGGAAGTGATGCATGCCCTGAAACAGACGTGGCACACCACTTGCTTCATCTGTGCAGCCTGCAAGAAGCCCTTTGGGAACAGCCTCTTCCACATGGAAGATGGGGAGCCCTACTGTGAGAAAGGTAGGGCTGCTGAGCTGGTGGGAGGCCTCCCACACCCCATCCCCTCACTTTCTGCCTAGGTGCATTCACATGAAACCTAGGCTCCAAGTGGCAGAATCATGCCAGTATTACACAGAGGAAGTTCATCAAACTATCTCCCCTGTCTACTGGGTTGTAGCTTTTCCACGGGCAGGGTAGGGGTGGGTGGTTGGAAGGGTTGGGGAGGCGAGGGAGGAGCTTATTTTTTTTTATATATTCAGTCTCTGTCCCCTTCCCTGCACCATATATGTGGAACGCAAACTGGCATCTTGTAGTGGTGTGGGAAACCTTTCAGATGATTTTGATTTGGAGACCAGAAAGTCCAGTCTGAAAAGGCTTTGGCTCTGGACTTTATTTTGGGTTCTCTTCCAGGCTCCACATCAAGGCTGACTTTGTGACCTTGAGTGAGTTACTGAACCTTTTTGAGTCTCACTTTTCCCATCTATAAAATGGGGGAACTAAACCCCTGCCTCACAGAGTTGTGGTAAGGATTAAGGCAGAAAAGTGTATGAAGCATCAAATACTTGAAATCCCTTTATCTGCTCCTATAGTGTTCCTTTAGGGTCCTGTAGTCTCCTTGTCTGAATTCAGAGTTTCTCTGCCTCCCAAAATGCTACATGTTATCTCAAAACTTGGAGGAAATTATCATAAATTCTGAAGACAAAGCACTCTATTAAAGAGTAGGGTGTCTGGGCTAAGTAGCCCTTCACTCACTCACTCACTCATTTATTCACAGCCTGCTTCTTGTAGAAAAGGACTTGAGGCAGGTTCTAATAAAAGGTAACGTAGACATAGAGGTTGAGATAATAGAAATAGAAAATCAGTACTAAGTAGAAGAGGGAAAAGCAAGCGTGCTGATTATGAAGACAGAGTTGCAGTGACTGAGTAGCACATTTGAAGGCAAAAAGAAAAACACAGCAAGTTAGTTTACTTTAAAATCAGAAAGGAGAAAACATTTCAGTTTCTCAAGGAGAAAAGCAAAACAGAATAAAAAATTTCCCCCGACAATAAATTATAAAAGCAATTTCTTGGATTCTTAGATTCTCTTGTATGCTGGTAAAGTCTCTTTTCAGCTCTGAAGTTAGTTGAATGACTTAGTCACTCAATAACTCTGTGCCTCAGTTTCCATATCTATAAAAGAGAGAGGATATACCTGTCTTTTCTATTCTTATGAAGAGCATGTGGTGATAATTGGTAATTAAGAAAAGTGCTATTTTTCCAATGCGAATTACTATTATTAATCAACTAAAAGTGTTATAACTTTAATAATTTCAGATAAGCCATAATTTGTGTATCAGGTTTGCAAAAGAATGATAGATTTCAACCACTGCCACTGCCCTTCTCCATAGCAAGTCCCACCCCAAGAGACTGATGGATATTTGGGTTGCTTTCACTTCTTGACTATTGTGAACAGAGCTGCTGTGAACATGGGTGTGCAAATATCTCCTCGAGATCCTGTTTTCAAATCTTTGTTGTATATGCCCAGAGGTAGAATTGCTGGGTCATATGATAGTTCTATTTTTCACTTTTTGAGGAACCTCTAACCTGTTTTCCCATTTTATGTCCTACCAACAGTGCATAGTTCTAATTTCTCTACACTTTTTTCCCACACTTGTTGTTTTCTGATTTTTTTTTTTCTGTTGGCTAGCAATCATCCTAATGAGTATGACGTAGTACCTCACATTATGGTACTTTGTCATCATTTTTATTAGCAACTTGGAAGAAGACACAGAATGATAGGACCAGGCTCAGAAGTATTTCAGTTGGCTTCAATGATGAGCTGACAGTTTTATATACTATATCTTGCATATAAGACAGTCGGGAAAGGGTCAGACCCTTTCAGATTGGCCTACATTGGAGCAGTGCCCTGGCCCTGCAGGGCATCACAATCACCTGGGGGGACTTTAAAGAGGTAGAGAACATAGACTCCCAAACCTCCATAAGTGAAATTTCATGGGGTTCCCCCCTCTCACCCGGTGATCCCTATACTTAGTTAGGCTTGGGAATCCAAGTGTGGTCCCAGGACCAGCAGCTTTAACATCACCTGAGAACCTATTAGAAAGCATATCTTACAGCATCACCCAAGATCTGTTGAATCAGAAACTCTGAGAGGTGGGGCCTGGCAATCTGTATTTCTATGAACCCTCCAGATGATTCTAGCATTTGAAAACCACTGCTATGGTAAAGCAATAAGCCCTTTTTCAGCAGAGAGCATCTGTGATTTCATGGATGGAAATCCTTTTACAAGAGCAATAAAATCCTTTAAATACAGGGTATGAATTCAATTTAGGGCAGAAGAGAGTCAATGAAAATTATAAAGACTTAATAGGAGAAATAAAGAAAAGAATAAATAAATGAGGAAATAGATCATGCTTCTGGTGGGAAAGGCCCACATGCAAACTTGATTCAATACAGATTACATTCTTCTGTAGAATAAATGAGGAAAAATATCAGCCTTTCTTTTAATGCATTAGTGTCAGATATGTGCTATCAAATTTTAAAGCAAAATGGCAATTCTCCAGGTCATATAGAGTCAAGTTTAAAACAGAAAAATCCATCAGTAGGAAAGACTAGACATTCCAGAAATAAAATCAAGCCACTGTAAGAGCTTAACCTGTGAAAAACCATAGGCTTCACAACAGGAGAAGGAGCTACTATTTAATAAGGATTTTTGAGCCATTTCTTTATTAATTCATCATTTACCTATCAAACGTGTGCCAATTTCTGTGCAAGAAGCTAGGCATATAGGAGGGAGTCTCTACCCACAAAAACCTCAAATAAACCCATCATCATGTGATGTACCAGCACCTAAGTGGACAGTTAAGAGATAATGAATGAGTGAAGAGGAAGGGAAGCCCATGAGAAGTGCTCTGGAAGCCCATTGAATATCTCTTGAGGGGATGGGGGTGACAACTTCCCAAAAGGAGGGCCTGGCCCAAAGGATTCTAGAGGTTCAGGCAGACTAAGTGAAGAGGGTTTTCCAAGCCCAGGTTGTGGTTTATAAAGAGGCATGGAGGTAGAGGAGAGAGCCCAGGGCATCTGAAGACCAACTGGGAGTAAGGAGAGAGAAGTCAGGAGTGAGGTGCAGGGCTTGCCCTCCAGTGAAGATGGGTTGGTCTATAGCTCTGTTTCCTATCCCACACTGATAAGTTCCTACAGAACATAAAATGAAGCATAAACCTGCTGTAACTTCCTAAAGGAAGCAGGATGTTTTCTTAGCTCTGGTGAGGTGATGGATTTCTGCCTACTGAAGAAATTAAGTAGTCTGTCAGAAACAAAGTTCATAGACTGTGATATATGTAAAAGCATTTGCATGTCAAACTATAATTAAACCCATAAAGGGAAACCATACATAAGAAAAATGCAAGAGATGTAATTTATCAAAGCTCAATGGCAAATAGATAGCAGGAGACAGCATGAAGTCATGGAAAGAGGGTGATAAATTTGGAGTCTATCATGCTCCTTACTACTCATGTGATGGAACCTCTACAGTCACTTTCCTTGCCTTTAAAATGGCAATAATACACCCTGGCTGGTGTGGCTCAGTTGGTTGGGCATCATCTTGCTGACCAAAAGGTCTCAGGTTCGATTCCCGATTGGGGCTCATGCATGGGTTCCAGTTTGGGTCCCCAGTCAGGGCACATGCGAGAGGCAACCAATTGATGTTTCTCTCTCACATCAATGTTTCTCTCTCTCTCCCTCTCTCTCTCTCAAATCAATAAACATTTAAAAAATAAAAATAAATAAAATGGAAATAATACTTTTTCACAGAGCTGCTGTGAAGATTAAACAAGAAATGTGGGAAAGCAGCAATATTGGATTGGCACATGGCACTCTAATCAGTTCCCTTCCCTCCTTTCATCATTCATAAAGACTTTCAGAATAAGAGCCAACATTTTGAGGATTTGTGCCAAGTACTTCACGTAAATTATTTTATTTATTCTGTATAACAACTCCATGAGTTAGGTACTATAGTTATTCCCATTATATAAATGAGAAAGTTGAGGCATGGAGAAGTCAGGCAGCTTGCCTCAGGTTTGAACAATTCCATAATAGAGTTGGGATTTGAACCCAGGTCTTTCTTTCTTCAGCACCCAAACTCGTAACCTCCATGACACTCTGCCTCTCAGCAAATGGCCTAAGAGAGTGAACAGGGCTGTTATCCACAAGGAGACCTGAGCAGAAAATCATTGTAAGAAAAAGCCAACTGTGGCAGAGCTGTGGAGATACCAGTACAGTCATGGGGAAATGAAGGCTCTATAAAAGCCATCGAGCTTTTTTAGAAGAGCCTGGAGGAATTCTATATTGAGTGCAGTAGAATTGCTGCCCACGTGAACCAGAGAGGACAGTTCCTGTGGTAGAGAAGCCCAGGACCTGGTCCATGTGTCTCAGTCTTGTGACGCTGGTCAGGCCCTTCACCTCTTTGATCCCCAGTTTCTTCACCCACAAAATAAAACAAAACAGAAAAACAATGATAGTTCAATCTTTGAGGGATTTTTCAAAGGTTAATTTCATTAATTGATTTATCAATTCATTGATTTATCCATTCACTCATTCATTCAACACGTATGTGTTAGATACTGACTTGTGTGCCTGACTGTGCTGGGAGTACAAAGGCCTTGACATTGAGACACCAATAAATAATACTGTCTATGTGAAAATGCTTAGTAAACTATAAAGCATTACACATATAATATTGGTATTATTATCTCCTTGGCTGGGGCAGGGTGTGGGGTACATGTCCCAACAAAGTACTCAAATATTGTTTCCAGTAGCGAAAATTTGTTATTAAAACAAACACCCAAGGCCCTGACTGGTATAGCTCAGTTTTGGGGGTGACGTTCTGCAAACCCAAAGGTTGTGGGTTCAAATCCCGGTCAAGGCACATGCCTGGGTTGCCATGCAGGGTGCACAGTCAGGGTGCATGCAAGAGGCAACCTATTGATGTTTCTCTCTCACATCAATGTTTCTTTCCTTCTCTTTCTCCCTCCCTCCACCTCTCTCTGTAATCAATAAAAAGAAAAAATATTTTTTAAGTGCCCACTAATAGAAGAATGACCAACCAAAGAACTTCAATAACTATTAAAAAAGTTAAGGGTTCTCATTCTTCCAAAATAAGCATACCTGCTGAGAAATATGATTTTTTTCCCTTTTTTTGTGATTGGTCTGTTTGGGCTATAGGAGGTGACAGAGACAGAGGAGAAAACCACCCTATAGAAAGTTAATGAGAGTGTGAGAAAGTGTTGCAAATCAAACTAGTGCAAGGTGGTGATTAAGCCTGAATCTGCACAATACAAGTTCAACTTACTGGAAAAGGGGGAAAAAATCTTGTAACTGAATATTTTGTCTGCAAGATGACAAGTAACCAATTGGGTTTCACACACTGCCCCCATCCCAGCGATTTGAGGGGTTGTCCTGGCATTGGGTTGACACAACCAGGATGTTCACTCCTTCCAGCCTGCCTGGGTGCTGGTCCTTACTCTGCCTTTCATTTCAGACTACGTCAATCTGTTCAGCACCAAGTGTCATGGCTGCGATTTCCCTGTGGAGGCTGGTGACAAGTTTATTGAAGCCCTGGGGCATACCTGGCATGATACCTGCTTCATTTGTGCGGTATGTTTTTAGCCTGGGGTTCTGGCTTTCTGAGAAGGGGCAAGAGGGACCAAGTGGGCCAGATGATGAATACTCTACATCCTTTCAACTCTGGCATTCTAAATTTCTAATCATTTTTAAAGGCTGGCAAGTACTGTGATGCCTTGATATGTCACTGTTGAACAGGATTTTATTACTAATAATTTTTATAAACCATTTTTGCTCTGTTACTTTCCATTTTATTAAGGACAACAGAGTGTCCCAGGTCTGCCTCACTAGCATTATTCTTAGTAGGTGGGAGCAGTGAATGATGCTTGGATTTAAAGACAGGTGGGTGACTTCTTATAGTTATAAGTTATTTTAGATATGATGAAGTGACTCAAGGGTTTCCTCTTAAATTTTCACCAGGAACATTAGATTGGAGCTTATTGGCTAATCCTATGAAAAACTGAGATAAAGTTTCTTTTGATACAACCTTTTAGGAAGTAGGACTGAATATCATTTCATTTTCCAAAATGGTCTTGTTCTTGATATGTAGTTGTCAGGAGATAAGCCCTAGACTAACTATTAAAACCATGTGCAATTTATTTCTGGTAAACAACCAGGCCATTTTTACCAAGAGAGATTGGCCTTCTCCTTTTGAGGGCTTTGGGTTGGGGAGAGGACATGGCAATGAGCCTATGGACATTTAGATTCTGCACTAGTTAGGAAATAGACGTTCCCGATAAACCCTGTAGTGATAGTCTGTCATTGACTAAACTTTATTTGGGAAAATTAATGTGCTACTCCTACTATTTTATTTTTATCAGAGCCAATCAAGGTAAATTTTGGGAATGCGTGAAAGATCTGTATAGTTTATACTTGAAGAATTTTTATAGACTTATGACATAGGACTACCCAAGTCCTAAAGTTTAGTGCAATATACCTCAGGTTTTGCAGTTCATTTCTATACTGCCCCCCAATTAGTGGGGTGCTCTCTATTCACTCTGTGTCTTAGGCTGCTAGGTCTGCCATGACAAGGTACCATAAACTAATGTCTTAACAATAGAAATGTATTCTTCACAGTTCTGGGGGCTAGAAGTCCAAATTCAAGGTGTCAGCAGGGCCAGCCTTTCGCTTCTGACAAGTGTTTGCCAGCAGTCCTCGGTGTTTCTTCACTTATAACTGCATGGCTCCAGTATCTGGCTCCATTGTTACATGGCTGTTTGCCCTGTCTGTGTCTGTCTTCACATGGTGTTCTCCTCTCTGTGTGTCTGTCTCTGTGTGCTTCTCTTATAAGGACACTGGTCATATCAGATTAAGGGCCCACCCCACTCCAATATGACCTCATCTTAACTTATACCTTGATTGTATCTGCAAAGACCCTATTTCCAAATGAGACCACTGCTGTGTTCCTGTGCTGAGGAAATGCGAAGTAGTGGGGTTGGGACTTCAACATGGATTTTGGGGGAACACAATTCAATCCCTAACACTGATTTCCCAGATCTTTAAACAGATTCTCTAGTTACCTTTTACGGTCATTTAAATACATCAGGACCTCCATTTCAAAGAGGGACAATGATATATACTGGCTTTGGGGTTGTCCCCTGCAGATCCACAGCTGAGCAAGACACAGAATATGGTTCTCTGAACCTTACATTCAAGCCATGGCTTGTATGATCCTAAGATGCTGCCTGCAAGTCTGATTACCCAGCTTCTAGAAGGATCCAAGGGACTTGGAGAAGGTCCAGAGAAGATAGTGGCACAGAAGGCCTGTTCTCCCAGGGCAGAGTGATGAGAGTTCTATGTCACGTGGAGAGGGAACCATGGCCAAGGTGACTGTGGGTCTGCTCCTTCAAGCCTGCTGTGTTTGGCTGAGTCATGAGAGCAGAATTCTCAGAGGGAGACCAGAAGAAGCAGTAAAGCTTAGGGTTGTTTAGGATGAGATGGCAAATAAGTTCTGGCCTGGTGTGAGAGACCCATAGCATTGCCCAAAGGACCCACCTAAAGAAACCAGGCAGATACAGATTTCATCCTTTGGCAAATCAATAATGGAGAATTATTGTCTTCCCCTGAACTAGCCCTGTGTGGCACTCACCGTCCCATTAAGATATATCAAAGTGAAATACAGTTCTAATTTTTGGAAAACTTTGAGGGCTTTTTTGGGTCCTCTTTCTATCACTTTATATTTCCAAATCACTTTTTTTAGCATCCTAAATTGTTTATTAGGTAAGAATTTTACAAACATGACACATATTAGCGGTAATGGTAGAGCTGGGGAGTATTAGGTCTTCTCCAAGCTGCACGGTGAGAACCCCCAATAGCGTGGTGGAACTTATGGCCCTTTCCAAGGCCATGGCTCTTGCCACCTGCAGATGTCAGCACTCGCATCTCCCCATGCTTGTGGACTGGTTTGGTGATCCACTGGGTGTCAGGACTCCTTCTGATAGCCTTATGGAATGGATCAATGAGGGTAACCTCAAAGAATTTGTATGTGGAATCGTCACCAACCCAGTAAGAATTCAGGACCCTCAGAGCCCCACAGTGGTGCTCAGCTCACTCCTCAGCAACAGACTGAAGGCTTCAGGCAAACTTCAGCTGGTTATCACCATGATAGATAGGTTTGTCATAGGTCGCACCCTTGGGAACAGGGTGTTTGAGGCCACCACAGCACATACGAATCCTGTATGTGACATAACCTTGCTTGGCCTTGTATCCCAGCCTACGCTCTTTATCAGGCCTGGTGGGGTGGGGGGCCCTATGGAGCTCAGAGACCTGGCGGTACTGCCAGCAGCTCACCATGAGAAGGAAGCGCATCACATCGGACTGCTTCTTCCTCCGTAGCTCCTGGATGTACTTGTTTGTAAGTGCCCATCTTGGCTTACCTTATGGCTGCGGCTAGACAGAAAGGAAGAAGCTTTCTCCCACTCCAAATCATTTTTGACTTCTGGCCAAGATGGAGGCGCAGGTAGACACACTGTGCCTCCTCACACAACCAAAAGAAGGACAAAAACAATTTTAAAACAAAAAACAACCAGAACTGACAGAAAATCAAACTGTATGGAAGTCCAACAACCAAGGAGATAAAGAAGAAACATTCATCCACACTGGTAGGAGGGGCGGAGACAGGCAGCCAGGGCGGAGAGCACTCGCGGCAAGGTGGTAGCTGGCGGACCCAGGGAGGTGGTGGATTGTGGAACAGGGCAGGCCAGGCTGCAGCTGGCAGACCCCACAAGGTGGTGGCTGGTGGACCCTGTGGCCCCACATTCGAGCATAGATAAACCAGGAGGAAAGTGGGGGGAATGAAGCAGACCACACAACCCAGGGCTCCAGCGAAGGGAAAGAAAGCCTCAAACCTCTGACTGAAAACACCTGTGGGGGTTGAGGCAGCAGCAGGAGAAACTCTCAGCCTCACAGGACAGTTCGTTGGAGAGACCCACAGGGGCCTAGAATGTACACACACCCACCCACCTGGGAAGCAGCACCAAAAGGGCCCAATTTGATTGTGGGTCACAGAGGGAGTGACTGAAAACTGGCAGAGAGTGGAGCAAGTGCCATTGCTCCCTATTGGACCCCTCCCCCACATACAGCATCACAGCACAACGACCACCCTTACCCAGCTCTGGTGGACACCTAAGGCTCCGCCCCTTTATGTAATGGGTGCACCAAAACAAAAGAAATGGCCCAAATGAAAGAACAGATCAAAGCTCCAGAAAAAATACAACTAAGCAATAAAGAGATAGCCAACCTATCAGATGCACAGTTCAAAACACTGGTTATTAAGACGCTCACAGAATTGGTTGAATTTGTTCAAAACCTAAGTGAAAAAATGAAGGCTATGCCAAGAGAAACAAAGGAAAATGTACAGGGAACCAATAGTGATGCGAAGGAAACTGGGACTCAAATCAATGGTGTGGACCAGAAGGAAGAAAGAAACATCCAACCAGAAAAGAATGAAGAAACGAGAATTCAAAAAAATGAGGAGAGGCTTAGGAACCTCCAGGACATCTTTAAACATTCCAACATCCGAATTATAGGGGTACCAGAAGGAGAAGAGGAAGAACAAAAAACTGAAAACTTATTTGAACAAATAATGAAGGAGAACTTCCCCAGTATGGCAAAGGAAATAGACTTCTAGGAAGTCCAGGAAGCTCAGAGAGTCCCAAAGAAGCTGGACCCAAGGAGGAACACACCAAGGCACATCATAATTACATTAGCCAAGATGAAACAGAAGGAGAGAATCTTAGAAGCAGCAAGAGAAAAGGAGACAGTTACCTACAAAGGACTTCCCATAAGACTGTCAGCTGATTTCTCAAAAGAGATCTTACAGGCAAGAAGGGACTGGAAAGAAGTATTCCAAGTCATGAAAGGCAAGGACCTACATCCAAGATTACTGTATCCAGCAAAGCTTTCATTTAGAATGGAAGGGCAGATAAAGTGCTTTTCAGATAAGGTCAAGTTAAAGGAATTCATCATCACCAAGCCCTTATTATATGAAATGTTAAAGGGATTTCTCTAAGAAAAAGAAGATAAAAAATATGAACAGTAAAAATGACAGCAAACTTACAGTTATTAATGACCACACCTAAAACAAAAACAAAAGCAAACTAAGCAAACAACTAGAACAGGAACAGAACCACAGACATGGAGATCACATGCAGAGTTATCAACAGGGGAGTAGGAGGGGAAGAGGGGGGGAAGGTACAGAGAATAAGTAGCATAAATGATAGGTAGAATATAGACAGGGGGAGGGTAAGAATAGTATAGGAAATGTAGAAACCAAAGAACTTATAAGAATGACCCATGGAAAAAAAAAAAAAAAAAAAAAAAAAGAATGACCCATGGACATGAACTATAGGGGGGGAATGTGGGAGGGAGGGGTGTGCAGGATGGAGTGGAGTGAAGGGGGGAAATGGGACAACTGTAATAGCATAATCAATAAATATATTTAAAAATAAAATAAAAACATCATTTTTAATGAGTGTATATTTTTCTATAACTAAAAAATAAAACTAGTAAGAAAGGAAGATAAAGACTAGCTCTTCTAGTTGTGTAGATTTTTCCATCATTCATATCTCAGGAGAGCACCTCCTTTAGGCTAATTCAAATTACCAAGTTTTGGGGGTACAAGAGCATACCAGCACTCCACCTTCATGGAATTTAGAATATTGAAAGGAAAACAAAGCTAACATATGCACACAAATAGAGAACAGAACAAGACAGCATCTTAAAGTCCCAAACACATAAAATGAAGGCTTAGAAAGCCAGTGTGGGTCAGCTCCTGTCTGCCTTTGGCACTTGAGTTCCAGGGAAAGGATTTGGGTCCTACCTCACTGGGTGAAAGATGTCATACTGGCCCCTTGTTTCCTCCAAGTTTAGTTGGTTTCTAGCCCTTCCACACCAGTGTGGGTATTGGGAGGGGACTGGTGGTGGTGTAACTTTTGTGGGCAGTCATAAGAACTGCCGCACCTGACCTGTTTCATTGCCTTCCACTCTGTGATCAGCACTGTCCATGGCTTCCACTCCTTCCCAGCCAGGCCCTGATGCTACTATTACTAGTCCATGGAGCCTGGGAGGTGAGCCATTCCTGCTGTGCCCCTATGCTGGGTAGGCTGGAGGCCTCCTCCACCATGAAGTCACCTTGCATCCTGCCTTTTGAAGACACTGAGCACAACCTCTCTATGACAGTTCCTGCCCTCAGTGCCATCTTATTAGTGAGCCACCCCTGAGGCTCTGGCCCTTTCCCACTCCTTGGTCTTTGGCCCCCTAATATGCTCCCCAGCCTGACAACTCAGAGTTCTCCCAAGCAGACAGCAATGTTGCAGACCAGGCAGGGTAGACAGGCATTCTTGCCAACTGACTCCAGAGCTGCCTTTTCTATCTCCCATGAAACCTATCCTCAGCTGGATATTGAGTGCTACCTTCTTGGACTTGGCTCCAAGTTGTCAGCAGCTTGAGGCCACCACAAGAGCCTGGTTATACTCATGACTATATCCACCTGGGATCTTTTCAGACACCTTTAGGTCATTGTCTTCCAGAGTCCATTGGCAGCTCTGTGTGATCCCAAGTATAACATACTTAGCTGGCCATCAGGGCCTTGTACATGGGGCCACCATGATGCCACTTTTCTTTCCAGCTCTCTTGGAGTGGACACATGCTCACTGACCCAACCTCATCTCGCTAGAGTGATTTCTCTATCCTCATGCCTGTCCATACATGGGAACTCTACTTGCACTTCTTTATCTAATGTTGGTGTCCTGGATGTGGCCCCTAATTCAGCTCCCCATTAGGGATCCTCATTGCCCTCTCTGAGGCTGGGGCTTCCCAGCCTCATAGTTACAGCCAATGTAACTTCCCAGTTGACTCTGACACATTGGCATTATTGCCTGCTCAGGTCCAACCCACACATTGGTAGGCTAAAAAATTATTGGTAGGCTACTTCTACACAAGTTTATAAACCCAGAATAATTTAAAATAAACACAGCCCCTCTCTGCTATGGGCTGTGAGGAAAATGAGCTTAGAATTAGAGTCCTGAAGACCTGGACATGGGTTCCCAGCTTTACAGCTTACTAGGTCTGTGACATAAACAAGACACTTGGGCTCTCTGAGCTTCCTTTTTTCAATTGTGAAATAGGGAAAAGTCATGCCTATCCCATAAGGTTTTTGTGAGAATTAAATGAGATCATGCACATAGAGTATCTAACATGTTGTTTGACCCACGGCACCTCAACAAGTATTACTTAGCTCCTTCTTTCAGTGACATTTCCATCTGTTGCTACCATGGGAATATATCAGTTTGCCTCTTTTTTCATGTAACATTTCCCTGCATTCATTTTCCATATTAAATTTTTCTTCTTCATGGTGGCATTCCATTGGAAAAATGTATCATAAAAATTTATTTAATCATCCCTATTGAAAGAAATTTTAGTGGTTTTCAGGTTTTAGTTGAGCACACAGTGCTTTCTTGTCTGTGCAATAGTTCTGCAAGATAGAATTCTCCAGAGTAGGATTACTGGGGTGTAGGGCAGGCACATCTTTATGGCTCCTCTTAGTATTGCCACATCTCCTATAGAAGACTGAACTAATTCACGTGTCCCTAGCAGTGCACATGTGGGCCTGGTTCCCTTCTGGCATTACTGACTTGTGATTACTTGTTTTCCTCACTTTTTAGCTACAGTTATATAATGTTAAAGGTGACAGGATATTGGAGGCTTGTTTTGTTTTGTTTTTTTATTTTACTAAGTTAATAGGTCTCCAGTGGTATTTATGGAGGTTTTCCTTTAATTATCAGTAAGGATAATTTTTCTGATGTGTTTGTTAGTTTACTAATGGTTTTTCTGTAGATGTTAATCACTCTGTGGATATTAACTTATGAACTTTGGATAGCACCAATTGGTCTTCATCATGTATATTTTCTCTATTCCATTAAATTTAATTAATTTGATTTAATTTGAGTTTTATTCCATGTCCCTCTTTGAAAAACTTAAATTTTATATAGTTTAATGCATCTAGTCTGTCATAGTTATTAAGGATTTATAGTGGGGAGAGATAGGCTGTTGCTTTTCCTCCCATCTGCATGTGACAGTGTGTTTTCTTAAAGAGGTGACTGAAATCTTTGGCTCAAGTTCCCCTGCCTCATGGCCTACAAGGCCCTGTTTCATGGGAGTCTGTTTTCTGTCCCAGGTCTGCCATGTGAATCTGGAGGGACAGCCATTCTACTCCAAGAAGGACAAACCCCTGTGCAAGAAGCATGCGCATGCCATCAACGTGTAGGGAGCCTGGGGCATCTGATGTGGACAGGCAGGAGCAGCTCCTGCCTCTGGCAACAACGAATTCAATAAGGCTGATGTTTCTTTTTGCAGGAAAGAGGGAAGACAGGAAGCAACTGAGCTCTTTTGAAGTATAATTTTAGTCCTTTCTTCTGTACACAGATTGTATATTTGCATAGTTCAGACTAGAAGCCAAATGAAGATTCCTAAACCAAACTAGTAATTAATCCAAGACTGGAATTGTACGTCAGACATTTAGGACAGAATTCCACAAACTCAAAAGTGAGAAACAAAAAGTAACTTTCTGAAAGTGATACATTTCCTGAGGTCAGCAGAGCAGGGACAGAGCTCAGGGCAGTTAGGGGGAATCTGAAGCATTCTGTGAAGTTCGTTAGAGCTGTTCTGGCAAACAAAATAAAGTGCCAAACAGTCCTCGCTGCAGGGTATTTTTAGAGCCAGAGCTGAGAGATTGTTAGCTCAGATCGATGGTGCCTTCCTCACCAAAAAAGGAAGTGTTATTCCATTGCTAGTGTCATGGAGCTACCTCCAAGCATCAGACTTCAGACCTTGACCAGAGTTGAACATTCTAAAGGGAGCCCAGACATGCAGAGTGATGTCTTCTGGCAGCCAATGGATGATTGACTCGGCTTCCGGAAGGGCTCTGGCTCACACTGCTGACAGCTCCCCTCTTTCATACTGAAATATCCAGTGTCCCAGAAGGATTAGCTCCTTTTTGAATTGCTACGGGAAAGTAAAATTGGGTTTTTCCAGTTTTGCTTTGCTGTGTGTGAGAGATTTTAGAATGACTCTGGCTTCTGTTTGGCCTTTGTTTTGCTTTATGAGCATGAATGCCCAGTGATGTATTTTACTCCCAGTCCTCTGCTCACTTATGAAGTCTTCCTCAGCACCCCTTCCCCAACAGGCTTAGTGACCCGTGGAAAAGAAGAGAGAGACAGTGTCTGACACAGGATGGCAAAATAGTCTGAGAACATGCCCAAACTCCGGGTGGGGAAGAGGAACCTTACATTCTGCCAACCTCAGTCAAAATGCATGAGTTGGCAGGACCTCCCACCTTAGATCAGCACCCTTCTTCTCATATGTTCCTTTAAATACAGCACACTGGTCATGTACCATTGTGTTGACTGCTGGAGGGAAAAGATGGACTGATACAAACTCCTTTGCCATTTTGACCACTATTTTAAAATGTATGAGCTGGGTTGATGTAGCCATTGGGTCTTCTAACTTCTTTAAAATATTAGTGATAGTATGCATTAAGCAAGCATTTTGAAGGTGTTTGGGGATAGAGAGAGAAGCTTTTGGTTCTGAGGTTGGAAATGATATATAGTCTCTTTCCCTTTTAGGAAACACTGTTATAATGCTCATTGAACATGACGTTGAAGTAAGCAGTTTGAGTGGATGTTTCTCACTTGAGCACAATACTTAGGCACTCTTCCCACTCACTGCTACTCTCTTCTCACTCCTGTTTTGGTGGTTCTCTTTGTGCACTTGAAATCTTTTATGAGAATGCATTAGAACACTTTTTCTTCTGAGAACTGAGCTTCCAGAGGACTGCCATTCTACCTGAATCTGTCCCTTCTCTCCAACAGACAGGGAAGCAGTTAGATGTGTCCCTAGCAGGAAGCCTGTGTTTCTTTCCAAGGGTAAAGCCACCAGATCGCCCAGGGAGCACCAGCAGGGACATAAATGTGCTCCTGCCGCAGGCCCTTATTTAACTTGGTGCCGTGAGAAAGTGAATATAAAGCACCAGGCAGGGTAAAATCTGTGAGAAGTGCCTGGAGATTTTTCAGGAGTTGCACACAAGTACCTTGGAGCATTCTGTTATTTTTGGAAAGTTCAAATACACAGGGACAAGGAGGTTGCTGACTGTACAGAAAGGCTCTAGGCAGATTTTTTCTTAAAAAAAAAAAAAGAACCCAAACTATTAAATTATCAGGGACTGGTCATGAGGAAAGGAAAAAAAGTTCCCTAGAGTTAAGTTTCCAAAAATATCTTTTAAAAAGGGTTTTTACACACACACACTCTCTCAAGTGTGAGCATTAAAAAGTATGTGATTATTAAAAAGAAAAGTAAAATATCTCACAGTAGAACTTCATAGTCATTTATTGAATCAGGTTTTCTACATGTCAGAGCTAGTGTAGATTCTGAAGGACTCTATTATTTATCAAAACACAAAACAAACAAAAACATTTTTTTGAAGGTAGCAGGGAAAAGAGGTAGTTCTGAATATGTTCTCTCCATATTTGTAAGTTTGATATAGCATCAGGATTAAGGCCGTATCTAGTTCAAGTTAAAATCATGGAGAGCCTACACCACTGAACACAATTTTGAATAGTTCATGGTGGGGAGTACACTTTGGATCTATAGTTCTTGTTTCCTTATTGTTGACATTTATTTAACCTTTATAAACATTAACTTTTTGCACCGGAGTGACTTGTATTTGTAGTGTTTGTGTTAGGAATCTAGCTTTTATAATGTTAACTTTTCAACCCATGTACTTTTGCTTTGGGATTTTTTTTTTTAATTTTAAGATTTCAGAAGTGAAATATAGTGTGTTAGAGGTGTGCAAAAATATTTTGCATGTTTTTCTTTTTTTGCTCATGTGAGTTTTACTTTTTAGCAAAATAAAACCCAAAAAGGACTGTGCAATTACAGAGTTTTCTGTGTAAAGTTTTTTCACATGACACCAACAGCAGGTTTTCTCTATATGGCCACCAATAAAGGTCAAGAAAAAACACAATATCCTGAGCAGAAGAAACACATACAACTCACTTGCTCCGTTGGCTGTGTGGCCCAATGGCAGTTACATGTGAATAGTACATATAATGCATACAAAGGGATTTTCCAGGTAAATAATAAACTGAAGGCCAGGCTTTGCCTTTTCTTTTTGGAAAGGTTTATTTATTTAGCTACTTGGTGATTAAATATTTCATATTTATTTTTATTCCAGTCTAAATGGTTTCATTTCTGGAAAAGTTGCTGTATTTTCTACCATATCTTTAGTTTTGAAATAAGCTCAGAGAAAAATCCTTTCATGGCATTTAAAAACAAATAGTGAAGACCCTTCTGAGGGTACTCTGCTTAACAAAACCAATTCTTTTTCAAAGTATTCTACTTCCAGGCATTACTTGAAAATAAAGGGAAAATTTTAATAATTTGACTTTGAGCATCTGAATCAGATTTTGAAAGAGCTGTACAATTACAAGTAGAAATAAAATCTCATTATTTTAGTACATTTTAAAGCTATAGTAAAATATTTTTAAAATAGGTGATGGAGGAAAATGAGGCTCATAGAGTCATAAATTTAAATTTGGAAGGAATCTAAGAGATCATCTGGACATTTTGCAAATGAGGGAACTGAGGCCCAGTATGGGGAGGGGGCTTTCCAGCATACACAACCAGCTAGGGAGGCAGCTGGTGTAATGGAATAAACAAGGACTTGGACAAGGCAAACCCAGGTTTTCTCAAGGCTAATCTAATACTACCTAAGTGATACTGGGAGAGTCTCTCTAAGCCTGCCTATTTACCTGAAAATGAAGGTAATAACACCTAGCTCACAGTGATATATGGAGAACCAAATACAGTAACTTTTGGAAGAAAATTGCGATGCAAACATTAGGTACTATTATCTCCAACAGAGTGGGTCAGAACCCAAGGCCTTCACTCCTTCATTTCACTTTCTTAACTCCTCCAACTTCTCCATCCAGAAAAAATACATTGGGAAAACCAGCAGCAAGAATAACTATTACACAAATAGCCCATAAGTATAAACCATATGGATCAGAATTTGATATACTTACAAATATAGTCCCCTTATCCATGGGGGGTATGTTCCAAGACCCCACAGTGGATGCTAATATATACTGAATCCTATTCATACTATGTTTTTTCCTATATAAACATGTGATAAAGTTTAATTTATAAATTAGACACAGTAAGAAATTAACAACAGTAATAAAATGGAACAATTATAACAATATACTGTGATAAATGTTATGTGAATGTGGTCTCTCTCTCTCTCACAGTATCTTATTAAACTGTACCTATAGCATGGATACACTAGACAAAAGGATGATTCATGGCTCAGGTGAGATTTCCTCATGCAACTCATACAATTTAAAACTTATGAATTGTTTATTTCTGGAATTTTCCATTTAATACTTCTAGACCACAGCTGACTGTGGGGAACTGAAACCAGGGGCAGAGGAACCATGAATAAGGGGCTACTGCACCTTGTGCCAAAATTCTGATCTCTTCACTGAGGACTGTGGACAGAATAAAAATTGCTTATTCATTTGCTCACCTATTCACTGTTTCAACAAATATTTATTGAGTCCCTACTATGTGTCAGGCACTGCTCTGGACACTGGGGACATGACAGTGAAGAAACAGACAAAATACACTGTTTTTATGAAACTTAGATTCTAGTGGTTTGGAATCAGCCAAACAAAATAAATAATTATGTTGGATTAGTTCTAAGGAGAAAATTTTTGACTATTTAAAGCTTCTCTGTAGGGTAATACTGGCATTCTGCTGGACTTAGACTCACTAATAATAAAGACATGGCATGAAGAATGGGTTTGGGATCAAATGTTAGGAAATAGCTGCATTTGCTGTTTACCCTAGGTATTCACAATACACATTCGGGAGCTGAATGCGTACTCAGCCCCTCAACAGAGACACCTGTTTCACTTATTTGAGTGCAGAATATGGAGCTCCAATTTGGAAAACACTGTCTGAACTTTGGGTTTAGACCTTCCTGAGCTCTGGCTTTTCCAGGACAATCCTAATGTCAAATAATCTTTCTTGATATTCCACTTAAACACTTAAACCATTTCTGCAACTTGGGCAGTAGGTTGGTGTGTGTATATATATAATAGACTTTATTTTTAGAGAAGTTTTAGGTTCACAGCAAAACTGAGCAGAAGGCACAGAGTTCCCATACACCTGACCCCACTTATGTATAACCTCCCTTGTTATCAACATCTCCTACAAGATCGGTGCATTTATAATAATCGGTGAACCTACACTGACACATCATTATCACCCATAGTTCATAGTTTATATTAGGGTTCACTCTGGGTGTTACATACTTTATGGTTTGAACAAATGTATTAGGACATGTATCCACTATTATAATATACAGAGTAGCCCTAAGCATTCTCCGTGTTCCACTTACTCATCCCTGTCTCCCTCTTAATCCCTGACAACCACTGATCTTTTTACTGTCTCCATACTTTGGCCTTTTTGAAAATGTCATATGGTAGGAATCATACCATGTGTAGCTTTTTCAAATTAACTTCTTTCATTTAACAATATGCATTTACTTTTCTCCATGTCTTCTCATGCCAAAAGAGCTCAATTCTTTTTAGCACTGGATAATATTCCAATAGTCTATGTTTTCATACCACAAACATTCAGTGAGTGGCTAGGTTTTGTTGTAGGGATGGAGGATGACAATACAGACAAGGTTCCTGCTTTCTAGAGCTTATACTTTAAAGGGAAGAGATTAGCAATAAACACATGATACATAATTAATATGAGATAGTGAGCATATGGAAAAATAAACAGAGTGATGTGTTGGGGGCTGGAGTAAGCTACTTTTGATTGAGTGGTCAGGGAAGACCTTTCTTGGGAGGTAATATTTGGGCTGAAGACTGAATGATGAGAAGAAATCAATTGTACCAAAGTCTGTGGTAGAGTGTTCCAGACAAAGGGGAAAATAAGTGTGAAGGCTTTAAGGGAACAATTTTGGCATGGTGAAGGCGCATGGCCTGAGAACACAGGTAGGAGAGGGCAGTAGCAGGGGAGAGGGAGAACACTGAGGGCCTTGCAGGCCATGGGAAGATCTGCCAGAGAACGCCTTCACATGCCTGCCCTTGCAGAGAGAGGGAATATTTTACTACAAGAACCTCATGTTTGATAAAAGAATGAATTTATTTTTCCTATGAGACTTTCACTTGAAAAAAATTTCAAAGCTGTTCATCAAGTAGTCCTGGTTGTATGCAGTTGTTCAAGTCTGGGATACCTGAGTTCTGTGAGGGTATGGCATGGAATTGATTTCCTAAATCTGGGAAACACAGACCTATGCTTGTATACACACATACACATTGTATTTAATTATAATCACACTACACATACTGTTCTGAGCTTTGCTTCCTTTTGAAAAACAGTTAATTTGGGGGGATCACTTTGTAAGTTATATAAATGTCTAACCACTGTGCTGTACACCTGAGACTAATGTAATATTGACTGTCAACTGTAATTGAAAAAAATTTTAAACAAATAAAACTACTTTGAAACTATGAACTTCACTATTTGATCCCACTTAAACTTCTGTGAAATACGAGGTCTGTCCAGAAAGTATCCAGTCATGTACTATGAAAGAGACATTTATTGAAGATACAAATACAAGAAACATTGTACATAAGACAATGATGCCTCACTCCCCTTCAACGTAGGCACCTTAGCACATCATACAGTTCTCCCAGTTGCCATCAGCTGCCCTGTCATATTTTCCTCAATTTTATTGATGGCCTGAAATCTCTTCCCTTTCAAAGGTGATTTTAGTTTTGGGAAAAGACAGAAATCAAAGGGCACCAAATCTGGGCTGTAGTGGGGCTGGGTCGCCTGGGTGATGTTTTGCTAAAAAAAACTCTGCATGAGATGTGATGCATGAGCAGGTGTGTTGTCATGATGAAGCTGCCAATCGATCACCAGTTGCCCATAGCTGTGGCCTTCTGAAGCATCCAAGTAGTTCCCGTGGAGACCTTTCAAGCTTAAAACAAAATGTGATGCAGATGCGTTGTTCTACTTGCTCAGTCATTTCGAATGTGATGGACACACAGTACACATGCTCACTCAGCAGTGTCTACCACCCCCACTGCCTAGTACAGTGAAGTTCTCATTGTTCACACATTCACATTCCAGTCCATTCTCCTTGGCTGCTAGGTTACATTGACGTTCTTGTTATATTAACAATGGTTAGACTTTTTCTGGGCAGACCTCATATATATTAAGAATCATCTGAGTAATAATGATCATGAGTTAATCTATTTACTTTGAATTTGTAGAATTCACCTTGCCATTAATTTTGTCAAGGCAACCAACTACTTTTCTGAACCATTAGATATATATACATCTCTGTGTAGTGCTGGCCTTTGAGTACTAGGCTCACATATCCAAATTTTGCTCTACTGCCTCACCTGATGTCTCACAGCCATCTCCAAGCCCGCTTATTTCACATATTGGAGGAATGACCATATGAATGTTCTTTCTATCCTTCCTTCTGTAACAGACTCTGTCCCTTTAGGAACACTGATTAGCTTAAGAAGTGGGTTTGTGAACCAAATCAGAACAATTAACCTTTCCCTGAGATCCTGTTAAAACTGGAGCTCGGAGAGAGATATTCTCTTCTCTCACTGGTGGCTAAGCTGGAAGAATGTGAGTACAAAGGCCCTCTGTTCCCTCCTGTGTAGAGAAAGTCCATCTGTGATGGGAGAGAATAAAGCCCATAAGCACCGAGAAGCAAAGATTAGAAATGAAAGGGCATGTTTGGCCAAATGAGGTCTCTTGGATCTAGTCATTCCTGAAGCTCCATGCCTACCTCTTCCTTGGTTTGATAAATTTCCCTTTGATTCTTGAGCTTGTTTAAATTGAGTTTTTGACATGTGCAATAAAAAAAAATCTCAATACAATTGCCCAATGCTGAATTCAGGATGGTGCGGGACGTTAAGTCCCCATAATGTCGCTCACCTTACCCATGCCAACCCATCTAAACCTTCATACAAATAGAGTTCTTATTACTGTAAACATCATTTTGAGACAAATCCCACAGCCCTGCTGCCCTATTCTTCTGTGTAGGAATTCTGGAGCTGCCTCTGGCTGAGCTGACCACTCTACCACCCAACCAGCTTCTCCTCTTGTATGCTTTCTTTTGGTGAGTTGCAGGCACCACCCAGTCACTGGAACTAGAAATCTGGGAGTCATCCAAGTCTCTCGCTTCTCCTACAACTACTCTTTCTGACATCCAATAATTACCACAAGCTGCCAAATTTACTTCCTGAATCTGTTTTCTTCTCCACCCTCAAGACTCTGTCTTGCCTCAGACATCTCTCCTTTACATTTTTTCACCAGCTTCTGAACTGACCTTGTTGTCCCTATTTCACCCTGCCTACCCCCAATTCATCCCCTACACTGCAGCTAGAGAGATCTCTTCCAAAATAAGTCTGACCACATAATGGTCCCACTGAACACTCATAAATGGTTGCCTAATATCCTTTGATATAACTCAAATTAACTGCATACAAGACCCCACTTTCTGGGCCTGATTGCCCTCTCTAGCCTCTTAACCTGTCATGGACCCACCTTCTCATAACACAATATCATCCTAGCAACTCTATGCATCAGCATTCCCTCCTCAGTATTTCCACAACACTGCTACATTTTCACAACATTTAATAATTGACTGTTCATGTATGTCTTTCTCACCTGTTAACATAGAAGCAGCAATCAGGAATGACTATTTGGAGCCCATTGATGTAGTAGCCAAATTGAATAACTGAATACTTTTCCATGGCAGTGTATGCATTGGATTCTGGTTTTTTTTTGTCTTTCCACCCACAGTTAGGCATTATACTGGAGAGATTTAAAGCTGATGATTAAAAAATGCCATTATTGTCATCACTTAGCTGGGAACTGAGTTTTTTCACAAATTCTATTCAACATCTAAAATATTTTATTAAGTAAATTATAGGCTACCTTTGCATTTGCAAATTAGTTATTCCCTTATCTAACTCAAATTCAAAATCTATTTGATACATAAAAGTAGGTATAAAAAGACTATTTCAAAATAGCTTTTAGATTCAGGGGCGGAGCCAGTTAATAGAGGTTTTGTCTTGTCCTTCTGGTTACATTCTTAGGAATGCTAGAGGGTCCCAGCACTTGTGGAAGAGGAATTGGTGCATGGCATTCAATGTATGCCTGCAGTAGAAGATGGAATGCAAATAGTGAGGATGACTCTCTCTTGCATGTAATTATTGTTACAGAGACCCCTGCAGAGTCTCCCCCTGCCCCATACTTATGACTCTCTGGTGAACTGCAGGCTAGAGAGGCATTAGAGAAAAGAAGGCACAGTTGGAGAAGAACCTGCCATCTTGGAGTCCAGGTTTTGTGGGGTCATCTTTAAGAAAAAGAATATAAAATCTCAAACAAAATTAATTACAAAACTGAGTATTCATTTAGAATGGGAAGAACGAATCACAACACATTACTGGAATCATGGATCTCTAGGTATCTTCTGGAATTTCTTTAGGGAAATTTTCAGAAAAGCTCACATAGGAGTGCTCCCTGGGTACAATCTGACTTTCCCTCTCAATCTAGACTGCTCCAGCAACTCTCAGCATTCACGGGAGCCCTGAAGCTTAAATTAAGCTTCATTAGTTTCCTGGTAAAGCTACTCTGTACTCAGGCCAATAGAATGAAGGACAAAGTCATTTTGGGATTCTGATTCCCTGGCTCACACTCTGTTAGGAACTAGCAACATTTGTCCAGGACTGTCCCCATAACCAGGATCAAGACATGCCTTGGAGTTGGGAGAGTAAGTCAGATTACTGAGTGAGACAAGGCTGGAAATGGTCCCTGTAGCTCACATCTTCTAACAGGTAGTTATATTTCCCCACCTTCTAGTTGAATCACCCCTCTCTTACAAGCCCAGATTTAATATGAAGGTAACCAAGACAGTAAGTAAGCTGTTGCATGTAGGTTGGAAGTTTAGGAGGAAGGACCAGGGTGATATAGAAAAAGCTCCAGATAGTGGTTCAGACCTGAGCCATGGGTACCAGGTCCTTTTTGAATTGCTTGGAATAACTAAAATGACCAAAATCATAGAGATGAACTTGTAGATTAATAACCAGAATGTGACTTGAGAGGAAAGTAAAGAAGATTTTTTTCATGCGCCTTCTATGTGCCGAGTACAGTGCTTGGCAATTTATGAATCTTTTCTCATGAAATCTTCATGGCCCTACTAGGTTGGGAAGCCAAAGTTTAGATAAATTACAAACCGTTCCCAACAAGTACATTAGGACTATATTCTCTCCAATAGGCACTCAGTGTGAAGTCCTGTCAGTTTAACAGTTTCAAAGTCCTCTCCTTGGTGGAAATACTATATTCTCCCCAAAGTAGCAGGAGAAGACAGCACTGAGTTCAGTTCACAAGCATTCTGGAACCTCTACTTTGAGCCAGGCCACATAGAAGTGGCTAAGTGTTCTGAATGCAGAGGTAAATGAGGTACAACCTCTGCCCTCCTAACAGAACTCATGATCTGGTGGAAGAAATAGACAAGTTGCCACATAATTTCACTATTATCTGGCAATAAATGTTTCTCCAACTTTTTTGCAAAGCACACCTAAAAGCAAAGGACAATAAACACATGGTCCCTAGGCACTCTCTGCAATTGTGATATTTTTTATAATCTAATATTTTGTCTAAGAAAAAATTATGCCTTCTATTTTAAGTTATTTATTATTAGATAAAACTCATGCCTTATAATATCATGTACTCCATGCCCAATGGTTTGAGAAGCAGAATGCAAGGGAAGTGTTAGGAGAGAAATAAGCTGGGATGCTATGGGACTATTCAGGAAGGACACTAATTCAGCCTGGGAGTGGGCAATGAAGGCTTTCTGAAGAAGAAAATTCCTGAGCTGAGGCTGGAACAAAGAACTGGAGAGCAGCCCAAGCTGAAGTAGAACTCAAATACTAATTACTGAACTGCAGTGGGCCGTATTTGGAGTAAGGCTCATTAAGAGTTTTATAGTTTGTCCCTACACCCCAGTCTGCAATCTCCTCGGCTCTGCGGAAAAACTGGGCTCTGTCTGGCTTCCTCTTCCCTGATGCCTATGAAAGGCTTCTGGATGATAAGCTGGGAGTAATTTTAGGGCTTGCCTACTTGGTTTCAGTGATAACTTCTCTCAATGGTATAACAGTCCTATTGTTACCCATTGTCCAGTGTCTGAAACCATGTCACATATTTTGTCCAGTTTTAACTAAGAAGGGCAAATTCAGTGTCTGCTATTTCATCATGGCCAGGATTTTGAGGAGATAAATGTAGTGAAAATGCATCCTCGTTCTTTCCTTTTTTTTTTTATAACAACTCACTGATTTCAGGGAATATGGGAAGTCAGTATCTGAATTTTAACAAGTACCTATATACTTAATGGAGGGGACTATAAAAGGAATATCATAATATAGATAATAAAGCCAGCAACAAACTTCTACATTTGGTTCTACATATCTTTGTAGATGAGCTTTATGTAGAACAGATATTATAACCAAATACTATAATAAACTGATCCAAGACCCAGACCTAGCAATAGCAATAACACAAAGGGCTAATCTGAGGTTAAGAAATGTTTTTATCAAGTATAAATTATTTTTCCATCATAAATAAAAAATATCAAGTGTAAAAAACATAAAGAAATATAAAAACCTTCCATGCTGAGCACAGATCATGAGAAAGATAAAGCTATGAAGGTGCATAACATACACAGGGACAAGAGTGTGGCTGCTACATTCAGTGAATGAAAACGGTAGTAACGAAAATGTAATTTGGGATCAGTTCCTGACACCACCAAATACTGGCCAGGATGTGGAGCAACAGGTGCTCTCAATCAATCATTGTTGGTGGGAGTGCAAAATGGCACAGACACTTTGGAAGACAATTTGGTGGTTTCTTATAAAGCTAGACATGCTCTTGCCATATGATATAGCAGTCGCACTCCTTGGTATTTATCCTGGTGGACTGAAAGCTCGTGTCCATACAAAAACCTGCATGGAGAAGGTTATAGCAGCTTTATTTATTAGTGCCAAAGCTTGGAGGCAACTGAGATAGTTTTCCAGTAGGTGAATGGATAATTGTGGTACATGCAGACAATAGAATATTAATCGGTACTAAAAAGAAATGAGCCATTAAACCCTGGAAAGACATGAAGAAACCTTAAATACATATTACAAAGTGAAAGAAGTCAATCTGAAAAAGCTACATAATGTGTGATTACAACTATATGACATTCTGAAAAGGGCAAAACTATGGAGACAATAAAAAAATTAGCAGTTGCCAGGAATTGGAGGGAGAAATGAAAAGGCAGAGAAGGGAGGATTTTTAGGGCAGTGAGACTATTCCATATGATATTAGAAGTATGCATTTGTCAAATTACACATTTGTCCAAGCTCATGAAATGTACACCAGGAATAAACCCTAATGTAAACTACAGACTTTGGTGATGATGTGTCAGCTGAGGCGCACTGACTGCAACAAACACACCACTCTGGTGCAGGATGCCAGTGGTGCAGGAGGCTGTGCGCACGGAGGGGTATGGAGCGAACGGGACTCTGCGCTTTCTGCTCAGTTTCGCCATGAATCTAAAACTGTTCTAAAAAATAGTCTATTAAAAAAAAATAAGTCTGGCAACAGTGAAATATAAGCCAGATAAGGAACTAAAGTAAGAGAAACCAGTTAAGAGAGTACAGGAACACTTTAGGTAAGAGACAAAGATAGACAGTAAAACAACATTGGCAGTAGATACAAAAGTATTCTAAAACGGTATTCAAGTTTTTGTATGTATATATAAAACCTCATCTACTAGATATAACCATTCCAGATCTTTCTGTACAAAGGAGGTATTTCTCCAAATTAACAATAACAAAACAAAACAAGTAGTTTTTAAGACAAAATACATGTGGTACCTTGGACTAACGTTTCCCAAGTTTACATGAAAAATATATGCAGTGATAATTAAATGATACATAATAAATAACTTTCATGTTTTAAGTAGGAACACACTCATTCCTAAGAAAATTTTAAAAATTTATTTCAATTGAGACACTATAAAAATAATAAAAATATAACTGTTTATGCTTAGTTTCTTATACGTTATTTGAAGCACCTATATTAAGTCTTACATCCTTACTGAAGTAATGGTTTAACATTTTAATAAATGTACATTGTTATCAGTTTTAGTGAAATCTTAAGTTCCTATCAATCTTGACAAACTACTCCCAGAAAACTCCAAGCATTGCAAAGTAAATATGGAACACCTGTTAAAAATCAGTGTAAATGACTCACTCAGTATGGAGAGATTTTTTTTTTACAATGACAACAAAAGAAAGTTATTTTTCTGAAAGTGGAAAAATTAGTCTCATCTTTTCTTCAGGCTTTAGAGGAAAATACTTCTCTGCAGATATCAGCTCAGACTTTGGGTCTAAGGAGAAAAACAAACTTCATACTTTAACAAAAATTGTTTTAGAGGACAAAGACCATTATACCACTAAAAAGTAAAGGTTGGCCCTGGCTGGTGTGGCTCAGTGGATTGAGCACCGGCCTATGAACCAAAGGGTCGCTGGTTCCATTCCCAGTAAGGGCACATGCCTGGGCTGTGGGCCACGTTTCCAGTGGGGGGCGCACGAGAGGCAACCACACACTGATGTTTCCCTCTCTCCATCTCTTCCTCTCTGTCTAATCTTTAAAAAGAATAAAATAAAATAAAAAAGTAAACAGTAAAGGTTAATTTAAAAATAACATCAGACGAAAACATGGTTTAACAGAAGAAAAATGTACAGAATCACTAGGCTCAATCTAATGCTGTACCTGTCACTGTTACCATGAATAAATAATAACTCTTGCCCTGGCTGGTGTGGCTCAGTGGATTGAGCACTGGACTGTGAAGCAAAGGATCACCAGTTCGATTCCCAGTCAGGGCACATGCCTGGGTTGCGGGCCAGGTCACCAGTAGGGGGTGCACAAGAGGTGACCACACATTAAAAATGAAAAAATGAAAAAATGAAAAAGCTACATAATGTGTGTTATGTAGTTCTCCCTTTCTTTCTCCCTCCCTTCCCCTCTCTCTAAAAATAAATAAATAAATCTTTAAAAAATAATAATAACTCTAATCTCAGTTCCTTCTCTGTCAAATGAAGGTGTTCATGTCCTCTACACCATCACTGTCTAGTAAAACTAACTATGATGATGGAAATACCCTATTTTTGTGCTGTCTGATATTGACTATTGAGACTTGAAATGCTGTTACCGCGACTGTGGAATAAAATGTTTTGTTTTGATTAATTTTGAAAGCTCCATTTAACTAGTGTCTAAAAAGCCTTCTTTTTAGTGTCAATACCATCTTCTATAAAAATCACTTTTACCTGAAAAAAAAAATTACTTTTACCTTGTGCTTTTCTTGCTCTGGCCAGCAAGTACAAAGCTGAAACCAAGGAGGAGGAAAGGACTTCTATTATTCTAAAAAACAGCAAATCTTTCAAGAAAAAAAATGTATTGCATTTGTAAAAACCAGAATTGGAGTCTGGAACTTATAGAAATAGACCAAGAGCCAGATTATATAATATTAACTCTGGAAAACTCCTCTAGGTTGTTTAATTCAACTGTTTGGAAAAAAAAATAAGCTCTTCTAGTTTATTTAATCCCTAGCACACTCTCTCAAGGAAGAGTACATAAATAATCAGTATTTGTTTGAGCCATTAACAAATAGATTTCATCTGGAAAGGTAGAATAATTTGGTCAATATGTTATTTTCTCAGAAGATTTAAACTTAGTCAATTTTCTTAACTCGAAATGGCATAGAACTGAAGTATCCAAATTATTTTCAAGATTCCTATTTTATATAGCTTGTACTTTAAAAAATATTGACAGATATTAACACGGGTCAACACTCAATATTTTTATATTTCTAAAAATTTCGTAGAGCACGTATATATTTTTTTTGCTAATAAAAATAAATGTTTTACATAAGACCCAATTTCACCATTTGGAACTTAAAAATGTAAAAAAAGAAAAACAACAGTGAACTGAATAATGTTTTTATTACATACCTGGACCTTAGCAGGAGGTGGTGATTTGACTGGTTTCTATTAAAATAATAATGGTGAAAACAGTTGAACACTTACATATTAAATATAGTTAAGTTCTGATCATTAATAAAAAATTATATGAACATCTTTCCTCATCTCATCCCTGCCAAAATTTACAAAATAAGCTCCTAAAAATTCCACAAAAGATCACTGACAACAATTTATTCTATTGGAACAAATACCTTGATCAAAATTCCAATATTTCAGAAATTATCAGTATTAGGCCCGGCTGGGTGGCACACTTGGCTGGAGAGTTGTTTGGTACACGCCCCTTCCGCCCCCCAAAAGGTTGTGGGTTTGATTCACAGTCTGGGCACATACTTAGGTTGTGGGCTCAATCCCTGGTCAGGGTACCCACTGGAGGCAACTTATTTTTCTCTTCTCACATCAATGTTTCTCTTTCTCTCTCTTTTTCTCTCTCACTCTGTCTCTGAAGTCAATAAAAACATCTTTGGGTGAGGATTTTTAAAAATTGTCAATGTTAGCCCTGGCTGGTGTGGCTCAGTGGATTGAGCACCAGCCTGCAAACCAAAGAGTCTGGGAATCAAACCACAGGTTCGATTCCCAGTCAGGGCACATACCTGGGTTGTGGGCCAGGTCCCCAGTAGGGGGTGCACGAGAGGCAACCACACACTGATGTTTCTCTCCTTCTCTTTCTCCTTCCCTTCCCCTCTGTCTAAAAATAAATAAGTAAAATATTTAAAAAATACCACCTAGCTCTTTAAAAAAATAAATAAAATAAAAATGGTCAGTGTTAGATAACGTACAAATTTTTAATAACAAAAATAAATATCTGTCCTGCTGCCTCTAGTGTAAGATTCCTATGCACCATTTTACTCATCTTAAACAGCTGAGTTTTGCAGGGAGGGAAGGGTGGCAGAGAAAGGCAGAGAAAGAGATTATTTATTTATTTATTTATTTATTTATTATCTTTACCTGAAGATATGTTTACTAATTTTAGAGGGAGAGGAAGGGGGGAGGGGGAGAGAGAGAGAGACAGACAGACAGACATCATTGTGAGAGAGAAGCATCAATAGGTTGCCTCCCATAGGCGCCCTGATGGGGGATTGAACCCACAACCTAGGTATGTGCCCTGATCAGGAATTGAACCTGCAATACTTTTTTTTTTTTTGGTGTTCCAGAAGATGCTCCCACCAACTGAGCCACCCAGTCAGGGCAAGGAACTTTGTTTTTAAAAGACAAAAAAAGAGTAGCCAATAAATATATCTAGCTTTTATTCTTGACTCTTGAGAACTCTCAAAGAGAAGATTAAAATCAAAGGTCTGTTTTTCCTCAATTTATTACAATTCTCTTAGATTTATAAGCATTTGCTTATTTTTAAGACTTAATTTAATGCCTTAAAAATTTCAGACACATTTAAAAGTATGTGAATTTGGATTTCTCAAATTAAAAAAACCAATAATCAATACTGTTTAGACATCTATTAAAGGGAAAAAACATAATGTGCTCATTAAGAAAAGTATAAAAATACAGCATCCTGAAGGCTGAATCAGTAGTGAGGCAAATCTAGCAAAGGAAGGGGCACAGACAGTGTAAGACTCCACAGAGTAACCTTTGGTAATTTACTTGACTGAATGAAAGGTTGAAAAGGTTAGAGATTTCTGCATTGGCTTTAATCAAATATAGGAGGCTGTCTTGCTTTGTGTGTCTGCTTGCTTACTCTCTTTCCCTCTACATATCTTTAAAACTCACGTAGATCCACCCCTCTATGGGGAAAAAATGAGATCAACTTGTAGAAAAGCGAAAAATCACTAATGAATGACTCAGCCTTACTTTATTGTCTGTGAGAAGTGAGGTAAATATATGAAATCCTATAAGAAGGCAAAGATTGCCCTTTACCCTAACAAAAATGCGTTGATAGAATAATAGTAAGATGAACATTACCTTAAAATATATTCAACAAAATTAGTCCTGCCTGGTGTGGCTCAGTGCATTGAGTGCCAGCCTGCAAACCAGAGGGTCAGCGGTTCAATTCCCAGTCAGGGCACTGGCCGGGGTTGCAGGCCAGGTCACTGATGGGTGGTGCATGAGAGGCAACCACACATTGATGTTTCTCTCCCACTCTTCTCCTTCCCTTCCCCTCTGTCTGAAAATAAATAAATTAAATCTTAATAAAAAATTTAAAAAATATTTTCAACAAAATTATAAAACTATAATTTCTTCCAGGCAAGTGTGTATTTGTCTAACTAGTATGGCCAGCATTTTTTCTTTTAATTATAATAAAGCAATGTAGTCTAAGTTTACTCTCCAATATAGTCAGTGAGTAAAGATAACAAGGCATAAAGCACATAACTGAAATATTGTTTTGCTTTACTATAATTTCAGTAAGTTAAATAAAGATATGAATCTAAAATACCCTCATAAAATTATTCAGTAACAATGTAAAAACCATGTTATCAAAGAAATATTGGCAAAAGCTTAGTAGAAAATCCTTTACAATTTATTTATCTAAACAGAAAAATTGTCTAAAAATACTCCTTCTTCACCATTAACATCACCCTTTCACCAACCAGTTTCTCCAGTCTCCTAAAGTGCAAAGTGAAGAAGAATTAAGATAATAGGGGTTATGTTTAAATAAGAGAAAAAAATTACAGAATTGGAAACTATTGAATTCCATTATTTTTACAAGAAAAAAAAATCTAAACTGATCATGAGGTTCTTCTAATAGAAAATATTCCTCACATATTACTTCTAGCAGAGTTATAAAATTGGGTTTATTTTTTTTAAAAAGTCAAATAATTTAAAAATTCAATTTACAAGGATAAAATGTTCTCAGAGGAAGAAGAGAAAGGAAAAAGGAGAGGAAATGATAGAAGAGGGTAGAGAGAGAATATGAATTTCCAAATTGTATCTTACTTCACATTCTTCTCAACATTTTATATACTAAAAATTAATCACATTACTCATTTGCTTTAGAAATTAATAGGACCATTGTAAATTGTGCTGCTATGAACATTGGGGTGCATAGGTTCTTTTGGATTGGTGATTCAGGGTTCTTAGGGTATAATCCCAGCAGCGGAATTGCTGGGTCAAAGGGCAGTTCCATTTTTAGTTTTCTGAGGAAATTCCATACTTTTTGCCACAGTGGCCGCACCAGTCTGCATTCCCACCAACAGTGCACTAGGGTTCCCTTTTCTCTGCATCCCCTCCAACATTTGTTTGTTGATTTGTTTATGTTGGCCACTCTGACCGGTGTGAGGTGGTACCTCATTGTGGTTTTAATTTGCGTCTCTCAAGTACTGGAAGCAACGTAAGTGCCCATCAGCAAATGAGTGGATCAAAAAACTATGGTACATTTTCACAATGGAATTCTATGCAGCAGAGAGAAAGAAGGAGCTCCTACCCTTTCTGACAGCATGGATGGAACTGGAGAGCATTATGCTAAGTGAAATAAGCCAGGCGGTGAGGGACAAATACCATATGATCTCACCTTTAACTGGAACATAATCAACAAAAGAAAAAAGCAAACAAAATATAACCAGAGACATTGAAGTTAAGAGCAATCTAACAATAACCAGAGGGGAATGGGGAGGGGATGGTGGGGACAGGGGTTTTCAGGAACTACTCTAAAGGACACATGGACAAAACCAAGGGGGAGGGTGGAGGTGGGGGAGGGAGGTGCGTTTGTCTGGGGTGGGGTGTGGGGGAGGGGAGAAAATGCAGACAACTGTAATTGAACAGCAATAAAAAATGTTTAATAAAAAAATAAAATTAAATTATTTTTAAAAAGAAACATGTAAAAAAAAAGAAATTAACAGAACCTTCTTCAGTTCCTTCTAAATGTCATTCTTTCATGAGAAATTAGTCCAAACTGCATGAATTTTAAAATTACATGCACTGAATCATCTGATTAATTTAAAACAAAGGGAAGTAATTTGAAAAACTATTTGCTAGGATTACAACATAAACAAAATATTTATAATTCCACTCTATTAAGTACTTATAGGATTCTGCCCTCATGCCAATACTACCAGGTTTTCTTTTTTTTGGGGGGGGGATCCTTAATTCATTCCAAGTTAGAAAACTACCTCATTCTTTTAAATAGCTGCACCGTTTTCCACAGTATGAAGTTTCATAACCATTCACATATTGAGGGACTTTTAAGTTGTTTCTTTATTTTTGTCTTTTATATTATAAACAATACAACAAACATTAGGTACGAAAAATGGAGTGAGGTGGAAGAGGAAGTGAGAACAGAAACATGGAGGGGGGTTAGGGTTACAGAAAAAATACAACATGATGACAAAAATAATTCCCAATATATCAATTATAACAAAGATAGACAATAAAAGTTTTCTCAAAAGAAAAATCTTTCTGAGCTGTTACTATGTGCCAGGTTCTCATGGCCCAGAAATAAACAAGACAAAGTCTTAGCTCTGAATAAATGACACGATTCAGTGAAAAACTGAGAAATAACTTACTTATCAAATGGATTCTCTCTCCCTCTTTAAAAATAAGTTAATCTTCATTACCATCTTCATAGACAAATAACATTCTATATTATTCCTTAGCTAAAAAAAATATAATGTAGCTTGTATAAGTCAATTCTTTCAAGAAATACTTGTCTTATTTTGTACAAAGAAATGTACACCAGAAGCTATTAAAATGAATTTAATAATTTCAGCCAATATTATATGTTGAATTAAGCAACAATTTCACTAATCATTCATTCAAGTGCCTACTATGCTCTAGGTACAGTTCTGTGGGGTGTGTGGGGTGAGGGGTGGAACATCACTGAACAAAGCATATTAAAATCCTTGACATTGTGGTGCTTATATTAGCATGATTTAATAATCTGATAAAAGAGTACAATGCTCACAGCTGTCTTTAACAAACCTAATAATATGTTTGAGAATGTTTCATTCCTACTATGAAAATTTTATTCGAAAACTTATCTTTAGTTTTACCCTCAGTGTCTGTTGGCTGGGCTCCTACGGGCGGCACCTGATGTGCCAGAGGGATATTTCAGTGGCTGGGGGGTTCCCCCTGAGAAGTGTGGGGTCTAAACCCCAAGCCAGGCTCCCTATAGCACCAGAGACAGAAAGGAATCCAGATAACATCCAGCTATGAAAAGCAGCAGGGAGAGATGGCTGGAGACACAGAGCCTTTTAAAGAGCCAAAGCACAAAATTTCGTTTGCAGCCACTTACCCTGGGGGCCAGCAAAGGGAGGGCGGAGTGGACTAGAGGCACTTGAGGAGAGTCTGGAGTTGATGGCTCTGGGGAGAGAACTGGAGTAACAGCTGCTAGCATCCATGTGCTGAGTCATCCTCCATACTGCAGGAGCCATTTGATAAAATTCAGCACCCATTTATGATAAAAACTCAGCAAAGTGGGAATAGAGGGAACACACCTAAACATAATAAAGGCTATATATGACAAACCCACTGCCAGCATCACTGGGCAAAAACAACAAGCGTTCCCCTTAACAAAACAGGGATGTCTGCTTTCACCTCTCTTATTCACCATAGTACTGGAAGTCCTAGCCACAACAATCAGACAAGAAGAAGAAATAAAAGGCATTCAAGTTGGAAAGGAAGAAGTAAAACTGTCTTTATTTGCAGACAACATAATACTGTATATAGAGAACCCCAAAGATTCCACCAAGAAGCTACTAGAACTGATAAGTGAATTCAGTACAGTAGCAGGATACAAAATTAATATCCAGAAATCAGTTGCATTTTTATATGCCAATAATGAACTAACAGAAAGGAAATTAAGAAAACAATCCTATTCACAATTGCTTCAAAAAGAAAAAATACCTAGGAATAAACCTAACCAAGGATGTAAAAGACCTGTGCATGGAAAATTAGAAGACATTGAAGAAAGAAACTGAAGATACAAATAAGTGGAATCACATACCGTGTTAATGGATAGGAAGAATTAACATCATTAAAATGTCCATACTACTCAAAGCAATCTATAGTTTCAATGCAATTCCTATTAAGATTCCAATGATGTACTTCACAGAAGTAGAACAAATATTTCAAAAATTTACATGGAACAACAAAAGGCCCTGCATAGCAACAGCAATCCTGAAAAGAAGAACAAAGTTGGAGGAATCATGCTGCCTCATATCAAACTGTACTAGAAGGCCACAGTAATCAAAACAGCCTGGTGCTGGCATAAAAACAGACACATAGATCAATGGAACAGAATAGAGAGCCCAGAAATAAACCCACACCCTTATAGTCAATTAATATTGAAGAGAGGCAGCAAGTACATACATTGGGCTAAAGATAGTTTATTCAATACATGGTGTTGGGAAAACTGGAGAGATATGTGCAGAAAAGTGAAACTAGACCACCTTCTTACACCACACACAACAATAAATTCAAAATGGATCAAAGACTTAAATGTTAGACCTGAAATCTAGAAGTCCTAGAAGAAAACATAGGTAGTAAAATCTTGAGAATTGCTCATAGAAATTTTTTATCTGATATATCTCCCCAGGCAAAGGAAACAAAAGAAAAAAAAATAAACAAATGGTACTTCATCAAACTAAAAAGTTTTTGCACAATGAAGGAAATCATCAACAAAATAAAAAGACAACCCACAGAATGGGAGAACATATTCAATACATCTGAAAAGGGGTTAATATCCAAAATTTATAAAGTACTGGCAAAGCTCAACACCAAAAAACAAACAACCCAATAAAAAAATGGGCAAAGGACCTGAATAGACACTTTTCCAAAGAGAACATAGAGATGGCAATAGACATATGAAAAGATACTCAACATCACTAATCAACAGAGAAATGCAAATTAAAATCATAGTGAGATATCATCTCACACCCGTCAGAATGGCTATCATCAGTAAATCAACAAACAAGTGCTGGAGAGGATGTGGAGAAAGGGGAACCCTTGTGCACTCTTGGTGAGAATGCAGACTGGTGCAGCCACTGTGGGAAACGGTATGGAATTTCCTCAAAAAACTAAAAATGGAACTGCCTTTTGACCCAGTGATCCCAATTCTGGGAATATATCTGAAGGAACCCAAAATACTAATTAGAAAGACTAGCACCCCTATGTTCATTGTAGCGTTATTTACAATTGCCAAGATATGGAAGCAGCCCAAGTGTCCATCAACAGATGAGTGGATAAAATAACTATGGGACATTTACACAAGGAATTCTACCTAGCTGTAAAAAAGAAGAAAATTTTACCCTTTGCAACAGGATGGATGGATCTGGAGAACATTATGCTAAGTGAAATAAGCCAGTCAGAGAAAGGCAAATACCATATGATTTCACATATATGTGAAAACTGAACTAACAAGCAAAACAGACACAGACTCATGGGTGGAGAACAGATGGTAGTCATTTGGGAGTGGGGAGGTTAGCGGGTAGAGGAATTGAGCAAAAAAAGAAAAAGCACTCATGGACATGGACAGCAGGGTAGTGATTGCTGGGGGAAGGGGGAAAAAGGGGACTAAATGGTAATGGAAAAATATAATAAAGATTATACATTAAAAAAACTTATCAAAATTGGTGAATTTTTGTGTACCCATTTAAATATTGAAGATGGAAGAAAATACACAACATTTTTGGCATATTATGCTTTATTATTTCAAGAAAAGTAAAAATGCAACTGAAACACAAAAAAAGATTTGTGCAGTGTATGGAGAAGACACTGCAGTGTATTTGACACTCAGTGTGTCAAATGTGGTTTGGGAAGTTTCATGCTGGAGATTTCTCACTGGATGATACTCCAAGGTTGGGTAGACCAGTTGAAGTTGATAACGATACAATCAAGACATTAATTGAGAACAATCAACATTATACCACATGGGAGATAGCTGACATACTGAAAATATCCAAATCAATAAAATTATTAATGAAAATGAAAAATGTGTTATTTTATAGAAAAAACCATATGGAGATTTTGGCCAACCCAATAAATGATGATAGCATATGAAACCTTATTATGGACCAATCCCTGAGTAAGTACTTAACATACATTATAACTTAATATGTAGAACACTGCATAAGGTAGGCACTTTCACTTATTCCTTTTATAGATTATGACACAGTTACATACCCTGCCCATGGTAACAATTTAGTAGTAGAACCCAGGTTTAAACCTAGAAAGTATGACTCCAGAAAGTGGGCTCTAAAAAAACATCACTGAACTTCCTTATGTAATCGGGGACCTCTCCCAGAAATGAGAGAGGTGTTGAACTGAGCATGCATGCGTCACACGGGTGGGGAACTTACCTTCCCCTCACAGGAAGCTGCAGAGGCAACTGGAGCTATGTTATCCTAGTCCTGCCTGGCCAGGGACACAGACACGCTAGGAGCAGTGGCTGAAGGAAGAGAGTGCTGTGCGTATTGTTACTGAACCCAAACAATAGCGGGTGTCTTACCCCTTGTTGCCTACCAGGCAAATCTCCAAAGACAGAGTTCAGTGGAAAAGAAGGGAATATTTTATTTAATGGCAAGTTTCTGCTTAAAATATCTGAGTAACAAAAGTAAGGGGAAAGAGAAAGTCAGAGTATGACATCAAAAATAGCTATTTAAGTATTTGTCATTACAACTACTACGTAGGTTCAAGGACTGAAAATAACACAAGAATAAAAATCTGTTCACACCAATCCAAAAACACCTGTGCACCCCGATGTTCATAGCAGCACAATTTGCAATAGCCAAGTCCTGGAAGCAACCTAAGTGCCCATCAGCAAACGAGTGGATCCAAAAACTATGGTATATTTACACAATGGAATTCTACGCAGCAGAGATAAAGAAGGAGCTTATACCCTTTGCAACAGCATGAATGGAACTGCAGAGCATTATGCTAAGTGAAATAAGCCAGGCGGTGAGGGACAAATACCATATGATCTCACCTTTAACTGGAACATAAGCAATAGAAGAAAAAAGCAAACAAAATATAACCAGAGACATTGAAGTTAAGAACAATCTAACAATAGCCAGGGGGCAGTCGGGTGGGGACAGTGGGAAGAGGGGATTACAGGAACTACTATAAAGGACACATGGACAAAACCAAGGGGGAGGGTGGAGGTGGGGGAGGGAGGTGGGTTCAGCTGGGGTGGGGTGGAGGGATGGGGAGAAAAGGCATACAACTGTAATTGAATAACAATAAAAATTTTTTAAAAAATTAAAAAAAAAGGAAACTAAATCTTGGTCATAGCTTGTGAAAAGAAATGGCTTATCCAGTTTGTCTTTACTTTTATGATGTTTCCATACACTAAAGTTATGATTTTGTATAAAAAAAAAAATCTGTTCACAGTGCTGACTATTATCACCAAGGTCTTTGGAAAACAATGGCAAGTTTCTGCCTCAAAGCTTGCTCCTTCTAGGACACCCAAAGAAAAATCACCCTGTCACCCTCTGCCAGCTCAGTTCAAGCTTGCGCCAGGAACCTCTTCTCCCACCCAAAAGTATAATAGACATAGGTGGCTTAGCTGGTCTCCAGTCACTGTCCAGCTTCAGGCATCTTTTGGAGTCTGTGCCCCCAGGCCTCTGCTCACAGGCCTGCACAGGCCTCAGTTATCAGGCCTGCTGGCCACTGTTGACATGTCCCCTGCACTGGAGGAAGGGGAAAGAACCAACTGACTTATCCCTTCCCAGCATGCTCTGTTTCAAAAGTCCTCTCCTAGAATCCCATGGGCACAGAAAGCCAGTAGGAGTGTCCAGCCTTCCAACCAATGAGGGTCAGTTGACCATATTTGCCTTTGCTCTTCTAGCTGCCATGTTCAGCAAGGGGGCAAAGTCTCCAGTAATACATGTGCAGCTCAAATCCCACCCTCATTTCTGGGGTGTGTCCCCCCCATTATAGTAGGACACCTGGATGCACAGACTTCAAAAGATGCCTGAAGCTAGATGCCTGAAGCCAGGTAACGACTGGCAACCAGCTACGCCACCTACATTTATATACTTTTTGGTGGGAGAAGAAGTTCCTGGCACAACCTTGAACTGAGCTGGCTGAGGGTGGCGGGGTAATTTTCTTTGGGTGTCTTAGAGGAAATGGGCTTTGAGGCAACAATTCCCCATTATTTCAAATTATATGATTGTTAATTAAAACAGGAGTATCCAATCTTTTGGTGTCTCTGTGCCACACTGGAAGGAGAGTTGTCTTGGGCCACATATTAAATACATTATGACACATAATCACAAAAAAAACTTATAATATTTTTAAGTAAATTTACGATTTTGTGTTGGGCTGCATTCACAGCCATCCTGGGCTGCATGTGCCCTGTTGGCCACAGGTTGGACACCCCTGAAATAAAAGATTCCTTTCCTTTCCACTGAACTCTATCTTTGGAGTTTTGCCTGGTAGGTGGCAAGTGGTAGGACCAACCCCCCCCCCCCCCCCCCCGCCACTGGTTGGGTTTGGTAACACTTACAATGAGACAGAGAAGGAAAGAAAGTCTTGATACTTTATTGCTGCTACCTAAATGAAAATATTTAGGTAATGTTACAACCCTTATTCTAACTATAGTCTAGTAGACAATTTCCATGGTAATTTACTACAGTTCAGTCCTTCATCATCTTATACTAGTGTTTCATTGAATCTTCCCCCCAGAAATAACACTATATTTAACCTTAGACTTCATTAGTTAAAAATCTGAACATACCGCTAACTTAGCTATCACTGTGTGTCCTGTTTATCTTTGAAGATACCTTAATTTCCCCCAATTCTAACCACCCTATCTTCCACTATGTTGTCACCCACAGACAGCAAATGTGCTTTCAGTGGTGAAAGTAAGACTCACAGGCCATCACGTAGGGTGACTGAGACAATTCTCACTAATAACAACTCTGGAGTAGAGGATATTTTAAATGGCAAATGAAAAATTACTTGTGTAGGCGCTAATGTGCAGGCACAGACATCTGTCTAAATGCGCCCATTTGTGCTGTTAAGATGGATGTATGCCACTGTGTGCATTTGACTGCAAGTGTAAAAAAAAAAATGGTGGCGTGGAAATCACAAGCTTTGGATAACTTGAACTGTGGGACAAGAAAATCAAGGGCAATGTGTATTTTCTGTTAGAGACAGTCACTAAGAAAGAGGAAACAGAGAAGGCCCACAGTGGGCCTGTCACTGAAGAAAGGCCCCTTGTCAGCCCAGGCTTCTGCATTCCCAAATGCCCCACATGGAAAGCCCCACAACTCTGGAGTTCCTAGGAATGGGTCACTGTGATTTGATTCTTAGCCCTGCTCACACAGCAATTCTGAGACACTTGGTGGGGTCATCCAGTAGTGCTACAGACTTTTGGTGGAGTGGACCAGGTCAGTCCTATGATGTGATGATAGTGATGACTTCCTAGTTTGGGGGCTTTGGCTCTGGCTTAGGCCATTCCCTGGGGCAAGTGGGTGGCAATGTGACTTCCCTCACAGGCCACATCTCCAAATTCAGAAAAAATGTGCTGATGAAGGGATCTGAAAAGGGGGGAGAGTCATCTGACTCTAAGAGAGAGGAGGTCTCACTCAGGAGACCTTAACAAAAGAGGAGAGACTTAAAACTCTTTACAGTGATCTAGAACAGAAGTATGAAACATCATGGCTTCAAATAAAGCAGCAAACTGCTGCTCACTAACATCAACTACAACAGAAAGACTTAGAATTCAAATTTCTGGGAGGAAAACAGATAGTGCTAAAGAATAAGTTGCTGAAGCTGCAGTCAACCACTTGGTCAGGAAATTCTGGAGCAGGCCTTGTACCATGAACCCCTGCATCACCTTCATTGGGTTATGACATCAACCTTCATGCTTCAGCTTGCAATGGAGATGACATGGACTTTCCTGACCTGATTTTGTCACACCAGGAAATAAACCACTATCAAATAAAGTTCTAAGACTTGAGGCTGAAGTTAGCAATTGAAGGCATTTTGCTCAGACTTCCACAGCAAACAGCTCTGATCACAATGAAATCTACAAACTGCAAAATATCATTAAGAAACTTCAGCAGAAGCGAAACAGGAAATTTATGACCATCAACTTGAACTGGTAGTATTGCAGAATGTTCGTCAAAAGAAACTGGCAGAAATAAGTTGTAGGCATTAAGGTAAAATAAGTGAATATGAAGAAAGAATTGAAGAACTGGAAAATCTGTTATAGCAGAGTGGCTGGGGAATTTGGAGTAACCAATGGCTCTAACATGTGTGATATGCAAAAATCTACTCAAGTTCTACAAACTCAAAAAGAGTTACCAAGAAGATCAAAGAACTTGAGGTTACAATTAAATAATTAAAAAGGTAAAAAATTACCTTCTGCAAAAAATGATACATTAGGTCTATCTGGAAAAAGTCTAGCCATTATCAGTATAATGAGAACAGCTTGCATAACATCGATGTGACCTGGCAGCCAACAAGAGTGGACTGGGATGCACATGTGTGAACAATGACAACTTCACTGTACTAGTTAGTGGGGGTGGTAGACATTGTTGAGTGAGCATGTGTACTGTGTGACTATCACATTCAAAATGACTGAGCAAGTACAGCAAAGAATCTGCATCAAATTTTGTATTAAGCTTGAACATTCCTCCATGGAAACTATTCGGATGATCCAGAAGGCTGAGGCAATAGACAGCAGCTTCATCATGACAATGTGCCCACTTACATATCAGGTCTTGTGCAGAGATTTTTAGTGAAACATGAAATCACTCAGGTGACTCAGCCTCCCTACAGCCAGACTTGGTGCCCTGTGACTTCTAGCTCTTCCCCCAAACTAAAATAAGAACTTCGATGAGATTCAGAAAAACCCAACAGGGCAGCTGATGGCGATTGGGAGAACTGTGTGAGGTCCCAAGATGCCTACTTTAAAGGGGCCTGAGGCGTCATTGTCCCATGTATAATGTTTCTTGTATCTTCTTTAATAAAGGTCTCTTTTTATAGTACATGGCTGGATACTTCCTGGACAGACTATAGTGTGTGTGTGTGTGTGTATTCTACACTTGAGGACATGCTCATTGATTTTAGAGAGAAGGGAAGGGAGGGAGAGAGGGAGAAGAACATTGATGTAAGAGAGAAACATCAGTTGCCTCTCACACACGCCCCGACTTGGGACTGAAACTGCAACCTAGACATGTACCCTGACAAGAATCAAACATGCAACCTTTCAGTTTACTGGACAATGCTCCAACCAAATGAGACACACTGACCTGGGCAAGAGAGATATTTTAAGGGAGCCCAATCTCAGATAAATGAGGAAAAGAAAGAAACAATGGAAGAATGTGAATTGAAGTCTTATATTAGGAAGCAAAGTGATACAGTGACAGAAAAGGACAAGTTCTTCCACTGAGGACACCGTGGAAGAAGAGTTCAGAGTGCAACAAGCGCTCACTGATACTGAAAATGAAATAGTGAGACAAAGTAGCTTAGGATAATAATCTCATCGATACAACCTGAATACATTCAAGTTTTAGGGAAAAAAATTCATGATTAAGTGAAGAAAAGGAAGAACTTCAACTGTCACTTTTATTAAAGATTTTGTTTATTTATTTTTAGAGAGAGGGGAAGGGTGGGAAAAAGAGACGGAGAGAAACAGATGTGAGAGAGAGATATCAATTGGTTGCCCGTGTACAACTGGGGACCAAACCAGCAACCCAGACATGTGCCCTGACCCAGTATCAAACCGGCTACCTTTCAATTTGCAGGATGACAGCCAACCAAGTGAGCCACATCTGTCAGGGCTCAACTATCACTTTTAAAACTGAACAGTGTGAAGGAATTAAAAGTACAGTTACAAGCTCCGGCCAGTAGGGCTCAGCTGGTTGGAGCATTGTCTCGTGCATCAAAAGATTGTGGTTTGATCCCCAGTCAGGGCATATACTTAGGTTGTGGGTTCAATCCTTGATCAGGGCATGTGGTTTCTCTCTCACAAATCAATAAACATATCCTTGGGTGAGGATTTAAAAAAAGCATAACTGTGAGAGACATGAATTCAGATTCAGAAGTAAATCATTTAAGATGTGACTTAAAGACTAAGGACCAAAACTTAGATAGTAGCTTAGTTAAGAGAGTCGGCTTAACAGAAACAAAAACCTGCAAAGCATATGGTTTTCATGAAAGATCAGCTATCAAAACAACAAAATGAGCCCTGGTTGGTGTGGTTCAGTTGGCTGGAGTGTCGTCCTGTAGAACGAAAGGTCTCAAGTTTGATTCCTGGTCAGGGAACATGGCCAGGTTTTGGGTTCTATCCCTGGTTGTGGCATGTATAAGAAGGCAACCAATTGATGTTTCTCTCTTTCTCCCTTCCTCTCCCTCTAAAAGCAATGAAAAAAAAAAAAAGCAATGAAAAAATCCTTGAGTGAGGATTAAAAAAAGGAGATAGCATTATCAGGAAGCTAAAACAAGCTCTAGATGATGGAAAAAAGAGAGTTCATCACCTTGATAATAAAGTGAACATCACTGAACAGTCAGGCCTGCAGAAAAAAAAGTTAATTCAAAGTGAACTGGCTGTTAATGATTTGTATTTAACCAAGCAGAAGCTTCAAGATAAAATAGAAGATTTAGTAATCAGCTAAACCAGTCATAAAAAATATAATTTAAACATCCAGAAGGAGAACTTTGAGCTTAAGAAACATATTAAACAGAAGGAGCTTTCTAGAGTCCAGAATTTGGAGGAATTAGCACAAATTCTGCTCTTCATAGGGCAGCTTTGCAACGCCAAGGATGATCTTTTAGGTAAATTTGATCTATTTCACCACAGCCCTACACCAGATCAATTATTTCAGAATCCCTAGACTCTCTTAACATAATTAAATCTGATGAACTCAGCGAGTCTTCTAAATTGCTCCAAGAAGAGGTACAAGAGCTTAGAAAATCAACACAGGAAAAAGAAGAAACAGAGCAAAAATGAATATATGTGCATTAAAGAAAAAATTACATAATGGTCTGTCACTGGCTAACAAGAGGCAAAAGAAAGCACCAGTATTCTCTGGCTGGGATACTATATTAAAGAAACTGGAAAATCATTAATGCTGTTCAGCTAGACCAATCACCCAACCAAAAAAAACCAACCTGAGTTTCCTGCCATCATGAACCAAAATTGGTTCTAACTCATCTTCGTTTTAAATATTGGTATGTACATATAATGTAATATTGCTTTGAAAGAAAAAATAAAGCACTACTGCAACTATATGAATATATGCCAAATGCCTTATGCTAAGTAAAATAAGCAAGACACAAGGATACATGCAGTATTATTTCATTTATGTTAGTTTCAAAAACAGGCAAAACTAATCTGATAGAAATCAGAAGATGATTGTGTGGAATGCAGGGAGAATGAATGAAAAAGGGCAGAGGGAAACTTTCTGGAGTGATAAAAATATTCTATATCTTGTTTATAGGTTTCAGTTATGCAGGTATGTACAACTGTCAAAGTTCATAAACTGAACACTTAAGATTTGTGTGTTCTGTATGCAAATTACTTCACAAAATAAAACTTAATTTAAAAAAGGAAAAGACGACACAATTAGAATATGAGAAAAATAATCAGAGATTGCCTGATTCAAATGCTGCCACCTCTAAACTAGAAAGAAAACAACGTGAACAAACTTACTCAAAAATTTAGCAGCTAAAGGAGAAACAAGATGATTTACAAAACTTACTTGAGGAAAAAGAGCTCTTAAAGCAAAAAGTGGTGAATTTTTTTTAAATGAAAATTTCACTAATGAAGTGAGCAAAAATAAACTTCTGAGGCAGGCAGTACCAGCCTGAAGGAGATTATTGAATTTTTAAATATTTATTAATTTATTTTTAGAGATGGGAGGGGAAGGAGAAAGAGAGGGAGAGAAACATCAATGTGTTGTTGACTATTTCATGCCGCCCACTGGGGACCTGGCCCGCAACCCAGGCATGTGCCCTGACTGGGAATTGAACTGGTGACCCTTCAGTTTGCAGGTTGGCAATCAATCCACTGAGCCACACCAGCCAGGGCAGATTATTGAATTTTGAAGTGGACATGTGTAAACTAAAACAGGAAAATGAAAAAACAGTAGAAACGCCTAGGGAAAGGAAACAAAATCAAGCACTGTAAGAGACAAATATATGACTTTCTTTGATGAAGAAAGAGAAAGAATTTGAATATGTTGCAATGACGAAGAAGGCTCTTGTTTTAGAGCAACTATTGAAAGAAAAAGAACAGGGCAAGATGTGGGAATTAAATGAGCTTTTAAATGCAGTTACATCAACGCACAAAGACCGTTATGTTTCAGCAGGAGAGAAATGAAGTCATGTCCGCATTGAAACAGAAACAAATGGAAAACTGTGTCCTAGAGAAGGAGGTTCAACATTTACGTTACAAAGACTTATGCTTAAACCAGCTGGAGAGATGGCTTAACTACATTTTATTTTTTTTTAGAGTGATACCTTGTTTTATTTTTTAAAGTATATTTTATTGATTATGCTATTACAGTTGTCCCATTTTTTCTCCCCTTTATTCCCCTTCAACCTGCACCCCCTCCCCCAGCATTTCCCCCTCTATAGTTCATGTCCATGGGTCATACATATAAGTTCTTTGGATTCTCCATTTCCTATACTATTCTTAACCCCCCCATCTCTTTTGTACTTACCATTTATGCTTGTTATTTCCTGTACCTTTTCCCCCATTCTCCCTCCTCTCCCTTCACACTGGTAACCCTCTAAGTGATCTCTATTTTTGTGAATCTGTTCCTGTTCTAGTTGTTTGCTTTGTTTTTGTTTTTTTAGAGTCAGTTGTTGGTAGTTCTGAGTTTGTTGTCATTTTACTGTTTATAGTTTTGATCCTTTTCTTAGATACGTCCCTGTAACATTTCATATAATAATGGCTTGGTGATGATGAACTCCTTTAACTTGACCTTATCTGGGAAGCACTTTATCTGCCCTTCCATTCTAAATGATAGCTTTGCTGGACAGAGTCATCTTGGATGTAGGTCCTTGCCTTTCATGACTTTGAATACTTCTTTCCAGCTCCTTCTTGCCTGTAGGGTTTCTTTTAAGAAATCAGCTGATAGTCTTTTTAAAAAAGATTTTATTTATTTATTTTTAGACAGAGGGGAGGGGAGGGATAAAGAAAGGGAAAGAAACATCAATGTATGGTTGCCTTTTGCATGCTCCCTACTGGGGACCTGGCTTACAACCCAGGCATGTGCCCCGACTGGGAATCAAACTGCTGACCCTTTGGTCTGCAGGCCAGCACTCAATACACTGAGCCATACCAGCCGGGGTATGAAATCAGCTGACAGTCTCATGGGAACTCCTTTGTAGGTAACTGTGTCCTTTTCTCTTGCTACTTTTAAGATTCTTTCCTTACCTTTAATCTTGGGTAATTTAATTATGATGTGCCTTGGTGTGTTCCTCCTTGGGTCCAGCTTCTTTGGGACTCTCTGAGCTGCCTGGACTTCCTGGAAGTCTATTTCCTTTGCCAGACTGGGAAGTTTTCCTTCACTACTTTTTCAAATGAGTTTTCAATTTCTTGCTCTTCCTCTTCTCCTGGCACTCTTATGATTTGGATGTTGGAACATTTAAAGTTGTCCCAGAGGTTCCTAAGCCTCTCCTCATTTTTTTGAATTCTTGTTTCTTCATTCTGTTCTGGTTGGATGCTTATTTCTTCCTTCTGTTCCAAATCTTTAATTTGCATTCCAGTTTCCTTCACTTCACTGTTGGTTCTCTGTATATTTTTCTTTATTTCACTTTGCATAGCCTTCACTTCTTCCTCTATTTTGCGACCATACTCAACCGATTCTGTGAGCATACTGATTACCAGTGTTTCGAACTCTGCATCTGATAGGTTGGCTATCTCATCGTTGCTTAGCTCTTTTTCTGGAGTTTTGATCTGTTCTTTCATTTGAACCATATGCCTTTGTCTCGGTGCACCTGATATATTGTAATGGGCAGAGCCTTAGATATTTGCCAGGGTGGGCCAACCCACTTTGCTGCATTTTGGCACTGTATGTGAGGGAAGAGTCAGAGAGGGAACAATGATGCTTGCTTGGCTCTTGCCCCACTTTCAGTCACTTCCCCCACTACCCACAGGCAAATTGGGCCTTTCTGGTGCTGATTCCAAGGTGAGTGGGTTTGTGTATATTCTAGGACCCCATGGGCACTTCCAACAGACTTTCCTGTGAGACTGGGAGTTTCTTTGACCATCACAATCCCCACAGGTTTTTACAGCCAGAGGTTTTGAGGGTTTAGTTTTTCATGCTATAACCCTGGGTTGTGAGGAATGACTCACTCCCCAGTTTTTCCTCCTGGTTTAACTGCACGCGAATGTGGGACTACTGGCCACTGCATCACCCTCCTGGTGCTCCAGCTACCACCTTGCTGTGTGTCCTCTCTGCCCTGGCTGCCTGTCTCCACCCTTCCTACCAGTCTGAATGAATGTTTCTTCTTTAATTCCTTGGTTGTTGGACATCCATACAGTTTGATTTTCTGGCAGTTCTAGTTGTTTTTTGTTTTTAAATTTGTTGTTGTCCTTCTTTTGGTTGCATGAGGAGGCAAAGTATATCTACCTGTGCCTCCATCTTGGCCAGAAGTCCTTAACCATGTTTTAGAATCAAAAGATTCGCCTTTGCCAGAACTTGGGACTGCAGAAGATACAGTAGCTAAATTAGGAAGGAACATCACAGTACTGAAGGAAACGTTAAAATCACCTTCTAGCAATGGAAAATGCAACCATCAAGTCAGTTTCCAGGTATATTCACTGAAGCAACAATCAAACTTTGTCACTAAGGAGAGATGAAACTACACTACAGCTTTCTGTTTCTTGGGAACAAGAAAACCAGATTAGGAACTTGAAGTTGATACTAGTTGAATATATGGAGAAGGCAGACAGTCTAGAAGGAAAACTGATGGTGTTAAAGGGACATCTGCAGAAAGCAAACACTGGCTTAGATCTTAAGGAATAATAAACTGAAGAATTTAAAAAACAAAGTGATGTCCAACAGGAAGTGCTGGATGAAGTACAAAAGAAATTGATAAACTTACTAAGTAGCACAGAAGGAAAAGTTGACAGAATCCAAATGAGTAACCTCTTTAAGGCATATTTTCAAACACCAAAACATGAACGTCATGAAGAATTGCAATTAATAGAAAGCACTTTGGATATCAAAAGTGAAGAAATGGAGTTGTTCAGTGAAGATCAAGGTGGTGTTACCACATGGATGACTGGCTGGCTTGCATTAAAAAGTGTTCCTAACACACATCTGAGACCAATGCAGCAGCCCATGCTTATGTGTTTTTTTTTAATTTTTAAAAATATTTTTGTTGCTTTTAGAGAGAGAGGAAGGAAGAAAGGGAGAAAAACATCAACTGGTTGCCTCCCATACACACCCCAACTGGGGATCAAATCAGCAACCTAGGTATGTGCCCTGACCGGGAATTGAATTCCTAACCTTTAGCTGCAGGAGACTACACTCCAACCAACTGAGCCACACCAGCCCTGGCAACAGTTCTATTTCAGAATTTTATGTTAAATATCTAGAAGCAGAATCTCACTTAGCTTTTCCATTGGCAAAACATTCTCTTGTGATATGATGGCTCTAGATTCACCAGGAAAGAAAAAACCTCAAAACGTGTCACCAAGTCTTAAAACTACCCTAGGGTCCACATCCAGAAAAAACAGATGTGAATTCCTTTTCCACAGCTGTGTCTCTTATTAACCCAGTCAGACCTAGAACTGGTGGGTCTGGGCATCTTCTTTTAAATGCTATTACTAATGTTTTGTCCACATACACACCTTTGCTATTGTCACCTGACAAGAGCACTCAAGTTTCACTGAAAGACCTTCAAAAGCAAAATAGATTCTCAAGCCAGAGATAAGAGCACTATAAAGCAGTGGCCTTTTGGAAAAAGTCACATATTTGTTTGCCATTTTATTTTAATAAAAATATTATTAATACTTAAAAATGAGTTTTACAATTTGTTTTCTTTCCTCTTCAACATAAACCCTAATAGACAACACTTTCTAGAAGGAAAAAATGAGGTAATTAAAATTAATTGAGTGTTGATGCCATACTGTTTTCCATATGTTCTCAGTTCATTTTCATATTTGTCACATCATATTGATATTATTTATCCCTATTTTCTACAGAGGAAACTGAGATTCAGAGATGTTGACAAACTCTGCCCAAGGTAAAAAAATTAATCAGTTCAGACAGAATTCTGATTTCAAAGTTGGAGTTCTTCCCACCACATTGTGTTGCTTAGCCTGTTTCTGAAGTGTCTCTATAGGGTGTGTGCAGTACCAGTCGAGAAAAGAGTGGATTGGCTTCAAGTTTTAAGGATGCAAGGAAAGGAAAAACAGAGGCTTTCCATGTGCTCTTTAGTCATCTCCTTTGGTCATGGAAAGTTCTGGAAAGGGACTTCTGGGACACTCTTATGGATGCCATTGCAGCACTCTACCTCACCAAGCCAGATCTGCTGAATCTTGACTTGGAGAAGTGAGGTTCATGGGACATCCTTTGGGAGTGTCCACTGTGGTCTGCTTTATACAGTTTATAATTTGCTGTAAACAGCTCATTGTTCCTAATTAAACCTGTATCATCATGCCTGAACTTTTAGGAAATGAGGACTTCTTTTATGGTTCTCTTCTCAGAGGTAAAACTGGAGCCCTCATCAGCTCCATGAAACTGCTTAATCTGTTGGGCCTTAATTTGCAGACTCTAGACTGTAGTCTAGAAATGTATGAATCCTGGCAAAATGCCTGACAAATGCCTGAGTGAGAGGATTGCTGGAGCTCATGAGTCATCTCTTCCAGAGGGATGTTCTGTGATTCTATTTAACAGGGGTCTAGGGCTCCCAAATGCAGGTTCTTTTAATGTTTTTCATGCTAGGATAGAAGGGAACACAGATCTCTCATTGATCAATATGACTATTTTCTCCCTTAGAGACAGGGACTGGTAAAAACATCTTACTCTGTAATTGGTGATAAAATATAAATGAATGGGTTTAAGGATCTTAAATGTAACTTTTATTAATTGAAAAAAGAACATGTGCTTATTGAATAAAATCTGAAAAACACACATAAATAGAAAAGTAATCATAGTTCCACTACATGGAGACAATCACCATTAGAACATTGACCAATTTTCTACCACTTAAAAATTTTATTTTGTGAGTTAGGAACACTTACAATACTGCCCTGGCTGGTGTGGCTGAGTGGACTGAGCACAGGCCTGCAAACCAGGGGGTCACCAGTTTGATTCCCAGTCAGGGCACATGCCTGGGTTGTGGGCCAGGTCCCCAGTTGGGGGTGCGCACAAGAGGCAACCACACATTGATGTTTCTCTCCCTCTCTCTCTAAAAAAAAAGGAACACTTACAATACTATAACTACATACTTGTTGAACAGCAACCCCCCATTTTTGATGCTCTATATGTTCAGAGACACTCCTCTAGTAACAAACTATAGAAATAATCCCTGAAAGTACTAGTCTTTCCACCATTTGCTTTGAATGGTGAGAACAGAAACATCAGTTCAGGAAATGGGCTCAAATACTGTTTATGGGGCCTGAGTTGAGTAGGTCACAGTCTATACCAACATTGCCTGGCAGAAATTTCTGTGAAAATGGAAATGTTCTTTATCCTTACTTTTCCAATATAGTAGCCACTAACTTCATGTGGCTATCCAGCACTTAATGGGCTTAGATTAAGAAACCGAATTTTAATTTTATTTACTTTTAACTAATTTAAATTTTATATAACAACACATAGCAAGTGGCTAGTGTATTGGACAATAAAGGTCTATACAGACAATTTATAAGAGTCACTTGTTAGTCTCAAGGTATATAGTGGGCAGGGATTGGAAGTTGGCATTGAAAATGTCACATCTATCATTTCAAATTATGAGAGAACTCAGAATATTTCTCAGCAATGAGGAAGGACACTCCGAAAAAAAGTCTAGAGATGAGCTCACAATTAGTCTCTAAAAAGGAAGTCAGTCATTACCTACGTTCTGACATCCTAGCAATTAACCAGTCTTAGGAAAAGAGCAGGTATCTCCAGAGAGGTCCAACTAAATAGGAGATAAAAGACTATAAAAATGAAAAGCCTCTTGGCCTTTCATCACAGGGTAATCCAATGCATGTGAATTAATGGCAAAAGGCTCAATAATAGCCCTTGTGAGGAAATAGGAGCAGTGTAGCAGGATATCCTTTTTCCGCACTAAAGCACCCAATTCTTTCAATTTTATATACAGCGGAAGCAATTAATTGTACCAGAAAGAAACCCACAACTGGCTTTTCCTGATGGCCCCATCAGCAACAAGCACTATTGTTCAACTTCCGGGATAGATCTAAAATCATTCTACTGCACTGTTGAGATTTTTCTGATTGTTTAGTTTCACTCTTCTAAAGATAAAAACGTGTAAAACATTTAAAATTCAATTCTTTTTGTCATCACACATTTTCAGCATAAGCAGCTGTCAAGAGAGTTAATTTTTATTTGTAACATAACCCAAACATGTGACTTGATGGTAGTATTTCTTCTAAATTTTATATGACTGAATCATAAGTTATTCACTTTTGTCTGTTTTATGTGTTTATATGCAGTTAAACTGTACTGTCTCTGCTTTTGTGGTTAACATTCATATTGTGGCTATTCAAGGATTGTGAATTACTAAGATTGTATGTCAAAAACCTAGAAGCTCAACATTTCAAATTACTTCTGGACTATTAGTCCCAATGGAATTCAAGAATTGAATTTGTGTTTTGAAGTAGAAAGTAGAATCATATATGCATTGCTTACACATATACATATATGTATAAATATAATGTATATGAATAAATAAAACCATATACATAAATACACATCTGTTACACTTTTTTATTTTTATTTGGTTAAAAAAATAAGTAATATGAAATAAGTCATAAACCTGCTCTCAGGAGAGAGAAAGGCAGAGTGGTGAGGGTGGTGAACTGTACAAGATGGAGAAGATTTCTCATGGGCTGAGTGGCAGCTGGGGTGGGGAAGTCTTGCTCCAGGTGTTCCGTGGGAGGAACTCCAGCCCTCTAGGCAGTGCTTGATAGCCAGACAGCAGAGAGCAAACAACAGGTGGTAGTTCCCGAAATCAGTAAGCATCAGGCAATGGGGGAAAGGAGGACCTATAGTTGGATAGGAAATGGATGCAGAAAAATTAGGAATGAAGAGCTGAAAGCAAGTAAGGGTTCCCACTAGGGGAAAGGGGTATCTATTAGTACACAGCAAAGTCTGTGTTGCAAGGCTGGGGCAGACTCCAGAGAGCAGAATCAAGACAATAGGCAGAGAAAACCAAGTTCCATACAGGTTAATGGGCTAGGGCTTCGAGCACAAGTAAAGGGCTGTAAGTCACTTAGAGAGGATTAGGGCTCTCCAAGTAAGTTGAAAAGGCAGCAGGAGTCTGGAGCTCTGAAAATTCTTCCTGCCAGAGGATGCGGAAAGGATTGGGTTTTATGATAAAGGGTTTTACTAAGAGTAAGGAGAAGAGGGATATAGATACCATGGACTAGGTAGGATCAAGTGATGTCTACTTTGCAGCAAGAGCCTCAGTAAACTATCTTTTAATCAAAGTGAACAAGTGCTTTGAAGCAAAGAGAAATGAAAATGGAAATGGGAAAAGCCAGAAGTTATGTAGAAGTAAAAATAACAGGGAAAGTAAAATATACCATTATAAAGAAAAGAACAAATTTAGATTTTTAAACTTTTCTCTACTTGGCCTTCTACTTGGTCCTTCTAAACCATGACTGGGTACTGTTAACCAACAAAATGACATAATAGTGTCCATGCTGAAAAAACGTACCTGTTTCTCTACTCTTCACAATGCTTTTGTCGTATTTAATACTAGGCATGAAACCAACCTCAAGCATTATCTTGTCAAGGGCATCCCTTCACTGGGCTCTAACTTATCTCCATACCCACCTTTGCCTCATAAAGTCTTTATGAGGTAAATGACTTTGGATGGATTAACTTGGTTTAATCTATTGAATTACTGCCTTCCATGAAAGCAGAAATCCTTGTTTCACTGAAGAATATGTAATCCATAGTTTCCTTGATTCACCCTCACCCCTTTTAACATAGTTCATGCCACCCTCTAAAACTAGATCTTGATGACAAGTTTCAGAAATGCTTAGAGGCAATTTTATCCTTATCGCTCTCATTAATTAACAAATACTGAGCACTTGTTATGCCAGGAACTAGGCTTTGAGGAAACAGTTGAGAACAAGATTGGCAAGGTTTTTGCTCTCATGGAATTTACATTCTAGTGGGGCACAGAAACTCAGATGAGACTATAAACAAGTAACAAAATGAACAAGGTAATTTCATAGAGTAAAAACTAAAGTTCCAACCTGAGATTCTTGCCTATTTTATAGACTGATTCATATGTTTGAAAATCGAATTAGCATATAAAGGGTATGTTAACACACTTGTGATAGTTTTATGTGTCACGACACAGTGTTCATCATAGATCAACAAGTTCTTTGGTCAATCCAGCTGAATTTCCTCGAGCAAAAGGTCCAGCCTTTTCCCTAAAATTAAACTGGTGTGGTTATGTAGAAGATTTGAAGTGACAAATTTTAGTTGATGTAAAGAAACTCACTGTATCATACATTCTTCACACATAGCAAGATACTGTAACCCACGACTATCAAACCTGAGACAGCTAGGATTCAGACAAAAAAAATTAGAGTAAACAGAATTGAAAAAGAGTTTGTAATTATGGAGGGTATCTGAGTTAATTAAAGGCAAAGTTGGGTAAGAGGAGAAAAGAGAGGCAGAATAAAAGATGGTCTAAAAAAATCTTTCAACAAGAATGTAAGGGAATTTAGACATTTAAACAAGAATATAAGGAACTATTCTAGAATCTAAACTTTTTTTTAGGAATAACGTGTATAAAAACAAATATTAGTGCCTGACACATTCTTTTCCTTCCCTCTTTCTTTTTACCCATAGTTTAAAAAGTGATTTCACAATATACAAAGGGTCCTTTAAGAAAAAGTATCTTTTCTAAGGAGGCTTAACGTGATACATTCGTTAAAATATTTACCAAAGGTTAAGGCCACATCTGGTGTTAAAAAGAGGCCTATATTCTTTCTTCGCTTACAGGGCATCGAATAATTTTAACAGCATTTTCCACAAAGAATGAAGGGAAATGGAAGAAAAGAAATAGGGATGATTATTTACATTTTCCAAATGGGAATGAAACTCTGGAGGGTACACAAGGTCACTAGAGTGAGCCAAAGCTGGAGAAGAGAGCAATATTTATAGTGCACTGACTTCAGTTATGTTGGGTTAACTCCACTCATCTTAGGCCTTTGGAATTTACGGCTCACAGATCACAGGGCCCCGGCGGCTCCGCCCTCGGAACTCCCGGCCCTACGCGTAAATACTTCTGCAACTCAGTTGAAGTGGGTCCTACCTGTACCTCTGCACCTTGGTAAAGAGACCAGAAAGAAAAGCCGGGGAGCGGTGAGAATAATGAATAGTGTGCCTACATTTCTCTATTCTTGGCCTCCACGCCGCGATGTGTGGATTCTGAGCAGTCAGGCTTATGGCACCAGCGGACCTACTGGCGCTCCCGGGGAGTATTAGTTTATCGGAGGTGTCCACTCGAAGGACCTGCCAGGAAAGAACGTTCGAGGGGGTCCGGCCAGCGCGCAGCACGCCAGAGGCGTCTGCTCGACGCGGCTACCGGAGACCAGCCGTCCAGCCACAGCGGCAATGATGTTGCTTGGTGAAGTCAGGCCCGCGGGGCCGCGTGGAAGGGAAGCCCCTCCTTCCCCTAACAGCAGCCCGGCGCCCCCTTGCCGGCGGCGGGGCCTCGTCCCCGGCAACGGGGCGCCAGGCCCCCTGGACCCTTCGGGCGCTTTCGCCGCACGCTCGGCTTCTTTCGCGTCCGGGGCGGGGCGGGGCGGGTCCGGCGTTCTCCCAGTGCGCGCGCGCAGCGCCGAGTCTCGCGGAGGCCTGCCCCTCCCCCCCAAGCCCTGTGCCCCAGCAGCCCCCACTAGCTGCTCCCCCCGCCCCCCCCCGAACACCCCACGGTGCAAGTGTTGGCGGCGGCTGCTGCTGCTGAGATTGGAATCCGCCTGTTGGAGCTCGGCGAAGGACCAGGGAGGAGGGAAAAGGGAGGACGGCGGCTTCGGCTCCGGCGCGTCTGTCCGGCCGAGACGAGGATCTTACGGCCGTTCGAGAGTCAACCGGGCCAGAGCCGCTGCACGCCAAGGGCAGAGGCCGAACCGGGCCCCGGTCGCGTCCCGGCGGTTCGCCGCGCCCACCCCGCTTCGCGCTGAGGGCTGGAGGATGAGTTCCCCAGAGTCTGGGTGAGTTGACTCGTCTGGAGAATGCGTGTGCGCGCCGGGAGGCCGGCGCGGACTCCCGGCGAAGTTTCGGAGGGAGCTGGGCGCGTGTGGGAGGCCCGAAAGGGGGGCGCCCCGGCCTGGTGGTCCCGCGGTGTCCCCGCCGTCTCGGCTATATCAGGCCGCGGGTTACAGGGCCCCGCCGTTCGGTACCCTCACCCCGGGCCCGAGCCCGAGGCCGTCGCCGACCCCAGCCCCCTGGACGCCCAGCGTTGGGCCCTGGCAACCGCTCGGCCCCTCTTTTGTTTCCCGGGTTTCAGGCGGAGTTTGGGGAGGCGGTGTGGGGAGAAAGCCGCTTCAAAGGACGCTTCTTGAATCCTTAAATGGGAAAGCGCTCACCTTCGTGCAGAAGCTGCGAGGTTGATATTCGCGATTTGTCTCTGTAGGCTTCTTCCCCCACAGCCCCCGCGAAAAAGGAAGAAAAGAAAATGTGTGTTTCATGGGGTGGTAGCGCCCGAAGGAGTTGCAAGCCCTCCCTCAAAAGTACTCGTCCGCGGGAAGGTGCCAGGTTTCTCGGAGGTTCACCTGTTGTCTCGTGCTGCCTCCGCTGCCATGTCTGTTGTGATTCTGCACTTTAGTTTCAGAAAACTTTCTGCTGGATCGAATGTCACGCTTTTTTTCTTTTTCCAGACTCGTAGTGGGAAGGTTTGGCAAGGAAAAAAAAGATAGCTTGCGTCAGGAAAGAAAATAATGTGCTAGGGTCTTGCGTTTTGTGACTTGGTTCTTGGATGGTTTTACTTCGGTCAGAGTGTTGCAGGTTTTCTCTTTTAAACAGTCAGCAAACTGTTCTGAATGTATAGTACGAACTCGGCAGATTAACCTTCGTAATGTCATTTAATCCTTAAGATAACACTGGTTATTGTATTCCTCATTTTTCACTCAAGAAAACCGAGACGTAAAGAGGTTAAATAACTTGTCTAGGTGAGCTGTGATTTGAATCCAGGATTTAAAAAAAAATACTATTCACGAGCTGTTAAAGTGAGGCGTAAGGATGAGTTAAAAACAACCAAAAACCTCTTTCTGCAACCACATTTCAGAGCACTTTTCAGTTAGAGTTGAAATGATCTCTATTTTGTTCCTTGAGTTGAAAACTTTTTTCTTGTAAGAGTTGTTCAGTTCTTAATTAAAGTAACAGTAGAATGTAACTTAATGCCTATCACTGTTTTCAGTTTCTGAAATAAAAAGTTTGTGGACAGATTTAAATATTTAAACTTAAAGCTAAAATACAGGCAGTTCTGAGCTAGAAATAGGTTGAGTTTCCAAAAGTCTGACTGAAATTTAGAATGCCCTTTTAATAGAACCAGTATTCTATTCCTGTTTTGCACCCCCCCCCCCCCCGCCCCCTTGCACATTCTCTGTGGAGCTCATTTCAAACATTTTCTACTTTCTTCACTTCTCCAAACCCTTTACTGAAAAGTTTGAGGCATCCAATGGGAACTCCTTTCAGAACTGATTGGATTCCTCCTTTCATCTTCTTTCCTTCCATCTTGGTGGAAGTTCTTTCTATTAACACCTTGTTTCATTTTTCTTTTCTTTCCTACTTCATGGAGTGTAAGTTGTCCTCTCTTTTGTCTTAGGGTTCTTAAAAGGACAAGTGTGCTTAAGATTCCCATAATTTACAATTAAGAAGTACAAATTGGCAGTTAAAAACTAGTAACGGAGATGTAGAATACAGCATCGGAAATATAGTCAATAACATATGTAGTAACAGTGGTGTCATGTAGATAGTAGAATTATCCGGGGATCACTTCTTAAGTTATTTAAATGTCTGACCACTGTGCTGTACATCTGAAACTCTTATGTAATATCGAATGTCAGTTGTAATTGAAAGATTAAAAAAGGTTAAAAAAAAAGATGACCTCAGTTTTCAAAAAACCTTCCCCGGAGTCCATCACTCCCTCAAGCTGTCTTGTTATTCCTTTTTCTTTTCAGATATATGAATATTTTAAAAAATTGCCCATATAAAAGCAATATGTGTTCATTAAAGAATAATTGTAAAATAGAAAAATATTGAAGTAAAATTAAATTCATTCCTTCATAGTCTTATCTATAGAGATTGCCAAGCATAGTCTACTCTTCCTACCTTTACTTCCTGGCCATCTCTTCACTTCGTAACCCATTGTTATCAGAATTTCACCTTCACAAAGGTCTGCTATAACCTAATAAACACATTTAAGGCATTTTGCTGAGTCAAATCCTTGAGCTTCCTGTAGCATTTTGAAATGCCTTTTCTTGGCTTTTGTTCATCTCTCCATTTCATTCAACAAATACTATATTCTAACACACCATGCAAGATAATAGGCTGCAATAACAGGTATGGCCCTTACCCTCATGGAGCTTAGTCTAGTGGGGGAAACCTATATTGAAGAATGAATTCTAAGCCCTGGTCTGTAGCTCAGTTGGCTAGAGCATTGTCCCCATATGCCAAGATTTCAGGTTTGATCCCTATCGGGGGACACACAAGAATCAACCAATGAATGCATAAATAAGTGGAACAAGCAATCAGTGTTTTTCTCTCCCCTCTTCCTCTCTCCAATCAATAAATAAAAATTAAAAAAGAATGACTTTTATAATTAAATGTGATATGATTGTAATTCAAGTGCAGAGTATCGTAAGAGTTTAAAATTTTAGAGAACCTGACCTGGTGCTGGTGATGCTGGGAGAATCTGAGAAGGTCTCCTGAAGAAATGTTACTTTGAAGCCCACACAGTTCTGAAGGATGAGTAAGAATTAACTAGATGATAGGAGGGCTTTTTTGACATAGTACTTTGTTTCTTATTGCCCCTTTTCTGCTTTCTGTTTTTCCTTCTTCCTGATTAATGTGTATTCTCCAAGTTTCACCTATCAGATCACTTGCATATTTCTTTAGTCCTTTGACATTATTGTGTAGATCCTTCTGTCTGAGTAATTCTCAAATCTCTGTTCTTTATTTCTCTTCTACACTTGAATCTCTGTATATCCAACTGTTCTATGCACGTCTTTATCTGGTTGTTCTGGTTCAAACTGAACTCTTCCTTACCAAACTTGTTTCCCTGGTGTTTATTTCTGTTGATGTCATTCCAAACCCAGCCCTTTCATATTCCATCATGTCTTGTCTATAGCCACCATCTATGGGTTCTCCTTTAATGGAATTGCCACTTTTCTCTTTTCCTGCTAACTATGGTACAGTTTTTTTTTTAAAGTCCTTTCTATGTTTTTTGATTTGAGAGAGAGAGAGAGAGAGAGAGGGAAGGAGGGAGGGAGGGGAGGGGGAGAGAGAGAGAGAGGAAAATTGATGTGAGAGAAATAGCAATTGGTTGCCTTCAATATGTGCCCAATGAATTGAACCTGCAACTTTTTGGTGTATGGGATGCCTCTTCAGCCAGTGGAGCCACGAGGCCAGGACTGGTACAGTTCGTAATACATGTTGGTTTCAAGGTTCTAATAGACTTATGAAACAAGTTGGACAGGTTTTCCTTTTCTCTTTTCAGGAGCAATTTAGACTGGGGTCATCTTTTTTTACTGGAGAGTTTGGCAGACCTCACCTATAAGACCATTCAGACTTCAATTTCTTTTTTTGTGAAGACAACTTTGGGTTCCATTTTGATTTGCTTAGCTGTTCTGTGTAGGTTTTCTATTTCTTGTGTGAATATTAGTGTTTAACCTACAAGTTTATTTATTGAGTTTTTAAATCTAGTGTTATTTGTTTTTTACAGGTCTTTTTCCTTAAATTTTTTGATTTGATATATATTTGCATACAGTATTATATATTCATATATTTGATAATTTCCCTTTTCTGTCTATCTGTATCTATTTCTAGCTGAATCAGGTTCTCATCTCATGTGGACATATGATCTTGCTTTCAGTGCCACCTTTATCTGGGTTATCTTATGCTTTTCTGCCCAAATTAATCTTGAAGCTCAGTTCTTGTCACTAATTTACTCAGAGGTTTCCAGGGTCTTCTATCAAACAAAGTCCTTTCCATGGGATTTGCCTCAGATTTACCTTATTCTTATCCCACTATCCTTGCTTCCTGGACATGTTCTTCCCCCCCACCCCCCAGCTCCTGCAGTGGCTGTACTGTTCCCTCTACTTGGACTGCATAGGGGGCCAATTGTCATATGTCTAAGTCCTACCCATTTTTCAAGTTCCATTTCAAATTCCATCTCTGTATGTGATAAAAGTGTAAAAATCAAAATAAGAAGTAAATAGTTGATATCTAAATTATGTGATTCTTGAAATAGAAGTTTAGTCATCTTATTTATAGAGGTATTAAAACAAAATTGGTGAAAGTGGCTATCACTAGTTAGTGTCACTTCAGTGGAGATAGGTCATAAGTTGGTTAATTTTCTTATGGTCCTTCAGAATGCTGATATTTAACCCCGTGCATCTCTTACTTCGAAAAAAATCTGCAATTCATAATGTAATAACTTTGCATGCAGACAGATGGTAATTAGATCTATTGTGAGGATCATTTTGTAATGTATATAAATATGGTAGTACTATGATGTACACTGGAAAATAATAGGATATTATATATCATCTATACTTAATGTAATAAGGTAAAAAAAATCCACAATTCAAAGGCTACATAAAATAAAATGATGAGAAAACTAAAATAAATATTTATAAATAAACAAGTAAATCCATTTCATCTCTCTCTGAAGGCTTCCTCATTTTTTTTCTGAATGGAATCCCTTCTGAAGGAAGAAGATATTTTTAAGGAATGGAGTTTTTTTATCGAATATTTTCTTTTTCTAATTAAAAAATTTTTAAGTATATTTTATTGATTATGCTATTATAGTTTTCACAATTTCTCCCCTTTACCTCCCTCCTCCCTGCACCCCCCCCGTTATCTAATATTTTCTTACTGCATTTACTCATTTGTCTTTTTTAAAAGATCAATTATATTGATGTATAATTTATATACAATAATAGGCACACAAAGTTAAGTGTACAGTTCTGTGAGTCATTTAGTCTTTCATAACAATTTTTATACAAATACTAGTTCTGTGATTAGACTACAGCCTGGGTCTGTAACTGACTTTGTTGCATATTAAAATAAATGAATGGAGAAAGGCCCCTGTCTAGCCTAGCAGTGGACATGAGTTACAGTAGTACTGATCTGAGTTTTGGATCTTGGGAGCAGGAAATTATGGAGAGAGGAAAATGGGTTTCAGCTCAGGCTAAATTTTGGAGTAGAAAGTGTTCTTTTTCCCTTTTCCACCTTTTATTAGTGTTTATGCTTTTATTTTTTTAATTTTATTTTTATTTTAGAGAGGGGGGAAGGGAGGGAGAAAGAGAGGGAGAGAAAGAAACATTGATGTGAGAGAGAAACATTGACTGACTGCCTTCCATTTGTGCCCCAACTTGGGCTGAACCTGCAATCCAGGCATGTGCCTTTACAAGGGATCGAACCAGTGACCTTGTGGTCTGCGGGACAATGCCCAAACAGATGATCCACACTGGCCCAGGCATGTTTATGCTTTTAGAATGATTTCTTGATACCTCTAGGGTTCATATTGACCAAGTCAGTTCAACTCGTTAGTACTTAAAAGATTAAATGTTGAGTTGCATTGAATTACATCAATTTAAAATGCACCATAATTTTATAGAGAAAATACGCTTATAAAGAAAATATGCTTCTGGTTAACTTTAAGAAGTCATTGATTGAAGATGCACCCTTATTTCAGAGATGCTAAAATATGAAAAAATTTATGCACCTTAGAATTAATGAAAAGGGGTTCTCATTTATCAAAACTATCATTCCTTTAGTGTAGATATTGGGAAGAATTTAAACCACACATTAGTGGGAGTTGCTTACAGCTTTATTATTGTAATGAAAAGTTATTTTTTTTAAAAGAGAATGCTTGTTAAACCTCTTTAACATGTAAATTGTTTCAGGCTATAAAAAGAAATATTTATTTTTGAATGGGGTCTCCCACAACAGTCTGGTTGCAAAGCATTTTGACTCCCAGCTTTCAGTATTTTTCTCCTTAATTTTTAAAAATCAAATTTATTGGGGTGACATTTGATTAATAGGATCATACAGCTTTTAAGTGTACATTTCTATGATACGTGATCTGTATATTACATTGTGTTCCCACCACCCAAAGTCATATCTTCTGTCACCGTAGAGTAGCCCCCTTTGCCCTTCACTGTCCCCCGACTCCTTCCCTATGGTAACTAACTGCCATACTGTTGTCTGTGTCTATGAGTTTCAGTTTTATATCCCACATATGAGTGAAATCATGTGGTTCTTGGTTTTTTCTGATTTATTTCGCTTAGCATAATATCCTCAGTGTCCATCCATGTTGTCATAAATGTCAGTATTTCATCTTTCCTTATGGCTGATTAGTATCCCATAGTATGTATGTACTGCATCTTCTTTATCCAGTCTTCTGTTGAAGGACAGTTTGGTTGTCTGATGTCTTGGCCACGGTAAATAATGCTGCAGTGGACATAGGTAGAGTGCGTATATCTTTGCAAATACATATTTTGGAGTTTTTTTGGTAGATAACCAGGAGAGGGATTGCCGGGTCATATGGTAACTATTTTTAATTTTTGATAAACCTCTATACTATTGTCCATAGTGGCTCTACTATTTTACATTCCCACCAGCAGTGAATGAGGGTTCCTTTTTCTCTACAATCTCTGCAACACTTGTTATTACCTGTCTTGTTGATAATAGCCATTCTAATATGTGTGAAGTGGCATCTTACTGTACAGTAAGTTTTGATTTGCATTTCCCTAATAACTAGTGAAGTTGAACATTTTTTCATTGTATGTCTTCTTGGGAGAGGTGTCTGTTCAGGTTCTCTCTCCATTTTTTACTTGGATGGTTTGGTGTTGAGTTATATGAGTTCTTTTATCTATTTTGGATCTTAATTCCTTTTCAGAGCTGTTTGCAAATATCTCCCATTTGGTTGGTTGCCTTCTGGTTTTGTTGTATGTTTCTTTTGCTCTGCAGAAACTTTTTAGTTTAATGTAGTCCCATTTTTGCCTTTACTTCCCTTATCTTTGGGGTCAAGTTCATAAAACGTTCTCTATGATCAAGGTGCATAAGTGTAGTACTTACGTTTTCTTCTATGTAATTTATTCTTTCAGATCTTGTATTTAGGTCTTTGATCCATTTTGAATTAATTTTTGTACATGAGGACAAACTGTAATCTAGTTTCATTCTTTTGCATGTGGTTTTCCAATTTCCCCAGTATCATTTATTGTAGAGGCTATTTATCCATTGTGTGTTTTTGGCTCCTTTGTCAAAAATTATTTGTCCATATACTACATGTGGTTTTATTTCTGGGTTCTCAATTCTGTTGCATTGGTTTATGTGTATGTTTTTCTGCCAGTACCTTGTCGTTTTGATTATTGTAGTGCTATAGTATAATTAGAAGTCTGGCAGTGAAGTCTACCTCTGACTTCGTTCTTTTTTCCCATTATTGGTTTGGCTATTTGGGGTCTTTTGTTGTTCTATACAAATGTTTTTTTTTTTCTGTTTCTTTAAAAAAATGACATTGGGATTTTGATGAGGATTTTGATGTCTATTGCTTTGGGTAATATGGACATTTTAACTGTTGATTCTTCTAGTCCATAAACACAGAATATCTTTCCATTTCATTGTATCTTTCTCAATCCTTTTAACAATGCTTTGTGGTTTCCAGCACATAGGTCCTTTACCATCCTTTAAGTTTATTCCTGGGTATTTCATTCTTTTTGTTGTAATTGCAAAAAGATTTTTTTTTTCATTTCTATTTCTGAAGTTTCATTGTTAGTGTATAGGAAAGCAGTGGATTATTGTCCATTGGTTGTGTATCTTGCAACTTTGTTTAGTGTTTACTGTACTTGTTTATTTTTTCTAATAGTTTTTTTTATGGAGTCTTTAGGTTTTTCTGTATACAGATTCATGTCATCTGAAAAAAACTAACACTTTTACTTCTTCCTTCCCAATTTGGATGCCTTTTTATTTCATTTTCTTGCCTGGTTGCTCTGGCTAGGACTTCCAGATCTATGTTGAATAAGTGGTGAGAGTGAGCAAATTCTTTTGATAATTTCTTTTGTTCATTTTTGGAACTCACAGATTCTTTTAAGAGCTAGTAATTTTCACAAAATGGTACAGATTATGTTATGTAAAGGGGGAATCGTGGGAGAGTTGTGATAGTCAATTTTATGACTTATTTTAAAGACAATATCCAGTATTTACATACTGTCATTAACAATCATCAAAAATATTGTAAATGTTTGGGTATTTTTTTTTTATTCTCACCTGAGGACATGGGTTTTGATTTTAGAGAGAAAGGAAGGGAGAAAGAGAGAGAGAGAAACATCGATTTTCTAATTTTGGTGGAGGACCCCACCCTGACTGGGGACCAAGCCTGCAATCCGGGCATGTGCTCTGACTGGGAATTGAACCTGCTATGTTTTGATTTGTGGGAGGACACCCAACCAAGTGAGCCACACTTGCCAGGGTTGTTTAGATATTTTACTAAATCATAGTTATAATGTATATCGATTTTTGTAGCTAGTATTTTAAAGGCAGTCAATTCTTTAAAAATAGAACAACATGATGTGCTTGGAGATCCCAGTGGTATTTTTGGAAGAGAACACTGATTAGAGTAGGGGCTTAGGGATATGAGATGATTAGTGAGTACAATCCAACTCAGGGTGGGCCTAGTGGGTCCCTCAACCAAGTTCATGTGGAGAACTAAGGAAGATATTGGATAAAGGAAATTACTCTTTGGTATCTTTTATTAAGAACCAGTGAATCTGAGCTACTGTGACATGGTGGACATTGTTATTCTTATATAATTTTTTAATACTACTAATAACATCAGAAACATTGGAGCTAGGCTATTGCTCTAGCTGTATATAATTGCTGTTGACTTAAGAAGTAGGATAGAACCCTGGATGGGTGGCTCAGTTGGTGGAGTGTTGTCCAGTATACCAGAGGGCTGTGGGTTGGATTCCCCATCAGGACACGTTCCTAGGTTGTAGGGGTGTACAGGAGGCAGCCTATTGATTTCTCTCTTACTTTGATGTCTGTCTGTGTCAAAATCAGTGAACATATTCTTGGGTGAGGATTAATTAAAAAACAAGAAGTAGGATAGGAGTATGTCAAATGCAGGGATAAAATCAGATCTACAGTTTACAGAGATTAGTTATACAGTGGAGAATCAGTTTGAAGAAAGGAATACTGAAGTTATTGAAACTTTGTAGGAAGACTGTTCCATCCCAGACCAGACTAAGATGGTGGCAGATAATTAAAGCCTAGAATGGACAGGACTTGGTAATTAGTTATGGGTGAGAGAAGGAATGGTATTGGCAAGAATGACTCCCAGGTTTCTGACTCCAAAACCTGGTAGAGTAGATGTGTGTTGATTGAGATGAAAAAATGTGGAGGGAAAACTGGTTAATGGAGTATAAAATAGAGGTTTTATCACATGGAGTTTGAGGTGCATCTGCAGCAACCACATAGAGGTTTCCACTTGGTAATCGCATATGAGGGGGGGACCCAAAAAACCCAGAGTTTATTTATAAAAATTGTGTATTTATTCTTACATGTTTAAACTTTGGTAACCTTCAAAGTACTCTCCATTTGATGCAATACACCTATTGAGATATTTTTTCCATTGCTCAAAAAGTTTTGGAACTCTTTGATTTTGATGCATTTTAGTGTTTCTGCTGTTTTTTTGTTCCATCTCTTCTACATTGACAAAACATTTCCCTTTAAGAACTTTTTTCTTGGAGGGGGAACAAAAAATGTTGTTTGGGGCAAGATCAGATGAATAGGGAAGATGTGGTATTGGGGGTCTTGCTATTTTTGGTCAAAAACTGCTGAATACTCAGCGTGGTGTGGGCAGGTGAATTTGTAAATCACCCATCATGAAATGGGCAAACTGTTGAAAGAGCCTTCAAATAAACTTTACTGAAGCAGATCACAGCACCTCACAACAATGCCAGCTGGCACACTGATACAGATGGGTTCCTATAACACTTACCTAGCAAGGGAAGCCTGTAGTGCAAGGGGCCCACCCTCTAGAAGATGATTCCATTTTTTGCGGGGGGGTCATCCCCCTTGTATATGGGTCTGGAGTTTGACAGAAGTTTGGTTGGAGGTAAATGTTTGGGAGTGATTACAATATAGCTTGTACATTCATTCCAACAGTGGGAATTGGGTGGCTCTCTTAAGTGAATTTTACTTTCAAGTGACAAATTCAACTCAAATTAGCTTAAAGGGGAAAAATGCTCCCCCTTACTGTTTTTGAAAAGCCTAGAAATACACATGGCTGGATCTAAGTGTTCAGATGTTTTGGGGGCATGGATAGCCTTCCTAGAACCATGGGAGCTGGTAAACCAAACCACATACAAGTATTTTGGTTCCTCACCTTTTTTGTTGTTGTTAATCCTCACTCGAGGATGTTTTTTTATTGGTGTGTGTGTGTGTGTGTGTGTGTGAGAGAGAGAGAGAGAGAGAGAGAGAGAAAGAGAGGGGGGGGAGAGAGAGAGAGAGGGAGGGAGGGAGGGAGGGAGGGAGAGAGAGAGATTGGTCAGTTGCCTCTAATACACACCCGCACCAGGGATCCAACCTGCAACCTTGGTTTGTGCCCTGACTGGGGATTGAACCCACAACCTTTTGGTGTATGGGATGATGTTCTAAGCAACTGAGCCTCCTGGCCAGGGTTGTTCTTAAACTTTTTTAAATGTCATTTGTTGACAAGTATGGCAATTTTGTGTATCATTTCATGATTATATTTTGGACATATGCAGAGAGCCTAGAATAACCCTGAGAAACATCAATTTAAGACCTACGTAGAGAAGATAAACATTAAATAATGTTACAAATAATTATCTAATTATAGTTATATTAAGATCTACAAAAGGGAAGTACAGGAAGCTTATAAGAGTGTGTTATAGAACCTGAGCTGTTCAGGGTAAAAGTGCTTGTGGAAGACTTTCCTGAGAAAGTGGCCTATAGACTAGAAAGGGGAGGGAGAATGTTTCTGGAACTATTCAGTAGTTTTTAAAAGTAAGCCTTTTTTTTTTTGCCTTTTTTAAAGTTACAAAGCAATATATCTGTTGTGGATAATTTGGTAAAGATGAAAAATTATAAAGAAACAGCAGAAGAGTTAAGTTTTGGCTTCTGGTTTTTTATAAACTAACTACCATTGGTAGCTGTGAAGTCTTGGTTATTACTTTAAATCTTCAGGATCTCCATTTCCTTATCTTAAAAAGTGAAAGGGAGTTGGTGAACTTCAAGATCATTTTCTGCTAAAGAAAGGAAAAAAAGAAAAAAGAAAGCAAGATCCATGACTTTAATGCAGAGTAGTTAGTTGCTGAAATTGCAGGTTTCTTACAGTATAATGCTTTTGGTCCTAATGATATCACAGGATTTCTGACATTTGGTTGAAAGTCACCCTTCCTGCCTTTTCAGTCACTGTAAATAATGAAGGGTGTGGCTTATGTCAATGTTTTCTTATCCTTTTTCGGGTACTAATTTTTTTCCCTTAGTGTTTAGGTAAATTATTCGAAGTTTTATAGCTCTCAATTTTGAAGTTAAGAAATCTAGAGGAGACTTTTATGTATATTGAAATTCGTAGGTAGTTTTCTTATTAGCATTCAATTTTTTTGGTACCTGTAAAGTATTTCAAGAGTATAAGGTCTTGAGTGTCTTAAATTTGTATTTAATTAAAAATATTTTAGATTTCTGGCTAAAAGGGGCTCCTGATAGGAAGTGTCAAAGTAAAGGCTGTTAAATTCTGAAGTTCTTAGAATCTTAAAATGGTCATGAAATAATAATATTTTAACTGCAACTATTTAGAAGTTTCTTAAATATATCCAGTTCAGTAATCTTTCATGCAGTCAAAATGGTGGGGGGAAAAAACTGCATGTTGAATTTATATGTATATTTGAGTAAAGAAAAACAAGTTAATCTTCTGGAATAGTGCTTTAATCATCATCCCTACTTGTTAAATATTTTTCTCTTGTTTCTTCCAATATTAAATTCGAATTATCTCAGACTGGCCTTCTGCTTGGGCCAAGTCTGCCTTTCTGCATCATTCACTTACTACTACTCTTGCAATATCCTATATTACGTAAATACCCAATTCTGGGTTTCAGTTCAGAATCCTTAGAACTGTTACTGTCTCTGATAGTAGCCAATATCACATGTGGCTGGTGAACATTTGAAATGTGGCTAGTCTGAATAACCACCCATCAGATTTTGAAGTTAAAAAAAAATATATATATATATAAAATATCTCTGTGCTTTAAAAATACTATTATATATTGAGATGATACAGTTTTGAATATGTTGGGTTAAATAAATACATTATTAAAATTAATTTCACCTGATTGTTTTTTAAGATTTTTATTTATTTATTTTTAGAGAGAGGGGAAGGGAAGGAGAAAGAAAGGGAGAGAGAAATCAATGTGTGGTTGCCTCTTGGGTGCCCCCCACTGGGGACCTAGCCAGCAACCCAGGCATGTGCCCTAGACTGGGAATCAAACTGAGGACCCTTTGGTTCACAGGCCTGTGTTCAACCCACTGAGCTACACCAGCCCGGGCTGTTTTTGCCTTTTTGATGTAGCTGCTAAAAACTTTAAAATCATGCATTACATTGGATAGTGCTGCCTTTGGACTTTCCTTACCCCTATTCTATTTGCTTATCAAACTGCTTGAATATAGTGTAAATCCTATGTCTTCTAGGAAGTCTTCCACAGTGATCCAAGTCTGAAAATTACCGTATTTTGCTGTGTATAATGCACACTTTTTCTGTCTAAATTTTTGAGGGAAAAATAAGGATGCACATTATACATGGGCATAATAATTACATACCATGAGTATGGTGGTATAATAATCCTGTGTATAATGTGCACAAAAATGTGGGTGTGCATTATACATGGGAGCACATTATACATGGCAGAATATGGTAGCTCTGTTGCATCTTTCATTTGGGCAGTATTTTGGTGTGTCTTGTACCATCTATTAATGTATTAGATTTTTTTACTATAAGGCTTATCAGGTTGTAATCTAATGAGGCTCCAAATAGTTTCCCTAACTGTATATTACCATAGAACCTTGTTCTGTTTCTTCTGTTTACAGAAGTCACACATATTTGTCGGTGAAACTTCAAGCAATACATATATGGAGTAGAAAGTGAAAGTCTTTCTGTAACCCTTCTCCAACCCCCACAGATTATAACATTTAAAAGTGTGGAGATAAGTATAATCTTTCTTTTCTATTGTGTAACCCTTCCCCAACCCCCACAGATTATAACAGAAGTGTAGAGATAAGTATAAGTTTTCTTTTCCATGGTTTTCCTTTCTTCTTTCTTACAACCTCTTGCCCTTTCCAAAAATGGGGCCATACTATGCATCCTTTTCTTTAACTTTGTTTTCACTGAATATACAGGCCAACTTTTTATGTCAATAAATGTCATTTTCCTCATTCTTTTTAGTAGCCAAGTAGTATTCTGTTTTATGAATATGCTTTAATTTTATTTACCAATCCCCTGTTGATGAATATTTAAATCGCTTTTATTTTTTGAATTACAAACAGTACTGTGGTACATATACATATTCTGTGAGACTATTTTTATTTTATAGGATGAATTCTTAATTTTTTTAAAGATTTTCTTTCCTTATTTTTTTAGAGAGAGGGGATGGGAGGAAGAAAAAGAGGGAGAGAAACATCATTGTGTGAGAGATAACATCAATTGGTTGCTTCCCTCACATACCCAAATGTGGACCTGACCTGTGACCCAGGCATGTGCCCTGACTGGGAATTGAATAGTGACCTTTCAGTTCGCAGGCCAGTATTCAGTCCACTGAGCCACACCAGCCAGGGCAGGATGAATTCTTAGACATACATTTACTGTAAGAGAAGCCATGAAGATTTGATATGGTACCAGACTGCTTTGAAAAATCTTTGCAACTATTCACATTCCAAGCAACAGTGTTTTAGTGTGTTCTGTCCCAGCTCACCAACACATAGTAACATCAGTCTGTTCTAATCTTTGCCAGTCTGCCAGCCGAAAAAACAGTTTTATAGTTTTAATCTGTGTTCTTTGATTCTGAGTAAGGTTGAGCAGGGTTTTATATGTTTGTTGGCTCTCTGTATTTCTCTGTTCTTTGCTCATTTTTCTAATTAACTCTTTCTTTGGCATGTTGCATTTTAAAAAATTTGTTTTAATCCTCACCCAAGGACATGTATTTTTCATTGGTTTTTAGAGGTGGGGGGGGGCGGTGACGGAGAGAGACAGACAGACAGACACATTGATGTGAGAAAGAAAGATACATTGATTGGTTTCCTTCTCATATGCGCCCCAACTGGGGATTGAACCCGCAACCATTTGGTCTTCAACCAACCGAGCCACACTGGCTACGGCAGCAAGTTGCATATTTTAAAATTTGTCATTTGTTTTCTATTTTTGTTCATGGTATATGAAAATTTCCTTGCTGTTAAAAGAATATTAAAAAACAAAAAAATTAGAAGTTTCAATTACCTTATACTCTCAATTTGCTTTATAAGCTCTTTTTTAAAAATATATTTTATTGATTATGCTATTACAGTTGTCCCATTTCCCCCCCTTCACTCCACTCCATCCTGCACACCCCCTACCTCCCACATTCCCCCCTTGTAGTTCATGTCCATGGGTCATACATATAAGTTCTTTGGCTTCTACATTTACTACACTATTCTTACCCTCCCCCTGTCTATTTTCTACCTACCATTTATGCTCCTTATTCTCTGTACCTTTCCCCCCTCTCCCCCTCCCACTCTCTGTTGATAACCCTCCCTGTGATCTCCATTTCTGTGGTTCTGTTTCTGTTCTAGGTGTTTGCTTAGTTTGCTTTTGTTTTTGTTTTAGGTGTGGTTGTTAATAACTGGGAGTTTGTTGTTATTTTTACTGTTAAATTTTTTATCCTCTTTTTTTTTTAGATAAATCGCTTTAACATTTCATATAATAAGGGCTTGGAGATGATGAACTCCTTTGACTTGACCTTATCTGGGAAGCACTTTATCTGCCCTTTCATTCTAAATGATAGCTTTGCTGGACAGAATCATCTTGGATGTAGGTCCTTGCCTTTCATGACTTGGAATGTTTCTTTCCAGCCCCTTTTTGCCTGTAAGGTCTCTTGAGAAATCAGATGACAGTCTTATGGGAACTCCTTTGTAGGTAACTGTGTCCTTTTTTCTCCCTGCTTCTAAGATTCTCTCCTTCTGTTTCATCTTGGGTAATGCAATTATGATGTGCCTTGGTGTGTTCCTCCTTGGGTCCAGCTTCTTTGGGACTCTCTGAGCTTCCTGGACTTCCTGGAAGTCTATTTCCTTTGCCAGACTGGGGAAGTTCTCCTTCATTATTTGTTCAGATAAGTTTTCAATTTTTTGTTCTTCCTCTTCTCCTTCTGGTACCCCTATAATTTGGATGTTGGAATGTTTAAAGATGTCCTGGATGTTCCTAAGCCTCTCCTCATTTTTTTGAATTCTTGTTTCTTCATTCTTTTCTGGCTGGATGTTTCTTTCTTCCTTCTAGTCCACAGCATTGATTTGAGTTCCAGTTTCCTTCTCATCGCTATTGGTTCCCTATACACTTTCCTTTGTTTCTCTTGGCATAGCCTTCATTTTTTCATCTAATTTGTGACCAAATTCAACCAGTTCTGTGAGTATCCTGATTACCAGTGTTTTGAACTGTGCATCTGATAGGTTGGCTATCTCTTTGTCACTTAGTTGTATTTTTTCTGGAGCTTTGATCTGTTCTTTCATTTGGGCCATTTTTTTTGTTTTGGTGCACCTGTTACATAAAGGGGCGGGGCCTTAGGTGTCCACCAGAGCTGGGTAACGCTGGTGGTTGCGCTGTGATGCTGTATGTGGGGGAGGGGTCCGATAGGGAGCAATGGTGCTTGCTCCACTCTCTTCCAGTTTTCAGTCACTCCCTCTACTACCCACAATCAAATTGGGCCCTTCTGGTGCTGCTTCCCAAGTGGGTAGGTTTATGTACATTCTAGGAGAGCTGACGAACTCTCCTGTGAGGCTGGAGTTTCTCCTGCTGCCTCAACCCCCACGGGTGTTTTCAATCAGTTGTTTGAGGCTTTATTTCCCCACACTGGAGCCCTGGGTTGCGCAGTCTGTCACCTGGTCCACCAGCTGCTGCCTCCCTGGGCAGCTGCAACTTTGCACCCACTCCCCGCCCCCCCAAGTCCACAATCTGCCACCTGGCCGGGTCTGCCAGGCACCACCTTGCTGGGAGTTCTCTCTGCCCAGCTGCCCCTCTCGCCCCTCCTACCTGTCTGGATGAATGTTTCTTCTTTATCTCCTTGATTGTCGGACTTCCATACAGTTCGATTTTCTGTCAGTTCTGGTTGTTTTTTGTTTTTAAATTGTTGTTAGTCCTTCTTTTGGTTGTCTGAGGAGGTACAGTGTGTCTACCTATGCCTCCATCTTGGCTGGAAGTCTTTATAAGCTCTTTGATGGCTGAATTTTGCCTTAAAATATTTTGTCAGCTAATTCAGTGCTTTGTAAAGAGTATCATCAGATATCTGTATGTGTTGGTGGTGAAGGGGTATAGAATACATTCCCCTGTGGCATAAAAATTATTTTCAACTGAAGGTAATTGAGAATAGACTTTTTTCCCCCTGGACTAACATATCTGCCTAAAAGCAGTGCCTCTCAGAATCAGTTGTCATAAATTTGCTCCCCAGAGTTTTGAGACCAGGGAAATTCAACTCTCATTAGTAGAGTGAAGAGAGGAAAAGTGGGTGCCACATCTAAATTAGCATTGTCACAAAAGGATCATATTTTCCATCTATTCACTTAGGGATCCATTTATCTTTCCTAAAAGGTGCTTTCCTAAAACTGCCCTTCTTTCCCTCCCTTTCTCCGTTAAAATGGTATATAAGTCCCAAATTCTAACTGCCTTCTTGAGTCACATTTTTCTGTAAACTCTGTGTTTTCTCTTGCTAGTCTATCTTTTGTCAGTTTAATTTTCAGGCCCCCCAGATTAAGAATCTAAGAGGGTAGGGGAGAAGTTTTGCCTCCCTGACAATAGCTAGATTGTTTGTTTCTGGCTGTTAGGATAAGGGATAACAAACAAGTGAAGTTTCCCTGTCTAAAAACAAATTTAAGTATTGTATTTTAAATATGAAGGGCATAAGTCAAATTTCTTTAAGCTACATTTTTCAAAATGTGTTTCTCAAAATTTGAACTTTGTTAAATGAAGTACTATATTTTTTGGACTATAAGACGCACATAGGTTTTAGAGGAGGAAAATAGGGGAAAAAACCCGCTCCACCGCCAGCCCCCACTCCTGCAAGCCAGGTAAGCTACATTCGGACTATAAGACATACCCCCACTTTCCTCCCAAATTTTGCTGAAGAAAAGTGCATCTTACAGTCCAAAAAATGCGGTAAAATATACTATTAGAGAGACACCCCCTTCTCTCTGAATATATTCCTATACTTATGCTATTTTGTTCAGTGGCATAATTATTCTGATTGTATTGACTAAGCCTTTATTCTTCCTAAAGTTACTCGTTGTTTCTGTTCTTTCCATCTTATTAATTTGCATAAAAGATAGTTTGTGGTTTGTGACAGACTGAGAAGAAACAACAGAAAAGAGTTAGTAAACTCTTTATACAAAGAAGGTGCTGATACCTTTAAAGGACAAAGGAATGTTTATATAATTACTGTGATTTCTCTTACCTGGATTTCAAATAACTTAAAAGGTTGATTAAACCTTGAATTCTTTATATGTTGAGTTATACATTTATATATTTATTGTATTTTGTACTTTTTATTAGTTATTGTTTATTAGGTTTGTGACCTTTCACCAAAGTAATTAATCTTTCTAAGACTTATTTCCTCATACATTCAATGAGGATAGTAATAGTCTTCTCTCATAGGGTTACTGTAAAGACTAAATGAATGAGTGCAGTTGAGCACTGAACACTGTCTTTGCCATATAGGAATGCTTAAGGGTTAACAAAGGTGAATATTTGTGTGAGAGAAGTTGAGGTCACTTTTATCTTCAAAAGTATATTTGAATGGTTGCATAAATAGGGTCCTTGAAAAGTAGGTCTAATCCCTATATCTTCTGAAAGTGTTATTTTTGTTCATATTAACATTTGAATTTGCAAAGTACTTCTGTATTCCAGTAGTACTGGAAAATTGACATAGAAGTTTTTGTTGCTTTCCTTCCTTTGTATTTGTACCTCAAGAATCTAAGGCTAAATCCACCAAGGTCAAACAAGTTAAGAGCAAAAAGTCAGTAGAATCAGACTTTTCCTAGTTATCTGAGAATGGGGCTAGGACCTCAGTTAAGTATAAAGTGAAGTCAAGACTTCATATTCTAAAGAAAGCCCAAACACTTAGTGGGCCAAGTCTTCCCCAGGGCTTATTAAGATGTGACAGAAACCATCCAGAAGATGGAGAGGAGGGAAATTGTGCACAGTGCCACCACTTTGTCTTTGATGAGCACTGTAGTTCTTGCTCCCTTCTTCCCTTGGAGTGGCCTTTCCGTAGAAGCTTAGTGTGGGGAGGTCAAGAGAATCAGTCCTGAAAGTTAGGACTACTAGCAAAAAAATGCAGTGGAACATTTCAACCTAGATGATGGTCATTATGCAGCTGATCAGTTTATCTGTGCTTATCTGAGCAAGGGAGAAAGAAAATTGGAGAGAAATCTCAATATGGACAGAGGGGGCGGCAGTGGAACCACTTGTATTTGTTTTGAATTTCTGTTCAGATGGGTAATGCAGAAGGGTAACCAGGTTTTAGCCCTCTTGACAGGGTTGGCTCTGCTGGAGAAGGAAGCAAAAGTAGTTAGTGAGAAGCAGTTGAGCTGGAGCAGATCTTTAAGCAGGGAAATGTGTTTCTCACCCCTGGAAAAAAGCCATCATTTGGCTACCTGTGTGTGATACAGATAGTATAGTCAGTATTAGAGAAGTGGAGACAACCACAGAGGACTACAAAAGTGCTCAGATGCTGAGACATTTTATTCTCACTCCCCTCCCAGTCAGACCACTCCTTTCTTGGATGATGGGCCAAGCTTGAGGTTTGAGAGGAAGGGAATGATTGTAAGATTAAAGATTAAACTTTTATATAGTAGTAAGTTGGACTGAACTAATAACTAAAAGCTACTGGAAAGCCATAGGAATTGTTCTAGATGTCATTTAGAGGTAGAAAAGGGAAATTGGACCAACCATAGTTGTGGGTATAAACTGGAGAAAAATAACCTTTTTCATGTTTTACCAATTTTAGACATTTATTAAAGTTACATAAATACCAGCTTAAGTTCCTGCTAAAACCTCTGACACCAGACCTCATTCTTCTCTCTATATAAAATTATTAGAATATTATATAGTTCTTACTATGTGTTGTTGATAGGTTCTGCAATTTTAAGCAAAATGACATATAACCATTTACCATGGGCTAAATGATATAAACAAGAGTTGTTTTCCCCCCTTTTAATTGAATTTATGGGGGTGGCACTGGTTAACAAAATTAATACAGGTTTCTTATGACATCTCATCAACTTTATAATGATAGTACCTTGAATGAAATGACATTATTTGAAGGACTTGCTGCTGTACAGGATCACTTGATCTTAATAGTTCTGTCTCCAAATGTATTATAATTCTGCTTCATATAATTTTAGCACTAGGCATATTTTATTTAATTCTAACTTCCAAATTTATAAGCTGATAACCTTTTTGTTTGGACATTAAGGAAAATATCATATTTCTTAATTGTTTTAAAAAATATTCTATATATTTTTAGAGAGGGGAAGGAAGAGAAAAAAGAGAGGGAGAGAAATGTGAATGTGAGAGAGAAGCTCTGATTGGTTGCCTCTCATATAGGCTGCAACCAGGGACCAAACCACAACCCAGGCATGTGCACTGACTAGGAATCAAACTGGTGACCTTTTGCTCTGTGGCACAACACCCAACCAACTGAGCCACACCGGTCAGGGCTTATTCCTTAATTTTGATGGTGTTGTTGGGGTTTATCAAACTTTGGAAATATTAAATAAAATAAAAAGCACTCAGTAAAAGGTATTAGCTATATTTTATTAGTATAGGAGATTTTGAATTTATGAAGTTTTCATTTTTAGCCATTATTCACATAAAAAAAGGTAAGTTGGTTTTAAATAATCTAGAGCAGTAAAATACAAGATTGAGGTGAATCGAAGTGATTATATTTTGCCTAACATGTTTTCCTTAGTATTATTATGTGCCTGGCTCTATTTTAAGCACTTTACACATATTAATCCATTTACTCCTTACAAATATTCTGTAAGGTATTTGATAGATATTATCAGTTCCCTTTACACATGAGGAAAATGAGGCTGTAAAGGTTAAATAACTTGTGAAGGGTTAAATAACTTGTCAAGGGTTGTACGTAAGTGGCAGAGCTGGGATTCAAACCCAGGTAGTCTGACTTTACAGTCCATGTTTTTAACCACAGAATTATATTTATTCTCAAATGGAGTAGGGTTATTTTAAGATGAGGTTGTGTACCACACACACGCATGCACACATTTTACTTTATTTTGTCTGCTTTTATTCCATGTTCTGCACATACAGTAGATGAGTTTGCCTGTGTTTGCTACTTGAGGTACCTCCTAAAACATTATCTCCATTCAAGGTCTGGGTATATGTTTGATGGGTTAAATTTGATTGACTTTTAAGAATTAACTTTTTTTTTAAAGATTTTATTCATTTTTTAGGGAAAGAGGGAGGAAGGGAGAGAAACATCAATGTGAGAGAGAAGCATCTATTGTTAGCTTCTCACGTACCCCCAACTGGGGACCTGGGCTGGAACCCAGGCTTGTGCCCTGACCGGGAATCAAACCGGCGACCTTTTGGTTCGCAGGCCATTGCCTAGTCCACTGAGCCACACCAGCTAGGGCAAGAATTAACTTCTATTTTTAATATTTAAAATTTGTTAGAAACTTTTCATAGGTAACTTTAGATTGATACTCTCTGACTTGCCTAATGTTTCCTTTGCATTATGGAAAAAATATTAAAAATGTCAGTGGAGTACAGTTGCATTTTAAACGTTTATTAATAACCCTATATAAGTATTTTTAAAATCAGTGCTTGGTTATATATCTCATTTGTGATACATGTGAGATTAATTGTTGATGATGAACACACAGACAAGCCGTACAGCTTTACCATGGCTATTATTATTAAAGTTGTTGAAATTGGGTAGATATTTGCATAACATAATTATGTTATTTGTATTGGTTCTTAAAATACATTTAAAATCTACCCTGTGAGAGAACAGGAAGAAAAAAGATATAAAGTACTGCTCTATTGATTGAAAATAAAAGTGAATAAATCTATCTATGGGGCAGTTTTTGGAACCAAACAGGTTGAGAAGTGAAACTGATTTTTACTCATCAATGATGCCGAGGCAGTCTTCTGGAATATTATTAAATTATGTTGTTCCATAAAAATTATTTGAACATAATTTGTTATGTCATGTAGATATTAAAAATAATCTTTTTCTGCCCTGGCTCGTGTGGCTCAGTAGATTGAGTGCTGGCTTGTGAACTAAAGGGTCACCAGTTTGATTCCCAGTCTAGGGCACATATCTTGGGTTGCAGGCCAGGTCCCCAGTAGGGGGCATGCAAGAGGCAACCCACACACTGGTGTTTCTCTCCCTCTCTTTCTCCCTTCCCCTCTCTAAAAGTAAATAAATAAAATCTTTACAAAAAATAAATAAAAATAATCTCTTTGCAGGTTTCTCTTCAAAATAAAACAAAAGCCTTTTTTACCTCCTGATTATAAAAGTTAATGCTTACTTTTAAAACACAGAAAAACCCTAAGAAAAATAGTAAAAATCCCTCACATTCATTCTATGCAAAGATAACAGCTATAAAATTTTTGGTATACACAGTGTAAGTTTTAAAAAAATTTTACTACTTAATGTTTCTATCCTAATTTAAGAATTTGAGGAAATCAGGTGTATTAAACTGACATTCTGTTCATGCATTAAACCTGAAAGCCTGAACCTAAAATTTAAGAACTTAGAATTAAGGGAACAAGGAGGGGAGTTATCTAAATAGAAATAGAAACAATGAACTCACAAGTATAGGTAGTGTGCTACAATGAGGGGCAAGGTTTGTGCTAATACCACAAGGGTCTTTGGCCCAATGAGTGGAGTTTGGTAGTAATCCTTGCTATAAGTGACAAAATAAAAATAAAAATAAGTGAATAGAAATAGAAAGTTTTTGAAATTTGGTTAGTTATGTGATCATCCTTTTATTCCTGTGTATTCTTCCTCTCTTTTTCATCTATGAATCTTTTAAGCTTTAAAAAAAGTTAAGTTGAAGATGTTTCAAATTTATGTGTTTTTCTGTAATAACAGACAAAAATAGAATTAGATGTGGGGAGGTAGAACCTAAACTTAGAGAGGTCGAAAACCATATGGAAATAGAAAATTCAAAACCTCTAGCAGAATGAAGCTAGAAAGAATGGAATGTAAACACTGAAACTATACATCTGCTAGGCAGCTGTGCATTCTTTATTCATAGGTTTTGTTGCCGAAATAGCAAAAGAAACTTTGAAAGGAAACATAAATAGACTGAGCATGTATTCTTATCACTAACTGTGATATGCACATCTTTAGTTATCCAATATGTGTAATGAATTATTCTTATTTTAGGAGTTATAAAATTTATTTTCTAAAAATAATATACCACTTTTGGTAGTTAAATTTAGGTTTCCTGTTTTTATCTTTAGTGCTGAATCGACATTTTATTGAATTTCAAATTGGGATTTTCAGTGATACTGAAAGAATGTGATGTTACAATTTGTTGTTACTTTCCTTTTTGTTGATATTCCAGGATATGTGGCACTTTAATCTTTGCCCTTCAAAAATCAAGTGTTCTGAATTTTTTCAAACAGAATATTTAAAATTTAAAATGACCAGGCATTTAAAACTATCCAGGCATAGTCCTAGGATGCTTTGTAATTACTAACATTCGTACTGTACAACTCTGTAGTTTACAAAGCACTTTTATATCCATTATCTCCTGTGATTTTTGTCTCCCTAGCATTTTTCTATCTCTTAAGTTGAAAATTAAGACAGAGCGTTGTCAATTCAGTCAATGATTTTAGAACACTCTTCAGTTTTTTCTTTTGATAAAGGTGATACCTATTCATCATTTCGAAAACATGGAAAAGTAGAACAAAAGGAAAAACATCTCCATCTCATAACAACCATTGCTAATGTTTAGTATAATTCTTTTCAGTCTTCTTTTTCTGTTTATACTTTTGCGTAGTTTCCCCAAGGATATGCAATATTTACGTTCTTTGAAAATTTACATCTTAAGCATTTTTGATAAAAAATTGTTCTTAACCATTGTTTGACAATTTCAGTAATTTTTTTTATTTGAGGTAAAATATTTTATCTTAGGATCATTGTTTTATATACGTCTGTGCAGAAAGTATCCAGCCATATAATATGAAAAATAGAGACATTTATTGAAGAAGATACAAAAAACATTGTCATAGGACAATGATGCCTCAGTCCCCTTCAAAGTAGGCACCTTGGAACCTCACACAGGTTTCCCAGTTGCCATCAGCTGCTCCATAGTATTTTCTTGAAGGTCTGAAATTTCTTCCCTTTCAAAGGTGATTTTAGTTTTGGGAAAAGCTAGATGTTGCAGGGCACCAAATCTGGGGTCTAGGGAGTCTGATTCACCTGGGTAATTTGATGTTTTGCCAAAAATCTCTGCAGGATATGTGATACATGAGTGGATGTGTTGTCATGATGAAGCTGCCAATCACCAGTTGCCCATAGTTGCAGCCTTCTGAATCATGCCAATAGTTTCCGCAGAAGAATGTTCAAGCTTAACACAAAATTTGACACAGTTTGTTAGTTCTTGCTCAGTATTTTGAATGGGAGGGCCACACAGTACACATGCTCACTCAACAGTGTCTACTGTCCCTGCTGACTAGTACAGTGCAGTCATCATTGTCCACATACATGCATTCCAGTCTATTCTCCTTAGCTTCCAGGTTACACCGATGTTACGCAAACTGTTGTCATTATATTAACTGGTTGGACTTTTACTGGACAGACTGTCTACCACTTTCTCTCTCTCTCCATCCATCCATCCATCTACACATCTACACACATACACACATGTTAAGAGCATGGACTCTGCTTGCCTTTAAATCCCAATTCTGCCTCTTCTTAGCTGTGCGGCTAGCATTTTAGTAATTGATATCTCTGTGTTTGCTCATCTCTAAAATGGGAATAATGGTCCCTGTCTTCCTATTGAGAAGTTGTATGTACATCTATCTTAGAACCATATCTGACACAACGCACTGTGTAAGTTACCTAAATTTTTTGATTGGGGACTGTAATCACACTATAGACAAAGAAATAGTAAGGATATAGAAAGTTGAACAACACAATGAAAAACTTAACCTAATTAATATAATGTATATAGAAAAACTTAATCTAATTAATATCAATAAATATATGCAGAATAACATACACCTAGTAAGGATAGACATAATAACCCATTTGCTGGGTCATAAAACAAGCCTCAACAAATATTAAAGGATTGAAATTAGTCACCATGTCCTGTGACCATAATGGAATTAAGTTAGAAATCAATGACAAATGAGAAAACTCTTTGAAATTAAGCAGTGGACTTCTTTTTATTTTATTATTTTTTTAGAATTATTTTATTGTTCAATTACAGTTGTCTGCATTTTCCCCCCATCACTCCCACCCACCCCAGCCAAACCCACCTCCCTCCCTTGCTTCCACACTCACCCTTGGTTTTGTCTATGTGTCCTTCATAGTAGTTCCTAAAAACGCTTCCCCTCATTGTCCCCTCCTCACTTCCCTCTGATTATTATTAGTTTGTTCTTAATTTCAATGTCTCTGGTTATATTTTGTTTGCTTTTTTCTTTTGTTAATTATGTTCCAGTTAAAGGTGAGATCATATGGTATTTGTCCCTCACCGCCTGGCTTATTTTACTTAGCATAATGCTCTCCAGTTCCATCCATGCTGTTGCAAAGGGTAGGAGTTCCTTCTTTCTTTCTGCTGTGTAGTATTCAATTGTGTAAAAAGCAGTGTACTTCTAAATAACCCATGGGTCAAATAAAAAGTTACAAAGGAATTAGAAATTATTTTGGATTCAATAATAATGAAAATATATGTCATGTTAAAATTTGGGATACAGTTAATTCAATAACTAGAAGTGTTGCAGTTTTAAAAATATATATTAGAAAAGTAGAAAGGGCAAAAATCAGCAAGTTAAATGTCCGTCATAAGAAATTAAAGTGATTGGGATTTCCTTTATCTCAATTTTGATTGGTTGGAGTGTGGGGAAATTTTAATTTTTTTTTAAAAAGATTTTATTTATTTATTTTTAGAGAGAAGGGAAGGGAGGGAGATAGTGAGGGAGAGAAACATCAGTGTGAGAAATAAACATTGATTGGTTCCCTCTTGTAGGTGCCCCAACCGGGGACTGAACCCGTAGCCCAGGCATGTGTTCTGACCGGGAATTGTGCTGCCTATTGTTACCTTTGCAGGATGATGCTCAACCAAAGCATACTGGTCAGCGTGGGAAATTTTAGTTTTATGTTTTTACATAAACTTTCTTTTTTTTAATAGGAGGAAAGGCATTGATGATGCAGATAGGTTTACTTTGTATTATTAGTATGTTTGAACTCCCTTTTCCCCTTGATTACTAGTTTACTTGATTTCTAGAAGGTGTTATTTCAGTACCCTTTATGAAAACCTCCCATTTTTTTGCCCTTCGATAGAACCCTTAACTTTTCTAAGTAGGAAGAAACACGCTTTCTGCGTGATCAGTTTTAGTTTCAGTAATAATTTCAAAGTCCGTAAGGCTTGGAAAGTATAATTCAAGTTGATAAGTTTGTAATGACCACCTGTTATAGACCAGAGTCTGCTCAGAATTGGCTATATAATAATGAAAAAATAGCCCTGAGCTCTTTTATGGTGCTTGTACTCTAATGAGGGAAACCAGCATTAAAAAAACCCAAACCCTCCCCGTTATATGATTACAATGTTATATTGGTGTTAAGAAAGAAAAGTTTGGAGGACTAGGAGAGTGGATCAAAAGACCTAAGCTTACAGCACCCATTTATGATAAAAACACTCAGCAAAGTGGGAATAGAGGGAGCATTCCTCAACATAATAAAGGCCATATATGAGAGACCTACAGCCAACATCATACTCAATGGTCAGAAACTTAGAGCTTTCCCACTAAGATCAGGAACAAGACATGAATGCCCTTTCTCACCACTCCTATTCAACATAGTATTGGAAGTCCTAGCCACAGCAATCAGACAAGAAAAAGCAATAAAAGGCATCCAAATTGGAAAGGAGGAAATGAAGCTGTCATTGTTTGCAGATGACATGATAGTGTACATGGAAAGTTTATAGACTCCACCAAAAAACTACTCGACCTAATAAATGAATTTGGCAAAATAGTCGGATACAAAGTCAATACTCAGATATCAAAGGCATTCCTGTATACCAACAATGAAAAAGCAGAAACAGAAATCAGAACAAAAATCCCATTAGAATAGCAAGGAAAAAAATTAAGTACCTAGGAATCAACCTAACCAAGGAGGTAAAAGACCTGTACTCAGAAAACTACACAACACTGAAGAAAGAAATTAAGGAAGACACAAACAAATGGAAGCATGTACCATGCTCATGGATTGGAAGAATTAACATCATCAAAATGTCCATACTACCCAAAGCGATTTATAGATTCAATGCAATCCTTATTGAAGTACCCATGACATATTTCATATATATAGAACAAACATTGCAGAAATTCATATGGAACCATAAACGACCCCGAATAGCTGCAGCAATTTTGAGAAAGAAGAACAAAGTAGGAGGGATCACAATACCTGATAATCAAATTGAATTACAAGGCCACTGTAATCAAAACAGCCTGGTACTGGCATAAAAACAGGCACATAGACCAATGGAACAGAACAGAGAGCCCAGAAATAAACCCAAGTCTTTACGGTCAATTAATATTTGACAAGGAGGCAGGAGAATAAAATGGAGCAAAAATAGCCTCTTCAACAAATGGTGTTGGGAGATCTGGACAGCTACATGCAAAAAAATGAAACTCAATCACCAACTTACACCACACACAAAAATAAATTCAAGGTGGATAAAAGACTTAAGTATAAGTCGTAACACCATAAAAGTCCTAGAGGAAAACATTGGCAAGAAAATCTCAGACATTCCACGCAGCAATATCCTCACAGACACATCCCCTAAAGCAGGGGACGTAAAGGAAAGAATAAACAAATCAAAATAGAGGGGACCTCATCAAAATAGAAAGCTTCTGCATGGCTAAAGAAAACAGCATTAAAAGGTAAAGAAAACCAACAGTATGGGAAAACATATTTGCCAATGATACCTCAGACAAGAGCCCAATCTCCAAAATACATAAAGAACTAACATGACTCCACTCTAGGAAGACAAACAACACAATTAAAAAATGGGCAAAGGACTTGAACAGACACTTCTCCAAGGAAGACATACAGAGGGCCCAGAGACATATGAAAAGATGCTCAGCATCACTAGCCATCAGAGATGCAAATTAAAACCACAATGAGGTACCATCTTACACCAGAGTGGCCAACATAAATAAATCAACAAACAAATGTTGGAGAGGATGCGGAGAAAAGGGAACCTTAGTGCACTGTTGGTGGGAATGCAGACTGGTGAGGCCACTGTGGAAAACAGTATGGACTTTCTCAGAAAACAAAAAATGGAACTGCCCTTTGACCTAGCAATTCCACTGCTGGAATTATACCTTAAGAACCCAGAAACACCAATTCAAAGGAACCTGTGCACCCCAATGTTCATAGGAGAACCATTTACAATAGCCAAGTGCTGGAAGAAACCAAAGTGTCCACCGGTAAATGAGTAGACTAAAAATCTTGGTACATTATGCAATGGAATACTATGCAGCAGAAAGAAAGAAGGAGCTCCTACCCTTCATAACAGCATGGATGGAACTGGAGAGCATTATGCTAAGTGAAATAAGCCAGGTGGTGAGGGACAAATACCGTATGATCTCACCTTTAACTGGAACCTAATCAACAAAAGAAAAAAGAAAAGAAAATATAACCAGAGACATTGAAGTTAAGAACAATGTAACAATAGCCAGAGGAGGTTGGGGAGGGGATAGTGTGGAGAGGGGTTTTCAGGAACTACTATAAAGGACACATGAACAAAATCAAGGGAGAGGAGGGAGGCGGGTTTGGCTGGGGTGGGGTGGAGGGGTGGGGAGAAAATGCAGACAACTGTAATTGAACAACAATAAAAATTAAAAAGAAAAAGTACGAATTGGTGGTTACAGAATAATCCCAAGTATGTAAAATACAACATAGGAAATATAGTCAATAATGTATTAACTATGTACGATGTTAGGTGGGTACTTGAAATTTCATGGTGACCACTTTGTAAAGTATATGATGTCTAACCACTAGGCTGTTCACCTGAAACTAATATAAAATAATATTAAGTATAAACTGTAATTGATAAATAAAATTTTCAAAAGTAAAAATAATAAAAAATGTATAGTCATATCCTGCAAAAAAAAGTAGACCTGAGCTTATTTAATTTAGGTTGAGAATGTAGTGAGGTATGCCAATAATTGATTAGAATAAAGTGGGGAAATAGATCTGTGATGAATCTTAGAAAGTATACTTGTATTTTAAAAAGATGAGGGAATAAATCTTAAGATGTATTATTTTGACTGCTTAAATAATCCACAGGTCTGAGTAATTATCCTTAGTCTAGTACTAAGTAGTTGAATAGTGTTACTCAGGACATGCTTTAGGTCTCTCTCAGTTCTTGGTTCTATAGAATAAAAGTCCTCATGGCTAGCCTAGATAAGGGTAAGTTTCTAGTTCCAAAGTGCTAATGCCATTGAAACTTTTATTAGGACTTTAAAGAGTATTTTCCTCTGGTTGTGTAAACCATATATATTATTTTTAGAAAAATTTGGAGACTCTACAAGAGAAAGACACTCTTCCCCAAATTCCATTTGTTCAAGAGACGTCAATTTTATTATGAATAGTGAATATATCAGAGAGTTTGACCTTCCCACGGTTCTGGGAGGTGTTAACAAGACATTACTAATCATGGTAGGCTAAAGTATGCTTCATTAATAAAAAAAGTTTACAAATTTCAGTGGCTTGACAAAGTGAAAAGTTCCTTACTTCATGTCCAGTTTGGATCAAGTAGACAGGTCACATTACACCTGTCAGAGGGTCTACGATCTTGTAGCTCTACCTCTGGAACACAAGACTTTCTTGGTTTCTGTAGAAGGGAAGACAACATTGAAGGGTCTTTTAACCAGCAATTATGTAACTTTCACCAGTATGTTACTGGAAGCAGAGATCTGGCCGTGAATGAACATTAAAAAGTCTTTACAACAGTGACCTTGCTTTTCCTGGCCATTGGTGAGTAGAGTGAGATTGGGCCCCCATTCCACTTGTTTTACCTAGGAATTTGTTTTTGGGTCACTCACTGGAGGATCGGAGTTAGCATTGGAATGCTCAGCCCATTAGACTCTGAGGCTTTGCTCCTAGTCAAGAGTGGTGGGATTCACATTGCTAGGTAATCAGAAGTTGATCTTTAGAGAGAAAAGTGAATCAGATACATTACAGAAATGAGGTATTGGGTAGCTTTGAGGAGGAGAAAAAGAACTCTATTGCTAGTGTTTACTGGCTTTCCATTTCTTAGTTCTAGATTTTTAATGAAGACTGTCTGTAGTTGCTGCACATATGTAGGTTTCTTGAGAATATTTGTTTTCCCAACATTGCGTATTCAAAAAGGTGAGCATGTTTTCTGCCACAAAGAAAATAAGATTTTTAGAAAGCAAAAATCAAGTTGGTTATATTTATATTTTCTGACCAGAGTGCAATAGAAACTAAGAGCAATAGGATGCCTCTGCCTCCACCCCAAACACAAACTTATAGAACAAACAAAAATACAAACCCAAAACAAAAATACTGATGGTCTTTGGGGGAGGAGAGGAGACTGGCCTTTTAAATGGCTTAGAAAGACAATATAACTGAAGTCACACAGTTTAGAAGTTAATTATGGTGAGAACACTACATATTAATGTAGCCAATGTGTAACTTTGTGAGAAATTCAAAGCAATTACATATTAGTAAACAAGAAACATTAAAGCAGAATGAACAAGGTATTCAATTCAAACTGACTAAAAGCAATGAAATTAACCCAAATGAAGTAGAATGAAAAAAATAATATAAAATCACACATTAATGAATAACAAAACAACTCTTCAGTAAGTTCAAAAGCTGGCAGACTCTGGGCAAATCTGATTAAGAAGAAAACAAGCTAGAAGTAAACATTAAAAAGGAGCTAGGTACACTGCTATCAATATCAAGATGAAAGCCTTAGGATATTATGTATACCACTCCTAGGAATTGGGTGAAATGGATTATTTCCTAGAAAAATATAAATTGCTGAATTTGTCAGAAGAAATAGGAAAAAAAGCTTGATAATCCAGTAGCTATTGAAGAAATAGAAATATTGTCAAAGCTCTATGTACCTCTTAAAAGGGTCAGATGTTTTTATAGGACTAAAGTAATTGATGGTTCCTGTATTACACATTTCTAGAGGAAAGAAAGAAAATGCAAGAGAGAAGGTGCTCTTCAAAGCTAGCATAATTCTGCTAGAAAAAAGGATAACACAAGAAAACACTAGGCTATTTTCATTTATCACCTAATTGTAAAATCCAAAATAAAATAACAACAAACCAAATCCAACATTATACAAAAACTGTAGGGTAAAGCTAGACCAGGGAGTCAAAGGATGATTTGACCTTAGGAAATCTATTAGTGCCAATTACACTATATTAATAATCAAAAAAGAAAAACAATACGATCATCTCAATTGACAAAGATAATAGGAAAAATTCAGTAACTATTTCTGATAGACTAAGTTTAGGAAAAGAATGAAACTTGCACAACTTGATAAGGGGTCAAACTACCTAAGGCATATTATAGTAAACTCAATTGTTAAGTATTTTCCATGAAAAAAAAAGAACAATACTTGTTCTTAATGCTGTGGAACATTTAACTGGCTGTTCTTGCCAGTGGAATAAGAGAGGCTGAAGAAAAAAAGTGTAAATATTTGAAAGGGAAAGTCAAAATTTATACACTCTGCATATGCTCTTTGTTAGGGCACATAATCTACCTAGAAAAATCAAGAGAATCAATTGACAAACTTGGAAAACTAAAAAACATATTCAGTAAAAAATGGTTATATAAATGGTGAATGAAAATACCAGTAGGTTCCCTATACACCAGCAATAGCCATTCAATTTCAGAAGTATTAAGACTACAGTATGAGAAGTGGCTATTGATCCTGGCCTGCTTGGCCGTTTCCTATCCCAGACATGCTTGAGAGAGCTCCAGAAGAAGCTTCCAGTTTCCTCTGTTTGCCTCAACACAAAAGGCAAATGTTTGAAGGGCTGACACAAGGCTGATTGCTTCACGACAGCCCAAATAGCTGAAACTATTGATACTTCTTCTGATGCCCATCTTACCTTGCTATAAAAATGTTTGCTTTGGACAACATTCCTTGAAAGGAGTGCTCTGGGGAGTTAGAGGCCTAGTCCTTAGTGTCCTGCAAAGAATATACTAAGGAAATTAGAAAGGGATTCCCCTAAAAATAACTTCAAAAAGTGTAATTCATGATTGTAGTAAACAATTCCATTCGGAAAAGCAAATGTTCTTTTCTTCCCTCTTGTCTCTTTTCTCCCTTCTCAATTTACTTCTCATTGGTAATTCTTATTCATAGTGTTACTACATTATGTATCCTTCTAAAATATTCACAAAAATATATTTCTACTTTTTGTGTGTTTTATATTAATGGTATCATGGATTCAAGCTGTACTGCAGCCTGCCTTGTTCACTTAACATTTTCTTTATCTTCTTCATTCCTTTTAACCTCACATTGAACTTTATTCCCCACTAGGCTCTGTATAGTCTCTTTGCAGACCATTTTTTCCCACTGCTCTTCAACCCCTGAAGCCTTTTTATTGTGCCTTTATTTCTGACCATTCTGTTTACCTTCTTAGTCTAAAGTGTTCTTAAGTTTTTTGGACAGTCTGTGTCCCTCTTCTTTTTTTGGAAAGTCTGTGTCCCTCTTCTCAAGACTAATGTTTTTAAATGTATAAAATAAAGTACATTGGATTACAAAGGAAACCAACTATATTGAAATCTGCTATTAAAGTCATTAAATTTTTTTATATATGGCATTATGTATGTTCTTTTATTAACTCATTAAGTAAGCCAGTGGTGGGTTTTAACTGCCCTTTCTTAAAAATAATGATAAGCAAATACAATACTTTGAGTTTCTGCAACAATGTAATTTGATAAAAGTATCCAATTTCTTTTGATTACAAAGTTAGTGCTAGTACTAGGATGGGTTTTCCCTACTCTCATAATTAAATAATTAAGTTTAAATTTGAGTTAGAGGTTAGTGAAACCAGAGATGTAATTTTTTTCCCATCTAAGTTCATGGACCTGAAATTTATGAGAACTGCTGCAACTGAAACTTGATTTACTCTGGAGGACTGATTTTTTTGCGTTCCTCTCACGTGGTTGAATTTTGTCTTCTGACCACTTCTCCTTTGAACCTGGTGATGGGTTATCCTCCTTGCCCCTCTTTGCTACTTTCACAGCACTCTCCCTCCCACATTACTTAACATCAAACAAAAAACATGATTTAGAATCTCCTCATCAGACAGTAGCACCTACTTACTACTACTGCTCCTTGCAGTTTTCCATGGAACCTTGGCTTACTCTGTCTTTATGTTCCTCTTACTCCCTGAAGACTTTCTCCTATATTGCTCATCATCTCCAGTACTACTTTATTCTACTTCTTGATAGTCTCAGCATCCATTTGGGTGATTCTTCCACTGCCTTCATGGCTCTTTGGTTTTTTGACCATCTCCAGTGTCCTCCACTGTCCTTCATACTGCAGATCTATTATACAATAATAGTATGCTTGTTGTTGTATTATATTGAATTATAGTAACTGTAACCCCTTCCATAATTTCAATTTCAAGTACCCTACTCTCTGATAATTACTTGTCACCTTTCCAGCTCATGCCTTCTAATACAAAAAGTCCTTTTTCCTTGCTGGGACCTATAACCCATTAATCCTATTACCTTTTCACTGTCCTACCACACTCCTCCTTATATATCCTCACCCTTCTTATTCAGTTTAAATCCTGTGGTCAGTCATAATTGTTTAGTTGCAAATATTTTCAACACCTTTTACCTCCCTTTATTGCTTAGTTGATAAAATTCCAATGCTGGATAAATCCAGTTGTGCCTACTCTGCACTTTTTTTTTTTTTTTAAAGATTTTACTTATTTATTTAAGAGAGAGGAGAAAGAAGGAAGAAAGAGAGGGAGAGAAGCATCAATGTGTGGTTGCCTCTTATGCACACTGGGGACCTGGTCTGCAACACAGGCATTTGCCCTGACTGGGAATCAAACCGGCGATGCTTAGGTTTGCAGGTTGGTGCTTAATCCACTGAGCCACACCAGGAAGGGCTGCACTTTTTTATGGTGAAAAAAAATCATGTAAATTTACCCTCAACAATTTTCAAGTGTACAGTACAGTATCATTAATTATGTGCACATTGTTGTACAGATGACTTACAGAATTTTTACGTCATGCCTGACTGAAACTCTGTACTCATTGAACAGCTTCTGCTTCTTTCTCTGGAGCCCCAGCTCCTGTCAACCCCCATTCTACTTTCTGTTATTATGAGTTTGATTATGTTAAGTGAAACCATGCATTATTTGTCTTTTTGTGATTGGCATATTTCACTTAGTATAATGTCCTCAAGGTGCGTCCGTGTTTGTAGGAAATTACAGGATTTCTTAATTTTCCCCCCCTTACCTTAGGCCCTGTTGCACCCCTCTAGGAAAGCCACTGTGAGGCCAACCTGAGGTCCTGAGATCCTTTATGTCCCGATTACAAAACTCCACGTGTGCAAACAAGTGTAACTATGCAGACCTGAGAGAGTTAGATTTCATAAATTTTTAAAAAAGATTTTATATATTCCTAGACAGAGAGGAAGGAAGGGAGAAAGATAGGGAGAGAAATATCAATGTGTGGCCACCTTTTGCACGCCCCCCACCGGGGACCTGGCTTGCAACCCAGGCATGTGCTCCCACAGGGAATCGAACCAGTGACCCCCTGGTTTGCAGGCTGGCACTCAATCCACTGAGCCACACCAGCAAGGGCAGATTTCCTAACTTGAAAGGTTGAATAATATTCCATTGTGTATCACTTCTTGGCCTTTTGGTTAAGATCAAGTGTAGTGTCCGTTTTTATCAGTTTAATATTCCATTTTTTGTATATACCACATTTTCTATATATTTGTTTTTTAATATTTTTCAATTACACGTGAGATACAATATTATATTAGTTTCAGGTGTACAACATAGTGATTAGACGTTTGTATAACTATGAGTACAAAGTGGTCATCCAGATTAATCTAGTACGCATTTGATACCATACATAGTTATTTCAATATTATTAACTATGGACCAGCTCGTTTCACATCTCTGACCCTCCTGCCAGTCTTGATGTGGCTTCTTCTCTATATCTTTTGTTAAAGGACTTCTGTTCAGCTAGACTTCAGGCAGTTCTCAATGATGGTTGTTGTTTAGTTGTCATTTTCATGTGGTTGTGGGAGAAGGTGAGTAAATTGTGTATCTACTCTGTCATCTTGACCTGAAGACCCTATATTCATTTGTTGGTGGAGATATAGATTGCTTCTACTTTTTAGCTATTTTGAATAATGCTGCAGTGAACATGGCTGTGCAAATATGTCTTCGAGATCTTGTTTTCAGTTCTGTTGAATATATCCCCAGAAGTGAGATTGATGGATCATATGGTAGTTCTATTTTTAATTTTTTTGAGGAGCTTCCATATTGTTTTCTCTAGTGGTCACACCATTTCACCAGTGTACCAACAGTGTACAACTTCCTAATTTCTTCACATTTTTTAAGAGGTTTTTTCTTTTTTTTTTTTATTGATGTTCAAGTACAGTTGTCTCCATTTTGCCCCCACCACTTTTCCCACCCCAGTCATCCCTATCTCCCACCCTCTATCCTACCCACCTTTGGCTTTGTCCATGTGTCCTTTATACATATTCTTTCACAACCCTTCCCCCTTTCCCCCCATTATCCTTTCCCACCTCCCCTCTGATGTTATTGTCAGTTTGTTCTTTATTTCAATGTCTTTGGTTATATTTTGCTTGCTTGTTTGTTATGTTGATTAATTTCCACTTAACACATGCGATCATATGGTATTTGTCTTTCACTCTCTGGCGTATTTCACTTTACCATCATGCTCTCCAGATCCATCCATGCTGTCGCAAAGGATGGGCGCTCCTTTTTTTTCTGCTGTGTAGTATTCCATCATGTAAATGTACCATATGGTTTTGATCCAATCATTTACTGATGGACACTTAGGTTGCTTCCAGCACTTGGCTATTGTAAATTGCACTGCTATGAACATTGGGATGCATAGGTTCTTCTGAATTGATGTTTCAGGATTCTAGGGTATATAGTCCCAGCAGTGGAATTGCCAGGTCAAAAGGCAGTTCCATTTTTAGTTTTCTGAGGAAATTCCATACTGTTTTCCACAGTGGCTTTGCCAGTCTACGTTCTCATCAACAGTGCACTAGGGTTCCCTTCTCTCCACAACCTGCCAATACTTGCTGTTTGTTGATTTGTTTATGATGGACATTCTGACTAGTGTGAAGTGGTATCTCATTGTGGTTTTAATTTGCATCTCTGTGATGGCTGGTGATGCTGAGCATCCTTTCACATGTCTCTGGGCCCTCTGTATGTCCTCCTTGGAGAAGTGTCTGTTCAGGTCCTTTGCCCATTTTTTAGTTGTTTTTTTTGTCTTCCTAGAGTGGAATTGTATGAGTTCTTTATGTATTTTTGAGATCAAACCCTTGTACAAGGTATCATTGGCAAATATATTTTCCCCTATCATTGGTTCCCTTTTCATTTTGCTGATGTTTTTTCTTTAGTCGTGCAGAAGCTTTTTATTTTCATTAAATCCCATTTTATTATTCCTTCTGTTATGTCCTTGCTCATAGGGGACATCAGTGAAAATATCCTTGCATGGAATATCTGAGATTTTCCTCCCTATGTGTTCCTCTAGGACTTTGTGGTATTGTGGCTTATATTTAAGTCTTTTATACATCTTGAATTGATTTTTGTGTATGGTGTAAGTTGGTGGTCGAGTTTCACTTTTTTGCATGTAGCTGTCCAGATCTCCCAGCACTGTTTGTTGAAGAGGCTATTTTTACTTGATTTTATGCTTGTGCCTCCTTTGTTGAATATTAGTTGACCATATAGACTTGGGTTTATTTCTGGGCTCTCTGTTCTGTTCCATTGATCTATGTGTCTGTTCTTGTGCCAGTACCAGATTGTTTTGATTACTGTGGCCTTGTAATATAGTTTGATGTCAGGTAGTGTGATCCCTCCTACTTTGTTCTTCTTTCTCAAAATTGCTGCAGCTATTCGGGGTCGTTTATGGTTCCATATAAATATCTGAAATGTTTGTTCTATATCTGTGAAATATATCATTAGTATTTTTATAGGGATTGAGTTGAATCTATAAATTGCTTTGGGTAGTATGGACATTTAGATGGTGTTAATTCTTTCAATCCATGAACACAGTACATGCTTTCATTTGTTTGTGTCTTCCTTAATTTATTTCTTCAGTGTTGTGTAGTCTGAGTACAGTTTTTTTACCTCGTTGGCTAGGTTTATTCCTAGGTACTTTATTTTTCTTGTTGCTATCTCAAAAGGGATTTTTTCTTGACTTCTGTTTCTGGTATTTCATTGTAGGTGTACAAAAATGCCTTTGACTTATGAATATTGACTTTGCATCCCACTGTTCTGCCAAATTCACCTATTAGGTTGAATAACTTTTTGATGGAGTCTAGCATTTTCTATGTGCACTATCATGTCATCTGCAAACAATGACAGTTTTGCTTCCTCCTTTCCAATTTGGATGCCTTTTATTTCTTGTCTGAATGCTGTGGCTTGGACTTTCAATAATACTGTGTTGAATAGAAGTGGTGAAAGTGGACATCCTTGTCTTGTTCCTGATCTTAGTTGGAAAGCTTTTAGTTTTTGCCCAATGAGTGTGTACTTGGCTGTAGGTTTCTCATACGTGGCCTTTATTATGTTGAGGAATGCTCCTTGTTCTCCCACTTTGTTGAGTGTTTTTTTTTTTTCATAAATGGGTGCTATGGGTACCATGTCAAATATTTTTTCCGCATCTATTGACATGATCATGTGATTTTTGTATTTTGTTTTGTCTTTGTGATGTATTACGTTTATTGATTTGCGAATATTGTACCATCCTTGCATCCCTGGGATGAATCTCACTTGATCATGGTGTATGATCTTTTGAACGTAATGCTGGATGCGGTTTGCCAAGATTTTGTTGAGGATTTTAGTGTCTTATGTACATCAACGATATTGGCTTGTAGTTTCCTTTCTTTGTTATGTCTTTATGTGGTTTTGGGGTTAGGATTATGCTGGCTTCATAAAAAGAGTTTGGGAGTCTTCCATCTTCTTGAATTTTTTGGAATAATCTGTGAGGGATAGGGATAAGCTGTTCCTTAAATGCTTTGTAAAATTCTGTGAAACTGGTCCAGGCTTTTTTATGTTGGAAGCTTTTTGATTACTGCCTCAATTTTGTCAGCTGTTACTGGTCTGTTCAGGCTTTCTGCTGCTGCTTCATTGAGTTTTGGAAGATTATATTTTTCTGGAAATTTGTCCATTTCACCTAGGTTTTCAAAATTCTTGGCATATAGTTCTTTGTAGTAATTTCTTACAATCCTTTGTATTTCTGTGGTATCAGTTGTAATCTCTCCTCTCTCATTTCTGATCGTGTTTATTTGGGTCCTCTCTCCTTTTTTCTTGATGAGTCTGCTTAAAGGATTGTCAATTTTGTTTATCTTTTCAAAGGACCAGCTCCTGGATTTATCGATCCTTAGAATTGTGCTTGCATAATCTGTAGTATAAATTCTAGTGACTTAATATGTACAAACTTGCTGGATGAGAAATGAATGTTAAAAAGCTCTGTAGGAAAGAAAATAATTGCTAACCCTTTAGAATACCACAGTGGATTTCGTCTCGAGACCTTCTGGAATTACCCATGTTTTTTCTTTTGGATCTGCCTTTGGTGATGTCAGATGTTGACCTCTGACCTTGGGTAACCTGCTCTGAGACTGCCAGGGATCTACTATCTGTGGCTGTCTCCTTCAGTTGTTAATCTAGTCACTTTGCACTCAGCAGTGATGCTTACACCCCAGAGGGAGGGGCAGAATCTCTCCTGGGGTTGGGGCTATTGTTTCCACTCAGGCTGCTGCTGCTGGGAGGGGTGTGGTCTGCCTGAGCAGGATGGGTGCTGCCATATGGGAGATGATTCAGCATTGGGATCCCAGTGTCTCTTCTCTCAGCTCTCTCCCCGAAGCTTCTGTCCCCAGTCTCTTCTCAGGTATCTCTAGCCTACTCTTTCCCTTTCTTTGCTGGAGCTAAGGGTAAGTGGCTGCAAATGAGAATTTGTGCGTTGGCCCTTTAAATGGCTCTTTGCATCTCCAGCTATCCATTTCTGACAGAGAGCAACCCTGCTGCTTTTCGTCTTTGGTTGTTTTCTGTGTACTTTTTGGGCTCTGATGCTGTAGGCTGGGGATCCCCACTTAGGGTTTAGACCCCACACTTCTCAGGGGGATCAATTTGCTGCTCAAATATCCCTCTGGCTCTTCAGCTGCTCTCTGTGAGCACCCAGCCAGCGCCCAGCCAGCCCTCATGTTTCCACCATACTCCCTACCAGTCACGTTGTGCTGAAGCTGATTCTTCTGTCTGTCCATGGTTATAAGGCTTCTCTCTCGATATTGTTCAGTTGTTCAGAGTAATTTCTGCACAATTTAATGGTAATTCTAGATTGGTCCTGGGAGGAGGTTAGTATAACTTTCACTCACTCTGCCATATCAGATCTAACCCTGCAAATTTATTTTTTAGAAGCTAGACAATAGAGCCAGTAATGCTGGAAAGGACTAGTTCATGTCCATGGGTCATACATATAAGTTCCTTGACTTCTATATTTCCTATACTATTCTTAACCTCCCCCATCTATTTTCTACCTACCATTTATGCTTATTCCCTGTACATTTTCCCCTTCTTTCCCCCTCCCACTCCCCTGTTGATAACCCTCCATGTGATCTCCATTTCTGTGATTCTGTTCCTCTTCTAGTTGTTTGCTTAGTTTTTGTGTTTTGGTTAGATTGTTAATAGTTGTGACTGTCATTTTACTGTTCATATTTTTTATCTTCTTTTTCTTAGATAAGTCCTTTTAACATTTCATATAATAAGGGCATGGTGGTGATGAACTCCTTTAACTTGACCTTATCTGGGAAGCACTTTATCTGCCCTTCCATTCAAAATGATAGCTTTGCTGGATAGAGTAACTTGGATATAGGTCCTTGCCTTTCATGATTTTGAATATGTCTTTACATCCCCTTCTTGCCTTAAGGTTTATTTTGGAAATCAGCTGATGGTCTAATAGGAACTCCTTTTTAGGTAACTGTTTCCCTTTCTCTTGCTGCTTTTAAGATTCTTTCCTTATCTTTAATCTTGGGTAATATAATTATGATGTGTCTTGGTTTGTGCTTCCTTGGGTCTAACTTCTTTGGTACTATCTGAGCTTCCTGGACTTCCTAGAAGTGTATTTCCTTTGCCAGATTGGGGAAGTTCTCCATTATTTTTTCAAATAAGTTTTCTATTTCTTGTTCTTCCTCCTCTCTTTCTGGTATCCCTATGAATTGGATGTTGGAACATTTAAAGTTGTCCTGGAAGTTCCTCAGCCTGTCCTCATTATTTTGAATTCTTGATTCTTCATTGTGTTCTGGTTAAATGTTTCTTTCTTCCTTCTCCAAATCATTGATTTGAGTCCCAGTTTCCTTCCCATTAGTGGTGGTTCCCTGTACATTTTCCTTTATTTCACTTTGTATAGCCTTCACTTTTTCTTCTATTTTGTGACCATACTTAATCAGTTCTGTGAGCATGCTGATTACCAGTGTTTTGAAATGTGTATCTGATAGATTGGCTATATCTTCATCATTTTTTTTTTTTTTATTGTTATGCAATTACAGTTGTATGCCTTTTCTCCCCATCCCTCTACCCCACCCCAGGTGAACCCACCTCCCTCCCCCCTCTCCACCCTCCCCCTTGGTTTTGTCCATGTGTCCTTTATAGTAGTTCCTGTAATACCCTCTTCCCACTATCCCCGCCCCCACCCCCCACCCCCGCCCTGGCTATTGTTAGATTGTTCTTAACTTCAATGTCTCTGGTTATATTTTGTTTGCTTTTTCCTTCTATTGCTTATGTGCCAGTTAAAGGTGAGATCATATGGTACTTGTCCCTCACTTCCTGGCTTATTTCACTTAGCATAATGCTCTCCAGTTTCATCCATGCTGTTGCAAAGGGTATAAGCTCCTTCTTTCTCTCTGCTGCGTAGAATTCCATTGTGTAAATATACCATAGTTTTTGGATCCACTCGTTTGCTGATGGGCACTTCGGTTGCTTCCAGTACTTGGCTATTGTAAATTGTGCTGCTATGAACATTGGGGTGCACAGATTCTTTTGGATTGGTGTTTCAGTGTTCTTAGGGTATAATCCCAGCAGCGGAATTACTGGGTCAAAGGGCAGTTCCATTTTTAGTTTTCTGAGGAAATTCCATATTGTTTTCCACAGTGGCCTCACCAGTCTGCATTCCCACCAACAGTGCACAAGGGTTCCCTTTTCTCCGCATCCTCTCCAACATTTGTTTGTGGATTTGTTTATGTTGGCCATTCTGACTGGTGTGAGATGATACCTCATTGTGGTTTTAATTTGCATCTCTCTGATGGCTAGTGATGCTGAGCATCTTTTCATATGACTCTGGGCCCTCTGTATGTCTTCCTTGGAGAAGTGTCTGTTCAAGTCCTTTGCCCATTTTTTAATTGGGTTGTTTGTCTTCCTGGAGTGGAGTCGAGTGAGTTCGTTATATATTTTGGAGATCAGGCCCTTGTCTGAGGTATCGTTGGCAAATATGTTTTCCCATACTGTTGGTACTCTTTGTAATTTGGTGCTGTTTTCTTTAGCCATGCAGAAGCTTTTTATTTTGATGAGGTCCCATTTGTTTATTCTTTCCTTTATGTCCCTTGCTTTAGGGGATGTGTCTGTGAGGATGTTGCTGCGTGGAATGTCTGAGATTTTCCTGCCAATGTTTTCCTCAAGGACTTTTATGGTGTTACGGCTTATATTTAAGTCTTTTATCCATCTTGAGTTTATTTTCGTGTATGGCGTAAGTTGGTGATCGAGTTTCATTTTTTTGCACGTAGCTGTCCAGATCTCCCAACACCATCTGTTGAAGAGGCTGTTTTTGCTCCATTTTATGCTCCTGCCTCCTTTGTCAAATATTAATTGATCGTATAGACTTGAGTTTATTTCTGGGCTCTCTATTCTGTTCCATTGGTCTATGTGCCTGTTTTTATGCCAGTACCAGGCTGTTTTGATTACAGTGGCCTTGTAATACAGTTTGATATCAGGAATTGTGATCCCTCCTGCTTTGTTTTTCTATCTCAAAATTGCTGCAGCTATTCGAGGTCGTTTATGGTTCCATATGAATTTCTGCAATGTTTGTTCTATATCTGTGAAATATGTCATGGGTACTCTAATAGGGATTGCATTGAATCTATAAATTGCTTTGGGTAGTATGGCCATTTTGATAATGTTGATTCTTCCAATCCATGAACATGGTACATGCTTCCATTTGTTTGTATCTTCCTTAATTTCTTTCTTCAGTGTTGTGTAGTTTTCTGAGTACAGGTCTTTTACCTCCTTGGTTAGGTTTATTCCTAGGTACTTTATTTTTCTTGTTGCTATATCGAATGGGATTTTTTTCCTGATTTCTGTTTCTGCAGTTTCGTTGCTGGTGTAGAGGAATGCCTTTGATTTCTGGGTATTGACTCTGTATCCCGCTGTTTTGCCAAATTCATTTATTAGGTCGAGTAGTTTTTGAGTGGAGTCTATAGGGTTTTCCATGTACACTATCATGTCGTCTGCAAACAGTGACAGTTTCATTTCCTCCTTTCCAATTTGGATGCCTTTTATTGCTTTTTCTTGTCTGATTGCTGTGGCTAGGACTTCCAATACTATGTTGAATAGGAGTGGTGAGAGAGGGCATCCTTGTCTAGTTCCTGATCTTAGTGGGAAAGCTCTAAGTTTTTGTCCATTGAGTGTGATGTTGGCTGTAGGTCTCTCATATATGGCCTTAATTATGTTGAGGACTGCTCCCTTTATTCCCACTTTGCTGAGTGTTTTTATCAGAAATGGGTGCTGTATCTTATCAAATGCTTTTTCCGCATCTATTGATATGATCATGTGATTTTTGTCTTTGCTGTTGTTGATGTGATGTATTATGTTTATTGATTTGCGAATATTGTACCATCCTTGCATCCCTGGGATGAATCCCACTTGGTCATGGTGGATGATCTTTTTAATATATTGCTGGATGCGGTTTGCTAATATTTTGTTGAGAATTTTAGCGTCTATGTTCATCAGCGATATTGGCCTGAAGTTTTCTTTCTTCGTTGTGTCTTTATCTGGTTTTGGGATTAGGATGATGTTGGCTTCATAAAAAGAGTTTGGGAGTCTTCCATCAGTTTGGATTTTTTTGAATAGTCTGTGAAGGATAGGGGTTAGTTCTTCCTTAAATGCTTTGTAGAAATCTCCTGTGAAACCATCTGGTCCAGGGCTTTTGTGTGATGGGAGTTTCTTGATGACTTCTTCAATTTCCTTTGCTGATATTGGTCTGTTCAGGTTTTCTGCTTCTTCTTCATTCAGTTTTGGAAGATTATATTTTTCTAGAAATGTGTCCATTTCATCTAGGTTTTCAAATTTCTTAGCATACAGGTCTTCATAGTAATTTCTTACGATCCTTTGTATTTCTGTGGTATCAGTTGTAATCTCTCCACTTTCATTTCTAATTCTGTTTATTTGGATCCTCTCTCTTTTTTTCTTGATGAGCCTACTTAAAGGCTTGTCGATTTTGTTTATCTTTTCAAAGAACCAGCTCCTGGATTCATTGATCCTTACAATTGTGCTTTTAGTCTCTATGTCATTTAGTTCTGCTCTGATCTTGGTTATTTCCTTCCTTCTGCTTGCTCTGGGCTGTCTTTGTTGTTGTTCCTCCAGTTCTTGTAGGCATAGGGTTAGGTTGTTTGTTTGAACTGTTTCTAACTTCTTAAGGTAGGCCTGTATTGCTATGAACTTCCCTCTCAGGACTGCCTTTGCTGTGTCCCATAGGTTTTGGGTTGTTGTGAGTTCGTTTTCATTTGTTTCCAGGAAGTTTTTGATTTCTTCCCTAATCTCATTCTTGACCCATTCATTGTTTAATAGCATGCTATTCAGTCTCCATGCTTTTGAGTGTTTTGGGTTTTTACCCTTGGGGTTGGTTTCTAGTTTCAGACCCTTGTGGTCAGAGAAGATGCTTGATATGATTTCAATTTTCTTGAATTTGTTGAGGCTTGCTTTGTGTCCTATCATGTGGTCTATCTTTGAAAAAGTTCCATGGACACTTGAAAAGAACGTGTATTTTGCTTCTTTGGGATGAAAAGCTCTGTATATATCAGTTAAGTCCATTTCCTCTAAGGTATTGTTAAGTGACACAATATCTTTGTTAATCTTTTGTTTGGAAGACCTGTCCATTTTTGATAGTGGGGTGTTAAAATCCCCTACTATAATTGTGTTGCTGTCAATATCTTTCTTGAAATCCTCCAAGATTTTCTTTATGTATTTGGGTGCTCCTATGTTGGGTGCATATATATTTACAATGTTTATGTCTTCTTGGTGGATTCTTCCTTTGAGTATTATGAAGTGACCTTCTGGGTCTCTCTTTATGGCCCTTCTTTGGAAGTCTATTTTGTCAGATATGAGTATTGCTACCCCTGCTTTTTTTTCCTGTCCGTTTGCTTGGAAGATTTGTTTCCAGCCCTTCACTTTCAGTCTGTGTAAGTCTTTTGTCCTGAGATGGGTTTCTTGTAGGCAGCATATGTGTGGGTCATGTTTTCTTATCCATTCAGCTGTTCTATGTCTTTTGATTGGAGCATTTAATCCATTTACGTTTAAGGTTATTATCGATAGGTAGTTATTCATTGCCATTATTTCCTACCTGTGTTCCTCTGTCTTTCTCTTTTCCTTCCTTTCCTTAAAGCAGTCCCTTTAGCATCTCTTGCAGAGCTGGTTTGGTGGAGCTGTATTCTTTTAGACTTCTTTTGTCTGGGAAACTCTTTATTTGGTCTTCTATCTTGATTGAGAGCCTTGCTGGGTAAAGTAGTCTTGGTTGCAGGCCTCTGGTTCTCAGTACTTGGAATATTTTTTGCCATTCTCTTCTGGCTTGGAGCGTTTCCATTGAGAAGTCAGTTGCTAACCTTATTGGGGCTCCCTTGTATGTTACTTCCTTTTTCTCCCTTGCTGCCTTTAAGATCCTCTCTTTGTCTTGAAAATTTGCCATTTTAATTATGATGTGTCTTGCAGTGGGTCTCTTTGGGTTCCTCTTGTTTGGGACTCTCTGTGATTCCTGGATTTGGGTGACTTTTTCTCTTCTCAGATTAGGGAAATTTTCCATCATTACTTTTTCAAACAGGTTTTCTATCCCTTGCTCTTCTTCTTCTCCTTCTGGTATTCCTATTATACGGATATTGTTACGTTTCATGTTGTCCTGCATTTCCCTTATTGCCTCTTCATTCTTTCTGAGCCTCTTTTCCTTTTCTTGCTCCTTCTGGGTGTTTTTTTCTACTTTGTCCTCCAGCTCGCTGATCCGATCCTCTGCTTCATCAAGTCTGCTTTTAATTCCTTCTACTGTGTTCTTCAATTCAGAAATTGTATTCTTCATTTCCTCTTGGCTCTTGTTGATATTTTCTATTTCCTTTTTCATGTTGATATAGTTTGCAGTGAGTTCATTGTAGTTTCCTTGTAGTTTCTGGTAGTTAGTTCTCTTTGAGCTCAGAGAGCTCAGTGAGTTTCCTGATGACCATTGCTTTGAACTCAGTATCTGATAGTTGACTTGCCTCTTTTTCGGTTAGTATTCTTTCTGAGGCTTCCTCCTTTCCTTTCATTTGGGAATTGTTTCTTTGTCTTCCCATTGTTTGTGAGGCTCTTCTTGTTGGCCTCTGCGTCTTAAATTGCTTTGTTCTGACTCCCTGGATTTATGATATGAACTTCTATGGTAGAATGCCAATGGGATTCGGTGGTGCTGTCTTCTTACTCTCCTGTGCTCACTGGTCTTGAGCTGACGTTTATGTGTTTAACACGGTCTAACTCTAGTCTTTTCAGCACTCCAGGTTTTGTTGTCTCACCGTCAGATCTTTCAGTGTCCTCTATCTTTGGTCTCTGATCTTCGTATATGCTGGAATACTGTTGGCTGTTCGCTCTGCTCCTCAGATCAGCTAGGTATTTCCCTGGTGTTGAGGGGAAGTGGACTCCGCTCCCACCTATGTTGCCGCCATCTTTATATCTTCATCATTTAGTTGTATTTTTTTTTCTGGAGCTTTGATCTGTTCTTTCATTTGGGTCATTTTGTTTTGTTTTGTTTTGTTCTGGTGCACCTTAGGTGTTCACCAGGGCAGAGGAGCCCAAGTTGCTGCGTGGTGACTCTGTATGTAGGGGAGGGGTCAGGGAAGGAACAGTGTTGCCTGCTCCGCTCTCTGCTGGCTTTCAGTCACTTCCGCGACGACCCACAAGCAAATTTGGCCTTTCTGGTGCTGGTTCCAGGGTGGGTGGATCTGTGTATGTTCTAGGCCCCTGTGTCTCTCTCCAGCAAACTCTCCTGTGAGTCTGGGAGTTTCTCCCAAGGCCACAACCTTCACAGGTTTTTTTAGTCAGAGGTTTTAAGGCTTTATTTTCCCTGAGCAGGAACTGTGGGTTATGTGGTCTGTCTTGGCTCCCCAGTTGTTTCTCCAGGTTTATCTGCATGGGAATGTGGGACCGCCCACTCAGCCAGCTGCCATCTTCCCCTTTCCGCCAGCCACTGCCTTGCCGAGAGTCCTCTCTGCCCTGCCTGTCCATCTCTGTCCCTCTTACTGGTCTTGATGAATGTTTCCTTAACTCCTTGGTTGTTGGACTTCCATACAGTTTGATTTTCTGGCAGTTCTGGTGGGTTTTTGTTTTTAAATTTGTGTTGTCCTTTTGGTTCTTGGCCGGAACTCAATTTTCTTTTTCTTAAGTAAGTCCTTTTAACATTTCATATAGTAATGCTTTAGTGAGGATGAACTCCTTTAGTTGTTTCTTCTCTGGAAGCTCTTTATTATCTGCCCTTTGATTCTAAATGATAACTTTGCTGGTTAGAGCAGTCTTGGCTGTAGGTTCCTGCTTTTCATGACTTTGAAAATGTCATGGCAGTCCCTTCTAGCCTGCAAAGTTTCTTTTGAGAAATAAGCTGACAGTCTTATGGGGACTTCCCTATAGGTAACTAACTCCTTTTCTCTTGTTGCTTTTAAGATTCTCTCTTTATCTTTAACCTTTGGCATTTTAATTATGATGTGTCTTGGAGTGTGGCCTCTCTGCATCCATTTTGTTTGGAACTCTGTGCTTCCTGGACTTGCATGTCTATTTCCTTCATGTAATTAAAGAAGTTTTGTTTCATTATTTTTATTCAAGTAGATTTCCAATTTCTTGCTCTTTCTCTTCTCCTTCTGGTACCCCTATGATGTGAATGTTGGAATGCTTGAAGTTGTCTCTGCTTAACTACCCTCATTTTTGGGCTTCTTTTTGCCTTCATCGTCTCAAGATGTTAATTTCCCTTTTGATTTCTTTTTTGAACTTTAAGTTGTTCAAGAATGTGTTGTTTAATTTCCACATATCTTAATTTTCGTTTTTGTACGATTGACTTCTAGAGTCATTCTGTTGTGGTTGGAAAAGATACTTGGAATGATTTCAATAATCTTAGCTTTGTCAAGACTTTTTTTGTGTGGCCTTATCACATGATCTGTCCTAGAGAATATGCCTTGTGTGTTTGAGAAGAATGTGTATTCTGCTGCTATTGGGTGGAGTTTACTGTATATGTGCCTGTCAGGTCCAAATGGTCCAAATGTTGTAAAAATCCTCTGTTTTCTTAATCTTTTGTCTGGTTTTACCCATTTTTGAAAGTTGGTCATTGCTGTTTCCTACAGTTTTTTACTCTATTTTCCCCTTCAATTACGTCAATGTTTGCTGCTTGTTTGGTGCTCTGATTGTACGGTTGTACTTTTGCTGGTGAAAGTGGCTGGAAAATTAATTTTGCTGGTCTTCCGTTCTAGTTAATGACCACTAAGGTCAGATGAGGTTTCTTTTAAAGATTTAATTTATTTTGTTTTTAGACAGAAGGGAAGGGAGGGAGAAAGAGAGGGAGAGAAACATCAGTGTGTGGTTGCCTCTCATTTGCCCCCTACTGGGGACCTGGCCCACAACCCAGGCATCTGCCCTGACTGGGAGTTGAACCAGCAGCCCTTTGGTTCACAGGTCGACTCTCAGTCCACTGAGCCACACCACCCAGCCAGAGTTTCTTAATGTTGTTTAGCAGTAGTCCCTAGTTCATTTAGTTTCTCAGTCTGACTTAGGTGTTGACCATTTAAACTTTATCCTATTCAAACCTCTCACACCACCTCCTGCATTCTTTACTTTCAGTACATTACTTTTCATCTCACTGAGACAGTAGATGCCATAAAATGATAATATCAATTAAGCTCCTGCTACTACATTTATCCATCTGTCTTCATTTGTGATACATGTACTCTGATTTTTCTCTTGTTATTATGGAATGAACTGACCATGCTTCTGGCAAGGGCTACGAACTTCCAGTGTACTCTAGCTAATTTCATCTTTTCTGTGTTACATTATGCAGGATCATTCTTATCCGCACATCAACATACTCTTTCTCCTCTCATTTTAAACAACAAAACCTCTATTGACTCTACTTTCCCTTCTAACTGGTGCTCCATTTTTCTCCTTTTTTTTTCCCCCCCCAAAAGAAGTGTCTGTACTTTGTTTCTAGTTTTTCTCTTCCAAATACGTTATGACTCCACTTATTCTAATTAGGCTTTCCCCCCCAGCACCTTGCATAAACTGCTCTTAAGAAGGTTATCCATGACACTACCTTTCTCATCCTTGAAATAGTTGACTTGTTAAAAACAGTGTTTGACACAGATGGTCACTTACTCTGTCCTCCTGGAAACAGTTTCTTCACTTGGCTTCCAGGACTGGCTATTCTTAGTCTTTTTTGTTACGGAGTGTGTCTCCAGTCCTCAGTCCTTATACCTCTTTTTTAGTCTTACTTATTCCCTTGTTGATCTTATCTGACCTTAATGCTTTGAAACCATGTGTGTGTTGACAATGCTCAGCTATTTAATCTCTTATCCTGAACCCTTCTCCAGAAATGCATATTTATACTATACTTGGATGTCTAGTAGGCAACTGATCTGTATGCAACTTTTCCTAAAAGGAATTTACCATTCATTCTCTCACTAACTTAACACGTCATTCTTAGGATGGCTTCTCCGTCTCTGAGAATACTAAAACAAAAAGTAAAACTGTTTTACTTTAAATATCTTATTAATCTACAAGTTATTTTGATCTAAGGAAATGGGGCTCAGTTGGTTTTTAAAGCCTGATGGCTAGCCCGTTTTTCAACAATCTTAGTTGAATAATCTTTTAATTCTTTTGAAATGTAATCTTTATTATTCTGTGGATGATATGAGAATTAAAAAATCACAAATAAAAACACCTTTTAATGATTGCATTGTAGATTTCACACTTTAAACATGCATGTTATCTCAATTCAGAGCACACCCATGTGAAGTAGAATAACCAATACTGGGTTTTTTTAAAAATGGAATAATTAAATAAATTGAATAAGAGCACAGAAACAAAGTCATATTTTAAATCCAGTGTATAATAGACCAGGAACCACACACCAGTGGAGGAAGTGATCACTAATTAATGTTTGGATACTTGGATTTTAGTTTGAAAAAAAAATTAACTTTTATACCTTAAAAACCAATAAAATAAATTTAAAGTGGAAGGCAACAGTGGCGTATGAAATATATAACCAAATAGAAGCTTTTAATCCAAAATAAAATATATAGGTTTGTTGGATAAGTACTTAGGTTAAGAGTAAAAGGCAGTGAACAGTTAGTTTATGTGGGTAGAAATATTTAGCAAATCATCACATGTAAAAATATTGCCTTTGTTTAATCCCGATTAAAGGCATGGGGAAGTGAAATGATCCCAAGATAACACTACACATCTGTTAAAAGGGCAGAGTTAAGTGTTGGTAAGAGGAAATAGACAGTACATGTGTTTTTCCAGTATCATAAATTGGATCAGTCTAGGGGAAAAGAATTTGACTAAACACATATTTTAGGGGAAAGGGAAGTGGTGTACCACGAGGCTAAGGGTTTGATCTTAAAATTTTTGTTATTGACGGCATATTATATCCCTACTCTACCTAGAATTTGTTTCAGGGAGCCTTGGCATAAGGTGAATAAACTAGTGAACTCAATGCAGAATTTCTTGGTGCTTTTTTAGTGGTTACTTTTGCTTTAATAAAATAAAAATTTAAAAAGTTCCATTCCATCAATGCATACATTGAACCAAATGTATTTCCTATAAAATGGGGAATGGAATTAATCATTTTTATTTGGCCGAGTTGTGTAGGGTGAAATACTTGTAGGCTTTCTCTTATCACTAGCTTCATCCTAAGCTTTGCCTCATTTTATTATTCCCACAGTTGAAATACAAAAAAAAAAAAACTGTTTATAAATGATACTTCCAGAGTTTAGGAGGCAGTAGTCTAGAGTTGTATTCAAATATTAGTCTTGGGCCTCGAGAGGAGACACAAACTCCTGGAGGCACACATGGGTAGTTTTAAATGAATTAATTTTCAGACCTTAAACTTCCATATCTGCTCTTTATTAAAATTGTATTTACTTTGAACCAGTCTTTTTAGCAGTTCTTCTTTCCCATATTCCTTTCCATCATTGTGTTTTTCTATTTTACAAAAGAATGGCATAACTCTTCCCTTGCTCCTACTCTTACCATGATTCATTTGCCTTGTGGTGGAAATACCTCAGGAGAATAGGATATCAAGACAGTTCCAAGAGACCAAGCCAGTGATGCTGGGACAATTTGGATATCTAGTTGCAAAAGAATGAAGTTGGACCCCTGCTTCATACCATATGTACAAGTTAACTTAAAACTAATCAAAGATCTAAATGTAAAAGCTAGAATTATGAAACTCTTCTTAGAAGAAGACAGATGCGAGTTTTGGGGGTCTTAGGTATGATATCAGAAGCACAAGCAATCAAAGGAAAAAGATAAATTTGACTTCATCAAAATTAAAAACCTGTGTCCATCAAAAGGTGATATCAAAGGAATGAAAAGATAAGCCACAAAATGAGTGAAGATATTTGCAAATCATATGATTGATAAGTGACTTGTGTCCAGAATACGTTAAGAACACTAACTGTATAAAGAAATATATATAGTTGTAGAAAAGAATAAGTAACAAACAGAAAAAAAAAAGCCCCTGAATTTAAAAGCGTACAAAGGATCTGAATAGATGTTTGTCCAAAGAAGATGTACAAGTGGTCAATAACATATATTAAAAGATAAATGGTCAATATCATTAGTGATTAGAAAAGTACAAATTAAAACCACATGAGATGCCACATTCACTAGGGTGGCTGTAATAAAAAATACAGATAACAAGTGTTGGTAAGGATGTGGAGAAATGAGAACCTCATACATTGCTTGTGGGAATGTGAAATGATGTAGCTGCTTTGGAAAATAGATCAGCAGTACCTCAAAAAGTTAGAGGTAGAGTTACTGTATGATCCAGCAGTTCCACTCCTAGATGTATACCCAATGGAATTAAAAGAACATGTTAATAGAAAACTTGCACATGAAAGGTCACAGCAGCATTATTTATAACAGCCAAGAAGGGGAAACAACCCAAATGTCCATCAACTGATAAATAGATAAAATGTGATCTACCTGTACATTGGAATATTCACCTATGAGAAGAAAAGAAATGCCGACTCATGCTGCAACAAGTATTAACTTTGAAAACATTATGCTAAGTTAAAGAAGCCAGTCACAGAAGACCACATATTGTATGATTTCATTTATATGAAATGCCCAGAATAGGCAAATCATAGAGAAAGTATTTTAGTTAGGTGGAGGGGGAAGTTGGGCATGTTTGCTAATGCTTGTTACTAGGGTTTTTTTAAAGGGTGATGAAAATGTCCTGGAATTAGATATGGTGATGGTTGTACAAGTTTGTGAATATGCTAATAACCACCGATTTTGACACTTAAAAATGAGTTTTATGGTATGTGAATTATTTCTTCAAAAACTAACACCACCTCAGGGACCTCAGCAGTGGCACTTCCAAGTTTTGGTGTTAGTATCCAGAAAGTAAGTAGTTTAATCTTTGGATAACATATCCAGTAATGGTTTCCAGTTTTGTTTTTGCTTCTAACAAAATTGCAGGATTTTTCAGTTCCATTATTCACACATAATCAAATTGTTGGCTGCTAAGTCATTAATAAAATTCTGGATGGTAAATCATTATGGGAGTTCTCAACAAATAACTCAGAAGGAATTTTTAAAATTATGCATCTCTACTGACAAAATCACTTCCATTCCCATTTACCTATTTATATGAACAAAATTTCTCAGTGATTTCTTAAAAAAAAAATCAGAAAAGTGGGGACTATATTGAATCATCTCACTTTAGCAATACTTATTCAAACAGATGAATGAACTAATTGGAAAAAAGCCCCATCCATCTTATTAACAAACACAGTTCCAGTAAAAATTTTACCTCTAATGTTAATGATTTATCAAATCTTTAATATGACTGTCACTTAAATCAATTATATATGTTAATAGTAATGGTAATTGAATGCCAAATAAATTTTTAAACACTTAGAAGTTATTTATGGTCAGAGGTAATTTTAAAAAGATTTCCACTTAAACCACAAATATGTATGGCTGATTAATAAAAGGCTTTCAAACATAAAATTTATTACATATAGGGCAAGTGGAGTGAAAAGATGAGCTCAAAAAGAAAAAAAAACATGCAAAATTGCTTTAAAATGGATCATGGTGGGTGTCAGATCATAATGGTATTTGAATTCTCTTGAACAGATTTGAGTCATGTTATACTTACTTAAAATGTTGGTATTTACAATATACCAAAATTCTTTGCAGTTATCTGACTTGTGAAAGATTTTTGACGTTAAGTTAAAAATGTATGAGGGATTATGTAGGTTTTCACAATTATATTTGGGGATGCTCAAGCCAGAAAAACTATTGACCAGTAGTTGGGTAAGTCCCAGGTTTGAATTGTTTGTTGCTTATTGGTTGTGTAACCTTAACCTCTCTAAGCAGTTTTCCCATAACCAGAAACAAACAAACAAACAAACATCTCTCCAGGCAGTTGTGAGGATTTAAATAAGGTCAGGTAGGGAAAATGTTTAGCATAGCACCTGGCACTTAGTACTAGTTACTAACATATATTGAATGATTATTGCGTACCAGGCACTTTTCAAATTGCTTTACACATATTTTCTCTTTAATCTTCCTCAAATCTTTGACATAGAAATATTTGTCTTGCACAAAGGGGTTACACAAGAGGCTCACGCAATGGAAAGCAATATGATTTACTGGTTAGGTGCATTGGCTCTGAAGTGCAAACACCTGCATTTGAATTCTGTTTTTACCACTTATTAGCTCTGTGTGGCCTTGCTGAGTTTTATAATGGTCTGTATTCAGTTTCCCCATCTGTAAAATGGTATAATACTAGCACTAAGTCAAGTACTAACATTCACTACTATATCCAACACAGTTCCTTGGCAGATAGTCTTTGAACTATATTCAGTACTTCAAACCTTGTTCAATAGATCACTGTCGCCTTTCTGAAAACTCTTCTGTTAATTCTGTATAATCGATCTCATTCTTTTTTGGTCATCACTGCAGTCTTTTCCTCAATAACCTTACGTCCTTTTATCATCCTCCTAACTTACACATCTGTATACACATGCTGGTATGAATGAGGCAAAAGAAAGTTAGTTGGATCTGCATTTTGGGATTTCAGAATTTTGTATTGACATTTGACTTGCTGGGAAAGGAGGAAGAAGAGTTAAAGGTATGTAGCATTGGGTCAAAATGTCATTAGCAACAAAATCAGTTTATAGTAATGGGTACCTGTAGTTTTATTTTATCTATACAGGGAGCAGAATTCCTGATTATACATTTGCTCCCTCACAGATTGTTTTTTATATTGTAAGAAACTTTTCAGTTAATTTAAAATATAAAATAGTCAATTCTCTTAGTCTGTTCAGGCTACTATACTATAAATACTATAAACTAGGTGGCTTATGAATGACATAAATTTACTCTTCAAGTCTGGAGTCTGAAAAGTTCACAATCAGGGTGCTGGCAGATTAGGTATCTGATGACAGCTCATTTGCTGGTTTATAGATAGCCATCTTTTCTCTGTATCCTCACAGGGCATAGAAGGAGCAAGGGAGTTCACTGGCATCTCTTTTATAAGGGCTCCAAACCCATTCATGAGAGTCTACCCTCGTGACCTAATCAATTTCCTCCCAAAGGTTCCACCTCCAAAGCATCACCTTGGGCATTAGGATTTTACATGAATTTTGGAGGTACACAAACATTCAGTCTCTAGCAGTCAGTTATATAGTATGGTTGGTGTATTGGTTTCCCATGGATGCTGTAAGATAATTTTGTGCCAGCACAAATTTTATAGCCTTACAGGCTTGTCCAACACAGGATTCACCAGGTAACTGCTGGACTGTATTCTTTTTCTGGAGGCTCAAGGGGAGAATTTGGTTCTTTGCGTTTCCTGGCTTCTAGAGGGAACCACAATCCTTGGCTCATAACCACCTTCCTCCTCATCTTCAAAGCCAACAAGGTCTCATCTCTCTGACCCTTTGTCATCTCTTTATCTCTCTAACCAGTTAGGAGAGGTTCTCAGCTTTTAAGGAATCCTGTGATTAGATTGAGCCCAATAGGATAATGTCCCCATTGATAAAAGCCTTGTAACCTTAATGACATCTGCAAAGTCCCTTTTGCCATTCAAGGTAACATATTTGTGTATTCCTGGGATTAAGTCTTGGATTTCTTTGGGGGGACTGTTACTACTACCAGGGTTGGTTTTTAGTCATTACATAACATTACACTGTCTTTTAATTTTGATAAATGTAAGGATTGCACGAGTGGTCAAGTGGGAAGACTTGGAGTTGGAGCTGATGTGTATTAGCATTAAGGTTATTTACTTCTGAACCTGTTTCCTCTCTGGTAAAATGAGGATAATGCTTACTAGTACATATTGAAATAGAAATATTAATTGAAGGCTGTAGACTGGAGTCAGGTGACTTTTACCAAACTTTTTGTGACTGTCTCCACAAAGCAGTTTGTGACAACCTAACTGTTGTGAGTTTCAAATTATAAATGTAGAAGTGCTTTGACACTCATACAAATTACCGTATATAAAATTTTGATCATACTAATTTTAAATATCTTTTAAAAAATTTGTTAGTGGTGAAAATGTTCAATACATCCTTTGATACCTAGCTAGCAATTTTTTTCAGGTTTTTATTGTTTTCCATTTTCAGACTTATTTGTCTCCTTTATTAAATTAGAATAAATGAAAATATAATAGGAGAATTAAAATATGTAACTTTCATGAATTCTTTTAGCCAGTAAGATTTAAAATTCAAGTTTATTTAGATTGTTTGCATTCTTAATTATCTCCTCTTCTGAAAACTTCTTAGGAGCTAATAACTATCTTTGTTGTAGAAGCCCATCTTGTATTAGTAAGACTAATTATGGGTAAAACCTGAGCTGCCTTTTTCAATCTTGGTCATACCGTTCTCAGGTCATACCTCTCCATGCCTAATTTATATTGGGGCCATGCAAATATTACAAAAGAAAACTAATCCCTTCATTTAAATATTTTTAGGGTCAAATTTATCCCAGTTTCTACGAATGCAACCCAGTGGCTATTTGGGAGGGATGGACGGTGTGTTTCCCATCTTGACTGTGGAAATCCTAAAGAAGACAGGAACTCCCTTGTAACCTAGAGGTGTCCCGCTTTGCTTGCCCTAGGAGCTTTCTCTATTGGGCCATGGGGCATCCCCTGGGATCCCACCATCCTGCCAGGTGTCCTCCCAGAGGTCCTAATGAGAGTCTACTGACAGAAATCTAAAAGGCTTGAGAGCTGGATTGCTAGTTCCTGTGCTCTATTTGGAAACTCCGAATTCTCTGAACATCATCTGCATAGTTCATGGTCCTAATGTGTGTCTAGGCTGCGGAAAAATGTAGGGAGGGAACCACTCCAGCATCCTTAAGCAGTTGCCTATAATTCTAAAGATCCCAGACCCACTCCTCTAACCAGGTGGCCTGAGTATGTGTCCATTCCTGTATTCTCCATCTACAGAGACCTTTATTTTCCTGTAAGCCTTTTAGGTCTGGGGCACAGGGGGTGCCTTACTAGCAAAATAGTTTCTGTCCCTGTAAATACCAAGAGGGGTTCTGAGATGACCTTATCATATAAAATGACCATTTTCCAAATCGCAAAGAGGACACTTGGGTATTCTGATTTTTCCAGAGCTTTGAGAAATTGTACCTGAGTCTGAAATCTCCCCAGAAGGGACCTCGAGAGGTGTCTAAAGGAGGTCCCCCCTTCTCACTGAAGGTGGATCTCATAAGTGAGTTGATGGCCTGAGAGGGGAAGTTAAAATACCCCTATAGAGGCAAGTAAACCACTTTAGAACTTCAAATTCACTAGTTTAGTGGCAGCGGTGGAAGTGGCTGGGGTTAGGGCAACTGGTTCCAACTCTCCTATTGGACTGAGAGGTTTGGGGCGCAGAGGGTTGCAATGTCAGAGAAGCAGCAGCTGGTAGCCTTGAGTCTCCTGGAGGGGGATGACAAGTTCAAGGAATTCCCTGCAGAAGACTGGACTAGTTTAGATGAAGATGAAGTCTTCATGTCCATGTCTGGGAGGATAATTGGGATGATGACAGTGTAGAGGATGACTTCTCTAATCAGTTATGAGCTGAACTAGAGAGCCATGGTTATAAGATGGAGACCTCATACTATCCAGAAATTTGTTGAAACAACCTAAACTTGAACTCTTTACTGAATTCTAGGACAGAGAATCCAGGATGGGACATTTTAAAAATGCTTTTTGCAATGCCCGCTTGGCTTTACTTTTGTAACACAAAAAAATAAATGTTTTGATCAACTAGTTGGGTAAGAGTGGCCCCACGTGGCCATTTCTGGTAACAAATGACCAGTGGGCACTTATTAAGTGGCTCTGACCAATGTTGCTGCTGGCAGTGGTAGTATATACTTGTACATGCCAAATATGGGAGTGACTCATTCCTGCAGCTATACTTAGCAATGAGACTATTAGTGTCACTGAAATAGATATTCTGGGTACAAGTACAGCAGGAACCCTTTCTACACAATAGGCAAGCAGGGTACAGATGCAGGTATAAAGGCCAGAAGTCAGCTAGGGAGGACAACCATAACTGTCTGTAGGTCTGACAAGCAAATGGAAGTCATAGTGCAGACAAGGCGGTACTGATAGCCTGTTCGGGTCAGGCTATGCCTATGGGGAGGTGGCTGAGTGGTGGAGTTGTGTCTTGTGGTTTTTTCAGTGTGCTTGACAGGTGTGCGGACATTTTCTTTCTTTTTTTAATTTTTATTTAAAGATTTTATTTATTTTCAGAAAGAAAGGAAGGGAGGGGGAGAGAGAGGGAAAGAAACATCAGTCAGCTGCCTCTTGTACGTCCCCAGCTGGGGACTTGGCCTGCAACCCAGGTGGCATGTGCCCTGACTGGGAATCAAAGCAGTGACCTTTTGGTTCGCAGGCCAACGCTCAATCCACTGTGCCACACCAATCAGGGCTGGACATTTTCTTGAACCTCGTATGGACTGAATGCTAACCCCAGTCTGTAGCCAGGTTGTCCTCTCACGGGAGTCTTCAAGCAGTGGGTGCCCTTATGGCTTTTAACTGCCCAATCCATGCTCACAATTTAGCAGCTGATCTTCTGTTAGAGGATGTCAGACTAATCAAAGCAGAATAGAAACACACAATCAAGAGATGGCAGTAGAAAAGGAAATCCCCAAGTGCCATGGCAGCAAAAGGGGCTTACCACTCCGGTGTTGTCTTTTGGCTGCTTCTCCAAAAACTGTCACAGGCGCATGTAACCAGGTTCTTGGTGATCACGAACAAAGAATTGAACCTAACACACAGAATTTTGGGCAGAGAGAGGACAGATTTATTAAGCAATCATACACTCCACAGAATATGGGAGCAGACCAACTTGAGCAAAGATTGGCCCTCAGCAGCCAGAGGGATTGTATTCTTATAGTGGGGATACTTCCTGGTTAGTTTTGGTGAGCTTTTATCACACATGATCTTTAATGATTTTGCTTGACTGACCACTCAGGGAGGGGTAACCACAGTGATAATTTATTGTAATGCTATTTTAATGAAGCAGGGGGTCATGCAGTGGTTGGTCACTAAAAGCATCTTCTCCACAGGTGTAGTCATGATTCATCATGATTCAGCGATTTTCCAGGAAGCTTAACAGTCAGTCTTAGTACAGGATATCTGTTCTATATTGATGTCCTTTGTCCTAAACTGGGGTGCCTTTGGAGTTTTCTTATTCCTGACTATCTCCTGTCTCACTAATATATCAGTATGGTTATATTACTTCAGCATTATCAAATAAAATCTTTGTAAATGGTATATAGTAAATTGACTTACCAAAAAATTTTGTGAAGATCATTTACTTTCACGTTGATTATGATACAGTTTCTGAGGCACAGCTATAATCTTTGACCTCTTAGGCAAAATATAATTTTCATCCCCTTAACTTACAATTTACAATTTCTAGAGAAAAAGTTTTTAAAAAATGCTGATGGGGGAAATAATCCTTGGGACTTCTTTGTAGATCTGTCAATGTTTGATTTTAATATTTGCCATACGAACATGCTTTCCTAAAATGTATGAGTAAAATTATAACTCACAATTGTTAAAGTACATATTTTCCCCAGCATCTTACTTTGAAAACTTTTAAATTGTAATAAAATTTGAACAGATATAAATACCCATTTTAACTATGTTCACTTGTTAACATTTTGCCTCATCTGCTTTCTCTTTTTCTGTTTATAAAAACATACACCTTTTCTGAGCCATTTGAGGTAAGCTACAAACATCTTGACACTTCACTCCTCAATATTTTAATGAATGTATTCTAAAAATAAGGATATGGTAATGTAGCGTTTAGCTACATTATCATATCCAAGAAATGCAATATTAATATAATAATATTATGTAATGTAGTGTCCTTATTAATATTTCCTTTATTTCCCCCCAAAGCATACTTTATAGCTATTTTGATTTTTTAAAAGATTTTATTTATTTATTTTTAGAGAGGGGGAAAGGGAGGGAGAAAGAGTGGAGAGAAACATTAATGTGTGGTTGCCTCTTGCACACCTTCCCACTTGGGACCTGGCCCAAAACCCAGGCATCTGCCCTGACTGGTAATGAAACCAATGACCCTTTGGTTTGCAGGCCAGTTCTCAATCCACTGAGCCACACCAACCAGGTGGCTATTTTGATTTTTAATCCAGGGAAACAATCTAGGACTATCAGTTGCATTTGGTTGTCATATTTCTTTAGTTTTCTTTATTTTAGAATAAGCCACTATTTGCACCCCACCACCACTTTCATCCCCTCACCGTCACTCATTACTAAATTTTTAATGATATCTCTAGTTTTTTTTATAGGTTACCCTGTAGTTTACTCTTGGTATTTTTGTATTTCTTGACTAAAGTTAAATATTTTTTGACATGAATACTATACAGAAGGGTTGTGTATTTTCCATTACATTATATTAGGAGGTGAAGTAAAAATTTTTAATTTTATAATAGCTTAGTATTTGTTTTGATTTAGTACTGCTAAAGATTTGTGATATCATGTCTTTAAATTTCAAAATACAGTTTTATACTGCTTTACTTAATTTTTTTAAAATTATGGTTTTCAATGCTTCTCTGAGTCTAAGAGTTTCTGCCGGCCATCTACCCTTTCCTCCAGGCCATTACCTACCTCTGGCTCCTGCCCTCCTGGTCCAACCTTCGATCTGTTTAGTAAGAAGGTGCCTGTATCTGGCAGAGTTGGTATGAGATGAAGAGACAGTCCTTCCCTGCTGCCAGGCTAATCAAGAGTTTTGGCCAGACCTTTTGGCCAAAAACTCACTGAGACAGTGAGGATTCAGACACAGACCACAGACTATGATGCTAAAATGGATTGATAAGGAACTTAGTGATTTGGCCCATCACTCTCCAGCATAATGTTCTGCAGGTCCAGTTGTAGATGATATGTTTCATTGGCAAGCCACAATTATGGGACTTAATGACAACCCATGTCAAGATGGTGTATTCTTTTGCCAGTTCCTTTTCCTACAGACTACTGTTCCAAACCACCTAAGGTTGCATTTAAAACAAGAATTTATCACCCAAATATTAACAGTAATGGTGGCATTTGTCTTGATGTTCTAAGATCATGGTGGTCTCCTGCTTTTAATTATTTCCAAAGTTCTTTTATCCATTTGTTCACTGCTGTGTGATCCAAACCCAGATGACCCCCTAGTGCCAGAGATGCACAGGTCTACAAAACAGACAGGTAAGCATAACAGAATATCTCAGGAATGGACTCAGAAGCATGTCATGTGATGCTACCTTACAGTCAGAATAACTTGCATTATAACTGGAATAAACTTTAAGTTACTGTCCCTTTTTTGATTTTCTTTTCTGGCTCCTCCCCTATCAGACCTCATCTTTTTTTTTTTTAAAGATTTTATTTATTTATTTTTAGAGAGAGGGGAAGGGAAAGAGAACGACAGGAGAAGAAACATCAATATGTGGTTGCCTCTCACGTGCCCCCTACTAGGTACCTGGCCCGCAGCCCACATATGTGCCCTGACTGGGAATCGAACCAGCGACCGTTTGGTTCGTAGACCCGTGCTCAATCCAGTGAGCTACACCAGCTAGGACTAGACCTCATCTTTTTTAATTTTATTTTTTGTTTATTTCCCTCCATTCATGCACATGGTCATCTGAGAAGACTTAAGTTCTTCCAGTTTTGGACAATAACCACTTTTAGAAACTGTGAGGTAGTTATAAGAGACAGTTGCCCAAGATTCAGAATGTTTTTAAAAAATGGAGCATGTGTATTATGTGGCCAGCGTCTTTAGTTTAACTTGGGCATAAGACTAAAACCATTCTTCTCTGCTCTAACATGCTGAAGAATCAGCTGAACGGGAGGAAGATGGATGCTCAGTTGTCACATCAAAGGAAGCAGAATTGTTCTCGCAGCATCCACTATTTTATTTATTTATTTATTTATTTATTTATTTATTTATTTATTTTACTAATAAAAATTGTATTTACTTAGAAGCATTCAGAGTGTCAACAAAACAGCTGCAACTTTTTTTTTTTTTTTGCAATTACAGAGTGGTATTCAGTTAACAGAACAACAATTATTTTGCATAAGCTGCATCAGAGACAACCGAAGATGAAAAAACTACCATCCCCATATATAACTAATTTGTGCTGTGCACCAACAAGAACCTGCTTTAAACTTCCATGCCAATTTACAACTCCCATACTGTACCAGGCAAGGTTAGTGGCTATTGAAAATACCACCAGGACTATCTAAAGACACATTCGGTAGTGTGTTAACTATGCAAAAAAGACACTGTACAGTTTAAAAACAAATCTTACACAGCCTTACATTTCAATTTTTTTCTTTAAAAGGAGTGAGTTGTATACAGGGGAGTTAAATGCTTTATAGACAAGGAAAAAAAACTGCACTAGAACCAACTTATGTATGCATCATCATCATCTTCATCTTCATCTTCCTCCTCCTCCTTTTTCTTGCTTTTTTCAGCCTTGACAACTCCCTTTTTTGCAGCATCAGGCTTTCCTTTAGCTTGGTATGCAGCAATATCCTTTTTGTATTTCTCCTTCAGCTTAGCAGCCTTCTTTTCATAAGGCTGCTTGTCATCAGCAGCAGTGTTATTCCACTTCTCTCCCAGCTTCTTCGCAACATCACCAATGGATAGGCCAGGATGCTCTCCTTTGATTTTTGGGCGATACTCAGAACAAAACAAGAAAAAGGCCGAAGGAGTCCTCTTGGGTGCATTGGGATCCTTGAACTTCTTTTTTGTTTCCCCTTTAGGAGGAATATTAAGTTTTCATTTCTCTTTCATAACGGACCTTGTCCGCCTTTGCCATGTCTTCAAATTTTCCTTTCTCTTTAGCAGACATGGTCTTCCGCCTCTCTGAGCACTTCTTAGAAAACTCTGAGAAGTTGACTGAAGCATCTGGGTGCTGCTTCTTGTGCTCCTACCGGCAAGTTTGCACAAAGAAAGCATATGATGACATTTTGCCTCTCGGCTTCTTAGGATCTCCTTTGCCCACGTTTAATTACTTTTCCTCAGCGAGCACAGAGTCGCCCAGTGCCCGTCTGGCTTGCACTTGCCCCGGCGCTGTCTCTATGGAGCTCAATGTACTGCAATGGCTATAGCATCCACTATTTTAAATCTAAGGTTACATGATATACTTTATGCTCATAACTGATGTGGCTGGAGAATTGGTATTGAATTTATAGCATCAGCAGAACAGAAAATGTGATATATTATGCATGTCAATAAAAGAATGACCTGTTCTTGTTCTACAGAGAATGGAAATTAGAAGTCAAACACCCTTTGTATTCCAAAATACAAAGTGTCTCAAACATTTTGTAATTTTCATTTAAATTGTTAGGAGGCTTGGAGCTATTTTACTCTATTATATCTTCCAATACACTATTTAATATAGCACTGAATAAATGATGCAAGTTGTCAGTGGATGATTCATTTTTCTTTTTTTAAGAAATATTTTATTTTTTTCTTTTAGAGAGTGGAAGGGAGGGAGAAAGAGAAGGAGAAAAACATCAGTGTGCAGTCGCCTCTCCAGCACCCACTACTGGGGACCTGGACCGCAACCCAGGTGTGTGCCCTGACTGGGAATCGAACCAGCAACCCTCAGTCCACTGAGCCACACCAGCCAGGGTGATTCTTTTTTCTTCAGTAAGATTTCAAAAACATAGGAAGTGGTATAATAGACATCTGTGTACCTAGCACCCAGATTTTAAAAATACTAGGATTTAACCATATTAAATAATTACAATAAAAATTTTATTCTAAAATCTGTCCTGCAGCCCTGGCCAGGTGGCTAAGTTAGTTAGAGCATTGACCTGTACACCAAAAGGTTGCAGGGTTCGATTCCCAGTCAGGGCACATACTTAGATTGCAGGTTTGATGCCTGGTTGGGGCACATACAGGAGGCAACTGATCGATGTTACTCTCTCTCCCTCTGCTATCTAAAATCAGTAAACATATCCTTGAGTGAGGATTAAAAAAATTAAAATCTATTCTATAAGGGCATAATGTAGATATACAGAGAAGTAATAATAAATGGATGTCTGTCCCAACCTTTATCTCAAGAAATGTGATGACATCTTCGCACCTCTCCAGACCTCAGGACAGTGACTTCTCTCTACCCACCAAAGAACCATTATCCTAAATTTGGTATTATTTCATTACTTAAGTATTCCCACTTTTGTATTTTCTTTTTAATATACTTTTTTTTTACTCTTTCCTGTTTTTGAGCCTCATATGATTAAATTACACTGTATACATGTGTTCTTCTCGGACATTTTTTTGGTCCAACATTATGATTTTAAGATTTTGTTCATGTTGACATACTCATCTAAGGTACATTTCTTTTCACTGGTATGTTGTAATTCCATTATATGAATATATTACAATTTACTGTTTTCGGACACTTTAGTTCCCTCTAGTTCTTGCTGTTAAGAAAATGATGATGTAAATATTCTTGTACATGCTTTCTGGTAGATAGTTGCAAAATGTTCCCTGTTTTTTTTTTTTTTTTTTTTTTTTTTTTTTTTTACCTAGAACTAGAATTTTTGGCTCTTTTGGTATGTACTCTGTCAACTTTCCTAGGTAATGGCAAGAAATTTTCTTGTACACAGTTGTACATTAAGCCAAATAAGTTCAAGAGGAACAGGTTTGTTAGAGGGTGAAAAAACAAAATAATGAGTTTTGTTTTGTGTATTTTGAGTTTTAGCATCTCATTAGAAATGTTGAGTAGGCATTTGTGATGTGTTTACAGCTTTTAGCTCCATCCATTTTTGGTTTTTTTCTGGGTTGACTCATTCAAGTGTCTCATTTTTTCCTTCTCCTTGAAGTAGTCTAAAAAAATTATTTTATGCCCTCTGGGTATAAAAACTGAACACATCTTCTATTATGACTTGGTAATTTTTATGCTTATATAATAGTAATTTAAAAATAAAATAGACCTTGAACCACAGAGCTAGTGGTTTTCTGGTTCTCAGGGATGATACAAATGAAAAAGGTGCAAAGGTAAATTCTAGGTAGCTTTTAGCAAGGAGAAAAAAAGAACAAAGAAAGGATGCAAGCTAAAAATAAACAAGTAATGAAGTAAATAAATAGGTAAATAAATACAGCACTATTCTGGGACCACTTACAAGTGGAGCAAACAGCACTATGTATTAATAGTCCCTCATGATTTCACTATATTGTTGTAATGTAACTCTGTAATTGGTATTCATAATGTTAATCCTAAATAACTCTTTATACTTCATTTGAAAAGGTGTAACAATGCACATTTAGAAGAATTGTTGAACCCTATACAATCTAGAATCATTTCCTGACTATTCCTGATAGTAGAAATTTCTGTTTATATGTAGTGAAATTATTCAAAGAATGTGCTACATGCTGCTTTTACCTGATAGCTAATGAAAAAAATGATCTAGTGATAATTTCTGAAAAGTATACAGGAAAGAATATGAGTGATATAAATTTCTCTACTGACTAGTTTGGATTTACTTGGAAAGGGAAAGATGTATCAAGGAATTTAAACTTATTCTGTGATTATTGTATTTTTGTACTGTTAATTAATTATAGAAAACATTAAAATGAAAATATGGAAGTTTTCATGCTTCATCATCAGGAAGAGAACATAAGGATTATTTGGGGGTTCATTCTGCTGCAGGTAGCTGCACCAGACTTGCATTTACTAACCATAGAACAAATTGACACTCACACAGGAATAGCTGCTGCTTCCCAGAGTTCTGGAGTGAGGGATACAAAGGGAACTGAAGATCCAAAACTTGGTCTAGGAACTGCTGGTTTCTTTAGACCTCTATTATGGGGACTGTTCATTCCTATAGGCTACTGGAAACCAGTAGCAGAATTGAAGTTTCTTAGCGGATTTGAAAGGAATAATGTAACTTGAATAGTCTTGGAACAGTTATTTAGTTACTCAAAATCTAGTTTAAAGCAGGGGTATAAAACACATTTTTAGTGAGGAGGATTTATAAAATTTTAAATTCTGAAATTATTGTAGATTCATAGGAAATTGCAAAAACAGTAAGTAGAGGTCCCTTGTACCCTTCACCTCCCCATACTACACATAGTACAATATCAAACCAGAAATTGACATTGGTACATTTTATATGTATGGTTCTGTGCCATTTAAATATAGATATATATTGTGTAACCATCACAGCATTAATAGGTTCCATCACCACAAAGGTCTCCCTTGTGCTAACCCCACACCTGCCTCCTGTGCAACCATTGATCTCTTTTCTAGCTCTATGATTTTGTCATTTTTAGAATGTTTTATAAATAGAATCATATAGTGTGTGATCTTTTTTCACTCACCTAATCCTTTGAGATTCATCTAAGTCACTGTGTGAATCAATAGTTCATTTCTTCTTATTGCCGAGTAGGATTCCATGGTAAGGATGTACCATAGCTTGTTTAACCATTCACCTTTTGAAGGACATTTTGTCTTTTCTAGTTTGGGGCTATTAAAAATAAAGCTGCTGTGAATAATCATGTTCATTTTTTTGAAATGGGTGCCCAGGAATGCAGTTGGTAACTTATAAGTATATATTTAGAGCTTTTTTCTCCCCTAATCCTCACTCGAGGACATATTCACCAATTCCAGAGAGAGAGGAAGGGGGAGAGAAACATCAATCGGTTGCCTCTGTACGCACCCCGACTGGGATAGAACCCATAACCTAGTTATGTACACTGACCAGAACTGTACCCACAAACTTTTGGTGTACGGGACAACGCTCCAACCAACTGAGCAACTTGCTCAGGGCTATATTTAGTTTTTAAAGAAACTTCCAAACCATTTCCCAAAGTGTCTGTGCCATTTTACATTCCTACCAGCTACATGTGAAAGATCCATTATATTCACATTCTTACCAGAACTAGGAATTGCTGCTTTTGTATTTTAGCTGTTCAGTAAGTGTATATATATAGTGTATAGTAAGCATAGTCTTAATTTGCATTTCCCTGATGGCTAGTGTTGTTGGCTGTATCTTTTCATATGCTTATTTGCCACACAAATACTTTCTACTGAAATAGCTCTTCATAATCTTTGCCCATTTTCTAGCTGAATTATTAAAAATTTGAGTCCTGAGATTTCTTATATTTTCTACATGAGTACTTTGTCACACATACAGTTTGCAAATATATTTTCCTAGTCTATACCTTGTTATTTCATCATCTTTTTTTAAAATTTATTTATTGATTATGCTATTACAGTTTTCCCATTCCCCCCCTATAGTTCATGTCCATGGGTCATACTTATAAGTTCTTTGGCTTCTACATTTCCTACACTACTCTTACCCTCCCCCTGTCTATTTTCCACCTATCTATGCTACTTATTCTCTGTACCTTTCCCCCCCCCTCCCCCCCCACTCCCCTATTGACAACCCTCCATGTGATCTCCATTTCTGTGGTTCTCTTCCTGTTCTACTTGTTTGCTTAGTTTGCTTTTGTTTTTGTTTTAGGTATGGTTGTTAATAACTGAGTTTGCTGTCATTTTTACTGTTCATATTTTTAATCTTCTTTTTCTTAGATAAGTCCCTTTAACATTTCATATAATAAGGGCTTGGTGATGATGAATTCCTTTAACTTGACCTTATCTGAGAAGCACTTTATCTGCCCTTCCATTCTAAATGATAGCTTTGCTGGATACAGTAATCTTGGATGTAGGTCCTTGCCTTTCATGACTTGGAATGTTTCTTTCCAGCCCCTTCTTGCCTGTAAGGTCTCTTTGGAGAACTCAGCTGACAGTCTTATGGGAAGTCCTTTGTAGGTAACTGTGTCCTTTTCTCTTGCTGCTTCTAAGATTCTCTCCTTCTGTTTCATCTTAAGTAATGTAATGATGATGTGCCTTGGTGTGTTCCTCCTTGGGTCCAGCTTCTTTGGGACTCTCTGAGCTTCCTGGACTTCCTGGAAGTCTACTTCCTTTGCCAGACTGGGGAAGTTCTCCTTCATTATTTGTTCAAATAAGTTTTCAATTTTTTGTTCTTCCTCTTCTCCTTCTGGCACCCCTATAATTTGGATGTTGGAACATTTCAAGATGTCCTGGAGGTTCCTCAGCCTCTCCTCATTTTTCGGAATTCTTGTTTCTTCATTCTTTTCTGGTTGGATGTTTCTTTCTTCCTTCTGGGCCACACCATTGATTTGAGTCCCAGTTTCCTTTGCATCACTATTGGTTCCCTGTACATTTTCCTTTGTTTCTCTTGGCATAGGCTTCATTTTTTCATCTGGTTTTCGAACCGATTCAACCAATTCTGTGAGCGTCTTGATAACCAGTGTTTTGAACTGTGCATCCGATAGGTTGGCTATCTCTTCCTCCCTTAGTTGTATTTTTTCTGGAGCTTTGAAGTGTTCTGTCATTTGGGCCTTTTTTTTTTTTTTTTTTTGTCTTGGTGCGTCTGTTACTTAAAGGGGCGGAGCCTTAGGTGTTCCTGGGGTGGGACGGGGTAACGTTGGTCGCTGCTCTGTGATGCTTTACGTGGGGGAGGGGCTGAGAGGGAGCAATGGCGCCCGCTCCACTCTCCACCGGGTTTCAATCTTCCACTCCGCCACCCACAATCAAACTGGGCCCCTCTGGTGCTGGTTCCCGAGTAAGTGGGCCTGTGCACACTCTAGGCCCCTGTGGGTCTCTCCAACGACCTCTCCCATGAGTCTGGGAGTCTCTCCTGCTGCCACCACAACCCCCACGGGTGTTTTCACTCAGAGCTTTGCCTGGGTTGCATGGTCTGCTTCACTCCCCGCCCTTTGTCCGGTTTATCTGTGCGCGAATGTGGGGCCGTGGGGTGCTACCCGCTGCTCTTCCTGCCCTGTTCTCCGCCACTCTGAGTCCGGCCCTCTCGGTTTATCTGTGCGCGAATGTGGGGCCGCAGGGTCTGCTAGTGGTTAGACTGCCTGCCCTGTTGGTCCCACACTCCGCCAGTCTCGGTCCCGCCACAGCAACCGGAGTCCTCTTCGCCCGGGCTGCCCGTCTCTGCCCCTCCTACCGGTCTGGATGAATGTTTATTTTTTATTTCCTTGGTGTCGGTCTTCCTTGCCGTTTGATTTTCTGTCAGTTCTGGTTGTGCGAGGAGGCGCAGTGTGTCTACCTACGCCGCCATCTTGGTTCTCTCTATTTCATCTTCTTAACAGGGTCTTTTGTAGAGCAAACATTTTACAGTTTGATGGAAGTCAGTAATTTACCATTTTTTTCTTTTGTGAATCATCTGTTGGATGTCTTTCACCATCCCCACCCACCACCTCCAGTCCCCGATAACCATTAATATATTTTCTCTCTATGGAATTACATATTCTGGGTGTTTCATACAAATGGGTTCGTATAATATGTGTCTGGCTTCTTCACTTAGCTTACTATTGTCAAGTTTCATCTATGTTGTATCAGAATTGATCTTTTTATGGCTTCATTTATTTTTATGGCTGAATGATACTTCACTGAGTGGACATATCACAATTCATCAGTTGATGGACATTTAGGTTGCTCGTACTTCTTTGCCTATACTCAGAGCAGTTGGTGTGATCATTTCAGCCCTTCAACTTCCTCATACATATTGTACACACATACAATACTTACTATTTCTGTGCATAGTTTTAAAAAAATACTATAGGAGTGACTTCTTTTGTTTTGTTAACTATACATATATTAGGATATCTTTCTATGTCAGTACAAATAAGTAAGCTATATCTCTTTTTAATGACTGTATGAACTTCCTATTTTTCTGTCGAATATGACGTTGGTGATAACCATCCTTATACAAGTGTCTTTGTGATGCAGAGCTCATTTTACCTACTTTAGGATATTTCTCTTCACTATCATTTTTTTAAAATGCTATCTTGCTTGATTTATTTGTTTTAAAATATTTATTTTAAAAATATTTTTTAATTTACTGTTAGAGAGAGGGAAAGGAAGGGAGAAAGAGAGGGAGAGAAACATCAATATGTGGTTGCCTCTTGTGTGCCCCCTACTTGGGACCTGGCCTGCAATCCAGGCATGTACCCTGACCTGGAATCGAACTGGTGACCCTTTGGTTCTCAGGCTGGGACTCAATTCACTAAGCCACACCAGCCAGGGAGATTTATATATTTAATGATTGATTTTTAGAAGGAGTGGGGAGGGGGGAGAGAGATCTATTTGTTGTTCCACTTATTTATGCATTCATTGGTTGGTTCTTGTATGCTCCCTGACCAGGGATTGAACCTGCAGCCTTGGTTTATTGGAATGATGTTCTAACCCAGGGTCCCCAACCTCCCTCCTTCTGGTCTTTGGACACTGCTCATATTATGCTTGAGCTCTGCTTCCTGTCTCCCACCCCCATCCCTGGCCTGAGCTCCACCTCCTATCTACCCTCCACCCCTAACCCATCCTTGGAAAAATTATCTTCCATGAAACTAGTCTCTGGTCCCAAAAAGGTGGGGTACTGCTGCTGTAACCAACTGAGCTACCCAGCCAGGGTCTTCACTGTCATTCTTAATCAATCATTTATTCAAAAATACACAGTCATACCTTGAGACTTATTACACTTGCTAGAACTTGTGAGTCAGGACGCTGCCCCACAAGAGAAAATGCTTAATCATTTTATACTCTTGGTTTCAGCACTTGTCCTGATTTCTGGAACTAATTAACGACGAGTATTGAGGTACCCCTGTATGGGTTACCTTCTGTTTGTAGTTACTGGACTGTACTTAAAACACAAGTGAAGTTCACTTGGCAAGAGATACAGATAAGAATATTTTGACTTTTGAATTAGAATAGCAAGTTTGAAGAAAGGTAGAAACATTAAGTAGTCTGTCACATTTAGGAAATAGTAAATAATTTAATATGACGAGCAGGAGGCTTTTTGGCAGAGATTGCAGCAGAAGATAAAACAAGTTAAATAGATTGTAAGTAGATTATAGCAATCTGTTAGTACCCTCATAAAAAATTTGGACTTCATTTTGTACATGATTGAAAATTGAAAAATTTTAACATGTATTTTTCTTAATTTTTAGTAAATTCTTAGAGCTAAGCTGTGAATATTTTAGAACATTTTGATCATTGCTCACAATTTCCCACTTCCACACCTTATTCTAGACAGTCACGGTTTTGATTTCTCTCTCTAAATTTGCCTTTTCTGAACATTTCATTTATACTAAATCCTCTCAGTGTAGTTACAGGTTTCTGACTTTAAGTGAAACTATGTATAATTAAACCAATTTTACCATAAGGTAATTGGTATAAACAAGAATTAAGTTCCTATGGCATCTCATCAACATACAATGAAACAACTTTATTAGAGCACCTGCTGTATGTGGAATGATATACCATATTTTCCCATGTATAATGTGCACATTTTTGAGGGAAAAATAAGGGTGTGTGTTTTACATGGGTGGTAGTAATTCTGTATCTATATAAATGTTTTTAATTCTTTTGTTTATGCTGATGCATTAAAAGTGTAACCCTAGAAAGTAATAACGATATACATATGCAAAATAATACCCTGGAATACAATAATCGGTTTTGTTTCTAAGTATGAATACATTAAAAATTGTATTAAAAATTAAAATGAAAGATTTTTTTCCTGAAAGTTTGGGTCAAAAATGTGGATGTACATTATACATAGGAGTGCATTATACATGGCAAAATATAGTAAGATGTGGTGTTTTGCATTTGTCTTTTTTTACTTAGCATGTTTTTAAGGTGCACTCATGTTACAATATGTATCAGTATTTTGGTGTTTTTAATTACCTGTTAGCATTACATTGTATGATTATGTCTCACTTTATGCCTCACTTTGTTTTGGATTGTGTCCAGTTTGGGGTTCTTACACATAATGCTGAGAACATTTGTAAAGAAGTCTTTGTATAGACACACTTTTATTTCTCTTGGATTCCTATATAGGGAATTTTATATCATATGGTGAGTTTACATTTAACTTTATTGTTATTGTTATTCTATTACAGTTGTCCCAATTTTCCCCATTTGCCCTTCTCCGCCCAGCTCACTCCCACCCCCACAATCAATCCCCACACTGTTGTCCATGTCCATGGGCCATTCATACATGTTCTTTGATTAGTCCCTTCCCCTTCTTTCCACCATTATCTACCTCCCACTTCCCCTCTGGCCACTGTCATTCTGTTCCATGATTCCATGTCTCTGGTTCTATTTTGCTCACTAGTTTATTTTGTTCATTAGATTCCTCTTATAAGTGAGAGGAATACAATTGTATTTGGTATTTGTCTTTCACCAACTGGCTTATTTCACTTACCATACTCTCCAGTTCCATCCATGCTATCACAAAAGGTAGGAGTTCCTTCTTTATTTCTGCTGTGTAAATTCCATTGTGTAAATATACCACAGTTTTTGATCCAGTCACCTATGGATGGGCACTTAGGCTGTTTCCAGCACTCAGGTATCATAAATAGTGTTGCTATGAATATAGGGGTGCATAAATTCTTTTGAATTGGTGTTTCAGTATTATTAGGGTATATTCCCAGCAGTGGAATTGCTGGGTCAAAAGACAGTTCAATTTTTAATTTTTTGAGGAAATTCCATACGGTTTTCCACAGTGGCTGCACCAGTCTGCATTTCCACCAACAATGCACTAGGGCTCCCTTTTCTCCACATTCTCGCTAACACTTGTTTGTTGATTTATTAACGATAGCCATTCTCCAGGTGTGAGGTGATATCTCATTTTGGTTTTAATTTGCATCTCTCTGATGGCTAGTGATTTTGAGCATCTTTTCATATGTCTCTGGGCCATCACTTTGTTTTCCTTGGAGAAGTGTCTATTCAGATCCTTTGCACATTTTTAATTGGATTATTTGTCTTCCTGGTATTGAGTCATATGGGTTCTTTATATATTTTGGAGATTAAACCCTTGTCCAGTGTAAGTCCTTTATCCATTTTGAGTTTATTCTGGTGTATGGTGTAAGTTGGTGGTCTAGTTTCATTTTTTTGAATGTATCAATGCAGTTCTCTTAACACCATTTATTGAAGAGACTATTTTTATTCCATTGTATGCTCTTGCCCTCTTTGTGAAATATTAATTGATCATAATGACATGGGTCTATTTATGGGCTGTCTATTCTGGTCAGTTATATGTGTCCGTTCTTATGCCAGTACCAGGCTGTTTTGATTACAGTGGCCTTGTAGTATAGTTTTATATTGGGTATTGTGATCCCTCCAAGTTTGTTTTTCTTTTTCAAGATTGCTGAGCCTATTTGAGGTCTTTTAGGTGTCATGTAAACTTATGGAGTATTTGTACTAGATCATTGAAATATGCCACTAATTTTTTAATAGGAATTGCATTGAATGTATAGATTGCTTTGGGTAGTGTGGACATTTTAATGCTTGTAATTCTTCCAATCCACTAGCATGGTGTATGCTTCCATTAATTTTACCTTACTCAATTTCTTTCTTCAGTGTTCTGTAGTTTTGTGAGTACAGTTCTTTTACCTTCTTGGTTAAATTTATTCCGAGGTGCTTTATTTTTCTTGTCGCTATAGTAAATGGGGTTTTTTTCCCCTTTTTTTTCTTTCTCATAGTTCATTGTTGGTGTTCAAAAATACCATCAATTTCTGAATATTGACTTTGTCTCCTGCTATTTTGCCAAAGTCACTTATTAGATCGAGTAGTTTTTTTTGGTGGAGACTGGGGTTTTCTGTCTACACTATCATGTTGTCTGCAAATGATGACAGTTTCACTTCCTCCTTTTCAGTTCGAATGCGTTTTATTTCTTCTTGTCTGCATGCTATGGCTACAACTTCCAGTACTATGTTGAATAAGGGAGGTGAAAATGGACACTCTTGTCTTGTTCCTGATATTAAGGGAAAAGTTTTTAGTTTCGGCCATTGTGTTTGATGTTGGCAGTGGGTTTCTTGCATATGGCCTTTATTATGTTGAGGTATTACCCCTCTATTCCAACTTTGCTGAGTGTTTTTATCATAAATGGGTGCTGAATTTTATCATATTGTTTTTTCAGCATCTATTGATATGATCATGTAGTTTTTGTCCTTCATTTTGTTTATGTGGTTTATTGTGTTTATTGAATTGCAAATATTGTACCATCCTTGCATCCTTCAGATAAATCCCACTTGATCATGGTGGGTGTATGATCTTTTTAATGTATTTATGGATCCAGTTACCAATATTTTGTTGAGGACATTAGCATCTGTGTTCATCAGCAATATTGGCTTGTAGTTTTCTTTCTTTGTTTTGTCTTTACCTGGTTTTGGAATTAGGATAATACTGGCTTCATAAAAAGGGTTTGGGAGTCTTCCCTCTAATTGAACTTTTTAGAATAGTTTGAGGAGGACTGGAGTTAGTTCTTCTTAGAATATTTGGTAGAATTCTTCTGTGAAGCCATTCAGTTCAGGGCTCTTGTGTACCAGGAGTTTTTTGACTATTGCTTTGATTTCACTAGTTGTTATCAGTCCATTTGGGCTTTCTGCTTCTTCTTAATTCAGTTTTCGAAGATTGTATGTTTCTAGAAAATATATCCATTATACCCAAGTTGTCCATTTTGTTGGCATATAGTTTATTCATAGTAATGTCTTACAATCCTTTGTATATTGTGGTATCGGTTGTAACTTCTCTTTCATTTCTGACCTTTTAATTTGGGTCATCTCTCTCTTTTTTCTTGATAAGTTTACTTAAAGATTTGTCAATTTTGTTTTCAAAGAACCACCTCCTGGATTTATTGATCCTTCGTATTGTTGGTTTAGTCCCTATGTCATTTAATTCTGCTCTGATCTTGATTATTTCCTTCCTTCCACTTGCTCTGGGCTTTGTTGTTGTTCCTGAAGTGCTTTTAGATGTAATCTTAGGTGTTTTTTTGAGATTTTTCTATCTTCATTAGGTAGGCCTTTGTATCTTTGTATCTATGAACTTCCCTCTCAGGCTACCTCCTCGGTGTCCCATAGGTTTGGGGTTGTTGTGTGTTCATTTTCATTTGTTTCCAGGTACTTTCTGATGTCTTCCCTTTATCTCATCATTAACCCATTCATTATTTAATAACATGTTATTCAGTCTCCATGAATTTGAATGTTTTTGAGTTTTTTCCTGAGGTTAGTTTCTAGTTTCAATCCATTGTAATTTGAGAAGATGCTTGATATGATTTCATTTTTCTTGAATTTGTTGAGGCTTGTTTTGTGGCCTACCATGTGTTCTGTCTTTGAAAATAATCCATGTGCCTTTGAAAAGAATGTATATTTTGCTTCTCTGGGATGAAATGCTCTGTAAATATCAATTAGGTCCATTTGATCTAGGATGTCTTTCATTGCCACAATATCCTTGTTGTTTTTTTTGTTTGGATTATCTATCCATTGCTGACAGTGGGGTGTTAAAATCCCTTGCAATGACTGTATTGCTTTTGATCTCATTCTTAAACGCCTCCAAGATTTTCCTTTTATATTTAGATGCTCCAATGTTAGATGCATATATGTTTACAAGGGTTATCTCTTCTTGTTGTACAACTCCCTTAAGTATTATGTAGTGACTTTCTTTGTCTTCTGATATGGCCTTTGTTTTGAAGTCTGTTTTGTCTAAGTATTGTTACTGCAGATTTTTTTTTCATGTCCATTTGCTCAGAATATTTTTTTTCCATCCCTTCACATTCAATCTGTGTAGATGTTTTGTTCTGCAGTGGGTCTCTTGTAGATATCATATATGTGGGTCATGTTTTCTTATCCATTCAGCTATCATGTGTCTTTTGATTGGAGCATTTAATCCAGTTATGTTTAAGGTTATTATTGATAGGTATTTATTCAATGCCATTTTTTCACTTTGTGCCTTTGTTCCTCTCTGTCTCTTTCTTCATCTTAAAGCAGTCCCTTTAGCATCTCTTGTAATGCTAGTTTAGTAGAGATGTACTTTTAGCCTTTTTTTTGTCTGGGAAGCTCCCTATTTCACGCTCCATTTTAAATTAGAGCCTTGCTGGATAGAGTAGTGTTGGTTGCAGGTCTTTTCATTACTTGAATTACTTCATGCCATTTCCTTCTGGCTTGTAATGTTTCTATTAACAAATCAGCTGATAGCCTTATTAGAGCTCCCTTGTGTGTTACTAGGTGTTTCTCCCTTGCTACCCCTAAAATTCTCTTTGTCTTTAAATGTTGTCATTTTAATTACATTGTGTCTTGAAGTGGGCTTCTTTGCATTCATCTTGACTGGGGCCCTCTGTGCTTCCTGAGCTTGCATGACTTTTTCCTCACTAAGTTAGGGAAGTTTTCTGTCACTAGTTGTTTCAAATAAGTTCTGTATCTCTTGCTCCTTTTCTCCTCCTCCTGTTATCCCTATGATATTAATATTGTTGCATTTCATGTTGTCCTGCAGCTCCCATAAACTATCATTGTTCTTTTTGAGTCTTTTTATGTTTTGTTGTTCTGAGTGGGTGTTTTTTTCTACCTTATTTTCCAACTTGGTGATTCAGTCTCTGCTTCATCTAGCCTGCTTTTAATTCCTTCTAGTGTATTCTTCATTTCCTCCTGGTTCTTATTTGTAGTTTCTGTGTCCTTTTTTCATGCTGATGTAGTTCCCACTAAATTCCTTGTACTTCTCACTGAGTTCCTTCAGCATCCTTGTAACCGTTACTTTGAACTCTGTCTGATAAATTGCTTGCCTCAATTCACTTACATTCTTTTTGGGGATTCTTCCTTTCCTTTTGATTGGGGGTTGTTTCTTTGTCTCCCCATTGTTTGTTTCTGCATATTATATTGATATTATATTGATCTGTTTTGACTCCTGTCTTCACGGGATGGCCTTCTGTGGCAGGAGACCTGTGGGGCTCAGTGGTGTAGTCTCCTTGAACTCCTGAGCTGCATACTCTAGAGATGTCCTTTATGCAGTTCATGTGGGCTCTCTTGTTATAATTGGGTTTTGGTAGTTGTTGGCTTGTTCATTGGTGGGTTGCCCCTCCAGCTGGCTGAGAGTCACAACCCCCACCATATCTTGTATGCTGTTGTACAGGAGCTGCCAGAGCAAAACAAAACCTGCAGCAGCGAAAATATCCCCTAACCACTACTGCAATATCAACAGCAAATGAGCTAAGATTAATAAAGTTGGAAAGAGAATATGAATATTATACAAAAGGAAAAAAGAATATGAGGTGACTAACAGAAAGAAAAATGATTTTGAGTGGGTAGACGGAGGAGAAATAATAAGAGTAGGGAATAGAAACAAGCTGAAGAAAAGAAGAAAATAAAATCTACAATGTAAATAAAATAGGGAAGGAGTAGGGCAAAATGGAGTTAGAAAGGGAAAGAGTACAATATGAGGTTAGAATAAAATAGTGGAAAAGTAGGAACCAAATTAAAGAAAACAACCACTGCAGTGACACCCACAACACATGAGCAAAGATTAGTAAAGGTGGAAAGAGAATAAGAATATTATTAGAAAGAAAGAAAAAAGATTGCAAGATATCTAAAGGAAAGAAAATTATTTTGAGAGGATAGAGATAGGAGAAATAACAAGTGTAACAGTTAGAAAGCAGGCTGAGGGAGAAAGTGAAGTTTACAACAAAAATAATACAGAGTAAGAGGAAGGTGAAATGGAATAGGATGGGGAACAGTAAAATATGAGATTTAAAATTTAAAAAGTGAATAACTAGGAATAAATTGAAGAAATGCAACAACAACCCTAATATCAATGACAACCAAGCAAATATTAATAGAGGTGGAATGAGAATAAGGATATTATAAGAAAGGGAAAATAATTTGAGATGACTAATGGAGACAAAGATGGTTTTGGGAGGATGGCAGGAGGAGAGTCAGTAAGAATGAGGAGTAGAAACAAGGCACAGAAAGGGAAAAAATAAAATTTAAAACAAAAATAAAAAGAAGAATGAAGACAAAATGGAGTAAGAGAAGGGATGAGCAAAATAAAAGCTTTGAAATAAAACTAAAAGAAAAATAATAAAAATAAAAAATACATTAAAAATAAAAATAGTGAAATAACAGGAACAAAATTGAAGACAAAGGAACAACGTTAAGAAGCTGTGCAGTAGAAAAATAGTGCAAATAATGAAAAAGAATGAGGTGGAATTCGTCTCAGCAGAATCTATGTTTGCCTACTGTTGTGTCCTTTTGGCTTCTCCCTGGTAATGTCAGCTGGTGTCCCACTCTAGCTTTAGGGAGCCTCTTCGAGGCTACAAGTGATCCACAGCCTGTGGCTGTCTGCTTCAGGCTTGGCTGGTCCTCAGTCTTTTGTCCTGCTGTGTTTTTTTTTTATCAGCACAAGGCTCAGGCGTGGTTCATCTAATGGTGAAAAGTACCCAGTGTACCACCTCCACCTACCTCTAGAGGGGCAATGGGAGGGTGGGATCCCTGGTTTTCTCCTGGGAGGCCCTGTTCAGTCTTAAGGGGAGATGGTGGGTGTGTTCCCCCACCCCTGCACTACACATCTTGGTCTCTCCCAGATTATTTCCTATAATGTGTAGTTTTTGATGAATTAGCTGTTTGTTTCTGTGAGGGGCCAGTCTGTGTAAAAGGGTGAGCTCTTTACTACTTGGTGCTGATTGGAGCTCTTTGTGAGAACTGAGGCTGGGTGGGGTCCTATGTCTCTCTTGCTGCGCCAATTTCTAATCTCTCTGCTCTGCTGTTTTCAGTGGAATAGGACCCAAAGAGGAGGCAGCAGAGTGTCTGATAAAAGTTCATAAAGGGCTCCTTTGGAGATTCTCTTTCTTTCCTCTGCTGAAATGCACCTGTCAGAGTGTTTTTGAGCCTGGCCTTACTCTTCTGTGAAACATGCAGTCCTACAGGTGGGGGTTGAGCACACCTTCCTCTTCCCAGAGCTTTGTGAGTGACCCTACCTGGCTGCAAAAATCTCAGGTGCTCAGCTTTTGCCTGACTAGCTTCCAGCCCACTACTCATGTGGGAGGCTCAGACCCAAACCCTCCTTTCTGCGCACAAGCACCCTGCTCACCAGCTATGCTGGGTGGGGCCTCACAATCCCTTCACCCTGCAGCCTTCTATTCTTCCTAGCAAACTGGACTCAGTGGGCATGAACCACACTTTCAATCTGGCCTTTTTGCTGGCAGGGCAGCTGCATAGTTACTTGCATGGAGTCCCTGGCCAGCCATGCCTCAGATCCCCTCTTTAAAAATGTCCCTGTGGAGAACCAAGATGGCGGCGTAGGTAGACACACTGCGCCTCCTCGCACAACCAGAACTGAGAATCGAACAGCAAGGGGGACCAACACCAAGGAAATAGAAAATAAACATTCATCCAGACTGGTAGGAGGGGCAGAGACGGGCACCGGGGTGGAGAGGACTCACGTGGCTGTGGCGGGACTGAGACTGGCGGAGTGTGGGACAAATGGCGCAGGCAGTCCGAGCAATAGCAGACCCTGCGGCCCCACATTTGCACAGATAAACCGAGAGGGCCGGACTCAGAGTGGCGGAGAGTGAACCAGGCAGAGCAGTGGGTAGCGCCCCGCGGCACCACATTCGCCCACAGATAAACCAGACGAACGGTGGGGAGCGAAGCAGACTGTGCAACCCAGGGCTCCAGCTGGGGGAAATAAAGCCTCAAACCTCTGATTGAAAGCGCCCCTGGGGGTTGGGGCGACAGCAGGAGAGACTCCCAGCCTCACAGGAGAGGTTGTTGGAGAGACCCGCAGGGGCCTGGAGTGTGCACAGGCCCACTTGCTTGGGAACCAGCACCAGAGTGGCCCAGTTTGATTGTGGGTGTCAGAGTGGGGGATTGGAGTCAGGAGGAGAGTGAGGCGGGCGCCGTTGCTCCCACTCGGCCCCTCCCCCACGTACAGCCTCACAGCCCAGTGACCAGCATTACCCCGCCCTGGTGAACACCGAAGGCTCCACCCCTTAAAGTAACAGACACGCCAAGACAAACAAACAAACAAACAAAAAATGGCCCAAATGACAGAATACTTCAAAGCTCCAGAAAAAATACAACTAAGCGACGAAGAGATAGCCAACCTATCGGGTGCACAGTTCAAAACACTGGTTATCAATATGCTCACAGACTTGGTTGAATCTGTTTGAAAAACAGATGAAAAAATGAAGCCTATGCTAAGAGAAACAAAGGAAAATGTACAGGGAACCAATAGTGATGAGAAGGAAACTGGGACTCAAATCAATGGTATGGACCAGAAAGAAGAAACAAACATCCAACCAGAAAAGAATGAAGAAACAAGAACTTGGAAAAATGAGGAGAGGCTTAGGAACCTCCAGGACATCTTGAAATGTTCCAACATCCGAATTATAGGGGTGCCAGAAGGAGAAGAGGAAGAACAAAAAATTGAAAACTTATTTGAACAAATAATGAAGGAGAACTTCCCTAATATGGCAAAGGAAATAGACTTCCATCCAGGAAGTCCAGGAAGCTCAGAGAGTCCCAAAGAAGGTGGACCCAAGGAGGAACACAACAAGGCACATCATAATTACATTACCCAAGATTAAACGCAAGGACCTACATCCAAGATTACTCTCTCCTTCGAAGTTATCATTTAGAATGGAAGGGAAGATAAAGTGCTTCTCAGATAAGGTCAAGTTAAAGAAGCTCATCATCACCAAGCCCTTATTATATGAAATGTTAAAGGGAGTTACCTAAGAAAAAGAAGATCAAAAATAGGAACAGTAAGAATGACAGCAAACTCACAGTTATTAATGACCACACCTAAAACAAAAACAAGAGCAAACTAGGCAAACAACTAGAACATGAGGGTTGTCAATAAGGGAGTGGGAGGGGGAGAGGGGGGTAAAGGTACAGAGAATAAGTAGCATAGATGATAGGTGGAAAATAGACAGGGGGAGGGTAAAAATAGTGTAGGAAATGTAGAAGCCAAAGAACTTATAAGTATGACCCATGGACATGAACTATGGGGGGGGAATGTGGGAGGGAGGGGGGTGGGCAGGATGGAGTGGAGTGGGGGGGAATGGGACAACTGTAATAGCATAATCAATAAATATATTAAAAAGAAAAAGAAAAAAAAAAACTTCACTGAATGAATAAATAAGCTCATGGGGGGGAAAAATGTCCCTGTGTAGCACCCACACCACAGCACTGAGCCATTGCCTGGGTCTCTCTGCACTCTGCCTCCCCAAAAGGCAAAAGTCTCTCTTGGTCAGGGCTGTCTGCAGCCTGCCGGTGCCTCCAACAGTTTCAGGAGACAGAATTTCTCTCTTGAACTCTCCTGGTTGGCACTGCAGTTTTGGGCCTGCTGGTTGATGTGTGTGTGCAGCCTGTGTCCCAGACTCTGTATATCCTCTCAAGTCTCTCTTGATTAGGGTTGGGGGTTCCCTGTGCAGGAATGGGGCCCTCCCTCCAGGAGGGGTGGAATGTACTAAGCTGTGTTTTCTGTCCTCTCCTCTGCTGCAGTTGTCTCTGTTCTTGGCTTCAAAAATTCGTATCAGCTAAGATTGTATTGATTGTTTAGGTCACTTGTTGGAAGATCAGTTGAAAATCTGTGCTGGGACATGAGCAAGTGGGCTCAGCTTCCACCTACTTGGCCACCATTTTCTCTTCTACATTTAACTTTTAAAGAAATTGCTAAACTGTTCTCCAAAGTGACTGCATCATTTTACAGCAGAGTGTGACAATGCCAGTTTCTCCATGCCCTTACCCCCATATGGAATTGCTTGTCCTTTTGATGATGGCCATTTCAGTGGGTATGTACTGATAGTTTATTGTAGTTCTAGTTTGTATTTTCCTAATGACTTACTATGTTTATAAAACATCTCTCCATGAGGCATAGTTGTATTTTAGAATCACAGGTACAGTGAAAGAGGTAAAAGTGGAGGTGGGCCAAATGAAGATGAGAGCCTGCACTAGATGTGCATAGAGATAAGGGAGACAGGTTTTAAAGACACATCAGAGTTAGAATAGGCAGCATTTGGTACTTTTCAGTGATTTTCATACTTGGCTGCCTAAATATAGTAGGTGAAGCAGAGGGAGATGGGCTAGTGATCCCAGGATCTCAAACTTTGACAGTTGGGTAGATGGTACCGCCATTAGCCAGAAAACTGAATACCAGTCCATAAACAGTTTTTGCGATGGCTTTTCTATTAATCCTGTTCTGTTGATGTGCCACTGGAGAAAATATTTGATATAGCTGTTTGGTAGTTTGGAAATATGTATCTAGTTCAAAAGAAGGATCTGGATTGAGATATAAATTTACGGGAGTTTTCATTGTGTACACAGCAGTTGAATTCATGGAAATAAATGGTGTATTCTTAAATCACTCTATCCGCTTACTTTTGGTAATTGAAAATTGCTTAAACAATATAAGGATTTGATATAATATAGAAAGATCCAAGTTTATAAAATTGTTCAAGGATTAGTTTGTTCAAGCATAAGAACACTACGAAGGACCCCAGATTCTTTCCATCTTCTAGTATATGTGTTATCTCTTGGGTTGTCCTCTGAGGCTGTGTCCTTCCTTATGTTCCAAAGATGGCTGCCATAATTCTCCTTGACACATTCAAACCCAGAGTTGCTCAGAGAAAAAGTGGATGTTCTTATCTGTGTGTCTTCTTCACATCAGCCAAGAAAACCTTTCCCAGAAGCGCCCCAGCAAACAGTCTCTTGTCTTATTGGCCAGAATTACATCAGATGCTTACTGCTAAACCACTCATTGGCAACGGGAATGGAAATTGCCACAATTGACTCAGACCAAAGTGTTCCAACCTCAGTGTTAAGCATTTTTTTCTCCTATCTCTTTTGGAAGAAGCTTTTTCTGCTTGCTTTGCATTTTGGTTCTCTGCTGTAGTTCAGATAAGTAAAGTTTTCTAGACAACTCAGTTTCACATCATTGAGTTGTTATTCAATACTTCAGATCAGCTAATATTTGTTGAAATCCTACTCTTTGTCATTTACTGGGTTAGATTCTGGGATACTGCAATGAATAAGAGACTTAGGAGTTTGGTGTGGAAATATGCTTAAGCAGAAGAGTGCAGTGATAGAATTATGTGTTAAAATTGATTTGTATTATGGGTTTAAAAGCATTGTTTATATATCTTTGGTTTTATGAGCAAAGGCATCTTGAGTTTCAAAATCAAGCTTATATTTAATTGAATCTTTCAGAACATTTAGAACACAGCCTGTTCAAAAGTTGAACTTCCTTTTCTGTGTTATGTGGTTATATACATTTTTTGTAGAAGTGCATGATAAACTAACCTAAATTATACTATTTACTTGACTTATATCTAAAAGCATATTAATGTCTTTCTGAAGCAATAATGTTTGAATTTTCCAGTAAATGTACCAAAAATTTTAACAGTAATACCTTTAGTTTAAGTGCCAACTGAAATGTTTTGTAAAATACTATTTTGTAATTAGGTTCTTATTTTTTTATAAAAAGTTACATGAACGCAGCTGTAGTGTTTACAGCAGTATTTGTACAGTATGTGTGGGGTGATTTATTGGGTGCTAAGAAGGAAGATGACAAGGAAGAAAGGATTTGGAATAGTAGAAGGAAAAAATGTAGAGTCAATGTTGCTGATTTTGTGAATACTAAGAAATCTATTTTTTTACATCAGATACAAACTTAAGTCATCTTAAATTTTCTTAGGCTTAGTATATTCATCAAAAGCCTATTTATGCTATTCTTTTTTATAAAGTAAATCTTATATATAGGAGTTAATGGGTGATGTTCTAGTAACTTCAGATCCAAAGATAGCTGTACTATCCACAATTGGTATTTATCACTGATGGGTTCTTTAAGGCACCCTGGTTAGTGATTTTTAAAGCACCTCAGTAGTTTAAGATTTAACCACTTTAATAATTTTGAGAACCAAGAAGGATGTGTATATTTTGATGGTAAAAAGAAGATATATTGTAAAGACAACATGGGGTTAAAATGAACTTTGCCCATTTGTTTACAGATGCTTACTGAGTATTATAGAATAGTAGATTATATCTAGGAGGGTTTGATTTCCATGAATTCTGAGTCATTAAGAAGCTTAGATATGTCTTTAGAAGAATTACTGTATTTTGCCATGTATAATGCGCTCCCATGAATAATGTGCACCCACATCACACTTTTGGCCCAAACTTTTAGGAAAAAATATCTTTTGTTTTAATTAAATTTTTTATTTATTTCTATTTAGATACTTGAATTTTGTATTATAAAGGATTTTTAGCATTTAGTTTTGATTATATTGTGTACAAGGAATTTTATGTAACAAATAATTACAAAACACAAGAACCAGACTCAAGGTATTTTAGGTACTACCCATGTATAATGAGCATCCTTGTTTTTCCCTCAAAAATTTGGACAAAAAAGTTCACATTATACACAGCAAAATATGGTGCCTTTTACTTAATGTGTTTTTCTAAAACTTACAGGCTTGAAAATTTCAGACAGAATCTTTGATGAAAATTTTATTACTTGCTCTGGCTGGGTAGCTTAGTTGGTTGGCTAGAGTGTTGTCCTGACACACCAAGGTTGTGGGTTTGATCCCTGGTCAGGGCACGTAAAAGAATCAACCAAGGAATGCATAGATAAGTGGAACAACAAATTGATGTTTTTCTCCCTACCTGCATCTATCCAAAATGTTAATAAATAAAATAATTTTTTCAAAGAAAATTGTATTACTTATACTTGTTTAGTATTTGGTTTTAACTGGATCCCTTGTGGTTGTTAAATACAAGTTCATGTGCTAAAAGCTTGTGTAAATTACTCTGTAAGTTAGATGATTAAAGTTGTTGGGTACATTTTCCCTATGCAAATCCTATTTCTACACATACATGTATTTATAGATCTCTGCTTATAGTACTGTAACACTATCTTGCAAAGTTAGGGAAAGCTTTACTTTTTTCATAGAATTTCTGAAATGCAAAAAGTGATTTGCAGACCTGTATTTCATGTGAAGCACATTCTGTCCTTTTGATTGTCTTTTATTTACTTCTTAGTAATGAAGTCAAATGTTACTTAGGTGGTATTAGATTCAGCCATTAGAAAAGGTTTTCTGAAGTGTATGTTTTGTTAAGTATTTGTACATGTAACAGAATAGAGGGAGGATAGATGATTCAGGACTTTGAACATGATCTGTTTGAAGATTCTTTTGTTTATGTATTTTCCTTTATTATTAACTTTAGATTTAGCTTAAAGCTTGAAACTTTTTTCCCCACACTAAGGATACTGTGTTGTAATAAATAGTGCTGTAATAAACAATGTTTGGTAAGTGGTTTGCTGTTAATTTTATTATTTCATCCATTGAAGATATCTGGTAGAATTAGAATCACACCGTATATTTTTAAACATAGTCAGTTTAATGGACTGTTTTAAACTTTATGAGAATAGGTTAATTTGATTGCCTCACCTCTCTCCTGCACACACCGTTAGGGAAGAGTGGAGTTGTTGGCAAACGAGATTTGGAGGAAAATCTTTATGCCATTTCTAAAATGGAAACGCAGTGTATTTTTTTTAATTAGTATAAGGGAAATTTAAAGAGTATCTCAAAAGTAATAATTTAAAAAACCTAAATACCTAGTCTCCATCCCTGCCCCCTCTCTTCATTTCTCTGAGTGATGGTCTGCGTCTTCCAGTTACGAGTACTCTGAAACAAACGTTAGGGATCTGGTTAAGTTGTAGGGAACTAGTCATTGAGAAGATTGACTGTTAAGGGCTGCTAAATGCAGACAAAGCAATACTGATTGCTTTCAGCGTCAGTCTGTCCACATGAAAGATTTAGCAAGCCTGTCTGCTGAGTGGCGACTCTTGACTTTAAGAAAGGCTGCTATCTGATATGGGAGGCCGTTTCAGATTGCCCCAGTTTACATGAATTTATAGTCGTCATTGCCAAGGCTACTAAACCTCCGTGTGACCTACATAATACTTCTTAAATGGCCTTGAAGAAAAGGCACTTTGACCTTGCAGTGAGACATAAGTAATGTTCACACACCTTGAACTTTTCCCTTTTAAAAATGAAACAATATGCTTTGCTTTTTGAAGTTTTAGTTAAAAGATACATTTGAAGAAATTATTTTTATGATCTTTAAGTAAACAGCACACACATCTTTAAATTTTTCATTCATTTCCAACTTCCAGATTTTTGAACATTGTCTCTTAATGCAAGAGGGTACTAATGGTGGTAGTAACCTAGGTAATTAATTCTTGCCCTCACATTTCCTGATATTCTAGGTATTAGTTTGACTGAAATTAAGAGTGCTTACTGAGACTTTGTGTTAGAAAGTGAAAATAGGGATACTATCTGGATGTTCAAATATATTTTTGCCTAAGTAGGGATCTGAATGTTGTAGAATTGTAAATTTTAGTCCTGCTTCTAGCTGATTCTGTTCGTCCAATTTAAGATGTGATCCTTTTTTTTTTTTTTTTTTTACAAAGGCCTGAGCTAATTCAGAAATTTTACATGTAATTTTTCCCATAGAACTACTATTACCTTTGTAAAATTGAAAATACTCAAAATGGTAATTGATAGGTTTCTAAATTACTGTAGAACTTTTTATTGAATTTACATTGAAAATGTATAGTTTTACACGTGATGGATTTTTAGTATTGCTTTTATATGTGTTATTGCAACAAATACAAGCTCTTTCAGTCTGAAATAAGTTCTTTTTTCCCTAAACAGATTTATGAAAATATGCATCAGTTTAATACTGTCTTGGAATTCATGAGATGGAAGCATAGGTCAAAGCTGTTTGGAGAAACTTGGAAGTACAGTTTTATCTAGCCCCATCTCTGAGGTAAGGAAAAGACTCTTAAGAAAATAGAATAATAGGGAATTTCTTACTAAATTTTTTAAAAATTATTTAATTTATTTTTAGGATGTGGAAGGGAGGGAGAGAGAGAGAGAACCATAGATATTGAAGAGAAATATTAAACGGTTGCCTCCCATACACCCCCAACCAGGAAATGGCCTGCAACACAGACGTGTGCCCTGACCAAGAATCAGATTGGTTTGCAGGACACCACCCAACTCACTGAGCCATCAAGTCAGGGTGAAAGTTCTCGTTTTTTTAACAGTTGAAAATAGTTCTTTTTAATAACTGCTACAACTTTAACTTACTAGTTTCTTTTATCACCTTCCTTACGAATCCTAAGTACTTCTGATATTCTCCTTGCCTAATAATATGAGTAAAAAGTATTCATTTATAATTAATAACCTCTTCTTTACTCTTAACTATAGAAAATAAGCATTAAGTGATGTATATAAATTTATTTTTTCCCTCTTAAAGATTACTAAGCAAAGTTCAGAATGGAAGATTATATTAAAATGTGTACATTATTCTGAAACATTCACCCATTTAAAATTGAGTATAAAGTTACCTTAGAATATAGATCTTTGGAGATAGAATTCATTTAAAGAAGTAGGAACCTGCGGTAACACCAGAGACAGGAGAAAGAAACCATTCTAAAACAATATGTACATTGAAATCACATTAATTATTTTCACATTCATTTAGAGAGTCATTGTCAGGTAAAAGGTTAGAATGTTCCAGGTATCTACATTTTTTAAAAATAGATAGGACATAACACTTTTATGAAGCTGCCTATACTTTTCCCTCATGAAATAGTAGGCTTTGCTCATTGCTTCTACTTCCTTATAGCAACATCTTATAACCTCCTGCAAAACTGCTGTATTTGCTTTTTTGAAAATGCTCATGACTTTCTAATAAATTATCTTTTATTAGGTTTCATACTCTTTGAACTCTGTAGTGGTTGCTATTTTTCCTTTCTTGAAATTCTCTTGGTCCCTATGACCTTGTGCTCTTCTAATTCTGTTTATTTACTCCTTCAAAATTTCTTTCTCCCCCTACTCTTAAATAATGATCTTGTAGAAGGTTTTATCTTTGAAATTCTTCTGTTTTTTCCTTTGCCTTTTCTGATCTCATGATTTCAGTAACTACCTCTATATGGTCTTTTTTTATCCTTACAACTCATTTGTGACACTTTTCCTAAGCTTTAGACTCATATTTTCAGTTGCATGCTTCATAACCCAATGTTCCTGTTTCTGTTACTGGACCCCTCTGTCTCAGTGCTCAGTGATTTCTCATCTTTTCCTTCCTTCCTACCCTTAGTCAGAGATCAAGTCCTATCACTTTCACCTCTATAATGTATCATGTATCTTTTCCTCTTTTTTCTAATCCCTCTATCACCATTCAAATTCAGGTCTTTAAATTACATTTTACCTGAAATACTGCAGGACTCTCTCCTAACTTTGTACCACTCCTTACTCTATTTCCCTTTACATGTTGCTGCCTGCTTAAATTTTCTGTATATAATTCTGCATGTACTGTCAGTGACTCTGTTAGCCTTCCAAAGTAAGGACAAACTCATCTAATATTAAAACCTCTTAGCAGTGTAGTGTTGAGTGAGTGACATCTTTGCAGCCATCCATTTCTTTCTCTCTTTAAATACTTACTAACACCTTCTGTGCCAGGCACTCATTATTAAGCACTGAGAATACAAAATGTTCCTTGCCTGCTTTCAAAGAATATGTTTAGAGGTGAGTATGCAAATAGTTAATTCAAGTGTAATTTGGAAAGTGCTATATGAAATTAAAAAGTGTAGTGGCATCACCTAGAAAGGCTCCACCAACATTGTTAGAGGAGAAAATTATCAGGGAGGTTTAACATAGGAAATGACATCTGAGTAGAATCTTATGGTGAATAGAAAATTTCTGAGTGAAATTTGAGAGGCAAGAGAATTTCATGCACAGAATCCAACATAAGCAGAGGAAGTTTGAAATGTATAGAATGCACGAAAGACAGAAGAAAACAGTTTGTATTGTTTGAATTCATGATATAAGAGAGTTTGAGGGACAAGGCTGGAAAGATCTTGATTGTGAAGAACTTTGTATGCCGTGGTTAGAAGTTTAGATTTATGTTTTGAATAGTTAGCCATCTTTGAAAATTTCTAACAGGTATTTTGGGTTATAATTGTATTTTGTTAATATTAATCTGGCAGTGATATGAGTGATGGTTTGGAAGGGGGAGGAGATACCAAAAGCAGAGAGAAAATTAGGATACTCTTAAATGTTTAAGCAAAAAATAATGAAGCTCTTAATTAAGTTAAGGGTCAACATACCCAAAATTGTGAAAACCTTTAAGCATTGATTATTGAACATATGTTTAATTTTCTTTTCTACCCCTACATGCACAATACCCTTTAGCCAATGATTTGAAGTTGTCTTATATTTTCTCTCTATTCATGTTGTTATTTTCCCCTGGCATGCTTTTTCTTCTTTTTCTCTCTTGTGGAATACCTGTCAACTTTTAAAAATGCATCTGAAGTGCCAGTTTATCTCTAAGGTTTATTTCTGATCTCTATTACTTTGTCTCTAAGAATATGTTCCTCCTAGTTAAGCCCCCAAAACACTTATTTTTGTTCCGTAGAATATTACTTTTTTTTGGTCCCTGTTAAACTGTGTAACAGCAAGTCACAAAGGCAGAATCATAAAATAAAGACCATGGTCCCCATCCACTGTTTATAGTCATAGCAGTAATAGTCATAGTCATAGCAATAATGTGTGTGTGTGTGTTTAATATATATATAAAATGAGTAATGATAACCAACAGTGCCAGGTAAAAGTGATTCATACCAAAGGAGTAAGTTATTACTTCTAGTTAGGGTTCTATAGCTCTGAGAAGTACAAATAGAAATAGGAGGGGTTATTTGAGCTGGGCTTTGAAAGATGAGTACAATTTGGTTAGCTAAAGAAAGAATTAGAAGATATTTCTAGAAAAGCTGATTAGTAGAAAGTGAGTATTTCTGTAGGAGTATTGTGGAGGCCTTGGTAAGGGTAGGAAGTGTGACGTACAGAAAATTATATTTGAGGTAAATTACTCTAGCAGTGTTATAGGAATATCATTAGAGAAATGGAGTGAGGATTTAGGGGCTCAGGTAGATGTAGCAGTAGTTAGAGATGAGGTAATCAGAATTTAATCAGAGTGGTAATAGTGGAAATAGAAAAGAAAGGCTAAAAAAAGGAATTGGTATTGTGAAGGCAGAAGGGGCACTGATTTGTCACTAGATGTTGGAAAGAGGTAATGACACCCACATTTTTTATCTGGACAGGAGGGATAATGTTGAGCTTCATTAATAACAAATACAAGTAATTCTTCAAATCCAGTTGGATTCTGAGTTTTGTAAATTTAGAGAAACATCAAAATATTCTACTATATTGATGGTCTCTTCATTTGTTTGTATACAACAAATATTTTATACATTATTTTGCAAGCCTTAGCATATTGAAAGAGAGACAGCATTAAAAAAGCAAAGTATTGTCTTTGAAAGAAATAAATACTCTTCTGTTCATATTTATCTCTTTTGATATAGTTTTAAGTGTTATGTAAAAGTTAGTAGAATTTAAGGAGGTTTAAAGTATTCCTTACAGGTATGATTCTGTCACTTAATGAAGGATGGTATCTTGTTTTTGTAGAACTACTGTTAAATGAGTAGGAACCTGTGGAGAAATTCACTAAACAGAATTTGATGGTTGTACATTAACAAGTAAGTGTTAGTATGGTAATATCCTTAGAGAACTACCTTATAGTGAGATAATAAGTTACCTCACTATATAAAACTAGCTGATTTTGATGCTTTTATTATTTTCAACTCAATTCATGATTTATGACTTTACAATATTTAGGAAATATCCAACACTATATACTGAAAATAAAGTAGTGACTGTTTGTTTACTAATTATAAATTGTGTAAAACAAGAAAACATTACATTATTCAGGAACAGAAGCATTCATGTTAAGAAAAAGTTAGCCTTTTTGATTGTACTATTACCAAGTTATTTCCCCTCTAACATAAATCCAGTTAAACTCTCAAATTGATTAATATTTGTGTTATATTATTGACATATTTATATATAAAGATCCCCTCTAGCATTCTTATTTCAGAATAAGAATGTTTCATCAACAGTGTTTCCAAAAGTATGGAGTGTGTACTACTGGTAAGTATTCAGAATGAGTTTTGGTAGTACACAGATTGATTTTTTTTAAATGTTCATAGTTAATATATTTACTTTTATAACTTCTTAGTTATGACAAGTAACATTAGTTTTTAATTTAAGGTAGTGGCAATACATTCCCTTTATTTTCTCTCTGTTTTGAACTGTGGTTCAGAAGCTTGACTTAATCAGACTTTTGGTTATGACAGTAAAATTACTATCTTTGTTCATTACAAGGGCCCTCAATTGATTTATTTTTATCTCCTTTAATCTTTATCTCCATTTTCATTTTCCTCTCTTTGCCATAGGAAACCACTCTTAATTTGAATGAATTTATCCTTCTAGAACATACAGTATTGGTGTATATATGTGTGTGTGGTGGACTTAATTAGATTTTTGCTACAAATATCCTGCCCCTTTTTTCCACTGTTTTCTTCAACACTGGAAAATTAAGATTCTCCATGTTGCTTTGTATACACTTGTTTATTTCTCCTGACTTACGTTTAATAACCCATATGTATAGCACCACATTCTGCTACTTTAAAGAGGCAACATACTCTTGTTAAAAACACAGACAGTGGAACCAAGTTGCTTTGGTTTGAACTCTGACTATAAGGTGTCAGTTCTGTACCCACATGTATCAGTTGGCATTCCACACAGGCAGTAATTACGTCACCTTCATAAGAAGGAGCCCATGCTCTTGGCCTATATAAAGCCTTCCTCTCTGTCACTGTGGCTCCTCCACGCATGGCCCTGTTGGTTAAACATTGAGGTGGCCAAGAGCAGAAGCTAGATGACGTCTAGTGATAAGTTATTCCATATGTAGCTTGGATGTAGTTAAATGCCTCCTCTGTTGTTGGTGTTCTGTGGTGGGCATTAACATAAAACAGAAAGATTGGCACTTTGTGCCATCAACATGGCCGTTCTCCAGGTTCCTTGTCCCTTATTTTATAATTTTGCTCCTTCCATTTCCCTAACCAATCAGCCTCTCCCCTCCCAGGGAGTCCATGTTTTTTCTTCTCTGGTCACTTCTCCCTTTACCAGTTAGAGAATTTTCACCTCATCATTATCTTTCAGAGCCAGCCATATAGGGCTGTAGAGCAGTAGCAGTCCATTTTTACTTGTATCTGGTAACCATACCCCACCTTTTTCTTTTTTGTAACTGGTCACCAGGAACCTACCATAGAGTCATTGGTATGAACAGAAGTAGAGACATCAATGTGATAAGGGTAAGTGACAGGAGGTTCTGAGCCCTCTGGTAGTTTACTAGTGCCCTCTGGACCTGCCCAGGTCCTATTACAAATATACTGTTTCCATCATAACAGTGGATTGCTGCTCCACCTGACCTTGTGATTTGGTGAATCATGATGGGTAGCTCTAGTCACAAAACTTTAGATGTTCCATGCTGGGGTTCTGTACTAGGGCCTAATACCATGCCAGGAGCTTCACTTTTCATGTAGTGTTATAGAAGGCATGTCCTTGCTGCAGAAAATCTGGAGGTCTACATGCTATAACTCCCCTGTTGGGACTTGTCAGAGAATCTACACAGCATGTCTCTCTACCATCTTTTCAGTCTCTTGGGTCTGAGCATCAGGGTAGTTTGTACTGTAGCTTGATCTGCTGAGAGTCTCTTCTTCTCTAAGTCCTAATCAATATTGGCAGCCTTCTGAATCACCCAGTCTCATCTTTTTAAAAATTAAAAAAAAATGTTAAATGTAACAGTCATAAACACTAGGTGTTAACTTTCAGTTAATGTATAAAAACATTCAGCAAAAGTTGAGAGCCTCAAAGGTAAGGAATTCACAGAGTGCAGCCTTCCTGCTAGCTCCTTGTCAGTGGTTCTTGTGCAATCATTCATGCTTGGGTTCCTTGTAAGAAAAGCAGTAGTTGAAAAGCACATCAGCTGCCAGCACCATAAAAACCCCAGAAATGCTCCCTTTCTTCACATTGGTGTAATTGTTGTCCTACTGGTAGGAACCTCTTTGAAATGCTGCGACAGTGCCTTTGGGGGTAAGGTCTCAACATCAGTATCCAGTTGGGCATCTCTCTTATTTTGACATCCATGAATTTCTTCTTCTTCACTGGGACGACTGATACTATGTAGGTGGCCTGTGTTTCTGCTGTCACCCAGTGTCATCTGTTCTGTTTGAATAGAAGCCACCCATTCTGATTTTAACCTTAGCCAATTGATGAGTTCCCTTTAAATGAGTTGTGTATTTTTACTCCCACACCTGGGGATTTGGGGTTCCCTACACTCTCATTTAGTTCTGACTGGAGGCATCTATTATTTAGTGGCAAACAGTAGGCATAAAAGGCAGAATTATTTCTATCCTGTGCACTGATAACAAAGGAGCCAGCAGATTTTTACCTATTTTTTGATGCCCTGGGAGGAGTCCTCAGTGCTTTCAGGCACTCCCAACTGCATGCTCCTTTAGCATTGTAGCAGATGAGGGTTCCCTCTAGGTCTACCGAAATCTGTTAGCTCTAGCAGCCTGTTGAGACTCACATTATAGCAAAGCAGTTATAGCTCTAGGATTGAGGAAAAGCTGAGTTATACCTTTACTATTGGTCTTTCCATGGACTGCATTAAACATTTAGTCTCACATCCACTCTCCTACAGGTCTTGCTCTTTGGTTATTATGCTCCTTCCAAAAGGAGACAGAAAGTTTATTCTAGAAAGTTTATTCCCAGTCTCTCCAATTTAGACTGCCTCTTCATAACCAAGATGTCATAACTCTTTTCTTAACTTAAGTTTGGTAGATATGCTCCTGGCTTTCTTATTTGATCATTCTCCAGTTGGTATGTTTTTAGATTTAAGGTGGTTTTGTGTTTTCCAATTGCATATGGTACTCTGAGGAGAGCAAGCCACAAGATTTATGATAGCATTTTTTATGTTCTATAATGACAGTTCAATTCACATCTTCTTCCTCCATCCTAGTACTTCTTTCAACTCTTTGTAATTTGCAGTCTCTGTCTCTCAGGTAGAATTTCCAGTTTCTCTGAGCTCCATGTATTTCCTACCTTTTCTTCCTTTCTTCCCTTTTCTCCCTTTCTTTCTTTATCCTTTAAGAGTTAGGGGAGGTCTGATTCTCTCCTTTTATAACAACTTTTCATTTTTAAAAGATTACATAAGCAAGACATGAATAAGTTCTTATATAAAATGTTGAACTGTATATACCAAAGCCTAAGTTCTCCTTCACTACCCAGCCACCCAGTTGCCCTCCTCACCACCTTCCCTTTTGTCCATTTTCATCTCATTGACCTCCACTTTGTAGTCAGGTTATTGGTCTACCTGTGTACTCTTCTCTTGAATTAATTTTGGTTTTTTAATATCTTTTAAAAATTATGTAATACTTCATGATTTTCAGATTTAACTTTATAAAGTTACATATAACTTGTCTCATTAAAGTTAGCATGGGGATTAAATGAGTTAATATATATCAAGTATGTCAAATATACTCGGTTTCTTATTCCATAATATAAAAAAACAGTATTTTAAGAAAAAGCTAATAAACTTAGAGCCAAGGTCATTCAAAATGTGGAGTAAGCCATATATATTCTGTGAAGAAGTCTTTACACTAAGGTTCTCCATTTTATGACTCAGATCTAAACTACTTTTCTCTGGTATCTAAAAATAACTAGAGCAGGAGTGTCCAACTTGCAGCTTGCGGACTACATGTGGCCCAGGATGGCTATGAATGTGATCCAACACAAAATCATAAATTAAAACATTGTGAGGTTTTTTTTGTAATTATGTGTCACAATCTATTTAATGTGTGGCCCAAGACAACTCTTCTTCCAGTTTGGCCCAGAGACACCAAAAGGTTGGACACCCATGAACTAGAGTGTAGTGATTATGGGAGCAGAGTTCTTGAGCTAGTACTTAGACATTGTTGGGTCAGTAGGAATATTACTAAATAGCAGGTGGTTTTCTACTGCCCACCGCCCAGTAGGCAAACTCTGGAGGCAGAGGTTTGGTGAAAAAGGAAAGGAGTCATTTATTCAAAAGTTACATAATGTTGGAAGAGTGGCAGGCTTCTGACTTAGAGCCCATTACTTTTAAAACCCCCAAAGAAAAATAACCCTGCCACCCTTTGCCTGGCCAGACCAGTCATAGACTGGGCCGAGTGCTCTTCCCATTTAAAAATACCATCCTTTGGGAAGCACAGGTGGCTGCAACATGATCATCCAGGCACCTTAGCTGGTTCCTGGTCGCAGTCCAGGCTCAGGCATCTTTTTGGAGTCTCTGTGCTCTCTGGAGTCCTACTTGTTGTACGCTGCCCTTTCTTCCACACCCTGCCCAGGGCTTGCACCCCATTCCTCTAACCATGGGCTTGCCAGTGTCTCTATGCACCCAGCTGAGCACAACTGTGCAGCGCAGCTCCAGTCGCCCACACCACCGCTGCTTCTTGCTCTGGGAGGGGCCTAGGATTGCTCCTAGACCACACAATCTCCAGGGCCCACCAGCCTGGGTATGCTTGGGCCCCCAACTGGGCAAGCAAGAGTCCACAGAAGGCAGAAAGGGCCAAGTCTTCATGCGCTCTTCATTTAAAAGTCCAAGCCCAAAACCCTATGTGCAGCAGGAATGTCCAAATTCCCATCCAGTCCTAGCTAGTGTCCATCACACTCATCAGCCTATGTAGCATCTGTGTCCCTCCTCCCTCCGCCATGATCTGGAAGTGGGGGAAGGAGGGTTTCTAGCTCTGGGCAGTGTCTCCTCCTGGGGTGGAGCATCACATGCTGGTTTGTTTACTCTTTGGGGGGTAGTATGGAAATCTGTCTTGCACTGGCTGCAGCTTCCCTGCTGTCTATAGTGCTTGCCAACCCCACTCCCTACCGATCTCGCCAGATCCCCCCAGAACAGTAACTGGCTATAACTGTAATGTTGGGAGATGCCATTTCATTTGTCTGTATACTTTAAAGAACTGTAAAGACTATGTTATATGATTTTTATAGTTGCTTTAACTCCCTAATTATGTTTCCCTTAACAAGATACTGATAATATTTTTATTCCTTTCATTCAATTGTTAAACATTTATTGATTTGCTTGGTGATATGCTAGAAAATGGAGATTATAGTAACTGATGCAAGATAAGTTTAAAAAATCACCTGGCTATAAATAAGCCTCTTAAGTGGAGGAATCATGTCTGTCTCATTTACTATTGTATGATCAGTGTGTGGCACATACCAAGTAATTAATAAATAGTTTTTGAATAATGTTTGTCAAGAACTGTGAAACAGATATGGTGCATGTTCTGGGTACACTTGAAGTACAGAGATGGGCCCTCACTTAGCCTGATGAATAGGGATCAGAGATTGCTTACAGAAATTACTTATAGATCAGGTCTTGAAGAATGAACTATAGTTAACCTGATGGATAACAAAGGGAAGAGTGCAAAGGATGTGCAAAGTAATGAAAGTCTAAAAGGGAATGCCTATAAAGTTAGAGAGGTAGTATGGTACCCCTCAACCGCTCCCCATGACAGGGAGGATGGTATTAGCCCAGCAAAGGCCAGATCATAACAGTTCTTCTGTCTTGTTAATTCCACCCTATGAACTGAAAATATTTATAAATTTTTAAGTAGAGAGCATGATATGGTCATTTGGTTTTAGAAGTTCGGTTTGGTTTTAGAAGTTAGCATTTTGTTAAAAGTGACCATTTACTAGCCTGTTCACCAAGTTCTAATACATTTCAAATAATTACATCAACAATGTTTTCTGTTGACCAATGCATTTAAGTTAAAAATAATTAACAAACAGTATATACAGACACACATTTGGAAATTTAAAAGCATGTCTTCTGTAAATCCCACTAGTCAAAAATAAAATAATGCAAATCAGAAAATACCTAGAATTAAATTAAGAAAGGTAGGATATATTAAAACATGTGTGACATAGTGAAACCTTGTGTACTCATTTAAATAAGAAGTGAAATAGATGACAAAGATAAAAGATAACACCTGTAGAGCACTTTATGTATACTAAAAATTGTTCTGTGTACTTTACAAGGTTTTTTTTTCATTTCATCTTTACACCAGCCCTATAAGGTAGGTCTATTGTTATTCCTACTTTATAGATGAGACAACTATGGCACAAAGAGAAACTTACCCAAGCTTCTAGCTAATGAGTGATAGAAATGGGGTTTGCAATTAATGAAAAAAAATTTTTTAAGGATTCCGTGGACAAGATTAACAAAGCTAAAAGTTGGCTTGAAAAGACTGATAAACAAAACATCTGATTGATCAAGAAAAACCCAGAAAACACAAATACTATTGGGAATGTAAGGGAGGTCACAGCGTCAGATATAAAAGAGAATTTTTAAAAATAAGAAAATACCTTGAGTAACTATAAAAATAAATTTTACAACTCAAATAAAATGACAATTTTCAATCCAAGGCTTCCAGTCAAGGCGGTAGCATAGGTAAATGCGGGACTTGAATCCTCCCACAGCCACATCAGAATTACAGCTAAACTGCAGAACAACCATCATTCAGAATTGCCTGAAATCTAGGTGAATGGAAGTCCTACAACTAAGGATATGAAGAAGAAGCCACGCTGAGACTGGTAGGAGGGGTGGACACATTGCTGGTCCCATACCCATGTGTAGGGAATAAAAATTAGGAGGCATATCTCAGCTGCAGAGGTATCCCCTGAGGAGTGAAGAGCTCCAGCCCCACACCAGGCCCCCAGGCCAGGGCTCCAATGCTGGGAAGAAGAAGCCCATATAACTTCTTTGGTGAAAACCAGTGGGGATTGTGGCTGAGAGGATGAAGGACTGATGGAGCCCCAGGCAGTTCCTCTTGAAGTGCCTGCACATGGACTTGCTTGGACTCGCTCTCTCTGAGTTCCTGCAGTGGGGCAGCAGCTCAAAAGACACCAGGAACATACAGGAGAAACTGAAGTATCTGGAATTGGGAAGATCTAGAGGGACTACTTTCTCCCAGACAGAAGTGCTGTCAGAGGCTGTTGTTTCTTTTCTGAGTCCTTGCCCCACAGAGCTGGCAGGCAGGGGCCATATATGAGTCTCCATCATCACTGTTGCCCCTGGCCTGGTGATTCTGTGAGACTCTTCCCCTCCCAACTACCAGGTCCAGCCAAGTCCTTTCCAGTGGCTTTTCCATACAAATGGCCTGTCTTGGCTCATGCTTCAGACTTTGCTAAAATATCTCAAACAAGCAGCATCTGGCTTCAATGTGCCCTATACCTCTCACTAAGTGGTCTCAGGTCCAGCACCGGAGGCAGCCAGCCTTGGTTCACAGCTTAGCCTCTCCAGTGCACCTTCAATCCCAGCACAAGTAGCAGCCATCTGCAGATTGATTTGTAGCTCATGACAGGTTCTGGCTCCAGGCAGAACACAGGTGATGACTGACCTTGGCCTGCACCTCCCAGGGCGCCCCAGAGCCAGCATACCCAGTAGACAGCTTCAGACCACATCGAAGCACTACCCATCCACCTCCACAATGGACACATTCATGGGGCGGACTCAGTAGGCACCAGAGCCCTGCTGAAGTAAGCCCTACATTGTAGAGTAGGCCCTGACACACTGATCCTCCACAGTGGTCACAGCCAGTCCTCCCAGCCAGTCAGCCAGGAGTAAATCCCTCCCACTGATGTGCCAGCAGCAGTCAAAACTCAACAACAACAGGAGAGCATACACAGTCCACATGGGAGTGTTTGTACCTGAAATGCCCAGCCAGGTGAATGGAGAGTTTGTGTACTGGACCCTACAGGACACCTCCTACAGTAGGTCACTCTAACAAGCCCAGGAGATATAGCAACTCTATTTAATGCATAGAAACAAAACACAGGGAGGCTGCCAAAATGAGACAAAGAAACATTTCCCAAATGAAAGAACAGAGCAAAACTCCAGAAAAAAGAACTAAACAAAGTAGAGATGAGCAGTCTACCAGATGCAGAGTTCAAAACACTGTTTATAAGGATGCTCAAGTAATGAATTTAGGGGAAGAGTAAATGAACTTAGAGCTTTAATAGCATAAAAAAAGGACATGGAAACCATAAAAAGAACCAGTCAGAAATGAAGTATACACTAACTGAAAGATAATTTTCAGGGAATCAGAATAGCAAAAAGAAAAAAGAATAAAAAAATGAGGATAGTGTAAGGAGCCTCTGGGACAATATCAGGCATACCAACATTTGCATCAAGGGGGTGCTGGAAGAAGAGAGAAAGCAAAGAATTGAAAACCTATGTGAGAAAATAATGACAAAAAACTTTCCTAACCTGATGAAGAAACTGGACATACAAGTCTAGGAAGTGCAGAGAGTCCCAAGCAAGATGAATCCAAGGAGGCCCACACCAAGATACATTATAATTAAATATGAAAGTTTGGATGGAACCAAGATGGCGGCGTAGGTAGACACACTGCGCCTCCTCGCACAACCAACTGACAAAAAATCGAACGGCAAGGAAGTCCAACACCAAGTAGATAAAAAAGAAACATACATCCAGACCGGTAGGAGGGGCGGAGATGGCAGCCGGGGCAGAGAGGACTCGTGTGGCTGTGGCGGGACCGAGACCGGTGGAGTGTGGGACAAACGGGGCAGGCAGTCTGACCACTAGCGGCCCCTGCGGCCCCACACTCACGCACAGATAAACCGGGAGGAACGGCTGGGAGTGAAGCAGACCGTTTGTAACCCAGGGCTCCAGCGCGGGGGAAATAAAGCCTCAGACGTCTGATTGAAAGCACCTGTGGGGATTGCGGTGGCAGCAGGAGAGACTCTCAGCCTCACAGGAGAGGTTGTTGGAGAGACCCACAGGGGCCTAGAGCGTGCACAAGCCCACCCACTCAGGAACCAGCACCAGAGGGGCCCAATTTGATTGTGGGTAGCAGAGAGAAAGACTGAAATCCAGTGGAGAGTGGAGCGGGCGCCATTGCTCCCTCTCGGCCCCTCCCCGGGAACACCTAAGGCTCTGCCCCTTTAACAGATGGCACCAAGACAAAAAAAAAAAAAAAAAGGCCCAAATGACAGAACACTTCAAAGCTCCAGAAAAAATACAACTAAGTGAGGAAGAGATAGCCAACCTATCTGATGCACAGTTCAAAACACTGGTTATCAAGACGCTCACAGAATTGGTTGAATTTGTTCGAAAACTAGATGAAAAAATGAAGGCTAGGCCAAGAGAAACAAAGGAAAATGTACAGGGAACCAATAGTGATGGGAAGGAAACTGGGACTCAAATCAACGGTGTGGCCCAGAAGGAAGAAAGAAACATCCAACCAGAAAAGAATGAAGAAACTAGAATTCAGAAAAATGAGGAGAGGCTTAGGAACCTCCAGGACATCTTGAAACGTTCCAACATCCGAATTATAGGGGTGCCAGAAGGAGAAGAGGAAGAACAAAAAATTGAGAACTTATTTGAACAAATAATGAAGGAGAACTTCCCTAATATGGCAAAGGAAATAGACTTCCAAGAAGTCCAGGAAGCTCAGAGAGTCCCAAAGAAGCTGGACCCAAGGAGGAACACACCAAGGCACATCATCATTACATTACTTAAGATGAAACAGGAGAGAGTCTTAGAAGCAGCAAGAGATAAGGACACAGTTACCTACAAAGGAGTTCCCATAAGACTGTCAGCTGAGTTCTCCAAAGAGACCTTACAGGCAAGAAGGGGCTGGAAAGAAACATTCCAAGTCATGAAAGGCAAGGGCCAACATCCAAGATTACTGTATCCAGCAAAGCTATCATTTAGAAGGGAAGGGAAGATAAAGTGCTTCTCAGATAAGGTCAAGTTAAAGGAGTTCATCATCACCAAGCCATTATTATATGAAATGTTAAAGGGACTTATGTAAGAAAAAGAAGATAAAAAATAGGAACAGTAAAAATGACAGCAAACTCACAGTTATTAACGACCACACCTAAAACAGAAACAAAAGCAAACTAAGCAAACAACTAGAACAGAAACAGAACCACAGAAATGGAGATCACGTGGAGGGTTATAAATAGGGGATTGGGAGGGGGAGAGAGGGTGGAAAGGTACAGAGAATAAATAGCATAAATGATAGGTGGACAATAGACAGGGGGAGGGTAAGAATAGTGTAGGAAATGTAGAAGCCAAAGAACTTACAAGTATGACCCATGGACATGAACTATAGCGGGGGAATGTGGGAGGGAGAGGGTGGGCAGGATGGAGTTGAGTGAAAGGGCGGAAATGGGACAACTGTAATAGCATAATCAATAAATATATCCAAAAATAAATAAATATGAAAGTTTAAAGACAAAGAATCTTAAAAGCAGCAGGAGAAATGCAGTTAGTTACCTACAAGGGAGCTTCCCAAGACCTTCAGCTGATTTCTCAACAGAAACTTTACAGGCCAGAAGGGATTGGCAAGAAATAAATATTCAAAATGATGAAAAACAAGGACCTATGACCAAGATTACTGTACCCAGCAAAGCTATCATTTAGAATTGAAGGACAGATAAAGAATTTCCCAGACAAGAAAAAGCTAAGGAGTTCATCACCACCAAACCAGTATTACATAAAATGTTAAAAGGCCTTCTTTAAGAAGAAGAAGAAACAAAAAAGATAAAAAATATGAACAATAAAATGGCAACAATACATATCTTTAAACAATTGAATATAGAAAAACAAATGAACAAGCGGAATAGAAACAGACTTTTAGATACGGAAAACATTTTGATGCTTAACAGGACGAGGTTTGGAGGGATGGGTGGAAAAAGTGAAGGGATTAAGAAAGAATAATCATGGGAATGTGAAATAGTACATAGGGAATATAGTCAATAATATTCTAATAATTGTGTATGGTGTCAGATGGATAGGATATTTATCAGGATGATCTCTTATTAAGTTATATCATTTCTAATCACTGGTGTGTACACCTAAAATTAATGTAATATTGTATGTCAACTGTAGTTGAAAAATAAAAAACAATGTAAATTTATTTTAAAAATTAAATGACAAAAAGAAAACAATAAAATTAACTCCAAAAAGATAACTATTAGAGAAACTTAATTTGTAGTGAAAGATCCAACCCCTCCCATACACTCAAAGGTTAAGTCTTTGCCACATATGATCTTAAAGATGAGTTCTGTCAGACTATTCAAGTGGTAGGTATATCCAAATATACCACCTGTTCCAGAGAGTAGGAAAAGTTCTTCAGTTTATTATATGTGGCTAGTATAATCTTGATAGTAAAACCAGGTATGAATAGTATGAGAAAAAATTATAGGCCAGTCTTGTTTATGAACATAGATAACAAAACCTAACAAAATACTAACACAACAAATCCAGTAGTGTATTTAAACATTATCATGTCTACAGTAATGAAATACTGCTGCCATATTTCCTACCCAGAGTGTCAGATTCTACAGGTTTAAGGGCATAGTCCCCCAAAAGACTGCCATCATTTGAGATGCCAGTCACAAATTTGGAGATTCCCCAGGCTACTCAACATTTCTAACAGGCTACGAATCCAGGAGGATTCCCACAACTCCACTCAGGTTTGACAATTCATTAAAACGACTCAGAAATGTTAAGAAAGTAGTATACTTATGATACTTAATATATTGTAAAGGATACAGACTGGGATCACCCAAGTAAAAGAGATACATAGAGTGAGGTCTGAGAGGGTTTTAGAGGTGGAGCTTCCATGCCCTGCTCCCTGGAATCAGGGTGTGTCATCCTGCTAACACATAAATATATTCACCAGCCAGGGATCTTATCTAAGCTATGGTGTACAGAGTTTTTGTTGAAGTTTCATTGTGTAGGCACAATTGAATTGGCCATGTGATTGAACTTGGTCTTGAGCCCTTTCTCCTCTCAGGAGGTTGGACTGGCTGAAAGCACCAGCCCTCTAATCTTAAGGTTGGTCTTTCTTGAGGCTAACCCCCATTCTGAGTCATCCATTAGCATAAACTCAGGCATGAGACTTGTGAAAAAGAAAGATATTCCTGTTACCCAAGTAATTCCAAGGATTTAGAGGTCCCCTCCCAGGAAACAGGGACAGAGACCAGACAAATTCTTTATTATTCAATAATGACAAATTCAGATTTATTTCAGGAATCCAAGACAATGCATTATTTGTATTAATGCATAATGACAACTCAAAACTCAGTGATTTGAATCAACAAAAACTTAACATTCAGGAATTCAGGAGCAGCATACTGGGTGGTTTTGGCTTAGGATACCTCATGAAACTGCAGTTAAGAAGTCAGGAGGCATTGCAGTCATCTGAAAGCTTGACTGGGGTAGCATCCACTTCCAAGATGGCAGATGTATGGGTGTTGGCAGGATGTCTCAATTGTCTGCAGGCCTCCGCACAGACTTCTGAATGTGACATCATGAAAACTGGGCTTCCCAGAGTGATTGACCCAAGAAAGGTAGCAAAGAGGAAGCTGCATTACCTTTTAAGACCTAGTCTCAGAATTCATACTTTGTCATTTTCACTTCATCCTGTTTGATAGGTGCTAGAAATACATTTTCACTTTATCCTGTTGTGTAGACCAGCCCACACTCTAAGTAATTGGTTCTACCTCTTGAAGAGGGGAATATGTAAAAATTTGTGGACATATAAAAACCACCACAGGTAGTTTACACTTTTAAGAAGCTCTTATTATGGATTATTATTAATGTATCCATTAACATCTTGAAGGAGGATCACATTTGTGACTGTATCAATAGATGGAGAAAAAACATTTGATGAAATTCAGTCCCATTTGTGATGAAAACTTAGGAAAACTGAGAATAGAAAGGGGAACTTTAATGTGATAGAGTTTCATTAAATTTGTAATTGTCTTAGGAAGAATTGGCATACCTGATATTGAGACTTTCTATACATAATGTATCTTTACATATGTTAATCAGTTTCTTGTCCTTTGGGAATATTTAAAAATTGTTCTTATGTCACTTGTGTATTTGGAAGTGCAAAATGATATAATCCCAGTGGGGATGATCAAAATATCTACCAAAATTACTTCTATACCCAGAATCCCACTTCTGGGAATCTATCCTACAGATTTATTTGCCCAAACAAAAACAAAAGCATCTATTCGAGTTTCTTTATTGCAGCATTGTTTATAATACCAAAACTGAAAACAACATGAAATGTCCATCAGGTTGAATGGATAAATATAGCTTAAGCTGTTGTTAGGATGGAACACTATATAACAATAAAAATGAATTATAAGGAACTATGTATCCATCATGAAACTGACAATGTTGCATGGAAAATAAAATAATTATACAAATACACATACTTTATACATTATAGAAATTTAACTATGCAAAGCAATACTGTATGTTGTCAGCAGGTTAATGTCAAGTCCATCCCATGTCACAGAACTTATTCGTGAAAACACTATAAACAGCAAGTTTTAACCTGAAGAGGTGTTCTGACATAAAGAATATCTAGATGTTTCATCACAGGATGGAAAAACTCTTACTGGATTTTCAAGTGCTTCACATTAATAAACTGGAATATGTGATCTTGGAGGTGTTCTTTCTTAGACCTACAGGTATGCAAGGTTTAGTTTCTTACAGTTTGTTGTTTATGCTTCTCAGGGAAGAATTGTTAACGATCTGAGTTTTATACCCTCTGGTCTTAATTCAGGGCCTTTAGTGACTTAAAACTTATGTAAAAACAGTTACCATTGAACCTTGTGTCTACGTACTGAAAGACTGCGGATGAGTTTAGATGCTACTTTGAAATTCCCTTTTTCAGACCACATTGCATGTGCCAAAGAAAGTACTGACTGTGTTTTCTTTTTGTCTGTGATTATTTCCACAATTATTTATCTTGCTGTAACTATTTGGTCCTATGAGAGTATAAGGCATTGTTTGCCTTAAGCAATATTTTAGATCTTGGGAAGTGATATTTACTTATACAAGCCTTTTGAATTTATATCTCAAAGTTAAGTAAGTGCAGTGAAAACAGTGGAAAATTTTCCTCACTGAATCTTGACACAAGTCAGTGTTCAAAGCTAGCAAAAGGAAGTGGTGTGGTTTTTATATCATTTCAGTTACGTTGAGATAAGGAAATGGAATAGTTTATCTATAGCAGCCCTTTTGGAAAAGATTCATTTCTATATAAAAGGAAAAGGAATTGGTGTACTATTTTAATTCCTTCTGCTATATTCAGTCATTCCCTCAGCAAATATTATTTAGTACTAATTATGTGCCAAGCACCATAGATAGGTGATAGAAATACAGAATGGAAAAAAAAAAAACTAATACCTTTGCCCTTATGGAGCAGGTGGCAGGCAATAAACAAAATAAATACTAAACTGTATATCAAATTACAGTATGACAAGTGCTAAAGAGGAATAAAATATCAGGGAAGGAGGATAGGAATGCTAGGGATGGGGATGGTATTACAATTTTAAATAGGGTGAGTGGGAACACTGGAAATAAGAAAAGGGATATTTGAGTAACCACTTGGAGGAGATATGGTATCAAGTCATACAGGCAGAGGGACCTGCAAATGCAAAGATCCTGCATCAGGGCTGTCCCTGGCATGTTTAAGGAGCAAGGAGGCCACTATGGGTGGGATGAAGGAGTTGGAAGCTTGTGGGCCATTGCAGACCTCAGCTTTTACTCTGAGGGAGTTGGGGAGTCATTGGAGGGTTCGAACAGAGGAGTGATGTGCTCTAATATGCTTTTTATTATCACTTTGGCTACTGTGATGAGAATATGCTATAGGTGGACAAGGGTAAAACCAGGGAGGCCAGTTAGGAGGCTGTTTCAATAATCCAGGCAAAAATTGTTAGTGCCTTGGACCAGAGAGATAGCATTTGGAGGTAGTGAGAAGTGCATGGGTTCTGGATATATTTTGAAGATAGAACCAACAGGATTTGCTGAAAGAAAGGATATGGAATATGAGGAAGGAAGAAGGGAGTAGTCAAGAATGACTACAAGGTTTTAGGCCTGGGAAACTGAAAGAGTAGGGAAGCTGTTGACTGAGGTGTGACAGACTGAGGACCTAGAGGATTTGGGAATTGAGAGAAGACCAAAAGTAATCAACTATGTAGCTGGTCACATTAAGTGCATTTTTATACTATTTGAGCTATCTTTAAAGTAAATCTTTTTTGTAACAATATATATATTTTTTGCATATGTATTATCAAGTATCTTTTCAAGATATTCATGTTTAGTCAGAATCACCAATTCCAAATTTTGGTACTCTTTCAAGCATTTTGACTAGGGTCACATAGGTTAGAATAGAAAGGCCAACCAATGTTGGACAGATTTCTAACTATGATAGGTTAAAATGATTTGTGGTGAGAAAAAGTGAAATGTACTGAGTCTAGAATTCACTTCTAAATTCAGAATATCTTAGAATACTCTTTGAATATATATTAAAACACTTAATATACTTTATAAGTACTAAGGAAATATTAGATATATTGTTCGTTCCTCTTTGGTGAAATAAATATACATAAAAGTGTGTGTATGGTGGGTGCCTATAGTCAGTCTGTTACTCTGATATTTATTGTCTGAAAGTATTGTATCAATCAGGGTTTAGTCAGAAAAGTCAAAACCATACTTTAAAAAAAGAGACTTTATTTATTTATTTTTAGAGAGGGGAAGGGAGGGACAAAGAGAGGGAGAGAAACATCAATGTATGGTTGCCTCTCATACACCCCCCACCAGGGACCTGGCCTGCAACCCAGGCATGTGCCCTAGGCTGGGAATTGAAGCAGTGACCATTTGGTTCATAGGCCAGGGCTCAATCCACTGAGCCACACCACCCAGGGTGGTTTTAATTTTTTTTAAACTGAGAATTTGGTATAGGGAATTCACTACACAGGTATTAGGGGATTGAAAAAACCAAAGGAACATTGGGATTGAGCAGAAGTACTAATTGTGGGAAGCACCTATCACCCATCCCAAAGAGGTTGAATTTGCAGAATCTGGAAGCTTGGAGATAGATTGCTCCTATGGACCCTCTCTGGGAGCTCAGAGCCCAGCTACTGCTGGCACCTAAGGAGCTCAGAGTAGGGGTCTTAAGGAGCTGTCACTCAGACCCTGAAGTGTTGATCCCACTGAATCTGAATGGTGGCCAAGGAGGCTGGTTCTGGGAGTGTGAAAGGAACTTGGAAACTGGAACCTACTGCTGCTGCCAAGGTGAAGGTGTCGTTCAGGTGACTCTGGTATGGCAAACAAAATTAGGAAGAGGGAAGCCCCTTTTCCCCTTTTCCAGCTTTCTCTAGTTTCCCAGTATGCAGGACCTGTCAGGGAGCCACCTAATGAAAGACAGATGAGCAGTATCCCAGCTCTGTTTTGTTTCATTGTTGAAAAGCGATAGCAATAATACTAAGGGGCAAGGTGCTTTGTATTTTTTTATCACCTACTGGCTGGGCTACTGAGTGGAATTTGGGCTTTGTCTGCAGCAGTCTTGCTACTTACTGGTTGTGTAAACTTTGGAAAGATTCTTAACTTTGATGAGTTTCACTTTTTCCTTCAGAGTTGTGCAGATGAAATAATGTCATAGGTGGCTCAATAAAAGTTAACTTCCTGTTTCCCTTTTGACATATTTATTCATGTACTTACTGCACTTAAACACTGCATTTGGCATAAGAAGGCCCGGGTTTCAGTTTGTCCTTCAAGTTACCAGCTATGTGAAATTCCAGTAAATCACTTTAGCTCCCTAAATTGTCTTTTTTTGTAAAAGTATGAATAATTTTACTTACTGTGAGGGTAATACAGATGTTATAAAAATGGTGATGTGCTAATAACATGAACTTGCTATTAAATACTATATATCAGTTTCTTTCATTGAATCTGCATAGAAAACCAGATCACCAAACTCTTCTCTACCACATTTATCTCAAGAAAATACTGCGCAGAAATATAGTATTGTTTACCGTTGCCTGTAATACACCTAGACAGATAACCAAACTCTCTATGTCTTCCCTCATTTCTGCAACCACTGATTGATTTCACTTGTATTGGTCATTTGTGCTTATCCCAGAGGATAGAGAAAAACACCCAGAGCCCCTCAATTAACAGCCGGCATTAAGAATTTCTTCTGAGCACAGATGTGTCAAAAATTTCTGTATAGCATCATCTAGTTCTAATTATTTGTGAAGTTTTCTTGTTTAATATAATTTTTAAAAAAGGTTTGGAGAAACTGTGTTAGGGAATTTGTAGTACAAAATTGAATGATATTTAGAAAATAGATTATCTCCTGTTTTTTAAAAAATTCTTCATAAACCAAGACACATTTGTTGTGAGTAGAACCAAGATGGTGGCGTAGGTAGACACACTGCGCCTCCTCGCACAACCAGAACTGACAGAAAATCGAACGGCAAGGAAGTCCGACACCAAGGAAATAAAAAATAAACATTCATCCAGACCAGTAGGAGGGGAGGAGACGGGCAGCCGGGGCAGAGAGGACTCGCGTTGCCGTGGCAGGACCGAGACTGGCGGAGTGTGGGACGAACGGGGCAGGCAGTCTGACCACTAGCAGACCCTGCGGCCCCACATTCGCGCACAGATAAACCTGACAAACGGCGGGGAGTGAAGCAGACCGTGCAACTCAGGCAACGCTCTGAGTGAAAACACCCGTGGGGGTTGGGGTGGCAGCAGGAGAGACTCCCAGCCTCACAGGAGAGGTCGTTGGAGAGACCCACAGGGGCCTAGGGCATGCACAGGCCCACCCACTCAGGAACCAGCACCAGAGGGGCCCAGTTTGATTGTGGGTGGCGGAGTGGAAGATTGAAATCCGGTGGAGAGTGGAGCGGGCGCCATTGCTCCCTCTCGGCCCCTCCCCCACATACAGCTTCACTGAGCAGTGACCAGCATTACCCGGCCCCTCCCCCTCCCCGGGGAACACCTAAGGCTCCGCCCCTTTAAGTAACAGACGCACCAAGACAAAAAAAAAAAAAAAAGGCCCAAATGACAGAACACTTCAAAGCTCCAGAAAAAATACAACTAAGGGAGGAAGAGATAGCCAACCTATTGGATGCACAGTTCAAAGCACTGGTTATCAATATGCTCACAGACTTGGTTGAATCTATTCGAAAAACAGATGAAAAAATGAAGCCTATGCTAAGAGAAACAAAGGAAAATGTTCAGGGAACCAATAGTGATGAGAAGGAAACTGGGACTCAAATCAATGGTATGGACCAGAAGGAAGAAACAAACATTCAACCAGAAAAGAATGAAGAAACAAGAACTTGGAAAAATGAGGAGAGGCTTAGGAACCTCCAGGACACCTTGAAACGTTCCAACATCCGAATTATAGGGGTGCCAGAAGGAGAAGAGGAAGAACAAAAAATTGGAAACTTATTTGAACAAATAATGAAGGAGAACTTCCCCAGTCTGGCAAAGGAAGTAGACTTCCAAGAAGTCCAGGAAGCTCAGAGAGTCCCAAAGAAGCTGGACCCAAGGAGGAACACACCAAGGCACATCATAATTACATTAGCCAAGATGAAACAGAAGGAGAGAATCTTAGAAGCAGCAAGAGAAAAGGACACAGTTACCTACAAAGGAGTTCCCATAAGACTGTCAGCTGAGTTCTCCAAAGAGACCTTACAGGCAAGAAGGGGCTGGCAAGAAGTATTCCTAGTCATGAAAGGCAAGGGCCAACATCCAAGATTACTGTATCCAGCAAAGCTATCATTTAGAAGGGAAGGGAAGATAAAGTGCTTCTCAGATAAGGTCAAGTTAAAGGAGTTCATCATCACCAAGCCATTATTATATGAAATGTTAAAGGGACTTATGTAAGAAAAAGAAGATAAAAAATAGGAACAGTAAAAATGACAGCAAACTCACAGTTATTAACGACCACACCTAAAACAAAAACAAAAGCAAACTAAGCAAACAACTAGAACAGGAACAGAACCATAGAGGTGGAGATCACATGGAGCGTTGTCAATAGGGGAGTAGGACGGGGAGATGGGGGGAAAGGTACAGAGAGTAAGTATCATAAATGGTAGCTGGAAAATAGACAGGGGGAGGGTAAGAATAGTGTAGGAAATGTAGAAGCCAAAGAACTTATAGGTATGACCCATGGACATGAACTATAGGGGGGGAATGTGGGAGGGAGGGGGTGGCCAGGATGGAGTGGAGTGAGGGGGGGAATGGGACAACTGTAATAGCATAATCAATAAATATATTTAAAAAATAAATAAGACACATTTGTTGTGCACTTAATATTTTTTAATTATATTTTTATGGTTTATGCTATTAGAGTTGTCCCAATTTTCCCCCTTTGCCCACCTCTACCCAGCCCTCCTCCCACTCCCTTAGGCAAACTCTAACCTTTGTCCTTGTGCATGGGTCATGCATATATGTTCTTTTGCTAATCCTTTCACCTTCTTTCATCCAGTCTCGCACCCCCACCCCCCAAAGCAGTCACATGTGTCCATGCCTCTGTTTTTATTTTTTTCTTCAGTTTACTTTGTTCATTAGAGTCCACATAGAAGTCAGACCATGTGGTATTGGTCTTTCAGTGCCTGACTTACTTCACCTAGCGTGATAGTTTCCAGGTCCATCCATGCTGTAGCAAAGGGTAAGAGTTGTTTTTTACTGCTGTGTAGTATTCAGTTGTGTAAATGTACCACATCTTTTTTACCCAGTCATCTACTGATGGGCACATAGGATGTTTCCAGATCTTGGCTATTGTAAATAATGCTGCTAAGAACAGTTCTTCTGAATTGGTGTTTTGGGATTCTTAGGATATACTCCCAGAAGTGGAATTGCTGGGCCAAAAGGAAGTTCCCTTTTATTTGAAAAAAAAAAAAAGTTGTTCCCTTTTCAGTTTTTTGAGGAAACTCCATAGTGTTTTCAACAGTGGCTGCAGTCTGCATTCCCACTAACAATAATACACCAGGGTTTCATTTTCTTCATCAGCACTTGTTGTTTGCCAGCACCTGTTGTTTGTTGACTTATTGCTGGTAGCCATCCTGTTAGGTGTGAGGTGATATCTCATGTGGTGATATGTGATGATTAGTTATGTTGAATATCTTTTCACATATCTGTTGGCCAACCTGTGTCCTCTTTGGAAAAGTGGGTGTTCAGGTCCTTTGCTCATTGTTTTAAATTGGATTGTTTGTCTTCCTGGTGTTGAGTTGTATAAGTTCTTTATGTATTTTGGAAAGTAATCCCTTAACTTTTCGGGTGTTTCATTGGCAAATGTGTTCTCCCATACAGTGGGTTCCCTTTTCATTTTGATGGTTTCATTGCTGTGCAAAAGCTTTTTAATTTGATATAGTCCTATTTCTTTATTTTTTCCTTTGTTTCCCTTGCCCTTGGACGTATATCAGCAAAAATATCGCTATGCAAGGTATCTGAGATTTTACTGCTTATGTTTTCTTCTAGGATTTTTATGGTGGTCTAGTTTCACTTTTTTTTGCGTGTACCAGTCCCGCTTTCCAACACCATTTATTCAGGAAACTGTATTTATTGTATACTCTTGTCTCCTTTGTCAAATATTAATTGCCCATGAATGCATGGGTTTATTTCTGGGCTCTCTGTTCTGTTCCATTGATGTATATGCCTGTTCTTATGCCAGTACTAGGCTGTTTTGATTACAGTGACCTTATAGTATAGTTTGATATCTGGTATTGTGGTACCTCCAACTTTGTTTTTTTTTCCTCAAGATTGCTGAGGCTATTAGGTGTCATTTTTGGTTCCATATAATTTTTGAAATACTTGTTTTAGATCTGTGAAATATGCCATTGGTATTTTAATAGAAATTATGTTGAATCTATAAATGGCTTTGTGTAGTATGGACATTCTAATGATGTTTAATTCTTCCAGTCCATGAACATGGTGTATGCTTCCACTTATTTATATCTTCCTCAGTATCTTTTTTCAGTGTCCCATGGTTTTCCAAGTACAGTTCTTTTATCTCCTTGGTTAAACTTATTCCCAGGTACCTTATTTTTTGTTGTTGTTGCAATAGTAAATGGTACTGTTTTCCCAGTTTCTCTTTCTGAGAGTTCATTTTTGGTGTATAAAATGTCATTAATTTCTTGGTATTGATTTTGTACCCTGCTACTTTGCTACTTTGTTAATTTTTTGATGGAGATGAAGGGTTTTCTATGTACAATATCATGTTGTTTGTGAATAATGGCAATTTTACTGTCTCTTTTCCAATTTGATTGCCTTTTATTTCATCACCTTGTCTGATCACTGTGGCTGGGACTTCCATTACTGTGTTGAGTAAGAGTGGTAAAAGTGGACATCTCTGTTTTGTTCCTGATATTTTTTTTTCCAACGATAGGGTCTTTATGTTCCAGACAGCAAATTCACATACAAAGCCCACTGCCATTGTCCCTCATGCCCTTTCCATCCAAGACTGGGCTGAGGGAGACACAGGTGTAGGGGGGAGAGGTTGGAGGTTCACAGCAGACTTATGTTTCAAATATGGACATAGGAGTTCCTCTGGATGATGATAATGGTGTTGGTGGGAGGGGGGTATTATTACATTTGCTGAGGACACCCCCTTTTGTATTCCCTGTGTCAGAAAACCAGGGAGGTCAGGACCCCCAAACAGAATCTTAAGGCCCAGGGAGACAGAAGGACCAGTTTGGCAGCTGATATGGAAAGTATTGGGGGCAGGGGCTTGGCTGCGCAATCTGGCTGCACCTTCCTAGAGCCTAACCTGGCTGAGGTAGGTAAGGAACAGGGTGGAGGTAAGCAGGGAGCTGAGGACCTCAGCCAGGCTAGGAACCAGAGAGAGGGTGGTACCAATTGGAGTGGAGCAAGGGTGTGGCCACAACCTCACTCCACATCAACCTGGGACAGCTGGACCATGGCCAGGCCAACCCACCTGCCTGGATCAGGCAGGTCATCGCAAGATCCAGTGGAAAGCCCTAAAAAGAGCTAACCTTGGCGTCTCCAGTGGCACTCCAGACATCAAAGACAACATCATCAGAGAAGGCAGAGTCACAAGCCACTCATCCAGGGCCCCAGCCAGTTTGTCCAGGTTCCTCTTGTACTCCCCAAGCCTCCACCATGGTGGTTGCCAATTCTGTGTCACTGATGCCTATGTAACTCTCCAGCAGGTCATCTTTCTCAGTTGCCCTCTCCTCAAAGGCTAAGGGCAGATTGCCCAGCTAGGGTCCCAGCCAGAGTCAGGACGGCCACCCCCTGAATGCACACTGATCAAAGCAAAGGCTTTACAGGGCTCTGTGAACTTCAATGTGATGGTGCACCTCCAGGCAGCTCATTGAGCAGCTGGGCTACCTCATAGGGTTGATAGCCCAGCAGGCTCAGCTCGTTGATGGCCTTGATCATGTCTTACACGCTAAAAAACTGCATGTGGTCTTTGATGCTCCCATGCTTGATGTGCTTGATGAAGGCTTAGCCAGCTGTTGTCCGAGATGATGAGCCCCAGCGCCTCCTCTGACTTGAACACCTTCATCTCCTTACACTGCCCCTTCATGTGGACAAAGATGAAGTCCTCCAGCCTGATCTGGCTTGCTAGGAGCTTGTTCATGTCCACTTTGTGGATGTTGAGGGTACAGAACATTACCTCAGTTGGCAGCTGGAAGGCCTTGGCGATCTTGCCATACAGTTCCTTGACATTGGTAAAGTCCGTGATGGAGTTTACCAGTTTTTGCCCATTGGAGTACTATGTTGGCCAAGGTTTGTCATATATGGCTTTTATTATATTGAGCGAGATACGATCCCTCTTATTTCCACTTTGCTGAGATTTTGTATTATAAATTGGTGCTGGATTATATCAAATGCATTTTCTACATCTGTTGATAGGATCATGTGATTTTTATCTTTCATTTTCTTTATGTGATGTATCACATTTATTGATTTGTGAATATTGTACCAACCTTCCATCCCTAGGATAAATCCCACTTGATCATGATTTATGATCTTTTTAACATATTGCTGGATGAAGTTTGCTAATATTTTGTTGAGGATTTTAGCATCTATATTCATCATAGATATTGACCTGTAGTTTTCTTTGTTGTGTCATTGTCCGGTTTTAAAATTAGGATAATACTGGCCTCTTACAAAGAACTTGGAAGTCTTCTGTTGTTTTGCATTTTTCAGATTAGTTTGAAGATAGGTGGTGTTCTTTGAATGATTGATAAAATTCGCCTGTGAAGCCATCTGTTCAGGACCTCTCTTTGCTGGGAGTTCCTTCTACTGCTTCAGCTTCATTAGTTACTAGTCTACTCATGTTTACTGATTCTTTCTGATTCAGTTTTGGAAGATTGTTGTTTCTAGAAATTTAATTATTTTGCCCAGGTTGTCCCATTTGTTGGAATATAGTTGTTCATAGTATACAAAGGTTCTTGTAATCCTTTGTATTTCTGTGATATCAGTTGCTATTTCTCTTTCATTTCTGATTTTATTTCTTTGTATTCTCTCTTTTTTGTGATGAGTCTGGTTAAAGGTTTGTCAGTTTCATTTTTCTTTCTGAAGAGCCACCCCCTGGTTTCATTGATCTTTTGAACTGTTTTTTCTAGTCTCTATGCCATTTATTTTTACTCTGATCTTGCTTATTTCCTTCTTAGTCCAGGCTTTTCCTGTTCTTTTTCTAGTACTTTTAGGTGTAGGGTTAGATTGTTTATTTGAAGCTTTTCTTGTTTCTTGAGGTAGGCCTGTAGTGCTATGTATGAACTTCCCTCTCAGATCTGCTTTCATTGTGTCCCATAGATTTTGGTTTGTTTTGTATTCATTTTTGTTTGTTTCCTGGTAATTTGTGATTTTTTTCCTTTTTTCTTAATTATTAAGTATATTTTATTGATCTTTTTTTCTTAGATGAGACCCTTTAACCTTTCATATAATAATGGTTTGGTGATGATGAACTCCTTTAATTTGATCTTATCTGGGAAGCACTTTATCTGCCCTTCCATTCTAAATGAAAGCTTTGCTGGATGGAGTAATCTTGGATGAAGGTCCTTGCCTTTCATAACTTCCAATACTTCTTTCCAGCCCTTTCTTGCCTGCAAGGTTTGTTTTGAGAAATCAGCTGATAGCCTTATGGGCACTCCTTTGTAGGTAACTCTCTCCTTTCCTCTCGCTGCTTTAAGATTTTCTCTTTATCTTTAGTCTTGGGTAACTTAATGATGATGTGCCTTGGTGTGTTCCTCTTTAGGTCCAACTTCTTTGGGACTCTCTGGACTTCCTGCAAGTCTATTTCCTTCACCAGATTGGGGAAGTTTTCCTTCATTATTTGTTTTCAAATAAGTTTTCAGTTTCTTGCTGTTGTTCTTTTCCTTCTGGCACCCCTATAATTTGGATATTAGAACATTTCAGGTTGTCCCAGAGATTCCTCAGTGTCCCTTCATTTTTTTTGAATTCTTGTTTCTTCATTCTGTTCCAGTTGGATGTTTATTTCTCCTTTTGTTCCAAATTGTTGCTTTGAGTCCTGGTTTCCTTCCTGTCACTGTTGGTTCCCTGAGTATTTTGCTTATTTCATTTTGGGTATCTTTCATTTATTTTTTTCATTTTTCAGCCAAGCTCAATCAGTTCTGTGAGCATTTTGATTACCAGGGCTTTAAATTCTCCGTCAGATAGGTTGTCTTCCTCCTCATTGCTTAGTTCTCTTTCTGAAGCTTTGTTCTGTTCTTTCCATTTGGCCCATATTTCTTTGTCTTGGCATGCCTGTTAAGTTGTAATTTGTGATTTCTTTCTTGATCTCATTGATAATCATTATTTAATAACATGTATTTAGCCTGTATGTATTTGAATGTGTTTTAGTTTTTATTATTGAGGTTGATTTTTAGTTTCATACCATTGTGATCTAAGAAAATATTTGATATGATTTAAGTCTTCTTGAATTTGTTAAGACTTATTTTGCATCCTAACATGTGGTCTGGTCTATCTTTGAGAATGTTCCATATGCACTTAAGAAGACTGTGTATTCTCTTGCTTTTGGGTGAAATGTTCTGTAAATATCAGTTATTTTTCTTGTTGATTTTTGTCTGGAAGATCTACCCTTTGACTACAGTGAGGTGTTAAAATCCCCTACTATGATTTTATTGCTGTCTATCTCTTCCTTAAAGTCCACCAAGATTTCCTTTACATATTTAGGTGCTACTGTAGTGGGTGCATATATGTTTACAAGGGCTATATCTTCTAATTGGGTGGATTCCTTTAGTATTATAAAGGACCTTCTTCATCTCTTGTTATGACCTCTGTTTTGAAGTCTATTTTTTCATCTCCATTGGCATGGAATATTTTTTTCTATCCCTTCATACTCAGCCTGTGTAAATCTTTTGTTCTGAGTCTGTTCTAGACAACATATTTATATGGGTTATGTTTTCTTATCCATTCAGCTTTCCTATGTCTTTGGATTGAAGCATTTAATTCATTTACATTTAAGATTATTATTGATAGGTATTTATTCATTGGCACTTTTTTCCAGCATGCCTATATTCCTTCCTCTGTGTCTTTTTCTTAAAGGAGTCCCTTTAACATTTCTTGCAATGCTGATTTGGTGGTAATGAACTCCTTTAGCCTTATTTTTTTTGTCTGTGAAGCTCGCTATTTCACCTTCAGTTTTAAATAATAGCCTTGCTAATAAATAAGTAGTCTTGGTTGCAGGTCCTTGCTTTTCATTACTTTGAATACTTCATGCCAGTCTCTTCTGAAGTATTTCTGTTGAGAAATCAGCTGACAGCCTTACAGAGCTCCCTTGTAGGTAACTATCTATTTCTCTTTTGCCACCTTTAAGAGTCTTTGTCTTTAAACTTTGCCATTTTAATTATAATGTGTCTTGGTGTGGGTTTCTTTGGCTTTGTCTTGATTGGACTCTCTGTGCTTTCTGAATTTGTGTGACTTTTTTCTGTACCAGGTAAGGGAAATTTTCTGTCATTATTTCTTCGAACAGGTTTTTTATCTCTTGCTCACTTTATTCTCTTCCAAGTACCCCTATAATGAAGCTTTTGTTGCGTTTCATGTTGTCCCAAAGTTCTCTTACATTATCCTCATTCTTTTTAAGTCTTTTTTCTTTTTGTTGCTCTGATTGGGTGTTTTTCTCTACCTGTCTTCCAAATCTCTTACTTGACCCTCTGCTTCATCCAGCCTACTTTTAATTCTCTCTTTTGTAGTTTTCATTTCAGATATTTTTCATTTCCTACTGTTTCTTATTCATGGTTTCTATATCCTTTTTCATGCTGATTTGGTTTACTAAGTTCCTTGTAGTTCCCATTAAGCTCCTTTTAGTTCTTACTAAGTTCCTTGATCATCCTTATAACTGTTACTTTTAACTCCAGGACTGATAAATTGCTTGCCTCCATTTTATTTAGCTCTTTTTCTGGAGATTTCTCCTTTTCTTTCATTTGAGGGTTGTTTTCTTTTTCTCTTCATTTTAGTACTTTCTTTGTGATTGTTTTTATGTATTAGATAAAATTGCTTTGAGTCCCAGTCTTCTGTTATGGCTTACGTAGTAGGATACCTGTAGGACTCAGTGGTGTAGTCTCCTTGATCTCCTGATCTGGATGGTTAGGAATGTTTCTTGTGTGGATTCTGTGGGCTTTTCCATTGTAATTGGATCTTGATTGCTGTTGGCCCATTCATGAATGGGTTCTCACCTCTGGCTGGGTGACTGACAGGCTCAACCCCATCCAAGTCATGAAAGCTGTTGCACAGGTGTGGTGTTGAGGTAGTTTCTGCCCATTCTTGGTTAAGTCTCCTCTTCAGATAGTCTTCAGTTGGTAATTTAGGGTGCATGTTCCCCAATTTAATTTTATTTCTCGTTTGGTCCTGGGAAGAGGTGCAAGAAGGATCCTTCTACTCTGTTATCATCTTGTGACCCTCTCTTGTGCACTTAATATTGAGGCCCCTTCTGACAAGTATAAAACATATAAATGCATCATCTCTGTATAAATGCCATACTAGTTTGTCTTTCTTCTCTGTGTTTGGAAGTGTTGATGGTGTAATGTAAGAAATGTCCAAACTTGTAGAGAATTTTTACGAGGTTTGGGTTTGTGTGTATGTGTGTGTTTTAAGCCAAACTGATGACATGTGCCTGGGAAGCAAGATCTCAAATGCTCAGGAGAAAAACAGTTTTCAGTTTCTTTTATACATTTGAAATTAAGGAGAGAACATAGGGAAGATTATATGGAGGTGGGAGAAAGCAAGATAGGGATTGGATTACAGAGTATGTAACAAGATTATGTGCTCTCTTGAGAGTGGCTAAGGTGTATTTCAAAGGTGTGTTAACCTAGATACACAGAAACAATGGACAGGGTTTGCTTAAAACCTTGCATTAAAGAAGTTATAGGCCAAAGTTGAAGGTTTGATCTCTGGTTAGGGCACATACAAGAAGCAACTAAAGAAATGCATAAATAAGTGGAACAACAAATCAGTGTTTCTTTGATTTACATACACACACACACACCCTATATATCCCTCCCCCTTTTCCCTTTTCTTGCCCCTCTTTCTCAAATCAATAAATAATTTTTAAAAATAAAAATTTATATGCCTGGGAAGGACTAACCACCAAGACCTGCCTAGTCGGAGTTTATTATCTGATCACCCTATGAGGTTACACACAGTAGAATCCCACTTTCTTACACTGAATTTCCACTTGTGTTTGGAACAGTAGTTTTGGCACAGAAGGAAAGTGAAAGGTTTTGAATGAAAAGGGGATGATTGAACAGAAATACAAAAGTTAAATATGTTAAATTTGTTTTGAGTAAATAATTGAGCATTGGGAAAAGGTAAAGTGTAGTTGGAAAGTGATTTCAGGGGTATTTATGAAATTAGTGACTTCTAGGTGATGAAGAAATGGCAGTTAGAAATGTCTTTATAAAGTGAAACTTAGCCATCCCTGCTGTAGGTCAGAATTTGCTAGGTGGTTGGTCCTCTTTGCTACTTTTTCAGACTTTCAAAGACCTCCTTATGAAGGTCTCACCCATCACAAGTTCCCACTGCATGGACTCCAAGGCAGGCTTTTTGATGAGATTCCTGTGTCTTACCACAGATACACTCACATAACTATTTATTTAAGCATGTTATTTTCTTAAGGATTTATGTTTAGATTTTTGTGAAATTGTTTTTTACACTGATATAAAAATAACCACGAGTAGATTTGCTCCAGTCATATGTGTATATATTAGTTTGGGGTTTAATGGGGTTGGAGGTTAGAAATGGGGGTGGATGGGAATGGATGAGTTGCTTGTTAAGGAAAAGGACAATATTCCTATGCTAATCCAAGGTCTGGATAAGGAGTAAAGCAGCCATGCAAACAATGATTGTGGAGCCAAAAAGTCTGCAGTGAGTCCAAGCCTTCTCAGAAAGCTTGTCAGACCCGGCGCCTGGAGCTGCCTAGGGGGAGGGACCTCTGGAAGCTGGGTCTTTTCTTTACTGCTTGATGGATTTGGCAGCTGGCCAGCTTGTTGAAAATACCCAAACCTCACTACTAGAAAGTAAAAATTAAGGGTGGGGGATTAGCTGGAAGAGAAAAGAATGACTTTAGTCTGTTTTTTCAGTTGACCTCAGCCTTTTCCGTTTTTTTTTGTTTTTTTTTTTCTTTTCCTGATTGAACTATTGGTTCAGCCTTCTTACTCTCAGGAAAGTTTTAACATTTTTTACTTTATTCTTGGTGTTATTTTCCTGAAGAAGAAACTGCACCTATCTGCAAAGGAAATTTATTTAGATGTCTATTTGCACTATTTAATTTATATAATTATATTATAATTATAAAAACAGTTAATATGGTAGGACAAATAAAGGGAACATCATTGGCATTTATGTTATTAGTAACAACAATCACAACAGTAACAACTGACACCTGTTACTTATCAAATGTTTAATACTGAGGTAGGCGCAAGGTACTAACTCATTTGGGTTAGTAATATTATCTCCATTTAGTGGCTAAGGAAAGTGAAACCTATTTAGCTTGAGCAAGTTTTCCAAAATTACATAGCAGATACATAGATACTAGGTACTATACTATACTATATATTATAATATACTAGATACTAGATACTAGATATACTATATATCTATAGTATATAGTATATACAATAGATAATATACTATACTACATACTAGTATACTGGATACTAGATACATAGATACTAGAGCTGATACATAAAACTTTCCAGGCTGAGGAAACTATACCCCTACCCATTCAGTTCTTCTGTGGGTCAAATAATTCAAAAGACATACAGACAGTTAATAGGAGAAAATCAAATTTTAATACATGCACAGGGAGAATTCATTTAAGCATAGAAATTCCAAAGACAGGCAAAATGGTGTATGTATGTTATTTTGGGTCAAGGAGGTAGGCAATTTACAAGTAGAGGGGAAAGAGCAAACATTTGGTAAACAAAGTCTTTAAAGGCCACCAGAAACAGTGGTACACAGAGGGAATCTAGCAAACAAGTTTTTGCTTGAATCCTCCCTGTATGCCACACTTAATTCATATGTACTAAGGTGAATATACTAAGGTTTCCTTCCTGAAGCAGGTTTCTCTATCAGAATATCTTTAGGTAGGTAAGAGGGAAGAAAAAAAAAAAAGCCATCTTCTTGAGTTTGTTTAACTTGAATTGTTTTCAGCCTGAAATAATTTCCATGCCAGGTGAACAAATTTTGGGACATTCATTCCTCACCTCCGTAAAACCAGTGGACTGCCATCAGAATTCACTCTCTTAAATTTGCCAGGATATTATATAAAAAGTGCCCTTTATCTAGGATACAAAACTCATGTGATATTTTTTAAATACATAGTTTAAAAGGGCCAATGCCAGGGTGCAGAACTAGTGGCAGTTTTTCCCACATAAAAAAATGAGCTTTGAGGATCCAAGATGGCGATGGGGTAGGTGGAAGCTACATTCACCTCCTCCTGGGAACAAACTGGAATTACAACTAAAATACAGAGCAAGCAACCTGAATAACCAACTGAAGACTAGCTAAAGAGAAGTCTTAAAACGAACCATTTACATAAGAAGCCACATTGAGACCTGCGGGAAGGGTAGTGACATAAAAAGGGTTGGCCTTCCACATCCACGGGTAGGGGCTGAGATTCCAGAGGGATATCTCAGCTGCAGTGATTTCCCGAGGAGCTCCCCAGCCCAGGCAACAATAGCTAGCGGGGAAGAGACACCCACATAACATCTGGCTGTGAAAATCAGTGGAAATTCTGTCTGCCAGGGACAGGCAGTGGTCTGCTAGAGACATAGGTGATCTCTTAAAGGGCCAACACACAAAATCTTGTTTGCAGCTGCTCACCTAAGGCTTTGGTGGAGGGAGGGTAGAGCAGACTAGAGTCACCTGAGAAGAATCTGGGGTTTGTGCCTCTGGAGAGGAAGCTGAAGGGACATCTGCCAGGATCCCTGTGCCGAGTCCCTCTCCGACACAACAAATAGCATCTTTCTTAAATGGCACACTCTCCTCACAGCATCAAGCAGGGGGAATGCAATAGCTCTACCTTGTGAATTCCCTGTCACCCCACCCTGAGGAACTCATGACCTGTTGAGGAATCAGCTGCTTGGTGTAGAGGTCTCAGCAGACTTAGGGTGTCAGTGATTAAGTTCTGTGGCTTTGGGATAGGAGCTATTCCCACTACTTTCATGAAACCTGCCTGACACCTCACCTTCGTGGGAGATCTGCTAGCCCCACCCTCTACGCTCCCAGAAGCCCCACCCTCTGGACTCATGGTAGCTCTGCCCTGTCCAGGTCTGGGCAGAATCTGGGATAGGCTGAGTTGTGTTCCTTAGGAGCGGGGGCTACACCCCCAACTTCCCCTACACCTGACAGGCACCTCCCAACTCCCAGTGGCCCTGTGCTGCTGAGATCAGGCCCTAGCAGAATTTGGGACAGACTGAGTTGTGTGTCTCTAGGACAAGAGAAATTTTTCCATCACATGCCCAACCCATGCACAGCCTTCTGTTCACATGGCCAAATCTTGGTCTGTTTGGACTGATAAACTCTCCTAGCCTCACCCTGACTACTCTATAAGACACCTGTCCCACCACAAAGGTCTGCATACACCCAGGGGGTAGCAACTAGACTTGGTTATGCCCTGGGACATTTGCTGAGTAATCTTAGATCAAACTCTGGCACAAAGTTTAAACCTGTATGGATCTGGTGATCACCCTGGCCCATACCTGATGACTCACTGAGAACCTTTCACATGCAACTCAAGTACTGGCAGAGGTTCCTTGAGTGAGTGAGCCTAACAAGCAGCCCAAAGGTAGAGGCACATCTTGGTGTTCTTTAAGACTTTTGCTGATCTGCACCTGGTGCCAGTGCTGGTAAAAGCTATCCTTGATGTGCAGCTTTGTTCTTACCATGCACACCCAGGCCCAGCAGAGGCATTCACAAACTGTAAATTGTTTTGTAGCTCCAAACAGGTTGCCCAGGAACAGTCACAGGCAGTGTCTGACTTTGGTCTGCACTCAAGTCCCTCCTAAGAGGCCCCAGAACCAACATATCCAATGACCAGCTTGATACAACATCAGAGCAGGATTGAATTAGCTGCATTAGTGGAATATCCAAAGGGATATTTCAGCAGGCACCAGAAGCTTCTGAGACAAATTCAGCTCTAAGTGGTCAGCACCTACACAGTAGCTTGTACACTGTGGTAGGCTTGATAACCATAGTCAGTCAACCTGAGGGTCAACTCCACATGTGAACAGGCCAAAAGCAGTCAAGACTCAATTCCAACAGGAGTGCCCACGTAACCCACCCAAGGGTCATTCCTGGAGTAGGTGAGTGAGGAGACTATGCCATGGAGTCTAACATGACACCTACTGCATAAGGCCGCCCTACCCAAACTGGGATTCATATGTACCTAATATGTAGAAACACACATAAAGAGGCAGCCAAAATGGGGGAACTAAGAAACATGTCCCAGAATGAAAGAACAGGAGAAATCTCTGGAAAGAGGTAAATGAAATGGAGGCAAGTAACTTACCAGATAATGGAGTTCAAAAGAATGCTTATAAGGATGCTCAAGAAACTTAGAGCTGTAACAACATGAAAAAGGATATAGATACCATAAAAAAGTCAGAAATGGAGAATATAATATGTGAAATGAAAACACGAGAAGGAATAAGCAATAAGTTGGATGAAGCAGAGGCTCAAATCAGGGATTTGGAAGACAAGGTAGCAGAACACACACAATCAGAGCAGCAAAAAGGAAGAACGATTTTCAGATTGAGGATAGTTTAAGGCTCTCTTGGGACAGCATCAAGTGAACCAAAACCTGCATTATAAGGTACCAGAAATAAAAAGAGCGAGCAAGGGATTGAGAAGCGACTTGAATAAATAGCGATGGGAGACTTCCCTAACTTGATGTAGGAAGTACATACAAGTCCAGGAAGCACAGGGATTCCCAAAGAAGATGAACCCAAAGAGACCACACCAATATACATCATAATTAAAATGCCAAAGGTTAAAGACAAAGAGAAAATCTTAAAAGCAGCAAGAGAGAAGCAGTTACCTACAAGGGAGCTCCTGTAAGACTGTCAGCTGATTTTTCAACAGAAACATTTCAGGCTGGAAGGGATAGGCATGAAATATTCAAAGTGATATAAAGCAAGGATCTACAACCAAGACTACTTTTAAATGATAGCCAGCAAAGCTATCATTCTCCTTTAAAATTGAGGAAGAAATAAAGAACTTCCCAGACATGAGAAAGCTAAAGGAGTTTGTTACTAACAAATCAGTATTGCAGGAAATCTTAAAGGGCCTTCTTGAAGAAGGCCTTGAAGGCCTTTCTTCTTCTTGAAGAAGAAAGACAAGAATAAGGTTAAAAGAATAAATGGCAATAAATACATGCCTATCAATAATCACTTTACTTTTTTTTCAAGATTTTATTTATTCATTTTTAGAGAGAGGGGAGGAGAAGGAGAAAGAGAGGGAAAGAAGTATCAATGTGTGGTTGCCTCTCGCATATCCTGTACTGGGGACCTGGCCCTGACTGGGAATCAAACTGGCAAACCTTTGGTTCGCAGCCTGCACTCAATCCACTGAGCTACACCAGTCAGGTGTATAATTACTTTACTTTAAATGTAAAGTAATTAATTAAAGTAAAGTACAATAATTACTTTAAATATAAATGGCTTAAATGCTCCATTAAATGACATAGGGTAGCTGAACAGATAGGAAAGCAAAACTCAGATATATGCTGTCTACAAGAGACCCACCTCAAAATGAAAAATACATACACACTAAGAATAAAGGGATGTGAAAGGGATATTCCACGCACTTGGAAATGAAAAAGAAGGTAGAATAGCAGTACTTATATCTGACAAAATAGACTTTAAAACAAAGGCTATTATTAAGAGACAAAGAAGGACACCACATAATAATAAAGGGAGCAATCCAACAAGAGAATGTAACTCTTATAAACATTTATGCACATACAGTCATAGTAAGGGACTTAATCACCTCACTGACATCTTCCAGACAGAAAATCAACAAGGAAACAGCAGCCTTAAATCGCACACGAGACAAGATGGATTTTTTATCTTCAGAGCATTTCACTCCAAGGCAGCAGTATATACATTGTTTTCAATTGCATGTGGTACATTTTCTAGGATAAAATCCATGTTAGGACACAACACATATCTGTAAATTTAAGAAGATTGAAAATGCGTATTTTCTTGGATCACAATGGCATAAAACCAGAAATCAACTACAGTGAAAACAAACTCAAAAACATTCAAACACAAGGCTAAATTGCATGTTACAAAACAATGAATGGATGACCAATGAGATCAAGGAAGGAATAAAAAATTACCTGGAAACAAATGAAAGTGAACACACAATGTAACCAAAAATCTATGGGACATAGCAAAAGCAGTCATGAGATGGAACTTTGTAGCATTACAGGCCTATTTCAAGAAGAAAGAAAAATCTCAGACAGTCCATCCCTATACATAGAAGAACTAGAAAAAGAACATTGAGAAAAACCCAGAGTAACTGGAAGGAAGGAAATAATAAGATCAGAAGGGAAATAAATGGTGTAGAGCCAAAAAAACCCAAAACAATTCAAAAGATCAGTGAAACCAGCAGGTGGTTCTTTCAAAAGATGAACAAAATTGATGAACCTTTAACAAGACTCATCAAGAAACAGAGAAAGAGAACCCAAAGAAACAAAATCAGAAATTGAAAGAGGCAAAGTAACAACAGATAACAGAAATACAAAGGATTGTAAGAAAATACAATGAGTAACTATATCCCAACAAATTGGACAACCTCAGTGAAATGGACAAATTCCTAGAAACATGCAGTCTTCCAAAACTGAATCAGGAAGAATCAGAAAGCATGACTAGACTGATAACAACTAATGAAATTGAAGCAGTAATCAAAAAATCTCCCAGCAAACAAAAGTTCTATTTAGATGGCAGATTTTACCAAACATTCAAAGAACTGACACCTATCCTCCTCAAACTTTCAAAAAGTTCAAGAGGAGAGAAGCTGTTTTTTATAAGGCCACCGTTATACTTATTCTAACACTAGATGAAGACACTACAAAGAAGGAAAATTATAGGCCAATATCTCTGATGAATATAGATGCTAAATCATCAACACTATACTAGCAAATTGGATTTATCAATACATTAAAAAGATCATATACCACCCTGGCTGAGCAGTGGACTCAGTGCTGACCTGTAAACCAAAAGTTTGCTGGTTCAGTTCCCCATCAGGGCACATGCGTGGGTTGTGGGCCAGGTTCCCATGGGGGATGTACAAGAGGCAACCCAGGCGATGTTTCCTTCACACATTGATGTTTCCCTCTCTTTTTCCCTCCTTTCCCCTCTCTCTAAAAATAAATAAAATCTTAAAAAAAAATCATACACCATGACGAAGTGGTTTTATTCTGGGGATGCAAACTTGGTACAATATGTGCAAATCAATGTTATATATATATTAAAATGAAGGATAAAAATCATATGATCATATCAACATATGCAGAAAAAGCATGTGATAAAATCCAGCACCCATTTATGATAGAAAGTCAGCAAAGTAGGAATAGAGTGATCATACTTCCAACACAGTAAAGACTATGTATGAAAATCTTACAGCCACCATCATACTCTGCGAGCAAAACCTAAAAGCATTTCCCTTAAGATCAGGAACAAGATGAGATGGGGATGTCAGCTTTTACTGCTCATATTCAACATAGTACTGGAAGTCTTAGCCACAGTGACCAGATAGGAAGATCAGATAAAAGACATCCAAATTGGAAAGGAAGAAATAAAACTGTCATTTTTTCCAGATGACATGACATCGTACATTGAAAACCCTTAAAGACTCCACCAAAAAACAACTAGATTGAATACATGAATTTGGCAAAGTAGCAGGATACAAAAGTAATATCCGTAAATTGGTAGCACTTTTATAGACCAATAATGAACACTCAGAAAGAGAAACTAAGAAAGCAATTCCATTTCATATTGTAACAACAACAAAAATAAGGTACTTAGGAATAAACTTAAGCAAGGAGTTAAAGACCTGTACTCCGAAAACTATAGGATATTGAAGAAATAGAGGAAGACACAAACAAGTGGAAGCATATACCATGTTCATGGATTAGAAAAATTAGCATCATTAAAATGTCCATACTTTCCAAAGCAATTTATAGATTCAACGCAATTCCTATTAAAATACCAACAGGGTATTTCACAGATCTAGAACAAATATTCCAAAAATTTATATGTACTCATAAAAGAGCCTTAGTAGCCTCAACAGTCTTGAGAAAGATTAACATGGTTGGAAGGATCACAATAGTGGATATCAAACTATACTGAAAAAGCCATAGTAATCAGAATAGCCTGGTAGTTGTACAAGAACAGGCATGTAGTTCAGTGGAACAGAACAGAGAACTCAGGAATCCATCCAAGCCTTTATAGTCAATTAATACTTGAGAAAGCAGGCCAGAACATACGATGTGGTAAAGAAAACAGTTTATTCAGTAAGTAGTGTTGGGAATATTGGATTGGTACGACCAAAAAATGAAAGTAGACCACAAAGTTACCCCATACACAAGAATAAATTCAAAATGGATAAATGACTTAAGTTGTGAAACAATAAAAATTGTAGAAGAAAATATAGGCAGTAAAATCTCAGACATTTCATGTAACAATATTTTTGCTGATACATCTCCTATAACAAGGGAGACAAAGGAAAAATTAAATCTGACTACATCAAACTAAAAAGCTCACAGCTAGAGAAACCATCATAATGAAAAGGGAACCCACTGTATCAGAGAATATATTTACCAATGACACATCTGTTAAATAAGGGGTTAATTTCCAAAATAAGGAACTTAATTCAATACCAGGAAGACAATCAAATTAAAAAATGGGCAAAGGATTTGAATAGATACTTCTCCAAGGAGGACATGCAGATAGCCCATAGACATATGAAAAGATGCTCAACATCACTAATCATCAGAGAGATGCAAATTAAAACCACAATTAGATATCACCTGACACCTGCCAAAATGGCTATCATCAGTAAATCAACTAACAACAGTTGCTGGCAAGGATGTGGAGAAAATGGAGCCCTGGTGTACTATTGGTGGGAAAACAGATTGGTGTAGCCTCTGTGAGAAGCTGAGGTAGATACCTGAAAAAATTGAAAGTAGACCCAGTGATTCCACTTCTGGGAATATATCCAAAGAAACCTGAAACAGTAATTTGAAAGAATATATGTGCTCTTAAGTTCATTGCAGCATTATTTATAATAGCCAAGATTTGGAAGCAGCCCAAGTCACCATTAGTAGATAAGTGGACAAAAAAGCTGCGGTACATTTATCCAGTGGGATGCTACTCTCAGCAATTAAAAAAAAAGAAGAAGAAGAAGAAAAAGAAAAAAGGAAATCTAAGCTTTTGCAACAGCATGGACATACCTGTAGAGGTATTATTTTTAATGAAGTAAGTGAGAGAAAGACAAATACCACATGATTTCACATATATGGAATCCAATGAAGAAAATAAACTTGCAAAATAGAAATGGAGTCATAGATACAGAGAACAGACTGACAACTGTTAAAGTGGAGCAGGAAGGGGGTCTGGGGGAAAAGGGGGGAAGGGGGAAATATGTTAATATATATATCCAGTTAGTTCTTTTGGACTATTTATCTTATACTTTTATTGTTATATTCTGACTTAACTATGGTTTCTAGACATCTGTTTTTGATTGACTATGCAATAACTTACAGTAATTAGGCTTTTATTATTTCAGCAAATTTCTCATAATGACTGTATTATAGCAACTACCTATTGCTGCCCAACATTACCCCAAAATTTAGCAGCTTAAAGCAACCAACACTTCCTGAAGATGGGCAGTCTGCCAGGGCTTAGCTGGATTGTTTTAATTCAGGGTGAAAATGAATTGTGGTTTAGATGTCTGTGAAGCTGCTGCAGTCACCTAAAGCTTCTTTGGTGCTGATGGATCCATCCATGACCAAGGTGACTAACTCACTTGGCTGTTGGCATGAGGCCTGGGTTTTTTGCCACCTAGGCCTCTCTCTGAGGCTTCTTGAATGTCCTTATGACATTTAAGCTGGCTTCCCTCAGAAAGAGTATTTCAAAGAGCAATCTGAAGTGCCTTTCAGAAGCTAGCCTCCGAAGTCACATTCTGTTGTTTCCATTTTATTTGTTAAAAATGGGGATTCATGGGAGGGAATTAGGATCCTCCTTTTGAAGGTTGTATTAGCATTTGTGGACATTTTAGATCATTCAGTGATCTTTCGGTAGATTTTTTTTAACTGAAAAAAATAATCATTTATGAACTATAGTTTGTATTCTAGCTGTGGTAATATAAACTATATTAATATTGTTCGTGATGGACCCTGGACCATGAATTTTTTTATCAGTGAATGCCAAATAAATACATGTGACGTTAATGCTTTTATTAATCTGATTTTTAAATCAACACTGGTGTTCTTGGGCCCTCTTCTTTGTTCTTAGAAGGCCATCTCATACAGAGTCATCACTTTAAACCTTTCTCTGTACAACTGATATAACAGATTTATATCTTCAGTTACAAATGTTTCCTTTAAGGTTCAGAACCAAATGCTCCTTAGACATTCCCTTTGTTCCAAAATTGAACCCCTGACCTCTTCTCATTCCCTTAAAAATCCTCTTGTCCCCACTATACTTACTTGCTCATTCCAGAAATGTAAGGATCTTTGACCCCTCACTTCCCCACATCTAATCTGTTACCAGATCCTACTGAGTCTATTTTTTTTAAGTATATCTTAAATTCAGCCACTGTAGCACTGCCACTACCCTAATGTTAACTACCATCATACCTCTCCTAAACTCCTTACAATACCCTTCTCCCTAGTCCATTTGCTTCTGTTTTTGTCCTTTCTAGTCCATGACATAGAAACCAAATAATTGCCTTTCCATCCCACTTAGATTTAAATTCCAACTCCTTCATATGATCTTGCCTGACTTGGTTTTTGTATTTTGTCTCTTCAACCTCATCTCCCACCACACTACCCCTTATTCTGAACATTGTTCTTTCCTCTTCCCTGCCTCAAGATCTTTGTACAGCTGTTCCTTATGCCTGTTTTAAACGCTCGCTAGCCCCCCTTTTGTTTTTACCTGGCTAACTTTTAGTCTTCAGATCTCAACTTAAATGTCACTTTTCATTATTCTCTTGACCTCTCCATCCAGCTTAGATCACTCACTCATTCATATCCCTCCAGGACCTAGCACTTTTGTTTCTTTGATACTGCAAGTTACAGTTGTATTGTCCTGTTTGATGTCTGAATATCTTGTCTTGTTTGATGACTATGAACTCCATAAAAGCTGGGCTTGTTTTGCTCTCATCACTCTATTCTCTCTAACAGAGAATCGTGCGTATAATAGGCATTTTAATAAATAATAAGTTAACATTCAATGGCAAGAATACTGTTCACACAGGATTTCAGAGTTGGAAGGTATCTGATGAATCATTGAATCAGTCTAGTCTAATTTCTATCATGCCTGTCATGTCATTGACAAAGGTGCAATCATACTTTGTTCCTTTAATACTCTGACAGCAAAGACCTGCAGTCCTTTTAGTTGTATCTCAAGTATAGTCATTTCTCTATCATTTTCATTCCTGTCATTCTTCTCTAAAGTTTTTAAGAGGCCCAACCAGGTAGCATAAAGTAAGGTGGTTACTTACCCTCTTTGATTATAGCAGTGTGCTTCAATCAATGCTTGATAAGATTGCCTCATGTCTTAGCAATTACCATAAGTGCTGATGCAGAGTGAGCTTATAATCATAACATTTTTCTTTTAAAGATTAGGGATTTTCATTGTTAAATTACAAATGAGGTATTTGAGACCATTTTTACCTTTAGACCTTCCTTGACCAATAGCTGTTCTCCACATAAGTTATTACAGGTTTTTTAGTCTATAAAAATTTCTTGCAGATTGGATTGCCATAAATAGCACCTGTTATTTCCTGTGCCAGTCGGTAAGTGTGTTAATAAACATGTATGCAATGAGGAAATTTATATTGAGCACCTACTCTGTACCACCCTCCAAAATACTTTATAATGTGTAGTTTACATTATGTTATGTACATAAAATATCCAGCAGACAATCAGTATAGGGTGGCAGTTAATACCTGGATTCTGGAATCAGATCTTCTTGATTAGAATTAATAGTCCTGCCACTTACCAGCTGTTTGATCTTTGCCAAATTTCTTACTTTATTTATCTCAATTTCCTCATCTGTAAACTTAAATAATAATTGTACCTATCTTATATGGTAGTTATAATGAGTTATAAATATATTCAAAGCATTTATAATGCTGCTGTGAATATATGTTAGCTGTCATCTAACTCAGTTTTCAAAATAATTGTTAATAATATAATTCCAGTTTTTACAGATGAAGAAACTCATCCAGAGAGGTTAGGTTACTTCTTTAAGGCATATCCGGGATTGAACTGTACCCAGAGTAGCAGAGTGACAGATGTTTATGTCACTCAGGAAGAAACCACACATAATACTTTTGCTCTGAAAGGGACTGTGAGTGTGGCGGGTGCTTAGAGTCTCATTGACCACCCCTACAAGGTGCCTTGGTTGTACCTCTAATACAACAAGACCACATTTTAGATTTAAATAAATTGATGAAGAAACTGACACTGAAAGATAGAATCAATCATAGCAACCAGTTTCCTGCCCAAGACTATGAGCTCCTTGAAGCAGAAGTCATGCTCATGTTTGTTTTTATAGGACCTTACACTTATGGGTAATTGTGTACTCAGAAGTGTTGTTGGTGAATAAGTGAGTAAATGAATAAGTAAGGAAAAGTGTTGTGGGGGAGTGAGAGCTAGAGCTGATAAGGGAAGCAGAAACGATGCCAGGGTTTTTGGTGTGGGTGACTACACAGAGAGCTTCACCCTTCGCTGTGATAGCAAGTGGAAGGAGGAGGAGGCAGGTCTAAAGGAGTCATAAGGAAAGTTAGTGAATTTGATTTACACAGGTGGAGTATAATCCTAGTGGAGATATTTAATAGGCAAATAAAAATAGAAAGAGAGACAACAGGGTTGGATATATACTGGAAACTTTTGAATTTGGAACCTGGAACAAGTGTCCCTAGAATCATAATTTTACAATGCTGAATTTTCCCAAGAAATGGTGTTGTCACATTACAGGTGTTATTTTGTAATTATTTTGGACTTTACATTTTACTCTCTCAGCACAATGTATATGGGAAACAAATTAATTTTACAATAGAGAAGTGAGAAATTGCAGATTTTTAGAACTATGCCATATATAAAATGTACAGTATAAATGACATCTCACTGTAAACCTTATTTCCTTAATACTGTAAGTGCCCTTGGAGAGCTAGTAAAAGTGAAAAATTCTTAGGTAGGTGAAATAGAAAGCTAAGGTTATTTATGATAGAAATTATGCCAGCATTGTATCATAAATAAACAAAATCTTTTTCATTCAAGAATAATGCAGGCTGGTCCTAACTGGTGTGGCTTAGTGGGTTGGGCTTCCTCCTGCAAACCAAAAGGTTGCTGGTTGGAGTCCTGGTCAGGGCACGTGCCTTGGCCCCCCTTTGGGGCATGTGAAAGGCAATGGCATATTGATGGTTCTCTTCCTCTCTCTCTCTCTCCCCCTTTCCCTGTCTCTGAAAATAAATAAAAAAATTTTTTTAAGAAGAATTCAGGTTGAAGTCAGTAAAATCAAATTTCCTGAACCAATAGGATGGAAAGAACAATTAGATTCACCTTTATACAAGCTAGCCTTTTTTGTGTGTTACCTGTTTTAACTATTTTATAATTGCTGAATCTTAATTGGAGAGGTTATGTTTCGCCTCATCCTAATTAAAAGCTCAATTTTATTCTAATAAAGTCAGATTTGTAGTATTTTAGAAAGTAATTTTATTTAAGGTACATGTCTGATGGTTTTGCTTTAATGATAATGCATATGGCATATTTAAGTGTGTGATTTTCTAGGTAGGCTTTCTCTTCTATCTATAGAATAAATTATTAGAAAGATTCAAGACATTTTTATCACATCTACTAGGATTTGAAAGATTATTAATATGAATAGTATAGTATTTTAAATTCAGCTTTTCCTGTTTTGCTCTTAATATATTTAGAAATTTTCCTGGTAGTTACAAAAATAACTATTTTAATGCAGCCAGAAAAGACTATCAAGCTTATTTGGTGTATTTATCTTGTTTTACATATGGTTAATCTAAGGTCAAGGGAGGTGATTATCCATTACTAAATTATTTAAACTTTTGCATTATATAGTGCCTTTTTAAAAAAGAAAAAAAAAAACAAAGATAGCTTTAATCTTTAAAGGTGTATTTCATTGTTTAAAGTTATGTTTGGACATTTGTTTTTCTCTTTGTTTTTGAAAACTTAAGAATTCAGTCATATTCATTACCTTTTTCATATTTTTGTCTTTCAGGAGTCAGGAAAAAGCAGTGGAAATTGGAGTCACTATAAAGTCATTAAGACCTTTTACAAGAAAATCCCGTTGAATAAAAATCATTTAAATTAGTGGCATAACAAAACCAGTTATTACAGGTGACAGTGTCCAGGAAACATTAAGATTGAACAATGACTCATCTGTATATTTACATCAGATTGTTGGGAACCTATCTGTTCATCATTTCTCATGTTCAAGGTAAACCAGTGTTCATTTAAGCAATCTTACCTTTTTAAATAATTAATTTCTGTATGTCAAAAAGCAGTTTTTTTCTTACAGCTGCTCTTTCAACATATGTACCTTTTTGAGCAGTTCAGCCCAGTATCACAGCATAATTTTTAACTAAGTAAGCAAAGAACAAATATCCCAAATAATTTTTGAACTTGACTGTGATAGAAATATTTTCAAGTATTTATAAAATCTCAGCCTCTCCGAACTTACTCTCTTATCCATAACATAGGTGTTATGATTTGTAGTGTCAGGTCTTGTGAGGATTAAATGAGATAAAGTATAAAATAAAGTACCTGACCTATTGCCTAAGGTACAGGGTAATTAGATACTTAAGACTTAATTAATGGTAGTTTAAAACTCTGATCTCCTTTAAAATATAATAAGAAATAAATGTAAATAATTTTAAAAATCATTGTTGTTAAATGACTTCAGAAATATAAATGGCACTTATATGTGCTGAATACTAAAATTTCTTCATTAAGTACTCAGTTTTTTTTTTATGACCTATATTTTAATTTTACTCTGGTGTGTTCATAGCTTGGAACTTTCAAACAGGAAGTTGTTGTGATAACTCTTAGGATCAGATGGACTGTATCTGCATATGAGCTTTTTTCCTGTATGATTTAATCAGGACAGTATTTTAAACTGAAAAGAAAGTACTATTTTGCAAAAGGATTTCAGATAGAACTTACTGGACATCTTTATTATGTTAAATTTATTACTTTACAGATTACTCTTTCATGTTTTGTTCATAGTGATACGGATTAATATCTACTAACAAGAAAAAAGATGATTAACGGCATAAATTTTTTGATATTTTCACTTTAAACCATAAACATAATAATGAATTCTGTAGCTTGTTTGTATTTTGTCTTAGGTATGATACCCTTCTTATTACTATGCTCAGAATACAAAGCTCTCTTGTAAAAAGCCATATTTTAAATGAAGTACGTTATTTAATAAAACACCTTTAATTTAGCATCTGTGGTCCTTTTAGCAGCTGTCGTTTGGAAGATGAGTTAAATCAATAACATTCCTATTACCTTACTCCCAGGTAATGTCTATTTGGAATTTACAAAATAATTTATGTAGATCACACAGAGGCAATATAGTATAAGATTCTCATTCTCCACCCTGATTCAGATTGTTCTACAATAAACTTTTTTAGATGAAGTAATTTGGTAATTAATTATCAGGCATAAGTGGAAAATCTTAATTAGAATTATATTTCTCTGATAACAAAATTCGTTATATTTCCTTTCAAAAAAGATTAGTTTGTAAAAGCTTTAAATGGTAAGATAAAAACCTTTGCTCTTAAAGAAAAGAAAGAACTAAAACCAGTGTAGGGGGAAAAAACAATGTAGGAAAAATGGTATTTTTAGAAATTACTAGGTAGGATTGCAGAGTAATGTTAATGGAAATGACTTTGACTTTAGCTCCATCTTTATCTTGAGTTGTGTCTTGAGAAAGTAAATTTCTCTCTACCTTGTTAGAAAATGGAATAGTAACACTTATCCTAAATAAAAACAGGAATATTTTGAGCACCAAATGTTTTGATATAGATTAAAGTGCTTTTACATTGAGATAAAGTTACTCAAGTCACAACAGAAGAACGTTATCTGATTGTTAGTCCTTGTTTTTGACATGAGTTAGCTTTAAGTTAACATTACCTAACAGCGACGTAAACAAATAGAAATTTATTTATTTATTTTACATAGATGGTAGATGTTTTCTGGTATTCATTCAATAGTTGAGTAGTCTCAAGGTTGACATCTCTGTAAATTTCTTTTTTTCCCCGCGGGGTTACAAAATGACTGCTATTGTTTTCATTGGAGGAAGGAAAATGGGGAAAGGGTCAGCCCTGGCCTCAGCTGGACTTTATATCAAGAAAGCAAAAGTGTCCCCAGAAAATAACCTCCTACCAGCTGACTTTATCTTGTTTTATTGGTTAAACTGAGTCACTTGCTAGGGTTACTGGGAAACAGAATTGCTACAATCAGCTTAGGTTACTAGCTAAATCCATTGCCTAGGGTTGGACACATTGCCCCCAGACTAAGTCAGAATTCTGTTAGCTAGGAAAACCAGGAGGGGTGGGGGAATAGATAATCCATTGGGCAACTAAAAGAGTCTGAAACAGATTTTATTTATTTATTTTTTAATCAAGTAAGATGTTTTCAGCATTCAGTAACAAAAGCCCAGAATAAATAAAACAGCTTAAACAATTAGGAAAATGTAGTATCACACATCAAAAAGTCTGAACATAGGGGTACTCCAATTAGTTAATTCCTTGGCTGTTCCAGTTCTTTCTCTATTTAAACTGTGCTCTTCTCCATACAGCAATTTTAGCCATAGGTTAACTCACTTGGTGGCCACAGTGGCTGCTGAGGGGCCAGGTATAATTTGCAGATGTAGAAACTTTGAATGGACAACTTTCAGTATAAGAAGAGGGTTGGATGTCTCCTTTTACTTGGTAAAGAAATCTTTTCCCAGGTGCCTCCCCCCAACAAACTTCCTTCTAATTTTATCTGGTTGAATTTAGTCTGTGCTCTTGTGTAAACAATGGCAAGGGATATGGAACTAAAATTACTAGATTAGACAGTTATCTCTACTGAGGGTAGGGCTGTGCCTCCTTGGGTTACATAAAGGAAGACCAAACACTTTAAAAAAGATGTGTGTGTGCACATAGCCACCAAGGTAAAGGGGAATAGAACAATGAACAGTATCTGTTGTCTATGTTTGTCTGCCTAGCATCATGCATACCATTTCTCACATGTACACAATAAAAGTGTACACTAAAAGTTGATGTGATATATTCAATTCATCCTCACAGGAATTTATAACACAGAGTTTCATCCGCCTAGTGTACTTAGCTACTAATCCACAACTTTTGGGTTGTATGTAGCATTCTCCATCAGGTTCAGACTCTTCTTGGTCCAGCAGTGTGTGTCTAAGAGAGAAATTACCGATTTCCAACACACCCAGTATTCAATGATGAGGAAGAAGTAGGGTCAGTACTATATAAGCTCCCAATCAGAGGAAGGAAGATGTGCAAAAAACCTTCAGTAATCACTGCTCCATAGCACGTAGAGTAAGGAAAACTACCATTGTTGGTTACCTCATACACTCAGTGCATTGATATCCCATTGGTCTCTCCTATCTTTTGCCTTCTCATCCCTCTTGTAGATATTTTATCTTAAGGATAGGGGAGAGGGACTTCCTCTTCTTTATACAAAAGAATCCAAGAGATTGCTGGGAAGGTAGGAAAAAAATATTAAACAGGAATGAAAATTTAGTAAAATCATTGATGCCAAAAGCTTCTATTAAGGACAAAGGAGCTTGGTATAAATGCACCTATATATAGTCACTTGTATCTTTTAGCTCTTTGTCTCTCTGTTTGTGTATGGGGGTTTCTAAGCATGTAAGCTATTAAATATTTTTTGCATATGTTTGTTTTGAAATATAATATATAGCCCCTGTCACCCCATGTCTCTTAATTTTATACTTTGTAAACACAGGACTTGTGGTTAGGAACTGTGTGCCTGAGCATGATAGAGGGGAGGTGCTGAGAACTGATGTTGGAGAGGTAGATACACAGAATCCAGATCCTGACTAGGCATGGTGAAGGTGGTTGGATTTTATTCTGAGTATGTATGAAGGCATTAATTGGTTTTTAAAAAATATTTTATTGTTTATGCTATTACAGTTGTCCAGATTATTTCCCACTTTCTCCCTCCACCCAACTTCTACTCACTCCCTCAGGCAACCCCCACACCATTGTCCATGTCCACGGGTCATGTATATATTAATAGGTTTTAAGCAGGGGAGTGACAGGATCAGATTTATGTTTATAAGATAATTGGCTGCTATGTGGGAAAGGGATTGGAAGGGCCAAGAAGAGAAGTATTGAAGATCAATGTGGAGACTTTTGTCTTGGAAGTGGCATGATATAACAGGCCCAGGTAATAAGAGTGGAGTTGGAGGAAAAAATGAGATACACAGGGTCTGGCAGAAGTAATGCCGTTGAGTATGATTGGTAAGGTACGTGAATGTCTCACACGAGATGGACAGAAATTTGAACATTTCACCTAAAACGTCACATGGCATGCTTCAGTGTGATATTGTTATATTATAGAATTACATGCTTACAATTTCGTAATGAAAGATTTTTATGTAATAAAAAGGGGGCATTATTTGTGCCAGATCCTGTATTTTGGAAGTTGAGCCAAAAGACTTCTGGAGGACCGTGTTAGAGGAGAAAAAGACCTGAATTCCATTTTGGAGAAGTTAATTCTGAGATACTTAAGCAAGTCAAGGCTGGAGGGATAAATCAAGGAACCATCAAAAAAAGATTTGTTTAAACCATGGGAATGGGTGCTATTTACCTAAGGAGTGAGTAGAGAGAGGCTTTTGCTAGGTAATTTTTTTTTGCATCCATGCCTTAGCAAAATCTTACAATTTTAAGATATGGCTCATTCCATTGATTTTTGACACCCTAAGATAAATTGGCTCCCTCCTTTGTTTGTATAACACCTTTGTATTATATCACTTTTCAAATTGTGTTTATTTAGGTTCTTACCACGCCCTCCCCCTTTTTTCACTTTCCAAGTTTCTCAAAGATCAGATCAGTTTCCAGAATTCAGTACCTTCCATGCACATAGTAAGCCTCTTATTAGTGCTTTGTTAAATATTTGAGATCATATAAATCCCAGATGCAAATTATTGTAATTGGTTTTTATCTCTTAAATTCAGATAGTTTTCTAGGAAGTTATGTTTGATAATGATTATATAACTTGGAATTTTTCAAGTATAAGCGATCTTTTAGTATAATCTTTGTTATTAGTAATATTTTTACTTGCATGCTATTTTATACTTAACTAAGTCTTTTATTATATAGCCGTTTGATCTGAATATAACCTGATTTGAATTGGGCAGGTATTATTACCATTTTTTTTATAGATAAAGAACTGAGGTTCAGACAGTTAACTTATCTTTCGACATAATCAGGACTTGAACCTTTGACTTTTTACTACTTCATCATTATTTCTACCACACTATACTACTTTTTCTGTGTCATTAGATTTTTGAAAAATTAATAGCATGTGATATATTATTTGCCATTTGTTCTCTGTAGTTAAATTGATGCTTTCTTCTGTTACCGTAATAGGATTTTAAAGCTAGTTATGAGACCTGAGATGCCCTCTAGTCCTAGGGTCTTATAGAGTAACATGGCTTATCCATAATCATCCAGCTAGCTAAATCGTGGTAGAGCCATAGTAGACCAGAATCCAGGTTCTTCTTATTTCCAGCTCAGTGGATTTCTTCTCTTCCTCCCCCACCTTCCCCTGCTTAATTTTATAGTTGACATTCTTAACATAAAAGAAGTCCTTAAGTTTTATAGTAATTTAGAGGATTAAGTGGAGATTATTAGAATTCAAGGTATGTAATCGCTAAAACTTAGCACATTCTTTTCCTGTTATCAGTGTGAATGTATGTGTTATTTTTTTTCTCTTTTCAGTAGTTCATCTCACCAGTCTGGCTAAATTTAAAGTCAGGTCTAAACTATTAAAACTTGAACCACTTACTTAACATTTATAATTAAAAACCCAATTCTCTTAATGTTTCGTACCTGTTTGGCTCTACATTTTATTCAACTCTGGCAGATTTCAGCCATATATAGGGAGGAAGGAATTACAAAAACATTGTTTTAGTTCTGTTCTGATTCATCCTGAAAGATTTGGTACCAAATATGACAGTGTCTGTCATTTGAAGCTACTAGACTCTAATGGGAGAATAACCTTCAGTTTCTGGCAGCAGAGTCTGGATTTGAATCAGTGACCTTGAGATAAAAGGCACCAGATAATACTGGTCCCCATGCTCTCACAATTCCCTTACTTAAGCAGTTAAATTCCAAAGCAAGATGCTTAGTAACTCCACTTCTACATAAAGGCACAAATAAAGTACTTATTTTTTTAAGCTAATCTCAAGTTTTGAACCAAAGAATTTAAGAAACATAATTTTTTTGTTTTTTAATGATTAAAGCAATCACAGCCTTCCCTAAAATTGCTTCCATGTACCTTTCTTAAAAGTTATGACCATATTCTACCTTGTGCTATTCTTGTTTGTCTTTTACTAATGCAAAAATTATGATGTAGTCATCTCCGTATGTCCCACAATGCCTGGAACAGTAATTCTGTATATAATAGGTTATTAATAAGTGTCTGTTACTTGTGTGTATGAAATATACTTTTAATTAAAGACACACATTAGCTGTAGTTACTATGATAAGAAAGCTTAGAAACTTTTCTCGTTGAAAACTAAAATCAAAGAATTAGCTTTTCAGAAATGTTTTGAATTTCATATATGATTACAGGGCAGAATCTGGACAGTATGCTCCACGGTACCGGAATGAAATCAGACTCCGACCAGAAAAAGTCAGAAAATGGAGTAACCTTAGCACCAGAAGATACCTTGCCCTTTTTAAAGTGCTATTGCTCAGGACACTGCCCTGATGATGCTATTAATAACACATGCATGTAAGTATTTTATGCAGCCTTTTTTAAAGTTAGGAAAATAGGGTTGCATAATGCTATTTTAAGAATTGTTTACATCATCTATAGTTTTTTTTTTTTCTTTAACTTTATAGTGTCTTCAAAGGAACTAGAAAGCTTTTTCTGTATAGAGGAATATTTATTACTATTGATTAATGGTTACTTTCTTAGAGTAACATTGTAATACAGCTTTTTAAACAGGATAAGAAAAATATAATCTTTGTCTAACATTTTAAGTTTATTTAATCTTTTTATCATAAAGTTATTGATATTCATTGACAATTTGGGGGCTACCAAAAAGAAAACATGAAAATTCCACCAAAACCTTGTAATTCTAAATTGTCTAAAATATTTTGCAGATATGTAAGAATGATATTATGATGTTTAATTTTATTATCTTCTTACAAGTAGACTCCCCAATCTAAATCTGATTTATATAACCAGTTTAATTTTCCTGGTTAATTTTATGTTAACTCTTCAACACATTATACATGACTATGTAATTCTATTCCATATTTGAATAATTGGTTTACTAGCCAAAAAAGAATTCCCTGAGCAACTCAATCTCATCAGTCAATTAATTGTCTCCCTCTATAAAGGTAATAATCAATGTCTTACTTTGTACTTTCCTAGTAATTGTATGCTCTTTGAATGTGACCAGATATAAACCATAATATTTACATGTAAAATCTTGAAATTATATGATGGCTCTTTACATCTTTAATTTGTTATTTGTCCTCTGATGGATTTTGTTATCTGTCCTCTGTGGTTGACTTTACTGGGACAGGCTGGGCGATCTGTGCCATTGGGTATGGCTCCCCTCTTTGTCACCAAGTAATTTCTTGCCACACTTCTTGTCCATAGTGCCTGCCTGATATGTGTGTGGTATTTGATAATGGCTGAGTAACCCCAAGTAAAACTGAATCATCAATTTTATCAGAATTTCACCCTACACTTAACATTTTCTCCGAACAGAAAATGAAAATTCTGTAAGATTCTTTTAAATAGAAGCAGTACACTTACGGATACAAAGAATAAGTAGGAGCACACAAAAAGCTTTTAAAAGTTTTTTCTATCCATTATAGTCTAAATGAATATTAGGAGAAAACTCCAGCATACTATGGCATTATATAATAATAAATTTCATTAAATACAAGTACATTTATGTAAATTTCTTGAAAATTCAGCTATTCAAAAGTTCTCCCTTTTTTATGTTCAGTAAAAAATGCATCTTAGGATCTTAGTCTCTTCTCAAATATACTTTGTCGTTGAGTCTGTTTTTACTTCACAGGAAAGTTTGTCTTTATTTATTATTGTGTGCAGTATGTGAATACTGAAAATTTTATGGATAAAAAATAAGTTATTTTTAAGTATATTTTTAAAAATTAAGATGATTTATTTTATAAAATTTTACAAATCAGCTTTCTGTAATCACATGACTGTAATTAGTAAAGAGAAGTTATATAATGAATGATATTTTGGTGCCTTGTTTAATAGGAATCCTTTTCCACCTGACATAAGGTTCTTAATGGGTCTTTGGGTTTTAGTTCAGCTATGAGAACTTTCTTTTGCCCTGAAACCTACGCGTGTTGCCAATTAATCATATGTGAATGCAATTTTAATTTAAAAAACAAGGTACTAAAGGCCATCAGTACCTGGTCACATTCAAACTCATTTTAATCAGTACTTTGTTATTATGTTTTGTTTCTGTTTTGTTTCTGTTTTTTTTTTATTTTTGTTTTTTAGAGTTTTATATTTGTTTTCATTTTTTTAGAACTAATGGGCATTGCTTTGCCATCATAGAAGAAGATGACCAGGGAGAAACCACATTAGCTTCAGGGTGTATGAAATATGAAGGATCTGATTTTCAGTGTAAGGTAAGATCTAGTTTGGGGCCTAGGAAATAAAGAAGGGAGGGACCACTAAAAAAGCATTGACTTTCCCTAGGAGAGGTGTGCCTGGTCTGTACCTTGCTTTATGCTCCTGAAGCAAACATATTTGGGGAAGCTTAGCTCTCACTTCAAGTAAAATATGATTGTGGCAATTGAAGTTCCAGATTACTTTTTTAAAAGTATTAAATTATCCTTTTTCTAAATTGTTATGGCTGAAAACTGTCACTCTTATTTGTGGATTATAAAAATCAAAAGACTTTAGGTGATAGGCAATAACCTCTGTATCACACTCTGAGACAACTTAGAAATGGTAAATTCTTGTAAGGAGATCTCAGTGGAGTTTTTTTTAACAACAGCAGCAAAGGAATCGGGATTGGTAATAATTTATGAGCATCCTGGTGGTGCTCTGGGTTATAAACCTAATCTCTTTAAAATTCTGTATAGTAGCAGGGGGGCGGATAATGGGGGAAAGAAAAGGAAGGGCAAGTCAAGGAACATGTGTAAAGGACCCATGGACAAGGACAACTGGGGGGCAGGGGGGAGAATTGAATATGAGAGGTGGGGGTGGGTAGGGGAGAGTAATGGGGGGAAAATGGGGACAACTGTAATTGAACAACAATAAATTTTTTTTAACTCTGTGTAGTAATTTTGCCCTCAGGGAACCTGCCAATGTTTTTGGAAAGCACCTCCAGATAGAACTATTTGTACACAAATTTAAGCCTTGGTTATTTTAGAAAATTACCTGAATGATTTAGAAATTCTCAGGATTAACAGAAACCTTAAAGGTTGTATGTTTCAATCTCTTGGCTGATGTTTGGAATCTACCCCCTCCCCCACCCTACACAAAGTGCATCCCATAAATTTTTTTATGTGTTATACCTCTAGTGACAGGGGCTCATTACCTCCCAAGACCACCTATTTCATCTGTAAAATGAACTGACTTGATCCTGAGAAAGCTTGTCCTCCCAATGACTGCAAATGTATGTTGCTTCCAGCATCTTTGGGCCATAGAGGACAAATCTAATCCCCCTTTTAATGTGATAGCCTTTTACTATACAAAGAAAGTTGTTGGGGGATTTGGGGGGGAGTGTTGTTTGTTTGTTTTGTTTTTGTCCTGCTTTCTTCCCCATACCTTCTAGTGTTTGCCCATGAAAAAATAATAGTTCACAATGATTTTAGCTGTTTCTTATATGATCAGATTTAGAGTTACTCTCCAGAGAATAGGTCACTCCTTCCCCTTTTTCTAAATACAGCCAAATCTCATGTTAGATGTTTGTCACCCAATATTCTAGAAACATTGAGCTCTGTCAGCTGAAACGCCCATATCTTTCACTCATGCTACTGCTGAGCCACATCTCTTCCATTCTTTATTGGTATTGTTGGTTTCTTGATACAAATAAGTACATGGGAATGGAATGTTTGTTATACAATTGTAACATACTTGTCTATGTTAAATTTCATTGTATTAGAATTAGTCCTTTTCTCTAATTTGTCAAAATTTGGGGGAATGCTAATTTGTTTTTTTTTCTTCTAGTCCAGTTTTATGCCTTTTGTATATTTATCAACCACATGTACTATACATTTCTTAGTCACTTAAAATATATTAAAGCTATGGTTAGAGAGCACTGAGCTTAGCAGTAGCAACTAGTGTGTCTTGCAGGCCCCCTGAGCTAGGCATGTCCCAAACTGAATTCACCAATATAAGTTAGTAGTTAAGTTTGACAATCTGTGTTCAAATCCATATGCTGCATCTTACTAGCTGTGAAACTTTGGGCAAGGAGTTTTACTTTTGTTTTCTATGTAAGACCTATTTTACACTAAAAGAATTTTTGATCTGTAAGGATCAGATGAGATAGCATATGTGTGAAGAGTTTTAGCACAGTTGGCACATACAATAGTAAGGGCTTACTAAATGTTGCTTTTAGCATAGTGATGATGTAACTGAGCAGACTTTAAACTGGGTTACGCATATTCATGGGTACATACAGACTACATTACACAAGGATCACATAGACACATGGGTAGTTTTAAGGGAATCAGTTTACAAATCCTAAACTTTCATATGTCCTGTTGCTTAATATTGACCTGCCTAAGAACAGAGCCTCTGAAGCAATTCCTCTTTTCTTTCCCTTTTACAATCACCCTTTTCACAGTTTAAAGATCAAAGACCTTGAATGTAAAACCTCAAGTTACCAAACAAGGCTATAATTTGAGATCTCAGTGTGACTGTGGAGAATATGGGGATATCAGATATGTTTCCATGTCAGGTGATTTTTAGTGTTTTGCTTTCAAACAGATTGCTTGATTAATGAAAATAATTTTTGGTAATAGGATCATTATGGAGGTTTAGCATATGATTGGAAGGTCTTCATAACAGACTCTTCCATTATGATCTTTGTATTTATGTGAGTAAAGTATCACGAAAAATGGGGACAAAATTAATGCAAACTTTCTCATTCCACCAATGAGAAATATTTTTCCATGAATTTAAGAACTAATTTCATCCATTATATAATTAGTAATTTTTTATTTTAATAAAGACTATAATATATATATTGTTTTGACCTATGTTACACTAAGAGAATGGTGGTGATAAATCAAGCCAGAGTAAATTTTAAGACTTAAAGACATATTGTCACAGGAAATAAAATACAGTAATTTGTATTTAATATTTATTTTTGATATGGAGAATTATGTATCAAAATATATTACTAGGGCATCTTATTGTGGGAGATGTGGAAAGAATAGGAGTTCAATGAGAAGAAGGAACACTAACATTTCTAATTGTTAAACATTTCTTCATTTTTTAAATTTGTGATAAGTAGGTGTCAGATTGTTATGCTATTTAGATTCTACTGATTAGACTTAAGAATGATGTAACAGTTTTATTTTTAAATGTCATTGTGTACAGCAAGCAAAAAGTTACTAATGAAAAATTTTAGGTAACATTCTAAAAATATGTGAGAGGAGGGATACATTGTTTAATTTCACCCTGAGCCTTTTCTCCCAGTGCTTTTACACATACAGCTGCGTAGGGATCAGAATCGATTCAAATGAGAATCACCCTGCTTTGCCCAGACCTCCCACCCTGCAGTCTCTGTTGGTAAATCTAGCTTATTCTGTTTCTTTCTGTAGGATGAGTTTTTTCTCAGAAACTGCTTGCCATTCCTTATAATTTGACTTCAGTTCCTTTTTCATGTACCACTCCTTCACCCCCCCTCATCCAAGCTCATTGAATCTCCTATTTCATTAATTTCAAGTGAGTTTTTCCCCCACAAGGATTTTTATTGCCCATATACATCTGGAGATACAAATGGACTTTGTTGGAGGAGGGGAGAGGGGAGGGAAGGAATGGGAAAGGAAAGGTCGTGTCACCCAACTTCATTATCTAGACACACCTGACTTTTGCCTACCCAGTTAACCTATAGAAGAAAGGTGTGAGATGGGTTTGATGTTACTTATTTTTGGTGAAATCATATTGAGTCATACAGGGGTTTACAGGCATTTTTGGCTTTTTCTAGAACCTTGACTAGGATCCATGCCAAGTTCGCTAGAGGAAGAAGAATTAATTTATTGAGTAGTTACTGTTTGTATTTAATATGCTGGGTACTTGGTATATTGTACCTCATTTCCTGCTAGTTACCCTGTAAGACATATTTTTTATCTTCCATTTTACAACAGAGGAAACTAAATCCAGAGAGAAGTAAGTTGCTTGTGGTCACAAAGTTTAGTAAGTAGCAGAGTTAGGATTTAAGCTATTTTATTCCAGAACCCTTGATTTTCCATTATACCATGCTGCCTCCAATCTTATTGGCAAAGTCTATTTTCTTTCCCTTTTAAAGAAAAGAAATAATAACATTTAGCTATCTAGTTTCTAACACTCCTTGTTTTTAAAATCTTTAAATCATATCTGTCTTTCTGCTATCTGACAAGTGCTCTCATCTTCCTGGGATATCATTCACCTAGGTTAAAAGATAAGAATTAATATAGAGTTCTGTAAAACATTGAGGATCTCATAGAGCTATTAAAAACATTGTAGGATCTCTTCACACATCTGGGATACCAATTCCCACTTACTGGTGGTGTGTCTACCTTCTCCATTCTTATAATCATTCTTGATAGAGAAGACTGAAACAGAACAGGAGTTGGAGAAATGTTCCTTTTCTTTTTCCTTCATTGTCTGCTATTTTGTCTACTATCATTGTCTACTACCCATTGCTTGGTGGTCTGTCTGCTAGCACTGCCAAAAAAAGCCCTTTCTTGGTTTTTCTTTACATTTTTTCTTCAAGGCCAAGCTCATTTTGAACTTTAGCCTTCCTGGAACTATTCTTGGATGCTTGGCACTTCTTTTATTCATCTTGATTGTATACTCTTTATTCCATTCTTCATGTAAGGATTTTTGTTTGTTTTTTAAGATTTGGGATTGTTTCAGAGTCACTCGTGTAACTCCTAACATGTTTCTTTCTCTTTAAAATCAACTGTTAGCCCTGGCTGGTGTTGCTCAGTGAATTGAGTGCTGGCGTGCAAACCAAAGGGCGCCAATTTGATTCCCAGTCAGGACACATGCCTGGGTTACAGGCCAGGTCCCCAGTAGGGGGCACGCAAGAGGCAACCACACCCTCTCCCTCTCTTTCTCCCTCCCTTCCTGTCTCTAAAAATAAACAAACTCTTAAAAAGAAAATTATTAAAAAGTAAAAAATACAATAAAAATATAAAACTTGTCCTTTTGGAGGTTTCCAGTGTTCTTGACCCATCTTCTCTTGTAGAATCTCAAGTCATGGACTTTTCAGATTCATTTTTAAAGTAATACCTTAAATACATTTTTAAACTATACTGAGATTTTACCTTCTGGCCATGTGATACTTAATAGTAACATGGTCGCCCTGACCAGGTGGCTTAGTTGGAACATTGTCCCATGTACCAAAAGGTTGTGGAGGTTCAATCCCTGGTCTGAGTATATACCTAGGTTGTGTGTTCCATCCCTGGTTGGGGCATGTACAGGAGGCAACCAATCAATGTTTCTCTCCCCTCCTTCCTCTCCCCCTCCTCCCTTCCCTCTCCCTTCCTCTCTCCCTAAAATCATTGAGTAATATCCTTGGGTGAGGATTAAAAAATTTTTTTTTTAAAGAATAACAAAGTCAATTTCTGCTTACATTCTTGCTACTTTTATAATGATAAACAATTACATTGTATTAGTATCTTGGCCCAGAATGGCAGTTCTCCTGGGTAGTACTGAAATGTCAGCACTCAAGAACTTGTCAAGTACTGTACTGTTCATCAAATAAAACTTCACACATGATTGTTGATATCTGTTCCCAGGACTACAGTCTATTCTGTGTGCTTGTGTTCTGATCTATTAAGGACACATCTCATACCTGGTTTTGGGTCTCTTAAAAACTCTCAGAAATACTGTTTCTATATTTTAGCCCTTTTCTTCACCACACATGGTTCAACTTGCTTCCACATCCACTTCATTAGTTTCAGCATAGTTGTTATATGCAAAATCTGCAATATCTTCTACCTTGACCACTACCTTTCCTAACCTGTGTTGTCTTTGGCCTAGGACACCCTCCACTTTTTAATCTGATTTTCTTTGATCCGTTTAAGTTTCAGTACTACTACGAGATTATATTTACCCTACGAGTTTAATACTCTAATAAAATATATTACCTGTGTTTTTTAGAAAAGGATCTCATGAATTTAAATACTTTTTTTTTACTAAAAACTAATAGTAATAAAATATGCCAAAGTTTGGTGGAAAATACAAACTTTTGTTCATCTGTTGATCTATTAAATTATGGTCTGGTTCTAAGATACCATCCACATATTTGGGTTCTCCTTAATAAAAACCATTTTATAGTCTTCTCAACTGTAAACTACGTTAGCTTAAATTCTAATTTTTAATAACCTTTTTTTAACCCATAAGATTTGCAGTTACTTTTCACTTACTGAATTAGAAATTATATTTTATGAATATTTAAAATTTTTCATTATCAATTTAGCATATCTAACCATTTCTAATTTTATCATTACTCTTTGTCTAGGATTCACCAAAAGCCCAGCTACGCCGGACAATAGAATGTTGTCGGACCAATTTATGTAACCAGTATTTACAACCTACACTGCCCCCTGTTGTTATAGGTAAGTTAGCAGAGAAAATATGATTAAAATTTTCAGTAAAATATTTTCTCTGGTTTTACCAATATGCAATTTTTCTAGAATTTAATTTTTTTACTTTTAACAAGATATGATAGAAAAACACACTTATTGTTTACTTTCATTGTCAGGTCCATTTTTAGATGGCAGCATTCGATGGCTGGTTGTGCTCATTTCTATGGCTATCTGCATAATTACTATGATCATCTTCTCCAGCTGCTTTTGTTACAAGTAAGCAGATAATTTTTTTGATGCAAAATATTTTATTGAATAATAGATATAAGTAGTTGTTCTTAAAGCCAATAGGCAGAAACCATTTACTGCTAAATGTAATTCATAAACCATTAACTTGTATTTGCTGTTTTATCTCCTTAAATTAACTAGATTATAATTTTCTTAAGGGAAGAGAGGATCTTACTACCAATAATTTAATTAGATACAACTTTATATTTCTTGTTATGCTCGTGAATACTTATGATTTCCTAATTTATACAGTATTTAACTTTCTTATGTCTGAATGTTTAAACCCTATTTCAAGAAACCAACTATATTATCATTCTTTAGTTATTGGGTCTTAAGAATTGTTTATATTCAGTCATGATTTCAGAAGAAGTTGCTAAGAGAGAAAAGTAATAGGAGGGCATAAACTCCAAAAATAAAATGTTATCTTACTGACTAAGGAATACAGAGAGATTAGTGGAACAGGTTACTAAACCTAAAAATAAACACAGGTATTTAAGGAAATTTAGTATATGATAGAAGTAACATTTCAAGTCACCAAGGAAAAGATAGATTAATAAGTAGATTTGGGAGTAGGTAGCTATATGGGAAAAAAGGAAGTTGATTCAATTCCCTATACAGAAATAAATTTTAACCAGATTGGAGCCACTTATATAGAAAGTGAAATCATTAAAGTACTAGAACAAACCACGGAGGAATTTTGTAAAACAATTTCAGAGACCCTGGCTGGTGTGACTCAGTGGATTGAGTGCTAGCCTGTGAACCAGAAGGTAACTGGTTCAATTACCGGTCAGGGCGCATGCCTGGGTTGTGGGCCAGGTCCCCAGTGGGGGTTGCATGAGAGGCAACCACACATTGATGTTTTCCTCTCTTTCTCCCTCCCTTCCCCTCTCTCTAAAAATAAATAAATAAAAATAAAATAATCTCAGAGGGTGGAAGATATTTGTGAGTCTGACATAAAATGTAGGGGTAAAAAATCTTTAAAATTAAAAAAAAGAAAAGATTGACAGTGTCAACTACACAGAAAACTCTATTATGTGGCAGAAACCACCATACATGGCCAGAAGACAGACTAGCAGTGAAACACATGGTCAGCTTATGTTGGAAAGAACTGGTTTCTTGAATATAAAGAACGTCTATAAATCAGAAAGAAGAAAATCTAACAAGTCATTGGGAAAATGGGCCACAAAAATGAACACATTATCCAAAAAGAAATACATGTGGCTCTTAAAAGAAAAATTGAAAGATGACTAAAGAATGCTTATAACGGAATCTCCCTCATGGCTTTTGTGCGGGGAGGTGCTGGATGAAAGAAGGTGAAGAGATTAGCCAAAGAACAAAAATGCATGATCTGTAGACACAGAAAATAGTGTAGTGATAGCCAGAGGGAAGGAGGGGTGGGAGCTGGGTAGAGGTGGGCAAAGAGGGGGAAATGGGGACATCTGTAATAGTGTCAACGATAAAAATTAAAAAGAATGCTCATAGTATGAAAAATACAAATTAAAATCATACTGAGATCATTGTTTTTCACCTATTATACTGTCAAAGATTCAAGTGTTTGATAATAGGTCTTTGAGATGAAGGGGCAGCTTGAGCATAGTTATTTACTTTTGCTCCCCAGACTCAAACAGCAATAGTTTTTAACTTCTTTGTCCAACTAGGACAAAGAGCACAGGAAACTATGAAACATATGGATGAATAATAAGTTTATTTACAGACCTAAAAAATCTGAATCCAAGGCCAGAAATTGATAGCAAAAAGGCAACCAGTTTATACTATAGAACTCCTTGAGAAGTTCAGGAATTGGTAGTACTAGTTATCTCTGAAAGTGGAGCTTGAGAGTAGAAGTAAAACCAAGCAAATTGCCTAACAGTTTATTTTTAGAAAGTCATACTCTGTATTGGCAATCTAATACTGCATTAAGAAATCACTCCTAAATTTGGTATTTCAAAACTGCAATTATTATCTCTCACTGTTTCTGTGGGTCAGGAATTCAGGAGTAACTTGTCTGGTTGGTTCAGGATCTCACCTGAAGGCTTAACTGGAGCTGGTAGATCACCTTCCAATGTAGCTCACTCCAGGGCTCTTAAGTTGGCAGGTGACCTTAGTTCTTCTCATGGTACCCTCTCTACAGAGCTTATTGAAGTTTGGCTTCCCTCCAGAGTGAGTGAACTAAGAGACTAAGATGGAAACTGCATTGCTATTTATGATCTAGAGCAGCGATTTTCAATCGGTGTGCTACTAGAATTTTTTAAAACATGGAATACCTGCCCTGCCTCATATAGCTCAGTGGATTGAGTGCCAGCCTGTGAACCCAAATGTTGCTGGTTCGATTCCCAGTAAGGGCACATGCTTTGGTTGCGGGCCAGGTGCCTAGTTGGGGGGCCTGTGAGAGGCAACCGAATCTCTCACACATTTATGTTTCTCTCCCTCTCTTCCCTTCTCTGTAAAAGTAAATAAATAAAATCTTTTTAAAAAATTTTAAAAAGAACATGGAATACCTGACTGTTTAGTCAGGGGCACTGACCTCTTTTTCCTCAGTTTGTCAAATAAAATGACAACAGCCAGCACAACAATACCCATCTGCTGTGAATGAATCAAAATTATACCTATATTTTTTGTCAGATTGGCAAATAATGTATTTTTGGTGTGCCATGGAATTTTAGTAATGTATGTGTGTGCCATAAGATGAAACAGGTTGAAAATCACTGCTCTAGACTCAGAAGCCACATCATTACTTCTGCCATGTTCTCTTGGTCACACAGGTCAGCCCTAAGTGCATTATGGAAGGGAAGTAAATAAGGGAATGCATACCAAGAGGTGAGGGTCTTTGCAGGCCATTTTGCATATCAGATACCACAGACAATGAGATCCCCACTTCCATTCTGAATGATATCCGTAACAGAAGGCTAGAAGTGTATTCTCTGGAAAGAACAAAAATAAGGTTCTCATCTGTGATACCCTACTATTGAGGGTGAGGTATTATAGTGGTAGCAAGGGGGGAAACTTGCTATGTACTGATTGGTGTACAGTACACCAATATTTATGTGCTGATGGGTGGGTCCCACAGCCCTCCAGAACCCTGTCAGCCAGGTTTGTTAAAGACAGCAGATAGGAAGATTCTGCTCAGGGAAATCCATTCAGCCCAAGAGAAAAATACTAAACATACTGACTTTAGGGCCCAGTGAACTGGCCCAGGAAGATTTATCTTACAGGGAAGCCTGTAATCAATAAGACCCACTCACATATTAACAGTTGCCAATCAGGCAGTAAAGGACATTTGATCCCTGAGAAACAAGAAACAAATAAGTTTCTGACTGCACGACACAGTAGGAACCCAATGTAGCCCAGCAGAATCTGAATTGAGGACCTATAGCTGAGAGTCTGGGGAGAGAAAAGCAGCTACAGTTTGTCAGAGTACTGGAGAGGAGAGAGCCTTGCAGAAAAAGAATCCAGAGATCTGCATAAGGTTGCCATTGAATATTTAGCTGAGTCTTCTTCAGCAAGTACAAGTGAGGAAACTACCCAAGGCTGGGAATAGAGCTGTTTCCACCAGCTATGAGACTTGAAAACCCTGTAATTCACAGGGCATTGGTTATAGTACTCAGAAGGGTCTTGCCTCAGTATTGCGGAATAATTAACTCTATACTATAAACATGGCTCTGGTCCTATCTCAAAAACAAGACCCAAATGGATTGGATCTTTTCCAGGTAGCTACATTCTCAAACAAAGCTCAAGAATATTTAAAGGATTACAGAAATATCTAGCTTCCAGCAAAGTAAAATTCACTGTATCTGCCATTCAATCAAAGATTACAAGGTCAATACTACTAACCTGAACTGATGTAGATTTTTAGAATTAGCAGACAAGGACATTAAAACAGTCATTATAACTATATTTGATATGTTCAAGTTAGAGGCATGGAAGATATTTTTTTTAAAAGACCCAAATCAAACTTCAGGAAATGAAATCTGTAATATCTGAGGTGAATTATACACTGGATGAGATTAATGGCAGTGAACATGAAGACAGCAGTAGAAACTAAACATTTAAAAAAGGACTTAAAAATGAATCATGCACCATTGAGCTGTGGCACTTAAATGAACGGACACACACACACACACACACACACACACACACACACACACACACACACACACACACACACACACACCTTCTGGCTGGTGTGGCTTAGTGGACTGAGTGCTGGCCTGCGAAGCAAAGTGTCGCCAGTTCGATTCCCAGTCAGGGCACATGTCTGCATTGTTGGCCAGGTCCCCAGTAGGGCGCATGCAAAAGCAACCACACACTGAAGTTTCCTTCTTTTTCTCCCTCCCTTCCCCTCTCTCTAAAAATAAATAAATAAATAAAATCTTTTTAAAAAAATGAATCGAGCACCCATGAGCTGTGGCACTTAAATGGCACTTAAATATATATAAAATCAGAGTTCCCAAAGAAGAGGAGACAGAAAAAGTATTTTAAGAAATGATGACCCCAAAATTATCCAAATTTAGTGAAAACTGTAAACCCATAGATCCAGAAGGCTCAGCAAACCCTTAATACAAGAAACATAAAGAAAACTACATCGGGACACATTATAGTCAAATTGCTCAAAACTAGTGATAAAGAAAAAAAATTTAAATGCAGCCAGAGGAAAAAAGGAAGATTATATATACAGAGGACTAAAGATAAGGATGGTAACCTACTTTTCATGGGAAATGGTGCGTGCAAGAATACAGTGAAGCCCCATCCTTAAAGTACTCAAAGGAAAAGTCATGAGTCTACAATTCTATGCTCAGGGAAAATATTTTTCAAAAATGAAGGTGAGATAAAGACTTTCAGACATACAAAAGTTTGAAAGAATTCATCACCAGCATATCTTCACAAGAAATGTTAAAGGAAAGTTCTTCAAGTAGAAAAAAAATTATGTCAGGTAGAAATATGAAGCTACACAAATTGAAGAGCACTGGAAATGCAGATCAAGGGAACCCTGACACAAGCTAATGTCTTTTAAGAGGACACATGGACAAAGCCAGGGGGGGTAGGTTCAAGGTTGGGAGGCGGGGATGGGTGGGGCAAGGGAGTGTGATGGGGTGAAAATGGAGAAAACTGTACTCGAACAAAAATAACATTTTTTTAAAAAAGATTAATTGAAAAGAACACTCATCTCAGCATCAAGCCATGGTCATGCAAGGGAGTGATCTAGAGCAGTTCATAAAATTCACGGGCACCACAGACTGTTCATTTAACCTCTTTTTATAGTTTTAAACTAAGTATTACAGAGAATCTCATGACTTCCTTGTATGCTTAGCTTTTGAATTTTATTTACTTGAAGACCATTTAGTTATTGAGCAAATTCACAAGATTTTGGTGTATCATATACATTTAGCTCAATTTTAACAAGACAAAAATTTCTATCTATAGCAAGCCATATAAGGATAAAATTAAAGTTAAAGAGGGGTTATATTTCTTCATATTGGGATTAGTCTTTTTTATGTCATTAGTCATTAATATTTTGTTTCGCTTTTTTCCTGATGACTTTTGTTTCAGTCTAAAAATATTAGAAAATTTATTCTTCTTGAATTTGATTTACATTCATGATAACATGCTCCTCAAGATCAATACCTTCTCCAAAACCACCTCTCTGGCTATCATCTCCTTTCATTGTGTATTAGCTATTATTTCTGTTTCATTCGGACAGCTCTTTGTATTTTCCTCTGTTATGGAATTTCTGTCATTTTTTGTAAATGATTTCTTTACCCTTAAAAAACTGATGAGAACCCATGATCTACACCTGAAGCATTTCCTATATTTACCTAACATTTTTTTCATTTGCAATCATTTGTTTACTTGTTCATAATCGCTTGTCTAAAGTCTGCCTTTCCCACTAGACAGGAACCTCAATGATAGTAGAGGTTACTTGTTTGCTGACGTGGATGATGGCTAGCTGATAAATTACCACTTTTCTGTTCAAGTATTAAAGAACATGGTGAATCAGTGTGCCCCCTCACCCCATGCTTGACACACAGTAGGTACTCATTAAATTTTGTTGCTGTTCATCAGCCTCCCCTTGACCCAGAATATCTGCTTGGAAGCAGTATCACAGATTAACTATCATATATAAAGCCCACTTCTAGCTTTATAATTAGCCCGTCATTCTCACTGCCATTAGGAGACATCTCAGTCCCACTAAATTCAGTATTAAAAATGAGTGATTTTGATAGTAATTGCAGCAAAATATATTGCCAAGTAATATAAATATATTTTTAGGTAAAAATATAAATATTTACCTAAAAAAGGAGCAGCCAATCAGCCTTAAAGTGGTTAAAAATAAGAAAAAATGTGCTTTATTTTCATGTTTATTTTTATGATTTTCATCACTCTCCATTTATTTGTTTAGTTCTGAGTTTTAGGTCCAAGTTTTCATTTGGCATATTTCTTCTAAAGAACCTCATTATAATTTCTTGCATGTAGGTCTACTGTCCATAAGCTCTCTCAGCTTTTGTTTGTCTAAAAAATCTTTTGCCTTCATTTCCCAAAGGTATTTGCACTGGATATAGAATTCTGGGTTGACACTCCCCCCCCACCCTTATGGATATCACTTCCTTGTCTTCTGGCTAACATGACTTTCATAATTCTTATCTTTGGCCCACTGTATGTAACTTTTTTTCATGGTTTCTTTTAAGTTTTTTTACCTTATCTTTGGTTTCAAACAATTTAACTGCAATATATTAAAGATATGTAGGTTTTTAAATTATATTTTATTATTTATGATATTACAGTTAGAATGACAAACTGACTTGAAATGTATATACATATACATATACATATACATATACATATACCCACACATACCTAAAAATGGGTGTGCCTCTTCTCTTAGACTTTTGCTAGTGTTGAGGGCTTGTGAGTCAGGGTGGTTAAAAGTTGAATAGGGCTTGGTCTTTGTTTAATGTTTGGGTCTGTGCCTTCAGTGCATCACAGGTTTCAAACTCATTTGGTGATAATCTGATGTTATGTTGTTCTTGGGGGGGTTGGGATTTGGATGTAGAAGGGTTTTTCCCTGTGTTTCTGCTAACCCCCTCAGCTTTCAGCTTTTATTGCTTTCATGACTGCACCACAGCAGGGGTCTCTTTCCATACTTTAGCTCTTACCCCAGAGGTAGCTTGCTGTTGTATGTTACTGATGGTGGGGGCAGGTGGAGAGTGGGGGAGGGGAGGGGAGGCTCCTGTATTGTTAAACCTTAACAATGAGGCTTTCTTAGGATTTTGACCCTTCCTCAGTATCAGTGGATCTTTGTCTGGTAGGGCAAGGAAAATGTTTCCTACACATCCCCCAGAGGCAGAGGGATTTACTTCTACTCCTTCCCCAGAAGTAATGGATCTTTGCTTGTGCCCCATGGCGTGGGCGTTCAAGAAAGCAAAAAATATATACATGTGTGGATACTCTACACATGTATATTCAGATATACATGTGTAGAGTTCACTTCATTGTCAATGCAAACACTGAATACTGAATTAAACAAGTACTGTGCTTATAATTATGTTGAGGGGATGTAAGGATAGAAATACTTCTGTTTAGGGAAGGGGCAGCGGGGATATTAAATGATGAGTTAAATCTTCATCTTCGACAGTGTGAAGTCAATAGTTAAAGCCTAAAACTGAAAAACTAAAAATGTCAACAGAAGCGTGTTATTTAGAAATAATGGGGTAAACATGAAACAAATCAGCTTAGAAAATTTGAAAATGTTTGGCTCCCACAAGTAGAAAATGAGTGGGAAGAGGTGAGGAGATAGGATGGGAACTGTTGTTTTGTTACTAAGCCACAAAGAACTATAGTAAGTCCTCACTTAACGTTGCTAGGTTCTGTGACTTCAAGTGAAACAAAGTGTAATGAAATCAGTAGACTATACCATAGACTAATTGATATAAACAAGAGTTAAGTTCCTGTGGCACCTCATCAATGTTATAATGAAACAAAATTATTTGAGGACCTACTATATATAACATTTAAAAATAGATGAATATAGAACTTTGATAAAATTAAAAACAATGTTCTAAAGGTGTTACAACACAAGGGTATAGATGAGAGTGTGGGGAAAATGGGCACTCACACAATGATGGAGAGAGTGTAACTGGTATAAATTTCAAGGAGGTCAGGAGAGCACTCTATCAAAAGTCCAAATTCAGTGCTTCTACTACACAAGCCTTGTGTGGAATAAGACTAAAAACAATCTAAGTGTTACCAGTAAGGGAATGGTTAACAGCCATACAATAAAGTACTGTTTAGCCATTAAAGAAAACAGACTTTGTATGCACTTCTGTGGAATAATCCCTCAGATATAATGCTAAGTGAAAAAGCAACGTGCAGAACAGCACGTAAGGTAGACTGCCATTTCCGGAAGAAGAAAAAGAGCAAGGGAATTGATCACCAGTGTATAAGTTTTTGTTTGAATATGCATCAGTGGTCTCCGGAAGATTACCTAAGAAACTAGTAGTAGTTCTAGTTCTAGGTACCTTCTGGGAAAATGAAGTTGATGGCTTAGGGATGAGGGTGGGAGGAATATTTCTCATTGCATGCCCATTTGTGCCTTTTAAATTCAAACCATTTGAGTCAGTTACCCTTATTAAGTTATAAATATAAAATTATTAAAATGGTTAAGTGTATTGGGCTATTCATATGCAAAATAATTTAATTTGATTTATTCTATAATTTCAGTTCTATATGGTTAAAGGACTAAGTGAGAGAATCAAAAATTTTAAACCTTGAAAATGTATTCATGATGTCAGCATTGGGAAGGTTGTTTTAAATAGGACACAAAAGCATATATCAAAAAAGAGGAAAATTTGATGAATTTAATTTGACAGCATTAAAATTAAAAACTGACACAAAATATCATAAATGGAATGACATGACAATGACAACTGAGAGAAGACTGGTACAGTACATAATGATCAAATATTTAGTATACAGATATGTAGAGAACTCCTATAAATCAATAAGAAAAAGATAAATCACCCCAATTGAATAATGTGAAAAAAAACATGAATAGGCAGTTTACAGAGAGACCTGAACTATGAATAACAAAATTGCAACCTCTTCCATAATCAAGGGAAAACAAATGAAAACAAGTCACTATTTCATACCCATCAGATTGGCAAAAGTGGAAACTATGGCAGTTCCCAGTTTACATTGGAATATGGGGAAACGGATGTTGGGAGACTGCAGTTCTGGTTGGGAGTGCTGAATATAAATTGTTTCACTTTGCAATTTGGTGGATGTTGATAAAATTGAAAGTATGTGTACCTTCAAGAAATTTTTATATATCTGCACAAGAGAAAGACACAAAAATGGTTTTTGTGGCCCTGTTTCTATTAACAAACTTTGGGAAATAACTAAAATAGGGCATCAGGGTAAGTGTAGAAGATTCATAACAGGATCAGTAGGTACTTTTTAAATAATTTCCTTGACAGAATAGTAGTGCCTAAGACCATGGACTTCTGATCTGAGCCTCTGGGTTTGGATCGTAGCTTGTTCATTTGTAAAATGGGAACGATAGTACTTACCTCTTAGGAGTTTTGTAAAGATGAAGTGAGAGTCACAGAACAATAGCTGACACACTCAGCATCAACAAAAACGAGCTGTTGTTTTTTACAAATATCAACCTGAATAAATATGTAAAACATAGGGAGTTTTTACTTAAAAAGCAAGGTGTAAAATATTAGTACAGCATGCCGTTTATGTAAATTTGTATGCAAAGAAACAATGTTTATGAATATGTACAGTTATTGTAAAAGTATAAATATACATATTGACATAATCACTTTTAGGATAGTGTTTTGTCTGTTAGGAGTAAAGGAGGGAAATAGAATTATCAGGGAAATGGCTGGAGCTTCAAATAGTTCTAATGTTTATTTTTCATATGTCTAAAATAATTATAGCATTATGTTAATATTTATTAGATTTAAGTGACATACACATGGGTGTCAATTAATCTCTACATTCCTATGTGCTTGAAATGAAATATTTTATGTTTTGAAATTTTAGGGAGAGAAGCCTTAAAAAATACCAATGGATTAAGGGAACTTCTTTGATATCTTTTCCATAAACTGCTTTTTACTATATTAAAAAATAGATATATATTGCCCTGGCTGGTATGGCTCAGTGGATTGAGTGCCGGCCTGCAAACCAAAGGGTCACCAGTTCGATTCCTGGTGAGGGCACATGCCTGGGTTGCAGGCCAGGTCCCTGGTAGGGGGCGCATGAGAGGCAACCACACATTGATGTTTCTCTCCCTCTTTCTCCCTCCCTTCCCCTCTCTCAAAAATGAATAAAATCTTTTTTAAAAAATAGAAATATATTTATTCATTTTGATTAATAAATACGTGCTTTTAATTCAAATGAAAATATTTGCGTAGACAGTGTATGAGATCTGTCCAGAAAGTATCTAGCCATGTACTATGAAATTCAAACAGACATTCATTGAAGAAGATACACGGAATATTGTACATAGGACAATGACACCTCAGTCCTCTTCAGAGTAGGCGCCTTGGCACCTCACAGTTTTTCCTCAGTTTTCATCGGCTGCCCTGTTGTATTTTACTGAATCTCATTGATGGTCTGAAATCTCTTCCCTTTCAAAGGTGATTTTAGTTTTGGGAAAAACACAGAGGTCACAGGGCGCCAAATCTGGGCTGTAGGGGGGCTGAGTCACCTGGGTGATTGGATGTTTTGCTAAAAAACTCTGCACAGGACATGGTGTTTGAGTGGGCACGTTGTCATGATGAAGCTGCCAATCACCAGTTGCCCATAGCTGTGGCCTTCTGAATCATCTGAATAGTTTCCATGGAGGACTGTTCTAGCTTAGTGCAAAATTTGACACAGATTCGTTGCTCTACTCACTCAGTCATTTTGAATGCCATGGCCACATAGTACACATACTCACTCAGTGGCATCTATCACCCACACTGACTAGTACAGTGAAGTCGTCGTCGTTCACACATGTGAATTCCAGTCCACTCTCCTTAGTTGCCAGGCTACATTGATGTTGTGCAAACCATTCTCGTTATATTAACAATGGTTGGACTTTTTCTGGACAGGCCTCATACATTCCTACATCCCTAAAAGTAACTTATTTACAACTTTCTATGTATACTTTTTGATCTTTTTAGACACATATATATATATAATTTAAAATTTTTTTATAGCTAGATCACATTTTACATGCTTTTTTAAATTTTATTTTTCCACTGTGAGCACACCATGGACATTTTCCATTTTAGCATGATATGTAGAACTTGACCTTGTAAACTGCATTTCCGGACATTATTTTATGTGAGGATATATTGTCCTGTGCTAAGACTAATTTTGATAATGATTCTGTGTGAAGGATAATGGTGTTGACAACCCCAAGATTTTCTTACCTTTAAAGTTTATAGTCTTAGAATTTTGATGTAGGTTATTTTCTGCTTTTTTAAAAGACATTATTGCAAGAGTATCTCAAGCAGACGTCGTTACAATCGTGATTTGGAACAGGATGAAGCATTTATTCCAGTTGGAGAGTCATTAAAAGATCTTATTGACCAGTCACAAAGTTCTGGTAGTGGATCTGGACTACCTTTACTGGTAAGATAAAATGTCACCTAAACACTAGTGGTCTATTGATACACAGTATGTCCTCATGATAAGTAGCATAATTACTACAGGTTAGTGGCTATTACCACACATACTCTTTTCCTTCTTATTTTGAAAGACGGCTGCAGTAATGCAAGATGAAATTAGTTAAAAATAAGAACTATGTAACAAGAAAAATAGAATGGGCAAGTAAGGTTATGAAAGAAAATGTGGTCATAAAGTGTTACATAAGTGCTAGAGTTAGCTCACAAGTTTTGCTTTTAAAAACCATTTTGAAGTGGAATCAGGTATATGATTCCTTAAATCTATCAGGTTAAACTGATTGTTGGAACAAACATAAGTATTCAGATTCTGAAATCAAAAGGAAGTTTCTCCCACATACCTTCATGGAGAGAATACTTCCCTCAATATAACACCGTATCACCAAAACAGAGTTCATAGAAATAATTTTAAAGAGAGTTATAAATAATTATAAGAGGGTTATATATAAGGAAATACTCAGGGCTAGGAGTTGAGAGGACCCTTTGATAAACACCAGATTTTCAAATAGATATTTAATTATTTAATTGCATTTGTTTAAATACACCCATCTCTAATTTAAAATTTTATTGAATTAAATAATTTTTGCAGTTGAATTAGAAAGGTAAAATAAAATTGTCTTTATATGCAGACAACATGATTGTCTATATGTATAAAATGATACGTAAAGTAGATGATACAAAATTGTGTAAAAAAATCTCAAGAATGATACCATGAAGCTATGACATCCAATAAGTGAGTTTATCAGGGTTGCAGAACATAAAGTCATTGCACAAAAATCATTGAATTTATGTACACTGACAAAAAAACAATTAGGAATTAAAATTTTAAATGCTGTATCACTTGAAATAGCATCAAAAAATTAAATATCTTACAGTAAGCTTACCAAAATTAGGTAAGACCTGTACACTGAAAATTGGAAAACTTTGTCAAATCAAACTAACACAGCCCTAGTTAAGTGGAAAATTATATCCTAGTTGTGAATCAGAGGACTCAGTATTAAGATGCCAGTTTTCCTAAAAGTGGCTTACAGTTTCAATTCAGTGTAAACCAAGATCAGAGCAAAGTTTTGTAGAAATTGATGAGTTGATTCTGACATTTATATGGAAATACAAAGGATCCGAAGAACCAGAACAATTTTGAAAAGTAACAAAGAGGACTCACCACCTGATTTTAGACTTAGTAGTGTAAAGCTACAGTAATCAGTGCGGTGCTGGCACAAGGATAATATGTGTATCAGTGGAACAGAACAGAGAGTCTGAAAATGGATGTGCACATAGATGATCAATTGATTTGGGTGCCTGAGTAATTCAGTAGGGTAAAGACAGTCTATAAAACATGGTACAGAAAAATTTGGGCATCCATTTGCTGAAAAGGGAATCTCAACCCTTACTTCACTTCATATACAAATTACCTCGAAATGCATCATAGACCTACATATAAAAGTTAAAAGTATAAAACATTTTAAAGGAAATGTTTTAGAAAATCATTGTGACCTTGGGTTGAGCCCTGATTTCTTAGATCACAAATAGCGTGAATCATTTTTAAAAGTGATAAATTGGGCTTTCTCAGAATTTAAGGCTTTTCCTACTTAGAAGACACTGTTTAGAAAATGAAAAAACAAGTCAGAAACTGGCAAAGGAGATCTGATAAAGAATGTGTGTTGCAGCCCTGGTTGGTGTGGCTCGGTGGATTGAGTGCCAGCCTGTGAACCGAAAGGTCACTGGTTTGATTCCCAGTCAGGGCACATGCCTGGGTTGCCGGCCAGGTCCCCAGTTCGGGGCATGCAAGAGGCAACCAATTGATGTTTCTCTCCCTCTCTTTCTCCCTCTTTTCCCCTATCTCTAAAAATAAATAAAATCTTTTTTAAAAAAGAATATGTTTTGCAGACTATATAAGGGACTTCTACAATCAGTAATAAGACAAACAGTTCATTTTTTTTAATGGACAAAAGACTTGAATAGACACTTTGCCAGAGAATATATAAGAATGGCAAATAAGCATCTGAAAAGATACTTAGCCTCATTGGGAATATGCAAACTAACACAATAAGATACTACTACACATCCACTAGAATGGCTAAGACTGAAGATGTCAACTGGCAGTCCCATATGTTACTGATTGAAATGCAAAATAGTACAACCATTTTGGGAAATAGTTTGACAGTTGATTGAAAACTTAAGCACACACTTTCTGTATAGTGAAGCAGTCCTTCTGCTAAGTGTTTATGGAAGAGCTACACTATGAAAACATGTCCAGACCTGAATGTGAATGTTTATGGCAGCTTTCTTCATAATAGATAAAAATTGTAAACAATGCAAAAGCTCATCAGTTAGTAAATGGATAAATAAGTAGTGGTACATTCATAGAGTAAAATACAACTTGTCAGTAAAAAGGAGCAAACTACTGACACATGCAGCAACAACATAGTTGAATTTGAAAGCACTTTATGCTGAGTGAAAGAACTGAGATACAAAAGTCTATGCATACTGTATGTTTCCATTTATGTGATATTCTAGAAAGGTAAAACTGTAAGGATAAAAAACACATCAGTGACGCCAGAGACTGGTGGTACGGTGGGGATTAACTTTAAAGAGGAAAGAGGGAACTTTACAGTACAAAATTTTGCAAACTACTTTTCACACATTTAATAGTCACAGCACACCTCTTTTTTTGTGTGTTTCAGTTGCGTTTTTACCTTTCTTGAAGTAATAAAGCATAATATGCCAAAAATGTTGTGTCTTTTCTTCCCTCTTCAATATTAAAATGGCTGTACAAAACCTCACCAATTTGATACATTTTTTAAATGCACATTGATATGACAGCTGTCACAATACATTCTAACAAAATTGTTTCAAGTGAAGTTAAAAACAACTAAATGTTACTAGTCAGCTTATGGAAAGAGCCTAACAAACCTTTTGGCCAACCCAATAAAATTGTAATTATGCTAAGTGCAGCAGTTGAGAAATATATGTGTGCTATGAAAATGTTGAACAAAAGAGAAATAACACTTTTAAGTAAATGAAACTGTGCATGAACAAAAACTCTGAGAAAGGAATGAGCTTGAGTAAATTCTAAACGTTGAAATGGAAGGGATGAGGCTGGTGTGACTATAGTGAACGATGAGGCTGGAGAGTTAGGCAAGAGCCAGACCATGTAGGATCTTATAGACGGAGTTGAAGATTTTTAACTGTTGTTTAGATTTTACTGCATAATAAACCACCCCAAAGCTTAGTGGTTTGAAGCAACAAATATTTATTATTTCTCATGATTCTGTGGGTCTACTGGGCAGTATTTTTCTGGACTTTCTCAGCTGGAGCTAAATGATATAATTTGTGCACATGGCCACTGGTTACCAGGTATTGTTCATTGATCACAGAACTCCCCAGAACAGCAAGATAAGGCAAGCTCTAATGCACACTTTTCAAGTTTTTACTGCCTCACATTTTCTATTTTTCTGTTACCCAAAGCAAGTCATGTGGCCAAGCCCAGAGCCTATAAAGGAGACAACCCAAACGTGTGTACAGGAAGGGGAGTCATTTAGAACATTTTTGCAAGCGGTATACCATATTGACTAACTTGTTAATTTGTGATTTCAGAATGTACTATATATTGTCTCATCTTATTTAAGTACATTTTAATTTTTAAGATTGGAGTTAGTTGGTTACATGGGGTCTGTCCGGAAAAAGTCCAGCCATTATTAATGTAACGAGAACAGTTTGTGCGACATCAGTGTAACTGGCAGCCAAGGAGAGTAGACTAGATGGGCATGTGTGAACAGTGACTGCTTCACTTTACTAGTCAACAGGGGCAGTAGACACTATTGAGTGAGCATGTGCACTGTGTGGCTGTCTCATGCAAAATGACCAAGTGGGTAGAGCAACAAATCTGCATCATATTTTGCATTAAGCTAGAACAGTCCTCCACAGAAACCATTCAGATGATTCAGAAGGCCACAGCTGTGGGCAACTGGTGATTGGCAGCTTTATCATGACAACGTGCCCACTCACACACCATGTCTTGTGCAAAGTTTTTTGGCAAAACATCCAATCACCCAGGTGACTCAGCCCCCCTACAGCCCAGATTTGGCGCCCTGTGACCTCTGTGTTTTTCCCAAAACTAAAATCACCTTTGAAAGGGAAGAGATTTCAGACCATCAATGAGATTCAGTAAAATACAACAGGGCAGCCGATGAAAACTGAGGAAAAACTGTGAGGTGCCAAGGCGCCTACTTTGAAGAGGACTGAGGTGTCATTGTCCTATGTACAATATTCCGTGTATCTTCTTCAATGAATGTCTGTTTGAATTTCATAGTACATGGCTAGATACTTTCTGGACAAACCTCATACATACCATCCTTTTTGATGGGATGAACTACTAGACCACTTTCTTAGTCTTAATAGGTTTTTATCATCAAGAACCCCAATTTTTTTTTTTTTTAATCAAGGTTCAGCGAACTATTGCCAAACAGATTCAGATGGTTCGGCAAGTTGGTAAAGGTCGATATGGAGAAGTGTGGATGGGTAAATGGCGTGGTGAGAAAGTGGCAGTCAAAGTGTTCTTTACTACTGAAGAAGCTAGCTGGTTTCGAGAAACGGAAATCTACCAAACTGTGCTGATGCGTCATGAAAACATACTTGGTGGGTACACATTTGATTTCAGTGAATTTCATATTCTGACAAGGTTTGTGGAGTTTGGGTGGAAGCTTGCCATGTGGTCTCTGAAAACATATGTGAATTCAGTTATGTGTATTGGGCTAAAGGAAACCCAGTTGAATAAACAGTTTAAATACAATAGAGCCCTAAATGCCAACCAACCACTTTATTTACTACCCTACTGAGGAAATTGCAGTGAGTTTCAAAGTAATGCCAGTTTATTGGACTTACTCATATAGTAACAAAAAAACCAAGTGTTCTATAGGTAATTTAAGCAATTTTCTAGGGTAACTTTATATATACCTTTTGCCATTTGTAAGCTAAACCACCACTACCGTATGATACCGCTTAATGTTCTATGCTTAGTAGGTCTCTCCCTCTCCCCACCCCACAACCCCATTTACACACTAGCAAAATAATTTAGGCATGATCTGATCAACAGGGTGCTTAAATTCATTTAGCTTTCCCAGTTTCTCTCTTCAGCTTCTATTTCTCTTCCCTTTAATGTAGACAGTGCATTGTACATTACCAAGAGCATAGTAGGCATTTGTATTAGTTTCCTAAGGCTATTCTAACAAATAACCACAAACTGGGTAAAATAAAACAACAGAAATTTATTTTCTTTGAGTTTTGGAGGCCTGAAGTTTAAAATCAAGTTGTCAACAAGGCTCTAAAGAGATGACTCTTCCTTGCCTCTTTTGGGTTTCTGGTGATTGCCAGGCATCTGTGATGTTCCTCAGCTTGGAGACAATACTCCTACCTCCATCTCTGTCACATGGCTTCCCCTGTGTGGCTCTGTCCAAATTCCCCTCCTACAAGGATACCACCCACTCTAATCTAGTATGACCTGACCTCATCTGAATTTTATTACATCTACAAAGACCCTGTTTCCAAATAAGGTCACATTTACAGGGACCAGATGGACATGAATTTGGGAGTTGGGGAGGGCACTATCCAACCCAGCACTTTTACTAACTTTTTTTCTGAAGGGGGAGAGGAGGAGAAAAGGGAGCCAGACTAAAAAGACAGATAATGGGGAAGCATTGATGGATAAATGGAATTGGCTAGTTAGGACATTTTGCTAGTTAGTTGAACATTTTTAACTTTATTTTAATGTGTCCACTTTTCAGTTGAAATTGAGTCTTTTCCACATTTCTTCTTTATAGTTTTTCATGCTCAGAGAATCATGTAGATAATAACATTCCCCCAGGTTATTATATGTGCTTTTCTTAACCATATTATTACTATTGTCATGATGACCATTAATAGTACTTTAAATTTATTGCTGAAGTGCAGAGTTACTTGTGTAAATGGCAGAAATAAAAATCTTGAGAAGAGGTTCAGTAGATTTTGTTAGGCAAATTTTTTGTTTATTTTCTGTGCATGATACTTGAGTTATTCTCATGATCCTGAGTGAGCATTTATTATTCTTTGTAGCCACCTCTGATAACCTTTTAAATTTATTAATTGAACAGGTTTTATAGCAGCAGACATTAAAGGTACGGGTTCCTGGACTCAGCTCTATTTGATCACTGATTACCATGAAAATGGATCTCTCTATGATTTCTTGAAATGCGCTACACTAGATACCAGAGCCCTCCTCAAGTTGGCTTATTCAGCTGCCTGTGGTCTGTGCCATCTCCACACAGAAATTTATGGCACCCAAGGAAAGCCTGCCATTGCCCATCGAGACCTTAAAAGCAAAAACATCCTCATTAAGAAAAATGGAAGTTGTTGTATTGCTGACCTGGGCCTTGCTGTTAAATTCAACAGGTAAGTGGTTCTTTGTTTACTGTTTCGAAATTATATTACTCTCCAGAAGATGTCTGCATATTTGTCTTCAGGACATTAGAATTACAAGAATGTGTTTGTGCTTCTTTAGTATAAATATGTAATTGTGGATTTTGTCTTGGTTTGTTTGTTTGGGTGGGTTTTGTTTACAAAAATTGCATTCTACTATACATGATTTTTTATTTCCTGTTTTCATTTTCTTAGGCATCCTTCTGTTTCATTTTACGTAGATCTACTTCATTCTTTTTAATAGTGTTGATGCTGTTTTCCAAAATATAGATGTACTATAATTTATTTCATGACCCAACTCATGGGCATTAAAGTTGCCCACGGTTTATCTCTATTTTAAAAAATGCTTTAATGAACATTGTATTTTATCAATATATATTAATCATTGAGCATGTACACAAGTACTTCTTTGTGATGGATTCCTTAGAGTAGGTAAAGGGTATGTACATAATAATTGAGGTATATTGTAAATTATCCCTTTAGAGAGCATGCATCATTTCCACTCCCATCCATGATATAGATATGTCATTTCTCCATCACCACCTGATACCTTGTTACTAGTTTTAAACAATTAGAATTGTAATATTTTTTGGAAACTATAGAAACCATTTTAATGTTGTTATAACTCTAAAATACAACAGCCATTTCACATTTCAGAATTTCAGGCCATAAGATGAAAGTACTAGTCCATAATAAACCAAATATTAAAAAATTAAATCATCTTCCCTGGTTGTTAGAGTATTCTTATCTTGTTTGTTGTTTGTCTGTTTTAATCAGTATATTGTTAATTGATTCAAATATTCATCAGATGCCACATAAGAAAATATAAAGTATATTAATCTGTGCTTCGGAGTAGTTTCTGGAACCTGCCAGACTAGCGTACCCAAGTAACAAAAGCATTCCCGTCTTCCAACCCTAAAATTGACTCCACCAATTGAAAACCAATAATCATAATTCATTACTAATTGTCAGTATGATTATGTAAACATTACTTACAATGAACTGAGTTTCTTGGACCCATAAAGAAGAAAAGGTAATCCTGTTAAATATATCACATGAGAATGGTGAAAGCAAGTAATTCCTCTCAATTTATTTTCACATTCACTTCTTCTGGGACATAATTACCTACCACATTTTATTTTGTATTCAGTACTGCCTTTTTTTCTTTGAGAGACACCAGATTTGTTTGGTGACAAAACCTGACCTGAACCCTTGCAAGTTACCTATTGTCTTTAACCAGCTTGATATAAATATTCACACTTAGTTTTGAATGTAGACATGGTAGTAAGTTTGATTAAGAATACTACTCTAGCCCTGGCTGGTATGGCTCAGTGGATTGAGTGCTGGCCTGTGAACCAAAAGGTTGCTGGTTTATCTCCCAGCCAGGGCACAGGCCTGGGTTGTGGGACCAGATCCCCAGTGGGGATTGCGCGAGAGGCAACCACACATTGAAGTTTCTCTCTCTCTCCTCCCTCCCTTCCCTTCTCTCTGAAAATAAATAAATAAAAATCTTTTGAAAATAAAAAAGAGTACTACTCTAGACTCTGCTGGGGAAATTATATAATATGTAGCATATATTTAAAGGGTATATATTTTTTAATCTGAAAGGTGGTAAGTTTAAAATACACCTGGCCCCAATGATTTCTGTTAAAAGAATGTGGAGATTATAGGTAATTTATTTTTATTATTTGTGTGTGTGTGTGTGGAGAGACAGAGACAGAGAGAGAGAGACTTTTACAACATACAACAAAAATGGAAGAAAAACTATTTTGTTCTTAACCGTCAACCTGGACATTGTCTGTCTTCTGTTTCAGTGATACAAATGAAGTTGATGTCCCCTTGAATACCAGGGTGGGTACCAAACGGTACATGGCTCCCGAAGTGCTGGATGAAAGCCTGAATAAAAACCATTTCCAGCCATATATAATGGCAGACATCTACAGCTTTGGCCTAATCATTTGGGAAATGGCCCGTCGTTGTATCACAGGAGGTAGGAGTTTACAGAGTGTGTTTCTGGTTATGTTTGCATCCTCATCTTTCAGAAAATAGTAGCTCCTATTATATAATTTAGATATCATGTATCCCCTAGATAAGGGGTCTCCAACCCCATGGGCTGCAGACCAGGCTGTTAGGAACTGGGCTGCGATTGAAGCTTCCCTGGCCTGAGCTACTCCTCCTGTCTCCACCACACCCTTGTCCACAGCAGGAGGTGAGGGGCTGGTGAGAGCCTGAGCTCTGTCCCCCCACCCCCATCCTAGGAAAAATTGTCTTCCATGAAACAGGTCCGTGGTGCCAGAAAGAATGGGGACTGCTGCCCTAGATCACTCCAGGTTCTGTGATTTCACTAGAAGGTCTCATAGGACTCAGCATATAGTTGTCTTCACAGCTAAAACTTATTACAGTGAAAAAATACAAAGCAAAATCAGCACAGGGAAAAGATGCAAGGGACAAAGTTCAAAGGAAATCAGATACAAGCTTCCAAAGTCCCATTTCAGTGAGGTCTCACAGAATGCACTTAGATCCTCCAGCATTTTGTGACAATGTGTGAAATATTGTCATCCAGGGAAGTTATTAGAGACTCAGTTCTCAAAGATTTTATTGGAGGCTGGTCATGTGGGTACCCTCTGCCCACATACCAGACAGAATTCCAAACTCTTAGAAAGCAGGTATTCAGCATAAAGCATATTGTTTGTACAAGTAGTCTAGGTACAGTGAGCCATTGTTGCCACGTAGGGAAAGCTTTACATCAGCATAGGGAGCTATTTACCAGGCAAGTTCCCAGACACCAGCCGAAGACCAGCCTTGTAGGCAGGCCTTTTTAAGGATAACAGTCTCAGGCTTGCTCTGTTTTCTCTGTTCAACATATCATGCTGTCTTTCTACTGCATTTATTAGTAGAAACAATTACATAAATAAATAATTAAAATTTAGGGTGAGTGTTTCATATTGCTGCTTTTTCTTGGGGGGGGGATATTGGTATGTCCACAGCTGTGATGGGGATCCTGATAGACATAGGGAGAATAATTAGACATAAAAAAGAGAACAATATACATTTACTATTAAAAGTGAACCATCCACTTTATATTTTTTTCTTTATATAGGAATCAGTTTTAGTTCCATAAGTTCAGTAAGAAATGCTGAATAGGTCGATATATTTTGTCCAGCCACCATTTTTGTGCTCACTGTGTTTTCTCCCTACAGGGATAGTAGAAGAGTACCAATTACCATATTACAACATGGTCCCCAATGATCCATCATACGAAGATATGCGTGAGGTTGTGTGTGTCAAACGTTTGCGGCCAATTGTGTCTAATCGATGGAACAGTGATGAAGTAAGTGGAACTCAGTCCCTTGAGGAAGTGATTGGTGAGTGTTGCCAAAGATATTTACCTGCTCACGACATTCTGTTTACTTTTCAGTGTCTGCGAGCAGTTTTGAAGCTAATGTCAGAATGCTGGGCCCACAACCCAGCCTCCAGACTTACAGCTCTCAGAATCAAGAAGACACTTGCCAAGATGGTTGAATCCCAAGATGTAAAGATTTGATAGTTAAGTGATCATGAGGAGAAATTCTAGACCACAAGAACTGTTTTCACCCAAGGAATGGGTAGAATTAGAGTAGAATAAGGAGGTTAACTTGGTTGTCAGACTCTTTCCTCACTACACCTTCACAGGCTGCTAATATTAAACCTTTCAGTACTCTGTAGAATATAAGCTGGGAACTTCTAAAAACTTTATTCTTTATATATGGACAGCTGTACTTTAAATGTGGTTTTTGATGCCTTTTTTAAATTGGGTTTTTATGAACTGCATCAAGACTTCAATCCTGATTAATGTCTCCAGTCAAACTCTGGGTACTGAATTACCTGTTCATAAAATGGTGCTTTCTGTGAAAGCCTAAGGAAGATAAATGAATTCAGCAGAGATGGAGAAATAATACTCTTGCCTTCTACCTGAGAAAATTTAATCTGTATTTTACCTTTGTAAACAGCCTATGGATTAATCTGTTTGGGATACTGCTTTGATAGTTTGTCATGCCTTGATAATGGTGTGTATATACACACGCGCACACCAGAATTTCTCTGCTGCCATTTGAATTAGAAGGAAATGTAATTTACGAATACACAGGAAGATATTAGTGGCTGTTGGTTTTGTGCTTTAAAAAATGCATGACCTGACCAAGATTCGCCAATCACATAAAAAGCCAATTACCTTGATAGTGAGCTAGCTTCTCCACCAACTTTGTTTTTAACATAAAAGTTGATACAAAGGCCAAAAAAAAGTTTAAAGTGCCTGGAAATTTCGACTGTTTTTCTCCCACCAACATCTTTTTTTTCTTTCCTTTTTTTTTTCTGGAATTACTACTTTTGTCATAGAAAGCATCCTGTCCTGAGTTGGAACGTCCAAAGCCATGAAGCTTGTAAAGAACACACTTCTTATTGAAGTGAATTGCTAATCACTGCATTTGATAGCAATGTTAAGTGCCTATAACCATGTTCTGTATTCTTTATTCTCAGTAACTTTTAAAGGGAAGTTATTTATATTTTGTGTGTAACATGCTTTATTTGCAAAACACCTGCTCCTTTTACAGCCATACTTTATATATGTACATACATTCATACTGTAGAAACCAGCTCATGTGGGCCTCACACTCATCCTTGAGGGGAAAAAAATAAAAGATTATAAGAATAAAAAGTTATAAAGTAGAACTACATATGCATTTTTAGAACTAATGCATTCCAAATAGTATATCAAACCTACAAGTTTGTTAACCAGGCACAGAGTTTCATTTCATGAAGATACTATCATCTCAATTTTTCTTTATGAAAGGATCCTCTAATTAGAGATTTCTCTTTCAGAACTGCTAAAAATTTGTCAACAGCTGTTACAGACACTTAAATCATTTGAGATTTTGGGTTCATGATTTCTATTCCATAATTTGTGAAGACAAGGAAGAGTTAGTATCTAGTCAATACCTATACTTATCCTGTATTGTTATTTTTTAAGAAAATGCTACATATGTTATGGATGCCTTGTTATTCCAAGGAATAATTCTGATTTACTTAAACTTTTTATACTTCTGTAATGCCTTTTAAATACTAATGTCTTATTCTGAAAGAACAACTCATGGGCACAGAAAGTGAGACAGTTTTGTTTGAAAATAGCATAAAATAAATGTGGATGTGTCATAATATGGTAAAAATACTTTAAAGGGGGGGAATTAGACCATGAACCTATTCATTACCAAAAATTTGGTACTAAAGGATGAAACTCTAGTATATTTGTATATATATCAAACTTCACAAATTTAAAACTTGCTTTAACAATTTTGACTAAATTTAAAAATTTTCATCTAAGTTTGGAACATGCATTAAGATAAGTAAATTTACGTATTGTTAGTACCCAATAACTTGCTCTTTCAGAGTGTTTTCTCAGTCTCTTATAGTGAGATTTATAGATATTTTAATCAAATTGCCATGTGATTTAAGAACACTTATGAGCTCTGATCTACTTAGGCTAAGGTTAACCTTGATTTATTTTTTACTTGATAAACTATAAATCCTCAGAATCATTTGTCATCTTAATAATAAAGAAAATAAGAAAAGGCAAGCTCTGTTCTTAGAAATGTTAAAATAGTATGTGCAAGAAAAACATTACAGGTAGTATATAAGTACAAGCCCTTCGTAATGATTTTTTAAATTAAATTGATCTATTAAAATTGATACAAGAATTAATGTTAGAGACTTGTTTAGTATATTTTCTCACATAACATGTTTTTAAAAAAGCCGATGACATATTTGAAATCCTAAAGTCTAAAAAAATGTTGTACGAAACTTTTCTTCTCTCCTTCTTACTTTTACTCTTAAATTTCTAAGTTCATCCAGCAAGTGAAATATTTAAAGAGGAAGGAAGTATTATGTGGTACCATAGTTAATAATTTGTAAAATCCTAGAAACCATTATGTGGTTTCACAACTTAGCATTTTGAAACCGTGGCTTCTGTCTGTCATCCCTTAAATAATTAAAACATAAAAACAAAATACCAAAGGTACCAGAATATAATAAAAGTTAACCCTCAAAGAAAATTCCGCTGATAAATATCTCTAGAATTAAAGCCACATTAGAATTGGCTTCAATGTATTTATTTTAAGCTTTCCATGTATTTTCTTATAAAATTTAAATCTAATTTCCTGGATATGTTTTCACAAAAGATATTCCTATCAACATATCATGTTGCCTTTTCAACATCCAGAAGTATTTCTAAACTTAGAAAGTGACTTACAGGTTTTGAAAATTATTTTCCTAGAATATGCCAGATTTAATATTTATTCAAAAAAAAAAAAGGAATAGTACCTTTCTTCTCCCAGATTTTTTGCTTCTGTTTAAAACAAAATGCAATACAGATTTTAGAGAATCATGCATCTCACCCTGACCAGTGTGGCTCAGTTGGTTTGGCGTCATCCCACAAAGCAAAAGGTCATTGGTTTGATTCCCAGTCAGGGCAGGTGCCTGGGTTGCATGTTTGGTCCCCAGTTGGGGTGCATACAAGAAGCAACCTGTTGATGTTTTTCTCTCACATTGATCTCTTTTTCCTTCCCTTCCTCTCTCTATAAAAATAAATAAATAACATCTTAAAACAGAAAGAAATGTGCATTTCTAAGTTGGCCCCAGATCAAATTTAATATTAAATCATTTATTCCAGGGAGGATTTTATAAATGAAATCATATTTGTTTTCAGTAGTCTTGAAATGTGTCTAAACAGCAGAAATACTAATGGATTTTTTAAAAAAGATTGTTGCAGCTCTCATACTGTCTAAAGGGGTAACATTTATTATTTGCTTGGGTCAGATTTTTATTTGCAGTTAATCTTCTTGCCTCAGTGCTTTTGAGAGAGTCACAGTGAAAATTACGGACAACTGACCAAATGAAACCTAGGGTAGCGTCAAGTGAAGCCACATGTAATGATCATCCTGTAAGGAAAGTATATGAATACTGCTTTTGCGAAGGACTAAATATATTGTAATTTTAGATCGTGCTCTGTACTATGCCTTCAGTGGAATTATTTAAGCCCTTTTAGTAACTGTTGTCCTTGCCCATTTAAAAACTAAAGTGTAGCATATATTGTAAAAAATGAAAATACCACTATAGCTTACTTAGGGGAGTTGTACATAGACATTGAAAGAAGCGTTAAGCAGTTTTATTATGCAGTTGTAAAACACCAAAAATATAGATTCATCTTTGGTATGTAACACACTAAATGTATTTTGTACTGCATCTGGTTTAAAAGGTGCCTTATTAAGTTTACCATTAATTGCTTTGTTCTATATATAGATTACGTTCAATGTATCATTTTTTAAGTAAATAACCTTATTTTAGTATATTTTAGTGATGTGTTTTGTGATACTCGGACGGTATTATTTATCAGAGTACATGTCTGGTAAGATTTTATAAAAAGTAAGTGAGTGTACATATGTCCCAGAGGTGTGCATGTCAGCTACCTGAGACCCATTACAGAGCACGGGGCAGGTAAGTGACCATACAACCACAGGCTTTTTCTTTTGTGTAGACAGAGAAGTCATAAACCTATTGCAATAAAGGTTGTTTTTCTTTTGAAAATATTTTTCCAGTTCTAAAAATATGTACTTATTGTAGAAATTTTGGAAAACATAGGAGAGAATAAAAAAGCAAATAAAATTATTTGAAATTCTATTGCCAGATATTACCACTATTTACATGGAATGTTTCTATTTTTTTCTGCTGCATATTTTTTTGCAATATTGTGATCATAGTATGTCACTATGTAGCTACTGAAAGCATAACTTCTTTTAAACAATTGGCTATGTAATATTCCGTCAAACAGATGGAATATTTTATTTTATAATTCCCAATCACCATGTTTTTTGGATTATAAGATGCACTTTCCCCCCAGATTTGGGAGGAAAATGGGGGTGCATCTTATAGTCCTGGCTCGCTACAGGATTTCTGCTTTAAAGGATGTTATTAAATATTTTACCATATTTTTTGCTTCAATTTTTTTTTCATATTTTCCTCCTCTAAAACCTAGGTGCGTCTTATGGGCCAAAAAATGCGGTAACTATTTGGGTGATTTTCCATTGTTTTAGAAAATACGACTAGTGCATTGAACATCATTACACATAAATCTTTGAATATTTACTTTGTTAGGCTGCCTTTCTAAAAATGGGCCTAGTAGATAAGAACTTTTAAAAGATAATTTAAGATGGAAAAAAAATCTAGAGTTCTTAATAAATACTGCTGCCCAGAGGATTTCTCATTTACACTCCTACTAGCAATGTTACTTCGAGAGAGTAGTGGAATCTATCTATCGGACTTAGGGCATTCCTGCTACACTAGCAAATGCTTTTTTAAAAACTTAAACTTCAGGGGAACAAAAGTAGCTTTCCTTCTATTCTGAAACAGTACTATTATTCTAGCCACCTAGCAGAGCTGTTTTCAGTTGTCTGTAAATTCATTCAGATAGTGTGCCTAGTAATACCTTTTCTTAGGCAGTGGAACATGTTAAATAGTCATAAAAGTTTCGGGACTAGCTGATGTCTCCCCCACAAAAATGTATGTCTGGGGATAGCCTATTACAGAGTAATTCATCAAATTATCAAATGGGAATCCCCATTTGGTATCAGTGTAAAAAAAAAAATAGCATGCATTCTCATGCAGCTTGATGAAGAATCAAATTTCCTGGGCCTGTTAAATACTTGCTAGCTTTCCTTCCATGTATAAAATATAAAAGGTTGGCCCAAGAACTGGATAAATATATTCATTTCTCCTTCCCAGCATAACTGTTACTCTCACTGGTCAGTTGGAAGAGTAACTATTTTCAAGGTTTCTTTAATATTAGTAGTATTACTAGAGTAGACATTAAGAAATAAGGACTAATCCTTATATGTAATTTCAGGCAGACGCTAATTCAGTCAGTAAGTCTTCATTCACTTGGAGGAGTATTTATCTGCCTGTGGCTGCTAGTGCATGGACTATTTCTGATACTTCATACTTTATTAATTAGCTGCATGTTCCTGTGATGCCTTGCTTCAGGCCTTGGAGCAATACAGCCTTGACTAGGTGGACATGGTTCACTGAAGATGGCCAACCAGTGGTACAGGCAGAGACCACATAATGGAACCGCCACTTCTAGTCATGGAAAGTTAAATATTGTGAACTCAGGGTACCAGGAGAAATGGGGAAGTTACCGTGAGCCTGGGAGTCAGGAGGAGGAAACTTAGTTCAAGTGCACAGAGACATACAAAAAATATTTCAAAAGCAGAGACTAGGGCTCAAAGGTTAATCCATAATCACCCTTTCAGGCAGGAATCGTTATTCTCATTTTTAGATTGAGTATGTGTGGGTGACCTGTTACTCCTCTGAACTTTATCTTCCTGGTCTTTGTCCAATTACTTTCACACTTGAGTATCCCATGTATTCTCGGGGTGGAATTCACTACTCCTATTCTAAATTTTATATAGGGAATCTGAAACATTATCAGTATTTAAAAGTCAGTAGGAAATGCTTGAATTGAAAAGTTTTCAAGCCAGAGGGCCATTTTTAGTAGATTATTTTACCTCTTTTTTTAAAGCTTTTATTTTTAGAATTATTTTTATTGTATTTTTTTGCATTACCATTTACTTAGTCCCCTTATACCCTCTTTCTCCCACCCCAATCACCACACTGTTGTCCATGTCCATAAGTCTTTTTTCCTTTTTTCTCAATCCCTCCATCCCCTACTGCTCCCCCTGCTTAGCTGTCATCCTCTTCTCTATCTATGAGTCTGTCTCTATTTTGCTTGTTAGTTCAGTTTGTTCATTATTCCACATGAGTGAAATCATATGATATTTGTCTTTCTCTGACTGGCTCATGTCACTTAGCATGAAGTTTTCCATGTCTATCCATACTGTCTCAAAGGGTAAAATTTTCTTTTTTACAGTGAGTAATATTCCATCGTGCAAATGTCCCATAGTTGTTTTATCCACTTACCTACTGATGACAGTTGGGCTGCTTCCATATCTTGGCAATTGTAAATAACGCTGCAGTGAACTTAGGGATGCTTATGTTTTTTCAAATTAGTTTTTTGGGTTCCTTCAGATACATTCCCAGAAGGGGGATTGCTGAGTCAAAGGGCAGATCCATTTTTAATTTTTTGAGGTATCTCCATACTGCTTTCCACGGTAGCAGCACCAATCTGCATTCCCATCAGCAGTGCATAAGGGTCCCCCTTTCTCCATATCCTTGCCAGCACTTATTTGTTGATTTATTGATGATAGCCATTCTGACAGGTATGAGATATCTCATTGTGGTTTTAATGTGCATTTCTTTGATGATAGTGACATTGAGCATCTTTTCAAATGTCTATTGGCCATCTGTATGTCGTCTTTGGAGAAGTTCAGAGGAGTATTCAGCTCCTTTGTCCATTTTTTAAAAGATTTATTTATTTTTTTAGAGAGGAGGAGGGAGGGAGAAAGAGAAGGAAAAAAATGTCAATGTGTGGTTGCCTCCCACGCACCTCCCTAACTGGGACCCGGCCTACAACCCAGGCATGTGCCCTGACTGGGAATCAAATTGGCGACCCTTTGATTCACAGTCTGGCACTCAACCACTGAGCCCCACAGTCAGGGCTCCTTTGTCCATTTTTTAATTGGGTTGTTTGTCTTTTTGGTGTTGAGTTTTGTAAGTTCTTAATAAATTTTGGATTTTAACCCTTTAACAGATGTATCAATGAATATGTCCTCCCATTCTGTGGGTTGGCTTTTTATTTTGTTGATGTTTTACTTCGCTGTGCAAAACCTTTTTAGTTTGATGTAGTCCCATTTGTTTTATTTTTTCTTTTGTTTCCCTTGCCTAATGAGATACATCTGATAAAATATTGCTGCAAGCTATGTCTGAGATTTTGCTGCCTAGTTTTCTTCTAGGGTTTTTATGGTTTCAGGTCTAACATTTAAGTCTTTAATCCATTTTGAATTTATTCTTGTGTGTACTGTATGAAGGTGGCCTCGTTTCATTTTTTGGCATGTATCCAATTTTCTCAACATCATTTATTGAATAAACTGTCTTTAGCCCATTGTATGTGCTTGCTTCCTCTGTAGAATATTAATTGACTATAATGATGTGGGTTTATTTCTGGGCTCTCTATTCTGTCCCATTGATCTGTGTGTCTGTTTTTATGCCAATACCAGATTGTTTTGATTACTGTGGCCTTCTAGTACAGTTTGATATGAGGTAGCATGATTCTTCGAACTTTGTTCTTTTTCAGGATTGCTGTTGCTATGCAGGGCCTTTTTTTGTTGCACATAAGTTTCTTAAATATTCTAGTTATGTGAAATATGTTGTTGGAATCTTGATAGGAATTGCATTGAAACTATATATTGCTTTGAGTAGTATGGACATTTTAATGATGTTAATTCTTCCTATCCATTAGCATGGTATGTGGTTCCACTTATTTGCATCTTCTTCAGTTTCTTTCTTCACTGTCTTAAAATTTTCCATGTACAGTTCTTTTACATCCTTGGTTAGGTTTATTCCTAGGTATTTTATTCTTTTTGAAGCAATTGTGAATGTGATAGTTTTCTTAATTTCCTTTTCTTTTAGTTCATTATCAGTAAATAAAAATGCAGCTGATTTCTGGATATTAATTTTATATACTACTTTGGTGAATTTATCAGTTCTAGTAGTTTCTTGGTGGAATCTTTGGGGTTCTCTATGTACAGTATCATGTCATCTGCAAATAAAGACAGTTTTAGTTTTTCCTTTCAAATTGGGTGCCTTTTAATTATTCTTCTTGTCTGATTACTGTGGCTACAACTTCAAGTACTATGTTGAACAAGAGAGGTGAAAGCAGACATCCGTCTTGTTCCCAATCTTAAGGGAAGAGCTTTTAGTTTTTCCCCATTGAGTATGATGTTGGCAGTGGGTTTATCATATATGGCCTTTATTATGTTTAGGTGTGTTCCCTCTATTCCCACTTTGCTGAGAGTTTTTATCATAAATTGGTGCTGGATTTTCTCAAATGCTTTTTCTGCATCTATTGATATGATCATGTGGTTTTTATCCTTTTGTTTATGTGGTGAATCACATTTATTGATTTGCAAATGTTGTACCAACCTTGCTATTCCTGGAATAAATCCCACTTGATCACGGTGTACGATCTTTTGCTGCATTGCTATATTCGGTTTGCTAATATTTTGTTGGGGATTTTAGCATCTATGTTCATCAGGGACATTGGCCTATAATTTTCTTTTGGTAGTGTCTTTATCTGCTTTTGGAATTAGGATAATGCTGGTCTTGTAAAATGAGCTTGGGAGTCTTCCTTCCTCTTGAATTTTTTGAAATAATTTGAGAAGGCTAGGTGTTAGTTCTTCTTGGAATGTTTTGTAAATTTCCCCATAAAGCCATCCAATCCAGAGCTTTTGTTTGTTGGGAGTTTTTTGATTACTGCCTCAGTTTAGTTTCACTAGGTGTAATCTGTCTATTCAGATTCTCTGCTTCTTCCTGATTTAGTTTGGAATATTGTATGTTTCTAGGAATTCATAATTCCTAGAATAATTAATAATCCATTTCATCCAGGCTGTCCAGTTTGCTGGCATATATGTTGTTCATAATATTTTCTTACTGTCCTTTGTGCTTCTTTGGTGTCGGTTGTTATTTCTCCTCTCTCAATTCTCATTTTATTTATTTGGATTCTCTCTTTTCCCTGATGATTCTGGTTAAAGGTGTGTCAATCTTGTTTAGCTTTGCAAAGAAACCAGCCCTTGGTTGACAGTCATTGATCTTTTCTGTTGTATTTTTAGACTCTATTTCATTTATTTCTTCTCTGATCTTTATTATTTCCTTCCTTCTACTCACTTTGGGCTTCATTTGTTGTTTTTTTTCAGGTCCCTTTAAGTATAAAGTTAGATTGTTTGAGCTTTTTCTTGATATAGACTTTTTTGATATAGACTTGTAATGCTATGAATTTCCCTCAGGATTGCTTTCTCTGTGTCCCACAGATTTTTGAATTGTGTTCTCATTTTCTTTTGTTTCACGGTATCTTTTGATTTCTCCCTTAAGCTCTTTGTCAACCCATTTATTGTTTAATAACATGTTACTTAGCTTTATATCTTTGTGTATTTTTCAATGTTCCTGTGGCTGCTTTCTAGTTTCATAGCACTGTGGTCAGAAAAGATGCTTGGTATGATTTAAGTCTTTCTGAATTTAATAACAAGTGGTCTGTCCTAGAAAACATCCCATGTGCATTTGAATAGTATGTATATTCTGCTGCTTTGGAGTGAAATGCTCTGAAGCTATCAATTAAAGCCATTTGAATTAATGTGTCATTTAAGGCTGCTTCTCCTTGGTGATTTTCTTTCTAGAAAATCTATCCGTTGAAGTCAGTGGGCTGTTAAAATCCCAACTATGACTGTATTTCTGTTGATCTCTCCCTTTATGTCCATCGAGATTTGCTTTACATATTTAGGTGCTCATATGTTGGATACGTAAATGTTTACTAGGGTTATGTCCTCTTGTTGGATTGTTCCTTTATCATTATATAGTGTTCTCTTACTGTGGCCTTGGTTTTAAAGTCTATTTTGTCAGATACAAGTACTGCTACCCCATCTTTTTTTCCTTTCAATTTGCGTGAAATGTCTTTTTCCATCCCTTTTAGTCTGTGTGTATCTTTCTATCTGAGGTGGGTCTCTTGGAGGCAGCATATATATGGGTCTTGTTTTCTTATCCATTCAGCTACCCTGTGTCTTCTGGTCGGAGCATTTAAGCCATTTAATTTAAGATGATTATTGATAGATACATATTTTGTGTTATTTTGTTGTTATGCTATTTTCCTCTTTTTTTTCCCCTTTTTCTTTCTTCTTAAAGCAGGCCATCTGACATGTTAACACCAGCTGGTTTGGTGTTAACAAACTCCTTTAGCTTTTTCTTGTCTGGGAAGCTCCTTATTTCTCCTTCGATTTTAAATGATAGCCTTGCTCAGTAAACTAGCGTTGGTTGTAGGTCCCTGCTTTTCATCACTTTGAATATTTCATGCCACTCCCTGCCTGCCTATAATGTTTCTGTTGAGAAATCGTATGACAATCTAATTGGTGTTCTTGTAGGTTACTACCTACATTTTTCTTGGGGCTTTTAGATTCTTTCCTTGTCTGTAAGCCTTGTCATTTTAATTATGATGTGTCTTGGTGTGGGCCTCTTTGGGTTCAACCTGTTTGGGACTCCGAGCATCCTGGACTTGTGTGTCCCTTTCATTTACCAAATTGAGGGAGTTTTTTCAGTCATTATTTCTTCAATTAGGTTCTTGAATCCCTTGCTCTCTCTCTTCTTCTGGTGTTCCCATGATGCAGATGTTGTTACACTTCATGTTGTCCCAAAGGTTCCTTAATCTCTCCTCATTTTTTAAAATTCTTTTTTCTTTTTGCTCCTCTGGTTGGGTGTTTGTTTCTGTCTTCCAAATCACTGATTTGATCCTCTGATTCATCTAACCTACTGTTTATTCCTTCCAGTGTATTATTTATTTCAGATACTGCATGATTTATTTCTGACTGGCCCTTTTTTATGTCTTTTTTCATGCTGTTGAGTATTATCATAATCATTACTCTAAACTCACTGGTAAATTGCTTGCCTCTATTTCATCTAGTTCTTCTACTGGAGAGTGTTTTTGTTCATTTATTTGGGGCCTGTTTCTTTGTTTTCCCATTTTGGCTGCCTCTTTCTGTTTGTTTCTATGTAATAGGCAGATCTACAAGATTCTGGTGCAGACCTAAGTCAAACCCTGCCTGTGACTGGCCCTGAGCAACCTGTTTGGAACTATCAGCAATCCATAGCTTGTGGCTTTCTCTGCTGGGCCTGGGTTTGTGCAGAAATAACCAAGCTGTGCTACTAGACTGGCTTTTATGGCACCAGGCACCAGGGGATCTGCCTCTGCCTGCTGGCTTTCTGTAGGGTTAATCAGTAGATGTCTTTCATCTGTACTCCTCAGCAGCAGGGCTTAAGCACCACAGGGCAAGGCAGGGTCATTCCTGCAGGTGGGGCTACTGCTTCCCCTCCAGCTGATGTCACTTGGAGAGGAGTGCTCTGCCTGGCAAAGATGGCTTCCTGCAGTATGGGGAATGACCCAGCACAGGGATCCTGGTGGCTGTTTCTGCAATTCTCTCCTCAGAGCCACCAGCCCCAGGCTCTCCTCAAGCATCTCTAGTCCACTCTGCCCTCCTCCCTCTGCCAGAGCCCAGGGTAAGTGGCTGCAAACAAAATTTTGTGTGTGGGCTCTTAAGACGCTGAGTCTCCAGGCTTCTCTCCCTGGCGGGCAGAACCCCCGTGGCTTTTCACAGCTGCATGTAATCTGGGTTCCTTTCCAGCTCTGGTGCTATAGGCTGGGGAGCCCAGCTTGGGGTTTAGATCCCACACTTCTTAGAAGGAACCTCCTGACCACTGAAACATACTTCCAGCACTTCAGCTGCCACTTGTGGTAGCCTACCCAGCCCACTGGTGTCTCCTCTGCATTCCCTACCAGACTCATTGTGGAGAAGTGGTTTGTTCTGTCTGTCCTTGGTTATAAGGCTTCTCTCCAGCTAGTGTTCAGTTGGTTCTTCAGGATGATTTTTCTTTTTTTCTTTTTTTAAAAATATATGTATTGATTATGCTATTACAGTTGTCCCATTTCCCCCCTTCACTCCACTCCATCCTGCCCACCCCTCCCCTCCCACATTCCCCACCTATAGTTCATGTCCATGGGTCGTACATACAAGTTCTTTGGCTTCTACATTTCCTACACTATTCTTACCGCCCCCCTGTCTATTTTCCACCTGTCATTTATGCTACTTATTCTCTGTACCTTCCCCCTCCCCTCTCTCCCCCTCCTACTCCCCTATTGATAACCCTCCATGTGATCTCGATTTCTGTGGTTCTCTTTCTGTTCTAGTTGTTTGCTTAGTTTTCTTTTGTTTTTGTTTTAGGTATCGTTGTTAATAACTGTGAGTTTGCTGTCATTTTTACTGTTCATATTTTTTATCTTCTTTTTCTTAGAGAAATCCCTTTAACATTTCATATAATAAGGGCTTGGTGATGATGAACTCCTTGAACTTGACCTTATCTGGGAAGCACTTTATCTGTCCTTCCATTCTAAATGAAAGCTTTGCTGGATACAGTAATCATGGATGTCGTCGGCCCTTGCCTTTCATGACTTGGAATGTTTCTTTCCAGCCTTTTCTTGCCTGTAAGGGTTCTTTTGAGAAATCAGCTGACAGTCTTATGGGAAGTCCTTTGTAGGTAACTGTGTGTCCTTTTCTCTTGCTGCTTCTAAGATTCTCTCCTTCTGTTTCATGTTGGCTAATGTAATGATGATGTGCCTTGGTGTGTTCCTCCTTGGGTCCAGCTTCTTTGGGACTCTCTGAGCTTCCTGGACTTCCTGGAAGTCTACTTCCTTTGCCAGACTGGGGAAGTTCTCCTTCATTATTTGTTCAAATAAGTTTTCAATTTTTTGTTCTTCCTCTTCTCCTTCTGGCACCCCTATAATTCGGATGTTGGAACATTTCAAGATGTCCTGGAGGTTCCTAAGCCTCTCCTCATTTTTCAGAATTCTTGTTTCTTCATTCTTTTCTGGTTGGATGTTTCTTTCTTCCTTCTGTGCCACACCATTGATTTGAGTCCCAGTTTCCTTCCCATCGCTATTGGTTCCCTGTACATTTTCCTTTGTTTCTCTTAGCATAGCCTTCATTTTTTCATCTAGTTTTCGACCAAATTCAACCAATTCTGTGAGTGTCTTGATAACCAGTGTTTTAAACTGTGCATCCGATAGGTTGGCTATCTCTTCCTCGCTTAGTTGTATTTTTTCTGGAGCTTTGAAGTGTTCTGTCCTTTGGGCTTTTTTTTTTTGTCTTGGCGCGTCTGTTACTTAAAGGGGCTGAGCCTCAGGTGTTCACCGGGGCAGGGTAACGCTGGTCGCTGTACTGTGACACTATATGTGGGGGAGGGAGGGAGAGGGAGCAAAGGTGTTTGCTCCACCCTCTGCTGGATTTCAGTCACTCCCTCCAGTACCCACAATCAAATTTGGCCCCTCTGGTACTGATTCCCAAGTGGGTGGTCTTGTGCACGCTCTAGGCCCCTGTGGGTCTCTCCAATGACCTCTCCTGTGAGGCTGGGAGTTTCTCCCGCTGCCGCCTCAACCCCCGAGGGTGTTTTTAATCAGAGGTTTGAGGCTTTATTTCTTGGAGCTGGAGCCCTGGGTTTCGAGGTCTGCTTTGCTCCCCCGCTGGTCCTCCCAGTTTATCTATGCGCAAATGTGGGGCCACAGGGTCTGCTAGCATTAGCTCTGCCTGCCCCGTTTGTCACACAATCCGCCATTCTCTGGGTCCAGCCGGATGCCTGTCTCTGCCCCTCCTACCGGTCTGGATGAATGTTTCTTTCTTTTTTTATCTCCTTGGTTGTCAAACTTCTTTGCAGTTTGATTTTGTCAGTTCTGGTTGTTTTTGTTTTTAAATTGGTGTTGTCCTTCTTTTGGTTGTGTGAGGAGGCACAGTGTGTCTACCTACACCTCCATCTTGGTTCTCCTTCCCAGGATGATTTTTCTATAATTTATTTGTAATTCCAGTTTGGTCCTGGGAGAAGATCAATGTAGTTTCCACTTACTCTGCCATCTTGGGCCCCTGGAAGACATTTTTTACAGCAAATTTAGAATGGGGTTGCTGACACGTTGTTGAAGCACATCTGTTGCTTCATCAAGCTGGTGTATTAAAATTTACTGTACTAAAACCCAAGTAAGTGTTGAAAAATATTAAAGAATTGAAGGGCTGTGGCAGAAAAGAGCAACATGTAGGAGGAGGCATTTCCATCAAACACTTTTAAAGCATTTTTTTAAATTTGATTCTGTCCTTATCTGGTGCTAGCATTGTGAGTGGAAATGGAATCTGACTCTGAAGATACTGCTCACGGCCTTCCAGCATGTCTTACTGCCAGTGAGAAATGTGATGTGTGTCTGATTCAGTTCTTTATAGTTTAACTTTTTTGTGTTTTGAAGTTTGAACTTGCATGTCTAGATACATTCATGCTGCTACTCAGTACTAATTGGGTTCCTTTTTATCTCTCCTTGGACTTGGAAACTTTTCTTCCATTATGTATTTCCTCCCTTCTTTTACTTCTCTTGTTCTAGAACTATTAGACAAATACTAGGTCTCCAGTATTATTTCTTCCAAATTTCCTAACATGTCTTTCTTATGTTACATCCTACCTTTTGTTTTTCAGCCCATCTGCTGGGTTTTTTTTTTTTTTTTAAACAACCAAATTTCATTTTGACAGTATTTTGAAATAATTTTAAACTCCCAGAAAAGTTGCAAAATAGTATAAAGAATGCCATTTACCCTTCACCCAGATTCATAAACTTATATTTTGCCACAATTGCTTTTTCATTCTCTCTGTGTGTGTACCAGAATTACAAAGTCTTTTCTTTGATTTTATGTTTACACACATATATACACACTCTTCCCAACAACTTGGAATAAATTGTAGAGCTCATGCCTTTATCCCTAAATACTACAGGGATATTCTGTTATATAACCAGTAGTGTATATCAAAATTGGGAAAGTTAACATGAATACCATAACAGTTATCTGCAATACCATAATCTGCAAGCCTATTCAAGTTTTGCCAGGTGTTTTAATAAAGTCCTTGAGAGCACATTTTCCTGGTCCAGAATCTGTCTCAGATCTTGCATTTCGTTGTCCAGTCTGCTTATTCTCCTTCGATCTGAAACAGTTCTCCAGCTCTTATCTTTTGTGACACAGATTTTCTAGAGTAAAGGCCAGTGAGTTTGTAGACATGATGTTTGTGTTCTTCGGGCATCACATCAGGACAACAGTGTGGGTCCCCTTAGCATCCTCGTACATTTTTATTGGATTCAGTGGATTATGGCCTTATTATTTAGTAGGTCATTATTTGGGCTACTGGGAGTTCATCACACTGGCTCTTGAGCTCTTCCGACATGTGCCCGTTCTTTTTTTTTTTTTTTTTTAGCATTTCTTTTTGGTACATTATGATGCTTCAGGTTCACCTGGTACTTTTCCTGCCCAAGTCAGCCCCTTCTCAAAGGCACTCTGTTTAGGTAAATAATCAAGATTTATGTTTACAATTTTCTGTATTGTTTCTAGAGATTTTATATTCCAAAAACCAGTTTTTTTGAGTTTTGGATCTTATTCATGATGCTAATTTTCCACAGGTGTTTGGCACTTTGGGCCTCTTTGCTCATGTTACTTAGTGTTAGTGAATCTCTGCTCACCTCAATTCACATTCCTCAAGATTCCTTTTTTTTTTTTTTTTTTAATCAGGGAGTGAGAGGATAATAGCTATGTTTGAGCAAATACTATAAGTAATCCTTCCCTCTCTTCTAAGTAATCCTTCCCTCTCTTCTTGCCTACTCAGGAGGATCTAGACTTTCCCTCACTTCATTCATTTACTTCCTCCACATGCACCCTCCCCACCAACCCAAGAGTCAAACCGGTTTGGGGGACCGGTTTGGGGGAGCTTCTGATGGAGGAAGGTGGGGGATGGTGCTCAGGAGTTTTTGATGTATTTTATTTATATAGAGAGGGGGAAGGAGAGATATGGAAGGAGAAAGGGGAAGAAACATCAATGTGTGGTTGCCAATTGTGTTCCCCCCTGCTGGCGACGTGGCCTGCAACGCAGGCATGTGCCCTGACTGGGAATCAAACTGTGATCCTTTGGTTCACAGGCCCACGCTCAATCCACCGAGCTACCAGCCAGGCCAGTTTTTGGTGCTTTCAAGATAAACATGGGATACCAGAGCAGCCTCAGGGGAGGAGAGGAGAGCTTTAAGAAACATTGTTTATAAACAGTATACCCTCTTTATGGTGTTTCTGAAATAAAAGTAAAGGTTAGGAGTTATTTGGACATTATGTTGTGGTTTATAGAGATTTCTCTGGATTGACTCCCTTGGCTCTTGATTTCAGAAAGGTTACAGGCATCCTCAGTGTGTGGGAGCTTCCTGCCTTCAGAGGAAGGTCAGTAGCTGCCCCAACTTGGGGCTCCGGGTTGAACTGTATGGCTGGTGGTGGCGGAGGCAGAGGACACTGCTGCCAGCTGCTCAGCACAGGCCAGGGATGGTGGGACCAACAGCCTGCTGCCTTGACTGCCCCTTCACTGACCCCCCAAGTGTTTGACGGACTGAGTTTGAGTTTGGGACCGTTCTGAAAATTACTCATTTCTCCAATGCTCTCAAATGTTTGGGGTTATGATTTCTTATTGCTACTTTATTTTGTTACTTCCTATTTTTTAGGAATTACTAAAACTTCCTGATCTTTTTATGGTACCCATTCTTGATTTACAGTGATAATTTTGAATTTTTTTCCATCTGATTTGGGGAGATATGACACCACTGTGCACTCTGTAGCTGTCTTGTAGGACGCTGCAAGTGAAGGCTGTTTTACATTGACCTGAGGGTAATAGGGCATCTACGTGGAGGCAGAGAAAAAGTCTCTACGCAGAGGTATTAGAGACTTCAGTGGAGATAAGAAATCTTATCAAGTAAACTTCAGAATTCATGCTGATCTGGAGTCCTAATTATAAAAGTGTTAAAACAGAAGATGTGCACCTAAACTTGATAGTAAGGTTTGGTGAAATTTGCACAGGAAGCACCCTGTCTAAAAGAACCATTGTTTCTCTAGTTATCCCAGGAACTTTGTTGGAGTGATTCATCTATGCTGCTGGCAGAGCTCACCAGTTAGAACTGCTATGTATACCCTTCCTCTGCAAGAGCACCGGCCTTGTGAGGGTTGTGGGACGGGTGCCCTTTATAGAGATCAATTCACTCCACGCTGCTTATTGAGTCCAATACATGCCAAGTGAAAATCTTAAGACTGCATTACCCGAATGTTTCCACTTAGTCATCAGTACAGCCGGACCAATAAAAGCCATACTGAGCAGAAAGAAGACACAGTGTGGTCTTTGTAGCAGTAAGGGTAACCTGATACTGCACTTCCAGTCTTTGGTCAGGAGAGGCCCATATGTATCATGCCTTGGGGGCAGGATTGGTCTTGGCAACTAAGCTGGATAAGAGACCCTGGCCAGAGGGCAGGGTAGATAGGTGAGAGTTGAGAAAGAGCTGTTAATTAAGACTAGCCACCTCATACTACAGAGAAAGGTGGTTTAGGCCAAAGTCAAACCATCAGTGGCAGAGTGGCCTGGCTTACTGTTCCTTTTAACACTGATGTAACATATTGAGCACACCAGCCTTGGTACATCTGAATTAATGATCCCTAGAAAACATGAGAAGGGCTGGAACCTAGTTAACCCTGACAACCAATTCCTGTCCTTTTTCATTACCCAGCCCAATCTGATTTTCTTATGAAGAAGAATATATTCTACAAATACTGAACACTTACTACAAAAATAAAACTTTTTTTTTGACAACTAGATGACTGCCCTCTAAGCCTGTTTGCTCTAGGACCTGTCACTTTTTGAAAACCATGTATTGGTATTGCAGGAATAATTGCAACTCTGAGCTGTACTGTCTAATTCAATTATTATGTCAATACCTACCATGGAGGCCTCTGTTTTATGTAGAATTAACTGAAATTTTGAAGTAAGCTATGGCCTAGGAAAATGAAAGTCACATTTATCATAAATAGTTTAATTCTGTCCCACATTTCCAGCTACTTTACAAAATCTTTTGCTCTCTATAAGTAAACCAGGCAGAGATTTGAAGGACATTGTTTTATTCCAAAATGATGAAATTGAATGAGATTTTTACAGTCTTCTTTCACTTCCTCCCTCAGCTCCCTTCCTGGTAGAGATGCTAATAAGAATTTGGATGGTCAAGACATTGTATGAAGTAAAAAGGTGAAAGCTATACACATTTTAGTTTGTGTCTGGCATGTCTTGGCCTTTATACTCTATGAGGCAAGGAGAGAAAGAAGTGAAGTTAAAGTTACAGATAAATTCAAGGAAGGATTGACACTAAGGGAAAGATACTGATTGTGTTTCCCTTGGTTAACTCGGCCAGGCCTTTGTCTTCATTTCTGACTGATAGAGACAAGTTTGGTTTTCTGCTGCCCTGTAGTGATTGGAGAGAGGTTTCCAGTAGCATCTAAAATGTCACCTCTATTTTAAACAAATTCCTTCTGGGAAAGAATGATTTTCTAGCATAAGATTAGGGATATGAGGAAGTGGGAGAAAGGTTTAGTGTTGTACAGAAGTTTTCAACCACACAAGGAGCAAAAAGCTCAAGTCCAAGCTGTGCTGCCATTGGGAGGCACCCAAACCAAGCTTCACACTCCCTGGCCCAGAGAGGAGAATCCAGCCCTCCTCACTGCTAAGAAATACCCACACCCAGTGCATCTAGAGGGAGGCCCATTGTCTTTGCAGGTTTCTAGGGAATACCTAAAGCAACTTGGATGGTTTCCAGACCAACCCTGGTCAGAGCCCCAGACACACAGAGCTGGGCAAGTCCACAACGTCTGGTCATCTGTGTCCCGTGTTCAGGTCTTGAACACCAGGAACCCCCCAAATGCAGTGCCTGACGGGCTTCTCTTCATTACTGATCCCTGGGTTAACTCAAACCACACTCTGTCATCCTTTTGCAGCTCGGCCATAGCAAAGGCAGTTGCTGTGCTTCCACCACTATGCTCCTCAGTGGTACTGACAGGGGTCCGTTGGTGATCTCCAAACACCAGCTGCCCAGTGCCTGGCCCTGGGCCAAATTCAATGCTCACTGCAAACAGGTAGACCCCACGCTCAGGGGCTCGGAAATAGCCATCTTCAGGGAAGTAGCTGCTGCCGATGTTGATGTAAGTAGTGTTGAACTTCACTGTCTGCAGAGTGGCCATCCCTTCTGAAAAGCTGGCATAGAAGGCCACAGCGATCCCTGGAACACAGGAGGAAAGTGTTCAGTGACTTACCCCCTTGGATGGGAAATTAAACTCTGAGACCTGCCTTCCTCACCTTAACATTATAAATAGGCCTCTATTGCTAGATAACCTAGACATTCCCAATAGCAATTTATCTCAGAGAGTGGGAGCTAACTGGCCAATTCTTAGTATTTCACTAAGTTGAGAGAAAAATACAGGTCTGTTGTCTCGTGCACATTCATAAAAAGCACCTTCTGGTTAGATCCTTTTCCTTCCAATACCTTTGAGACATAAGTACCCCTGACTGAGAGAACTTTGGAGTCTTGAGTGCTTAATGGGTACAAGGCTTGTCGATGGCAGGCTGGGACAGGAACTCAGGTCTCTGACTTCCGTATTACTGCCACCTGCTAAGGATCTTGAGATACCCAAGGGAAGGAGAGAAAATACACCTATTCTCAAGGTAAATGTACTAACACTTGGTGAGATAACTAAGGAACAATGAGGAGTGGTTCCTACCAGATGTTTGGCACAGGACCTTGTAGAGAGAAGGAAAGGGTAGGTGGCACCAAGGGAGAAAAGTCTATTCAAGCTGGTCATCTGAATGTTTTCAAAATGTTGCACGGAGTACTGGCTGCTCCACATGACACTAACAAATTATCAAACTGGGAGCTGTTCTTCGAGCTCCTGATTTCTAGTGCTCTTCCCACTTGAAGAAACATGTTAGCCTTCCTTAGGGGGTTAAGACAGAGGATACAGGCACTGGGCCAGAGAAAGCCCTTTGTGTACATGGTGAAGGTACAGTGCTGAAAGGAGCCAGTTGAGCTGCTTGTCCAGGATGCTCCTGGCCAGGGCCAGGAGATGGTATGGGAAGGGTGAGTCCCACTGGGCTTCCAGCTCTGACACTGGCCTTGGTACTGATGACGTCATGCTCCTTGGGTGTTCCCTCAACACACTTGTGCACATTTCTCTCCTCCCTCCCTCCCTGTCTCCCTACCTCTCCCCATTTCTCAGGGGTTGAAACCAAAGCCTAAAGAAAAAACAAATTTGCGTAACAGTTACTTAGGACCTGGAACTAGAGCCTCAGCTCGTTGCCTCCTGGTCCAGCAATAGCCTTGTGAATGACAAAACTTTGCTCTTCTATAGTTCTGGAAGATTCCTGAAGTTTAGAATAGCTTTCGCATTTGTGAAAGATTGTGGCACATCAAAGACCCGCTACTGGCCCTGCAGTCCTCCCAGTACCCAGGAGGTGGGGCACTTGCCCAGCCTATGAAAGACCAGCCTAGAGCGCCCTCTGTCAGTGTTTTTCCCCCTGCACGCAGCCCAGCCAGCCTGCCCGTGTAGCTTCCAAGGGAGCCTCCACCCAGCCAGTGGGCCAGCATGCCCTCAGAAGGTAGAAGGGCTGTGCTTCCTGATTTGTTAGCAGGCCAATTGAGCGTGGGCTTCCCTGCAGGGTACCAATTCAAGTCCTATGGCCTTCCTGAAAGATAAATAAGGACTTTTTAATTTTAAGGAAAAATTTTTTTAAGTATTCCTAAACCAACAGGCAATTGAGGCCTTGCACCACTTAACAAGTGGAATAGAAATGTAGTGTAGAAATGTTAGCCGAGACCTTGCAGGGGATCTAGCACAGGGCAGAAAGATGGGCCAACTGTTAGCAGAATGAGCTCCTTCCATGGCCCAAGGCCTTCCCCTGTGGGGTGCTGCCTATGGCAAGTGACACAAGCCCCACCCACACGCTGGTTAAAGACACATGGGGGGAGTGAAATGGGGTGGGTGAAGAGCTGAGGTGGAGGGATTTGAGATGTGGCATGGAAGAAAAGGAGGCATTCCCTTCCCTGCTCTGTAGTCAATTGCAGGCAGCCAGACCTGTGTATATGAGCGTTAAATGTTTATACGGAGGGGCTCTCTGCCTTCTCACTGAGAGCTGGTTCTTATGACATCTACCTTCTTATATCCACTGAGCTTAAAACGTACCCCCCTCCCAACCTGTATAGAAGATGGGTTAAGGACAAGAAGGCCCCGAGTAGTCATGACTACCAACCTGTTCTGTCACCCCCATCCCTTCTGAGTCAAGAAGAGCTGCTTGTAGACAGCCTGTCCTCCTAGAGTAGCCAAGTCTCCCTGTGCCCAGGAGCTCACCTGCTTTGTGGAGATCTGCTCCCAGGGCATCGACCAAAGGTACCACTTGCTTCTTGTTCCTCTTCTGGGAAGCTTCCAGACCTTTTTGCTGCTTCTTCCCTTTCCTGCCCAGCATGGCCTGCAATTTCCCCAGGTCTAGGCTGACATTGGCTGCCACGAGCCCTTGGAAGTTCCCAAAGAGACTGTGGAAGAGCTGCTGATGGCGCTCCAGGCCTTGCTGGGTGGTGGAAAGCGCTCTGTGGAGGCTCTGCAGGGAGCTGTGGAGGGTGGCGGCCCAGGAGGCCTCACAACACTGCCCCAACCGCTCGATGTCAGGGCCCAGGCGCTGGAGTTCCGGTGCCACCCCCGCAGGGTCGGACCCGCCGGCCTCCTCTGGTACCACCTCATGGCTGGGCTCCAGGAGCTCTGGACCCTGCCCGCCACCCACTGCCGCCTGTTCCAGGGCTGACACCCTGGCAGCCAGTGCAGCCCAGCCAAGCGCCTGCTCACGCAGCCCGCTGGCTGCATCGTGCAAGCCAGCTCGGATCTCCTCATAGCGCAGTGGCAGCGGGCCGGTCGCCTCCTCCGACAGCGTCACCTCTTCGCCGAAGAGCGAGGTCAGCACGGCCTCGTGCCTGAGCGCATCCTCCAGCAGGGCCGCAAAAGAGCTGTGCAGCTGGCGGACCTCCAGCCAGAGCTTGCCCTCAGCAGCTTTCAGTGCACCCACCTCGCTGTTCAGCGCTTGAAGCTGGGTCCGGAGCCGTGCTCGGTCGGCACGAACCTGCTCGTCCTCTGCCTGGTGTTCAGCCACCGCCCGTGACATGGCGGCCACCATGTGGCTTAGGGCCTGTAGGGAGGAGTTGTCCTGCTGGGGCTTCTGGTCCAGTCTCACCTGGGTGTCCTGCAGGGTGTGCACAGTGTTCCTGTGGCCCTCCTGGACAATGTCCAGGCCAGAAGAGAGCTTCTGGCAGTTGCAGTCGTTGATGTACTTGATGAGGTCAGCGTGGCCACCCTGCAGGTGCTGGAGGGTGAGGTTGAGCTCCAGGAGCTGCCGGTCAGTCTCCACCTTGTTTTCCTCCACGATAAGCGACTTCTCTATCAGCATCACGCGCAGCTCACGCAGCACCTGGTAATTCACCTGCAGCTTCTCCATCTGCTGTTCCACCTTGCTGATCTGATCGAAGGTCTCATCAGATTCGGAATACAACTCCCTGATCTCTTCCACGTGCTGGGCGAGGGTCGCCTTCATGTCCTCCAGGATGCTCTGTACCTCCTCTTCCCTGTGGCTGGTGGCCAAGTGCAGTGCTGAGAGGTTCCTCTGTAGCTGGCCCAATCTGGCCTGAAGGCTCTCTGGCTCTGGCCTTGCCCCAGCCCCTGCTGCTGCTGCCACCAAGCTTCCATTGGACCCCAGGTGCTCCTGGGCCTTGAGGAGCCTCTTCAACTTGGTGTCCACATTGGCCTGGACCTCGGAGAGGGAATGATGTAGGGAAAAGTTCTGGGCGTTCAGGCGGTCCTCCACGGCCTGCTGCAGCTGGCCGACTCTCTGGGCATTCTCCTGGACCTTGGCCTCAAATTTGGCACCAAGCTCCTGGAAGTCAGCCCTGGGCACAGTGCTGTCTTGGACCATCTTGATGGCCTGTCGGTTGGCCTCCACATCAAGAGATAGGTTTCTTATGGCCTCAAAGAGGCTGTGCAGGCTTTGGTTAAAGCTACTCCAAATGGGGCCGAAAGGCAGCACTTGCTCCAAGGATCTGCCAGGAAACTCTGCAACAGATGCATATTTTGACACAAGTCCTGCTGGAGCAGATACCCACCCCAGGTGGGGGCTAGAGGGAGGGCCTCTGAGGTTTTGGCCTTCCTGCTTCCCCTCCCACTCATGCCATTGAATGTAATTATGTTCTTCTTCAACCCCTGAAGCCTGCCACTTACCAGGATCTGCCTGATTTGCCTCAGTCATTTCAGCTGTGAGGTTGCTTATGTGATGAATGTCGTTCTGGAGATCTCTCAGCATGTGTTCCTGGGGCACCATGATGCTGCTGGTCTCTGTAGCTGGGTGGCCTGAAAACACATGAAAGATAAGTATGAAGGGCCAATTCCCCACGCCTGGGCAAATCATGGGGTACAGAGAAGATTTTGGGATTGAGAGCAGAGAAGTGTATGCTGATATCCTCTGAGTAGCAGCTTAGAAGCCTTTATTAAAGCCCCAGAAGGGCAAATACATAGTAAGTGAGCCCTCACCCTGCCACCCACACCCACAGTAGACATGACTAACTGTGGCGCATTTTCACTCTCAGCCACATGTATGTGACCCTTTCTTCTAGACAGCACTTGTCAATAGATAGGCGCTCACCACATGGTGAAACTCGTTCACCGTCCCAACCTTGGCCAAGCCTTGAAAGGCCCAACAAAAGTGGTCTTTTGGTGGTTCTCCTATGCTATCTCAAGAACAGGGACAGCATAACTTCTTGTCCCTGGTTGAGGTACTGGTGTTGGAAGGTTTATTTCAGGCCATGGGAACTTGTGCTATTCAGGGGGCAGGGAGGTGCCAGATGAAGTTCTCCTTCCTAGAAAATGGGGTCAGGGAAAAGAGTGCATGTTCTTTGCCAGCAGGCAGGGCACTGAGGGCCCTGTGAACCTGGCCTCCTAGTTGAGTAGGGTGATGCAGGGCCACAGAGGGGTTTCTGTTGATTTGGGGGGCAAGGTGTTCCTGAAATGACACTGCCTTATGAGAGGAGAGAGGGCCTGGGCACATGGTTTTTTTCTGCCTGCCTGCCCCTCCTGCACCTTCCAGGATAGCAGCATACCAGGTTCAAAGCTAGCTGGTCCATCCCAATGCTCCTGGAGGCCATCACCTGGATCTGCAGGCTCAGGAATTGCAGCAGGATCTGCAGAGAGGAGGCATCAGATACTGATCCCAAGAGGTTAGAGGAGCTGCATGACCTCTGGGGTCAGAGGTTGAGGTAGTAGGGGACCACAGGGAGCCCTACCATGGTGCTGGCAGTCGGAGCCAGCAAAGCCTGGGCAGCACCTCCAGGCCACGGAGGCCAGCACCTTCTGCTTGACCTGGTACACCGGCTTGTGGGCCACACGGTACCTGGAGGAAAAAAACCAGCTCAGCAACTCCAGGGTGAGCCAGTGCAGGAACTGAACCAGTGGCCTACCCCAACCTGCCCCCACTCACATGACTTTCTGGCAGTCCAAAGCTCCCTGTGGACATGGCTGCTGTGAGTGAATGAGGAATTTCTCCATTTTGCAAGCAGCTATGAAGGTGACCAGCCTGGACTTCTGGTAGGGGCACCAGTTACTAGAAAAATCAAGCCAGAGGAGAGGGCTGCTGAGCTATGCCCAGGCACCCAACAACCCTTCCTGGAGGTCAACAGGAAGTGCCAGTGCAGAGTGCCCTACCCCCACCTCCCTGCTCTACCCAATGCCAGGGATTCTGGAATCCTTTAGCCTGAGAAGGGAGGCTCTGAATTATTCATCCCTCAGCTCCAGAGCAAGAGCTCCACAAACCCCACAAGGGCACCTGTTCCACCACCTTCCAGGGATCCTCCCCAGGGCCAGCACAGAGAGGCTGAAGAACCCCCAAAAGCACAATTACCCAAAGCACCAGGAAGAACTGTTTCCTGGTGCCAGGGAGGCAGCATGGTGCCACTGGGCCTGAAGAGTCCTGGATGTGAACTTCACATGTTCTGGTTGTGAGACTTTGAACAAGGCATTTAGAGAGTTTCCATTCTCCATCTATCCAATAGAGACTGTAATACCTTCCTCTAAGTGAGTGGATGAGTATCCAGTGCCTGGCTCCCTCAATGAACACTGCAGCACTGCCCAGGAGCCTCCACCATTACCACTTACATCTTTCCTCACCAGAGACCTGGCCACAGGAAGGGCATTTGCTCCCTAGTCATGTCCCATTATGGCCATTATGAAATAGACTTGCAAATAGTTATAGAGGAAGGCAGCTGAGCCAAGCAGTCCCTCTTCTGAGAAAGGCCACCCACACTGAGGTCCTACAGGATGGGCTTAGGGGTGTGTTCAGCATCCTGAATACCAGGAGACAGCCTCCTCGTGTGCATTTCAGGTCCAAGAGTGGACCTGCTCATAGAGCCCAAGTTCACTGACCCAGTGGCTGACTTGATAAGCTCAATAGAAGGCCCTGCCTCCACAGTCAGCTCCCAGAGGAGAGCTCTCCAAAGTTACAGGTGACAACCTCCCTGGCTCCAGTCAGCTCAACACCACTTGGGTACTGAGTGCTGGGCTCAAGCTCAGCAGCATTCAGTGCTGATATGGAAGTACAGACCTTCCCTTCAGGGTCCCAAGGGAGAACAGGCAATCTCAGATCATGTGACAGGTACTCTATAACCTGGGGAGGCTTTCAAGAGGAGGTGATAATTGGGCTGTGTCTTTCACAGAGAAGTGAGGTGAAGCACCAGGAGCTGTGACAGAAGTAGATGGCTCCACAGAGGTACTGAGGGTTGGGGTGGGGAAGGGACCACTTAGGAGAGGATGCAGAGTTAAAAAGCTGGACTGTGGGGGCCCGGAATGCCAGCTAAGGTACAGAAGGCACATTATGGCTGGAAGGCATGGGAAATCATGGAGGGGTTTAAGCAGTGAAATGACATGAAGATGTCAGATTCATGGGTGCAGAAAGAACAGGAGGGGGCAGGATGTAAGTGGTTGTGTCAGGATTCTAGGTCAGAGATAGTGTCAGCTTTCACTGGATAGTGGTGATAAATATAGAGAGAAATGGCCACATTTGTGAGATATTAGGAAGCAATGTTCAGGGACCTTGGAGATGGAGTGGCTACTGGGGCTGGGCCTTTACTCTCTCTAGCTGATCTGTGTCCTGAGGCCATTCAGCATTATCACACAGGGATGCTGCCAGGGAGGGAGGTGAAGGATTAAGGTAGATTGAGTGTCCATGTCTATTTTTGGTGCAGAGACCCCCCCACAGCCTACTTTCCCACTCAGTTCCCAGAAGCCTGGCAGCCAGCCTTTACTCTCCTTATGGAGCAAGCTGAATGAGTTTGACAGGGAAATAACACTGTTCAAGAGGAAAGACCCATCCAGAGCAACCTATAACAAAACAGATCAGAAAGCCCCATCTGTACACCCAGCTTCAAATCAGCTGCTCAGTCTCTGTATCCTTAAGTGGGGAGACATCAAAGGCTGACCTTTGAGAATAATCTCTTTTACAAAAGAGGGAGGTCAAAACAAGCAAAAGAAAAAAAAAATCAACTTGGAGAAATCCAAGACTCTGCAAAGAGAAGATAATGCCCCAATATTTGCATTAACATTGCTAGATTGATAATACTGCTTACTGAATCCAATAAACAAGAAAAGGAAGGTATTAAAATTGGGGAAAACAAAAAAGAACCCTTGGGAATTAAAAAGATAACACTAGAAATGCAAAAGAAATGTAACAAAAATGTTAGAGAGTAAATTTAAACAAATTTCCCTAAAAAAGAGCGAAAAGAGAGAAAGTAGGAGAAAAAGATTTTTAAAAAACTCTGGAGTACCAATATTGGAAAACCAACCTCCAAACAATAAGAGTTCCAGGAATACAGAACGAGGAGAACAGAAGGAGGAAATCATCTATTAAAAAACTATACAAGTATAGGGACTTAGGTCAAGATGGCAGCATAGGTAAACACAGCTCACCTCCGTGCACAACCACATCAAAATTACAACTAAACTACAGAACAACCATTATCCAGAACTGCCAGAAATTGAGCTGAATGGAAGTCCTACAACTACAAAATTAAAGAAGAACCACATTGAGACTAGTAGAAGGGTCAGAGATGCAGAACAGGCTAGCCCCACAGCCATGTGTGGTGGGTAAAAATCAGGAGGGATATCGCAGGAACAAGGGGTCCTAGCCCAACACCAGGCCATCCAGCTCAGGGTTCCAGTGCCAGGAAGAAAATTCCCCATGACTTCTGGCTGTAAAAAACAGAGGGGCTTGAGGCTGTGGAAGACAGAACTGCTGGAACCACAGGCAGTTCCTCTTAAAGGGTCCATGCATGAACTTATTCAGACTTAATCTCTCTGATCTCCAGCACCAAGGCAGCAGCTTAAAAGCCAACAGAGGCATACAGGGAGGAAATGAAGTGTCTGGAATCATGGCAAGAGTTGGGGGGGGCAGCTTTCTCCCAGAGATAAGTGATGGTAGAGGCTATTATTCTTTACCGAGCCCTCCCCTCACAGAGCCAGCAGGAGGTGCCATATCTGGGACTCCATAAAATTGGTCCACACTGTTTCCTCCACAATGGTTATTCCCTGATGCTTTACCCCATCCAATTACAAGAGGAGGGTGTACAAAGCCCACACAGGGGGTGCACCTTGAGTACCCAGCTTGAGTGATAGGGGAGGCTGTACCACTGGATCCTATAGGACACCTACTACATTAGGCCACTCTACCAAGCCAGGGAATCATAGCAGCTCTACCTAATACATAGAAACAAACATAGGGGGGTTGCCAAAATGTGGAGACAAAGAAACATGGCCCAAATAAAAGAACAAAACTCCAGAAAAAGAACTAAACAGAATGGAGACAGACAATCTACTAGATGCAGAGTTCAAAACACTGGTTATAAAGATGGTCAGTGAACTTAGGGAAAGAGCAGGTGAACTCAGAAACAACTTCAACAGCATAAGTAGGACATGGAAACCAAAAAAAAAAGAACCAGTCAGAAATGAAGGATACACTAACTGAAACAAAGAACATTTTATAGGGAATCAATAGTAGAGTGAATGAAGGCAAGAATATAGGGAAACAAAAAAAAACACCCAATCAGAACAGCAAGAAGAAAAAAGAATACCAAAAAAAAATGGTAATAGTGTAAGGGGCCTCTGGGGCAACTTCAAGCATACCAACATTCACATCATGGGGATGGTGGAAGGAGAAGAGAGAGAATAAGAAATTGAAAATCTACTTGAAAAAAATAGTGACAGAAAACTTCCCTAACTTGGTGAAGGAGGTAGACATTACAAGTCCAGGAAGCACAGTCCAGTACAAGATGAACCCAAATAAGTCCATGCCAAGACACATCATAATCAAAATGCTAAAGGTTAAAGACAAAGAATGTTAGAAGCAGCAAGCATAAAGTTAGTTACCTACAAGGGAGTTCCTATAAGACTGTCAGCTGATTTCTCAACAGAAAATTTGCAGGCTAGAAGGGATTGGCAAGAAAAATTCAAAGCGATGAAAAGCAAGGACCTAAACCAAGATTACTCTACCCAGCAAAGCTATCATTTAGAGTTGAAGGACAGATGAAAAGCTTCCCAGGCAAGAAAAAGCAGAAGGAGTTCATTACCACCAAACAGGTATTACATGAAGTGTTAAAGGGTCTTCTTTAAGAAGAAGCAGATCAAAAATATGAACAATAAAATGGCAATAAGTACATATCTATCCACAATTGAATATTTTTAAAAACACAAACAAGCAGAGAAGAAACCAAATCATAGATACAGAGAACATTTTGATAGTTGCCAGATGGGAGGAGTATGAGGGGATGGTGAAAGAGGTGAGGGGATTAAGAAGTACAAATTTGTTGCTACAGAATAGTCATGGGGATGTAAAGTGCAGCATAGGGGATATAGTAGCCAAAGAAGGTATATACATGAATCATGGACATGAACAAGAGTGTAGGGATTGCCTTATGGAGTGTGGAGGGTCTGTGTGGAGGGGGCCAAAGGAGGAAAAATTGGGACAACTGTAATAGCATAAACAATAAAATATAATTTAAATAAAATGAATAAATAAAAGTGAAGTGTGTATTTTATTTTTATATTTATATATTAAATATATTTATATATTCTGAAATAGATATACATATATTTGGGGAGGATTTTCAGATTCAAAGAGCCACCAACAACAGAATAAAAATAAACTCACATCAAAGCACATGATCATGACACTTTAGTACTCTGGGACTGAAAATGAGCTTACACTTTCCAGAGAGAAAAACCAAGACATACGCACACAGTAATACTGGAAATTGGAACACAGTGGAGAATTGTCTTTAAAATACTGAAGGAAAATCATTTCCAGTTTAGGGTTTAATACCCCCCCTAACTGTCAATCAAGGTAAGGAGACCACAGTAAAGATATTTTCAACATGCCAGATTTCAAAATGTCTTCCTTTCCAGCACCCCTCATCACGGAGGTACTAGAGCAGTGGTTCTTAATCTCGCCACATCAAAATCATCAGGTGGCATGCTAAAAATAAGAGCCTCTGGGCCCCACCCAAGGCCAGTTAAATGAGATTCTCCGGAGCTGGAGGCTGGGCATCAGTATTTTAAAGCTGTTTAGGTCATGCTAAGGCACTGCCCAAGACTACGTATCACTGTTCCAGAAGTGTTCCACCAAAACAAGAAAGGGAAAATCCAAGATGGCAGCAGAGTCAGTAGAGGTTACACTCATCTCTTCCCAGGATCAAACCAGAATTAAAAATAAATTATAGATCAACCTGAATAACCAACTGAAGAGTAGCTAAATAGAGTTCTTATACCCAAGGATTGACAAAGGAAGTCACACTGAGACTGGTAGGAAAGGCAGAGATGTGAAAAAGTCTGGCCCTTCACCCATATGTGGCAACTGAGAATCTGGAGGGATATCTCAGCTGCAAAGTTTCCCCCTGAGGAATGAGGCATTTCAACTCCAGACCAGGCTCTTCAGCCTGAAGCACCAGAGCCAGGAAGAGGGGCAAGCATAACAGGGGCGATTCCATCTATCAGGGAGAGACTGGAATCTGCTAGAAACTCATATCCCCTGTTACAAGAGCTAGCACACAAAATCCCATTTGTGGCCACTTACTTTAGATTCTGGCAGAGGAAAGGTGGCTCGAAGTAGACTGGAGTTATACAGGGGAGACTGCGTTGTGTGGCTTTGGTGAGAGGGCTGAAGGGACAGCTGCCAAGGTCTCTGTACAGAGTCTCTCTCCCACAGACTCCATCTTTCCTGGGTTGAGTTCTCCCCTCCATATGGCATCAGCCTGGGGAATGCACTAGCCCCCACTCCCCTCATTCCCTGTGGCCCTGCCCTGCCAAGCTTGCAATCCACAGTGAGTCTCCTGGCTGCAACTAACCTGGCTCCATGGTACAGACTTTCTCGGAGGGCTCCTGAGAGGGTCTAGGCAGACTCAGAGGGTATCAAAGACACACAGAGAGAGACTGACTTGTGTGACTATAGTGCAAGGGTCATTTTTCTTTCACATGCTGACTGGGGCCACTGTTCCTGTGCATAGGCCTCCCTCCACATGGACAAATCTTGGTCTGTTTCAGCCTGATGAACTCTGCTTGCCTCACCCTGAGGAATCCCTGAATCCTTACCCCACCACAAAGGTCTGCAGGCCCCAGGTGGGTGGTGGCTGGTTTTGGTGTACACTGGGACTTTTACTGAGTGGCCTAAGACCTAGCATTGGCACTGAATTTGAATCTGTATCATCCTGGTGAACACCACTCACTCCTATCTGGTGACTCACTGAAAACCTACCTCACACAAATGGGTGTACCACCAGAGGCTCTTTCAGTGACTGAATCTAACAGGCTGCCAGCAGGTGGAGGTGGATCTCTGGGTGCCTTGAGCCTTTTGTTGACTTGCCCCTGGGCTTGGTGGTGGTGGAAGCTGGCCTTGGTGTGCAGCTTGACCATTCCCACACACACATAGGCCCAGAAAAGGCAGCCACAAACTGTATCATGTTGTAGCTGCAAACAGGTATCCCAGAAATGGTCACAGGCAACATCTAACATTGACCTGTACTGGAGTCCCTCCCAGTGGCCACAGAACCAACACACCCAGTGGAAGGCTTCAGACCACATCAGAGCCCTAGCCATTTAGCTCCACAAGTGCTACACCCAAAGGGAGATCTAGGCAGGCACCAGATCCTGCAAATTCTAGTTCATGGTTCAGCTCCACATAGTAGCGTATTCATCATAGGGGTTGATCCTCATAGTCTGCCAGCCTGAGGGTCAACCCTACGCATGGATGGCTAACAGTAATCCAGACTTAACTACAACAAGAGAGTTTACGTAACTCACACAAGAGATATTCTTGGAGTACCCAGCTCAGGCAATCAGGGAGAATGTACCACTGAGCCCCACAAGACACCTACTACATAAGACCAAGATACCAAAACTGGAAGGCAAAATAGATCTACCTAATACACAGAAACAAATACATAGAGGCAGCAAAAATGGTGAGACAAAGAAACATACCAAAAATGAAAGGAGAAATCCTTTAAAAAGAACTAAATGAAATGGAAGTAAGTAATCTACTAGATATACAGTTTCAAAAGAATGGTTATAAGGAAGGATGCTCAAAAAACTTAGGGGAAGAATGGATGAATTCGTTGAGAACTTCAACAAAGAGTAAGCATTAAAAAAGGACATAGAAACCATTGAAAAGAACCAGTAAAAAAATTATGAACACAGTATCTGAAATGAAGAATACACTAAAAGGAATCAGGGGCACATTAGATAAATCTGAGGAGTGAATCAGTGATTTGGAAGACAAGATAGCAGAAAATACCAAATCAGAGCAGCAAAAAGAAAAAAGAATTTTTAAAAATAAAGTTAGTTTAATGGATCTCTGGGACATCAAGTGTAACAACATTTGCATCATAGGGGCACCAGAAAGAGAATAGAGAGAGAGAAAGGGATTGAGATGTATTTGAATAAACAGTACATAAAAACTTCTCTAACCTGGTGAAGGAGAAAGACACACAAGTCCATGAAGTGCAGAGAGCCTCAAACAAGATAATCCCAAATAGACTCACACCAAGGAACATCATCATTAAATACCAAAGGTTAAACACAGAGAGAGAATCTTAAAAGTGGAAAAAGAAAAGCAGTTAGTTATACACAAGGGAGCTCCCATAAGACTGTCAGAGAATTTCTCAACAGAAACTTTGCAAGCCGGAAGGAATTGTCATGAAATATCCAAAGTGATGGAAATCAAGGACCTATAACTAAAAATGACTCTATTCAGCCCTGACTAGTGTGGCTTCACTGGTTGGGCATTGCCCCACAAGGCAAAGCATCACCAGTTCAATTCCCAGTCAGGTCACATGCCTGGGTTGTGACCCTGGTCCGGCTGGGGTGCATGCAGGGGGCAACCAATCAATGTTTCTCTCCCTCTCTTTCTCCCTCCCTTCTTCTCTCTCTAAAATAAATAAATAAATACATAAGTAAGTAAGTAAGTAAATAACTAAAATCTTTAAATAAATAAAAATTACTCTATCCAGCAAGGCTACCGCTTAAAATTTAAGGAAAACCCTGGCTGGTGTGGCTCAGTGCATTGAGCACTGGCTTGTGAACCAAAGGATCACTAGTTTGATTCCCAGTCAGGGCACATGCCTAGGATTTTGGGCCAGGTCCCCAGTAGGGGACACGCAAGGGGCAACCACACATTGATGTTTCTCTACCTCTCTTTCTCCTTCCTTTCCCCTCTCTCTAAAAATAAATAAAATCTCTCTAAAAAAGAATAAAATGGCAATAAATACATACCTATGGAAAAGAGAGTGACCTCAGAATAAAAGATAGACACAGACTAAAAGTAAAGGGATATGAAAAAAAAGCTGGAGTAGCAATGCCTGCATCAAGCAAACTAGACTTTAAAACAAAGGCTATAATAAGAGACAAAAAAAAAAAAATTGCATAACAAAGGAATCAATGCAACAAGAGGATATAACCCTTGTAAACATTTGTGCACTCAACATAAGGGTACCTAAATATGTAAAGCAAATCTTGATTGCCATAAAGGGAGAGAGGGACAGTAATACAGTCATAGTAGGAGATTTTAACACCCTTTTGTCATCAATGGATAGATCTTCCAGACAGAAAATCAACAGGGAAACAGTAACCTTAAATGACACAGTAGAACAGGTAGATTTGATATTTTCAGTGCATTTCACCCCAAACCAGCAGAATATACATTCTTTTCCAGTGCACGTGGAACATTTAAAAAAGATTGAAATCATATCAAGCATCTTCTCTGATAACAATCATATGAAACTAGAAATCAATTACAAGAAAAAAACTGAAAAACACACAAACACATGGATCGAAATAACATGTATCTAAACGATGAAGAAGTTAATAATGAGACAAAAGGATAAATCAAAAGACACCTTCATGCAAATAAAAATGAAAATATATCAACTCAAAATTTATGGGACACAGCAAAAGCAGTCCTAAGAGGGAAATTCATAACAACATATAGTCTTACCTCAAAAAAAACCCCAAGAAAAATAACAAATAAACAATCTAAACTTATACCTAAAAGAACAATAAAAAGAACAATAAAGCCCAAAGTGAGTAGGAAAAAGAAAATAATGAGTGGAAATAAATGAAATAGAATCTAAAAAAACAATACAAAAGAACAATGAAACCAAGTGATGTTTCTTTGAAAAGATAAATACAGTTGATAAACCTCCAACCAGACTCATCAAGAAAAAAAGAGAGGACCCAGAAAATAAAGAAGAGCAGTAAAATATGACACCACAGGAAAACAAGGATTATAAGAAAATGTAATGCACAACTACATGCTAACAAATTGGACAGTGTAAGAAATGGATAATTTCCTAGAAACAAACAATCTTCCAAAATTGAATCAAGAAGAAACAGAAACCCTGGCTGGTGTGACTCAGTTGGTTGGATGATCATCTCTTAGTCATGGGTTCAATTCCTGGTCAGAGCACATACCGAGGTTGTGGGTTTGATCCCTGGTCAGGACGTACATGAGAAAGCAACCAATCAATGTTTCTCTCTCACATTGATGTTTCTCTCCCTCTCTCTGTCTCTCTCTCCCCCCCCTTCCTCTCTCTCTAAAAGCAATGAAAACAAAATGTCCTTGTGTGAGGATTAAAAACAAATTTTAAAAAAGAGAAAATCTGAACAGACCAGTTACAAGTAACAAAATCGAAGATGTAATAAAAAGACTCCCAACAAATGAACATCCTGGATTGAGAGCTTCACAGGTGAATTTTCCCAAACATTCAAAGAAGAATTAGCACAGCAATCACACTAAAAGAAGAAATAAAAGGAAAGGAAGAAGTAAAACTGTTATTATTATTTGCAGATAACATGATACCATATATGAGACCCAAAAGATTACATCAAAAAATTACTGCTAGAACTGATAAATGAATTCAATAAAGTTGCAGGATACAAAATTAATATTCAGAAAACAGTTTCATTTGTATACACCAATAATGAACTATCAGAAAGGGAAACTAAGAAAACAATCCTATTTACCTGGGGTGGGGTGGAGGGATGGGGAGAAAAGGCATACAACTGTAATTGAATAACAATAAAAATTTTTTTTAAAATAATAAATAAATAAATAAATAAATAAAAGGCTCTGGCTGGGTAGCTCAGTTGGTTAGAACATTATCCCAATACACAAGGTTGCAGGTTCAATCTCTGGTCAAGGTACATACAAGAACCAACCAATGAATGCATAAATAAGTGGAACAACAAATCCATGTCTATCTCCCTAAAAATCAATCAACAAAAAATAAATAAGTAAAAATAAAATACCTAGGTATAAATTTCACCAAGGAGATAAAAAACCTGTACTTGGAAAATTATAAGACATTGAAGAAAGAAATCAAATAAGATACTAATAAATGGAAGTAGATACCATGATCATGGATAAGAATAATTAACATCATTAAATTGTCCATACCACCCAAAGTAACCTATACATTCAACACAATTCCTATCAAAATACTAATAATATTTTCTACACAACTAGCACAAATAATCTAAAAAATTCTATGGAAGCACAAAGGACCCCAAATAGCCAGAACAATTTTGAAAAAGAAGAATAAAGTTGGAGATATGACGCTACCTGATATCAAACTATACTACAAGGCTATCTATAGTAATCAAAACAGTATTGTACTGGCATTAAAACAGTTGCATATATCAATGGACCTGAACAGAGAGCCTACACCTAAATTAATCTATAGCAATGGAGACAAGAACATACAATGGGATAAAGACTATCTATTCAATAAATGGTTTGGGGAAAACTGGACCATCTTCTTACACTATATATAAGAATAAATGCAAGCCTTGCCTGGTGTGGCTCAGTGGATTTAGCGCCGGCCTGCAAACCAAAGGGATGATTGGTTCATCCCTTTGAATGATTGAATCATCTCTGGATGATTCCCAGTTGGGATACATGCCTGGGTTGCAGGCCAGGTCCCCAGTAGGGGACACTCAAGAGTCAACACACATTGATGTTTCTCTCCATCTCCTTTTCCCTCCCTTCTCCTCTCTCTAAAAATAAATAAATAAATTTTTTTTAAATCCAAAAATAAGAATAAACTCAAAATGAATTAATTATTTAAGTGTAAGATTCAATACCATAAAGCTCCTAGAAGAAAACACAAGCAATAAAATCTCTGAAATATCTCCTAGCAATATTTTTTAAATATATCTTCTTAGATGAGGTAAACAAAAGAAGAAATAAGCAATAGGACAATATCAAACTAAAAAGGTTTTGTACAGCAAAGAAAACCATCAACAAACAAAAAGACAAATTGGCCTGCTGAATCTGAATGGTAGAAGGTATTTGTCAATAATAAATCAAATAAAGGGTTAATGTCCAAAATTTGTAAAGAAATCATACAACTCAACACCAAAAATATATATACAATTAAAAAATGGGCAGAGGACCAGAATAGGCACTTCTCCAATGAGGACAGACAGATGGCCAATAGATACATGAAAAGATGTTCAACATCACTAATCATCTGAAAAAAAATGCAAATTAAAACCACAATGAGATATCACTTCACACCTGTCAGAATGACTATCATCAATAAATTAACAAACAGACTTCTGGCCAAGAAGGAGACTTAGGTAGATACACTTTGCCTCCTCACACAACCACAAGAAGGACAACAACAAATTTAAAAACAAAAAATAACCAAACTGCCAGAAAATTGAACTGTATGGAAGTCCAACAACCAAGGAGTTAAAGAAGAAACATTCATCCAGGCTGGTATGAGGGGCAGAGATGGGCAGCCAGGGCAGAGAAGACTTGTGGCAATGTAGCAGCTGGAGGACCAGGGTGGGCCAGGTGGTGGCTGGCAGGCCAGGTAGTCCCACATTTGCATGTGGATAAACTGGGAGGAATTACTGGGGAGCGAGACAGACCTTGCAACCCATGGTTTCAGTGTGGGGAAATAAAGTCTCAAAACCTCTGACTTAAAACACCTGTGGGAATTGTGATGGTGGGAGAAACTCCCAGTCTCACAGGTGATTTTTTGGACAGACCCAAAGGGTCCTGGAAAGTGCACAAACCACCCACCCAGGAATCAGCACCAGAAGGGCCCAGTTTGCTTGTGGTAGCAGGTGAAGTGACTGAAAGCCAGATGAGAACTGAGCAAGTGGCATTGTTCCCTCTCGGACCTCTGCCCCACATACAGCACCTCAGCGCAGCACAGTGGGTTGCCCCACCCTGGTGAATACCTAAGGTTCCACCCCTTACTACATAATAGCTGCACTAAGAGAAAAAACATATGGCCCAAATGAAAGAAGAGATCAAAGCTCCAGAAGAAATACAACTAAGTGTATAAGAGATACCCAACCTATCAGATGCACAGTTCAAAAAACTGGTAATCAGGATGCTCACAGAATTGGTAGAGTATGATCAAAAAAGAGGGGGAAAAGTGAAGGCTATGAAAAGTGAAATAAAGGAAAATGTACAAGGAACCAACAGTGAAGGGAAGGAAACCGGGACTGAAATCAACAGTTTGGAGCAGAAGGAAGAAAGAAACATTCAATCAGAACAGAGTGAAGAAACAAGAATTCAAAAAAATGAGGAGAGGCTTAGGAACCTCCAGAACAACTTTAAACGTTCCAACACCCGAATCATAGTGGTGCCAGAATGAGAAGAGGAAGAGCAAGAAATTGGAAACTTATTTGAACAAATAATGAAGAAAAACTTCCCTAATCTGGCAAAGGAAATAGACTTCTGGGAAGTCCAGGAAGCTCAGAGAGTCCCAACTTTTTTGTTGGACCCAAGGAAGCACACACCAAGGAACATAATTACATTACCCAAATTAAAGATAAGAAGAGAATCTTAAAAGCAGCAAGAGAAAAGGAGAGACTGACCTACAAAGGAATTCCCATAAGACTATCAGCTGATTTCTCAAGAGAAACTTTGCAGGAAGAAGGGGCTGGAAAGAAGTATTTGAAGTCATGAAAGGCAAGGACCTACATCCAAGATAACTCTATCCAGCAAACCTATCATTTAGAAGGGAAGGGCAGATAAAGTGCTTCCCAGATAAGGTCTAGTTAAAGGAGTTCATCATCACCATGACCTTATTATATGAAATGTTAAAAGGACTTATCTAAGAAAAAGATCAAAACTACAAACAGTAAAATGACAACAAATTCACAACTATCGACAACCAAACCTAAAAAAAACCAAAGCAAACAACTAGAACAGGAACAGAGTCACAGAAATAGAGATCATATGGAGGGTTATCAGTGGGGATGGGGAAGGGGGATAATGGGAGAAAATGTACAGAGAATAAGAAGCATAATTGGTAGGTACAAAATAGACAGGGGGAGGTTAAGAATAGTATAGGAAATGGAGAAGCCTAAGAACTTATATGTACGACCCATGGACATGAACTCAAGTGGGGGAATGCTGGTGGTAGGAGGGTACAGGGTGGAAAGGAATAAAGGGGATAAAAATGTGACAAAATATATTGATAATATATTTTATTATCAAAAGATATATTAAAATTTGCAAAAATAAAAAAATAAATTAAGAAACAAGTGTTGGTAAGGATGCGGAGAAAAGGGAATCTTCATGCACTGTTGGTGGAAAATCAGATTGGTGCAGCACCATGAAAACAGTACAGAGGGTTCTCAAAAAATTAACAATGGAATTGCCTTATGACCCAGCAATTTCACTTCTGGATATATATCCGAAGAAACCCAAAACTGTAAGTGACAAAAATATATGCACCCCTATGTTCATTGCAGGATTATTTACAACAGCCAAACAATGGAAGCAACCCAAGTGCCTTCCCATCTATAGATGAGCGAATAAAAACGTGGTGGTATATATATATGAATGACTTGCCATAAAAAAAAATAAAATCTTGCCCTTTGCAACGGTAGTAATGGACCTAGAGGGTATTATGCTAAGTGAAATAAGTCAGTCAGAAAAAGCAATACCATATGATTTCACTTATATTTGGAATCTAAAGAACAAAATCAATAAACAAACAAAATTGAAACAGAATCATAGATACAGAAAACAGACTGATGGTTGCCAGAGGGAGTGGGTGAAAAAGGTGAAGGGATTAAGTACAAATTGGTAGTTAAAAACTAGTCATGGGGATGTAAAGTACAGCATAGGGAATATAGTCGGCAACATTGTAATACTATGTATGGTGCCAGGTGGGTACTAGAAATATTGGGGGAACACTCTGTAAAGTATATGATTACCTTACAACTGTGCTGTACACCTGAAGCTAATACAAAATAATATTGAATGTAAATTGTAATTTAAAACAAAATTTAAAAATTGTAATTTAATTTTAGGACTCAATTTTGCCAAATATTATTTGTTTAATAAGCTAGATTGTGATAACCATTCAGAAAATCTTGCTGATTTGTTACTAGAGTAGGAACTACCATTTGGAAAATAAATATAGAAAGCTACAAACAAAACAAAACCATGAGAGAACTTGGAGAGAGGAAAACACCAAATTAGGAAACAAGAATTCCAGCAGGGAGTCCCCAGGAAGATGCTGCAGGGAGAGCCCAGGACAATGATAAGCAGTGGGTGAGGGACCCAGTCCAGACTGGAGCACAGCTGTAGCTTTGATGGAGGTGGCTCCAAGGAGACACAGGCAGTGATCTAACAGCAACATGAATTAAAGGTGAGTTCAGATGCCAGCTACAGGCTGAGAGTTTGGAATGTGACAAAGACAGCACACTAAGCAAAAGAAAAAAAGACCATCGTTTCCTCTAGGGAAAACCAAAGGTGTGGGGCCTGGCGGGCGTGGCTGCGTTGGTGAGGGGAGAATGATGCATAGCTTTTTTCAAGTCTCAACTCTAAGTAGCGTATGAATGTAAACACTCAAAATGACAATATGGCAACATGATGGCTAGGAAGTGTGTGTCTATGCATGCGTGCACATGTGCACTCGTTCACAGGTACATGCATGTTGGGTTGAGGTATGGAGTAGAATTGAGAGCTGAATCATAGATAATGCTACTGCCTAAGAAGTAGCCATATAAGCATGATAGAGATACAGAGGTAAGTGCCAAAAGAACCACCTATAGAGTTGGAAGTCACTGCCTTTGGGGATTAGAGGGGCCTGGGGCTTCTGAATGTCTCAACAAACTTTGTAGGTTTGATTCTACCCCAAAGGGTCAGCAAAACTTTTCTGTAAAGGGGCAGACAGTAAATATTTTACACAAGATGGACTACATCTTTTGTAGGGAACAGTGCAGAAATGAAAATAAGAGTCAACAATAGAGATTAAACCAAGCGTGGGGCCCTTCTGAGTGCCAAGTCCTGTGTAGACTACTTAGGTCACATGCCCATGAAGCTGGCCCTGATTTGATGCACAGAATGTTTATTCAACATTGAAACAGTGGACTTTAAAAGTGCTGGGCCCAGAGCTCAGCCTGCACAGACTGTTCCAAGAACCAGAAACCCGGCCCCACTCTGGGCCCCATGGACATTCCTGGAACATAGGCTCAGCCCTAGAGAAACTCTTTATCTGAACCAGTGGTTTTCGAATGGGAAGAGAGGACTTCCCCCAGGTGTATTTTGCAACTTCTGGAGACATTTATGTTTGTCACAGCTGGGAGGGTGGGGGTGCTAAGGGCATCTAGTGGGTGGAGACCAAGGATGATGCTCAACACCCTCCAATGCACACAGCACAGCCCTGCACCACCACAACAGGGTCAGCTAGTCCCAAATGTCAATAGGTTCAAGGTTGAGAAATACTTACTTAAAACAAAGTTCACTCCTTGCATACCCTCTGAACTGTTCCAGAGGGTCCAGGAAGCCTGGGTCCTGGGCATGCTGGGTTGAGTCCAGCCTGCCAGGGAGTGACCGGGACTTTCCACCTAGAACTCCTGAACTGGAAGCATTGGCACCCACCCTTCCTGCCAGGAACTTTCTCTCCTGACCTGCCCAAATCTCGGGTTCCAGCAGTGCCATTCTCCCTGCCCATACTCCCCCTCCCTTGGCAACCCCATCCCCTTGGCACAGTACAGGCTTCTGGCCCAGAAGCCCTGGGAACATTCCTGACCTTTACTTTGGTTTCCTCCAGCTTTTGGCAGCTTCTTGCTGGCCCTCAGAGTCCCACCCCCCACCCTCACCCTCCCTCCAAGCCCAGCTCCCTGAGGTGCCCCATTGTTCTGATTGCCTCCTGGTTTCAGGCCTGTGCCTTCTTTGTACTTTCCTCTCCCAGTGGTCCACGGAGAGGCAGGCACCAGCCGAGAAATGAGTGCGGGGTCCTCCAGCCATGTTTGGGCCTGCCCTGGGCCTCCAACTCGGCCCTGACCTAATTGATGCCCAGTTTCAGGCAGGAGAGAGGTAGCTGACCCCCTTAGAGCTTCTAATGGGAGCTGGGTGGTCTGGGCTCCCCTCTCCTCTGCCTCCCTATTCTCGGGTTGCTATTTGAGCAAGGCACACCTACCCATCCCCCACTAATTCTGGAAAGGTGGAGAAAATTCCCACTTCCGACCCCTCCTTGGGAGCACAGGGCAAGGCTATGGGGAACGCAGAGCGCCTGTCACAGGGAAAGGGCTGGTAGAACCTCCTGAATTATGGATGTTCTGCTGCCACTGACCCCTGGGACACTTAAGTGCCTCTTAAGCAGCCAGTAAAACCCACCTCCAGCTGCCCCTGAAGTCTTCCTAGGGAAGAAGGGTATGTTCTCTGCATCCTTGCTCTCAGAGGCCCTGAAAGCAGCCAGGAACGTGACCACTACAAGGCTGAATTTTGCAAGCCTTTGTTCCTGGTCTAGAAATGGGCCTCGGCAGAGGAGCCCGAGGCCCACTCAACATCCAGCCCAGAGCCAGGCTTCTCTGAGCATGACGCTGGGCAGTGGGGCTCTTCCCTGTTTGTGCCAAGGGCCCTGTGTCTCCGACAGCAGAAATGGGTGCAAGAGATACAGCTGCAGGCCTGGGCTCCATCCTGACCCTGTGTGACCCCCAGTGATAACCCATGACTCCTCTGGGTCCAGCTGCAAAAATCACAAATGCCACTGAGCATGGGTAAGGAGAAGTTGATGCAGGGGGCTGAGGCCAGGCCGAATGCTGGAAGTAGCATCTTCTACACTCCCATCCATCTTGGGAGAGATAGGACAGAGGTCACCTGGGATTTGCAGCCCAGCAGGTGTGGTCCCAGCTCTGACCTGTCTCTTAGGAGCTATGTGACCCTGGGTGGCAAGCCCCCCACCCCAAGTCTCACAACATGTAAAGTGGAAGGAATAGTGGTGACTGCAGTGCTGTCACACAGTGTGGACATGGGGCACCTTGCCTGGGGCTCAGCAGTTTTCCCCACAGACTCAGTCCTTCCTCTGAGGAGGTGACATCCCAAACTGCTACTCTCCCCAGCCCCAACAAAGCCAGGGAGCACAAGAGAGCCTCTTCACATAAGGAGTCCAATACCCCTGTTGTGGCTCACTGGTCCCTGCCCTTTGGGGACCTAGGAAGCACTCAACCACATCCCTCCTCCACCCTCATTGGGTTCCAGGCTGTTCTGTTTGTGGGCAAAAAAGGGGTCACATACTAAACCTGACAAGCTCTGGGGGGTCCTGCATGATGCCTTATAAGCTCAGAGGCAGGAAGTAACCACATAGGATGGTCTGAATATATAAATTCCTAACTAAAATCACGTCATGGTGTATGTTCACATCCTGGGCCTGTAGCTTCCCTGACTCCTTCATGTAACTCCTTAATCTTATTTTGTTATTCTGTTTTCTTCTTTTATTTATTGATTTTTACAGATTTTCTTTCTTTCTAGAAGGGAAGAGGAAGAAAGGGAGAGAAACATCGATCGGCTGCTTCTGTCATTCTCCCAGCTGGGGACCTGGCCTGCAACCCAAGCATGTGCCCTGACTGGGAATCGAACCAGCCACCTTTCAGTTTGTGGGACGATGCCCAACCCACTGAGCAACACCAGTCAAGGCTATTAATTGATTTTGAGAGAGAGAGAGAGAGATGTGTTGTCCCACTTACTTATGCATTCATTGGTGATTCTTGTATGTGCCCTGACCAGGATCAAACCCAAAACCTTGGTGCATTGGGACAGTGCTCTAACCAACTGAGTTCCTCAGCCAGGGCCTCCTTCTTTGATTCTCATGTATAAAAAAGCTGCAAAATTCTTCAGAGCATCTTTTCAATCTGTTGAGGTTTTGCTTCCTGGCTATTGTCATTAGTTTGGCTCAAATAAACTCATAAAAAGTCTCTACCAGTTTGGAGATTTCTTACTTTGACATGTTCAGTCTTCTCCTTGCAAAGTGTCTCATCTGGTTCTGTGACCAGAGCTTACTGTGGCCCCAAACCAGAGTGAGGGGTAAATGCAGGGCAGGTGGCCTGGCTCTGGCAGCCGGGGGTGGTGGGTCCACCAGGCCTGTGGCTGATGGTGTTGGTGCCCCTGCTTGAGTGCAGAATGCCTATTTGACCTCCTCTTCCCCTGTTGCAGGAGGAAGCTGGAGCAGTGTTTCTGCCTCTCCCTCCACAGAAGCATGGGAAGCAATCCCCCTGAGGAAGCAGTGCAGCATTTCCTTCCTTTCTCACCAGCCTCTCCAGAGGCCTTGACAACCTGGGCTTGGCTGGTGGGAACTGAAGCTTCTGGGTTGTGGGAAGGAGACCCAGCAGGCCTGCTAGGACCGTGAGGAGCCCCCTGGGATTAGTGCTGACATGTTGGCCTGGGAATTCCTGGGTCAAGGTACACTTGTGTGCACCATCACATGCCCTGCACACACCAGGGCCACCTAGACGATGGCTGAGTGATCCCCCACAGGGCAGCCCATGGCAGTCCAGAGGCCCACCGTCCCTGTGCTAAAGGAATACAAACCGTCCCACAGCCCAGAGTTTGGGGAGAAAGAGGAGCGTCTCCTATTTCCTTCCCATCCACTTGGGCCCCTCATCCTAGCCTTGCACCAAAGGGAGCAGGAGGCCCAGAGACAGGGGCATGGAATGAATGGCTTTGAGGAGGAAAAGTTTGGTCCTGAAATCAGAGCCGGGTGGCTGGGTTCCCCGCTGAGAGTGCCCTGTGCCTCCCAGCCCTAAGCAGAATTGGGGGCAGGACAGGAATGGGGCCTCTCTAGTCCACCCTGAGGCCACTCCTCCCCACCTGGCCAGCCCTTCCTTCACTTAGAGTTAATGCGCACTTGCTTACACTTAACCCTCTGCCTCTCCCTAATCAAATCTGCTATAAGAAAAGTGCCCAGTAAACACATTTACCTTGAAGAGTCAGGGCTGTGTAAGCCAATGCAATGGTGAATCTCTGACAGCCAGATGGGAGACTGTGTAGGTGTGAGTTGGTCCTTCTTACCCTCCAAATCCATACAGATGCTCTAAATCAAGTTGGCGGGGGGGGGGGGGGGGGGGGGAGGGAAGGGGGGCGGCGGGGTGAGCGGTCAGTGAGTGGGAGAGTAAGCAAACTGAGACCGGAGCTGCCTTTGACTATTCCAGGGGCCAGAGCATGAACTCTGGAGTCAGACTCAGATCCTGGTTTAGGTTCTCCTTAGCTGTGTGAGCTTGGACCAGCTGCTTAGCCTCTCTGAGCCTCAGGCTCTTCTTCCTCTGTAATGGGGGTGTTGGGAGGCTTAACTTGGAAAGATGGCTGACCAGTAAATAGCACCTGCTGTGGGCTGTGGGGTACCCTGAGGAAGGACTCATGGACCCAGTACCTTAGCAGGAGGATCCCTGGCCCTGGACAAATAAAATGTTGGAAAATAGTGTCCCGGTCCAGTGGCAAGACCACTACACTCATTCCCAGAGGGGCACTGAAGAGCTGACTGGATGCCATACTGCCTTTTTGTTCTGTGGTAGAGTAGAGCACCCTTTCCGATCGCTGCTTGCTCTGAGAGCCAGGCTGAGGACACCCCAGTCCCCTGGGTACTCAAACCAAAATCCAGTCCCCTGGAGCGTCTGTTCTTTGTGGCTTACAGGCCAGCCACACCTTGCTCAGCTTTCAGAATTGACTTACTTCCAAAAACAGGAGCCACTTCCAGGTCAGCTGGAAACTTCTGGAACCACAGCTCCTCCACACCCTGTGCAGGGTGGTTGATGGCGAGGAGTGCTCCTGCTCTGCCCAACCCCCAGGCTCATTCCCTGCCATGGGTCAGACAGGGAATTTCCTGTGGTACCCAGGAACTCATTCAGCCTCACAACTGCCCAGTCTACAGATAACATTAGCCCATTTCACAGATGAGTAACTGAGATCCAGAGAACCCCAACTCTGGCTAGGCTGAGACTCAGATCCTCCCCCACGGCCTCCCCTATGGCTCAGGCCCCACCTTACCGTCTGATGGGGTCCCTGTCGATGTCCTCAGCCTCTGCCCTCCAGACCCCAGGCTGCCTGGGGCTGTGTGGATCAGGGAACATGGTACCGGGGACCTGGGCCCATGCCCCCAACAGCCCCCAGCCTAGGGCCCCCCCAAGGCTGAGCAGCAGTGTCAGGATCATGTTGGCAGTGGTCAGGCTCAGCTTCTGCCAGTGATTCCAGAACTGCTTCAAGTGAAGTCTCAGAAGGAAAAGAAAGCTGGGGACAACAAAGAGAGGAAGTGGCCTAGGCCAGCCCAACCGGTGCTTCTGGTCCAGCGCGCGCGCGCGCACACACACACACACACACACACACACTCCCCACACCCCACAGTGCAGCTAACAACCCAGCCCATTCCTATGCCCTGAGAGCACTTGGGTCACGGACCCTGGGAATTTGGGAGGCCCAAGGAAGTGGCCCCACTGAACACGTCGTCATGTAAGTGAGGAGAAGAGCACAAAGGTCGAGGTGGGGCTGCAAGAAGCAGTTAGTGAGTGTCAGGGAGACTGGTCCAAATCCATGCTGGTGGCCAGAAAGTGGGGGGCACTTCATTCCTGCTTAGCGCCTGTCACTGTTGGGCTATGGGAGCCAGCAGGTGGGGAGAGTCTCAGAGAGGAAAAGGAGCTGTCTGAGGGGAGGGCCACACAGTGTATCACCAGAGGCCATGCCATGAGGAAGCCTCTGTGGGCCCGTTGTAGCTCCTGCACTTCACCTTGCCACAGCCCCAGGATGGGGTCTCCACAGTGAGTGGCTGGGCAGCCCAGGCTGGCATGGGAGGTTGGCCACTCTTGCCTGACAGGCCTGTGTGGCCCTGACCCCTACCCTACCTGGATTCTGGTAGCAAAGGCTCCTCCCCTCATGCCCCAGATGTCCACAGACACAACAGCCCCAGGCCTGAGAGCACCTGGCCAGGGCCCCTCCTGTGGGTGGGCAAGGCAGTGAATGAATTAGAGGCAGTGATGGATAAGGATGCGTCCAGACCTCTGCAGCCCCTCTGGGGAAGGCAGGGAGCAGGATGGGAGAGTTAAGCCAGCAGGAGCCCAGGGATCTGGACCCTGCTGTCAGCCTCTCACCTCCCTCTCTCCCTCCCTCCCTCCTTCTCATCCCCGCCCCCCAGACTGGCTGGGCTTCAGCAGGCCAGCCACTGCATCATCAATATTTCATTGGCGAGTCAGTAAGAGGCAGCAGCGGGGACAGCAGCTGCAGCAGCACTTGTGCCAGCACCAGCCACAGCTTGCAAGGAGAGTTGGGCTCCTGTTACTGCCACCACCATGGACGTCTTCAAGAAGGGCTTCTCCATTGCCAAGGAGGGTGTGGTGGGAGCTGTGGAGAAGACCAAGCAGGGGGTGACGGAAGCTGCTGAGAAGACCAAGGAGGGTGTTATGTATGTGGGTGAGTTTGGGCGGGGCAGAGTGGAGCAGCTTGGTGGCCGGAGCCTGGGATGGACAGTTACTTTGGGTCTGGCCTTATCCCCCAGCCCCAGAGTGGCATTTTGGGAGGGGATGAGGACCTGGCTGTTGGGTCAGGGTCTCCGGGTACACACCACCCTTCAGCACACACCAGTGTCCATTTGGACCTCCTCAGGGCCCCAGGAATCTCTAGGACAGGCCAGCAAGAGGGGTTCTCAGCTCTGAGACACACCTGTTTGTGCACACACAAATGCTTGCACAAGCTCGTCCTGCTCCCCCATCACCCACAGGCTCCTTGACTCAGATAAGAAGCCACACTGAGCCTGGAGACCCTGCAGGCAGGTTATCTGGCAGGTACTCAGCAACCAGGCCACAGGTTTCCACCCTACTCAGACAGAAGAAATGGGACTGGGGAGATGAGACCCAGACTCACTGTCCTCTCCAGCCCCACCCCCACCTCAGCTCCCTCAGAAGAGGCGGCAAAGCTGATGACTCAGCTCTCCTCAGCAGCACTGTTGCTGCAGCTTCCGAGGCCCAGGCCACGCCCAGGCAAGGTCCAGATCCCACATCTCATCCCTCCATCCTGTCCTGTCCACTTCCCATCTGCCCTCTTCCTCAACTAGGCGGGTGGCAGTCTTTGAAGGGACTCCCAGTCTCCAGACACCCTCCTCAGTCACTGCTGACCCCACAGCTTGTCCAGCTGTTCTGTTGCTCTGACAACTCCACTCCAAGGGAGTTGGGTCTGGGCTGATACCTCCATTTTCTCCCCAGGAGCCAAGACCAAGGAGGGTGTTGTGCAGAGTGTAACCTCAGGTGAGGAGCCCCAAGACCAGGGGATGTATGTATGGGTTGGGACCTCCAGGGACTTCTGCACCCTGATACTAAAGACCAAAGCTCAGGATCCTCCTTACTTCCCAACTGGGGTCCTGAGCTGTACATGGACCCAGACCCAACAGAATCTCAGGCTAGACCCAGGGTTGGCCTCATAATCATCAGAGCTCCCCTGGCGCCAGAAAGGAGGCAGCCTAGACTCTCGGTTAGAGCCAGAGGTTTGCATGCCCTGGGGAAGGGGCTGCTCAGGCCTGACTTGGGTAGGCCAGGCCTGGGCAGGGAGGGGTTAGGGCCAAGGCCAGCCAGAGTCTTCCCACAGTGGCTGAGAAGACCAAGGAGCAGGCCAATGCCGTGAGCGAAGCAGTGGTCAGCAGTGTCAACACAGTGGCCACCAAGACCGTGGAGGAGGCAGAGAATATTGCGATCATCTCGGGAGTGGTGCCCAAGGTGAGACCTGGTCCCTAGCCCTGATTCTCAGACCAGTCCCATCTTTTCCCCTGGGCCCCTACTCAGAGGAAAGGGGTGGAACTGGGGAGATGAGAACCAGACTCAGTGTCCTGTCCGGCCCCATACAGAGAGGCCAGTGGAAGAAGAGGCATTATCACCCCATTGACACACAAGAAAATGGAGACTTAGGGGCTAGTGATCTGTTTGGTGTTTTCACACCCACTCATGTAGAATCCTCATAGCCACCCTGTGAGGGGGACAGTTTGAGGGCCAACAAGAAAGTGAGTCTCAAAGCCACACCCTCTTGCTCAGCATTTAGAATATACCATGTTTAACTAGTGAAAGCAGGGTCCCATGGGCCCCACATGGTGACAGCCAGCATCCTAGGAAGTGGACACTGGGGAGTCACCACCAGCCCAGTGACCAGCCTCTCCCCCGCCGCATGGTGTGCAGCCGCCTCCTCCCAGGAGGATCTGGGAAGCAGCACCCCTCAGTGATGGTAAACTGAGACTCTGACCCCGCCCTCTTCCTTGGCCTTTGTGTGTTCAGTGTGCACCTGAGTGAGTGTGCAAGTGTGTGCGTGTGCACGTGTGTGCCCGTGTACTGCCTGGCAGCAGAGAGCACATGAGGAGCAATGGGGCACTCCCAGGAGGCAAAGGCTGGTGGGGTGAAGCATCCCAGCACCCAGCACAGAGCAGGCTCTGCTTGAAGAATTTTACACTTATTAACTCATTTAATCGGCACAGAACCCTTGAGACAGGGTGTGGATGTGAGGCCCAGAGAGATTAAGTATTGTGTCCATGGTCCCATGGCTAGTGTGTGTGAGCCTGCAAGTCCCAGGGCAGCTGGGCTCCAAGCCTATGCTCTGACAGCCGCTGTATGAGTACAAGTTTGCAGTGGGAGCAGGATCCATTCTGGGGCAGGAGGCATTCCCATTTCAGAGGGGCTGTCTCCAGCTGTGTCTGATGCTATCCTCTAGAAAGCTCCCTTACTTGGTACAGGTTGCCCAGGGCACCCGGCACTCAGAATCCCTCCTCTAGGTGTGGGTGAGTGGCAGGGGAGAGGCAACCCTGCGCCTGGCTCTGGGGGCAGCACCTAGGTGTCTGCTTCCAAGACCAGTACAGGGTCTCCATGTCCTTGGAGAGGCAGCTGCTCCCTCTCCTAGTTCCCAGCTCTGCCTTTTACTGCTCTTTGACCTTGGGAGGCTGGCTACTCAACCTTTCTGGACCTCCACTTCCTCATTTTTTAAATGGTAAGGAGGTGAGAGTACTGGGCTGTGTGATGATGCAGGGAAATGGCTTCCTTGAAGCAGTTAGGACTGGCTCGTGGTGAGGACCCAAGTAAGGGAGGTGACTATATCATTATCATCATCATCAATGCCTCTGGGCAGGACCCACATATGCTCCAGGATGTGCCAGGCCCCTCCCTCCCATACTCCCATCAAAAGAGGCCCTGGGGTAGGGCCAGGCTGCTTGGACACTTTTCTGACCTTGGAGGAGGGCTAGTGAGCCCTTGGAGCCACCCCAGACCCTAGTGTAGAAGTGGCCACCCCAGGCCAGTCACGAATCACCATCCAGTGAACTGGGAACCATCCAATGGATGCAGCATTGCCTATCTGTCTGACTGCTCGTGCCACTGGACTCATGTGCCTACTTTGGGGCAGCAAGACTAAGCAGATGGCCACCCACTCTTCACCTGGAGAGGCTGTCCCAACTCTAGCTAGCATAATTTGTTGCCTTTATGCCCCAGCCCACTAAGGGGCAGGATGGCCCTGTGGTAGCACAGAGGTGACAGACCCTGCAGAGGTAGGGGCTGATCACCCAGTCTGGCCCTGCCCACCAGCTGTCACACAACCACTTCTAGGCAGGCCTCCATCTCAGGCAAGTGTCCCGCTGGATGTAGGAGGGTAGGAAAGGATAGGATAACCCCTGCTGGCCCCAACCAGATAGCCTGAACCTATAGCCAGCCCGTCTAGGAGCTGGGGAGAAAGAAAGAGGGAGGCATTGCTACTGGGGATGGGATGCGCCTGGAGCAAGCCAGACCTGATCCCTACAAGACCCACTGCTTTGAGCTTTCAGACCTCAAGCTAGATACCCGACCCCCCTGGCCTCAGGAGGACGAGGGTGTGTGACCAAGTGATTCAGGGACACTGATGGTGGGATCAAGCCTAGGACTTCAGGGGCTGCTGCCCACATGCCCCTACCCCACCCAACTGGGTTTCCTCATTGAGGCCCAATCATGGGCTACACAGAGATTCAGCATCAGCTTGTTGAGGTAAAGCCAGGCTCCGAGGTATTTCTTTGGTCCCCCAGAAGGCCTTAGCACCATTAGTCAGAGCTCTCACTATGGGCTCTCACTGTCACTCCCACAGTCAGTCTGGCCCTCACACCTCCCTCACCTTGGCCTATCATATACAACAAGGTGATGAGGGCCTTGGTTCACCTTTGAGGCCAAGGTAGATGAGGTCATGGTTGTTGAGCAGCTGGGGGCTCTGTGCCCCCACGTGGTTCCACATTCCCTTTGCCCGCCCCCCCACAGGAGGAACTGAAGCAGCCCGCTCCGCAACAGGATGACGAGGTGGCCAAAGTGGAAGAGGAAGAGGCTGAGGAGGTATGAGCTGGGCTCCCAAGTGACACCAGGGTCCCTGGGCAAGCCTCCCACCAGAGGAGGTTTCAGACAGGGACCCCATCCCTCACAGACTTGCTGTTCCCCCCTGGGGTACCAGAGCCCTCAGGGGAGACTTGTGACCTGATGCAGCCCCCCGAGCCTAAGTATGAGGTTTCCTTACAACTGACCCTTGCAGGGCAGAGGGCTATTGATGACTCCTGTCCTCGCCCCACTCAGGCTGGCCACTGAGGGATGGGGGCCCAGAGCTGTGTGGAAAAGTCACTCTCTCTCCTAGGCCAAGAGTGTGAGAGACTAGAGGGCTGCAAGTCTTCTGCAGAGGCCCAGGGGACCACCCCTCTGCCTTGGGGCCCATCCCCTCCTGGCACTGGAGTGCCCAATCCTGGAGTGACCTTCGGGCTTCCCCACACCTTCGCTCAGCCACCCCAGGCCTGTCCTCTCGTGCTGCCACCACTTTCATCTCTCTTCCTCGTCCTTTATTTGAGTTTCAAATAAAACTCAAGTACCATGCTTCCTCTGTATGCTGCCTCATTCATGAAGAAGCCCCCTAGACCCTCCTGGGAACAGGGGCTGGGCCAGCCTGTTGATCTGGGACCAGGTGCCATACAGACACACCCTGGGCATTTCTGGAACCTGCTAAGTGCAGGTTCTGCCTTTAGGGAACTCCTCCCACCCCCAACTCATCCATCATTGCCTTTTAACTCGGAGGATGGAGGATGTGGCCCTGCTATGGGCTCCCAGGACAACCTCCAGGACAGGCTGTACTCAGAAGCATGAGACCAAATGCCCCCAGGTTTGAGCTTTATCTCACCCTCTGGGGATGGGCCCATGACCACGGAAGTGAGTGGGGGTCTCCTGGGCCATCCTGCCATGTGTTTTTGGCTCCAGTGCCCTTCGGAGAAAGGGACACCTAACACCCCTCCCTGGAGTAGATGGTCACTTTCAAAGATGTGAAGTCTAAACCCATAGCCAGGAGTCTTCCATCCTCCTCCTCACAGAGAAGGACGAAATTGCTCAAAATGCCACCTTCCTTCACCAAGGAGTTTGCCAAGCATCAGAAAACAACATCTGAGATGTATGAGAAGCCTCTGCCTTGAGAGAAAAATAGCAAAACTGAACATTTGTTGAGCTCCTCCCAGGTGTCAGACAGTTCTGAGTGCTTTACCTCATTTAAGATTTTATTTATTCCTAGTGAGAGGGGATGGGAGGGAGAAAAAGAGGGAGACAAACATTGATCATGGATCGGGGAATGACCCATAACCCAGGCATCTGCCCTGACTGGAAATCCAACCGGTGACCTTTTGCTTTGTAGGAGGATGCCCAACCAACAGCCACACCAGTCTGGGTTTCTTTTACCTCATTTAATCCTGGGAACAAATAGTTTGTCTGATGCCAGCTTCACCCAGAATGAACTGAAGAACAGAGAGGTTAAATAACTTGCCCAAGCGCACACAGCTAATCAAGTGTGGGACTGGGCAGAAGCCCACATGGCCTCACTCCAGAGCCACTTGGTTGACTCCATAAAAAACCAAAATTTAGCCCTGACCAGTATGGCTCAGGTGGTTGGGCATTATCACACAAAGTGAAGGGTCACTCGTCCAATTCCCTGTCAGGGCAAATGCCTGGGTTGCAGGTTTGGTCCCCGGGTGAGGCAAATGATTGATGTTTCTCTCTCACAGTACTGTTTCTCTCCTTCTCTTTACCCTCCCTTCTCCTCTCTCTAAAAACAAATAAATAAAATCTTTTTAAAAAAACTCAACCAAGATCTTTTTTTATGTTTTTTTTTGAAGATTTTATTTATTTGTATTTAGAGAGAGGGGGAGGGAGCTAAAGAGGGAGAGAAACATCAGTGTGTGGCTGCCTCCCAACCGCACCCCAATAGGGACCTGGCTGCGATGCAGGGAAATCAAACCAGAGACCCTTTGGTTTGTAGGCCGGCACTCACTCCACTGAGCCACACCAGCCTGGGTTCAACCAAGATCTAATTGGCTTTATTAAGCAATTCATGAATGGGGCAGCAACCCATCTAGCAACTAGAAGGGCATTCTGAGGGGTGGTACAAAATGGAAGATGTTTACAGGAAGAAGGGTGGGGCAAGGGAGGTATGACAAAAGGAAAAAAGGATTTTGGGGTGCAGGGACATATTTGCTTTTGGGGAAAAGAATGGAAGGGTTTTTATGATGCAGACTGCCTCTTCTTTCTAGGGAGAGGGGGATGGAGAGGACCCACGTGACAGATTACCTTAGTAAGTGCTTGATCAGAAAATTCCATACTGGTTGATTATGGTTATGTTTCTGGGAGAAGTTAAAACTGCAGTTAAAACAGGTATTAAATCTAGGTTTGGTATCATGAATTTTGAGCAAACTGCACTTTTGACTTCCTTAGAGGAGTAACTGCTCTCTCCCTACTCCTCTCCTTATTAGAGAAGCTCCTGGAGCGCCCTGCCCCCCCCTGAAGGGACCTAGCTGAGTTTGGGGCATCCAGCTGTTGCCAGACAGAAGCATGGTCCTGAGTGGGTCTCCTAGGGCCAGTTGTAGTGTGTGGGTTCTTGACTTCTTATAGGAATGATTTTGCAACACGAATCCAGGTGACTATGAGGATGCATTTACTAAAGCTAGTGACAATGAAACAAGGAAGGGCTTAGCATAGAAGCAACAACAGGAGAGCCTACTATGGGCTGCCTTAGCTCACTGGGAAGTCAGAGAAAAAGGGGCTTTGGGGACAGTTCAGGGGATTAGCCTGGGACAAGCTGCCAGCTGCCTATGGCCTTAGAGTTTAGGAGACACACGCCTGTGAGGAAAGAAGTCAGGAAGGGATGGGGGCAGGGTGGAAGGAAAAAGAAGTGGCACCAGCTGCTCCCAGAGGGAGAGTGCGCAAGCCTAGATGTTCTTTCCAGGGAGGAAAGGCCAGGGTAGAAGAGGTTACCCCTGCCAGGGACTTGGGGCCTTCCACCGTGGTGACAATCTAAACCCATCTGTAAATTGTTCGGCCATTTGTGTTCAGCTATCTGTCTCAGTTTCCCTGTTCCACTTTTCAAGAAATTTTCCTAGCTTATTATCCTGTCTCATTTCAGCCCATTTAATCCTTACAGTAACACTATGTCCCCCCACCATCAAGGGTAGGGATGTTTAGGCTCAGAGAGAGGAAATGCCCTAGGAGATCATTGAAATCAAGGGTTCCTGCAGTCCCTGCTGCTTAATGGACACTCTCAGCTGTCTCAATTATCACTTTTTGAGGCCAGCTGCTGCCTGCTTACTTGGGCCGGTGGCCAAATAGCCTCAGCCTCAGCTGCCCAGTGGGGAGCTTACTGTAGCAATGTAAAAGGTAATTGAATAATAATAATTTTTTTTAAAGGTCTTTTAGGCTAACTGATGGGATTTCAGGAGGTCTGGCAGGCCTGGGGCAGTAACCAGGCTGGGTACTCAGAGTGATGGGACCAGCCCTTGGGTGGTTCCTCACAGCGTCTCTGTGCTCTGGGCTGGGCCCAAGCTCACAGCCTGGCGCAGCTGGCAGGGTGGGTGTGGCAGCCATTTGGTTGTCCCTCTCCTTACCCGACTGATCTCAGGGCAAGCCCCTTCCTCTTGCCCAGGACTGACCTTATCTCTATCAATCCCTCCCCACCAGAGGCTGACCCTCCCGATCCTACCGCCAGTCTCTCCTTCCCCTCCCTTCTCCTGCTCCCATTACAGGTGCAGAGTGGGCTAGTGGAGTGGTCCTGGGTAAGTGGGGCTTCCTAGAGCTTCAGGATAGGGAAGAATCCTACATAGGTGCAGACAGGCCTGGAGAGAAAGAATCAGAGCACAACACAGGAGAGAGTCACGATGCCCCACGGAGCTATGGGGTGGGATGTGCAGCGGTAGCCTCCAGGCTCCGAAGCTGGACTCCGGAGTGGGTGGGTGCAAGGCACTTGATGCACACCCGCTGATCCTTGGGGGTGGGGGCCCGCCCTTCGCCCCTGAGTAAGGGCAGGTTGTGCCTTGGGAGTCATTTTGCTGTCCCTGGGATCCTGGATTTTCCACTCACTCACAGGTTCTTAACTCCCCTCCCAGCTCCCGGCCGACTGTCCCTGGGGGGGACGAATGCTGGTGACTTGCCCTCTGTAACGGGGGGAACTTACCCAACTCTCCCCACCCCTCTGCCTGCGGCGTCCCAATGGCGGCTGGCCGGTGGCCTGTCAGCAATTCCTTGCCCTCTCTGTGCTTCACCTTTTTCCTATAAACTGATAATAAATAACACCCATTTCACAAGGTAGTAAAGACTATCAGAGGCTTGAAAGCTTTCGGGCAGAGCCTGGCACAAGGTAAACGCTCAAAAAAAGGCAGCTACTATTATTTACTGACATCCTTACCTGGCGCTAACCCCACGCTCACGGGTTGGGGGGATCCTCTGGGTCGGTGAGGGAGGGAGCAGGCCGTTGGGGTGTGGGAAGTGTGTGCGCCCCTTTCCGGCCCTCAGCCCCTCTCTGGACCCCAGACCCAGTCCCTCTGCAGTTCCTAGCCTGTCTCCCCACCCTGGTGGGGGCCGCCGCCTTCCCACCAAGGCGAGCCTGAGGCCAGAATGTGCTCCGGGGCCAGCACACAGCACAGCCCGGTCCTGGAGCAGGGCCCGGTCACTCCCCCAGCCAGTCTACTGGGACCCGCCCAGAGCCCCACCCCAGCACCCTGCGGGGTTGGACTGGCCTGGGACTCCTTTTAAAAACCACAGTCGTAGCTGCTGTGAGCAAGATACAAAGTACCTTCGGCTACCCTTGACGACCTCGCAGATCCCCGCAGGCATGGCCAGCAAGGGCTTGCAGGACCTGAAGCAGCAAGCGGAAGGGGCTGCTCAGGATGCAGGTGAGGAGAGCGCACGACTTGGGGCATTTACAGGCCCCCCCCCCCCCCGCCAGCTGCACACTCAGGCGAGGGGGTGGGAGGCAGAAGCCGAGGGTCTTGGCACCCCAAAAGTTGGCAGGCACTCAGGGTTGGACTAGGCAATCCCCTAAGAAGCAGAGACTAGACAGGACGTCCACCCCGACCAGCCCTGTAGATGATCCTTGGGCAGGATTGGGAGTGAAGGGACAGCGGTGCCCTGGGAGCCCGGGCTGCACTTTGGCATTGCTAGAGCCAATCTGAGGAGACTGCACCAGTGGGGAGAGGCCCCACCCGGGTCCTCAGGGGAGGGTGAAGGTCCTTGGAGACAGTAGGCTCTGCCACCCTGAGACAGACCTCTGCCCACCTGGATAGGATGGGGGCAGGGGCACCAGACCCACTGGGCTATGTTTTGAGCCATCCTCCTTTTGAAAAATAATTGTTTCCTTTAAGTACTGAGCAGAAGGGCCTTCCCACCCTCACCCCAGCAGGACAGATCCCCATCCTTAGTGTCTCCACCTCTGTCTCTTTTCTCTGATCTGTGGTTACACTGTTGGGGAGTTGTTATGGAAGAAGGGCATGTGAGGGCACCCCTCGACCCGCCAGCATCAGCTCTTTCAGTCCCAGCTCATCTTCCTTTGGGACTGCAGCTCCCAATCTGACCTGCACAAATCTGTCTACAGACCACACCCAAACCAACCCTCCTTCACCAGTGCCCCAGGGAAAGCCCACAGTTGCTCCCCTGAGACTAAAATGCCACTGGGAGTCCTCTATCTACAGGACACTTCCTTCTGCACATCAGTTCATTTGTTAGCTGGGTGCAAAGGCTCTTTCTTTGTGGTCCTGGCTGTGTCAGACAAGGATCCAAGGGTGTGGGTGCCGCTAGCCCTTTCAAAAGCAAGGATGAGTCAGATCTCTGGAGGCCGGGTGAGCCAGCAGCCTGCCTACCCGAGGCTCTGGAAACGCTGTTCACCACAGGCACAAACTCTGGTCCAGAGGAGATGGCCTGACCATGAAAATTCTACCTCCTTTCTGCACTTTGTTTCCTAATGCCTTAAGCTGCCTACCCCTGGAGGCTTGAGCATCATTGCCCTCGGGGTGGAGGCACAGTAAAGGAGGTGGTGAGAGGGCCCTGTAAAAGTAGAGGCCCAGGGCACTAAGGGTGCACTAAAAGTGGGAAGTCAGGCACCCTGGGAGAATTATTAAAGGGGGACAGGGTTCTTCCTGGGCCAAGCCCAGCAGAAGCAGCTATAGCCCAGATGCCAACTCCAGCAGAGCCCTGCCCTGCCCTCCTTCCTTCCTTTGTCAAGGCATTTTCTCAGCCATCCTGGAGATAGGATGGGAAGCAGGCCAGAGGGGAGGAGCAGAGTTAAAAATAAACAAGAACAACACAGAGGCATGGAAAGGGCTACTGCTCCTCACTGACTGGGTGGCCTTGGTCAAGGGGCTTTATTTATCCTGATGGCACCCATCCCTCGGGCTTATAGCAGGGGTCCCCAACCTCCAGTCCATGGACAGGTCCACGGCCTACAGGATAAACTACTCTAGATAACAGTTTTGGGGGGGTGGCAACGGTGGGGCCTCTGTGGTCCACGGTTCCTCAACAGGGACTAACAAATCTCTTTGTTTCAGTGACTGCAGCTGGAGCAGCAGTTCAGCAAGTGGTGGATCAGGCAACAGAGGCAGGGCAGAAAGGTCTGGTGGGGCTGCGTGGAAGGGGGAGGCAGAAGGGCAGGAGGGTGGGCAGACCCAGCACACCCTGTCTTCTGCCCACACTGCTTCCTGGGAATCGGACCCAGGCCAGGCTTACCCTGCATGCCTCTGGTTCTCCAGGCCCCCACGCTTACCTGTCCTCTCCTTTTCTTCCCCAGCCATGGACCAGGCGACCAAATCCACTCAGGAAACCATCGACAAGACTGCTAACCAAGTCTCTGAGACTGTCTCAGGTTTTGGGAAAAAATTTGGCCTCTTGAAGTGACAAAAGGGAGCCCTGGGTGACTCCCCTCCAGGCCCTGCTGCCCCCTTGGCCTAATGCCTCATTAAAGCACATGTTCCTACTCTGTGTCCACTTTTATGTCTCCTCCCCACTCCACCCCCAGCTGGGCCCAATCCTCCCTCGACTACAGCAGAACCCCCGTGCCCAGAAACCCAGCACCGTACCCCCCTCCGCCGCCCCACACCCCCAGAGTCCTGGCATTTCAACTTGGGAAACACACACCGACTGTTTAAGAATTGGTTTCCCATCTTCTCAACTGCGTATCCAGACGCTCCCTTATAACTGGAGTTGAACCCCCATCTAGGTATGTGTCCCTCCTGATCTCAGTTCAGAAGCGATCCCCACTCCTCCACTCCAGAAATCCTGTCCCTCTTAGCAGGGGAATACTCAGTCCCCAGAACTTCAAGAGGCTCAGCTTGGGACCGAAGCTCCAGGGCCCGGGCCTCGAGAACTGCCCTCCGGTAGCTGCTCCGAGCACTGGGGAATCCGGCACCCGCGGACCCCAGGCAGGCGGAGCTCGCTGGAACCAGGAAGAGTCTCAGGCGCCGAGCTTCCGGCCCTCGCTACCGCCGCCCAGTCCCTCGAGGTGTTTAAGTGGCGGCCTCATCCGGCGGTGAGTCACCCCGCAGGGCGTGGACCCCAGGAACCTAGCTCCGCCCGCTGGACTTATTTTCAGGATGGTGGCCAGGAGGAGCCTCGCCCACGGCACGTTCCCCCCCCCCCCCCCCCCCCCCCCGCCCCCAGGGAGCGGCTTGTAGCGCACGGGGCTGAACATGGGACTTGCAGCGGCAACCGGCGGGGGAGCTCCCGTGCGAGCGCGTGCACGTGCGCGCGCGCGACCACGCCCTCAAGCACGCTTCCTCTCTCAGGCCGGGTTTTATACCTCTGAGTCGCCGACAGAGGCCCGCATTTTCGTCTGTCTGGTCTCCACCACTTGTGCACGTACGTGACTCCAGCCCTGGGTACGCCCTGTAGGTGGGTGACTCACAGTTGCCACAGGATTAGGCCCAGCCTTCCTCCAGCCGCTTTCATCCGTACTCTCTGCCACGCCTGGGCTGGTGATGCCCGTTCCCCTTTTCCACCTCCACGCCTTTTCATATGTTAGTCTCTCCACCGTAATGATCTAGTTCGCCTCTAGACGAGTACACACGTAATCATGACATTTCATTTCACGATGTTGATTACCCTGCACTTACCAGTTCTAGGGAAATTAAGAGGAAAAAGCGTCCTCTTTCCTTGGAATGCTGACTCAAGGCAGGCTTTCGGGGAGGCCTTCCACGGCCTGCCAGCAGGGGGCAGTGTAGCTCCCCACTCGTGTACTCCCTTGCTTCCTCCACGCCTTGTGGGTGATGCTGCTCAGGTGATCTTTCCCTTCTCCAATCTGAGATCTCTGCCAAGTGCCCAGCAGGTTTCTCCTCACTATCAGCACCTTGCACCCTCATCCTATGGCCGAGCCCACTTACATGCCTTGTTGCTGTCCCCAAAAGAAGGCTTCCGCTAGTCTGCAAAATGGGCTAGGCTGCTCCCTCTGGCCCAAAGGGAAGGTCCATCAAGAGATACCTGGGGCAGCCTGGGGTGGGGGTGGGGGTGCATCTAGCATCTCCAGGAGTGGATGCCTAGGTGGGGAGAGAGCACATGGGACCACTCCTGGAGGTAGGTTGGGCTGGACTGGCAGAGCCCTGATAGCTCTTCTGGTGTGCAGCCCCTTCCCGTGCGTGACTCCTGTGATTCCTGGAGAAATCCCAATTGGCCCAGCAATCTGTCTTCATCCTGTTCTCCTGAAGAGCAGGGGGCTTCTAGGAAAGGTTTTGCACCCTGGGGGGTGGGGTGAAGTGGAGGAAAGACAGGAAGAAGCAGCCCTTCCTTTTCCACTGTGTATTCCTATGGCTGGAAATGATGCTTGCAAGTGGGGCAGCCACTTGAAACCACAGAATGAACAAGCCCAAGGAACAGTCAAGTTGCTGATTAGGGCAGAGCAGAAATATAAAAAGAACCTGGGTCCTGGGTTTCCTTTATTCATTCCCTAAATTAATCCTGCATCTGCCACATGCTAGGTGAGAGGGTGCAGTTCCTCATTGTTTGAGCCACTGTGTATTAGGTTTTCTGTTGCATACAAAAGCCTCCTCTCACTACAACTTACTTCTCTCAGCCTCAGCCACATGGACCTTTTTTCATTTCCTGCTCACCTCAGGCTCTTTGTACATGTTTTTTTCTGAAAAAATGGAATGCTGTCCATTTTTTCCCCATGAACTACCATTATCCCGGCATCTCCTATTCTTTCATCCCTCAGGTTTCAGCTTCCCTGGTGGGCCCCCAATACACACACACACACTCAGGATGGGTCTGGCCATCATTGATGCATTCTCACACTCCCTATACTTCTTTTCCACGGTTATAATAATCAGTCACTTTCCTGTGTGTATCTCTGTGATGATTGTCTATGGGACTGCAACCAAGTTTCTTCCACTGGTTGGTGCATGCCCTGCCTAGACTGGTGTTCGAGCAACATCTGCTAAATAAATGCAGGAATGACCCCTTTGGTTCACCTACTGGATAGCAATGAGTTCACATATTGACAAGTTCATCGTGGTGCCATCTCTTCAATGCAGCTCCTTCCACAGTACCTCCACCCCTCATGCAGCTGGCATTCCCATGGCACCATGCAAACACCTATTTCTGTGTCCCCCCACAGTGAGTCCTGAGGAGCAGGGCTAGCTTGGACTTATCTTTTATTCCATGTCTGGAACACAGTGGGCATGGTGCCAGAGTACTTCATGAGAACCCATAGGAGCCCAAGCCTGTCTCCATGAAGTTCAGGAAGCTGGTTGAGCCCAGACTGGCTGAGGAGGAGAATGCTGTGGCCACTACCTCTGCTGAGTCTCAGTCAAGTCTCCAAGTATCAATTTTTCCTTAGCAATTTCCCAAACAATTCCTAATTTTCCAAATTCCAGTTCCCCAACTGGCAAAACACAGTCACTAACACTACCTTTTCATTCCACTCATTCCCATCCAATTACATAAGAGACAAGGGGCAGAGTTTTCTACTTGCCACCTTCTCTTTCCCCTCTCTCTGTTATTTTTAGTTAGTTGTCTCATTTCTACTCTATGAAAACATGTAACATTTACATTCCATTCCTCCACTCTGAGCCACACCTTTGTTTTATCTTAGATCTGCAACTGAAGGTATCGCAAGCTTTCTGCCATTCCTTTCCTGAAATATTTTCTGCTAACTCTTGGTTTATTGGAGTTAGTCCTCTAGAAATTTCCTCAAGAATGGAATATTTGCAGATGAACTTTTAGCTAGAACAAGGGTATCAAGGTCTGGGAAGTTCTAAATGTTATTACTAAAGGTTATTCTTGCTAAATGTTAAAATGTAGCACATTATTTTGCAAACCAGGTGTAAACAGGATGAGCTTGACATGAACCCAACCCAGTAAATGTAGCCAACTGCAAAAAAGAAATGAATGCATAATTGACAAAATACTGTGTATATGAGCAATGACTGAGCCTCCCTTCTACACTACAGAGCTTTGGATATAAATCCTCTGTCTCCTTTACTTGCTGCAAATAAATGAAATTACCTTGAGACAACCACGTCTATTGTTCTTGAGTAGAGCAGCCCAAGCAGCCAACCCCTTGAGTTCTGAAACAAACTGAGAAGACATCTGGGGTTGAGTCGATAATTGTTATAGCTAGGCACCTTGGGTTATTATAATATATTTATGAGCATCTGTTGTTTTCTATTTTTGTGCATGGAGTTTTGTATTTTAAAAAGGTTAAAAAGTTAAAATAAGAATAAAAAAAGAAGGGCTTGTGTGAACCCTTGGCTGGGTTTGAAATAAGGTTTTACAGAGACTGCAAGGCTTCTGGCTTAGCTTTGTGCCTTTTAGGGGTGGCTGGTCACCTGTGGTTGGCTGACTCTCCGTGGACTGCAGAGTGGATGGATTCAACAAAGGTGGGCTTGCAGAGAGTTGCTCCTGGTTCCTATTGGTGTTTATGTTACTTTCCTTAATTGGGTAAAAAAATTGGAGTAAATCACCTTTTTATACTGAACTCATTCATGTGGATACAGCAAAACCAATGGGAGAGTATAATCAAAGGTTATTCTTCATCCACCTACCATCTCCTTACAAAGGTCAACGTTCTCTGCTGTTGGGATATAATGGACATTCCTGTTGGCATGTGACACAGTGTGATGATGACGGGGCCTCTCATTGTCTGAAGAGGCTGCACTGATAGCAAAATGCTTCAGGTAGGATTCCAAAAACAGTTATGATGTTGGTCTGGCATGGAAGTTTCCCGTTTCCTCCTGTTGATGTAGTAATCGTCCACCAGCTTCTTCTTCTGAACTTCAGGAATGTTTGTAGTTACTGTTCTTTCTTCCATCTCCCTTTTTGTGTGCTGCTCCAGTTCTTCCTTCACTCCGGTCTTTCCTTCAATGTCAATTTCCTCACTGCTCATTCTTTTCTTCACTACTATCGTCAGAGGAAGTGCTAATTGAGTTCTCATCATTTTCGTCTTTGTCTTCAACAGGAAGCTTTTTAGGACAGAATCAACACCAGGCAACCAGCAGCGCTTCTTTCTTCCTGTGGTTAGGCAAGCTACAGCTTTTCTTGCCAATTTACACTGTAATCTCAGATTTTCATTGGTGTCACAGAGAACATGATCTTCAGCTGCCCATCTATCCCAGCTTCTGTTCCAACCATTAAAATGGATCAGAGCCCTGGCTGGTGTAGTTCAGTGGATTGAGCGATGGCCTGTGGACCAAAGGCTTGCCGATTGGATTCCCAGTCAAGGGCACAAGCCTGGGTTGTGGGCAGGGTCCCCAGTAGGGGGTGCGTGAGAGGCCACCACACATTTATGTTTCCCTCTTTCTCCCTCCCTTCCCCTCTCTAAAAAAAAAATAAATAAATAAAATCTTTTAAAACTCTTTAAAATGGATCAGTTACTGTGCAATCTTTCTGCCATTTTCGTCCTTCCCAACAATAACATCGACTCCAGGTCAGTGAGCCAGGAGCCGACATGGGGTTTCCACAGGATGAGGAGGGATTTAACGCACCCACATCCACTAGCAGTCACTTGGACATGGATCTCGCTGGCGTCTCGTTTCATGTGCATTCTTTGAGGTAAATTTTTTGGTGGGATTTCTTCATGTGCAATGAATGTAGTGTTGGCATTCTTTTTCATACTTAAAAATTATCAGGATTTTACTGTTAGGTAGGAAAAAGTGAAGTGCAAAACAGCACATTCATGTTAGGCTATCCTTTATGTAAAGAAAAGAGAATGTAAGAAAATGCACTTCTCTACGTATTTGTGGAAAGAAAATGCAGGAAGGATAAACCAGAATCCAAAGAGACTGGTTACTTGGAGGTGGGGGTGAGAGCGGGGAATAATGGAAATAAAGAGCGAATGGGAACAGGGTAGGAGAGAAGAGAAAGGCACTTTTCTGAGTTTTATCTTTTGGTGAAGTTCTGACTTGAAAAATCATAGTAATGTTTCACATACTCCCTCCAATAGACAAATAACTAAAACCAACTGGAATGTAGTAGAGGGACACACAGAATGGAATACAAACACTAACGAACAATCCTAACTCTACTACAAATGAAGAAAGTGGTCACTCTGAAAGGGTGGGAAAGGAAAGACAAAAACCTAAATAGCTTTGGAAAATAGTATACAGTCATGCGCCACTTGATGATGGGGATACATGTGAGAAATGTGCCGTTGGGCAATTTCATCATTGCGCGAACATGATGGAGTCATGTTCACAAGCCCACGCACCTGGGCCACAGGGTAGAGCCTGTTGCTCTTAGGCTCTAAGTCTGTACAGCATGTTACTGCACAAAACAACATGATATTAAATCAAGCACAAGAGAAAATGATGCAAACAAGAGACACAGTAAACACAAGATGTTTGAGGCTCCTGCAGTGTAACCCAGCATACAGTTTTCTACTTTACAGGTATAAAGCGTACACTCTAAAATAATGATAAAAAGTATGTATAGTATAGTAAATACATAAGCCAGGAACATAGTTGTTTATTATCATTTTCAAGTATTTATGAACTGTACATAATTGTACGTGCTATACTTCTATCTGAGTGGCAACACAGTAGGTTTGTTTACACCAGCATCACCAAAAACACATGAGTAGTACATTGCATTGTGATGTTACAATAGCTATGAGGTCATTAAGCAATAGGAATTTGTCAGCTCCATTATAATCTTATGGGACCATTGTCATATATATGGTCTATCATTGACCAAAATGTCATTATGTGACACATGACTGTATTGACTGGATCCTGTCAGGCTAAAGGCAAATTACATAAATTCTGTAATCTAGCCAGTAAATGTATTTCTCACAGGATTGTGGGTTAGCAGTTCTGAAAAAATATATGTACTACCATTTATCCATGGAGGATATATTCCAAGACCACCCTCCAGTAGATGCCTGATACTGCAGGTAGTATCAAACTCTATGTAAACTGTGTTCTTCCTATACATACACACCTTTTCACTTAAAGAAGCACATCATAGCTTCCCTTTGACATATCCAAATTGCCAGGATCACTACTTTTCAAGGATATGCTGGACAAATGGATGATTCATGTCCAAACATGATGGAGCTATGATAGGATGGTGTGAGATTTCATCATGCTACTCAGAACAGCACACAATTTAAAACTCATGCATTGTTTATTTCTGGAATTTTCCATTTATATTCAGGACCAAAGTTGACCATGGGTAACTGAAACCATGGAAAGCAAAATTGTGACTAAGGTGGGGACTACTGTACATACTACAATTAAATGCACATGTAAATATATTACAGATAATAATCATCAGAGGAAGAAATAACAAATAAGGAATAGGGAACTCTAAAATGAACCCTGTGGTGTTGGACTGGAATCTAAGGTATCAATGTATACTCATGTTTTTTAATTATATGTACTAATAAATACAGAAATATATGTGTGTGTATGAAAATGTTAGTAAATACATACATATACTTCCTAGAGCTATCTGCTGAGAGTCTTAAGAGCAATGATATCCCAGTAGCAATGAGCATACCTATCACCCAGATCTTGATCTTTAAATGCTATTCTCTAATAAAAGGAACCAGAACTCCAAGGAGAAGTACTTGATTGTAGGGGTGGGGTGGGAAAATACAACATTGGCCTGCAATATCTTTGTAGTGCCAGCAAGTAAGGAAATGCTAAAACAGATAGACAGATAGATAGAAGGAAGTAAAGATAGAAAAGAGAGAGAGAGAGAGAGAGAGAGAGAGACAGAGAGACAGAGACAGAGAGAGAGGAAAGAAAGAAAGAAAGAGAAAGAAAGAAGAAAGAAAGAAAGAAAGAAAGAGAAAGAAGAAAGAAAGAAAGAAAGAAAGAAAGAAAGAAAGAAAGAAAGAAAGAAAAGAAAGGAAGAAGAAAGAAAGAAAAAGAAAAAGAGAAAGAAAGAGAGGACGAGAGGGACAGAGGGAGGGAAGGAAGGAAGGAAGGAAGGAAGGAAGGAAGGAAGGAAGGAAGGAAGGAGAAAGAAAGAAAGAAAGAAAGAAAGAAAAAGAAAGAAAGAAAGAAAGAAAGAAAGAAAAGAGAGAAAAGGTGGGGGTTTATTGCAAGAACACAGGAGCCAACCAGAAGGAGTTTCTAATGGCTAAAGCTAGATTGATTTGAGCAACAAAATAAATGATAGTATTGGGATTTAACTGATAGAATAAGATAAACACTCTATTCATGAATCCATACTGATATGAGTAAATAATGGATTAAATAAATGTGGAGAAAAGGCAACTCTTACTGTAGAATTCTAATTAATTAAATAATTAAAGTAGAAGAAAAGGGAAAATAGTGAATCACCATTAGGCAAACATCACAAAAATAATTATTGCAGATAAGGTGCACTGATGGATGGCAAAAGTTTGAGAAGAGGTCACATGAGTTTTGACAAGTGTGCCAAGATCATTCAATGGGAAAAGGACAATCTTTTCAACAAATGGCTTGGAGAAAACTGGACATTCATATGTAAAAGAATGAAGTTGGACACTTACCTTGGTACCACATACAAAAATTAACTCAAAATAAATAAGAAACATAGATGTAAGACCTGAAACTATAAAACTTTTAAAAGAATACACAGGAAGAAAGCTTGATCACATGGATTTGGCAATAATTTCTTGGCTATGACACTGTAGGCACAGGCAACAAAAGAAAAACTAGATAAATTGGACTACCTCAAAATTAAAAACTGTGCATCAGAAGACACAACCAGCAAGTGAAAAGGTAACCTATGCAATGGGAAAAAATTTACAAGTCATATCTGAAAAGGAGTTAATAATGTCCAAAATATTTAAAGAATTTTTTAATTTAACTAAAAAATAGTAATCCAATTAAAATTGATAAAGGACTTGAATAGACATTTCTTTTTTTTCTTTAAAAAAATTTTTTTTATTGTTATTCAATTACAGTTGTGTGACTTTTCTCCCCATGCATCCACCCCACCCCAGCTGAACCCCCCTCCCTCCCCCACTTCCACCCTCCCCCTTGATTTTGTCCCTGTGTGCTTTATAGTAGTTCCTGTAATCCCCTCTCCTCACTGTCCCCTCCCCACTCCCCCTGGCTATTGCTAGATTGTTCTTAACTTCAATGTCTCTGGTTATATTTTGTTTCCTTTTTTCTTCTGTTGATTACATTCCAATTAAAGGTGAGATCATATGGTATTTGTCCCTCACCGCCTGGCTTATTGCACTTAGCATAATGCCTTCCAGTTCCATCCATGCTGTTGCAAAGAGTATAAGCTCCTTCTTTGTCTCTGCTGCGTAGAATTCCATTGTGTAAATGTACCATAGTTTTTTGGTCCACTCATTTACTGATGGGCACTTCGATTGCTTCCAGTACTTGGCTATTGTAAATTGTGCTGCTGTGAACACTGGGGTGCATAGGTTCTTTTGGATTGGAGTTTCAGGGCTCTTAGGGTATAATCTCAGTAATGGAATTGCCAGGTCAAAAGGCAGTTCCATTTTTAGTTTTCTGAGGAAATTCCATACTGTTTTCCACAGTGGCCTCACCAGTCTGCATTCCCACCAACAGTGCACTAGGGTTCCCTTTTCTCCGCATCCTCTCCAACATTTGTTTGGTGATTTGTTTATGTTGGCCACTCTGACTGGTGTGAGATGGTACCTCATTGTGGTTTTAATTTGCATCTCTCTGATGGCTAGTGATGCTGAGCATCTTTTCATGTGTCTCTGGGCCCTCTGTATGTCTTCCTTGGAGAAGTGTCTGTTCAAGTCCTTTGCCCATTTTTTAATTGGGTCGTTTGTCTTCCTGGAGTGCAGTTGTGTGAGTTCTTTATATATTTTGGGGATCAGGCCGTTGGAATACACATTTCTTGAAAGATTATGTACAAATGGTTGATATGCATATAAAAATCATTCAACATCACCTGTCATTGGAGAAATATCAATCAAAACTGCAATGAAATATGACCTTATACTCATTAGGATGGCTGCTATTAAAAAAACAACAACAACACAGCCCTGGCCAGATGGCTCAGTTGGTTGGAGCACTGTCCCATACTGCCAAAGGTTGCAGGTTCATTTTCCAGTCAGGGCACATACCTAGGTTGTGGGTTTGATCTCTGAGGGGCACATATGGGAGGCAATCGATGTTTCTCTTTCACATCGGTGTTTCTCTTTCTCTCTCTCTCAAAAAGAATAAATGTGTCCTCAAGCGAGAATTAAAAAAAAACACAAAAAACAAAGTAACAAGTGTTGGTGAGGATGTGCAGAAGTTGGAACCCTTGTGCACTGTTGGTTGGGAATGTAAGATGATGCAGTCATTATGGAAAACATTATGGCAGTTCCTGAAACAATTAAAAATAGAATTACCATATGATCTAGCAATAGGACTCCAGGATATACATTCAAAAGAATTGAAACCAGGTTCGTGAAAAAATATTTGTAACCCAAGTCCATAACAGCATCATTCACAATTGCTGAAAAGTAAAAGTAAGGCAGATGTCCATCGATGGCTGAATGGATAAACAAAATGTGGTATATACATATGTAATATTGTTCAGTCTTAAAAAGGAAGGGAATTTTGACACATGCCACAACATGGATGAACCTTGGGGACATTATGCTAGGGAAAATAAACCAGTTACAAAAAGACAAATACTATATGACTCCACTTACATGAGTTCCTTTGAGTAGTCAAACTCATAGAAACAGAAAGTAGAATGGTGGTTATCTGGGGCTAGGAGGAGGGGGATTGGGGAGTTATTTAATAGGTATAGAGTTTTAGTTTTGCAAGATGAAAAATTATGGAGATCAGTTGCACAACAATGTCAATACTTAACACTACTCAACTGTACACTTAAGGATAGTTAAGATGGTCTTTCCTTTTGCCTCAGAGGCAAGATCAGAGAGAGCAAGATGGGTCACCAGCAGCTGTATTGGAGCTATCCGAGAAAATGCGGCCAGGGTTCTCCTTCTTGCCGCGTCTGCTCAAACCTGCATGGCCTGATCAGGAAGTAGGGCCTTAATATGTGACTCCAGTGTTTCCGTGAGTATGTGAAGGATATAGGCTTCATTAAGTTGGACTAAGTGAACAACTTTGAATGGGTCATTCAAGACATCCACCTTATTGCAGAATGGCTAGCTCTTTGTACATAAAATAAAATTTAAAAATTAAAAAAAAAGGTAGTTAAGATGGTAAAGACTATGTTATATGTATTTTACCACAATTAAATTTTTTAGTTTGAAGAGAAACAGAACTTGCATAGTCTCCAAGTATCTTTCCTTAGATGTTTATTAACTACAAGAGAAAGATAGTAACTTTACTGTGGAGACCCAGCAGAGACCAACTTAAGCAAATGATGAAGTTTAACATCATTAGTAAGAAGATACATCAACATCAGGAACCCTGTGATATGAAACACTGGAAAGGATACATCATTTTTGTGGTATTCTTGCCCAAAATGCATAATCTCAGTCCATTCATGAGAAAACATCAGGCGAACCCAAATAAAAAATATTTGACAAAACCACTGATAAGTACAGTTTAAAAGTGTCAAGGTTATGAGAGACAAGGAAAGAGGGAGGGACTTCTATTGCAGTCCTACGAAACTGCAAGAGATTAAGGAGAAATATCAAAATGTAGTGTGTGATCTTGGATAAAATTTGGGGACAGAAGAATAACATTAGTGGAAAAACTGGTGAAATTCTAATAAAGTCTTTAGTTTAGCTAATATGTTAATATTTAACTTAGTTAAATAACTTAAATAATTCTAATTTACTTAAGCATATTATTTAATTAAATAATTTTACATTTAATTTAGCTGACTATGGTAATGTTAATCCCCTGGTTTTGATCATTATACTGTGGCTGTGTAAGATGTGAACAAGGGGGAGACTGGGTAAGGAAGATATGGAAACTCTATTTTTGCAACTCAATTAACATTGAGTTGGAAGAGAGAAGAAAGCTACCCTATCATTCATAAAACCTTGGTATTCATGACATGTAGGAGGCTGTCAGGAATCTTAAGTTCAAATCTGAAGTGGAATTTCTCAGACATTAGCTGGTGATTCCTGAGGAGAGAGGGGGTGGAGCCAGGGGAGTCTCCCAGGCTTCTTTGCTCAGGAGCCTATCCTTCTCTCACAAAAGAGTTGGACTTTCCCGTGTATCCGTGACTGCTCTGCCTCTTAGAAACCACCTGGCTTCAGGAAGATTCTACCTGCAGCCTTCTTTTCCCAGGTGTAACCTTCAGGGCTTCAGTCAGTTCTTGCCTTCCCAAGGACTCCCTTCTCTCTTGGAGGTGCAAAATCTGAGGTCTGTCTGACACCTCAGGACTTCCTTGGTCACCCTCCTCTTCTTTCTTCATTTCCTCAGGTCTTAGTTCTGTCCCAAGGAGTTCTCTCTCAGAGGTCTTCTCCTCAGGGACTGGTAACCTCTGAGACTGATCCCTGTCACCACCGCACCCGCTCCCCCCACTCCAGTGGTTTCTCAGTCTCCTAGTTTCTCTGAAGTTTGATGTGTGTGTCGGTAATGGCCTCTGTGCTACTGCTGCTGCTGATGGCTGCAGTTCCTGTCCAGTGAGGCTCTCCTACAGGCACAGCTCTCAGCATCTGTGCAGTCCCCCTCACCCCTCCAGGTCCAGGGAGGTAACAATTCTCACTGCTGCTGGTCTCTGGGGACCTCGCCATCCCTCATTAGTTCCCTTAAGTCTATTCACACCTTTGTGAACAGTCCCTCTCCTCAGGTACACCTTTCATATGTCCTCTGATAGTCACTAGGAACCTGACTGACACCCATGAATGTGTGGGTATTGACATGCAGGGGAAGTCCTTCTTTGGTGACTGACACCCCAAGTCTCCAGGAATCTGGGCTTGGCTCTCTGTGGCTAGGAGGGGTCAGTGTGTGCTGGAGATGTGGGCCCAGTGTGTACTGTGAGCTCAAATCCATGAAGCAGAAGTAGAAGAAGCATAGGCAAGTTGGACAATCATGAAACTCAGGACATTCATAACATCTCCAATTCAAATCAAACAAGAAATCATGATTCAGACATAAGAGCCCTAAGAATTTAAGTACTTAATTTTTTTTCCCCTGAGTTGGTAATCGCTGAGTTGGCAAATTGCTATTTGCAAAATTGGTTTTCCTTGGCTTGATGATGCAGGCAGTTGGTCTTTTGCCAAACTGGGTTTTTGAGCAAATTCCATTTGGAGAACTTGTTGGCTCCTGTCAAGACCTGATTCTCCCTGCCCCAAGGGCTGGACTTGACCTTCTGACTCAGGACAGGCTAACATGGTGCCTGTGTTCAAGGGCTGCTCCACTGGGGCCCAGCATGGGTCAGGTCTTCCAACATGGGGCGGTTTCCTCTTGAGTCATCCTCAAATCCATTAGGCAGGCAATGTTTTTGTTTTTAATTTTATTTTTCAATTACAGTTTACATTCAGTTTTATTTTGTGTTAGTTTCAGGTGTACAGGCAGGTAGTGTTGTTCCTTGCAGGAGTTGCCAGGAACCCAGCACTGATTAGGAGGGTCTTAAGCCATCCCTGATTCTTAGCTGGAAAGGAGTCCACCCTCAGGGAGCCACAGGCTCGGCTGAGAGGACAGGTAGGTTGGTGGTCACAGCAGCTGGAAGGCCAGGTGGGTTTAGACCTGGGCCAGAGCACCAAGGTCAAGCCTCCTGAGGCCTCTTGCTTTCTCCCTGTTGGGCATTTGGGATTTGTGTTTGGGCCCAGCCTTGCCAGGAGATGTGGGCCATGGTGTGTTGTAACTGGAGTCAGGGTCCTTACACAAAGACCATGTATTAAAAAGGAGCAGGGTCTCATGGGCAGGGGAGTGATGTGGTGAGGGCAGCAGTAGCCTGTAGGTTGTAGTGGGGTGGGCTCTGGGCTGGCACCGGGCCAGCGTCTGTTGAGTGGCCAAGTCCTGACAAGGGCCTGTTAGGGAGATGGCGAGCTCCTGAGAAAAGGGGGCTGTGAGGTGTATCTAAGGGTGGGGTCTGGTGAGAAAGGGTCTGTGGAATCTGGAAGTCATCTCAGGACTGGTGGGTGATACCATCATCCAGTCAGGCAAATGGGCACAAAGAGGACCCTGTGGGGGTGGGGGACACAAATAACCTCAGAGGAAAGAAAAGGGGCTCTGATGGGTCTAGGGAACATCCCTATGGGTCACTCAGCCCAATTCCCACCAGCCATGTCCCAGAAATACCCTGACCCTTGGCAGCATTGACCTGATGCCCTGTGCAGAAGAATGTTCCAGTATTTGGCTATAAGAAGAAGAGAACAAAGTCATCCAGAGCTGCTGAAAGTCCAGGGCCCTCTCTTTCACAGTCTCTCTGAGTCCCCAGTATCTGGCAAGACTAGGTTTACAGTTGTGAGTACGTGAAACACAGAGTTTGTTTTTGTATTATTATTTATTAATTATTGTATCATTTTCCATACAAATAACTATAAACCTATTCACTTTTGCTGTACCCTGTATATTTGTAAAACTTGGAAGAGTAGTAGTATTGTTCTTTTTGTTAAGAAGGTCTCTCCAAATTATTTAAGACCTTACCACTTCAGCCAGATGGCAATGGCACCTGTGGTGCTGTGGCTCTGGGACCCAGAGTTACTGCTGCCAACAGTGCCCACTGCCTACACTGGGGGCTGGTCACAGCCCCAGGGGCCTCCCAATGCTACTCAAGAATGTGGGAGGGCCTCAGCCCTATAGGACCCAGGCTGTGAAGGGCTGGGGTCAAGTAAACACTAACTAGGTCCTGCCGCCCCATCCTGGGCAGCTCTAAGGGAAGAGGTGGCTTACAAGGGGCAGGCAGCTTCAGAATCCTGACCCAGGCCTGAACTGCATGAATAGGGACTTGGAAGACCTTCCCTCCACAACTCCTGCCCAGTGAGGTCATATCCCTCAGCCCTCTGGTTTCAAGGCAGCCTCATACCTTCACACTCTTTGGCTTACCTAATGGTTGGTCAAGGCTCACTGCCAAGCGGCCCCTCCCTGGCACATAAGTGATGAGGCAGAGGGAACAGAAGTTTACCAAGAGCTCCCATGCGTGATCCCAATGACTATCAGTGAAATGGCCAGGAACGTGTAGCTATCCCCATTGTACAGATGAGGAAACTGAGGCTCAGGCTGGAGTGCTGACTAAGAGAAGTAGCATGTAGCATGGGATTGAGGCATCTTTTTCTGTCCTGAGTAACTAGGGAGGCAGCCTGGCTGCATAAGCATGTGATTTGTCAGGGGCAGGTAGAATGGCTTTCTAGCAAGAATTCAAAGGCCAGAAGCACCTCCCCGGGTGGGGGTGGAGTCCTCCATTTATTCCTAGGATGTCCAGAGTGGGGGGGTGGAGGGGGACACGGCTGACTTCACAGGGTCTTCCCAAGAGACCAGGCCCCAAGATACAGGGAGGGCCAGGTGCCCTCACATGCTGGCTGCCCCACTGCTGGGCCACTCAAGTTCTCCCTTGTGTGTGAAGCAGCCAGCTGTGAGCCAGGAATGACTAGGCTCTGTCTTCCTCTGCCTTGGACAAGGCATCACCTTGAGCCCCCTACCTGTCCAATGAAGGCTGCAAGGCCACTCTGAAGAGCTGAAGTTCTTGGGAATGGGGAAGGCAGTACCTCCACTCCACTTGTGCTGTTGGCCTGAGGGGTCACCTAGGTCCACAAGCCCACAGAGTCCCCAAACCCCTGAATAGGCCACCATTGGGACCTTGGACAGCAGGCCAGAAGACCTAGGCCTTGTCTGGCTACACACCTGTGCCCAGGCTGTGGAGAAGCCCAGAGGGCTGGCAGGGCTGCCACCCCCAACTGTCTCTTATTCTGCGGGGCACTCAGGCCTTGTGCCTTGGGGGAGCTGCATGCCCCAGAACTGACCTTTTTGTCTAGCTTTGGTCCTGCTCTGCATCTCTGTCCCTCACAGGGTTCCAGAATATAGGGTATGGGGGTCTCATGTTCCCAGAGGGGCAATACCACAGCCAGAGTGCTAGGGTGGCCCCACCCAGGCTTTTCTTCCTGCCAACGCCTGTGCTGACTCACAACTGACTGAGTTCCTAGTCTTCCGGGGGAGGGCTGGGGCCCCACAGCCCCGCCAGCCATCAGAGGCATCTATAAAAGCACACTGGTCCAGGCCCCAGCATCCTGCTTAGTTGTCACCTGTCGTTGCACGATGCTGGGAGGTTTTGGGAAACTTGCTGCTGATGGCCTGGCCTACCGCACTGAGAAGGCCACTGAGGAAGCTGGTAAGAACCCGAGGCTCCTTTCCACCTGGGCCATTCTCCTCAGGCTGGATTGGGGACTAACTTGTCTGGGCCTGTTGGAAGCTGATTCCCGAACTTTTGGGGCAGGTCTTGGCCCTATGAGGAGCTTTGGGTAATCAGTCCCACAAGGAGAGAATAGAGGGGCAGGTGCAAAAGCTGAGGTAGGCAGCTTGGGGTGGAGCCAGGAGGGGTGGAATGGCCCAAGCAACCCTTTTTCCATGTGGCTGAGCGCAGGAGGGACCATCTCAGAGGGGGCCCCAAGGATGTGAGGTGGAGAGTGGAGGGGAGAGGGGATCCAGGTGCTAGGTAGCAGCTGGTGGCTTAAATCCTTCCCTCTGGAGACTTGGGAACCCTGCTATAGCCAAATAGCCTATTTTGAATATCCTATGCAGGAAAAGGACGGTGGATTATTATTTTTGCCATAACTTTAAAGCTCCAAAGATTTCTCTATTAAGAAGCCACCAAGTCTGATTCTGTTCAAAGTCAGCCCCTGGGGTTTATGTAAAGGACATTTTCTATGTCTTCAAATCCCCTGGAAGCCCTTTTTCTGTATGTAGGCATCTGCAGCCATATTTGGGGATGCTAATCCAGGTTCCACCTGGATTAAGTTTGATATTTAAGTTTGCTGTCCTTGATTTAAATGGCTGCAAACACGTCTGTATTTCACTGGTTAACTCTGTAGCTGGTATTGACCACTCCCTGTCCTCCTTCATTAGCTCTCTGCATTCTGTATTATTCCTATTCACAGATAAGGCAACCAAGCAGTGGAGGGGGATTTAGAATCAGAATCAGTTCTTCTGACTCCTAATTTTCCAATTCTAGCAGGATATAACCTAAACTTTAAACAACTTCAAGATGGGCAGAGTCCCCTCCTACTGGAGGAATGGCTTTGAGGAACTAGTTTTGCTGGAGGAGGCTTCCAGATATGGCATCCAGCTACAGCCTCCATCTGGCTGGAGGCAGGACAGCAGCACACCTTAGAGGTGTGGTAACCTGGGAGACAGGTTCAGCATTGGCACTAGGCTCCTAGTTGGCAGGAGGGCCTACTTCTTAGCATTCCAGCCCGCATCAGACCGAGGGGCATGGAGGACCTTGTGTCCTTGTCTGCCTCACTCAGCTTTCTTCCCAGCAGCCAGCACCCCTCACCCTGGCCCCCCTTCTCTTGAGCAAGCTTATCCGGGCTGGGGCAATATCCTAGAGCTGCATTCAGGGTATCCAGTGTTGTCCAGGCCTTGCCATAAGAAGCTGGCTTGCACTGTGCTCTCACTCTGGGCTTGTCTCATCTTTTCAGTTCATGCTGTGGAGGGCGTGGTGAAAGAGGTGGTGGAGCATGCCAAGGAGGCTGGAGAGAAAGGTATGCGGGCAGGGGGGAGGGAGAGGGAAGGGAAGGAAGGAAGCTAGGTGCTGAGAACAACCTGTTTTTTGACTAACCAGGTCAAACCCTGCCCCAGATGTCGCACCCTTTCAGATGGTATGCAATTATCTACACGACCTGAGGCCACAGACCAAACTTTGCTAAAGCAGGATCCAATTAGATATTCCTCTCTGTGGAATGTTAAGACTATGTCACAAAAGAATATGCAGCAGTACACTGGGACAAAACATTTAAGACATAAAATTGTATATACATACATATTTGTGGAAATGTTTATATGTGTGTTGTGCATATAACTATGTAAAAAGTACAACATGTGTGTAACTCATTCTTACAACAAAATAGATTCCAGGTGAATCAAGGACTTCAATACAAATCACATGAAATTGTTAAATTGTTAGAAGAAAGCAAAGGAGATTTTAGCATAATCTCAGAGATGGGAGGGTCTTTTTTTTAATGATGACAGAAAAACCAACAACCTTAAAGGAAATATTAGGTAAATTTGACGATATAATACTTCAGATTTTCTATAGCAAAAAAAATTACAAGCTAAGTCAAAAGAAAAAGCACAAACTGAGGAAAATATTTGTAGTAGAAATGATAAACCCACACAAAAATGATCAAAGGATATAAATAGGCAGTTTACAGAAAAATGCAGTTTGAGTGGGCAATGTGGCCACGAACAGATACTCAGCTTCACTCATAATTGAAGAAATAAATACAAGTCGTTTGGGGAAATAAAAACAAAATTTGAGTACATTCCTCTGGAGCTCTGCTGCCCTCCAACCTGTCAGGGCTGCTCTAGGGCCTGAACTAGGAAGACTGCCACACCCCTCAGGTCACTTCATGTGACACTACTACTCCAGCAAGTGGCTTGAAATGTTTACTTGGCTCACCTGGACATTATTCCTCTTTCTCACTGACAGCCATTGCTGAAGCCTTCAAGAAGGCCCAGGAAACAGGAGACAAAGTGGCAAAGGAAGTCACTGAGACGGTGACCAACACAGTCACAAATGCTGTCACTCATGCAGCGGAAGGCCTGGGTAAACTGGGACATTGACACATCCGCCACCGGCAGACTCTTTCTGAATCTCAATAAAGAGCTGTGAAATGCGTACACTGAGCCGTGGATTTATTCCTGCTTGGATGGCAGCACTGTGTATGTCCTGTCACCTGTTGTCACACATTGACACCTGTTGGGGTCAGAGAGTTGCGATTTCTCATCTCAGCAAGGACCTCATTAATAATTGTTAGTGTATGTACTACATTTCTTAAATGATTATTTCCCCAGAAACTATATGTAGCTTTCAGGCAACTCAGTGCTTCAGGACACCCCAAGGGAAGACCACAATTCAGCTTATATATTCTTTGGGTTTTCCCTGAAATGTTCTTACAAGATTCAGAAAGATAACAGACCAACCTGACGGAGGTTACCCAGACAGGCCAGACAGTGGGGGATGTTTCACGTTCTGAAAGAGGCTTCAGAGAAGCATTTCTGCTGGTCAGTCACAAAATCAGGTCAAGGAGGAACTGAGTCCATGGTTCAGTGGCTGTTGAAGCCACTGTCCAATCTCCCCTCCGACACTTGTGTTAGGCTTAATTGGTGGTGATGGGCAAGACTGCTCAGCCTTTTCTCCTTCCTGCCACAAGTGAGTCAGTACCATAAAGGTTAAACAGATGTTTAAGCAGCATTTAGCTTAACATTTGGATTTTTAAAAAGGAAATGACTTGTAAAGATATGGCATTGCTTATTTATCTTGCTGAAAGTATTTGTTCTTGGCAGAAATTAGAAGAAAAGGTGTTTTAAGGAATGAGTTAGTTGTTTACCGTATTTCTGGCTTTCTTGTAGAATTGGCTTCACAAGTTTCTGAAGCCCAGGAATCTAATGTTCTGGCTTGGAACATCTGCCATTTGTTTGCCTAGATCTGCACCTTGTAGCCTGGTTTGGTTCCGACGACTTGTGAATTCCCTAAATCTGAACCCATTCTCAGAAGGCTGAGAGCATTGCTGGTGGCAGTGAAAACTGGAACACCCTCTTTGGATGGCAATTTCTCTTACCAGATTTTACTCTTGAGGTGTGCACAGGTACATGCAGATGCCTCAATGGCAAACGCACAGATAAACTGAGGTATGTCTGTAACAGCAAGAGATTGGAAACACCCTAAAATGCTAATCATAAATCACTTGGAGGACAAGTTTTGCTCTGCTTATTGAGTTTGAGGTACAATATAGAGATGACACATACTACTTCTAATCTCTTATAATGCTTTAGCTTGAAACTGGGACCTGTGTTTACATGGCCACTAATAGGGATTGCATATATCTGAAATGAATACTCCATGGCTGTTAAGAATAAGAAAATGTACCTATTTCATATGGGAACATGTCAAGTAATAAGATATAAAATATGTATATAGAATAAATTTTTTTATAAAGCAAACACATAATTATATAAAAATTAAAAAAAGGTAGTGTATATATAATTATAGCAAACATATTAATAGTGTTCATCATTTCTGTGTTTGTGATAATATGAAGAATCTTCCATTTCTATATTACATATTTCTATATACTTGAATTTAAGAGAAAACAATACAAATATATTTTAAAATGTGGTCATGGAGGGCATCTACTAGTTTATTCAGGGTTTTTCCCTACATAAGTGCTGCTGCTCAAAGTTTGCTGGTTTGCAAACTTTGTTACCATTAACAACAAGGTAAGTAAAGAAACAGCAATTAGACACTCTTAGACATTGCCTGGACCTCAAGAAGTGTGATCAGTTGATGAATTCTTCTGGAACAGGACATAGAGCAGCTCGGGTTGGGGAACTTGCATGGCAAGTTGAACTAGTCCTACCAGGTAGGACCACATACCAAGATGAATTAGATTAAGAAACAAACAAAAAACCCCCCCAAAACTGGTCCTTCGCCACAAAGTTGGAGAAACACGGCCCACATTCCCTTAACTTCACTTTGCTATGTGCTGCTACGGAAAAAGTACTTCCGTCTCTCGTTTTTCTTTAACTGTGCGTGTTGTGTGATGAGGGGCATAATGTCGCCCTTAGATAAACTCTGAACATGTTATGAAAAGCAAGAGAAAGTGAGGTCAGAGGAAATGGTGGAGAGAGGACCTCCAAAACTTCTCTCTCCCATAGAAGTAATGAGAAAAGTGGTAAACATCGTCAGAATGACTTTTTTCAGAACTCTGGAAATTAACCAAAGCCTTATGGCAATCAATGGAGCATTTATGTAAAACATATTAAAAACAAACAAAATATCGTTAAGAACAGCAAGGTTTTGTGATGTTTTTAACTTGCTGCACTCTGTTCTCAACTCTCCCTGAACCCCCTTCCTTCAACTCCACTGTAGCCTTGAAAACCCACAGCCTTGCCGTCGCTGGGAAGAGCAGAACTCGAGTTTCTTCAAAGCCTCGCTCTTAGAGAACTGTCACTATCTAATTTGACTGGTGGCTCCTAGGAAAACACCCAACTGCAAGGCTGACTTTATTTTTTCTGACTAGGAGTTCAACTAATGCTGAAAACCTTTTCCCTAAGGCTGTCTATCATATAACATATAGAGGCATTTTTTAAGTTGGTGGTTACATGAGGTGGTGGGTAAGAGTTTGGGCAAACAATAGGCTAACCAAAACGCTTAAAAGGAAAAACTGGGGAATAAAATGTCCAAAGAGTCTTTGAAAGTTCCAACATATTTCTTGGAACCTAGAAGGCTATGTCCATGTGTAGGACTGTGCAGGTGCTCAGTAAAGAGCTGAGAAGACTCAAAACACACACCTCCAAATAATCTTGAGGCTCTGTGCAAGCAGGAAGTGAAAACACAGGAAAAAATGTTAACTGCCTGGCTGAGTGTTGAAAGTGAGGCCCAATATGTGCACAAGATCCCTTTGCGAACATGTGAGACTTACTGGTTTTAGGTACTTAAAGAAGTCTCTGTCCAATCATTAGCGGACCAGTAAGCAAACTAAGTAGAAGTTCAGTGGCCACACACAACAAAACATACGATAGAATTAGCTCAGAAAGGTCACTAAATTCACAGTAACAACAAAAAATCTGGGGGGAGGGGTGTGGAATCTGATTTCCAGAGTTGCCATACTATGTTATTTCCCATGTCCTGTTTTCAGCAAAAAAAAAAATTATAACCCATTTAAAAGGGGGAAATGGAATTGTGTCTGAAAGGGACCAGAAACTGGGCCAACTAGACAAAAACTTTAAATCAACTACAGGGTGGAGTAAAAGTAGGTTAACAGTTGTTTTTATGAAAAATAATACAATAATTAATAATAATATAAGAATAAACTGTATTTTACATACTCACAACTGTAAATTTACTTTTGCCCCACCCTGTATTTTAAACATAAACAGAGTTAAAGGAAAGAACATCTAAAGAATTAAAGGAAATATAAGATCAATGCCAAAGAGAAAATACAAGTAAGTTGTAATAAAGAACAAAATAAAGATTTTTGAGAATTCCGGCCAAGATAGAGATGTAGGTAGAAACCCTTTGCCTCCTTGCACAACCAAAAGGAGGTTGTTTAGATGGGAGAGATAAAAAAAAAATGGTATAGGAAACAGAGAACTCAAAGAACTTATATGTACAACCCATGGACATGAACTAAGCGGGGTGGGGGGATGCTGGAGGTTTTGGGTTGTAGAGAGGAGGGGGGATAAAGGGGGAGAAATTGGGAAAACTGTAATAGCATAATCAATAAAAGTACTTAAAAATTTTTCATCAGAGGGGCTCAACATCAGATTTGAGCAGGCATATGAACGAATCAGTGAGCTTTATCAGTGAAGATAAATCCAATGAGATTATTCAATCTGAGGAACAGAAATTAAAAAAAAAAAAGAGGACAGAGACATAGAGACCTGTGGGTCACTGTCAAGAGTACTACCTTATGGGAGTAGAGAAGGAAAAAAGAAAAGGAGATGGAAAGATTATTTGAAGAAATAATGGCTGAAAACAACACATTTGATGACAAACATTAATCTATACTTCCAAGAAGCTCAATGAATCCAAGTAGGTATAATCCTAATCAAATTTTTGAAAGACAAAGAAAGAATCCTGAAACAGAAAGAGAAAAACAAGCCGTTACATAAAAGAGTTCCTCAGTAAGATTAACAGGTGACTTCTCATCAGGAACCAGAGGCCAGAAGACAGTGGGATGACTTTTCAAAGTCCTGGGGAAACAAGACTGTCAGGTCTAAGAGTTCTATATCCAGCTACCACAGCCTCCTCACCTTTTACTGACACAATACACTTAACCTATGGGACCGCCACTCCATACTGCTGACCCTGCTGCCCTCAGGGGAAACCTGCAGGACCTAGGCCTTGGCCGTCCCACAGCTTCCTGACCTACTGCAGGGTTGTAAAGGCCCAGGCATCCCTAGGTTCCTGCAACTCCCTGGGGACATTGCTCTGTCTAACCCAGGCTTTCCTAGCACTCTCTACCACAGGCTTTCCAGGAGAGAGTTGCCTTAGAGCAGAACCCATCTCCACTCAGCTTACAGGGTAAAATTACTGTGTACACCTGTTTCTCATAAACTTTGGGCAATTTGCAACTAGTCTCCCTGGATGGTGGTCTAAGTTATTGGTTGTTTTTTCCATTATTTATTTTTAGTGGAAGTGAAATTTACATTACAAATAATCATTTCAAAGTACACAATTCAGTGATACTTAGTGTATTCACAATGTTGTGCAACCATCACTTCTCTCTAGTTTCAAAACTTTGTCACCACGTCAGAAAAACACTCCATACCTATTAAGTATTCACTCCTCATCCACTTCCTCACCCCCTTGGTAACCACTAATCTGCTTTCTGTGCCTACGGATTTCCCTGTCCTGGATATATATTAAAATAACCACACAATTATGTGTCCCTTTTTGTCTGGCTTCCCTAAATTAGCATAATGTTTTTGAGGTTCATCCAAGTTGCAGCATGGATCAGTATTTCTTTCCTGTTTATGGCTAAATACTATTCCTTTGTGTGTACACACAATTTATCCATTCACCTGTTGCTGGGCATTTTGGGTTTCCATCCTTTGGTTACTATGAATAATGCTGCTATACACGTTCAGGTAAAAGTTTCTATGTGGATGTATGTTTACATTTCTGTTGTGTGTAAGGTTGAAATTGAGGGGTCATGTGGTAATTCTGTTTAACATTTTCAGGACCTGACAAACTGTTGTCCAGAGTGGCTGTACCACTTTACAATCCCACCAGCAATATACAAGGGTTCCTAATTCTGTACATCCTTATCAACCCATTTTCTGATTTTTAAAATTATCCTAGTGGCTGTGAAATGATTCATTATTGTTCTGATTGGCACTTCCTTAATGTTGAACAACCTTTCATGTGCTTGTTAGAAAATCTGTCTATCTTCTTTGGAGAAGTGTTTATTCAAATGCTGTGCCATTTTTAAATGGGTATTTGTCTCTGTTATTGTTTTAAGAGCTCTTTAAAGGGATGTCAAATCTTTGTCATATTCAGAAGTTGTGCATATTTTCTTCTATACTGCAGGTTATCTTTTTATGTTAATGTCCTTTGATGAGCAAGAGTTTTATTTCATAAATTGTCACTAATTTTTTATTATTTGTGCTTTTAATGTCAAATGTAAGAATCCATTACTAAATCCAAGGCCATTAAGATTTACCCCTATGTTTTCTTCTAATAGTTTTATGTCTTGTATTGAGGTCTTTGATCCATTTTGAGCTAATTTTTGTATATGAGGGAGGAAAATGTCAAAATTAATTTCTTTGTGGATACCCAGTTGTGCCAGTGCCTTTTGTTTACATGACTATTCATCATCATTGCACAGTGTTATGTGTACATTGTGTCTCCCAAAAATATATGCTGAAGACCTAAGCCCCAGAATCTCAGAATATGACCTTATTTGGAAATAGGGTCATTGCGGAAGTAACTAGTTTAGATGTCATGCTGGAGTATAGTGACCCCTTAATCCAATATCACTTTGTTCCAATAGGACAGACACACAGAGGGATGATGGCCATGAACTGACAGAGGAAGAGATTGGAGGGATGCATCTGTAAGCCTAGGAATGCCAAGGATTGATAGCTAGCACTGGAAGCTAGAAAAGGTGAAAAATTCTCCCCTACAGGTTTCAGAGGGAACATGGCCCTTCAATTACCAATTTATAGCCTCCCAAACTGTGAGACAGTAAAGTTCCATTGTTTTACACCCTCCATTCTGTGGTACTTTGTTAAGACAACCTTAATGGTGCTGGCACCCAGGTTGAAAAATCAATTGACCATAGATGTTTTGGACTCTCAATCCTACTCCATTAGTCTGTTTATATGCCAGCACCAACCAGTTTTAGTTATTGTAGCTTTTGCATGAAGTTTTGAAATTGGATGAGATTTCTAAGTTTATTTTTCAGTATTTTGGTTATTTGGGGCCTCTTGCAATTTCATGTTAATTTTAGGATAAAGTTTTCTATCTTTGCAAAGAAGGTCATTAGAATTTTGACAGAAATTTCGAATTAGAATTTGTATCTAGATTTCTATGAGTAATGCCATCTTAACAATATTAGCATTTTTAATGAAGGAACATGTGATGTCTTCCCATTTACTTAGGTATCCTTTCTTTTAAACAATGTTTTGTAGTTTTCAGTGTAGAAGGCTTTCACCTCCTTGGTTAAATTCTTAAATATTCTTTTGGATGCTATTGTAAATAGAATTGTCTTAATTTCCTTTACAGATTGTTTCGTAGAAAAACAACTGATTTTTGTGTATTGATCTTGTACCCTGCAACTTTGCTTAATTCATTAGCTCTAGTAAGTTTTATGTATGTAATCTATGGGATTTTTAAATATGTAGACTCATGTCATTTTTAAATATGGTTTCACTTCCTTTCTAATTCAGATACCTTTTAATTTCTTTTTCTTGCTCTGGCTAGGACTTATCAGTAAAATGTCAAATAACAGTGGTGAAAACAAGAATCCTTATCTTATTCCTCCTAAGGGGAAGCATTCTATGTTTCACCAATGAGTAAATTAGCTGTGGATTTTTGTAAATGCCCTTTATTATGTTTAAGAAGTTCCTTCTATTCCTGTGGTTTTATTGTGAAAGGATCTTGAATTTTGCCAAATGCTTTTTTCTACATCTGTTGAGATGATTATGTGATTCCCGCCCCCTCCATTCTATTAGGGGTATGTATTACATTGACTTTTTTAACATTGAAGCACCACCCTTGCATTCCCGGGATAAATCCTACCTGGTCAAGATGTGTAATACTTATGCGCTGTTGGATTTTGTTAGTATTAAGTATTTTTATGTCTATATTCATAAGGAATATTGATATGCAGCTTTCTTTTCTTGTGATGCCTTTGTCTGGCTTTGGTATCAGGGTAACACTGGCCTCATAGACAGTGTTAGGAAGTGTTCCCTCATCTCTTTTTGAAAGAGTTTGAATAGGATTGGTATGACTTTAGATTAGACAATGATTTTTTTAGATATGACACCCAAAGCATGGCAACAAAAGAAAAAATAAATTGAACTCTATAAAAATGACTTTGTTGTGTCAAAGGGCATCATCAAATGAAAAGACAAACCAACAGAATGAGAGAAAACATTTACAAATTATGATGAGTCACATATCCAGACTATATAAAGAACTCTCACAACTCAATAAAATAATAAATAAGCTACTAAAAATGGGAAAAGGATCTGAATAGAATAAAAACATTTTAAATTGGTGGAAGTGGTTGCTTCTGAGGTAGGTATATGAATTAGAGGGGACAGGCTATTGTTCACAGTTAAGAACTACTTGCCTCTACACCAGTAATTCTCCACAGGGAGTGAGTTTGCCCCTCAGGGGAACATTTGGCTACCTGAATCCATCAAAATTGTTTTCAATTACAGCTGGCATTCAAGATCACATGTTTTAGGTGTACAGCTTAGTGGTCAGACAATTATATAACTTATGAAGTGCTCCCCCTGAAAACTCTAGCACCCACCTGACACCATACATATTTATTACAATATCATTGACTGTTTTCCCTGTGCTGTACTTGACTGAATACACTTGACAGTCACCACTGAGGGGTGCTAAACATCCTGCAAATCATAGGACAGTCCCCAAAACAGAGTCACCTGGTCCAAAATGTCATACTGCTGAGGTTGAGAAACCATCTAAACCGTGTAAACATGGATAGAAAAATAAAAACAAAGAAGCCAATACCAGTTATCAGTGAAGAAATAAGAAAATCATAATACCCATGTTATTTCAAAGCAAAAAAAAAAAGAATGTTCCTCAGAGGTTTCTGTGCAAGGGGCACAGATGCAGTCTGTGTGCCGTGCTCTGACCGCCTTCACGCCTAGACAGCAGGGCTCAGGGAGCCTGCCAGGGATGTTTAGGGAATTTACTTAAAGTGTCTAAGTTAAAATGCCAGGCTTTATTTATTTTTTTAAAGTAAATCACAAATCCTAGTAATTGAATTGCCAGAAGCATTGCTTAAATTAAAAAAAAAAGATCAGGCTTTCACTTCTCATTTTCCCGCACTTCATCTATCAGGGTAAAACACATGAGGCAACGGTTAAAGTAATTGACCAGAATCTTCTAACTCAAAGCTCCAGAAACCGAAGTTGATACTAGTGCTATGCTGTCTAGAAATACCTAGCATGGCCATTACCACTTTTCTAACATTAGTATCAGTAACACACATCAACATTTATCAAATCCTTTAAAATATCCTAACTACTCAGTATGTTAGCCAAAGGCCAAGACTAAGACTTAGCATCCTGCTTATCACATGACCTGAATCTACTGCCCTACCCAGTACTGTTCTATTATGAAACTTGTTTTCATATCACGTTCTCCCCAACATATTTTAGTGCTCTAGACCTAGAGTGCAAGGAGATACCAGCAGCTTGGGAAGGGCTCACTGTCCGCAGGACTTGTCTACCTACCACCTAGTCAGGACAAAACACAGTCCACCTGGAAGTTATGCTCCAGATTTGGCAGCTGAGTAGTTGGTGGAATCCATTTCTGCTGATTTTGGTTAGTATTCTGTCTTAATTTGATAGTCTATGGCTAAATGATTAAAAACAAAACCCTAGTCAATGAAACCTCCCTTCATTTAAAAAGAAGGCACTACTGTTCTGGCTGGGACGGCTCAGTTGATTGGAGTGTCACCCGGTAACCAAAAAGTTGCAGTTTGATTCCTGGTCAGGGCACCCACCTCAGTTGTGGCAACCAATTGGTGCTTCTTTCTCATTTCAATGTCTCTCTCTCTCCCCCTCTCCTCCCTTCCTCTCTCTCTAAAAGCAATGAAAAAAATGTCCTCAGGTGAGGATTAAAAAAAAGGCACTAAAAAAATTTAGTATATCAGCATTAAGCACTAGAGACTTTTCCCCATAGAAACTCTTCCCTAATAGTCATTTATACTGTTCAATAGAATGAAACAGAAGAATTCAAGAATAAAGTTTGTTTGTTCACAATATAGTTGAAATTAATGTTATACAGGTGGTTGTCTCAAAAATGTCTGAAACCCAACTGTATTTTTATCATCCACTAAAAGAGACACTATTAAATATAAAAACAGAAAATAAACATAAGCTTTGGAAAAGGTAGACTTTTAATAACTGCTTTTATCACCAGGTTAAGTCATGCAGTTACAAAGTAGTTAGAAATTTCTGAAAGGGTATTATTGTTAAAGAAAAAAGTTCATTCTTACATAAATAATATTTTAGCACTTCATCGGGACACTACTATTCAAAAGGCCCTGGCAAAATACAACACTCTGGCCCGGTTGTTTTGAGGCTGCTGTTAATGAAGCTGTGTATATAATTTGAGGCCCCTGAACGAAGACACGAAGTTGGGACGAGTGGGGCCATTATGGGAAATGCTCAGAGCTGCCAGTCAGACTCCAAAGAGGGAGCCCAAGTGGTTTTTTTTCTGGGACACTCTATTTGAATTATTGTGTGATCAGTCAACACAGATTTTCAAGAGAACAGTTAATTAACACGATGAGGAGGTTACTGCATTCTTTGGACTATATGTTATAATTGTGGTTAGTAAATTCCAACAGTCTTAACAAAAATAGCCTCCATCATTTGCTATTCAATGATTATGTATGAAGATAACTTAATTTGCCACTGGGCTTTTTGTTTTACTGGACAATAAACTATTGATAAGCTATAAATGATACTGTCTTATGTTATAAAAATACTAGCTTTTTTCATTCATTATGTTTATAGGCATTTACTGCTTGAGTCATGGTTAGGCTTATTAAGTGATTAAAGGCAATTTTATTACAACATTATGTACTTAATTTAATCTAAAAGAATAGGGAAACAGCTTTTATTTTTGTTTGCCATCTATAGACTTGAGATTTTTTGCTGATATAAAATGCCAATAACTTACTTGAGGACCATACTACCTTCTGAAAATGCCACACACCTACTTCTTAAACATGTCAAAGTTACAGCACATCTCAGACTTGTCCAGAGCTGAAGCAACAAGCTGCCGACTGCTCTTCGACTACAGGTGCTTTCCCGGCCAAAGCACTGTGGGGAAGCAGCCGTGAAGCAAGCCAGTGTAGCCAAGTAGAGAGACTTTTTATATAAAGGCAAAATACCCAAAATGTCTCCCTGGCATTTACTTGCAGCATTGTACATAATTCCCTAACCTTAATTTCTTTTTTCTTAAGGGGCTTATGTGGATTGACTTGTTGAGAATGGTGTACATTATCTTATAAGTAATGAGAGAAAGAGATCCCTGTGGTTACATGTAAACTTGTGATAGGTCTACAGATGAAGAGGTGAAGAGGGTAGTGAAAAGTCAGCTACAACCATCTATGTGAAGGTCACACCGGCTTCGTTGTATACCTTGAAGACTTTCTCAATGGCATTGACATAGGCAGCTGTTCTCAGGTCCAATCCCAGGTTATACTTCATGGCTGTGCGCATGATTTGCTGAAATGAAATAGAAAAAAAAACATTGAAGACCACCCCAACTCGAGCACCCAGGCCATGAACACACACACAAGCACGTACAGGCCTGGAACAAGTTACCTGCCAACATTCAGTGCAGGACTTTGGAAGCCAAGGAAACTACTCAGGTAATAGAGGACAACTGTCTGGAATTAAACAAACCACTATCTAGGTAGCAGGAAGAAGTTGCTGTTTAGAATTTTAGGTATGAGCTGTCTCTGTGTCCTTTAGACATCCTGTTATCTGGAGTGAATTCACCTGACGTACTTTTTGATAATTTAAACAAACTAAGGAGGAGGTGAGGAAAATGTTCCGGAGTTAGCAGTGATGCCTACATAGGTGGGTGAGTATATTCAAGGCTGCTGAACTGTACACTTTAAAAGGGTAAAATTTAAACGGGTATGTAAATTACATCTCAAAAGGTTAACAACAACAAACACAACCTTCTTAATATCCATCTGTGCTATTTCAACTTAAAGCAAAGTGCACAGAATTTGAATTCCAAAAAAAATTAAGAAAACTAGACTAAAGCTGTGTGTAAGGACTTGAAATAAGGATCAAGTGATCAAAAAACCTTTTATTTATATCAAATTCTATTGTGAGGTAGCTCCCTGTAGCTATAATGGAGCGTGCACTGAGTTGCAACCCACTTTGGCTGACTACTTGATATTTAGCTAACTGCCAAACATCACCCCCTCCTAACTTGGTATTATTATTTATTTCCATATGCCTGGTAAACACACTGAAGACCTTAAAAAGACTGTTCATCATTTAAGACTGAAAAAGCATGTATTTTGTACACAAATAAGGGACATGTAAGCAGACAGTGGTTTTCCATTGCCGCACATGCAATCACAGCATGTGCTTCTGCATACAGAATCTGGTGGCTGAGAAGACGGGGCACCCTTCATGTCACTGGCAGAAACACAAAGAGCATGTGCACACGTACCCGGGCTGAGCGCTCCATGGTGTAAGCTAAACCAGAGTGCACGATGTCTTTCTCGGATGCCCCCTATCAGGAAAAAAGAACATAAATTTATAAGATCTTACAGGGTAAAAAAATGATCACAGAAAAGTATGAACCAAGAAAGATGAGGGCAAGCGGTGAGATCAGCACTGGCCCCCTGAGATGCAGCTGCACCACAGCAACAGGTTCCATTGTTCACGTCGCAGGGCATACATTTCCAGTCCTCAAAAAGGGACTCAATACGGCACAGAGAGGCATCTGCCCACCTCAACAGTAGCTCTGGGGTAGAATCCTGACTCTATATTCAGCAGTGTCTCCAACTTTTGAGGCTGCATGAGTGTTAGCAGTGCTAATTAACCCCCCTAATTCTACTGATGAGGGAACTGTTAACCAGAGAAGTTGGGCAAGTTTATGAATAGCTATTTTCAGAGCTGGGATACAACTCAGGGCCTTTGACTACCAAGCCAGCTCATCTCTTTCCTATGCCAATTATCTCTATAAGTCAGTTTGTTTCAATAGGTTGCTTTCTGTTTTGGAACACTTTCTAAAATTTTAGGACAATTAACTATTACCACCATTCCTAATATGACATATATAGCTATCAAACACATATCCTGATATGCCAGATAAAAACTTAAAAAGTGGGTCACCAAAATAAGTTATCTATGCTGAACTTCATTCAATTAACATTCTACTCAATTAAGAAGGTATATTTCGCCATGGCTGGTGTAGCTCAGTGGATTGAGTGTGGGCATGCACACCAAGACACATCTAGGTTAGTCTTTATTTTGTTCTACCAAGTTAGGAAGAGGAAAAAATTTTGCTTTACAGGTGGAACACTGCTGTTTCCCTGATTCAATCATTCATCCACCAAATTTACTGAGAACCTACTATATGTTAGGCACTGGGGACACAGCAGAAAACAATAATGAAAATTCTCTGTTCTCATGGAGTTTATATTTTGGTGGGAAGAGATAGCATATACTTGGGACTTAAAACCATGAGGCTGGGTGAGATCATCAAAATTTTGACCTCAGCCCTGCTGGACAGGCAGTTGGTTAGAGCCTCATCCCTATATGCCAGGGTTGTGAGTTCAATCCTCAGTCAGAAAACACACAAGAATAAATCAATGAATATGCATAAGTAAGAGGAACACCAAATCAATGTTTTGCAACCCCTCTCAAACCAATATACTAAGAACAGAGTTTTTGAATTCAAACAGAGAACTGGTTCAGAAACAAAGTCCCTCCAATGTTAAACAAGTGGAGAGCTGACCAGGAGGCGCTAGTGAAGCAGGGAGAAAACCAGGTGAATGTGGTATCCGGGAAGGTAAGAAAAGAAAATGTTATATTTTAGGATGGAGTGATCACTGTGACAACAGCTGTGGACAGGTGAAGGAAGAGGAGGACTGAGAGATGCCCATTGGATTTGGCGGGGCTGATGTCACTGGTACCTTGACAAGAACAGTTTCAGTGGAATGATGGGAATCAAGAGTAATTTCAAGTATAGAAGAACTGGGCACAGAGTATATACAACTCTTAAGAAGGTTTGCTCTAAGGGAAATAAAAACAGCAAGACCTGGAAGAGGAAGGGAGATTAAAATTTGTACTTTTTTAAGACAGCATTTGGTACACTGATAGAAATGACTGAACAGAGGGAGGACTAATGATACAGAAGAGAGGGGAAGACTGCTTGAACTGTGCATTTTGTAAGTTGAAAACAGGCCATGCAATGCCCCGAACAAGACTTGGGCTCAGATGGAAGTACAGAGAGTTCAACTGTAACAAGAGGAGAGATGACATAAGAGAGGGTATGGATACTAGGAGCTGGGTTCATGGGGAAGTTCTCTAACTGCTTCAATTTTCTCTGAGAACATATACCAGGTCTTAAGTTGGAATGCAGGAGAGGAGAAAATGTGACATTCATTCAGGAAATGAGAAAATAAATGGAACAAGGAAAAGCAGTACAACTGCTGGGCAGCTCTAAGAGCCTACTGGAGGTTAGTGGTTAGGATTGAACAGTCAGCAAGGCCTCCAGCTAGTGAGGTACAGGTATGGAGGGGGCAGAGATTTAGGTTTTATCAGGGTTCAGGTGTTAACAAGGGGTATGACGGAGCAAAACTAGACAAGGGAGTCATCGTGGTGACAGAACATGGAATTTAAGTTAGATAAGAAGAGAACTGAAGACAATAGGGGGCGATGAGAGACAGTGAAAAGATGGTAAGATCAGTGATTAGGTCCTGGAAGGGCTAGAACATGGTTGGGGAAGAGGGAAGAAGAGAGGAGCTGGAAAAGAACACTTTATTGTAAGACTCCTGTAATAGGTAAGAGGTGGAGAAATAACACTGAAGTCTAAAATTAGAAGCACTGATAGCATTTGAAAATTGGGAGATGAATATATTGGGCAATGATTACTTTAAAGGATAAAAGGAAAGTCACCATAGCTATTTTCCTAACTAATTAGCTGCCCTCTTTCTATACTCCCTCTGGAGGTTTCAATCTGAGTGACTGGTATGTGCCAGGTAGGTGCTAAGACATGTGGTGACCACTGGGAGGAGCAAGAAGCCAGTGAAGAGCAGCACCAGTCCTGCCAAAGCACTGTAGTTACTGGTGATGGAAGGATGTATGCAGAGGGCACTTTCAGGGAAGGCCTCAGAGATGCGGTGATATTTAGGCAAGGAGGGGGTTAGGGCATTTCAGACAGAGGGACCACAACTAACAGAGACATGGCTCTGGGAAAGAGGAAGATTCATTTAGGAGAACAGTTAGAACCCAGGGTGGCAAAACATCTTCAAAACAAAACTGTTAACTTTCCCCCATGGTTACATATAGTACAGCGATTTCAACTGGTGTGCTCCGAGAATTTTCAAAACATGCAATACCTGACTATTTAGTCAGGGGCCATTGACCTCTTTCCCTCAGTCTGTCAAATAATAAAAATAACAACACCCAACAATAGCCATCCAGTGTGAAATAATCAAAATTATACCTTTTGGGGGGTTGGGTTGGCAAAAAATATATTTTTTGGTATGCTGCATAATTTTAGTAATTAGATGAAAAAGGATGAAAATTGCTGATATAATCTTGTTATTTTCCATGGCTATTTCATTTCATAAGATATAATTTAGCCATTTTCCTGCCATTTATATCAAAACGAATTTTAAAAACTGTACATACAGTTTCAATGACATCATCTCGCCTGGAGCCACTCTTCTCCTTTAGAATTATCTTCTTAGGATAAATTCCCAGAAGGGACGTTATTAGGTGTAAGGGTAGAAACACTTTAATAATGCTTACATTTTTCCAAAGAGCTGTGTACCAATCTGCATTGTTATCAGAATAAAGATACAGTTGCTTCACCATAGACATGGTGAATATAAGATGCATTTTTATTTTTGCTAGTTTAATATATTAATTTGTATTTTTTAACAGTGAGGTTAAACATTTTTTTCTAGGCCTATTTCCTCTGCCTTTGTTTCCCATATCTTCTGTCACTTACTGGTGAAGAAATTCTCTTTGTGATGTCTATGCATTATTAATGGACCCTGTCAATAGTTAATTAACATAAGATATCCTTTCTAATCTGTTTTAACTCTTATTTGTATTCATATAGCAATTATAATTTTTTAATATAGTTCTATCTAATGTTTACTTTTCAATTCTTTTTATTTCTCAGAAGCTTAAAAGAGTTAAAACACATAATATAATTCTTTACAACTACATTAAAATCACTTGGTTGAGTCATCTGTACTGCAAAAAGTACCAAAAGGAGAACCATTATTTATTTATCTTGCACTAGGATTCTCACTCCATTTTCAGAACGTACGTAGTGAAAGAGGAAGGCACGAAGCACATACAAGTCATATAATTACTATCAGGTTGACTAAAGGCTCAGCCCACTTGACCTGAGTCTGAAGAGAGCGGGTAGTGTGTGTTAAATGAAACTCCGTCACAAGCACACTCACCGATATCCTGTCCTGGAACTCTGCTGTGGGCACAACAGGGATAGTTCCACCGTGCTTTCCAAATTTTCTTTCCAAACTCTCTTGAACAGACACTATGAAAAGCCAAGATATGAAGATAAAACATTGCTAGTAGAAAAAAAATAAAGTAGAACCAAAATTTGTCCAAAACTATACCCACGACCCCTAATCCAAGAGTCGTAGAAACCTTCAACACTAAATGACATGAAAGGGTTAATCATTTAAAAGGAATAAAGCACTTGGCTAAATTCCTACATAAATGTGAATTTAGGTCACTGCTCTGTTTCCATAACACCCATTACCAGGGTTTTTCCTTGGCTCTTAAAAAAAGAAATTGCTGAGGGAAAAAAGAAAAGGAACTAGATGGATCACTTCACCCAGATCCTGAGCGGGCTGAGTGAAGGAGCTCGGTTGGAGGTCTTGGTCTTATTTCAGCTTGATGAAAATTCTACTGTTAACTCTGGAGCCTACTCCAGTCAAAGTAAAACAATACTCTCATCAGAAGACTAAAATATTCTTGTCACTAAATGGGCCTTTACTAAGAGCAACCAGAGGCAAAAATGGGATGCGCATCAACAGAAGTTCATAGTTTAAAATGATACTCTTTCTATTACTAACTTGTAGGTTATGTTCTTGGAACATTACACCATAGAATATTTGAATATAAACCTACTGGATAGAGGTAATATATTGATTATCTATAAAGAAATTGTATATTTTTGGTCTAAGACTCATGAGACAAAATACAATAGTTTTCTGTACTGAAGTTAATTTAAATTCTTTAGGATTACAAAAGGAAACTAGTCTTAAATTTAGGCTTTTCCATCCTTCTAAGCTGGCCCACACGATTATTTATTTTTGGAGACCAATTTCATCAGAACTTACTGAGCAAGTGGTAGTTAGAATCCCTTTCATATTTGAAGGTCAAACGGCCATAGCTGACATGATTTAGGTTCTTCAGCCATTCAAAGTAAGACACTGTCACTCCTCCAGCATTCAGGTAGAGGTCTGGAATAACCATGATGTTCCTCTCCAGAAAAATCTTATCAGCTTCTGGAGTTGTCGGCCCATTGGCACCTTCAGCAATGATCTGTAAGAGTCAGGAACATAGAGAAATACCAATGCCACCACCAAATCCCCTCCACTGAGCTCAAGGGATGTGCATTTAAGGGTAGGGAGTTGTAGAGAAAAGAGTAATTTGAGTTGAAATCAAATAATAAGTCATTTTGCTCTAAAGTATATAAAAATTTTTTCCACCTATTTCCATAACTACTTTTTGCAAGTTTAGTTTAAGAGGAAACCCATGGTGATGACTGCACAACTCCACGTATACTAAAAGCCATTATTGTACATTTGGGTGAATTGTATGGTATGTGTATTGTATCTCAATAAATTGCTGTTTAAAAAAAAAGGATACCCAATGAGCACCTTTCTGTGACGTTCAATGTCATCCACACTGGTAAGGTTGAACCCAGTCTCCATTCTGCTTTTACCTTGGCTTTGATTCTGGGTGCATTGGACTTGGTCAGCTGCTTCTCACTGGCAGCAGGGATCAGTATATCACAGTCGGCCTCTAAGATGCTCCCTTCATAAACCTTTGCCTTGGGGAAGCCCAGGATTGACCCATGTTGCTGTAATTGATTGAAAATCAGAATTAACAACTGCACTAGAGTTTAAATGCTAATGTTTAGTGCTTTTGATATGAAGACAAAGTTATCTTTAAAGCAAATACATTTAAATAAAACTCACTGCAACTTTACAATATTCAGTGTAGTTATTAAACTATTCATATATTAGGTTAACATACCAATTTGAAGTCTTCCAGTTCCTTTGGGTCAATACCATCTGGATTCCATATACTCCCATCAGATTCACCAACACCAATACATTTAGCACCAAAGCGATGCAAATATCTCATCGAGTGCAGGCCCACATTACCAAATCCCTGTAAAGAACAATTATATATGACACAAAAAATCAAATTCCCACCACAGATAGATGGTAAGAGTCATATTCTGACCAATGCATCTGACATTCTGTTAAAAGTAATTGTCAAAATCTTTCGGCCAAAAGCAACAATGAACTAACTAAATGGCCTCTCTTCAACAATAAATATCTATGTTTAAAAATGTGGGACCAAACCCTTTGATATCTTTTACAATGAGTCCTGAAGAAGTTTAGTTTGGCCTTGTAGACTTAAAAAGAAATGACAGTGGTGTCAAGCATACCACCCAGGTCCTCAGTCCTTGATGACCAGATTCCTATCCTGTGGCTATAAAAAGGTAATCACTAATCGGGAGAAATATGAATTCTATTTTCAAGTAACACTCAACTTAATTCCTTTAAGAAAAATAATCAAATACCAACTAAATCCTTTACCTCTAATAGTTTAAGAGACTTTCCCTTCTGGATACAGTTTCAATTCAAATATCGATCAAAAGAAGTTGGTGATAGTTTCATAGAAGCGGGGACCCAAAAATCCCCCCGGAATTTATTTATAGAAAATTGTGTATTTATTATTCCGTGTTCAAACTTCAGTCACTTTAAAAGTACTCTCCATTTAATGCAATACACCTACCAAGATGTTTTTTCCCACTGTTCAAAATGGTTTTTGAACTTGTCGCTTTTGATGCCTTTTAGTTCTGCCGTTTTTTTGTTTCTCCTCTTCCATACTGGCAAAATGTTTCCCTTTGAGGACTATTTTCATCCGGGGAAACAAAAAACATTGCTTGGGGTGAGATTGGAAGAATAGAGAGGGTGGGGCATGGGTGTCATGCCATTTTTTGGTCAAAAACTGCTCAACGCTCAGCGCAGTGTGGGCATGTGTTGAAAGACTGTCTTCAAAAAAAAAATTCACTGAAGCTGAACAGAGCTTCTCACATCAATGCCAGCTGGTACACTGATATAGATGGGTTCCTAGAACATTCACCTAGTGGGGGAAGCCTGTTCTAAAAGAGGCTTGCCCTCCAGAAGATAATTCCATTTTTTGGAGGGCCCCCCCCTCATATGCATCCGAGAGATAAACAACCATTCTAAAATCTTCAAGATTCAGACTTCTGGCCAAGATGGAGGCATACGTAGACACACTGTGCCTCCTCGCACAACCAAAAGGAAAACAACAACTTAAAACAAAAAACAAAAAACAACCAGAACTGACAGAAAATAGAACTGTATGGAAGTCTGACAATCAAGGAAATAAAGAAGAAACATTCATCCAGACTGGTAGGAGGGTGGAGACAGGCAGCTGGGGTGGCGAGGACTCGCATCAAGGTGGCGGCTGGTGGACCCAGCAAGGTGGCAGATTGTGGAACAGGGCAGACTAGGCTGCAGCTAGCAGACCCCACAAGGTGGTGGCTGGCGGCCCCTATAGCCCCACATTCGTGCATAGATAAACCGGGGGGGAAGGTGGGGGAGCGAAAACAGACCACGAAACCCAGGGCTCCAACCCAGGGCTCCAGCGTAGGAAATAAAGCCTCAAACCTCTGATTGAAAACACCCTTGGGGGTTGAGGCAGCAGCAGGAGAAACTCCCAGCCTCACAGGACAGTTCCTTGGAGAGACCTACAGGGGCCTAGAATGTACACACACCCACCCACCTGGGAAGCAGCACCAAAAGGGCCCAATTTGATTGTGGGTAGAGGAGTGACTGAAAACCAGCAGAGAGTACAGCAAGTGCCATCACTCCCTATTGGACCCTCCCCCCCCATACAGCGTCACAGTGCAGCAACCAGCATTACCCTGCCCTGGTGGACACCTAAGGCTCTGCCCTTTTATGTAACAGGTGCACCAAGAAAAAAAAAAAAATGGCCCAAATGAAAGAACAGATCAAAGCTCCAGAAAAAAATACAACTAAGCAACGAAGAGATAGCCAACCTATCAGATGCACAGTTCAAAACACTGGTAACCAGGAAGCTTACAGAATTGGTTGAATTTGGTCACAAATTAGATGAAAAAATGAAGGCTATGCTAAGAGAAACAAAGGAAAATGTACAGGGAACCAATAGTGAGGCGAAGGAAACTGGGACTCAAATCAACGATGTGGACCAGAAGGAAGAAAGAAACACCCAACCAGAAAAGAATGAAGAAACAAGAATTCAAAAAAATGAGGAGAGGCTTAGGAACCTCCAGGACATCTTCAAACGTTCCAACATCCGAATTATAGGGGTGCCAGAAGGAGAAGAGGAAGAACAGAAAATTGAAAACTTATTTGAACAAACAATGAAGGAGAACTTCTCTAATCTGGCAAAGGAAATAGACTTCCAAGAAGTCCAGGAAGCTCAGAGAGTCCCAAAGAAGCTGGACCCAAGGAGGAACACACCAAGGCACATCATAATTACATTAGCCAAGATGAAACAAGAAGGAGAGAATCTCAGAAGCAGCAAGAGAAAAGGACACAGTTACCTACAAAGGAGTTCCCATAAGACAGCCAGCTGATTTCTCAAAAGAGACCTTATAGGCAAGAAGGGGCTGGAAAGAAGTATTTGAAGTCAAGAAAGGCAAGGACCTACATCCAAGATGACTCTGTCCAGCAAAGCTATCATTTAGAATGGAAGGGCCGATAAAGTGCTTCCCAGATAAGGTCAAGTCAAAGGAGTTCATCATCTCCAAACCCTTATATAAAATGTTAAAGCGATTTATCTAAGAAAAAGAAGATAAAAAATATGAACAGTAAAAATGACAGCAAACTCAGTTATTAACAACCACACCTAAAACGAAAACAAAAGCAAACTAAGCAAACAACTAGAACAGAAACAGAACCACAGAAATGGAGATCACATGGAGGGTTATCAATAGCGGAGTGGGAGGGGGAGAGATGGGGGAAAGGTACAGAGAGTAAGTAGCATAAATGGTAGGTAGAAAAGAGACAAGGGGAGGGTAAGAATAGTATAGGAAATGTGGGAGCCAAAGAACTTATATGTATGACCCATGGACATGAACTATGGGGGGGGAATGTGGGAGGGAGGGGGTGGGCAGGATGGAGTGAAGTGAGGGGGGGAAATGGGACAACTGTAACAGCATAATCAATAAATATATTAAAAAATATCTTCAAGATTCAAAAGAATCAAATCTTTAAAATTGCAAATCTAAAAACATTAAAAAACTTACTTTACATATATCAGTTATTCTTTAAGAAACAATAATTTTACCTGAACAACAAATGTTTTATCTCCAAATCCTGGTGTCATTCCTAAAATGCTCATGTAAGAAGCTTCATTGATGAAGTTTTCAATCCCATGGAAAACTCCCCGGCCAGTAGCAGAGATCCGTCCATGGATTCCACCCTGACTGATGGGCTTACCAGTGACACAGGCATGGGCATTAATATCCTGCACGAGAAAGTCAAAACTTCAGTGATAAAATCTTAAGGAGAATTTCATATAATGAACCAATGTCATGAAAGATTGGAGCCAGAACACATTCTCATTTAACTATACTACACTCATCAGGTGGTGTTTAAGGGACACTTTCATCAAGAGGGACATGCTTCACTTTTCAAGATTTCTGTTGCCGGAAAATGCGTACAAGTACACTATATTCTCCAATGGGAGAAACAGGTGTTTACAACTTTAACACCAAATATGTACAAATAACAATGTCACAAAAATAGAGATAGTTCATTTTAAAACTATTATTCTTTCAATGCTTACTTAGCCTCTCTAAATCAGGGTACACCCTACCCTTAAGTGTGTTAAAATCTACCATTAAGACTTGAGTATGTCACCAAAACAGAGCTTAAGACAGGAAGAGGCATGGTGGTATTCTTGAATGGGAAGACTTGGTGGTGTAAAGATATTCTTCTGTCAAATTAATTTATAAATTCAATAAAATGCCACTTAAAGAAGGCTTTAAAAGAAAATACTCAAGTTCACCTAAAACAGTGGGTCAGCAAAAGTAGTCAAGGAAAAAAAAAGACAACAAAGTAATTAGGGGGCGTTGGGGTAATTTGGAATACTTACCAAAATAAAAATGCCCACCAACCACAATATTCTACTTCTAGGAATATATATATATTTTTTGTAAATAGCATGGTATCATTTTAGGTTAAAATAAAAGTACATGTGGGTAGGACACAGAGGCCCACAGAATACCTCTGGTGTCAGTGGTTCAGTCTGGGAAGTGAGGTGGAAGGGCAACAGTCTTTACCACCACCTTTCTGTACCCTGAACTGATGTGCGTATATTCTTGTTCAGAAATAAGTATAATTAGAAAAAAGGTGAAAGGGTTTGGGAAGGCTTTCCTTCACAGTATGAAATACACCATAAACTGCAGCAACCGGAACAGAATAGAGAAATTGATTAGTGAGAGAAGAAACTAGAAAAAGTTCTGTTATATATATAGGAAATCTATATAAAATGAAGAAAGCATTGTACATCAGTAGGTAAAGCTCGTAACTACTTAATAAAGTTAAAGCAAGTTGCTATCCATGTGAAACAAGATAAAGTGCCTTGCTTCATACCTTATCCCCAAGCTCCAATATATGTCCTAGCTAGGTTGTGTTAAAAAGTAATTTGGTGTTTTTCCATATTGTTTAAATATTTTTACAGAGATACCAAGAACTGTATTACTTGTATAATTGGCAACAAAAAGAATAAGATTGTTTAAAAAAGCAGTCTAGTAAAGTGATGTACAGAATTAGTAGTTTTCCCACAGTTGTTTTTTCCATGAATAATTAACACTTATGAATACAGAACTGCAAACCTAGTGCCAAGTGCTTTTAAACGGTGGGAGTGCAAGTGCTGGAGCTGACAGCAGTCCGCTGCGAGGTCAGGCGTGGTGCCAGCGCCCAGCTCCCCAGCATACCCGTGTCCTGGAAGCCCAGGGAGGAGAATGAACTCTCCCTCCAACACTGGCTCTTCCAGGTGGGACTAGACCAAAGGAGCTGTGTGGTTTAGGTTCACATCCGGAAATAAGTAACAAAAACTATGGCTTCCTGAAGTCCTGATTTTGAATTTATCATTTGAAGAAGAAAATGTCCGTTACCAGTATAGTCCAAGGTTTTAGCTGCCAGAGTGTGGCAAAACTTTCTTTTGCTGTCACCACTGAGAATGAGCTATGAATAACAATATGCTTGCCTACTACTTTGTATTCATCAATCTAGTGTCTTGCTTAAAAAGAACAAAAGAACAAGAGACCATACCCAGAGCTCACTGAACGTAAAAAGGTAACATGGAAAAACATCATTTCTGGGAAATCAAAATTCTTTGAAGTGTCTCATACTGCTCTGTTTTATATCAGGGGATGTGTGTAGTTGACACGATGTGGTATATATAAAGTTTATTTTTTTGTGCTTACTAAGGGCTGGGTACTATTTTAAGTACATTGTATTATTATTATTGACTTAATTCTCATGACTCCCATGAAGTAAGTACTATTATTGTTGCCATTTTACATATAAGGAAACAGAGGTACTTGTCACAGGTCACAGAGCTGGTGTGCAAAGGAGCAAGTTCTAGAATCCAGGCTTATGCCCGTGCTCCCAACACAGACTGCACTTTTCAGGAAATGAGACTGAGCTCCAAATTCCTCCACTGGATGCCATAGCCTCCTTCCTCCCCCTCAAGATGAAAAATATTCTTCCTCTTCTCTAAGGTCGATCTTTCCTCTAAGGCCCTTAAAAAACTGTCTAGGCCTTTATTCCCTCGGAAGATTTTGCTACATCTACCATCCCATATTTCTCTTATATCATCTATGTCTTGCACCAATGAATTTGTGGCCCAAAGCCAATCAAATGCTGAATGAACAACAGAAATCTTCTTCTTTGGACAATAGCCATCTTTCTAGTTGTCTTCCTTCTGCTTTTCTCTAGTGCATTTTCCTTAAAGAGGAAGCTGCTCTTAACACCCTACTTCTCTCTCTCTCTCTCTCTCTCTCTCTCTCTCTCTCTCTCTCTCTCTCTCTCTCTCTCTCTCTCTCTCTCGACTCACCCTTGCAGTTTGGCTCCCAAATCACTGCTCTGAGGATAAGCCTGTTGCTGAACTGGTTGGTGTCTCTTCAGAAACTTCCTCCCTCCCTCAACACCCACAACACGCAGCCCTTGGTGTTTCTCATTCTTTTACAACTGAGTGCTTTCTTCCTTAAATCATTCTTCAATCTGCCCATTTGTCTCCAAAGCTAGGGCAGGCTAATATCACCTCTCTTTCTGGGCTCCTGCCCCCCAACAATCCCATTCTCTGTCACACAGAGTGAATCTTAAAATGTGCACTCAGCTGTGTCACACACCCACTCATAATTAGCACATCATCAGTTTCCCTCCGTTTATGGGACAAAGATCCAAGTCCTGCAGTCACCGATAGGGTGATAACCTGGACTGACCCCCCTTTGCTGGCCTCTCTTGGGCCCTACAATCTCACTCTCTGCTCTCATGACCATGGTCTTCTCTCAAGTTTACCTCTTTTGCATATCAGATCCTTTACCCAGGTGCTTCCTCCAGCCTCTAGCCCTTGTCCTGCCCTGATGTCTACTCATCTTCAAAGAAGCCTTTTCTAATCTTACCTTCAAAGAATTGGTCAGGCTCCCATTATTCTTTTCATAGCATTGAAACTTCTAGTATCCATCCCAATAGCACTGAACACCTTGCTTATACTTAGTCTTGCACATAGTAGGTACTCTGCATATATTTCAAATGGATGTCTTTTTCAATTCCATTTCTCTTCCTCTTACTTAAATGTTTGCTTTTCAGGGTTTCATCCCTTTAGAGACAAAGTTTTTCTTCTTGTGTTCTGTATTAGTGGAACCACTTCTGCTCTGTCCCTACATTCAAGTCCTTTTGGTTCTCTCTAACTGAATATTGTCCTGTTCCTTGATCCCATACATCCATCCTATCCAGTCTGGCCTAATCTCTGCCAGGTGCCAATGCTTCTCCCCAGCCCCTGTGGCTCCTGGGCTATGAAGGAGTTTCTCTCTTTGCTCTAGTACAGCCCAACGTCCCCTCAGGAAGGGTCAGCATCAAAGGTTCCCCTCTAACAGGCACAACAAAACACCAGGGGTTAATATTTTTGTCCTGGTCCACTTACCTCTTCACTATCTTATAACCTTTCTAAATATGTCTTACCTTCAGACAATCCCTATGTTCAAATTCTATCCATTTTCAAGCTCTAGTTCAAATACCTCCTCCAGGAACCCTTGTTTCAGAAACCGTAACTCTCTAACCTTGTATCACACTATCTCCATACCTTATTTGCTTATGTGTCTTAATTTCTCTTTAAATAAAGCTCTTAAAGAAAAAGTCAGAAATGAAAGCTTCTTTATTTCTTTTCTAGTATCTTAGGACAGTGTATTGCCCACGTAGGTGATCCTTCTCTGAAGGTCCCACTCCAGCACCCATGACAGGGTGGCATCTAAGAAAAAGCTCAATCCATGTTTACTACATTTATAAGAACACAGAGAGAAGTAAAGTAACACGCAAATCAAGATATGATTAAAGGGGAGGTAATAAACCCAGTGGATTCTCTACTTTCTCATGTAATATAAATTGTTATTTCTCAGAGATAGCAAATGAAGCCTTAGGCCTTTTGGTGGGTACTTACATAGTGCCCTATGGTACTCGCATAGGTGTCAGCAATCCAGGACATCTCCCGCTCGCCTGTGCTCATGTCTGGGGCAGGCACGTCAATGCCAGGACCTGGGAGCACAGGGAAAGGACACTGAACCAATTTTGAAGATAAACTCATGTCAAACAAAAAGATCCTTGTAATTCTCTGTAACAAAGCTTCCATGGCTAGAAAACTTTAAAGATTTCATTTAGGTAACTAATTGAAGTCAAAGAAATGTTTATTATATGTATTAAATGATTTACTTCCGAATTTATACATCCACAATATTACATGGAACTTTCTCCCACTGGCATTTACTTGGAAGACAGCTATGCACAGACATAACCACTCTATAGGACTTCTGTATGTGCAAGCATAGGCAAGTCTTTGACCTCAGTTCCTTAAAACTGCAATCAGACATAACAATACCATCTTGCCCTGATGAATAAGATTGCTATGGTTTGAGAGTATATGTGTATGACATAACACACCCTTTACTGGGGGTGTATGCCCTCCTCAGTGTATAGAAAAAGAAGGAACAAAAAAAGACACATTGCTAAAGCAATTGTGTAAGCCCCATATTACTACTACCCATAACCAAATGCTGCTTTGACTATTATCCAAAGCTTTACTAAGTGTATATAAAGTTTTAGGCCCTGGCTTTCAATTTCTCCAATCACAGTCAACTAAAAACCTGGAGGGTAACAAGTTAGCTCAAAGCAGCAACAGGTACCATTGACAACACACTACTGATGGCCATAGTGAGATTCAGATAAAAATGTGGTAAATGATGCTCACTCAAATCTGTAAAGGCAGAAACATGTAGAAATACTTCTATCAAAAATAGTGAGAATAAAAGGATGATGTATGTCCATGTAAATGACTTGGCATCATCACCAAAACAGACATGAGGAAATATGTAAGTCTCACATACCATGTATATGTTCCCATTTACATAACTCTCTCTGTATATTTATAATATCTATGCATATATTTCCATGTGCATATGTGTGCAGTTTGGAAAAAGATGCACAAACTTGCTCATTATGTTTGGATTTCAGCCTTATTATACAATTGTTTCAATTGTATAATACAAACTCGTATCATTACAAAAAGAAAAACACAGCTTGGTAAAACTATTAAGTCTTACCCAAAATAAAGTTTGTTCTAAGAACTCAAGTTTTTTCTATTTTTTTTAATTTAAAAATATTTTATTTATTTATTTTTAGAGAGAGGGGAAGAGAGAAAGAGTAACATTGGTGTGAAAGATTGATCGGTTGCCTCTCCCATGCCCCCAACTGGTGACCTGGACTGCAACCCAGGCGTGTGTCCTGACTGGGAATTAAACCTTTCGGTTGGCAGGGCATCACTTAATCCACTGAGCCACACCACCCAGGGCTCAAGTTTTTCCTATAATTTTTACTTTTTAACCATCAATATAAGGTACATTTTAATATTCTTTTACATTTCAGGGGCCAAGGTCCTAGGTACTGGACTTTTTTGTACAAGTTATGATATAATGGACACAGAACCAGCGTAAGACAACTTTGAAATGGTCAAGGTTGCTTTTTATACTACAGCCCACCTCCCCTACCCAATCTGTAACTCTATGCCCTTGTACCTTTTCGTAGGCATCTTATACATCTCATGAAGTCTTACTCTTCAAACCCATCTTCACCCCATACAACTCTCATACTTGGAAGGATTAATGCCATATTCTAGTCTCACCCTCTGACAAAAGCGCTCTACTGAAGACATTAGGATGCTTTTTTTTAACAAGGTTTATGAAGCAAATGATTATAAACTTAACAGTTTATAAGGGTGATATCTAAACTCACACAACAGAATTAATGCCAATCTTTTACAAACTTTATCCTGCAGAACAATATTCCTCTGAACAGCATCAAAAAGAATAAAATACTTATGAACAAATTTTGAAAAAGGAGTGTAAGACTTGTATATTGAAAACTACAAAATATCACTGAAAGAAATTAAAGACCTAAACAAATGGGAAGACATTCAGTGTTCATGGACTAGAACAGTTAATATGGTTACAGGGGAGTCAGAAAACAACAGAGAAATAACATCAATTCCACCAGTTTGCCCAGGAATAGTTCTGTGCCCCGGAAGGAGAGAAAGAAATCCTTTTGCTTCTGTCTTGTTCAATGAAGATTTCTAAGTCCAGAGGTCTAGTTTAGAGGCACTGTGGGCTGATGAGAAATGAGGCTTCTGCATATAAGCAAAGAAGTCAAATTGTTGGTACATAAGCTTTCAGTGTTTCAATGAATCGGTTTTTAACCTTTGGAACTCTGAGATACATGTCAATATACAGAAAATTAAGCTGAATATACTCTGAATAATGGGCAATAAATACAACTGAATAAAGTATGAAACCACTCAAGGTTCTTAAATACTTTGAGATTTAAAAGAAGAAGAAATATACTATAAAAAATTATGAAGGCTATCAATAGGCTGAACATGAATCTTAAGTTCATAGGAACTTATCAACAGTGGGGGAAATACTGGGGAAGAAAAACACAGGGGCAGGAAAAGAGAAGTAGATTTTCTTTCCTTTTCCTTTAGTTAGTTCTTTTTAGTTTAACTATGTTGAGAAGGCAACTATTCTACTAAGTAATTTGGTTTATTTTTTTAAACAAATCAGAATATTTCTAGAGTAACAAATATATAGAAAGACTCAGTGCTTGAAAATTAAGAGATTGATGAATACTTATACATCACAGAAAAGAATATTCCTATCTCACAAAAAGAACATATGACACAAATAGTAATTAATATGATACAAAAACATCAACCAAATGAAGATCAGTACCTTCAGAAATTTAGTCTGGCAAAATCTCCTGGCAGAACAATAAGAATCTCAGGAATCTGCAAAATCAGTTAGTGATGGCAGCGTAAGCCATCAGTGTGAGCCTCCCCACCTCTCTGCCTGTGCCCACTGCTTTGAAGGCAAAGGCACGTTTAACCCTCCAATTCCAAAGGCATGAGATACCTTACCGCTACCAGAACAACAGGATGTGCAAAACTGCTTTTTACACATTAAAAAATGTTTATAAAACAGGTATTATTTAGTTCCTAAAAGTATGCCCTTGGTCTTTCTGGAAGTTGCAATAGGGATCATACAGTGTTATTATAGTGACCAAAAACCTTTACTATGTACAGGGAGAAGAGGTGGATGTGACCTCTCCTGGTGTCCACATTGCATACTGGGCCCCTGAACTTTTCTAGTAGGGGTGCATCATAAATATATCTAGGTATCTCACCATATGTATCACAGAACCTGCAAAAGGGCAACTCTATCCATTCATGTATAAATAAAAACAAGGGTTCAAATTAAGACAATTACTTTTCAGACAGTCCCATTCTATGGGGAAACCTACATGGCAACACATACCAATAAACCCCTTCTTAGCCAGTTCCATGGTGAACCTCCTTGTGATCTTTTCCAATTCATTATCCTGTAAAGAAAAATAAATAAATACAAACAAATTCAATAAAAAAAACTTTAACAGAAAAGCCACTTGTAGAGAAAATAGTTGTATCATATTTCTATTTATAGGACACTTTCATATATTTTCTTGGTCTCAGAGCAGCCCATAAAGCAGGCATTTCCATTTTAAAGATAAGAAAATAAAGAGAACAGAAATTAGCTTATACAAACAACAGAGTAGAACTAGGACTCAAATCCCAGTTCCTGTTCTCTTTATTAATGTAAGACTCTGTGAGCAATCCCTATGGTAAGATTTCATTTGAAGGGAAAATTTTTAAAATAATGAAATCATATATACTTATTATGTTTGTATATAGATGTTAATTTGGTACTATAAAATACAGTAACAATTAGCTCATTTTGGAACTAATAAATAATAAGATTTTTACCAGATTAATTAAGGTACTTGCCACTAGAATCTTGAGATCCTGATACAAAAATCTCAGTCACTATAATTTATGAACATGGATATAACTGCCTAGGAATATGAAGATATTAATTACCTTTTAACCAAGTAAGAAAATGAAAAAGGGCATTGATGTTAAGCGGGTGACCTTTTATATGGCAAACATTCAATGAGTTAATTATTTACTTGTTTTTCCACTCCTTTTAAAAGTAATAGAGACCATTAATGTCACTGGTATGGGGGACACACAGAAACCTAGTAATTTCTAATCCTTTGTAAATGTACCACGTGCACAAATGTCATTTTGATACTTACAGTATAGTTCTTCGGATTGATCTTAACACCAGCTTTGGCACCCCCAAATGGCACATCTGAAATAGAAGGCTAGAAGTTGTTATTCCGTATAAAGGTTTATAAATGAAAAAGGAAGAAAGCACTACGCAATATTATAAAAATGTGTAATGCCTTAAGCTTTAATTTCAGAAAATTCAGGCAATAAATCCATATTGATTTCTTCTAAAGTGTTATACTTTAAAATTCTAGTAAACAGAAATTATAAGCTTAGGCAAGTTACAATGTATATTTAATCAGTATACTCTGCTACTTCTGAAAGTAAAAGCAAATTTATTGTCCTTCTATGATGATTTGGTCTTATGTATAGAATATAAAAAGGGCTTTAAACAAAGGTTTACATTTAAAAAAATTCAATTCGTTGCTATAAAAAGTCCCCCATTTAAAAAGACTAAATCTTAACATTAATTGAAAAATGATGTAAGCTTTAAACTGTGAAACGAACAAAAAAATCAGTTCTGATAGTCTATTTCTCTAACATATTAAAATTGGCCTTATATATAAACATACTGCCCCAAAGAATTCTTATTAGGTAACAACAAAGGAGACCACTTACCAACTACCGCACACTTATATGTCATCAGAGAAGCCAAGGCTTTTACTTCATCTACACTCACATCAGTGCTGTATCGAATACCTGGTAGTGTTAAAAAAAGGGAGGGGTGTGAAAAGAAGGGGATGCATTTAGAACATCCTTCTGACAGGTTAAAAAAATGCTACAAATTGAAAATGTCCACACTTTGTACATTGTACATCCTGGTTACTTCCAAAGTAGCTTATGATGAAAAGTCAGTATGAAATGTCAAAAGGAAAAGCTGCTAAGTAGCCGTGCAGAAAGAGCTATAGGATGAGCCCTGGATTTGAAGTATTCTGATAGCCAAGAGAAAAAGACTGGTGTTGAAGTCCAGTTTTTGCTTTCTGGAAGGAGTAGCTAAGAGCATCAAATAAGAGTTTCTGGGGATTCAAAAAGGAATAAGAACTAGTCCTGTCCTTCAAAAACTTACAACCCAATGAGATGTAATAGCAACTATGATTTCACAAGAAAATTACCTTCAAATGAAGGTTTTTTAATACTTTTATGAAGGCGACTACCTCAGCAAAGACTGTATTTTTCTTTTATTGACACTTTTTGGACTGGGTAATTTGGTAGCAGGGAGCTCAAGAATTTTGCTTTCTGATAACATAGATATGGGTAAATGGATAGTCAACAAGTTCGACAGATTCAACTTGGGTATCAGATATCTAAATAGAAGTTTTAGCTTTAAATGGGTATACTCAGAGAGCCTTACCTATAACTTCCCTCAACCAGTGCTGGCTTCTTTTTTTAATCCTCACCCAAGGATGTATCTTTTTCTCATTGATTTGAGAGGGGGCAGAGGGAAGGGAGAGGGGAGGAAGAGGGAAGGAGGGAGAGAGGGAGACTGAGAGAGAGAGAGATCGATTGATCAATTGGTTGCCTCCTATACATGCCAGGACCTGGACTGTACATCCCCAGACCAGGGATTGAACCTGCAATCCTTTGGTTACCTGATGAGGCTCCAACCAATTGAGCCACATGGGCCAGGGCTGCTAGTCTCTGTCAACCAAGAAATGAGGAAGCTGAGCAGTTCCTGGGGATGAGCAATTCTTTTCGGTTTTTCTGCAAGGACTCTGGGAGGTGGCCAAGCAAACAGAAAACTCTAAGTCTCAATGCCCATGTTTAGAAGTATAGGTGTTTGGTAGAGGGGAAAGAGAAATTAAATTAGGTATGCCCACTACTTTGGCTTTAGGGGTTTTGGCCAATCACCCTTCTAAGTTTTGCAGAGTTAAGCCACATTGCATATTCCACAGTCCACTGCCTCTTGACCCCAAGGAAGAAGGCCTGAATGAGGCTGCGTCTGACTGCACGCTGGTTGGGGCTTCCTGACCCTGTGTTTGTGTGTGATGAAAGGTATCTGGATGAGGTTGGTTACTATTTCCACTGAGAGTAGCAAGAAATAAGGAACCCAGGCACATCTCAAAGAATTCTGGGGAAAAAAGTTTTCAGATAGAAATATACAGTATCAAATGAACTAGCAGTTTCAGAAAACTTCTCTAGTCATTTTTTGAAAACGTCCTCACCCAAGGATATATTTATTGATTTTAAAGTGAGAGAGGTGGGGAGGGAGGAAGGGGGGGTGAGAGAGAGAGTGAGAGTGAGAGAGAGAGAGAGAGAGAGAGAGAGAGAGAGACATTGATTGGTTGCCTCCCATACATGCCTCCAACCGGGGACCAAACCTGCAACCTAGGTATGTGCCCTGACCAGGAGTCGAACCCACAACCTTTTGGTGTACAGACAATGCTCCAACCAACTGAGCTACCAGGTCAGGGTCTTAGTCATTTTTAAAAGCTAGTTTCTTATATCTCAGAAAACATCTATTTATACATAGATGATCTGTTTTAAGAGAATTCTATCTTTTGTATACGTAATCATAAAGAGCAAATTCTGAGATGAACATATTTTCTTGGCCTATTGCAAAAATAAATGATTATATTGAGAAAGGTGACCTCTTAGAACAACTATATCTTACATGTAATAGGTTCTCAAAATACTTGTGGAATAAATTTACCTGTTATTAAAATTTTAAGAATGATAACCATCAGAAATCAAGTTGAATGGAGGTCCAAAAACTACGGCATTAGAGAGACCAGAGACCACAGTCATCCAGACTGGTAGGAGGGGAGGAGACACAGAGATGCCCACATGTGGTGAATAAAAATTCGAGAGGGATATCTCAGGGGCGAGGAGTCCCAGCCCCACACCAGGCTCCACAGCCCAGGATCCCAGTGCTAGGAAGATTAACTCCCCATAACTTCTGGCAGCAAAAACCAGCAGGGATTGTGTTGCTGGAAGGAACTTCTGGAAGCAGTTCCTCTTAGAGAACCTGCACATAGAATTAGTTAGACTTATTCCTTCTGAGCTTCATGCTGAGGCAGCAGCTTGAAAGGCACCGGTGGCATATGGGGAGGAACTGAAGTGTCTGGAAACAAGGTGAGAGCTGGGGGACAGCTTTCTTCCGGACAGAAAGGTGGGCAGAGGCCACTGTTCCTCCTCTGAAACCCTGCCTCCAACAGACTCCATCAACCTGGCTAACACAGTTTGCCCTACCTTGGAGATCCCCTAAGGCTCGGCCCCCACCCAACTTAGAGGCCCACCCAAGCTGTTCACAGTGGTTTTTCCATAAGAATGGCTGGTCTTGGCTCATGCTTCGTAGCAACAGCTGGCCTCAGTTAGTCCCAGCCCCCTGTACCTCTTGCTAAGTGGCCCATGCCTGGCACTAGCAGTAGCCAGACTAGGTTCACAGCTTGGCTTCACCTGCAAATGTCCAAGCACAGCACAAGTAGCAGCCATCCGCAGGTTGCTTTATAGCTCATACAGGGTGGCTCTGGGCAAACACAGGTGGGGACTGACCTTGGCCTATATGACCCGGGGAAACCCAGAGCCTGCACACCCAGTGGACAGCTACAGACCATACTGGAGAACCAACACCCTGCCCCTGCATAGCTGATTGTCCACAGAGGGCAGAGGTTGGTGGTCAGTGGTCACAGCCAATCCTGGCAGCTGACTGGCCTGGGTAAATCCCTTCCATTAACCTGTCAACAGCACCAACGCTCAACTACAACAGGAGGGTGTACTCAGCCCACACAGGGAGTATACCCTGTGTGATAGGGGAGGTTGTATCACTGGATCACATAGGACACCTACTACATTAGACCACGCTACCAAGACAGGAATCAGAGCAGCTCCACCTAATGCATAGAAACAAACACATGGAGGCTGCCAAATTAAGGAGACAAAGAAACATGGCACAAATGAAAGAACAGATCAAAATTCCAGAAAAAGAACTAAACAGAATGGAGGTAAGCAATCTATTAGATGCAGAGTTCAAAACACTGGTTATAGGATTTCCAACCAAGATGGAGGCATGGGTAGACACACCGTGCCTCCTTGCACAACCAAAAGAAGGACAACAACAAACTGCAAAACAAAAAGTAACCAAAACTGTCAGAAAATCAAACTGTATGGAGTCCAACAACAAAGGAGTTAAAGAAGATATACTGATTCAGATTGGTAGGAGGGGTGGAGATGGGCAGGTGGGGTAGAGAGGACACGCTGCAAGGTGGCTAGAGGACTGGGTGGTCACACATTTGTGTGCAGATAACCGGGAAGAAAAACTGGGGAGCAAGAGAGACCACACAACCCAGGGTTCCACCGCAGGGATATAAGCCTAAAACCTCTGGCACTAAAAATCTGTGGGGGTTGCAGTGGTGAGAGAAACTTCTAGCCTCCTAGAACATACACAAACCCACCCACCCAAGATTTGGCACCAGAAGGGCCCAATTTGCTTGTGGGTAGAGGGAGAAGTGACTGAAAGCCAGACAAGGTCTGAGCAAGTGGCATTGTTCCCTCTGGAGCCCTCCCCCATATACTATGCCACAAGGCAGCAACCTGGGTTGCCCCGCACTGGCCAATACCTAAGGCTCCACCCCTTACAACGTAATAGCTGCACTGAGACAAAAAAATATGGCCCTAATGAAAGAACAGATCAAACTCCAAAATTAGAGTTAAGTGATGAAGAGACAGCCGACCTATCAGATGCAGAGTTCAAAACACTGGTAATCAGGATGCTCACAGAAATGGCTGAGTATGGTCGCAAAATGGAGGAATAACTCAAGGCTATGAAAAGTGAAATGAAGAGAAATGTAGAGAAACAACAGTAAAGGGAAGGAAACCGGGACTCAAATCAACAGTTTGGTACAGAAGGAAGAAATAAGCATTCAACCACAACAGAATGAAGAAAAAAGAATTCATAAAAATGAGGAGAGGCTTAGGAACCTCCAGGACAACTTTAAACGTTCCAACATCAGAATCATAGGGGTGCCAGAAGGAGAAGAGGAAAAGCAAGAAATTGAAAACTTATTTGAAAACATAATGAACGAAAACCTCCCTAATGTAGCAAAGGAAATAGGCTCCCAGGAAGTTCAGGAAGCCCAGAGAGTCCCAACTTTTTTGTTGGACCCAAGGAAGCACACACCAAGGAACATCATAGTTACATTACTCTAGATTAAAGATAAGGAGAGAATCTTAAAAGCACCAAGAGGAAAGGACACAGTTACCTACAAAGGAGTTCCCATAAGACTGTCAGCTGAATTCTTAAAAGAAACCTTGCAGGCAAGAAGGGGCTGGAAAGAAATATTCCAAGTCATGAAAATGAAAGGCAAGGACCTACATCCAAGATGACTCTATCCAGCAAAGCTATCAGTTAGAATGGAAGGGCTGATAAAGTGCTTACCAGATAAGGTCAAGTTAAAGGAGTTCATCATCACCAAGCCTTTATTATATGAAATGTTAAAGGGACTCACTAAGAAATAGAAGAAGATCAAAAACTATGAACAATAAAATGACAATAAACTCATAACTATCAACAACTGAACCTAAAAAACAAAAACTAAGCAAACAACTAGAACATGAACAGAACAAGAGAAATGGAGATCATATGGAGGGTTTTCAGTGGGGAGAAAGAGGGGAAGAATGGAGGGGAAAAGTACAGGGAATAAGAAGCATAATTGGTAGGCATAAAATAGACAGGGGGAAGTTAAGAATCATAGAGGAAACAGAGAAGCCAAAGAACTTATATGTACAACCTATGGACATGAACTAAGGGGATGGGTGGGATGCTGGAGGTCAGGGGTGGGATGGGGGGGTGCAGGGCAGAGGGGGGATAAAAGGGAGAACAATAAAAAAAGAAAAATACTAATTGGAAGTTACAGAACAGTCATGGGGATGTAACGCACAGTATAGGAAACAGAGTAGTCAAGAACTTATATGCGTGACCCATGGACACAAATAAAGGTATGGGGATTGTCTGAGGTGGTGGGGAATGCTGGGCGGGGTGGGGCACAGGAGGGAAACTGGACAACTATAATAGCATAATCAATAAAATATAATTAAAAAATTTGAGAAAAAGAATAGAAATAGTTTATTACTAATTTTTAGCATACAGCAAATGTCTGTAAGGCTTGCTTCTTCCCCATTTCTCTTAGGACCCTGTTAAAAACTTTCTTTAGTACTAAACAGCAAAAGTACTGGGATCTAAAAAGTACCCCAGACAAAAACAAAATATAATTTGTAAGTATTATTAGGACCAAGTATTTGTATCTTTAAAATAAAATGTGAAAATCTTGTTAGGCCAGGAACCTGGGTTGGATGCAGTGTCCAGCACTTCCTAACCAGTGACCCCACCCAGTAGCATCTGCTGGTGCCTGCACTTTGTCACCTGGGGAAGTGTAAACACTGGTCTTAGGCTTCAGTTCAGGATTGCACAGGTTAATGCATGTGAGGCAATACTTCAACTATTATAACTGATATTAGAAGTATTGCAAAGTAGTGGAAAGTGCGTGATTAAAAAACCCTCTAACCTGATAGGTTTTTAAACAAGCTTAATGAAGCTTGATTTTCTTATTTTTCAAGACAAGTTCATGGGCATAATAGCTTACTATTAGTATTCCTCCTATTACACACCAAGCACATTCTTCATTATTTAGAGTTATTTAATTTTCCTTGCTGTCTTAAGTGGGGGAAAAAGTTACTTTTCCCTATTCAGTGCTTATAATGAATACATTCAGTGGGGAACTAAAAAATTTCTTGAAATAGTAATGTTCATAAATCAGATAGCAATTCTAACACCATACATATCCCAAAAGGAAAGAAATCCAAAGAGATTTTCACTTTTTTGAAAAACTGCGAACAGTGTTCATCATTTATTTGGCAGTGAGCCATTAAAGAGGCAGCACGCACCCTGAGCAGCGAGAGTGGCACTGCCTTTAATATATGTTAGTGTTATTTTAGGCTTTATGTGTTTTTTGGTATGTTATTTTTTGCGCCTGATAATGCTCACAATTTTTTCCATATAAATTAATGGTAATTGCTTCTTTGACTTTCACCATTTTGGCTTACAATAGTTTTCACAGAAATGCTCTATTTTGGGGTAGCTTTTGGATGGCAGGGGAAACTTGTATTCTAGACATAGATGTTAATTAGAAACTAGACCCCTCCTTCTACTGATTCAAAAGGGTGTAAACAAAATCTCATATTTGAGCTTCTGGCCAAGATGGAGGCATACATAGACACACTGTGCCTCCTCACACAACCAAAAGAAGGACAACGACAAATTTAAAAACAAAAAACAACCAGAACTGACAGAATATCGAACTGTATGGAAGTCCGACCACCAAGGAGATAAAGAAGAAACATTCATCCAGACTGGTAGGAGGGTGGAGACAGGCAGCTGGGGTGTCGAGGACTTGCATCAAGGTGGCGGCTGGTGGACCCAGCAAGGTGGCAGATTGTGGAACAGGGCAGACTAGGCTGCAGCTAGCAGACCCCACAAGGTGGTGGCTGGCGGCCCCTATAGCCCCACATTCGTGCATAGAAAACCGGGAGGAAAGGTGGGGGAGTGAAACAGACCACACAACCCAGAGCTCCAGCGTAGGATATAAAAGCCTCAAACATCTGATTGAAAATACCCTCGGGGGTTGAGGCAGCAGCAGGAGAAACTCCCAGCCTCACAGGACAGTTCCTTGGAGAGACCTACAGGGGCCTAGAACGTACACACACCCACCCACCTGGGAAGCAGCACCAAAAGGGCCCAATTTGATTGTGGGTAGAGGAGTGACTGAAAACCAGCAGAGAGTACAGCAAGTGCCATCACTCCCTATTGGACCCTCCCCCCCCATACAGCGTCACAGTGCAGTAACCAGCATTACCCTGCCCTGGTGGACACCTAAGGCTCTGCCCCTTTATGTAACAGGTGCGCCAAGAAAAAAAAAAATGGCCCAAATGAAAGAACAGATCAAAGCTCCAGAAAAAATACAACTAAGCAACAAAGAGATAGCCAACCTATCAGATGCACAGTTCAAAACACTGGTAACCAGGAAGCTTACAGAATTGGTTGAATTTGGTCACAAACTAGATGAAAAAATGAAGGCTATGCTAAGAGAAACAAAGGAAAATGTACAGGGAACCAATAGTGAGGCGAAGGAAACTGGGACTCATATCAACGATGTGGACCAGAAGGAAGAAAGAAACACCCAACCAGAAAAGAATGAAGAAACAAGAATTCAAAAAAATGAGGAGAGGCTTAGGAACCTCCAGGACATCTTCAAACGTTCTAACATCCGGATATAGGGGTGTCAGAAGGAGAAGAGGAAGAACAAAAAACTGAAAACTTATTTGAACAAACAATGAAGGAGAACTTCTCTAATCTGGCAAAGGAAATAGACTTCCAGGAAGTCTAGGAAGCTTAGAGAGTCCCAAAGAAGCTTGGACCCAAGGAGGAACACACCAAGGCACATCATAATTACATTACCCAAGATTAACCAGAAGGAGAGAATCTCAGAAGCAGCAAGAGAAAAGGACACAGTTACCTACAAAGGAGTTCCCATAAGATAGTCAGCTGATTTCTCAAGAGACCTTATAGGCAAGAAGGGGCTGGAAAGAAGTATTTGAAGTCAAGAAAGGCAAGGACCTACATCCAAGATGACTCTGTCCAGCAAAGCTATCATTTAGAATGGAAGGGCCGATAAAGTGCTTCCCAGATAAGGTCAAGTCAAAGGAGTTCATCATCTCCAAGCCCTTATTATATAAAATGTTAAAGCGATTTATCTAAGAAAAAGAAGATAAAAAATATGAACAGTAAAAATGACAGCAAACTCACAGTTATTAACCACCATACCTAAAACAAAAACAAAAGCAAACTAAGCAAACAACTAGAAGAGGAACAGAACCACAGAAATGGAGATCACATGGAGGGTTATCAACAGGGGCGTGGGAAGGGGAGAGAGGAGGGAAATGTACAGAGAATAAGTAGCATAGATGATAGGTGGAAAATAGACAGGGGGAGGGTAAGAATAGTATAGGAAATGTAGAAGCCAAAGAACTTGTATGTATGACCCATGGACATGAACTATAGGGGCAGAATGTGGGAGGGAGGGGGTGTGCAGGATGGAGTGAAGGGGGGGAAATGGGACAACTGTAATAGCATAATCAATAAATGTATTTAAAAAAATAAAAATAGAAAGAAAGAAAAAAATCTCATTGCAAAAGTCCTGGAATGATGAGTCAGACACTGTGCATGTATAACAGAAAGCATGTTTCCACTGGATAGAACCCAGGAATTCTGGTTTGTAAAATGAAATTTTCTTTCCCAGCCACACCCATTTAGAGTTCTACCACAAGACTTTAAAGGAGTAGCTACATAAATTACCCCACTACAGGCATTTTTTGCAGGCTATGAACCAATGAAGAACTTCTAGTAACCAGAGGAAAGGGAGGAGCTCTCAGGAAAGAGGGGACAAGTGCTGGAGCAGACAAGGCTGGGGCTCAGAACATATGCAGGTAGTACCGTCTGGACTAGAGAAGGAACATGTTTTCATTTTTACTTTCTAAACTAATCAGTGGTACATAATTGTTTTTATTTCTGGAAGTTGGCAGATATGCTAGAACATGGTTACTTAACCTGTCCTAGCATCTGAATCTAAAAAACAAGAAGTCTCAAAGTACCATAAATAAAATACTCTGCAGCTATACTTGAGACAAAACGAACTCCAGTAATAAAGGAGTTACCCACGTGTAGGGATACCTAGTTGTTCTTCCTTCACTGGGATTGGAAACCAAAGATAATTACTAAAAATATACTGTCACCTGAAAATACTTAACCACATTTTACCAGACAGTAAGAATATGACTGCAAAAGAAGATACACTCTACTATATTTGTAAATTCAGTGGATTAGGAGAAATTAACATAATTGGAGTTCTGTAGGACAAAACAATGACACATACTTCAAAGTTCTGAAAGGGAAAACCTAGCATTTTTGGATGCCTAATACTTCAAGAATACTCAATTTGAAGACAAAGTTGTTCAGTAATGCTAAATAACAGGTAATATACACACACATACAAGAAAATCACAAACCTTAAAATGTTTTAAACCAAAATGAATCAAAAAGGATCGCATTTGCAATGTGAATATTCTCACTTTTTATAAAACCAAGCCTTTCTTCCTTGTCTGTGGGATGGGAATTGTGGCAGAGAAGGCTAAAGGTGAGCAAGAGCAGAGACCAGATGGGAGCACAGGGATAGAAACTAAAAGGAAGAAAACTTTATTCTAGAAATGGAGAAACGTAATTATGTTTTTTTTTGTATTCTAAAGTCTTAGAGCACTTCTGTTAGCCTCTGTTGACACTACCATTATTAACTTTTGGGAAGAAATCAACTGAGTCATTGAACAACAGTGCTGGCAAGTGTCAAATATTCAAAGAATGGAGGTAGATATTTTCAATGAAAAACTTGCTAAACTAAAAAGTGAATGGAGCGATTACACAGGTATGGACCACAGGACCGCTATCATTGTGATGGACCAACAGAGTAATCTGTACTTCCAGTTCACCAGAAACCAAAGAAACACCACTCCTGACAATGTTTAATATTCATCAAACTTGGTAAGGTTGGAGGAAGGGCTGGTGATAGAATTAAATAACCTTCTTTACAATGGTAACTTTGAAATCATCCCTTTTATTTGCAAGAGAAATTAGCTATTTTGAGCTAAGTGGTATCAAGATGTCTCAAAAAAAATTAAGGAAACTCAGACATCTGCAAATTACACACAGCACAAAGCATTTCTCTGCCTTTTAGCTTAATTACCAAGGACATTCCTTAGTATCCTCAAGAGTCTAACAATTGGTGTACACTAAGATTTTCTAGGAGAAATAAAAATCAAGAGCAAAACCTAGCTTAAGTTGCTGTGGTGATGAAGAAATACAACAGCTTGAAAAAGAGTGAGTGAAAACCACAACCTGAAGTTGCTTGAATGTTTTTCCTTTTGCTAGCTTACTCAAAACCAGACATGCAAAAAAGCTCCTAGCTACGAAGTCGCCATTGTTTCTTATGATGAATCATTAAATACATTCGTGAAAATTCAAATGGTTTTTAAAATTACGTGAAACTATATTTTAGCAAGGTTTGATTTAGTCATCAGAAATCAAATTTCCAACTGTATTTTGTAACTTTTCAGAAACAGTTTACTCAATAACCATCACAGCTCTATCACAATCATGGAATCCCCAGAAAACTTAGAACTCTTCATGCAGTAATACTCTTGCCACTTACTTAGCAGAATCTATTTTCTTTCTTAATACTAATATAATTTCCTAACTTACAATAGGATAGCACAACTTAATTAAAAATGAGGAGAGGAGGGAAAGAAACAGTGAAGAACTAGTACTCATCAGCAAGTAATGACAATGTAAAACACTGGATAAAAATGCATTCAGCACCAAGAAGGAGCATTTAGCGTGGGAGCTAAGTAAAACCATACACTTTAATTGTTTTTAACAGTAACCAAGTATTGTTGTTGAAGAACACAGGGAAAACAAACATTAAGTGTTTTAATCCATTATCAAAATATTTTAAGTGATTTGAAGAGACAAACTTAAGTTTTCTGGGAAACACATGTTTAACTAATGCTTGAAAAATAAAAGGGAAAATATTTCATTCCTTCTTTTCATTAAAATTACATATTTTTTTCATCAAAATTTAAATACCGATAAAAACTGAAGTCTCCCCTAACTAGCACTTGTTACCCCAGTCTTCTACTTAGGAGTGACCACTCTTAGCAACTTAAAACTGTATGTATCCTTCCACATCGTTATCCTGCATCTATGTACACACATACCTATAGAATACATAACTTTGTTTTGTGCTTAAGTATTTAACTCACCTCCCAATGAATGGAATATAGAATATGCATTTAAACAGGGATCTTGTTAATTTTTACCAGATTCCTTATTCTGATGATGTTAACAAGTAAACTTAGTCACAACTTCATACCAAATAGGTCTTGGAAATGATGCTTGTTAAATTAATGCATATGAACTTGGAAAACATTTAGCATAAGATAACTGTAACTTGCAACAAAAAGGTTCAAAGGGGTAAAGGCTGGAAACTTCAGATATCCAGTTTCATATCAATTATTCACAGGTCTATCTGATGTTTGAGATAGATATTAAGAAAGGAAAAGAATTATAGGGAGACAGGAGACAAGGTATGGGCAGGCACCACAGGCAGAGGCAGGACTTTGCAGGGATAAGATTGAGAAAGTACATGCCTGTATTTCCAGTGTTCCTAAGGTGCACTTTTAAAGTTTATTTTCAAAACCCATTCTTCTTTCCTAACAATACTTTTCTGTACCTGATACCACCATTTTTCCCACTAGTGTCTCAGGCTAAAAATTTGAGGTATCTTCTTTAATTCACATATCCTACTTGTTGGGTAATACTATCCTTTCTTCAAAATGTTTTGTATGCTCTTTACTTTTCATTTCCTCTGACAGTACCTATCATTTCATTCTCAGTTCCACTGCTGCATGGCTTTCTGTCCCCTCATAGGTTTATCATTTTCCATCCAACAAACCTGGAAGAAAACTTTCTGCTCATATACTTCTGACACCAATGTATGGGGTTTTCTACACCAAGCAGTTCTCCAGTTCTCTGTGAACACAAATTGGGTGTTCTGTAATTTAATTCAACCCTGACACCAACTAACCAGAATTAGTGTAAGGGCTCATTCCCACAAGACTCCTCCCTAATTTTGTTACAAGTGTTGAGTGCTCAGGATACCCACAGTTCTGTCCAACTTGGCTACAAATCAGAGGATCCCACAACCCCCTCCTCAGGTTTGATAATTTGCTATAATGGCTTACAGAACTCAGGGAAACACTTCACTTATGTTTACTGGTTTATTGTAAGTGTCCCGAGTACAGGAGCTTCTGTCCCTGACAAGTTGGGGTACACCATCCTCCTGACACATGAAAGCCTACTGGGAAACTCTCTAAACCCAGTAGTTTGGGAATTTTTATGGAGAATTCTTCACACAGGCATGATGCATTATTAATTCAGTCTGCAGGTTCTCTCCCCTTCCTGGAAGATAGAAGGTAGAGCTGAAAGTTCCAAGCTTCTAATCAGGGATTCATCCTTTTGGTGACCAGCACCATCCTGAAGCTATCCAGGAGCCCATCAAGAGTTGCCTCACCAGATGCTCCCATTACCCAGGAACTTACAAGGGTTTTAGGAGCTCTGTGTCGGGAACTGGAGAAGACCAAATATTAGAAAAAGAGATGCTCTTAGCACCTCATCACTCAGGAATTACAAAGGATATTAGGAGCTCTGTATTAGGAATGGGCGAAGATGATGCAAGAGACCAAATAAGTAAACACTTATTATGTTACAAAAACTTACTTCTCACTAGTCACAAATACAGTCTGTCCACATGACCCCATCACTCACAGTCCTGCCTCCTGCCTGGGCGGAAGCTACCCTTTTGCTTCTTTCTTAAATGACCTTTCCCCTATTTAATTTCTATACAGCCTTCCCCATTTCCAGATCAAGACAGTTTCTCCCTGGTATCTTCTTTGAACTACTACTACAGCAACACATTGTTTGGTATGTTTTAATTTGTCACTTACTAACAGTTTCTGGAAAAGGAAAATGTAGAAAAAATTTACTGAGCTTAAAGCAAAGACAGAATGATATAGTGCATAAGAGATTTTGAATTCTGCTTTATTTTGGGGAAATTGATGAAAAAACAAACAAAACAATCAGCTTTGGGTTTTGTTTTTTTTTTTTTAAACTCTCTTATGGGTGGTTCTCCAGCACAGAGCATGGTACCTGGCACAGAGAAGGCAACTAACAGACATGCAATAAACACATTAACTATTAGAAATTCCCATGAACTAAAGAATGTTCTTTAAGTTTAAAACGGTTGCCTACAAGGGAAAAAACCCACCTAATGGAAAAACTGATTTATTTGGAAGACAACCTACAGTTTCTAATGAACATACTCCTTGTTCAGTAAATCCTTAACATCAGTAATATTAACCTTGATTATTCCTTCACTGTTTCTCTCTTGCTAAAACAGATTTAAAAAAGAGTTTGTGCAAATCTTAAGGCTCAATATGTACAAAATGCTTTTTAAAAGGCTTATGTTGACATATTGTGACAATGATAAATGGCAAAAGGGGTTATATTATTGACAAGCTTTATAATTTTCACTTGTGTCTTGTTCATGTTTTCCTCTAGCCAAGAATTCATTCAGAAAAAATTAGGTCTCACAGTCTTTTTCCAAGAATAAGCAAGAGAAATAATAGCAATTCTTGATAAACAAGACCTTCTTAGTTTTTAAGGAAGAGCCACTCAGAGGAAAGCCACTTAAAAATTATTTCATTGAAAATCCTTAGATACATGTAATAACACTTTGTTAGAGAAATGTGTTTTTCTGGCTACACATTAAACGGTTAAAACACCAAAGCTCTTCAAACCTCCTTCAATGGAAACTTATCTTCAAAATGTTATTTTATTAACTAATTAGAATAAATGGGCCTTTCAAGATACCTTCTTTTTCTTTAAAAAATATTTTATTTACTTATTTTTTGGAGAGAGGGGAAGGAAGGGAGAAAGAGGAGGAGAGAAACATTGATAGGTTGCCTCTCTTATGCACCCCAACCAGGCACCAAACCCACAACCCAGACATGTGCTCTGACCAGGAATCGAACCTGTGACCTTTCGCTCTGTAGTATCATGCCCAACCAGTTGAGCTGCACTGGTCAGGGCTAACTTCTATAAATGAGTTTTATATGCAGATGTTTGGATATGCATTTATTTTCTGGGAAGAAGGTAGAATGCTTTTAACAAATTTCAAACAATCCAAAGTGTCGGGAATCATGGCATGACTTGGTTCTCAATCAGTCAAGATATAACTTGTAACTTTTTACATGAAAAAAATCCCAGACAATAATGATGAAGAAGGTGGGAGCTGGAATAAGATGACTGGAGTCTGAATCCCAACTCTACTGCTTACTAGCTGCGTAACCTTGCCAAAGGAGACTTCACACTTCAGCCTTAGATCCACATTTGAAAATCAGGAGAGAAGGTTGTATTTCATGAGATTGTTATGAATAAAAGCAACGGTGCATAAAAGGCTTAGCAAAACACCTGGTGTACACATAGAGTTCAATACAACGTTAGCTATCACTGATATCGCCTGCTTTTCAGTTATCCTTTGTGAAGGCAGAATCTCCCAGATACCACTGCTTTGTGCAAGGGTAGTTAAAAAGGGCTGAGCAGGTGGTTTTCTTGCCCTTCATAAAACTTTTCCTGGCTTAGTCAACAGTATTTCACACATCAACACCCCAGTCTTGAATTGATAGTGAGAACTTCAATATGCATTAATTTCTGCATCTTAAGAGGGGGAAAATATTGATTCATCTGGATATCTAGCCCAGTTTCAAGTAAGTTTTGGATTTAAGACTGTTCATTGTTATTTTGTGGGGAAGGGTGGGGGGTAGAGATATTTCTCTTTCATTTTCTAACTTTCACTGCCATTTGACTAGTCAAATCATTCATATGTATTTCAACTGGGGTTTGTTGGGTACAGCAATTAATTATAGGCCATTTAGGAATCAATGCACTACATTAAAACGATAGGGGCTTTTTTATTATTTGTACTATGAAAACCTAATTGTAATCCAAAATAAATAGGATAAAACCTGGAGTCTCATGCCAGAGAATACTGCCATGAATTCTTCAACATCCAAGTTATTTTTAGTTTTTACTGAATCTTGGCAGAACCCTCAGTATTTTTAACATAATTGGACAAAAAAAAGGAGTTAAACCTACTTTCTTCCCACTATAATCAGGAAGTTCATGTTCAATTGTTATTTCTTGAACTTAAAATTTCAACACTGTCAATTTTATTGGAGTTCAATACATACTGGTTCTTTTCCTCTAATTTTTGATGCCCCCATTCCTGCAAAGTGTACTTTGCATATAAAAAGCAGTCTTTGTCTTCCTGCATGTGAGATTTTTACTGGAAAAACAAACTGGCTAGATGGATTCACACAAAGTTATGGGAAGATTGAAGAACAATCTGATATACTCTCCACCATTATCTTAGCTCTTCCTTCCTCAGTTTATTTGGCCTGGAGAGGTTGGGAGAAGTTGGTTTAGGGGCATTTGGCTTTTTTACCCTCATTTCCCCCACCCCAATAAAAGGCCTTTATTATAGTAACACAGTTCCATGTTTAACTAAAAAGTGTTGCAAACAATAAGAGTAGCAACAACAACAAAAAAACTCAGGGCTAAGGGCTAGGAGGTAGAAGACATACAAACAAATTCCTGTCATCTAAATGAACTTTTGGATTGAGTTAATCCTGTATTTAATTTACCTATAAAGGCTACATTTGATCTGTGGCAGTAGATTCAGACACACACTCCTCTTGAAAAAAATATTAGAAAGTGTGAGTTTATTCAAAGTTAGCCATGTTTCAATGGTTGTCAATTCAGAATAGAGAAATATATCAGAAATGTTTTCTTTCTTCAGTGAAGGCATTATCAGTGCTTTGTGCAGTCTTCCCCAAAGACTCCATTCACCACACAATTACATCTCAGAGACTGAAGGGGACTAACCAAGCTTTAGCTGCCCTTCCTGCCTCCACCCCTGTATCCTGTTGCCCAAAGACAAGAACAAAGACTATCTACCTCCTACTGTTTCCTTTTTGCATTCTGATTCTTAAAAAAAAACAAAAACAAGTCAATGAGTTAACATAGGGAACACATTTTTGGGGGTACAGATATTTGTAGTTAAATAAAAGATTTATGGTTAATGTATCAAAGGATTCTATTTATAGAATAGAATACTTTCTATGCTTGGAATAAAGTATGGAATAAAGTATGCTTCCATCAACTTTATTTAAATGATGATAATTTAGAAAATTCTATGAGAGGAATAATCAGTCATTGAGAATTTTAACTAAATAGTTTTAATATGAAGACTGGAAGGGGAAGTACAGGCTGGAAGAGAAAGTTAAAATTGCTCTAACATCAATGAATTGCTACTATCTGTACTTCCCCCTCAATCTGACTTAAATGATAAACTCCCTTTAAAAGGCTGGACTGAGGTAGAACCATGCCAATAAAATAACAGAATTCATTCTGAGAAAATTAACAGAAATAATCCTGGATGTTTTTAAACACATAAATTATAAGAAATTCTCAATGTTCAACTTTGCTGAAAATATTAAGGCCTCCATTAAAATGCCCCTACTGAGCCTGCTGCAGTCTTTTGCAAATCCTTAACAGATGAAAATCTAATGGCTTCAGATAAATAGAGCATGTGAGAAAAGAGAAGCACAAAAGCAATATATGTTATTAAATATTTACTTGGAATAAAGTACATGACAGTCACTTCCCACTCACCCAGGTCTTAAAACCACCTGTTTCCCTTACAAAGATTATAATTAGGTTGTTGCTTTGCTTTAACCTTGAGAATTTTATTTTGGAAAACTCAGGTATATAAGGTCACTCTGGAGGAAAGATGAAGAAAGCTGAGGGTTGGGAAAAGGATGAAGAGGAGCAGACAAAGTTTTTTTGGCAAAGAACACTGGCAGAGAAGGCAGTTAAGTGAGTGAGGTGAGAAAAGTATGCTGAGGTATGCTTTAAGAGGGAAAGACTTAGTGAAGTTTATAGGGACTATCCAAAGCAGTGGCCCCCGACCTTTTTAGCACCAGGGACCGATTTTGTGGAAGACAATTTTTCCATGGACGGGGTGGGGGGGATCGTTTTGAGATGACTCAAGCACATTGCATTCAAGCTTAGCTCCTGCTGTGCAGCCCTAACAGGTACCAGTCTGCTCCAGGAGGTTGGGCACCACTGAAGCAAAGCATCTTTTAAAAATCTTATCACCTAATATATTCTTAAGTCAAAAAGAGCTTTAAATGTTGAATTGGAGAAAAAATCCCTGAAAGTAAGTTCCTCTTAGAATATACATTCTCTGCATCAGACAAGGGTGATAGGCCCTAGCAGGCAGCTCAGTTGGTTAGAGCATTCTCCTGACCACCAAGGTTGTGGGTTTGATCCCAGGTCAGAGCACATATAAGAATCAGCCAATGAATGCACAAATAAATGGAACAATAAATCGATGTTTCTCTCTTAAAAAGACAAGTGAGCCCTGGCTGGTGTGGCTCAGTGGACTGAGTGCCAGCTTTGCGAACCAAAGGGTCACAGATTGGATTCCCAGTCAGGACACATGCCTAGGTTGCAGGCCAGGTCCCCTGTAGGGGGTGCGTGAGAGGCAACCACACATTGATGTTTCTCTCTCTCCCCCTCCCTTCCCCTCTCTGTAAAAATAAATAAATAAAATCTTAAAAAAAAAAAAAGGCAAGGGTGAGAAATGGGTAGAAGGATCCTGGAGTGCCATGAAAGCAAGGCATGTAAGTCTACAATATCCAAATTTTTCCTGATTATCTATTTAGTATATTGTTCATTACCTCATGCACACTAGAATATTTTTAAGGGCTTTCATAGAGATACAATCCTCCCTAAGCCTTTCAAACTCTGCTTGCTTTCAAACTCTGAAAGAAAATAAACCTGTCACTTTAGAGGTCAGTTTTCTTTTATATATTATCTTGCAATGCTTGCTACTATTTATCTGTTAAAATTCAGTTTCTCAATGCTTATATGTTGGGAGTTAATAGAGCTTTCAGTGGTATGCCTTCTTGTAAACTGGATAATGGAACAGAAAACTCTTACACTTCACTACAAGCAAGTACTATAATAACTGCTTCAGGATGGCTGATGCAATTTGTTGCTATGGTCAATATTTTGGTATTAAAACTGTGGCAACAAGAAGAAGAGGACTGACAAACTAAGGTAAACTTTAGTTGCTTTAGTGAGTTTGTGGAGTTGTGATTTATAAAGATAGGAGAGGGCTTGGCGTATAAGAACAGATGAATATAAAGAACTTCCTGGACTAAATCAGATCCCGCAGGAAAAAAAATGTATTAGTTTATTTAGATAGAAAAAAAATCTATCTTTTAAGCAACTGGAAAATACTGACAAGATAGTAATATGAACTTGATGTTCATTTTAAATAATCATTGCTGTTTAATATTTGCTAACTTTGCTTCTTCCTCTAACATTCTTGTTTGTTTCTCTTGGGAATCTGAACTTGTATTCTTGGTTTAGAGAATAAGGGAGTGGTAGGAAGAAGGAAGGCAATGTAGGAGGTTGCAAGTTGTCCGTTTTATATAATTTTGGAGCTGGAAAGGGAAATTAGAGGTCAAAGTGGTTCAAACGTTGATTTTATAACAGGAAACGGAGTAGTAAAGGATAATTAAGCTCCACAGGTAAGTCCTAAAAAGTGGGTGGGGTCAATGCAAATTAAGCAAGTAAATCATTAAACAGTTTGAAGCAACCTTTGTTCCCCAGCTGAGAATGCCAGCAGTGCTCAATTTTTTCTGGTAGACAGATTTCTAAAAATTATCCTTAAGAGTCAGCTAGTTTAATAGAACCCTGTATCAGGTTTATGGAGACAAAGGGCACAGCCCTACAATCTCTGTGCAAAATACAGCAAGACTCTTCACCTCTCTATTTTAGGTTACTTTTAAGCACTTTACTGGAGGAAAAATGAAAAAATAAAACGCTCTTATTTTCTCAAAGAAAGCAATATGACTGCAGAAGCCAAATCGACATTCAAAAATTTAAACTGTGTATAGGATAACTTGGTAGTTACCAAATTGTACTCAACTCCTTTCTTCACCTACTTATCTTTTCTCCCAGCTCAATTCCGGTGCCAGCCAGGATCAGTACACACCCCCAGGGCTATTTCATTCCATTGGCTGGCGGGCCATCCAGCGGTCAAAACCCTTCAGATTTACTGTCAGGACGCCCGGTGTTTGTCAGAGATGTTACTCTGCTCGCGTACTACTTTTACAAAACAAAAGCTATCAGGGTAGAAATATAAGTTAATTTAAAAGATCCAAGTGTAATTAGTAAGTTCACTTGGTGAATAAAACCGTCTAGATTTTAAATCTAAAAGGCAGTTCATTTTGTATGTTACTGCATCACCTGTCACTGATGTAAAAGAGTGAAAGAAGTCATAAAATAATTATTTCATAATCTGCATTCAGGTGAGTCATAGAAGCCCACAAAAACTTGCAGGAGGCACAATCTGATGGTCCAGTCACTGCCTTTCCTAGAAGTGCATTTTGTCAGGACCCACCATGTGTCTGTCACACATACTAGGATCAAAAGAGCAGGGTAGTATCTACTCTGCGCATAGCATCAATACAGGTACAAGCACAGGGGAGAGAGAGGACCAACTCTGTGGTGGGTTAAGACGGAAAAATCACTACCCACCCGAGCCAGACACATCTGAGGTGAGAGCTGGGAGGGAGAAGAACGTGGGGGAAGGGCCAGTGCCCGCCCTGCCTGGGCGGAGCAGTGGTCCCCCGGGGCAAGCAGGAGGCCGGGCAGCGAGGAACGGCGCGAGGGGCTCAGGTCGGCTCTCACCTCCCTTGCAGGGTGTGCGGTGCTGGCTGTGCTGGGCTCGGTAGCCTTCGATGACCTCCCAGGAGCCGTCGTCGCGCCGGATGGGGAAGGACAGGCTCAGCACATGGTTGCAGGGCTTGATGATCCGCAGGATGCCGCGCACCCGGTTCCGCTTCTGCTCCTGGCTCTCCCGGGTCTTGAGGTCCTCCACCAGCTTGTCCTCTACGATGCTGGCACCGCGGTCGAAGAAGCCCTCCACCATCTTGAAGAAGTTGGGGTCGTCCTCGCGGTCAGCCGCCGCTTCGCTGTAGTGTCGCCGGGAGGGCAGCGCGAGCCCCGGCTGCGGGGCGGCGGCGGCGGGCTGCCCGCGGGCCCGGCCCAGCAGCGCAACCGAGTCGGCTGCCGCCGAGCCCAGGGCTGCGGGCCCGACGCGGGACAGCAGAAGCGCTTCGCCCAGGCAGCGGTACATGGCGGCGGGGCGGAGACCGCGGAGGAGAGGAGCTGTGAGAAGCTCCGGGACCGTGGGTGGGAGGAAGGGCCTGGCGCGGGCTGCCCTTTTAAGCTGCAGCTTCCTGCCTTCCTAGCTGTCCCCTCCCCTTTCGCGCTCAACGCCTAACCGGGAGGACGGACTTTGGGGCCGCCGGCCGACGTCGCCAGTGAATGGCAGGGCTGGGGGCGCGCGCCTCCCCGGGAGTCAGGCCTCCGCTTTTGCCACGGCCTCGCCGGGCCTTCCAGGCGGCGGCGCGAGCTGGCGGGGGCGCGCAGGGCCCAAGGGGATGTGCGGGCGGGGGCGCCTGGCACGCATGCTCACGAGGCCGCGGGGCGGGGCTAGGGTCTCTGCTAGCGGCTTGGAACTGCAGGAGGCGGCGTTTCAGGTCTGTGCTTGGACCGCGCTTGGAGGGGTGGAGGGGGGGCTTGGGGGGGACTTTTTTGGGGGAGGGGGCCTGTCCGGAAGGGGGGCGCTCCGGCCTCTGGAGGGCGCTGAGAGGCCGGTCTCTGGACTTCGCCCGGGTGAAGGTGGTGCGGTCTGGCGGCTGGCCTGGTTGAGTGAGTCAGGGGTGTCCCTCCTTTCCGCCCTCGGGAGGGGCGGGGCAGCCATCCTGTCACCCCTGGGCTAGTCCTGGGGCTGTCCTGAGGGAAGACGGAGAAGCCGCGGTTGAAGGCCCGGCCTAGGGCTTCGCTTCCCTGTTTGCACGGAGACTGCGAAGAATTTACTGTCATCCCGAGCTGGATTTTTGCGGTGGTTTGCAGAGACTGGAAAGGAGAAAGCCTGGAACCTGGGGGAATCCCTTACCGGCTGGCTTTTCCCACTTTTTAATTTTGTTCTCTTTAACCACGCAACGATGTTGAGATAAAATAGTTATGCAAATAACTTGTAGTTTTCTAAAATTTACCGACTGTGCTTCCCCTTTTAACTGTGGAGGAAAAAGGGTGCTGTAATAAATAAATCATGAATTCCTAACTGGGCAGGTCGTGGTGGGAATACAGTTTCTTTAGTAAAAGGTTTATATTTGCTTTAAGCAAGCCCTGTCCTTTGTTTCTGTGCATCTAGGTTAACACACTTGTGAAATATCCACTTTCAGACCCCTTTTTATAAAAGGTGACCACCATCTAGGGAGCACTTAATCTTAACTGTCCTGTAATCTGATCTATGCCTTGCTTTCTTCTACTTTCAAGTAATCTTCCTCATGGGCCCTCTTTAATTCCAAATACGTAAACGAAACTGCAAAACTGTTATTCTCTCAGGGGCGTCCAACCTTTAGGCGTCTCTGGGCCACACATTAAGTACTCAAACACTAATGAAAACTGATGAGCAAAAAAAAAGATTTTAAGTAAATTTACGATTTTGTGTTGGGCTGCATTCATAGCCATCCTGGCCGCGGGTTCCTGGCAATGTCATCACTTTTGGTTGAAATGAACTCATAAAAATTCGCCACAGGTTTCGATGTTTATTATACCGACAGAAATATGTTTTTGAAATAGCCTAAAAACAAAGACACTCCAGGAAATTCTTTCTCAGTAATGTATATATTAAATGGTCCAGAATAGGATTTGTACACTTTAAGCTACATGAAGGTTTAATTATGTACTTATGCATACTTGATGAGAAATGCTCCCATAGGTAAATTTGGTGATTGTAAAAGTCTAATGTCTGTTTTTAGGACAACTATCAAAGGCCACATACTAGCTTTAGCGATCCCATTGTATTTTGGTAGTTTTAAAAGCCACCTTTTTGATCTGCAAAACTACTTTGCTTTCTGATATTCACTTTATCTCTTAGAATATGAAAGAGAATGTTCTTAAGTCTCACAGTATCCTGCAAAGTATAAGGTGACAGCCTGGACCAGTTAAATTACATTCATCTATCTCAGTGTACTCTCAAAACAAAAAAGATACAGGTGATAGTTTACTTTATTTGCTAGATAAAAATAGTCATAATTTATATTTGTATTGTGTTTTCTAGTGAAAAATATTCTCTGAACTGAATCCTGAATTTGCCTTGTTCATCAAAAGATTAGGTTACCAAATTTCCTTTTCATTGATAGTATTAACATTGCAACTTCCCCTTCCCCCAAAACCTTAATGTTCCAGAATAGAGTGATTAGAATCAGTAAACATGTGGACATGTTTTTCTCTCCAGATGAAATTCTTTGGTATGTTTTGAGGAAAGTGGTTTAGAAGCTTAGTTTTATTGGCCTTATCTTTTTCTTGATAACCATTGCCTTCAGAAAAATAAATGTTTAACTTTTCCTTTTCCAAGTCTTGTTTACCCAAATTCAAGAAAGTGGAAAGACTATGAAAGGAGTAAGGAAATTATTTTTAATTGGGAGTCTCCTATGTGTAGATATCTTACAAAATGGCTCCTCAAGAACCTTATAAAGTACATGTTTTTATTTTAAAAATGTTCCTTATATTTTTAAATTATATACATGTATGAGCCCTGGCTGGTGTAGCTCAGTGAATTGAGCGTGGACCTGCCAACCAAAGGGTCACTGGTTTGATTCCCAGTCAGGGCACATGCCTGGGTTGCAGGCCAAGTCCCCAGTAAGGGGTGTGTGAGAGGCAACCACACATTGACGTTTCTCTCCCTCTCTTTCTCCCTCCCTTCCCCTCTCTCTAAAAATAAATAAAGGAACTCTTTATATATATATATATATATATATATATATGTAAATTATATACATGTATGAAATTTCAAATAGTATAGGTAGGTTTTTTAAAAAGTGACATTGTCGGGAGGTGGGATTGGCTGGGGTGGGGTGGGGGGTTGAGGAGAAAATGCAGACAATTGTAACTGAATAACAATTAAAAAAAAAAGTGACATTGTCCCCTACTTCTGTTTTGTAAGTAGTTGGAGTGTTTATTTTCACACTGAAGTAGGTAGTATCCTAATTCCTGATGTAACGGAAGGGGAGGAGGGGGATCACAAAGACCAAGTAAATTGATGATTACCTAGCTGGTAAACAGCAGGCTAAGATTCAAACCCATGTATCTAACTCCAAAGTTACGCTATTTTTACTATTTCAATAACTGTTTAAAGTAGTTGTTGCATTTAGTTTAAAATTATTTAATGTGGTGTTAAGTCCAGTGAGTTTTACCTTTACATTGATGATTGCCTTTATAAAATGTACAGATACTTCGCAAATTAAAGTTTAATTATTGGTAGTAATTTCCAGTTCAGAAGGATGCTAGAATTTCACTGGGAGCGAGTGTTGGCCATTTGATAGGATTCAACAGACAAATCAATTTTATGCCTTTGTGGTTTATGAGTTTTCCTTAGCTGTTTTAAAATTCTGGGTCTTTCCATCTGTTGTTAAAAAACATTAACATTAAAAACTTTTTAAAAAGGTTATCTCCCCAACCTTTCACCATGCAGGACAATTTTGGGTTTCTAGAATCTACTAGTAGTTACTATAACCAGTCTTAAAATGTGTTATTGAGAATAAAAAAGATATAGGGGGGTGGGGGCGGGGACAGTGGGTAGAGGGGATTACAGGAACTACTATAAAGGACACATGAACAAATCCAAGGGGGAGGGTGGAGAGGGGGGAGGGAAGTGGGTTCACCTGGGGTGGGGTGAAGGGATGGGGAGAAAAGGCATACACTGTAATTAAATAACAATAAAAAAAAAAAGATATATTTGAAATAAGACTGCCAAGACTTAAATAAAACAACAAATTCTGTGCTAAATAAGAGATGCTTGAGGGAGGAAGAAATTAGAAACTCTGAGTTACTCACCAACACTTCCTTTTCCCACTTGTATTTTCTGCACTTTCAAAACCTCACTTCTGTCTGAGCGTTGGAACACAATGATCTCTGCTGGATGGTTCACTTGATTTTTTTGTCTGCATACATTTAATTGCTGTAAGAAACTTGGCACATTCTGGAAATCCATATGACCAGCCAGATCTTCAGCTGTTTGCCCATTGTTATTATATAAACTGAATTTAAAATAAAAATCAAGTTAAAAAAAAAATTCTGGGTCTTTCCTCCTTAATCCAAAGCATGCTTTTGTGCTTCCAAGTGCTTTTAAACATATTTTTATAAGTTTAGTATGTAGAGAGGCATAACATAAATACATGAACAATGTAGCTGTTTTTAAAAATAATTTAATTTGGCACTGGCTCGTGTAGCCCAGTGGATTGAGCACTAGCCTGTGAACCAAAGCGTCACGGGTTTGATTCCCAGTCACGGCACAAGCCTGGGTTGCAGGCCAGGTCCCCAGTAGGGGGTGTGCGAGTGGTGCGAAATACCACACAGTGACATTTCTCTCCCTCTCTTACTCCCTTCCTTCCACTCTCTATAAAAATAAATAAATAAAATCTTTTAAAAAATTTAATTTGGAAAACTAACACGTACTTTCTACTTTCTGTCTCTTGAGGATTGTATATGGTGGACAGTTCATTTAAATAGAGTCATACGATATATGGTCCTTTGTGGCTGGCTTATTTCACTTGCATAATGTTTAAAACTTCATCCATGTTGTAGCACGTGTTAGTATTTCATGTCTTTTTATGGCTGAGGAATATTCATTGTATGGGTCTATTGTATTTTTTCAGTTCATTCATCATTGACGGACATTTGGATTACTTCTACTTTTTAGCTATGTGAATAATGCTATTATGAACATGCTTGTACAAGTTTTTATTTAGACATATGTTTTAAATTCTTTTGAGTATGTACCTTGGAGTGGAATTGCTAGGTCATAGGGTAACCTGTGTTTAACCTTTTGAGGAACTGCCAAACTGTTTCCACAACAGCTGCAGCACCATTTTAATTCTTACCAGCAATGTATGAGCCTTCCAATTTCATCACATCCTCTTCAACCCTTGTTATTATGTGGTGTGAAATTGTAGCTCATTATGGTATTGATTTGCATTTCCTGAATGGTTAATGATGATGAGCAGCTCTACCTGTGTCATTGGCTATTTGTATGTCTTTTTTTAAAAAAAGATTTTATTTATTTACTTTTAGAGAGGGGTCAAAGGAGGGAGAAGGAGAGGGAGAGAAACATTGATATGAGAAGACAAACATTGTTGTGAGTGAGAAACATCAATAGGCTGCCTCTCACACGTGCCTGGACCATGGACCACCTGCCACCCAGGCATGTGCCCTGACTGGGAATGGAACCGTGGCCTTTCACTTTTCAGAACAATCTCCAGCCAACTGAGCCACACCAGTCAGGAATATATATCTTTTTCTGAGAATGTCTATTCACATCTTTTCCCCATTTTTAAAGTAGATTATTTATCTTTTTATTGTTGAGTTGTAAGAGTTCTTTATACAATATAATGTAGATATAAATCCCTTATCAGTACATGATTTGCAAGTGTTTTCTTTCAACTTTTTTGATGGTGTCCAATTTATAAATATTTTCTTTTGTTACTTGCGCTTTTGGTGTCATGTCTAAGGAATCATTGTCTAATCAGAAGGCATGAAGATTTACAGTTATGGTTTCTTCTAAGAATTTTATACTCTTAGCTTTTTACATGTAGGTTGTTGAACCATTTTGAGCTGTTTTTTATTTATGCAGTGAGTAAAGAGTTCAGTTTCATTTCTTTGCATGTGGCTATTCATTTGTTCCAGCACCATGTGTTCAAATGACTCTGTCTTCTCCACTGAATTGTATTTGCACTCTATCAAAAATCAATTGATCAGCCCTGGTTGGTGTGGCTCAGTGGATTGAGTGCTGTCCTGCAAACCAAAGGGTCGCTGGTTCGATTCCCAGTCAGGGCACATGCCTGTGTTGCGAACCAGGTCCCCAGTGGGGGACACATGAGAGGCAACTGTACATTGATGTTTCTCTCTCTTTCTCCTTCCCTTCCCTTCTCTCTAAAAATAAATAAATAAAATCCTAAAAAAAAAATCAACTGATCAAAATGTGAGGGTTTATGTTGGACTTCTCAGTTCTTTTCCACTTGCCCATATATCTGTCCTTATGCAGTAAGTTTTGAAATCGGAAAGTGTGAGTTCTCCAACTTTGTTATTTTTCAAGATTGTTTGGTTACTCTGAGTCCCTTGAATTTTCATAGACATTTTAGGATCACATGATCAATTTCTGCAAGAAAGCTAGCTGGTATTTTGATTTGGATTATTTTGAATCTATAGATTAATTTGGAAATTAGTGCCATTTTAACAATATTAAGGGTTTTCAGGAACTACTATAAAGGACACATGGACAAAACCAAGGGGGAGGGTGGAAGCAGGGAAGGGAGGTGGGTTTGGCTGGGGTGGGGTAGAGAGGTGGGGAGAAAATGCAGACAACTGTAATTGAACAATAATAAAATAATTTAAAAATTAAAAGAAAACAATATTATGTCTTCTGATTCATGAACATGAGATGTCTTTTTATTTTTTCAGGTCTTTTAAATTTTCTCTCAGCAATACTTTGTCTTTTCATAATATAATAGAGACAGTTTTACTTCCCCCTTTAACTCAGGATGTGTTTTATTTTATTTTATTGCCTAATTGCTCCTCATTCTCTTTTACTGTTGCATAGTATTTTATTGTATGGCTATTTCAGAATTATTTTTGCTAGTCTATCATTGATGGATATGCAGGTTGTTTCCAGTATCTTGAAGTTGCGGTGGTACTACAGTGAATAGCCTATTACTACACAGAACATCGGTTTTCTAACTCTTTTTACCTCAGGACTACTTTACCTTATTAGGTATGAGTAGTGAATTTGAACATAGAAAGAATTTAATAGTCATCAGAATTTGTTTTCTTATAAAGTTGCTTAGTTTGTATTTGGCAAATATTGTTACCCTATCTAGATATTAAGAATGATATAATAAAACTTAATTCTATCAAAAATCAAATATTTAATTTTGAAATAGAGCTTTTAAAACAAGAAATAAAAAATACTGATTTTTAAAATCAGGTCTGCATGTTACTAATTTTAACAGGTTTTAGTTCACAAGTGTTTGTCAGTAGTATTTGCTGATTAATGTCAGTACTTCATTAATCCACAAGATGAGTGTGAGGAGAGAAAAGTACCCTGTGCTAAGGGAACACCATATACAAACAGCTGAAGATAAATGAGACCATGGTGGCATATACTTTGGTTAAAAGCAATTTGATCATCACAACAGTTCCGCTTAAACAGCAATTTGGTTGAAAATGAATAGCACCTACTTCTGTTTTTTTTTTCAAGTATCGGTAATTTTGGTGCATTGTATGTTGTTTTTAGAGCCTTTGTGCCAGATTTTTCAGGAAAAGTTTTTCTAATACTCACTTTTGGATTTCTAATTGATTACAGAAAAATTTGTAATTTTGATTTTTTTTTTTCTCTGTGGGGAGCATGTTTTTGTAATAAAAAAAAACAGTAAAAGAAAATACATCAAAGAAAAGGATCTGAAAATTTCAGGGTTTGTAATCTTTTTCCTCTTAAAAACTGTTTTTTTCCTAATAAATCAATGTCAGTTATATGTGCTTGTCTAGTTTGGTTAAGTTTTCGTTTTGCTGCATTGCTGAATAATATTCAACAAAGATTTTTATCAACTTGCTGAGGATTTTTTCCATGTTGTGAGTAAATATGAAAAATATTGGGAACAACAGAGGTCTCTTAAAAATTAACAGTACTAAGGTAGGATTCTACTTTTTTAAAATATATTTTATTTTTTATGCTGTTACAGTTGGCCATTTTTTTCCTCTCTCCTTTATTACCCTCTGCCCTGTATCCCCCACCCTCCCATCAGCATTCTCCCACCTTAGTTCATGTCCTTGGGTCGTGCATATAAGTTCTTTGGCTTCTCCATTTCCTATACTATTCTTGATCTTTCCGTGTCTATTTTGTACCTACCATTTATGCTTCTTATTCCCTGTACCTTTTCCCCCGTTGTCCCCCACCACACTGATAACCTTCCATGTGATCTCCATTTCTGTGAATGTGTTCCTGTTCTACTTGTTTGCTTAGTTTTTGCTTTTGCTTTTTAGGTTCAGTTGTTGATATTTGTGCGTTTGTTGTCATTGAACTGTTCATAGTTTTTGATCTTGTTCTATTTCTTAGATGAGTCCCTTTAACATTTCATATAAGGGCTTGGTGATGATGAACTCCTTTTAACTTTCCCTTATCTAGGAAGCACTTTATTTGCCCTTCCATTCTAAATGATAGCTTTGCTGGATAGAGTCATCTTTGATGTAGGTCCTTGCTTTTCATGACTTCGAATACTTCTTTCCAGCCCCTTCTTGCCTGCAAGGTTTCTTTTGAGAAATCAGCTGATGGTCTTATGGGAACTCCTTTGTAGGTAACTGTTTCCTTTCCTCTTGGTGCTATTAAGATTCTCTCCTTATCTTTAATCTTGGGTAATGTAATTATGTGCCTTGGTGTGTGCTTCCTTGGATCCAACTTGTTTGGGACTCTCTGAGTTTCCTGGACTTCCTAGAAGTCTTATTTCCGTAGCCAGATTGGGGAAATTCTCCTTCATTATTTTTTCAAATAAGTTTTCAATTTCTTACCCTTCCTCTTCTGCTTCTGGCACCCCTATGATTCAGATATTGGAACATTTAAAGTGGTCCCCGAGGTCCTAAACCTCTCCTCATTTTTTTGAATTGTTTCTTCAGTCTGTAGTGGTTGAATCTTTATTTCTTCCTTCTGGTCCAAACCATTGATTTGAGTCCTGGTTTCCTTCCTGTCACGGTTGGTTCCCTGTACATTTTCCTTTATTTCACTTAAAAAAAATTTTTATTATTATTCAATTATAGTTGTATGCATTTTCTCCCCATCCCTCCACCCCACCCCAGCTGAACCTACCTCCCTCCCCCACCACCCTCCCCCTTGATTTTGTCCATGTGTCCTTTATAGTAGTTCCTGTAATCCCCTCTCCTCACTGCCCCCTCCCCACTCCCCCCTGGCTATTATTAGATTGTTCTTAACTTCAACGTCTTTATTTCATTTTTAATAGACTTGACTTTTTCCTCTATTTTGTGACCTTACTCAATCATTTCTGTGAGCATCCTGACTACCAGTGTTTTGAACTCTGCATCTGAGAGGTTGGCTATCTCTTCATTGTTTAGTTCTATTTTTTCTGGAGCTTTGATCTGTTCTTTTATTTGGGCCATATTTTTTTGTCTCTGCACACCTGTTATATAGTAATGGGTGGAGCCTTAGGGTTTACCAGGGCAGGGCTACCCGTCTTGCTGTGTTGTGGCGCTGTATGTGGGGGAGGGCTCAAGAGGTAAAGATGCCGCTTGCTCAGCTCTCCCTGGCTTTCAGTCACTTCCTCTGCTACCCATAAGCAAATTGGGACCTTCTGGTGCTGATTACCGGGAGGCTGGGTTTATATGTTCTAGGACCCTGTGGGTCTCTCTAACGAACTCCCTGTGAGGCTGGGAGTTTCTCCCATTGCTTCAACTCCCACAGGTTTTTTCAAAGAGAAGTCTTGAGGCTTTATTTTCCCATGCTGGAACCCTGGGTTGTGTGGTCTATCTCTCTCCCCAGTTGTTCCTCCTGGTTTATCCGCACACAAATGTGCATTCGCCCGGTGCACCAGCCATGCCTTGCCACGAGTCCTCTCTACCCCGACTGCGCATCTCTGCCCCTTCTACCTGTCTGGATGAATGTTTCTTCTTTAACTCCTTGGATGTCAGACTTCCATACAGTTTGATTTTCTAACATTTCTGGTTATTTTTTGTTTTTAAATTTGCTGTTGTCCTTTTGGTTGTGGGAGGAGGCACAGCGTGTCTACCTATGCCTCCATCTTGGCTGGAAGTCCTAAGGTAGGATTCTGAACTCACCTATATGTAACTCATGTCTGTCTTTTTCTTTGTTTTTTAGTTGAGGCTAAATTTTTTGTTTTCCTTATATGTAAAGAGGATAGCATATTCACTTATTCATCATTCAGGATGCCTCATCATTCATTCAGCTCTATTTATTGATCAATGTGGATAACCCTTTATAAAAGCAACTCTTTATTCTGTTTAGGATTTTCTCTTTAGAAATTTTAGATCAGTTGCGATTTCAGTATGGGGTTGGATTTTGTATAGTAAGAGAGTGTAAGCTAAAAATTGGGACACTTCTATGATGCTGTTAAAAGCAGAGGCATCTGAAAAATGTACTGGAGAAACAAGAAGTATCTTCCCCTATTGACCATCATGGAAGAGTTGTGGAAGAAACAGACTTTATCATGAAGCATAGATATGACTATACATTGAGTTTGCTCCTTTGTGAAAGGAAAAGAAAAACATGAATGAAGCCATGGGGATCAAGGTTAAGACAATGGTGATGGCTTTGTTCAGCTAAGTAGCAGCAGTCTAATTTCCTAATCTGGATAGCTTAGAGTGAACAAATATTTGTTACTTATGTTAGTTAGGATGCTTTTGCCTTCACGTAATAATATCCAAATAAAGATTGATTAAACTAAAGCCATAAACTAACTAAGCTGTAATTCTAACAAGAATTCTGGAAGTGAGGCTGTTTTGCCACTGTTGGTACATGACTCAATAATAACATCCGGCACTGAAGTGCTTTTCTCTGTTATATTCAGCATGTTGGTGATATCTTTCCTCACAGTTGTAAAATTGCTGTAGCAGTTCCAAAGTACTTATGCAGACACAGCTAAGTACTATATAGAATAGCAGTTTTCTCTCATACAGGTCTCTTTACTGGGAAGAAAACCTTTTCCAAAGGCCTTCCTGCCAGCTTCAGTTTTCTTAGGCCCCACTAGCTAGGAATGTATCAATGCCCATACCCTAGATGTAGGGGAGGCTAGAAGGAGGACTTCCTGGCACTGTTAGCTTTTGAAGTACAGGCAGGTTGTGCCAGCAAAGAAAAAAGAGTGGAAGAAATAATTGCTAAATTGGCAACCAACAGGGTTTCCCCTACTTGCCACAGAAAATAACTGACATGCTTTGTGCTTGTTGTGATAATATATTTCTTAGAACACAAGGTTTAAGAGGGAACAAACATTGTTAAATATGACACTGGGAATTATGATGCTTGAGGTTTTATGTTCAATGCATTGAGAAATCTGCAGATTCTAATTCCCTTTGAAAACTATCATGTTCTCTACATTGAGAAATTTTCAGAGTCTAGTTCTCTTTGAAATCTATTGTAGTGATCATAGTTTTAACGTTATGCCTCCTTTTTTTTGAACAGCTTTTTACCATTGACAGATTGAAACGTAGTAACTCTAATCTGTGATACTTACTCTTTTGCCAGACAAGTGGACAGAATAGAAACCTATCCTCCATGTAGGGGGAAAATCTGGGAATTATAATGAAATGTAGAGTTTTAAAATGATTTCAGCAGATTTTCAGGTAAAGCAGCCATTAGTAACTTATTCTCATTGGTGAAACACAAAAGCCAGTGTCTTAAATTAACAAGAGGACTAATCTGGCCTTTATGTTGAAATTAGAAGTTCTTGTCTTTGTGCTAAGGGCGGAAAGGACAGCCTTATTGGACTTGATGTTGTATAGTAACATACATTGAGAAGCACAGCTTGGGATATAAGTCTATTTTGAAGATACATGGAGTATGTATTCAAGGTTATTGTCTTCCACAGTTTTCTCATTATCCATTATGATTGCTTTCTTCAAGGGACATCTAAAACAATGAAGCACAAAGGGATTCCATTTTAGAATCTAGAATTTGATATCTGCCAGCATCAACAATGAAAATTCTGGTCAGCTATTTTAAAAAAAAATGGGCGACATATTTAACCAACAGTATGTCAGTAGCAAAGTGCTAAAAGAGAGATAGGAGAAGTGTTAGGACCTCAGAAGTAAAGGAAGATTGTGATGAAAGGCTCCAATTAAAGCAGGTAGTATTTATTCCTACCTTCACGGGTTTTTTTCCTAAGTTAGATTCAAAATAGAATTATTTTCAGTAATTATTTGTTTTTTTTATGTCTATTCTAATGAGTTATAAACTTTGACTGTCTTCTATAATTTCATATTCTTTCCTGCTTCTTTTAAATTATAACACAGCCCTGACTGGTATGGCTCAGTCGGTTGGGTGTCGTTCTGTAAGGGGGAAGGTTGCTGGTTTGATTCCCTGTCAGGGCACATGCCTGGGTTGTGGATCCCTGGTCTCAGGGGCATGCAGGTAGCAACTGATTGATGCTTCTGTCCCACATAGATGTTTCTCTCCCTCTCTTTCTCCCTCACTTCCCCTCTCTCTAAAAATAAATAAATAAAATATAACAAACACTAACAAAGTGAACAAAATTATTTTAAAGAAGCAATCACAATTGGTTTTAAATTAATTAGAAAACATTTAAGTGGAAAAAAGAAACACCCAAGCCTTGAGAAATACCAGTTTCTTGCCTTTTATTGTTTTTATTTATCTTAGCATTTTTCTTAGAGAAAATTACAAAGTGTATGAATGAGAGTAACAGAAAAAGTACCCTATAAGCTTGGAATAATTGTGCATTTTCAACTACAGGGTATTCATCACTGACCCAACTCTTGCTGCCTAAACTCAGAAAAGGAACAGATGGGACAGGGAAGGATACTTAGATTTCATTCCTAACCTATATATTGCTTCTACCCTTTGTTACAGCATGGATGGAACATTTAAGTCTTTAATCCATTTTGAGTTTATGCTTGTGTATGGTGGTCTAGTTTCATTTTTTGCACGTATCTGTCCAATATTCCCAGCACAATTTATTTTATATTATATCATTGTATGTTTTTGCCTCCTCTGTCAAATATTAATTGACTATAAAGGTGTGGGTTTATTTCTGGGCTGTCTATTCTGTTCCATTGATCTGTATGTTTGTTTTTATACCAGTACTATGTTGTTTTGATTACTATATCCTTGTAGCATAGTTTGATATCAGGTAGCATGATTCCTCTGACTTTGTTCTTCTCAAGATTGCTGTGGCTTTTGTGGTTCTATATGAAATTTTGGAATATTTGTTCTAGTTCTGTGAAATATGACATTGGTATCTTGATAGGAATTGTGTTGAATCTACAGGTTGCTTTGGGTAGTATGGAGTTTTTGTTTTTATCATCACTCAAAGAATATGTTTGTTGATTTTTAGAGCGAGAGAATAGGAGAGGAAGAAAAACATTGATGTGAGAGAGAAACATTGATTGGTTGCCTCCTGTTGGTGCCCCAGCTAGAGACTGAACCAGCAACCTAGGTACTGGGGGGACCCAAAAAGCCCCGGAATTTATTTATAAAACATTGTGTTCTTACATGTTTAAACTAGTCACCTTCAAAGTACTCTCCATTTGATGCAGTACACCTATTGAGACTTTTTTTTCCACTGCTCAAAACAGTTTTTGAACTTGTTGATTTTCATGCCTTTTAATGCTTCTGCTGTTTTTTGTTTCTCTTCCACATTGGCAAAATGTTTCCTTTGAAGACCTTTTTCATCTGGGGAATCAAACAAAAAAAAGTTGCTCAGGGCGAGAATGGGTGAATAGGGAGGGTGGGGCATGGAGGTCATGTGCTTTTTGGTCAAAAACTGCTGAACACTCAGTACATTGAAATGGAGAAACATGTTGAAAGAGTCTTAAAAAGAAATTCACTGAAGCCAAATGCATCCTCTCACAACAACGGCAGCTTGTACACTGATACAGATGGGTTCCTAGAACATTCACCTAGCAGGGGGAAGCCTGTATTACAAGGGTCTTGCCCTCCGGAGGATAATTGGGCTTATTGGGCCCCCTCTCGTATGTGCCCTGACTGATTATCGAACCTGCAACCTTTTGGTGCACAGGATAACACTCCAACCAACTCAGTCACCTGGTCAGGGCTAGTATGCACATTTTAATGATATTAATTCTTCCTATCCATGAACACAGTATATGTTTTCACTTATTTGTATCTTCTTCAATTTCTTGCTTCAGTGCCTTCGAATTTTCATAGTACAGGTCTTTTATAGCCTTGGTTAAACTTATTCCTAGGTATTTTTTTTTTATGCAGTTGTAAATGGCATTAATTTCTTAGTTTCCCTTTATGATAGTGCATTATTGGTATACAAAAGTGCAACTGATTTCTGGATATTTATTTTGTATTTTGCTACTTTGCTGAATTCATTTATCAGTTCTAGTAGTTTTTTTGGAATTTATGGTTCTCTATATACAGTATCATGTCATTTAAAAATAATGACAGTTTTACTTCTTCCTTTCCAATTTGAATGTCTGTTAGTTATCTTTTTTGTCTGATTGCTGTGGCTAGAATTTCCAGTACCATGTTGAATAAGAGTAGTGAAAGCAGATATACCTGTCTTATTCCCAAACTTAAGGGAAACACTTTTAGTTTTTGCTCATTGAGTATGATATTGGCTGTGGGTTTGTCATGTATGGCCTTTATTATGCTGAGGTACGTTCTCTCTATTTCCACTTTTGCTGAGAGTTTATATCATAGGTGGGTGCTAGATTTTATCAAATATGTTTTCTGCATCTATTGATATGGTCATGTGGTTTTTATCCTTTATTTTGTTTTTGTGGTGTATCACGTGTATTGATTTGTAGATACTGTACCAACCTTACATCCCCAAAATAAATCCCACTTGACCATGATGTATGGCCTTTTTAATGTATTGCTGTATCCGGTTTGCTAATATTTTACTGAGAATTTTAGCATCTATGTTTGTCAGGGATATTGGCCTATAATTTTGTTTCATTGTAGTGTCTTACCCAATTGACATCAATGGATAGATCTTCCAGACAGAAAGCCAACAAGAAAACAGTGGCCTTACACAACACACTAGACCAGATGGGTTGATTGCTATCTTTTGAGTAATTCAACCCATAGCAGCAGAATGTACATTCTTTTCAAATGCTCATGGAACATTTTCCAGGATAGAATACATAGACTACATGTAAGGCCACAAAGCAGGTCTCAGTAAATTTAAGAAGGTTGAAATCATATCAAGCATCTTCTTCGACTACAATGATATGAATCTAGAAATCAATCACAAGAAAAAAACCCCTGAAAAACACATGAAGACATGGAGACTAAATAACGTTACTAAATAATGAGTGGGCTAATAATGAAATCAAAGAGAAATTACAAGATACTTTGAGACAAATAAAAATGAAAACACAACAGCTCAAAATCAGTGGGACACAGCGAAAGCAGTCTTAAGAGGTAAGTTTGTATCATCACAGGCCTACCTCAAGAAACAAGAAAAATCTCAAATAAACAATTTAACTTTACTCGTAAAGGAATTTGAAAAATAGTAACAAACCAAGCTGAAAGTAAGTAAAAGGAAGGAAATCATAAAGATCAGAGCCCAAATAAATCAAATACAGTCTAAAAAAACAATGAAAAAGATCGATACAACCAAGAGATGGTTCTTTGAAAATATAAACAAGATTGACAAACTCTTAACCAGACATATCAAAAAAAAAAAAGAGAGAGGACCCAAGTAAATAAAATCAGAAATGAAAGGAGATGTAACAACTGACACCAAGGAAATACAAAGGATTATAAGAAAATATCATGAAGAACTATATGCCAACAGAATGGACAATCTGGAAGAAACGGTTAAATTCTTAGACATACAATCTTCTAAAACTGAACCAGGAAGAACAGAGAATCTGAATAGAGAGATTACAACTAGTGAATTTGAAGCAGCAGTCAAAAAATCCCCATTGAACAGAAGTCCTGTACTGGATGGCTTCTCAGGCAAATTTTACCAAACACTCAAAAGAAGAACTAATACCTATCTGTTTAAACTACTGCAAAAAAATTCAAGGAGGGAAGACCCACAAGCTCATTTTGTGAGGCCAGCATTATCCTAATTTAAACACTAGGTATGCGTATCTTTATAATCGGTCCCCTCCCCCTGCATTTTAAATGTAATCCAACTGTCTTTTTTTTCTTAAACCAAAAAAGCTTGATTAAAATAGTATGCATCAAGTAACTGTGTCATAGTTTATTGTGGCTGGAGTGTGTGTATGTGTGTGTCTGTAGTGGAAGGAGGAAAAGCAGAAGAAATAGCAGGAGATCAGGTAGGGCAGCTTAACAGATGGTATATCTTTTCGTAGGACCAATTTATCAGTTCTGTTGTATGTTTGTTCTTTGAAATTTTTGAATCTAGAGATAGGGCAACAAGTTTTCAACTGTTGCCCCTTCAAATATTGTCTCTACTCCATTCTATCCTTCTTTACTTTATCTTCTGTGTTTTTTACGTACTCTTTTTGTGCTTTTCAGTTTTTCTTTTCCTGTGCCTCGTTCTATAGATGACCAGGGTCAGGCAAAATGCTGCCTGCATCCAAGGTTTGCAATACTCAGGACCATCAAATAATGCAAACCTTGGTTACAGGACTTCGGGGACTGATTTACTGTTAATGACTGGAACCCTGAGGGTGTTGCCTTTAGGGTTACATGTTATTGTAGGGATTCTTTCTTTTTAGACTCATCATTTTATGTGGGCCCTATCCTCTGAATTATGTCCCCTATACCTCTTAAGACCCGCAAACACAAGTTTCTCATGATCAAATGCCCTCAGGGCAAAAGCAGCTCCAATGCTAACTTACTCTAGATACCTGGTTTTCTCTTAGTTTTAGCTGGGTGATTCTTTACTATCTTGTTATGTGTTTGTGACTTTTAAGAATTAAAAAAAACCTATTCTTTTTAGTTGTTTTCACAGAGAGATTTGGCTTGAATCTAACTCATCATTTCAGAAAATTGGAATTTAGGTCATTTTTTATATTAATTATGTCTAATATTGATAATGAATAACTTTAAAAAAATGAACACAATATCCTTTTGTCGCTTACTTGAAGTGGGACTAGATGTATGGGTTCATAAAGGGAGCAATGCTATCTTACATTATTTTTTGACCCTAAAAGAGTATGGAGCATCTTTCATTATAGTCAAAGTCTTTTGTTCTTCAGTAAAGTTTGTATACACTGAATTTTATTCCTCTGCAATTTGTTGTTGTTTTTTTTAATTTTAGGGAAACTGTCTTGATGGCTGGTTTGTTTCGGTTTTAAAGAGTTTTTGCTTGAAGAAGGCGCCCTGTAATTTTATATACCATCTTTCTGAAACTCCATAATTGCATTGTTTTTACAACAGAAATATAAACTTATGTAATTTTTTTAAGTTGTTGTAACTGATTTTTAAAAAACTGTTCTTCAGTTACAGTTGTCCCATCTTTTTGCCCATTGCTCATCCCTACCCAGCCCACCCCCACTCCCATAGTCAATCTCTCCCTCCCTGCTTTGTCCCTGACCATGAGTCCTCTATTCTCATTCCTTTGCTTGCCTCTTCCTCTTCTTTCACCCTCCCTGCCCTCTCTGGTCACTGTCAGTTTTTTCTTTATTTCCAAGTCTCTGGTTCTATTTTGCTTATTTGTTTGTTTTGTTGATTAGGTTCTTCTACTATGGGTGATGTCATATGGTATTTGTCTTCCACCACCTGGCTTTTTTCACTTAGCATAATGCTCTCCAGTTCTATCCATGCTGTCACAAAGAGTAGGAGTTCCTTCTTGCTTTGTAGTGTTGTGTAGTATTCCATTGTATAAATATGTACCACAGTTTTTTATTCACTCATTTAGTGATGTTGAGCATTTTTTCATGTGTCTATGGGCCCTATATTTATGTTGTTTATGTGACCTTGATATTCAAAATAAAATATGATGGTTGTCTAGTTTTAATTTTTAAAAACTCTTTAATACTTTGATTTATCAGAAATAAAAAAGGTTTATAGTTTATTTTTTGTCTATTACACTTTACTTTGATTCACTCATTCATGTAGGAAGTATATATCAAGCAACTGTTACTGACCTGACCCTGGGGTAATTGGTGAACAAGACACACAAGAACAGAGCTTTCATTTTTAGGGGGCAGATTAGAGTGGGAAGATTACTAGATAGTAAATAATAGGGTGCTATGCTTCAGGAGAATAGGGAATATTTACTTTATATAGGGCAGTTGGAGAAGGCCTCTTTAAGGAAGGAACATTTAAATTAAAGCTAAAGGATGAGTTGGAGAAACTTAGATGAAGAGCTGTGAGAACAAAGGAATGAAGCAGCATGTGGAAAAGCCCTAATTTAGGAAAGACCTTGACATGTTTTAGTAATGGACAGAAACCAATGTATTTATGGTTGTCCAAGTAAAGAACAACATGTTTTGATTTTGGAGAGGTAGGTCACGTATGCAAGGGCTTTACAGTTTTTGTGTTGCAGGAAACCCAGTTAGAAGTATAGCAGGCATAAATGTTCTAAACTACAAATTTGAATGTGCAAAGATGTAACTTTATTTCTTTATAACTAAAGTTCCTTAGCTCTGGAGTTACTGGGTAGTAAGAAACAACCTTGCCAATTTAGGATAAAGTCAGTAGCTTCTGGTTTAATTAATTCTAGGTTAACTCAGACCCCTGGATAAATAATCTGTGCCCTGTGGTAAGCTCTAAGAAGTTACATAGAACAAAGAAAGCTGGATATAGGGGCGCTAGGGTGTGACCCACTCCAGATATGGGGAAAATCCTTGACATCCTTACCTGGGGAGGGGCGAGGGATGTCCCAGGAATCAGCGTGCCTGGGTCATAGGGGAAGGGTTGATTAGTCTCTGAGGGGATTTATGGGAAGCAATCTCTGTTATGGTCCTGTCCATCTCAAGGGTCAGACAGCAGTCAAGTCATTGAACAGTGTCTCTTCCATACTTGAATTTGTGATACTGAAAGCCTTGGGTCTAGAATTTTAAAGCTCTTTTTACTCTTAAGCCCTTAGATACTGCAGTTGAAATTCTTAGTTTTTTAAAAAATATTTATTTATTTCTTTGTTTTTAGAGGAGAAAGGAGGGAGAAAGAGAGGGAGGGAAATATCAGTGTGTGTTTGCCTCTCATGTGCTCCCTACTGGGGACCTGGCCCACAACCCAGGTGTGTGCCCTGTCTGGGAATTGAACTGACTACACTTTGGTTTGCAGGCCAGTGGTCAATGAAATTCTTAGTTTTTAAGAATTACAGTTTCAGTGAATTAAAGACCTAAATATAAGAGCTGAAAGTCTAAAACTCTTAGTAGAAAACATAGGTGTGAATATTCATGATCTTAGATTAGGCGATGGTTTCTTAAGTATGACACTGAAAGCACAAATAACCAAAGAAAAGTAGATAAATTGGACTTCTTCAAAATTAAAAACTTTTGTGTATCAAAGAACACTGTGAAGATAGTGAGATATGGAAGTACCAGTATCTTTTTTTTAGAGGGTAAATGGGTTCAGAATTCAGAGTAGAATTCTTAGTTAGAGATAGAAATTTTCTCATCATCAGTTAATAGATAACCTAAATATGATAATGCATGGATAGATGTGAGGAATGCAAAGAAAGGAGCCCTAGGGGATTGTCAGCACTTAAGGGTTGAGTAGAGAAAGGAAAGAATGATCTGGGATGTTGAAAGAAGAGAATGAATTATCATAGAAGCTTCCTCCACTTAATTTTAAACTTTTTGAGGGCCATAACTCTCATGTTCATTATCCAGTTCTCGTCATAAAGCAGGTTTTCAGTAAATGTTAAATGAAGGCTGAGAAGTTTTAAGAAAGAGTGGTCATGCAGTGTCAAATGTAGCAAATAGGTTAACTAGTAACAAACACATCTTTTATAGAATAATTTTAGTGGAGTCTACATGCGAGAGAAAAATGGTAGGCTGCTGAGGACTGAGGAGTGAATAGTTTTGAGAGAGTGGGAACAGGAAGTGAAGATACTCTTTTTGGAAAGCTTGGTTATGAAAAATAGTAGACGTAGGATAGTAGGTAAAGGGCGTGTTATAAGATAGACTTCAGCATTTTTATAAGGTAAATGGAAAGAGTCAGTAGAAAAGGAGAAATTGAAGGTATAGTAAAAAGGAAGGGTATAGGAAAAAGGAGGTATGTGAGATTCATTGAACATTATCTTAAGAGTAGAAGGAATGGAGTGAAGATACTAAGTTTGAGTAGGAATAGGAATACAGTTTCCCCTGAAGTAGGCATAATGAAAAAGATGGTATGGGTGGAAAAAGTGTTTGGGTGGTAGGTAAGGAATTTGGGGCATCAACACATTCATGTACTTTTTTAATGGAATGATTAGTAGTGTCATCAGATGAGATTATGGTGAGGGGGAAAGGGTGATTGTCTCAAGGTCTGGGTGGTTTTTACTCAAATGTGGCACGGTATCTTGCAGCCATAGTAGGTATAAGCTGGATGAGCTTGACCGAAACCTAACCCTGTAAGGGTAGCCAACTGTAAAGAAGATATCAACAGATAACTGACTAAATAGTGTATATAAGCAATAGCTAAGCTTCCCTTTGGGGAGACAGAGTTTTGGATGTGAATCCTCTTCCTTTACTTGCTGGAAGTAAATAAAACTACCTAACGACAACCATGTCTCATTCTTGAATAGAACACCTCAAATGGCAAACCCCTTGAGTTCAGTAACAATTGCAGGGGATGAGTTTGAGTGAAAAGGGAGAATTTTGAAGCCATTGAGGGAAATGAGAAGACTAACTGAACTGGATTACTTACAAGAAATGTAATAATGAATTTTTCATGATTCTGGTATATATAGTTGTGTGATGATTTTTCCCCCCAATCTTAGGCCTCACCAGCCTGAGTGTCTAAGTAGGCAAGTTTAGCAATTGGATTGATCTTGGTCTAAGTTTTATAGGCCATTGTGGCAGAAATGGTAAGTAGGCAAGAAATCCCAGTAGTGAGAGTGTGTAAGGTTATAGGCCATTGAGTCTAGGCTGAAAAGAGAACAGAAGAAACCAGAAAGTATCTGCTGGAATATTAAGTGGTCAAGATGGATATTAAAGTTTAAGATTAAATAGGAGGAATGGTTGTTGGTTATGACTGAATGTAACATCTGGCTATCAAATGGATTTCTGAAGTGGAGAGAAAGTGAGGTGATCAGAGTTGAGGAGATAAGGTAACTATAAAGCTAGAGTGTTATAGGATTCAGTTACATAGGAAGTGAGTTGCTTAGAATGGTGGCAGAGCAAGGGTTGGAAAGATTTTGAACCAGATTCCAAAGTCTTTAGTGAATGTGGGAGAGGGACCAAGAGGTCAGTAGATGCCAGTAACAAGGAGAGAGCGGTAGCAACATGACATAAACCTCAAAAGAGGTACTCTTATTTGAGGCTAAAGAACCGTGATAGTGAACAAGGAATGAATTCCATGCTTTGCATCTGTTAAGTGGGAAAAAGAATAGCTTGCACTCATACTTTAGTTTAGATAAGAAGATTGCTAGAGTGTTATTTAAATTGGTTTGGGATTTAGGGTATTTGTTTACAGTGGAACAATGTAAAGTGTTATCAGGAAGTATAGCTATTGTAGGGAGTGTGATTTTCAAGGAGGGGCATGTACACAGCAGAAGTGAGATCAGAGTGCATAGGGGAGAGGAATTAACTGGAGAGGCTTAATTAATTAGTTATTGGAGGGGCTTACATTTTGGTTGATTATGGTAATGATGAAGAACATGGTGAACTTAGCTGATTTCATAATTTTTATTAATCTGTGGGAAAATGCGTTTATGCTCACAGACTAAGAAACTGACTTATGCACAAAGCTAGATGATTTCATCATGTTCAGTTATACTTAACAGTGTTTAGCAATCTGTGGCCTTTCCTCAGTCTTCCATAAAAGAGCCTAGCATGCAGCTGTTTTCTTCTTTGGCATACCTTAGCTCTGGGTGAGGAGGAAGGCAGGGTTGGAAATGATTGGTGCAAGGGTTTAAGCACTTATGAAAATTCTGACACATATTGCTTAGAAAAAATTCTAAATGGATGGATAGCATAATTGGTAGTAATGACTGTAAATTTCACAAATGGGCACAATAAACACCAAATGAAGAAAATGTAACAGAACCACTGGGTTCTATTGTCTGCCGCCAAAAAATAACCCCGTAACTCCCAATGCCAGAGTCTTATGAAAAGGAAGGAACTATTTATTCAGAAGTTATACAGGTTCAGAATAATGGCAGAATTCTGTTTTTAAGTCCTAAAGTCCCTTAAAACTAAACACCTATAAACACACACAGTCCTGCTTCCCTTTGCCAAACCAGGCCAGTCAGAGGTACTGTCTGTCTCTCAAGAAAAGAAATAGAAGTCTGTAGCTTAGCTAGGCAGGTTCCCATTCTAACTAACATTTGGGCTTCATCCAGGTGTCTGAGCTTGGGTAGGCTTCTGCTCTTAATCCAAAACCACATGGCTCCTCCTCATGGTGGGCCAGTGGGGGTTCCTTTCAAGCCCGGGTGGCCAAGACCCCCACATGGCTGCTACACCCTGCTTTTCTGCTCCTTTTTAAGCTGCATGGCAGAGACCCCTGTATGGCTAAGAGAGTATGGCTGCCTGCGCTTGTGTTTAAATCCTCACCCTGCTCCTCTGTAACCTCACTTCTGACTCCTCCCCCAATTGGCTACCTCTGCTCTTCCCCATATCTCCTGTCTTTCTCAGCTGTCATGGTTAGTCCAGGAAGGCATGGCCCCCTGTCATGGAGCCAACAATTTCCAAGCTCTCTGAAAAGTTCTGTAGCTGGGGGACCACCTCCCGGCTACATCATGGGTTAGAATCATGCCCATCTCCCTGGCTTTGCCAGCAGGCACAGCTATTAACATTACTAAAACATTGGCCAAGTTCTTTAGATGTGCAAAGTAAGTCAGTGTCCCTACTCCACATCCTCTTCCCCCAGCCATATTAGTGGGGGTTTTGGGGCCCTCAGCCTCTGCATCATTTTGGACCTCATTCCACACCTGTTACAAAAACAACATCATTTGAATATTGATTTCAAATCTACACAGTGGATCTGGGTGAAAGTTAGAGGGATGGCCATATCTTGATAATGGAAAACATTCTTGTTCTTATTCAGTTGATTCTAGGCTAGATGATGACTGAATAGGTTCCACACAGTATCCTGGATAATTGAATGACTCCTGTGATTAGGCAGATAATCACTTGAAGCCACTGAGTGCTGTAAGAATGACAAATAAAATGCTGTTCCTTTCTATTATATGTAAATGTTCCAGTCAGTGATTCCATATGCTGGAATCTGTAAGGAGATATTACTAGTTTATTATTAAGGGTACAACCCAGAAACTGCCAAATGGAAGAGAGGAGTAGGGGGAGATATGAGGGAAGGGGCATGGAGCTTCCATGCCCTCTCCAGACATACTGCCCTTCTAGCCCCTCCATGTATTCATCAATCAGGAAGATAATTTTGTTTTTTAAGCAGATTTTATTTAATTTACTTTTTAAAAGATTTTATTTATTTATTTATTTTTTTAGAGAGGGGGGCAAAGGAGGGAGAAAGAAGAGAAACATTGCTGTGTGAAAGAAACATCCATTGGTTGCCTCTCACATGCCCCCACCTGGGGACCTGGCTCACAACCCAGGCATGTGCCCCTACCGGTAATTAAATCAGTGACCCTGTTTGGTTCATAGCCTGGCACTCAATCTACTGAGCCACACCAGGTAGGGCCAGATTTTATTTTAGCAATGGAATTCTCTATTATTTCTCAAGAGCATTTTTAAAAGATACTAACCAGTGTTGTTGAGGAATGGTTTGTGAAAAAGTATGTTCCATCTATAAGTTTGAGAAACTGCATCTCTACCTACCTTCACAATTCACTATGAACATCAACTTTCATCAGCTTAATCAGGGCTCAGTGAAATGATATTAGTACTAATAATTTAGCATTTATTGAGTACTTATTTTAAGGCTCTGTTGTAACAACTCCACATTGTATTAATCTTCCTAATCTTAATCTTCTACAATTATTGGAGTGTTGAAATAACATACCCAAAGTCACATGGCTAGGCTAGTAGGTAGAAGGACCAGGATTCAAACCCAAATAGACTGGATCCAGAGGGCTTTCAAGCAGTATATGGTACCGTTTGTAACAAATAATGAAACTGATTTAGTGTTAAGTCCAGCATTTCTCAAACTTGGTTGACTATGGAAACTCTGGGAGGTGCTGCTTTGAGTGAGCTTTGAAGACCACACTAGTGGTCTTCAATTGTTTAAAGAATATAACTACTTTTGTATTTTTTTTTTACCTTGGCTTTCTGTTGGTAATATTAAATTATATTCCTTTACAATGACTTCAGAAATTTTTAAAAGGTCAATGTCACTTCATAGTACTTTTGTGGTACTAAAACACTTTGTAATCCAAATCACTATTTTACTCTACTCTGCTTTCTCTGCTCTCATATTTTTAATAATTTTTTAAATATAAAACAAGTTTAGAAACTGATAGCTGTGGAACATTCTAATAATTGACATATAAGTTTGAACCTTGGCTCTACCTGTCTGTTAGGTATGTGACTTTAGGAAAAAGTTAATTCATTTCTTAAAACTTCTGTTTCTTCCACTAAAAGACAAGGTTAATTATTTTTCAGGGTGGCTATGAGAATGAAATGGGAAAATTCATGTAGTGTCTGGCACATAAAAGGTTTTCAATAATGTTAATTACCCTTTTGGTTTTTTTCCCTAAGATTGCCTGGATTCTGTACTGTGAATGAATTATGAAAATAATTTTAAGAAGGATCAGTTTTAAATTTGAACTCAGTGTTATGCTGACAACAGCTACATTACTGATAAAGTGATGTCCTGATACAGGTTATATGTGAGTTGAAACCAGTTTCCTTCCGGCTTTCCAACTGACATAATAAGCAAAACCTGACTGGACAAACATAGACCTATTTATTAGATCACTTATTATTAATGTTAAACTAGCTTTGGTGCTGACTACTGTTCTTTTTGCAATTTCACTGTTGTCATTTAAAATCTGACACCTTCAAAAGCTTCATAGAATGCTTAATGGTTTAAATCATTCTCTAGAACATGTGAGGTATATTTTCCAAAGTGGTCTTCTCCAACTAGCAATATGTTCAGAATCATGCATGTTGTAAAGAATTGCTTATATGAGGTCTGTCCAGGAAGTATTCAGCCATGTACTATGAAAAATAAAGACATTTGTTGAAGGAGATACAAGATACAGGAAACATTGTACATAGGATAGTGATGCCTCAGTCCCCTTCAAAGTGGGCAACTTGGGACCTCATGCAATTCTCCTAAATGCCATCAGCTGCCCCGTCATATTTTCCATATTTCTCATCAAAGTTCTGAAATCTCTTCCCTTTCAAAGGTGATTTTAGTTTTGGGAAAAGCCAGAAGTCACAGGGCGTCAAATCTGGGCTTTAGGGGGTGCTGAGGCACCTGGACGATTTGATGTTTCACCTAAAAACTCTGCACAGGATGTGGGATGTCTGAGTAGGCGCACTGTTGTGATGAAGCTGCCAATCACCAGTTGCCCATAGCCGCAGCCTTCTGAATCATCTGAAGAGTTTCTATGGTGGACTGTTCAAGCTTAACGCAAAATTTGATGCAGATTCGTTGCTCTACATGCTGAGTCATTTTGCATGTGACAGCTACATAGTACACATATTCACTCAACAGCATCAACTTCCCCCACTGACTAGTACAGTGAAGTCATCATTGTTCACACACGCTCATTTCAGTCTACTCTCCTTGGCTGCCAGGTTATATTGATGTTGCTCAAACCATTCTTGTTATATTAACAATGGTTGGACTTTTTTTCTGGACGGACCTTGTATTTTCACATTTACTACTGATGTTTGTTAGTTTTTCATGCCAATCAACTTTTGGGTTTATAAACTCAAAATGGATAAAAGTCTCAAGTATAGTCATGATACCATAAAAATACTAGAGGAAAACATAGGCAGTAAAATTTCAGATATCTCATATAGCAATATTTTTGCTGATAAACTTTGCTTCTAGGGTAAGGGAAATAATGGAAAAAATAAACAAATGGGACTACATCAAATTAAAAAGCTTTGCACAGCTAAAGAAACCATCATCAAAATAATAAGGGAACCAACTGTATGGGAGAACATATTTGCCAATAATTCATCAGACAAGGGCTTAATCTCCAAAACATATAAAGAGCTTATACAAATCAACACTGGGAAGACAAACAATCCAATTAAAAAATGGGCAAAGGACCTGAATAGACACTTCCTCAAGGAGACATAAAGATGGTCCATAGACATATGAGAAAATGCTCAACATCACTAGCCATCAGAGAGATGCAAATTAAAACCACAATGATATCACCATCCACCTGCCAAAATGACTATCATTAATAAATCAACAAACAACAAGTGTTGGTGAAGATGTGGAGAAAAGGGAACCCTAGTGTATTGTTGGTGGTAATGCAAACTGGTACAGCCATTGTAGAAAACAATATTTCCTCAAAACCTAAAAATGGAACTGCCTTTTGACCCAGTGATTCCATTCCTGGGAATATACCTAAAGAATCTTGAAACACCAACCCAAATGAATTTATGCACCCCCATGTTCATAGCAGTGCTATTTACTATAGCTATGATTTGGAAATAGCCCAAGTGCCCACCTGTAGATGAGTGGATAAAAAAATGTGGTACATCAACAGAATGGAATACTATGCAGCAGAAATGAAGAAGGAATTCCTACCTTTTAGACAGCATGGATGGAACTAGAGAGCATTTTACTAAGTGAAATAAGCTGGTTGGTTAAAGACAAATAGCATTATCACCTCACTTATAAGAGGAATCTAATGAACAAAATAAACTAATGAGTAACATAAAACCAGAGGCATAGAATCACGGAACAGACTGACAGCTGTAAGAGGGGAGGAGGAAGGCAGGGACTGATTGAAAGAAGTGAAGGGATTAGTCCAAGAATATATATGAAGGACCCATGGACATGGACAGTGGTGTGGGGTTTGACTACATGAAGAGGGTGAAGGGATTAGTCCAAGAATATATATGAAGGACCCATAGACATGGACAGTGGTGTGGGGTTTGACTACATGAAGAGGGTGCAGACTGCGTAGACGGGGGCAAATGGGGAAAATAGGGACAACTATAATAACATAAACAAAATATTTAAAATAAGCAAAGTCTATGGCGATTTTTCAATTTTACAATGACTTACTCCCTAAGCAAAAAAAAAAAAAGGTTTATTTTGAGCTGTATGAGGGCAATCTCTACTATTTTCTATCTTTAATGTTTTTATTTATTGATTTTGGAGAGAGAGAGAGGAAGTGGGGGGGAGAGAGAGAGAAAGAGGGAGGAACAGCAACATCCACTTTTTGTTCCACTTATTTATTTATTTATTTTGCTATTTTTGTTTTTATTTTCAATATTTTAATTTTTTAAAATTTTTATTCAGTTACAGTTGTCTGCATTTTCTTCCTATCCCTCCACCCCACCCCAACCAATCCCACCTCCCTCCCCCACCTCTACCCTCCCCCTTGATGTGTCCTTGTGTCCTTTATAGTAGCTACTGTAGACCCCTCTCCCCACTATCCCCTCCCCACTCCCCTCTGGCTATTGTTACATTGTTCTTAATTTCAATGTCTCTGGTTATATTTTGTTTGCTTTTTTCTTTTGTTGATTATGTTCCAGTTAAAGTTGAAATCATATGGTATTTGTCCCTCACTGCCTGGCTTATTGCATTTAGCATAATGCTCTCCAGTTCCATCCATGCCGTTGCAAAGGGTATAAGCTCCTTCTTTCTCTCTGCTGCATAGAATTCCATTGTGTAAACGTATCATAGTTTTTTGATCCATTCATTTGCTGATGGGCACTTAGGTTGCTTCCAGTACTTGGCTATTGTAAATTGTGCTGCTATGAACATTGGGGTGCATAGGTTCCACTTATTTATGTGTTCATTGGTTGATTCTTATATGTGCCCTGACTGTAACTTGAACCCGCAACCTTGGCATATTGGCATGACACTCTAACCAACTGAGCTACCTGAAAAGGGTCTAATATTCTATTCTAAGTGTCTCTTACAGCTTCGATACATAGTAAACACTTAGTAAATATTTATTGATGGACTGAATTTGATTTCTAATCCTAACTTTGTGTTCACATGTGGTAGATAAAAATCGGAAAGGATACCAGGCCCCCGACCAGGGTTCCAGTGCCAGGAAGATAAGTCCCCGTAACTTCTGGTTGTAAAATCAAGTGGAAATGAGGCTGTGGGAAACAGAAACTACTGGAGTCCCAGACAGTTTTTTAAAGGGCCTGAGCTTGAAATTATTTGGACTCACTCCTTCTGAGCTCTAGCATGGGGGCAGCAGATTGAAAGGTACCAGAGACATTTGGGGAGGAACTGAATTGTTCCACATCAGGGTGAGAGCTGGGGGGAAGGTTTCTCCCAGACAGAAGTGCTGGCAGAGGCCATTGTTCCTTTGATAAGTCCTCCCCACAACAGAGCCAGAAGCTAGTGCCATATCTGAGTCTCCATCAACATAGCTCATACTGTCCACCCTACCCTGGTGATTCTCTGAGGCCCTGCCCTGCCCAACTTTCAGGCCCACCCTAGGTGATTCCAACACTTTGTCATAGGAATGGTGTGGCTTGGCTTATGCTCCAGATTTTCCTAAATTCTCTCAAACAAGCAGCATCTGGCCTTAGCAAGCCCCATACCTCTCACCAAGTGGACCCAGAACCAGCACCAGCAGCAGCTGCCTTTGGTTCATAGCTTGGCCTTACCCTAGCAACTCCAAGCCCCACACAAGTAGTACTCACCTGCAAATTGCTTTGTAGCTTATACTGGGTGGCTCCAGACAGAATATAGGCGGTGGCTGAACTTGGATGTGCCAACAGTAGTCGAGACTCAATTACAACAGGAGGGTGTACAGAGCCCACACAATGGGCACACCTCAAGTACCCAGCTTGGGTGATGGGAGGTTAAGCCACTGTACCCTACAGGATACCCACTATATTAGGCCACTCTGTTAAGTCTGGAGATGCACCAGCTCTCAATAATACATAAAAACAAACCACAGGGAGGCTGCCAAAATGAGGAGACAAACATGGCCCAAATGAAAGAACAAGAAAACTCCAGATAAAGAACTAAACAAAATGGAGATGAACAATCTACTAGACACAGAGTTAAATCACTGGTTATAAGAATCCTCCATGAATTTAGTGAGAACCTCAATAGCATAAAAAAGATCCAATCAGAAATAAAGGACACATTAATTGTAATAAAGAACAACTTACAGGGAATCAACGGTAGTGTGGATGAAGCTGGTAATCAAATCAATGACTTAGAGTATAAACAAGCAGAAAATACCCAATCAGAACATCAAGAAGAAAAAAGAATCCATACCCCCCTTCAAATGAGGATAGTGTAAGGAGCCTCTGGCACAACTTCAAGTGTACCAGCATTAGCATCATGGGAGTGCTGGAAGGAGAAGAAACAGAGCAAGAAATTTGACACCTATCAATATTTGAAAAAATAGTGAAAGAAAACTTCCCTAACTTGAAGGAAATAGACATAGAAATCCAGGAAGCGCAGACAGTCCCAAACAAGATGAACTCAAAGGGGCCCACGTGAGACACATCATAATTACAATGCCAAAGATTAAAAGACAAAGAGAGAACCTTATAAGCAGCAAGAGAAAAGCAGTTAGTTACCTAAATGGAGCTCCATAAGCCTGCCAGCTGACTTCTCAACAGAAACTTTGCAGGCCAGAGGGATTAGCAAGAAATATTCAAAGTGATGAAAAGCAAAGTCCTACAACCAAGATTACTGTACCCAGCAAAGCTATCATTTAAAATTGAAGGACAGATAAAGAGCTTCCCAGATAAGAAAAAGCTAAAGGAGTTCATCACCACCAAACCAGTATTATATGAAATGTTAAGGTGTCTTCTTTAGAAGAAGATAAAAAATATGAACAATAAAATGGCAATAAATACATATTTATGAACAACTGAACATAAAAAGCAAAATAAACAAGCAGAACAGAAACAGAATCATAGATACAGAGGATGTTTTGATGGTTTCTAGATTGGGGGGGTTTGGAAGGATGGGTGATAAAAGTGAAAGGATTAAAAGTACAAATTGGCCCTGGCTTGTGTGGCTCAGTGGATTGAGTGCTGGCCTGAGAACCAAAGGTTTGCTGGTTCAATTCCCAGTCAGGGCACATGCCTGGGTTGCAGGCCAGGTTCCTTATGAAAGGTGAGCAGGAGGCAACCATACATTGATGTTTCTCTCCTTGTCTTTCTCCTTTCCTTCTCCTCCCTCTAAAAATAAATACATAAAATCTTTAAAAAGAAAAAAAAGTACAAATTGGTAGTTACAGAACAGTCATGGGGATGTAAAGTACAGCATAGGGAATACAGCAGCCAGAAAACATATCTTTATGACCCATGGGCATGGACAAATGTGTGTGGATCATCTGAGGGAGTGGGGGAGGGGCTGGGTGGAGGGAGTAAAGGAGGAAAAGTTGGGACAACTCTAATAGCACAAATAATAAAATATAATTAGTGAAAAACTATATGATATAATTCTTAATCTCAAATAGCTATTATTTTGTTAGATGTGAGAGAACAAAAGAAGTGGTTGAGCTCCTGGTCAAGATGGCAGCATAGGTAAACACAGCTCACCTCCTCACACAACCACATCAAAATTACAACTAAATTATTGAGCAACCATCACTAAGAACCATCAGAAATTGAGTTGAATGGAAGTATGACAACTACGGAATTAAAGAAACCACAACCATTCAGACTGGTTAAAGGGGCAGAGATGCGGAACAGGCTGGTCCCATATCCACGATGGTGGATAAAAATTCAGAAGGGATATCTTGGGAGCGAGGAGTCCAGACCCCACATCAGGCCCCCCAGGCCAGGGTTCCAGTACCAGGAAGATAAGTCCCAATAACTTCTGGCTTCAAAAACCATCAGGGATTGAGTTCATGGAAGAAACTAGACTAGAAGCTGAAGCAGTTCCTTTAAAGAACCCACACATGGATTTAGTTAGACATACTCCCTCTTACCTCCAGCACCTGGGTAACAGCTTGTAAGGCACTAGTGGCAGACAGAGGAACTGGAGTGTCTGGCATCAAGGCAAGAGCAAGGGGACAGCTTTCGCCAGAGAATCAGTCAGGCAGAGGCCATTTTCCCTTTTATGAGCCCTCCCCCCACACAGAGCCACAGGGATAGCAGGAAGGTGCCATATCTGAGACTCCATCAACCTGGCTAACACTGTTTGCCCCACCCTTGAGACCCCTGAGACTGTGTCCCACCCAATTTACAGGCCTGCCCAAGGTGTTAACAATGACTTTTCCATATGAATGACTGGACTTGGCTCATGCTTCACAACTTCCTAAACCCTACTGAACAAGCAACAGCCTGCCACCGTGAGCTCCTAGCCCCTGTGTCTCTTGCTAAGTGGCTGCAGGCATGGAACTAGCAGCAGCCAGCCTTTATTCACACCTTGGCTTTGCCTGGGAATCTCTAAGCCCAGCACAAGTAGCAGTCATCACAAATTGCTTTATAGTTCAGGCAGTGTGGTCCCAGGCAAAACACAGGTGGGGGCTGACCTTGGCTTGCTCTACCTAGGAAACCCCAGGGCCTATGCACGCAGTGGACAGTTACAGATCACATTAGAGCACCATCATCTTGTCCCTGCATACGTGATCCGTCATGGAGGATGGAGGTTGGTGGTCAGTGGTCACAACCTATCCTTGCAACTGACTGGCCTGGGGAAATCCCTCTCACTGACCTGCCAATGGCAACAAAGGCACAACTACAAGAAGATGGTGTACACAGCTAACATGAAGGGCACACTTTTAACTACCCAGTTTGGGTTCCAGGGGAGGCTGTGCCACTGGGCCCTACAGGACACCTATTACATTAGGCCATGTCACCAAGACAGGGAGTCAGCACCTCTATCTAATACACATAAACAAACACAGGGAGGTTGCCAAAAGGAGGAGACAAACATGGCCCAAATGACAGCACAGATCAAAACTCCAGAAAAAGAACTAAACAAAAATGGAGATAAGCAATCTTTCAGATGCAGAATTCAAAACAATGGTTATAAGGATGCTCAAGGAACTTAGTGAGGACCTCAACAGCATAAAAAAGATCCAGTCAGAAACAAAAGATACACTAATTGAAATAAAGAACAATTTACAAGGAAAAAACAGTAGAGTGAATGAAGCCGAGAATCAAGTCAATGATTTGAGACATAAGGAAGCAAAAAACCAAACCAAAACAAAAAAACCCAACGACAACAACAACAACAAACCCAGAACAACCAGAACAAAAAAGGATCCAAAAAATGAGGATAGTGTAAGCTGCCTCTGGACAACCTCAAGCATCCCAACACTCACATCATAGGGCTGCCGGAAGGGAAAGAGAAAACAAGAAATTGGAAATGTATTTGAAAAATAATGAACTAAAACTACCCTAATTTGGTGAGGAAAATAGAGATGCAAATGCAGGAAGCACAAAGAGTCCTGAACAAGACTGTTGCAAAGAGGCCTACTCCAAGACACATCGTAATTAAAATGCCAAAGGTTAGCCCTAGCTGGTGTGGCTCAGGGGATTGAGTGCTGGCCTGAGAAAGAAAGTTTGCTGGTTTGATTCCCAGTGAGAGCACATGCCTGGATTGCAGGCCAGGTCCCCAGTTGGGGGCGTACGAGAGGCAACCATACATTGATGTTCTCTCACTTTCTTTCTCCCTTCCCTCCTCCCTCTCTAAAAATAAATAAATAAATAAGAAAGTGAAATGCCAAAGTTTAAAGATAAAGAGAGAATCTTAAAAGCAGCAAGAGAAAAGCAGTTTCTTAGCTACAGGAGTGTTCCCATAAAACATTAGCTCATTTCTCAGACTTTGCAGGCTAGAAGGGATTGGAAAGAAATATTCAAAGTCATGGAAAGGAGGGACCTATAGCCATGATTGCTCTACCCAGTAAAGATCTCATTTAGAATTTAAGGGCAGATAAAGAGCTTCCTAGATGAGAAAAAAACTAAAGGACTTCACCATGACGAAACCATTATTATATGAAATGTTAATGGGACTTACTTAAGAAAAAGATCAAATCTATGAAGAATAAAATGGCAATAAATATTTATCAACAATTGAAGATAAAAAGCAAAGTAAGTAAACAAGAAGAACAGAGTCAGATTCATGGATATGGAAAGCATTTCGATGGTTGCCAGATGGGTTGGGTATGTGGGAGAATGGGTGAAGTGGTGAGGGGATTAAGAAATACAAATAGGTTCTTCCGGCCAAGATGGAGGCATAGGTAGATAAACTGTGCTTCCTCGCACAACCAAAAGAAGGACAACAACAAATTTAAAAACAAAAAACAATCACAAGTGCCAGAAAATCAAACTGTATGGAAGTCCAACAACCAAGGAGTTAAAGAAACATTTGAGACTGGTAGGAGGGATGGAGATGAGCAGCCAGGGCAGGGAGGATTTGTGGCAAGGTGATAGCTGGATGACCTGGGCGGGTGACGCGGCAGTTGGCGGAGCGGGCAGTCCCACATTTGTGTGCTGATAAACTGGTAAGTGGGGAGTGAGACAGACTGTACAACCCAGGGTTTCAGTGCGGGGAAATAAAGCCTCAACACCTCTGACTGAGAAAATCTGGGGGGGTTGAGGCAGCAGCGGGAGAAACTCCCAGCCTCACAGGAGAGTTCATTGGAGAGACCCACAGGGTCCTAGAATCCACACAAACCCATTGACCTGGGAATCAGCACCAGAAGGGCCCAATTTGCCTGTGGGTAATGGAGGAAGTGACTGAAAGTTGGCTGAGAGCTGAGCAAGTGGCATTGTTTCCTGTCGGACCCCTGTACCCATTACAGCGCCACAGTGCAGCGACCTGGGTTGTCCTGCCCTGGTGAATACCTAAGGCTCTGCCCATTACTATGTAACAGCTGTGCCGAGACAAGGAAATATGGCCCTAATGAAAGAACAGATCAAAGCTCCAAAAATAGAACTAAGTGTTGAAGAGAGCCAATCTATCAGATGCAGAGTTCAAAACACTGGTAATCAGGATGCTCATAGAATTGGTTGAGGATGGTTGCAAAATAGAGGAAAAAGTCAAGGCTATTAAAAGTGAAATAAAAGAAAATGTACAGGGAACCAACAATGATGGGAAGGAAACTGGTACTCAAATCAATGGTTTGGACTGGAAGGAAGAAATAAACATTCAACCGCAACAGAATGAAGAAACAAAAATTAAAAAAAAATAAGGAAAGGCTTAGGAAGCTCCAGGACCACTTTAAATGTTCCAACATCCGAATCATAGGGGTGCCAGAAGAAGAAGAGAAAAAGCAAGAAATTGAAAACTTACTTGAAAAAATAATGAAGTAGAACTTCCCCAATCTGGCAAAGGAAATAGACTTCCAGGAAGTCCAGGAAGCCCAGAGAGTCCCCAAGAAGTTGGACCCAAGGAGGAACACACCAAGGCACATCATAATTACATTACCCATGATTAAAGAGAAGGAGAGAATCTTAAGAGCAGCAAGAGAAAAGGAGACTGTTACATACAAAGGAGTTCCCATAAGACTGTCAGCTGATTTCTCAAAAGAAACCTTGCAGGCAAGAAGGGGCTGTAAAGAAGTATTCGAAGACATGAAAGCCAAGGACCTACATCCAAGATGACTCTATCCAGCAAAGCTATCATTTAGAATGGTAGGGCAGATAAAGTGCTTCCCAGATAAGGTCAAGTTAAAGGAGTTTATCATCACTAAGCCCTTATTATATGAAATGTTAAAGGGATTTATCTAAGAAAAAAGATCAAAGCTATGAACATTAAAATGACAACAAACTCACAACTATCAACAGCTAACCCTAAAAAACAAAAACAAAAAACAAACTAAGCAAATAACTAGAACAGGAACAGATTCACAGAAATGGAGATCACACGGAAGGTTTTTAGTGGGGCAGGGGAGGGGAAAAATGGGGGAAAAGTGTAGGGAATAAGTAGCATAAATGGTACGTACATAGTAGACAGGGAGAGGTTAAGAATAGTATAGGAAATGGAGAAGCCAAAAGACTTATATGTATGACCCATGGGCATGAACTAAGGGGGCAGGAGGTGGAATGCTTATGTGACCGGGGAGTGCAGGGCAGAGGGGAGTAAGGGGGGGGAAATGGGACAACTGTAATAGTATAATCAATAAAATATATTAAAAAAACCCACACAAGACAATAGGTAGTTACAAAATAGCCATGGGGATTTAAAGCACAGTATAGGAAATGGAGTATCCTAGGAACTTATACACACGACCCATGGACATGAGCAATAGTGGGGGGATGCCTGAGGGAGTGGGGAATGCTGGGTGGAGGGGGGCAAAGGGGGCCACTGTAATAGCATAATCAATAAAATATAATTAAAAAAAGAAGTGGTTGAAAGTTACTGAATATTGTTACATTTATTCCTTACTTTATGGTTCTCATGTACTTATGGATTAAGTTGGCCTTTTTTTATTGCCCAGAATATCCATTTTATTTCATAATTTTAAAAAGATTTTATATCTTTATTTTTAGAGAAAGGGGAAGGAAGAGAGAAAGAGAGGGAGAAAAACAATGTGTGGTTGCCTCTCGTGCACCCCCAACTGGAGACTTGGCCTGCAACCCAGGCATGTACTCTGACTAGGCATCGAACAAGCAACCCTTTGATTCAGAGGTGGGCATTGAATCCACTGAGCCACACCAGCCAGGGCTACTTCATAATTTTGTTTCTTAATAATTAAAGTATAACTGAACTTGGAGAACACAACCTGTGAATAAGTTTGAGCCTTTACCTATTATGAAATGGAGAAATGCTTGCCTCAACATTAGTGAGTTAGTGTATAATTGATACAAAATTCTAGTCTAATTGCTGTCTTGCTTATTGATCACAGTCAACTACAAAGTAGAAAAGAAAGGAGGTGGCCTGAGTAGCTTTTCAGGTCAGTCAATTCTTCAGTATATGATAACCATTTTTATAAACAACTTTCATTAATTGTTATTTCTGTTGCTAATGGATAATCAGACAGTTTCTCTTCCTACCCCTCTTTTAGGAGACATATATGAAAGGGTTCGAGAGAGGTCTTATGTTTGAGTAGACAAGATAAGCATTCACACAATTTTTTTTTAGTATCATTGTGATAATTGAATGCTTTGATATAAAATGATTTCAGTTATTTAAGGTAAGGTATTAACTGTGTGATAATATTTGTATGTAACTTTGCTATAAGCACTTTGTATTCATTATCTCATTAAGCTTCACAACAACCCTGTGACCTTTACAAATTGAGGAACTGAAGCAGAAGCCTAAGGATTTCTGCTATTGATATAATGCTTTTGGCCAGAATTATGATAGCATAAGAATAATGTTGCTTCTTTCTTGCTTCTCCCCCCCAAACTCATTTTTTTGTTATCTTTTTGCTTTGTAGGACAAGTTTGTTAGAGTTCTTAGTTTCGAGAGATCAGATTTAGTTTTCAAGGTAGGTTTTATGTCCTTGGGAAATCCTTAGATACTTTATATCTCTATCTTCCACATTTTGTATCATCTTCACTTTTTTTTTTAAAGTTACAGTTTAATGAGTTAAGTAGTTAGGAATTGTTCATACAAAGTAATTCTCAGTCCTCACCTTATTCCCCCTTCTCAGAGGTATTCATTCTCAATTCTTAGCTGTTTGATATTTTCCTGTGATTTTCAAGTAACATTTGAATTGATTTTACTGAGTTGTCGGTTTATATATGGTTTTCTGTATCTTTATCACTAACTAAACTCAAGATTTCCTACTAACTCCCCAGATTTCCTATTTTCCTTCTCATCATTTGTTTTGTCAGTGTCGTCATGTTGAAGAAGTGCCTCCCAAGCAACGTGCTCCAGTCTGGAGTGGCTTCTATGTCCTCAGAATTCTTTTCTCCTGTGGTGGATCCTCTGTTTCTTCTTGCCTATGTCTTCCTCTTCTTGGTTTACTCCCACATTTTGTTGTAGAACGGGTGAATGGGAGGCAAATTATTTGATACCTTGCATTTATTTATTCATTTATTTTGGAGCGAGGGATGGAAAGAGATAGAGAAACATCAGTATTTTGTTCTTCTACTTATTTATGCATTCATTGGTTGATTCTTCTATATGCTTTGACTGGAGACCAAACACTCAACCTTGGTGTATAGGAATGATGCTCTAATCAACTGAGCAACCCTGCCAAGGCAATATCTTGCATTTCTGAAAATGCCCGTATTTTCCTCTTAACCTTTATTAATAGTTTGGCCTTTCTGTGTATAATTCAGATTGGGAATTGTTTTTCTTCAGAATTTTGATGATTTTGTTACAGCTTCATCCAGCTTACACTATGGCTGCTGAAAAGTTCAAAATCATTCTGATTTTTCATCTGTTGTTACCTATTTGCTCACGTCTGGAAGCTTGTACTATCCTCTCTAGATTTCCTCTGTCTTGAAATTTCAAAAGATATGCTTTAGTATGGATGTATTTTTAAAATTCATTATTCTGTGCATTCTGGGTTTTCAAATAGTAAACTTAACATTGTTTAATTCTGGGATATTTTTCTGAATTATTTCATTTATTTTTCTCCGCTCTGTTTTCTTTTATGTTTTACAGAAATTGAGTTATCTTGACTAGAGTTCCATTTTTTTAGGTGTGGCCCAAAAGTTGATTGGATACTTTGAGTACATCATTGATACTCGTTGACTATAGGTTCACGGTAGGGTGACCTAACTCTGCCATTCATTAGGGGGTCCTTGATATCTGCTTTTCCTTTCTTTTCCCTTTCCAAAAAGAGAAGAGTCTTTTAATCTGCTGCCTGGTGTGTGCGAACTAAGTGAGGGAAGTATATATGTATGTGTGTGTTTACTTTTATGTATGTGTGTGTTTACTTAATCCTGCTGGTTTCATTGACTCTTTCTTCCCACAATGTGCTTGCTGTTCCTCTGTTCAGGAATCCTCTTCAGAGAATTACCCTGTATAATTTTGTCTTGTTGACAGAGACCTAGCAAGCCAATCATGTGGAATGGAAGAAATTGAGAGATTAAGCCATTTGTTTGCCACAATGAAAGCAAAACTTGTGAGAGAGGTACTGGTGCAAAAGGAAAGAGGCTTATTCAGGGAGAAAGGTGGACTACCATCTCAAAGACATCCCCCTTCCTGCGCAAGCCTGGGGTTCTTAACAGCTATAGGGAAGGTAGGGCTTTTTTTCTATCTAATTATCTTGCTAACTTTTCCACCCTTGGGCCCTGTCCCATCTGGCTAGCTTTTGGCCTGCTGGTGTGTAGAACCTACCCCTGCCCCATCTTGGCCAATGAGGGATACTTTCTGGTGCTCACTGACTGTCTGGGATAGTGGGAAGTGAGAGGGCTGCAGGACCCTCCATCAGGAAGCCTGGGGATGCCGTAGCCCTCAGCCTACTTCCCCATTCTGAACATGGTGCTGGCACATCCTGGGGAGCTGGTTGGAGTCTACAGGATACCCCAGATCCCTTGTACTGTGCACTGCCTTCGCAGCCCACCCCTCTGAAGTAGCTAGCCAGGCCTGCACTTGTAATGACAGCTGCCTATGGTAACACTTTCAACAATTCTTTCTAATTCAGCAGTCCCTTCACTCCTGTTTTTGGAGGTACTGTTTCCAATTCCTGAGCCTTTTGAGAATTCTGTGGACTAAGTCAGATTGGTTTTGGCTTTCCACATTGCAGGTTTAGGATTCAGCTTTCTTGGTTCTTGTGTTAGTTACCATATGCTTTTCGGTCTTCAACATTTGTTTATTTATTTTGTATTTTATTTTATTTATTTTTATTTATTTTTTATTTTTATTCAGTTACAATTGTTTGCATTTTCTCCCCATCCCTCCAACCCACCCCAGCCAATCCCACCTCCCTCCCCCACCTCTACCCACCCCCTTGATGTTGTCCTTGTGTCCTTTATAGTAGCTACTGTAGACCCCTCTCCCCACTATCCCCTCCCCACTCCCCTCTGGCTATTGTTAGATTGTTCTTAATTTCAATGTCTCTGGTTATATTTTGTTTGCTTTTTTCTTTTGTTGATTATGTTCCAGTTAAAGGTGAGATCATATGGTATTTGTCACTCACCGCCTGGCTTATTGCATTTAGCATAATGCTCTCCAGTTTCATCCATGCCATTGCAAAGGGTACAAGTTCCTTCTCTCTGCTGCGTAGAATTCCATTGTGTAAATGTACCATAGTTTTTTGATCCATTCATTTGCTGATGGGCACTTAGGTTGCTTCCAGTACTTGGCTATTGTAAATTGTGCTGCTATGAACATTGGGGTGCATACAAACAAATGTTGGAGAGGATGCAGAGAAAAGGGAACCCTAGTACATTGTTGGTGGGAATGCAGACTGGTGCAGCCACTGTGGAAAACAGTATGGAATTTCCTCAGAAAACTAAAAATGGAACTGCCCTTTGACCCAGCAATTCCGCTGCTGGGTTTATACCCTAAGAGCCCTGAAACACCAATCCAAAAGAACCTATGCACCCCAATGTTCAACATTTTTTAAAAGATTTATTCATTTATTTATTTTTAGAGAGAGGAGAAGGGAAGGAGAGAGAGGGAGAGAAACATCAATGTGTGATTGCCTCTTGGGTGCCCTCTACTGGGGACCTGACCTGCAACCCAGGCAGGTGCCCTGAGGAAGAATTGAACCAGTGACCCTTTGGTTCGCAGGCTGGCGCTCAATCCACTGGGTCACACCAGTCAGGGACAGATTTTTGTTTATGCCTTAAAAATACCTTCATGGCATATTAGCACAATTTTGAGAAGGAATGAATGTGTGTTTAATCTTTGATTTTTACTTGGAATATATTTCTAGATTTTTTTGTGTTTAAGCTTCCCTTTATTTATGTATTTATTTTTTTAATTGTGGTGAAATAAATATAAAATTTGTTAATCATTTTAAAGTGTACAATGTAGTATCATTAAGTACATTCACAATGTTGCACAACCATCACCACTGTCTACAATAGTTCCAGAACTTGCCCGGGCTGGTGTGACTCAGTGGGTTGGGCACTGGCCTGCAAACCAAAGGGTTGCCGGTGTGATTCCCAATCAGGGCACATACCTGGGTTGCAGGCTGGGTCCCTGGTTGGGGGCGCGCTAGAGGCAACCACACACTGATGTTTCTCTCCCTCTCTTTCTCCCTGTCTTCCCTTCTCTCTAAAAATAATTAAAATCTTAAAAAAAACCAAAACCCCAAACCCCCATAAATACTAATGCAAAAAAATTTACTAAAAAAGAAAAGAAAAATTCCAGAACTGTATCACCACTCCAAAAAGAAAGCCTATATCCATTAAGTAGTCATTCCCTCTTCCTTCTCTTCCCTAGCCTCTGGCAACCACTGGTCTGCTTTCTGTATCTATGGATTTGTCTAGTTTGGATATTTTATCTAAATGGAATCACACAATATGTGGTCTTTGAGTCATATAGTTTCACTAAGCACAATGTTTTTGAGTTTCATCTATGATGTAGTGCAACTCAGTACTTCCCTTTTTATGGCTTATTTCCATTGTGTGGTAATACTACATTTTGTTTATTCAATCACCAGTTGATGTACCTTTTGGTTATTTCTACTTTTCAGCTATTGTGAGTAGTATTCCTGTGAACATTTGTGTACAAGTTTTTGTTTGATACTTATTTCAATTCTTTAAAAAAATTTTTGTTTACAAATTTATTTGCATCAATGTGAGTTTATTTGAGTACACTGTGAAAGTACTTCATCATACCAAATTGCACAAATATGCCAAGGGACAAGATCTCAAATGGATATGTACCTAGGAGTGAAATTGCTGTGGTAACTCTATGTTTCACTTGCTGAGGAAGTGTTCAACTGTTTTCCACAGCAGCTACCCCATTTTACATTTCCACCAGCAGTGCTCAAGAGTTTCGATTTCTCCACATCATTGCCACCACTTGTTATTTTCCTTTAATTTTTTTTTATTATAGCCATTCCAGTCTGTGTAAACTTGTATCTCATTGTGGTTTTCATTTGTATTTCCTTAGTAACTAATGACATTGAGCATCTTTTCATGCTCTTGTTGGCCTCTGATTATCTCTTTTGGAGAAATGTCAACTGCTTTGCTCATTTTTAAATTGGATTGTTTGTATTTTTATTGTTGAGTTCTGAGAATTCTTTATATATTCTGGATACTAGATAATCTTCAGATATTTGATTTGCAAATATGGTTCTTTCCCTCTAAATGTTCTTTTCCCCTTGAATGCTTGTATATTCTATGGCTGTGGTGTAATATTGACAGATATTGTCATTCATGTTTACTACTCTGGTTATTTGGAAGGATTGTATTTTAGGTCCTCCTAAAAAAAGGAAACTCTTTAGATGGGGTGATATTTGAGCAGAGACCTTCTGTACAGGGATGACTGGACTATCAAAAGTTTGGTGGGAGAATTCTGCTTCTTCCTCAGATGTACAGAGTTATTAAGATAGTGTCATTCTCACCCTGAAAACCACTAGAAGCCAAATAAGGGTCATTTTTTTAAAAACCTGTGAAAGAGCTGAGGACATAAGGAAACCTGAATGAACTAAACTGAAGAATGCACTGAAACCTTCATAGCATAGGAGAAACCCATGGCTGTCCTGGCATAGAACAGCCCATGGAAGAGGGATCTGCTGTAGATGGGGAAAGAAGATCCAGCCAGACTTTCAACAGACTTGAAATTGCCATACTTGGGCTGGTCTGGCCAGCTAAAATCATGAATAATCCCAGTTCCCCCTCCACCAAAGAGCAAGTCTGTACTCACCATCTATGTCTTATGTGTAAGTCTGTACTGAATGCTCAGGGAAGGTAAGCCATAAGCCTGGGAGGGAAGTAGAGCTGATGGAGGTCCTCTCTGAGGCACAGAAACTTCCCCGAAATGCACATCAACCGTCCCCAGAAAACAGGGTTGAAGAAGGGTGAAGGAGTAGAGCAGGAGAGCTGAGAGAAACCTACCAGAGGCACTGGAGGCCTTCAGTTATGGAAGGCTGCAACCAGGAAAGTCCTGGAGGTGATCCCTACCCCACACTCTGTCATTCTGTGCTTTCAATCACCAAGGACTGGGCACAGGGCAGAAGAGGTAAGAGAAACTCCTCCAATTCATTCCAGGCCTTCACATAATGTAGGGAGGCTGTCTTGCAAAAGGAAGGCCAGGAGGAGGGATGAAAGAGCACTGGAGGTGCAGAAAACAAGGTGTGGGACTAGAAAGTGAAGAGAATTCTCTAGCAAATGAAAAACCTGGAAGTCATACTTAAAGCACAGAGAGAACACCTGTTGTTTTTCTTTTTTTTAAAAAGTAAACTTAATTTGTTTAGAATAGTTTTATATGTGTAGGAAAATGGCAGAGAGAGTACAGAGATCCCATATACCCCACACCCAGTTTCCCATTATTAACAACTATATTCGTTTGCTGCATTTGTTATAAGTATTGAACTAATACTGTTACATTATTTTTAGCTAAAGTCCATACTTCATGCACATATCCTTTGTTTTTACCTAATGGCCTTTTCCTGTTTCAGGGTCCCATCCAGAGTTCCACATTATATTTAGATGTCATGTCTCCGTAAGCTCCTCTTGGCTATGAGTTTCTCACACTTCCCTTGTTTTTGATGACTTTGACAGTTTTGAAGAGTATTGTTCAGGCAATTTATAGAGTGTCCCCCTATTGGTATTTTTCTCATGATTAGATTGGAATTTTTGGTTTTTCAGGGGAAGACCACAGAGGTTAAGTGCCATTTTTAATATATTAAATTAAGGATAGATTGACAACATGACTTATCAGTGTTGATGTTGACCTTGATCACCTGGTCAAGGTAGTGTTTATCAAGTTTCTCAACTATAAAGTTTCTCTTGTTTCCTAATCCTCACCTGTGGGTTTATTAATTTTAGAGAGAGAGAGATGGGGAGAGAGGGAACAAGAGAGAGAGACAGACAGAGAGAGAAAGGGAAACATCATTGTGAGAAAGAAACATTGATTGGTTGCCTCCCATACACGCCCCAACTGGGATTGAACTCACAACCTAGGTAAGTCCCTGACAATTGAACCCACAACCTTTTGATGTATGGGACAATGCTCCAACCAACTGAGCCACTTGGCTGGGACTAAAGTTACTCTTTTTTCTCTCTCTTTCCATACTGTACTCTATGGAAGGAAGTCACTTCTGTATAGCTCACACTTAAGGAGTGGGTAGTTATGCTCCCCCTTTTTGAAGGTGGAGTATCTACATAAATTATTTGGAGTTCTGTGTAGGAGATTTGTGTCCTCTTCCTCATGTATTTATTTATTCAATCATTGTTCATATCAGTATTGACTCATGGGTGTTTACTTTATATTTGAGGTTATAATACAATTACTATTTTATTTTGGTGAAATGGTTCAAATTTGGTTATTCAGGACTCTTTCAATTGGCTCCTGTGTATCTTTGACATGTGTGTGTGTGTGTGTGTGAGAGAGAGAGAACACACTTGCTTACTTTTTTGTGCTGCATAATGCTCTAAGTCCATTTTGTGTATTTCCTTCACCAATTGGCTATTTCTCCAAAGAGCCTTGGTTCTTTTTATTGGAGAATAGAGAAACCAAGATCTCAGTGCTAGATGTTCTTGATGCTACTGTGGTGTTGTTGGTTGTAGGTTCTCTCAGCTAACAGTCAGGAAATATATGTGTATGTACACAGATTAGTATATGCATATACCTGTAAATATTTTTATGTCTATATTATGCTAAATGTGAATTCTTGCTGAGGTATCCAACTCTAATCCATTACCACATAGATCATTATGACTTTCTCCCCTTGCTTATCTGTAAACTCCTATTCCAATAGAAAGCTGTCTCACACCATCTGCCATCTGTTTACTTAATTATTTAGTTCCAGTATACATGTAAAGTACTCCCACAGTTTTGAAAACTGGTAGTTTAGCTGTGAAGCACAGGCAGATCTCTAGAATCCTACTTGGGCTCAGATCCCAGATCTTGCTAAAATGAAAGTCCTGATTTCTATCCTCAAAATATTTGAATCCATTGATGAACTGAATCAAATTCAAGCTGCATCAAAGTCCAGACCCAGTTTAATTACAGTTGAGATTGACTTAGACCCCATTCTAGTGGTCAGTCAGAAGGGTCCTATCTATTTACAGGAGTGAAATATTACTTATTTCAATTATTATTGTATTTTTATAGAAAATGTTGGCTTAATAATAAATAAATTAACAAGATGCAAAAAAATGTGAACAAAGGTCAAGAGAGGAAGCAATCAGTAGAGGAAGACCCAAAGGTAATACAGATAGTAGAATTATTAGACAGGGATTTAAAGATAACAATGAAAAAATGCAAGAGGATCTAATAGTAAAGTGGACAAAATGAATGAAAAGATGGGATTTTTAGTGGAACCATGGAAACTATACCAAAGAACCAAATTCTTTGAAGTTCTATAAATGAAAAATACAATATTGGAAATGAAGAATGTATTACATAGGTTTAACAGCTTCTTAACATATCAAGAAAAGATCAGTGAATATGAAGAAAGGTTGACAGAACATATTTAAATTGATAAACATAACAAAGAATAGGGGGCAGTTAGATAAAAGCTCCCAGATTTGTGGGATAATAGTAAATAGTCTAACATCCATGCAATTATATATACAGGAAAAACTGTGGCTGAAGCCATGTTTGAGCGCATAGTAGTTAAGAACTTCTAAAATTGACAAACTCACAAATTCAGGAAGTTCAACAATCCCCAAGAACATTAAATACAAAACAAAATAAAAACAAACCAACAAATAAAAAATCTCAGACCTAGGCACATCATCTTCAAACTGCTGAATACTAAAGAGCAAACTTACAAGCAACAGAAGAACACATCAAATACATGGGACTAACTATTTGAATTATGGCTAACTTCTCACCAGAAAAAAATAGAGGCTTAGAGACAATGGAATGGCATTTATAAAAGTGATGAAAGAAAAAACACCACCCTGGCCAGTGTTGCTCACTTTGTTGGAGCGTTATCTCATAACCAAAAGGTTGTGGGTTTGATGCCTGGTCTGGGCGCATATGGGAGGCAACTGACTGATGTTTCTCTCTCTCCCTCTAAAAGAATTAAAAAAAAAATGTCCTCTGGTGAGGAGAAAAAAGAACTTATTAAAAAAAAAGAGAAAACCCTCACCAAACTAGAATTCTATATCCAGCAGAAATAGCTTTCAAAAATAAAGACAAAACATATTTCTAGACAGATTAAAAAAGTGAAAGAATTTGTTTCTAACAGACCTAGACTGCCAGGAAATGTTAAAAAATGTTTCATGATCTAAAGACAGAAGAGACCATATTTGGAGACCAGGGAGAGAATAAGTGAGGATAAGAAGGAGATACTGCAGGAGGAGCTGAGGGACATGAAGTAAGACCAGTCCAGAAGCAGGAGAAGGTGGAAAAGAATTGAGAAAGAGCAGATGTGGCTCTGAAGGCAGCCCGGGCAGAGACTGAGGCGCTGTACCAACAGGATAGGCAGTACCGTAGGGACTACAGTGAACTTCAGTGGCAACAATTGGAACTGCATGGTGAACTAAGGAATGTGGAAAACTGGCTGTGGTACACTGAGACCCAGCTAACCTGACTGGAGAAAACCAACACCTTCAGGTCAGCATTTGAAATCTGCCATGATGGCCCCTTGACCATCATCAGTAACTTCAGATTGGGCTGCCTCCCCACTGTTCCCTTGTGCTAGAATAAGATTAATGCAGCCTGGGGGCACACAACCTTGCTACTGCTAACACAGTTGGTCTGGAGTTTCAGAGATATTGACTCATACCCTGGGGCATTTCTATCCGAAGTCTTTAGTGGAGGACCCAATTGAGCTGCCCTTGTTCTATAACAGGAGGCAGAATGCTCTCTTGTATAACAAGTTTGACCGGCAATGATGGCTTTCCTGGACTGCAGGAGTTCAAGGAAGAAGCCAAGAAAGGTGGAAAAGGCCTGATTGAAGATCTTGGAACCAGTGGTGAATTCTATTTCATCAGAACTCACTTGAATACATAGGAGTGGTGGACAAAGGCCCTGAGACTCCTGCTTACAAATTTTAAGTAGTGTCTCACTTGGTCTCCTTAAGGTATTGTCAAAATTAACTTTTTTCTATGACAGAGAAGATAGTTTTAGTATCATTTCTTTTTTAATTGCAGTTGGCATACATTATTATATTAGTTTCAAGTGTACACTACATTGATTATACATTACATAACTTACTAAGTAATCATCCTGATGAATATTCACCCACCTGACACCATATGTAGTTGTTATAATATTACAGACTGTATTCTCTATGCTGTACTTTACACCACCATGACTATTCTGTAACAACCAATTTGTACCTATTAATCCTTCACCTTTTTCACCCATAGCCCCCAACCTCCCTACCATCTGGCAACCTTCAAAATGTTATCTCTGTCTATGATTCTGTTTCTGTTCTGCTTGTTCATTTATTTTGTTTTTTAGATTCAGTTGCTGATAAATATGTATTTATTGCCATTTTATTGTTCATATTTTTAATATTCTTCTTCTTAAAGACCCTTTAACATTTCATATAATACTGGCTAAGTGGTGATGAACTCCTTAAGCTTTTTCTTGTCTGGGAAGCTCTATCTGTCCCCAGTTGGGAATGTGGAAGAGGCAACCGATTGATGTTTCTCTCCCTTTCTTTCTCCCTCCCTTCCCCTCTCTCTAAAAATAAATAAATCTTAAGAAAGAAAGAAAACCACTCTTCTGGTCTCAGGCACTTAGAGAGCCGGGGGCTTGGGTGCAGAGATGGCCAAGTCCAAGAACCACACCACCCACATCCAGTATGGAAAATGGCACCGAATTGGCATCAAGAAACCCTGATCACAAAGATATGAGTCTCTCAAGGGGGTAGACCCCAAGTTCCTGAGGAACATGCGCTTTGCCAAGAAGCACAACAAGAAGGGCCTGAAGAAGACGCCGGCCAACAACGCCAATGCCATGAGTGCACATGCTGAGGCTATCAAGGCCCTGGTCAAGTCCAAGGAGGTCAAGCCCAAGATCCCAAAGCGCAGCAGCCACAAGCTCAGTCGACTTGCTTACATTGCTCACCCTCAGCTCAGAAAATGTGCTCGTGCCCGCACTGCCACGGGTCTCCGGCTCTGCCAGCCAAAGGCCAAGGCCAAGGCTCAAACCAAGCCCCAGGCTGCAGATGCAGCCGTGACTCAGGCTCCAGCTCAGGCTCAGTCTCAGGCTCTTAAAGGTGCCTATGCCCCTGCGAAGGCTCCATAGTAGAGGCTTCTGTCTGCCATGAGGACAGAAGGACTGGTGTGCCCCTGGGCTGGAGTCCTCCTGTGGTGTTTGTGCAAATAAACCTGAGGCAGGGTCTGTCAAAAAAAAAAGGAAAAAAAAGAAAACCATATGGAATCTATGAAAAAAAAACAATTGTAGTAAGTGAATTAAGCAAAGTCAATATACAAAAATCATTTGTATTTCTTTGTACAAGCAATAAACAATTTGAAAACTGAAATAAAAACTATCATTTCCAAGTATTAAAAAATACACCAAGTACCCTGGCTGATGTTGCTCAGCGGGTTGAGCACTGGCCTGTAAACTGAAAGATTGCGAGTTCGATTCCCAGTCAGGACAGATGCCTAGGTTCCAGTCCAGGTCCCTGGTTAGGGGCATGTGAGAGGCAACTGATTGATATATCTCTTGAAGGTTGAGGTTTTTCTTCCTCTCTTCCCATCTCTCAAAATAAATAAATAAAATCTTAAAAAATACATCAAATACCTATGAATAAATCTAACTAAGGATATGCTCTCAACATGGAAAGATACAGAATGTTGCTGATGTAAGTTAAAAAAAACCTTAGATGAATGGTTATATACCATATTCATGAGTTGGAAGACTCTGCATTGTTAAGATGGAATTCTCACTAAACTGATGTATAGATTCAGTGCAGTCTTCATTAACATCCTAGTAGGCTTTGTTTGAACAAACAGAACAACTGATTCTATGAACTTACTGAAATGCAAAGCACTTAATAATAGCCATAAAGGGTGGGGGATGGGAGGGGAAGAGAAAGAGAGAGAGAACAAACTCATGGACATGGACAACAGTGTGGTGATTGCAGTGGGTAGGGTAGGGGGTGGAAATGGAAGGGGGCATACGGGGGATAAATGGTAGTGGAAAAATGCAATAAAAAAAGGAATAGACAAAATAATTTTGAAAAAGAACAGAGTTGGAGGCCTTATGTTTCCTGATATCAGGATTTTCCATAAAGCTATAGTAATTAAGACAGTATAGTGTAATGCATAAGGATAGACATATGTAGATCAGTAGTATATAATACAGAGCTCAGAAATGGACTTACATTTTTCTACCTAAGTCTCAAACAATCCAGTGGGAGAAAGACAAACATTGCTGCTACATGACATCTATAAGGAAAACAATGAAGTACTACTTCAACTCCATATACAGAAACAAATTTGCAATGATTGGTATATTTACAATGCAAAAGCAAAAACCATACAATTTCTGTATTATCTCTCACTTCATAACAAATTCTCAATAGTTAGTGGCTTGAAGCAACAAACATTTATTACATTATAGTTACCCTGTGTCCGGATCTCAGGAGGAACTTAGCTAGGTAATTCTGGTACATAGTCTCTCATATGTGGTTGTAGTCAAGAATTAGGAAGAGGTGCAATCATCTGATGGCTTAATTGGGGCTTGAGAATCCCCACCTATGATGCCTTGTTTCCAGTGACTGTTGGTCAGAGACATCAGCTCTTCACTGGCTGTTGACAGGAGGCAGGTGAGCCTATCACTAGGGCTGCCTGAGTGTCCTCATAATGGCAGCTGTCTTCCCTTAGAGTGAGTGATCCAAGAGTGAGCACAAGGAGGAAGGTGCATTGCCTTTATCACAAAGTCTTGGGAGTCACATGCTGTCACTTCCACCATATTCTGTTCATTACTTCAGCCCACATTTAAGGGTAGAGGAATCAAGTCTCATCTCATAAAGGGAGGAGTATCAAAGAATATGTGGACATTATTTAAAACCTCTATACCTTCTGGAAAAAAGAAAGAAAAAGGATCTAATGACCTGATATCTTTACAAAGTATTCAAAGATTTCTTGGATAATATACTAAGAGAAAAAAGATACATAAAAGGAAAAAAAGATAAATTGGACCTTATATAAAATAACATTATTGTCCTTTAAAAGATACCACTAAGAAAATAAGTAGGTAAGTATAGAGAGAGAAAACAATATTTTCAGCATATTTGTTTGTCAAATGACTTGTATCTAGTGTACTTAAAGAACTGCAATAACTCAATAGCAAAATGACGAAAAGAGGAATAACCAACAAATGTAATGGGGCAGACTTGAACAGACTTTTGCCAAAGGAACCTATACTGTCCCTCACTGCCTGGCTTATGTCACTTAGCGTAATGCTCTCCAGTTCCATCCATGCTGTTGCAAAGGGTAGGAGCTCCTTCCTTCTCTCTGCTGCGTAGAATACCATTGTGTAAATGTACCATAATCAACAAAAGAAAAAAGCAAACAAAATATAACCAGAGACATTGAAATTAAGAACAATCTAACAATAGCCAGAGGGGAGTGGGCAGGGGAGAGTGGAGAGAAGGGTTTTCAGGAACTACTATAATGGATACATGGACAAAACCAAGGGGAAAAGTGGAAGCAAGGGAGGGAGGTGAGTTTGGCTGGGGTGGTGGGGAGTGGTGGGGAGAAAATGCAGACAACTGTAATTGAACAACAATAAAGTAATTAAAAAAAAAGAGGTTATACTGATGGCTAATAAACATTTGCAAAAGTACTAAACTTCACTTAGCAGGGAAATGCGAAGTCAGCTCACAGTGATATACCATTTAACACCCTCTAAATGAATAATGAGGAAGACTGAAGATACAAAATGGGGATGATGTGATGCCACTGGAACTCACACATTGCTGGTGGATATGCGAAATGGTACAGGTACTTTGGAGGGCTAATTGGCAGTTTCTAATGAAATTAAACCTATCCTGTGACGTGGTGATTCTACTTGTAGATATTTAATGAGGAGAAATGAAAACATGCACAAAATTATGAATTCAAGAATATTCATAGTAGTCTTATTCATAATAGCCAAAAATTGGAAAAAAATGAAATGTCCATCTGTAGGAAAAATTGATTGAAAAATTGTGATGTATTTACAGTACTCACAACCTATATAACCAACAGCAGAGATGAATCTCAAAACCATTGTGTCAAAAGAAACTAGATGTAAATGAGCATTTTATTGTATGGTTCATATAAAGTCCAAGGAAAAAAAGCAAAACTCTTCCAAAGTGATAGAAATCAGAAAATAATTGTTGGTTGGAGGGGGAGGGAACCTGTTTAGAAAGAGACAGAGAACTTCCTAAGGTCCATGTAAATGATTTGTATCTTGTTTTGGGTGATGGTTACATGAGTGTAGACAATTGTTGGTAGTCATCGAACAGAGCTCTTAAGACCTGTGCATATCCGGCCAAGATGGAGGCGTAGGTAGACACACTGCACCTCCTCACACAACCAAAAGAAGGACAACAATTTAAAAACAAAAAGTCAACCAGAACTGAAAGAAAATCGAACCCCACGGAATTCTGACAACCAAGGAGATAAAGAAGAAACATTCATCCAGACTGGAAGGAGGGGCAGAAATGGGGCAGAGGGGACTCCCAGCCGCACCCAGAGACGTGGTGGATTGTGCAACGAATGTGGCAGGCTGTGCGGCCGCTAGCAGACCCCGAGGCCCCACATTCGTGCATAGATAAACCAGGAGGAATGGCGGGGGAGCAAAACAGACTGCACAACCCAGGGCCCTAGCTCGGGGAAATAAAGCCTTAAGCCTCTGATTGAAAACACCCGTGAGGGTTGAGGCAGCAGCAGGAGAGACTCCCAGCCTCACAGGAGAGTTCGTTGGAGAGACCTACTGGGGCCTGGAGCGTGCACAAGCCCACCCACTCGGGAATCAGCACTAGAGGGGCCCAGTTTGATTGTTGGTAGTCATCGAACAGAGCTCTTAAGACCTGTGCATATCCGGCCAAGATGCGGGTAGTGGAGGGAGTGTGGGTAGTGGAGGGAGTGACTGAAATCCCGCAGAGAGTGGAGCAAACACCATTGCTCCCTATCAGACCCTCCCCAATGTACAGTGTCACCACAGCGACCAGTGTTAACACCGCGCTGGTGAACACCTAAGGCTCCGCCCCTTTACATAACAGGCGCACCAAGACAAAAAAAAAAAAGAAAAATGGCCCAAATGAAAGAACAGATCAAAGCTCCAGAAAAAATACAACTAAGCAACGAAGAGATAGCCAACCTATCTGACGCACAGTTCAAAACACTTTTAATCAGGATGCTCACAGAATTGGTTGAATTTGGTCACAAATTAGATGAAAAAATGAAGGCTATGCTAAGTGAAACAAAGGAAAATGTATAGGGAACCAATAGTGATGGGAAGGAAACTGGGACTCAAATCAATAATTTGGAGCAGAAGGAAGAAAGAAACATCTAACCAGAAAAGAATGAAGAAACAAGAATTCCGAAAAATGAGGAGAGGCTGAGGAACCTCCAGGACATCTTGAAATGTTCCAACATCCAAATTATAGGGGTGCCAGAAGGAGAAGAGGAAGAACAAAAAATTGAAAAGTTATTTGAACAAATAATGAAGGAGAACTTCCCCAGTCTGGCAAAGGAAATAGACTTCCAGGAAGTCCAGGAAGCTCAGAGAGTCCCAAAGAAGCTGGACCCAAGGAGGAACACACCAAGGCACATCATCATTACATTACTTAAGATGAAACAGAAGGAGAGAATCTTAGAAGCAGCAAGAGAAAAGGACACAGTTACCTACAAAGGAGTTCCCATAAGACTGTCAGCTGAGTTCTCCAAAGAGACCTTACGGGCAAGAAGGGGCTGGAAAGAAACATTCCAAGTCATGAAAGGCAAGGGCCAACATCCAAGATTACTGTATCCAGCAAAGCTATCATTTAGAAGGGAAGGGAAGATAAAGTGCTTCTCAGATAAGGTCAAGTTAAAGGAGTTCATCATCACCAAGCCCTTATTATATGAAATGTTAAAGGGATTTCTCTAAGAAAAAGAAGATAAAAAATATGAACAGTAAAAATGACAGCAAACTCACAGTTATTAACAAACACACCTAAAATCAAAACAAAAGCAAACTAAGCAAACAACTAGAACAGGAACAGAACCACAGAAATGGAGATCACATGAAGGGTTATCAATAGGGAAGTGGGAGGGGGAGAGAGGGGGGAAATGTACAGAGAATAAGTAGCATAAATGATAGATAGAAAATAGACAGGGGGAGGGTAAGAATAGTATATGAAATGTAGAAACCAAAGAACTTGTAAGTATGACCCATGGCCATAAACTATAGGGGGGGAATGTGGGAGGAAGGGGGTGTGCAGGATGGAGTGGAGTGAAGGGGGGAAATGGGACAACTGTAATAGCATAATCCATAAATATATTAAAAAAAAAGACCTGTGCATATTATTGAATGTTTAATTACATCTCAAAATGTATTTTATTTTATTTTTAAAAAAGTTTTTGTTTATTTATTTTAGAGGGGAAGGGAGGGAGAAAGAGTGGGAGAGAAACATCAATGTGTGGTTGCCTCTCGCAAGCTCCTTACTGGGAACCTGACCTGGCCCTCAACCCAGGCATGTGCCCTGACTAGGAATCCAACCAGTGACCCTTTGGTTCACAGACCAGCACTCAATCTACTGAGCCATAGCAGCCAGGGCTATATCTCAATATTTAAAAACTAGTAAACAAGGGTCTAGGGGAAGAATATTTAAGGCTGAAGGAACAGCACATGCACAGATGCTGAGGTATACTCAGGGATACTAAAGGTGAAAGGAAGAAAGTGGTAAGGTTTAGGTCAGGAAGGTAGCTCTGTCATCTGCAGTTTTATTTATTTCAGGATTTTATATTGAATATTTAATTTTTTCGAAGCTCAGTATGTCATTACCAAGTCATTAAAAGAGAAAGAGAAAGGGAGGGAGGGAGGAAGTAAGAATGCGTCAGGTATGAAGGAAGCAAGGGGTTGAAAAGAGAGATGTCCTCCTAAAAGCCATTTATTATTCACCTCATTATTAAGTTTATAGTGAACTTTTCAAGTAATTCTTTTATAACGATGACCCTTTATATTGAAGTTTTGTGTTTTTCATACTTCTCTAGGTAAGTCAGTGCTTATTGTGTATCTTACGACTCGATGGCTGGGATCTAGCTTGGATTCTAGCTCCACAGCAGTGCAAAGACAGAAAACCAGAGAGGCAGTGTGGTACAGCGGTTAAGAACTTAGGCTCTGTAGTTTGCTTTTCTGCATTCTAGTCTTGCTCCACTACCTGAAGGCTATGTGACCTGGGCAATTTCCTTAACTTCTGTAAACCTCAGTTTTTTGAGCTGGAAGGAGGGAAGTACGGAAACCAGTTTGAAGCAGAGCAGTAGCAGATGAAGGTGGAGAAAACTGGTCAAATTCTGAGCGAATTTTAAGGTGGGACTGAAAGGATTGATGACAAATTGGAAATATGAAAAAAATCAATCAGTGAGGATACCTGATGAACTGGAAGGAAGGAATTGCCATTTGTTGAGAGGAGTATAACTTTTTCCAAAGAAATGTCAGGACTTAGTTGCAAAGTTGTTTTTTTTCTCCCCTTGATATTCTTTGTGTTTTGTTTTTCATCTTTTTTGGAGGGTAGATGGAGATGAGAGTAAGAAGAGAGGTTCCCTGGGACCCTCCTTATGCTTATGAGATCATGATTAGATGTTTAGTCCTTATGATATTACATGGTACGGGGGAGGAAGTGAAGTGTTGTATTTTAGGATTTCTCCTTCCACCTTCCTTAGAAAGGGTGAGCCTTGGGTAAGTTGACATTTCACTGTTCGAGACACTTTGTAGAAAAATGGGATCCAAGAGGTTTTATACTGATAGCCACAGCTTTATTATCCAGAACCTGACAGTCAAACTCTACTTTATTATTTTTTTTAGTTGCCTAACAGGTTAATACTTTTTCTACGTCACTTATTCTTATCTCTGTTGTGCGAGTCCCAAATGTGTGTTATGATTTTAGGTACATTTCACCCTAATTTCACTTAGTATTTTAAAGTTTTGTAGGAAAACTGAACAGTGTTTTCCTTTAACTCTTACATTGTTCCTGTTACTGTAATGTGACTGATAAAATGTATTGGGAGGCACACTCTTCAATAATAGAACATTTATTCATGTATTTATATGGTTGGTAACTAGGGTGACTATAGAATTTATCTCCAAACCTACACACTTTTAAAAGTGAAAAGGGAAACTGACTATACAGGATACCAGATTACATACTTAAACTAGAACTGTTCTGGGCAAATCAGAATGTATGGTTATCCTATTCTTAAAGCAAAAAGCAGCTAGATTAAGGTTCAGTTCCTGTTTAAGTGCTTGGACTTTACTAGGAGGAGACAAATGCCTTGACTAGGAGGTGGGAGGGAGAAATTCCCACTGTACTGCAAGCAGGACTAAGAGGTTAACGACACTGTATTATCTATCTCATGTGGTGGTAATAACCTGATTATAGGTATCTCACTTGAAAACCACACTATTGCACCCTGGCTGGTGTGGCTCAGTGGATTGAGCCCTGCCCTGAGAACCAAAGGGGCACGTGTTCAACTCCCAGTCAGTCCACATGCCTGGGTTGCTGGCCAGGTCCCCAGTAGGGGGCATGTGAGAGGCAACCATACATTGATGTTTCTCTCCTTCTCTTCCCCTCTGTCTAAATAAACAATAAATAAAGTATTTTCATAAGTCACATAAAATGTGGCAGGGTGCTATCACTTTAGATGATAAATTCAGTAGAATTTAGTAACTATTAGTAATTTTTTTTTAATTTTGGGAGTATTTTTTTTAAAGCTGGGGACAGTGAAACAAGGAAGGGCTTAGGATAGAAGAAGTAATGAGACTAGGCAGGTATGCTTTGGTTTTCTGAGGAGTAAGTTACAGTGACAGAAGTGAGCCATTACACGGCTGCTGTTAGCTCAGTGCAAATCAGAGAAATTGGCGGGGGGGGCCTTGAGGACAGATTCAGAGTCTTAGCCTGGGATAAGCTGCTGCTGCCCATTGCTCCCTTGGCTGCAAGTCTCATGGGATCCCTTAGAGTTTAGGAGATGCACACCTCGGAGGGAAGAAAGGTGTGGCTATGCTCCTGAGAGGGAAAGCGCCACTATTAATAATTCTTTTTTAATTATGTTGTATTAAAAAAAATTTTTTATTGTTGTTCAATTACAGTTGTCTGCATTTTCTCCCCATCCCTCCACCCTACCCCAGCCAATCACACCTCCCTCCCCCACCTCCACCCTACTCCTTGATTTTGTCCATGTGTCCTTTATAGCAGCTCCTGTAAACCCCTCTCCCCACTGTCCCCTCCCCACTTTCCTCTGGCTATTGTTCCATTGTTCTTAATTTCAATGTCCCTGGTTATATTTTGTTTGCTTTTTTCTTTTGTTGATTATGGTCCAGTTAAAGATGAGATCATATGGTATTTGTCCCTCACCACCTGGCTTATTTCACTTAGCATAATGCTCTCCAGTTCCATCCATGCCATTGCAAAGTGTATAAGCTCCTCTTTCTCTCTGCTGCATAGAATTCCATTGTGTAAATGTGCCATAGTTTTTTGATCCACTCATTTGCTGATGGGCACTTAGGTTGCTTCCAGTACTTGGCTGTTATAAATTGTGCTGCTATGAACATTGGGATGCATAGGTTCGTTTGGATTGGTGTTTCAGGGTTCTTAGGGTATAATCCCAGCAGCGGAATTGCTGGGTCAAAGGGCACTTCTATTTTTAGTTTTCTGAGGAAATTCCATACAGTTGTCCACAGTGGCCTCACCAGTCTGCATTCCCACCGACAATGTACTAGAGTTCCCTTTTGTCCCTATCCTCTCCAACATTTGTTTGTGGATTTGTTTATGTTGGCCACTCTGACTGGTGTGAGATGGTACCTCATTGTGGTTTTAATTTGCATCTGTCTGATGGCTAGTGATGCTGAGCATCTTTTCATATGTCTCTGGGCCCTCTGTATGTCTTCCTTGGAGAAGCGTCTGTTCAAGTCCTTTGCCCATTTTTTAATTGGGTTGTATGTCTTCCTGGAGTGGAGTTGTGTGAGTTCTTTATATATTTTGGAAATCAAGCCCTTGTCTGAGGTATCATTGGCAAATATGTTTTCCCATACTGTTGGTTCTCTTTTCGTTTTAATGCTGTTTCCTTTAGCCATGCAGAAGCTTTTTATTTTGATGAGGTCCCATTTGTTTATTCTTTCCTTTATGTCCCTTGCTTTAGGGGATGTGTCTGTGAGGATGATGCTGCATGGAATGGCTGAGATTTTCCTGCCAATGTTTTTGTCAAGGACTTTTATGGTGTTACGACTTATATTGAAGTCTTATCCATCTTGAATTTATTTTTGTGTATGGTGTAAGTTGGTGATCGAGTTTCATTTTTTTTGCAAGTGGCTGTCCAGATCTCCCAACACCATCTGTTGAAGAGGCTGTTTTTGCTCCATTTTATGCTCCTGCCTCCTTTGTCAAATATTAATTGACCTTAGACACCTGGGTTTATTTCTGGGCTCTGTCTTCTGTTCCATTGGTCTATGTGTCTGTTTTTATGCCAGTACCAGGCTGTTTTGATTACAGTGGCCTTGTACTGTAGTTTGATATCAGGTATTGTGATCCCTCCTGCTTTGTTCTTTTTTCTCAAAATTGCTGCAGCTATTTGTGGTTGTTTATGGTTCCATATAAATTTCTGAAATGTTTGTTCTATATCTGTGAAATATGTCATAGGTACTTTAATAGGGATTGCATTGAATGTATAAATCACTTTGGGTACTATGGCCGTTTTGATGATGTTAATTCTTCCAATCCATGAGCATGGTACATGCTTCCATTTGTCTGTGTCTTCCTTAATTTCTTTCTTCAATGTTGTGTAGTTTTCTGAGTAAAGGTCTTTTACCCCTTGATTAGGTTTATAAAATAAAGTACCTTTATTTTTCTTGTTGCTATATCAAATGGGATTTTTGTCCTGATTTCTGTTTCTGCTGTTTCATTGTTAGTATACAGGAATGCCTTTGATTTCTGAGTATTGACTTTGTATCCAGCTGTTTTGCCAAGTTCATTTATTAGGTCGAGTAGTTTTTTGGTGGAGTCTATTGGATTTTCCATGTACACTGTCATGTCATCTGCAAACAGTGACAGTTTTGCTTCCTCTTTTCCAATTTGGATGATTTTATTTCCTTTTCTTGTGTGATTGCTGTGGCTAGGACTTGCAATACTATGTTGAATAGGAGTGGTGAGAAAGGGCATCCTTGTCTTGTTCCTGATCTTAGTGGGAAAGCTCTAAGTTTTTGTCCATTGAGTATGATGTTGGCTGTAGGTCTCTCATATATGGCCTTTATTATGTTGAGGAATGCTCCCTCTATTCCTACCTTGTTGAGGGTTTTTATCAGATATGGGTGCTGTATCTTATCAAATGCTTTTTCCGCATCTATTGATATGATCAAGTGGTTTTTGTCTTTGCTTTTGTTTATGTGGTATATTATGTTTATTGATTTGCTAATATTGTACCATTCTTGCATCCCTGGGATGAATCCCACTTCATCATGGTGTATGATCTTTTAACATATTGCTGGGTGCGGTTTGCCAATAGTCTGTTGAGAATTTTACCATCTATGTTCATCAGCGATATTGGCCTGAAGTTTTCTTTCTTTGTTATGTCTTTATCTGGTTTTGGGATTAGGATGATGTTGGCCTCATAAAATGAGTTTTGGAGTCTTCCATCTTCTTGAATTTTTTGAAATAATCTGTGGAGGTTGGAGGTAGCTCTCCCTAAAATGCTCTGTAGAATTTTCCTGTGAAACCATGCAGTACAGGGCTTTTGTGTATTGCAAGCTTTTTGATTACTGTTTCAATTTCATCAGGCGTTACTGGTCTATTCAGGCTTTCTGGTTCTTCTTCATTCAGTTTTGGAAGGTTATATTTTTCTAGAAATGTGTCCATTTCATCGAGGTTTTTAAATTTTTTGGCATATAGTTCTTCATAGTAATTTCTTACAATCCTTTGTATTTCTGTGGTATCAGTTGTAGTCTCTCCTCTTTCATTTCTGATTGCGTTTATTTGGGTCCTCTCTCTTTTTTTCTTGATGTGCCTGCTTAAGGGCTTGTCGATTTTGTTTATCTTTTCAAAGAACCAGCTCCTGGATTCGTTGATCCTTACGATTGTGCTTTTAGTTTCTATGTCATTTAATTCTGCTCTGATCTTGGTTATTTCCTTCCTTCTACTTGCTCTGGGCTGTCTTTGTTGTTGTTCCTCGAGTTCTTGTAGGTGTACGGTTAGGTTCTTTATTTGAGCTGTTTCTATTCTTTTTAGGTAGGCCTGTATTACTGTGAACTTCCCTCTCAGGACTGCCCTTGCTGTGTCCCATAGGTTTTGGATTGTTGTGAGTTCATTTTCATTTGTTTCCAGAAACTTTTTGATTTCTTCCCTAATCTCATTTTTCACCCATTCATTGTTTAATACCATACTATTCAATCTCCATGTTTTTGAGTGTTTGGGGGTTTTTTTCCTTGAGATTTGTTTCTAGTTTCAGTCCCTTATGGTCAGAGAAAATGCTTGATATGATTTGAATTTTCTTGAACTTGTTGAGGCTTGTTTTGTGTCCTATCATGTGGTCTATATTTGAAAATGTTCCATGTGCATTTGAAAAGAATGTGTATTTTCCTTCTTTGATATGAAAGGCTCTCTATATATCAGTTAAGTCCATTTCATCTAGGGCGTTGTTCAATGCCACAATATCTTTGTTGATATTTTGTTTAGAAGATCTGACCATCTTTGACAGTGCGGTATTAAAATCCCCTACTATAATTGTGTTGCTGTCAATATCTTTCTTGAAGTCCTCCAAGATTTTCTTTATGTATTTGGGTGCTCCTATGTTGGGAGCATATATATTTACAATGTTTATGTCTTCTTGGTGGATTCTTCCTTTGAGTATTATGCAGTGACCTTCTGGGTCTCTCTTTATGGCCCTTTTTTTAAAGTCTATTTTGTCTGATATGAGTATTGCTACCCCTGCTTTTTTTTTCCTGTCCATTTGCTTGGAAAATGTTTGTTTCCAGCCCTTCACTTTCAGTCTGTGTAGGTCTTCTGTCTTGACGTGGGTCTCTGGTAGGCAGCATATGTGTGGGTCCTGCTTTCTTTTTCATTCAGCTATTCTATGTCCTTTGATTGGAGCATTTAATCCATTTACATTTAAAGTAAGTATTGATAGGTACTTATTTATTGCCGATTCTTTGTACCTGTGTTCTTCTCTCTCTCTGTCTTTTCCTTCCTTTCCTTACAGCAGCCCCTTTAGCATCTCTTGGAAAGCTGGTTTGGTGGAAGTATATTCTTATAGACTTCTTTTGTTTGGGAAACTCCTTATTTGGCCTTCTATCTTAATTGAGAGCCATGCTGGGTAAAGTAGCCTTGGTTGCAGGCCTCTGGTTCTCATGACATGGAATATTTTTTGTCATTCTTTTCTGGCTTGGAGCGTTTCCATTGAGAAGTCAGTTGCTAACTTTACCAGGCTCCCTTGTATGTTACTTCCTGTTTCTCCCTTGCTGCCTTTAAGATTCTTTCTTTGTCCTGGAATTTTGCCATTTTAATTATGATGTGTCTTGCAGTGGGCCTCTTTGGGTTCCTGTTGATTGGGACTCTCTGTGATTCCTGGATTTGTGTGATTTTTTTCTCTCATCAGATTAGGGAAATTTTCCATCATTACTTTTTCAAACAGGTTTTCTATCCCTTGCTCTTCCTCTTCTCCTTCTGGTATCCCTATTATACGGATATTATTGCATTTCATGTTGTCCTGCATTTCCCTTAACCCCTCTTCATTCTTTCTGAGCCTGTTTTCCTTTTCTTGCTCTTTCTGGGTGTTTTTTTCTACCTTGTCCTCCTGTTCACTGATCCAATCCTCTGCTTCATTGAGCCTGCTTTTGATTCCTTCTTCTGTGTTCTTCAGTTCAGAAATTGTATTCTTCATTTCCTCTTGGCCCTTGTTGATAGTTTCTATTTCCTTTTTCATGTTGATATACTTTGCAGTGAGTTCATTGTAGTTTCCGTGTAGTTTTTGGTAATTCTGTGTTAGTTCATGAAGCTTCTTTATAACCAATTCCTTGAACTCATTTTCTGATAGTTGAACTGCCTCTTTTTCATTTAGCATTGTTTTTGAGACTTCCCCCTTTCCTTTCATTTGGGGAGTGTTTCTTTGTCTTCCCATTGTTTGTGAGACTCTTCTTGTTGGCCTCTGCTTCTTAAGTTGCTCTGTTCTGATCCCTTGGTTTTTTGGTGTAAACTTCTGTTATAGAATACCTGTGAGATTCAGTGGTGCAGTCTCCTTGATCTCCCGATTTTACTGATCTTGGGCTGTGGTTTATGTTGACTCTGTGTATGTCTTTGGTTTTGGTTCTTTTTGGGTCTTTCTTTGGTGGGTCTTTCCCACCAGCTGGTTATCTGAGGGTCAGCCCGTCCCTCACCTCTTGTTTTCTGTTGTGCAGGTGTGGGCAGGTTGTGTTGGAGCTGGTTCTTCCATATTTACAAGGTTTTGAGGCTTTTCTCTTGCTCTTGTTTAGTTGTTTGTTGTTAGTTATTTCTTCAGTATTTATTTGTATTTTCAGATAGGTCCTGGGTTGACTTAGTGTGAGTTCCACTCCCTCCTTCACCTTCTTCTGTTTTTATCTGTTGGTATTTCCTTTGTTGGTGGGTTTCCTTTTCCAGGAAGTTCTTCTTCCTGGTGTTCCCAGCTTCTACCCACTCTTTTTTTATGGCAGGCCTTCTCTGGACTATGAGTGTGCACGCAGAGCCTTCCTTGATTCGCACTCTCCCTGGTGCCTGTGGTCTCAGTTTTCTCCGAGATGAGCCGAGATGAGGTGCGGACACTCCCTGGTGGGTGCGCACAGCCTCCAGTGGGTGGGCACACTCCCCAGTCACTGGGCACACTCCCCGGTCGCTGGGCACCCTCCCCCTGTTGGTGCCTGTAGTCTTAGCTCCCTCCGAGATGAGGTGCAGATACTTCTGGTCTATGCGCACAATCTTGGGATGGGTGGCGGGGTGGAGAGGAGACTGGAGCTGTTGCTGCAGGGGAATTCCCCAAAGTGCCCCCATGGGTCTTTTTCTTTTTGGGAAAATTCTCCTGCTCAATCTTGTGGCTCCCTCCGTTTAAGGAAGGTCCTGTCCTCTCACACAGCCCTCCTCTCCAGCTAGGCCAGGGACTGTCCGGGTGAGGGTTGCACACGGCCCAACTTTCAACTCTCCCGAGCCAGTGCCCCCGGTCTCCGTAGGTTTCCCACTTCGTCCTTATTCCCCTCCCTGCAACCAGGTCTCTCACAGTGTTGCTTGGGCCTTGTTTGGCTGGGGAGGGGGCTGTTAACCCGGCTCTCTCCCAGGAGTCCTGCAGCGGGCCTGGCAGGGGCGGGCCTGGGGCTGCAGCTGCCCTGGTCCCCACGCTGGTCCCAGGGACGTTTTTGTCCTGAAGCAATCCCCTTACCTTCTGTTTTCTCAGTGTTCTCTGTACTTTTTGGTCTCCTATCTTCATAAACGGTGGGTGCTTTTGGCTGTTCACTTTGTACCTCAGTAGACTGTGTAGGTGTTTCACCCAGGTGCAGAGGGAAGTTGACTCCGCTCCACCTATCTCACCGCCATCTTCCTCCCTTCTAATTATGTTGTGTTTTTTAATTATATTTTTTTTATTATGCTATTGCAGTTGTCCCTATTTTTTTTCCTTTGCCCCTCACCCCAGCTCAACACCTCTCACTCCCTCAGGCAATCCATACACTTTTGTTCATGTCCATGGATTGTGCATGTAAGTTTTTTGGCTTCTCCATTTCTTATACTGTACTTTACATCTTCATGACTATCCTGTAACTACCAATTTGTGCTTTTTAATCACTTAACCTTTTCACCTATCCCTCCAACTCCCCCCAGCCCCTGACCCCAATCTGGCTGCCATCAAACTGTTCTCCATATGTGTGTTTCTGTTTCTGTTCTGCTTATTTGCTTAGTTTGTTTCTTAGATTCAATTTTTGATAGATATGTATTCATTGCCATTTTATTCTTCATAGTTTTGATCTTTTTTCTTAAATAAGTCTTGTTAAATTTCATATAGTAAAGGTTTACTGATGATGAACTCCTTTATCTTTTTCTTTTCTGGGAAGCTCTTTATCGGCCCTTCCATTCTAAAAGATAGCTTTGTTGGATAGAGTAATCTTGGTAGTAATCTTCCTTTTCATCACTTTGAATATTTTTTGCCAATCCTTTCTAGCCTGCAAAGTTTCTTTTCAAAAATCAGCTCGTAGACTTATGGAAACTCCCTTGTAGGTAGCTACCTGGTTTTTCTCTTGATGCTTTTAAGATTTTCTCTTTAACCTTTGGCATTTTAATTTTGATGTGTCTTGGTGGGGGCCTCTTTGTGTCCATCCTGTTTGGGACTTTCTATGCTTCCTGGACCTCTGTGCCTATTTCCTTCCCCAAATTAGGGAAGTTTTTTATTATTATTTTTCAAACAGACTTCCAGTTTCTTGCTTTTTCTTCTCCTTCTTCCTGTCCTATTGTTACAGAACAGACCCGAGGGGATGAATGATATACTATTACCGAATTGACCCCCCACTTCTGCTCTGGGTTTCCCCCCCGTACTAGGTTTGCCTTGCCCACCGCCAAAGAAAGATGTCTCTTAATGCCAGAGATTGGTGAAAAGGAAAGGAATTGTTTATTCAAAAAGTTCTACAGACTTAGAGTAATGATTTAATGTCCTCATTAAAATACTAAAGTCCTTTGGAATACCCACAAATGCACACAGTCCTTCCTTCTCCCTCTGCCCAGCCTGGGGTACAGTATGTCAGGAAAAGAAGTAGAAGTCCATGGCTCAGGTAGCCCCTCAGTTCCTGGCACCATCAGCTGTGTCACCGTCTTGATCTCCAGTTCATCCAAAACCATGTGGCACCTTCTCATGGCCCATCAGCAAGAGTCCTTTCACCCCTTTTCTTCCCAGCAAGGTCTCCCCTGCTTCCTAAGCCACGTGGCAAAAGGGAGCACCCCAGCCTTGCGGTCCCAACTTTCGCCAAAGCCACGTGGTTCCTAACTACTCCAAAGTCATGTGGGCCCCAGCCTTCCTTCTTTTCTCTCTTATGCAGGTACTGTAACCAGGGGGAATTGCCTACTAGCCCCATCTCCCTGGCTCAAAGCATGGCCACAGCTATTTAACATACCCATGAAACCAGTTGAAAGTTATAGATATGTTAAATGACCATGCCAGAGTTTAGCTGCAAAACTGTTGCTATGCAAAACAGCTCTCAATGTCCCTGTTCCATGTGTCCCATCCCCCAGCTCAGACTTGTGGGGGTGAGGACATCCCATGTATGTGTGTGTGTGTGTATATATATATATATATATATATATATATATATATATATATATATAAAATATATAAAATAAATATTATATGTTTATATATTTTAATATATTTTAAATATTTATATATATTTATATATTATAATATATAGTATATATATTATAATAGATATACAATTTTTTTTAATATTTCCCAAATACCCTGAGTTTTGGACCCCATTACAAATCCCTATTTGGGGGCCGCCTGGCTGCACCCTGTTACACTATAATGTGAATGTTGGAGTGTTTGAAGTTGTACCAAAATCTCCTTACATTATCCTTGTGTTTTGGGAATCCTTTTCCTTCTTGCTGTTCTGATTGGTTGTTTTTTGCTTCCTTATGTTCCAAATCATTGATTTGATTCTTGGCTTCATCTACTCTACTGTTGATTCCCTATAAATTGTTCTTTATTTCAATTAGTGTATCCTTCATTTCTGACTGGATCTTTTTTATGCTGTTGAGGTCTTCACTAAGTTCCTTGAGCATCCTTATAACCATTGTTTTGAACTCTGCATCTGAAAGATTGCTTATTTCCATTTTGTTTAGTTCTTTTTCTGGAGTTTTGTTCTGTTCTTTCATTTTGACCATGTTTTTTGTCACCTCACTTTGGCAGCCTCCCTGTGTTTGTTTCTATGTATTAGGTAGAGCTGCTATGAATCCCTGTCTTGGTGGCATGGCCTAATGTAGTAGGTGTCCTGTAGGGCCCAGTGGCACAGCCTCCCCTATCACCCAAGCTGGTTACTTGAGGTGCACCCTTTGTGTGGGCTGAGTACACTCTCCTCTTGTAGTTGAGACTTGATTACTATTGTCAGGTCAATGGGAGGGATTTACTTAGGCCAGTCAGCTGCAAGGGCTGACTGTAACCACTGACTACCAATCTCTGCCCTCTGGAGGATGAGCTGTGTAGGGCCCACTCCACAGAGCAGTGCTTACTACAGCAGGGCTCTGATGCCTGTTTGTGTTCTGTCTGGGGCCACTTGGCATAAGCTATTAGCGATCTTCAGCAGGCTGCTTCTTGTGCTGGGCTTGGAGGTGCCCCAGTGGGGACAGGATGTGAATCCAGGCCAGCTGCTGCTAGTGCTGGGCCTGGGGCCATTTAACAAGGTATTGGGGCTCAGGAGGTGAGTTTCTCCTTGTTTGAGAGGATTTAGGAAGCTCAGAAGCAGTGTCAAGACAAGTCATTCACATGAAAAAGCCACTGTTAACTGCTGGGGTGGGCCTATAAAGTTTTGGTGGGGCAGAGTCTCAGAGAATCACCAGGGTGGGGCAAACAGTATAAGCCAGGTTGATGGAGTCTCAGATATGGTGCCTGCTGTGCCCTGTGTCTGTGTAGGGGGAGGGCTCAGAAGAGGAACAGTGTCTTTGTCAGCAGTTCTGTCTTAGAGAAAGCTGCCCTCCAGCTCTTGTGCTGATGCCAGACACCAGTTCCTGCCTGTATGCCGCTGGTGCCTTTCAGGCTGCCTGCCCTGGGGCTGGAGCTGAGAGAGTGTTTAATAATTCTGTGTGTGGGCCCTTTAAGAGGAACTGCCTGGGAATTCAGCAGTTTCTTCCACTGACTCAATCTCCAGTGGTTTTTATAGCCAGAAGCCAGGGGGACTTATCTTCCTGGCACTGGAACCCTGGGCTGGATGCCCTGGTGTGGGGCTGGGACCTCTTGCTCCTGAGATATTCCTCCCACTCATTATCCACCACATGTGGGTTTGGGACCACTCATTCCACCTCTCTACGTCTCCACCCCTCCTACCAGTCTGGATGGATGTGGTGATTTCTTTAATTCTGTCATTGCAGGACCTCCATTCGACTTGATTTTTGCCAGTCCTGAGCGATGGTTGTTCTATAGTTTAGTTGTAATTTTGATGTGGTTGTGTGAGGAAGTGAGCCATGTTTATCGAGGCTGCCATCTTGGGTATCTCCTTGCATTTACAGAGAATTCTGTATTTTATAAGTGCTCCAATCAATATTCTCTCATTTGCATTATATTCGATTTTCAGATGTGGAAAATTGGGCACCTGTATGTGCTCATATTAGTAATTCTTTTCTAAAAAATATATTTTATTGATTATGCTATTACAGTTGTCCCATTTCCCCCCCTTCACTCCACTCCATCCCGCACACCCCCTCCCTCCCACATTCCCCCGCTTTAGTTCATGTTCATGGGTCATACATATAAGTTCTTTGGCTTCTACATTTCCTATACTATTCTTAAGCTCCCCCTGTCTATTTTCTACCTACCATTTATGCTACTTATTCTCTGTACCTTTTCCCCCTCTCTCCCCCTCCCACTCCCCCACTGATAACCCTCCATGTGATCTCCATTTCTGTGATTCTGTTCCTGTTCTGCTTGTTTGCTTAGTTTGTTTTTGTTTTTGTTTTACGTTTGGTTTTAATAACTGTAAGTTTGTTGTCATTTTACTGTTCATATTGTTGATCTTCTTTTTGTTAGATAAGTCCCTTTAACATTTCATTTAACAAGGACTTGGTGTTGATGAACTCCTTTAACTGGACCTTATCTGGGAAGCACTTTATCTGCCTTTCCATTCTAAATGATAGCTTTGCTGGATAGAGCAATCTTGGATGTAGGTCCTTGCCTTTCATGACTTGGAATATTTCTTTCCAGCCCCTTCCTGCCTGCTAGGTTTCTTTTGAGAAATCAGCTGACTGTCTTATGGGAACTCCTTTGTAGGTAACTGTCTCCTTTTCTCTTGCTGCTTCTAAGATTCTCTCCTTCTGGTTAATCTTAAGTAATGTAATGATGATGTGCCTTGGTGTGTTCCTCCTTGGGTCCAGCTTCTTTGGGACTCTCTGAGCTTCCTGGACTTCCTGGAAGTCTATTTCCTTGGCCAGATTGGGGAAGTTTTCCTTCATTATTTTTTCAAATAAGTTTTCAATTTCTTGCTCTTCCTCTTCTCCTTCTGGCACCCCTATGATTTGGATGTTGAAATGTTTAAAGATGTCCTGGAGGTACCTAAGTCTCTCCTCATTTTTTCGGATTCTTGTTTCTTCATTCTGTTGTGGTTGAATGTTTATTTCTTCCTTCTGCTCCAAATGGTTAATTTGAGTCCTGGTTTCCTTCCAGTCACTGTTGGTTCCCTGTACATTTTCCTTTATTTCACTTAGCATAGCCTTCATTTTTTCATCTAATTTGCGACCATATTCAACCAATTCTGTGAGCATCCTGATTACCAGTGTTTTGAACTGTGCATCTGATAGGTTGGCTCTCTTGTCCTTGCTTAGTTGTATTTTTTCTGGAACTTGGATCTGTTCTTTCATTTGGGCAATTTTCTTTTTTTTTTGTCTTGGTGCACCTATTATGTAGTAAGGGGCGGAGCTTAGGGTTTACCAGGGTGGGGCAACACGTCACTGAGTTGTGATGCTGTACATGGGTGAGGGGTCCAAGAGAGAACAGTGCTGCTTGCTCCGCTCTCTGCTGGTTTTCAGTCACTTCCTTCGCTACCTACAAGCAAATTGAGCCCTTCTGGTGCTGTTTCCCAAGTGGGTGGGTTTGTGTAGGTTCTATGAGGCGGTGGGTCTCTCCAACTAACTCTCCTGTGAGTCTGGGAGTTTCTCCCGCTGCCATCTCAACCCCCACAGGTGTTTTCAGTCAGAGGTTTGAGACTTTATTTCCCCAAACTGGAACCCTGGGTTGCGTGGTTTGTTTCGCTCCCCAGTTGTTCCTCCCGGTTTGTCTGCACACGAATGTGAGACCGCCCAGTTTGCAATCCGCTGCCTCACGGAGTCCACCAGCTGAGGCCTTGCCTTCCCCAGTCCTCCTACTTGTCTGGATGAATGATTCTTCTTTAACTCCTTGGTTGTCGGATTTCCATACAGTTTGATTTTCTGTCAATTCTGGTTGTTTTTTGTTTTTAAATTTGTTATTGGCCTTCTTTTGGTTGTGGGAGGAGGCTCAGTGTGTCTACCTATGCCTCTGTCTTGGCTGGAAGTCCTGATATTAGTAATTCTTATGAGTAAAGAGTTTTACTAATGGCCAGGAAGCTTAGGTTGCACGTTGGATCTCCAGTCAGGGCACATAAAACATCAAACAATGAATGCATCAATGAGTAGAACAGCAGATCAATGTGTTTCCTTCTCCCTTCCTCTCTCTCTCCAAAAATCAACACCAAAAAATGTAAAGAGGTTAGCATGAATGTATGTATCATACAGTTTATTGGTACTGCATGCTATTTCTTAGCACAATGAAATAAGATAACAAATTGTATTGATTAAATTGAGATTGTGAATAAAAGAATGATTTATTTTTTAACACTGTATCAGTTATTATGGGGAACACACATTTTTCTCATATAGGATAAGAAATGATTTTTAACTTCAAGGTAAACGGTGGTAAAGTGAATACTGTTTTCTGGAAAGAAAATTAAATCTTTGCATACACAATTTTCTGTAGTCTCCTTGTTTTACATATCAGTATATTGGAGAAAATATTTTGTATGATATTTTATATTCTTCTTGATTTTAAATGGCTATATACTGTCCTTGTTTATGTATATGCCACAATTTATTTAACTAGCCCACAATCAATGAACATTTTCTTAACTTTAATATTATACACAATGCTGCTATGAACATCCTTGTGGCTAAATCCCTGAGAGTGTATATACTGTTCTTCACTTTATGTCAAATTCCTAGAAGTATAATGTAGAGACAGAGGGATGCAGAATTTTAAGACGTTTGACATATGTTGTCATATGGCCCTCCAGAAAGATTTTACTAGTTTCATCTCCTAACAGTGTAAGTCACTTTCCTGCACTTCTGTACCTTTCAAATGAATTTTTGCTAGTTTGATAAGTAGAAATGTTTTCTCATTAATTTATATATTTTTTCATTTTATTAGGAGGATGTTTGTTTTCAGTCTTTTATCTACATATTTTCTCTGTGATATATACTTGCTTGTCTTCTTAACATAATTTTGTATTACTGTATACAGTATGTCTGTGTGTGTATGTGGTTGCATACTCCTCATATATTAAGGATACTAATCCAAATGTAATTTAAAATTCACTGTTTTTTCAATTTGGAAGTAAAAATGAAACAACAGTAAAGAACCCTTGTACCATTACTAACTAGTAAAATTACTTTTTAAGATGCTAACAAAGTGTGGTAAAACTGGGAGTCTCACCCATTGTATGTGTCACTCTAAAGTGTCCAGTTCTTTTGCAAACAACATGATAATATCAAGAGCCATAACAATGTACATATCTTTATCCCAATAATTCCATTCTTGGGAGTTTATCACAAAAATAATAGAAAATTAATGCCCCAAATAATTTATTGCAGCAATGGCTATAATAGTGACAGTTTAGAACAAATTAATGTATTAGAGAGTAATGGTTTACTACATTAGGTTCATTATAAAATATTAAGCTAGCATTAAAAATGGTTAGGAAGACTATAGATTATAGGTGGCCATATGTGGATTCAAGGAAAATACAAAGTTATTTCAGTTTTGATTGTTACAATGATAAAAATACACAGTAAAAACAAAAACTTGAAGGAAATACAGTGGGTGGTTTTTGTTTGTGTCACCAAGTATGTGTGTGTAATGTTTCTTTTTTTCTTTTTTATTGAATTGGTTGGGGTGACACTGGTTAGTAAAATTATATAGGTTTCAGGTGTGCAATTCTGTAATATAGCATCTGTATATTGTATTGTGTGCCTACCCCACCATGTCAAGTCTCTTTCCATTACAGTTTACTGCTCCCCGTGTCCACTGTCCCAATAACTTCTTCTACCTCTCCCCACCCCCCTTACCCTCTGGTTAGAGTTTCTGAGATTTAACACTAACCTTTTTGGAGTAATTACTCTATGCCCATTTCACAAACACTGTCAGATAGTGGTGTTATTCTCATTTGACAGATAAAGAAACTTAATCCTCACTTGACAGGTAAAGAAATTTAATTTTTTAATATGGATGTTTCCGAAATCTACAGAAAAAGAAAGAATAGTATAATGAACCCATTGTAATTTTCACCAGCTTCGACAATTTTAAATTTATATTTTTAGTGAGTTGCAAAGTAGGGTTTTTACTGATATCTATCTTACTCCAAAACACATTTTTTAAATTACAATCCTATGCTGCCTTTTTATTTTATCCTTTGATACTATTGAGTAACTTTATGATGATTAATGTTTTGGATAAAGTAGAATGGAAAGGCATATAACTGAGTTTTTAGTTTGGTAGTAGGATGGAGAAAGCACTCTCTTGTAACTGCATATATTTTGTAATAAGCATTTTCAGTTGCAGTGTTCTGCAAAGAGAAAACCTGCTGATACAGTTCATCCTGTTTTATAAATCTTTGACCCATTCATCAGACTCTGACCACTCTAAAGATAAAGGGTTATGGTTGTATTGGTCTTTCTGACTGAAGTGGCCTTGTGCAGATTGAGAAATTGTATAATTATTAACTACAGTAATGGACATGTGCTTGCAAGTTTCATTTGGTATCTTAATGAGCTTTAACCCTCTGAGTACACCCAAAACATACCTAGAATAATTGAAATTTACCAGTTGTCCACAACTTAACTCTTTCGTCTGTGTGTCTTTGCTCTGATAATTTTGTTTCCCTCTGCCCTCAATACACCCTACCTGTCCTGCCCTGCTCACACACTCACAACTCCTATAAATTAGAGGATTTAGTAGCAGCAGCCTTATGTATAAATACTTTTAAACAATTTCTTTGTTTTGAATTAAGAAGACTATACTTTCTACTTAATTTGTTTTATTGGGGGTTGGAGTCCCATGCTTACAGGGGTAAATATTTACTGAAATAAGTGAGGGCCCACTGAAGTAATTATTATATGCAAATAACCTGTGTTTTATAGAACTTTGATTTGTTTCAGACATTCTTATCCTGGCAGGTCTTCCCTGAGCTCTCAAGGCTGCTGTGTGCCACCCCTGTATGTTCCATCTTCCCCTGCCTAGAGGGCAAGTAGTGCTCTGAATCTTGGGAGTGCAGCTTTGTGGACTCCTGACCTCATAATCATAGACCATACCAAACTTGAATCCAAGGACTCTGTAATCTAATCTGTATATAAGGTCATTTAGCCAGATTTTTATTTCAAGAAAGATGCTAAGGAGCATTTGAGATCTTGCTTCCCAGCATATGTTGTTGATTTGACTTAAACAAACTCTTATAAAAATTAAAAATAAAAAAAGAAAGAGGCTAAATAGAGCACTACTTTTTAAAATCTTTATCTACTGTGATTGTGTTAAACATAATGATACTAGGAATATGTTTTATATTAGGGAGAGTGGTTGTTAAATTATAGATTGGTATAAAGCATAATTGGATATTTAGTAGTTAAATGAATGGGTTTGGATAAAATTCTGCAAAGTTGTGTGGAATGCGAAGAAGAGATGGCCCAAGAAAGAAGAGAGAAATAACAATTGGGGAGGTAGAAGGACTTGTTAGGAGCGTGCTAGAAACTCAGGAAAGGGAGTTTCACAATTTGAGTAGTCAAGTACTGTGAGTGCTTATTTGACAGTTTGGATTTCACTGTTGTCTTAATAGAGATGAGAAATAGAAGTCAGATTGCAGGACATTTAGGAGAAAACGTTGAGTGAGGACACAAAAGCAGTGAGTGGGTGTCCTACACTCACATTAAATATTTTGGAGAGTACCTATAGCAGGCCTGTCCCTTGGGTAAGGCAATTTATGTTGCTTTCCAGGATCCTGTGTTGGTGTGGGAGGTAGGGATGACTCAGGGGCAGTTGTTTACTTTTTCCCTGAATATTTAAATTCAGTTTTAACATTGTGTCTTTAACCAGAGTCCAAAGAGCCTATGCAAATTGCATATAATGGGCAGTCCTACTTTGGTTGAGTTGCCCCGATCTTCTCCTTTCTAGAGACACCCCTGCATTTAATACTGTGGTAGCTTAATCTTACTATTTTTAATTGTCCTTTTATTTCTTGCATTAGAATATTAAAGCTCCTTGTCATTGTTGTTGAATTCCCAGTACCTACCCTAATGCCTGGCACATAGTATCGAGTAAATATTTGTTATATGAATGATTGAATGAATAAATCAATTACTTGTCTTTAAGTACAAGAGAATTCCAATTTGATGGTTTCTCAGATTCAAAAAAAAGTAGAACGCTTCAAGAAAGAGGGTTTGCTAAGCAAGATTCAAGTGGTAGGCAGTCAAAGAAGGGCTGAAAACTGACCTTTGGATTTGGCTGCTACAGGTCATTGGTACCCATAGTAAAAAGCACCCTGGCGAAATGATTGGAATTAGAGCCATATTTAAGTGGGTTGAAAAATAAATGGGAAGTGTGAACAACACAAAATGATATAAAAGTTTTTGTTTTTTATTTTTGTTTTTAAAGATTTGAAGCTAAAGGAAAGAAACCATTGGAGAGAATCCCAAAAACTCGAGAAGGGGAGTTCATTTTCATGGGAACTTTATACATTTCATTTGAATATGTCTAAGTATTCTTGCTCTTTCACTTGGTTTTGAGATCTTTTAAACTTGAAGATTTTTGCTGTGCTCTTTGGTGCCCTCTAGTGGACAATCTAATAATGACATGCAAATAGTAAAATGTTAATTAGATGTAATATACCAAGTTATTCCTTATGCAAGTTATTCTTTCTATGAGGATTAGATGATGGCGGGATATGTGGTTACAGCAATTAATTATGCTTAGTCCTCTTTGATTTATTATGGATCAAATCATACTGTAATTTTGTTTCCTTCATAATAACTCCCTGTTGTTAATTGTTTGAACATTGCAGTGTATCTTTGTTTTAGCTGCTGATACGTTAACAGCTGCCGTCATTGTTCTCAACTCTTATTCTGCAGTGTTAGACTTAGGTCCACTGTTGTGTAACTGTTGGAGCATCATATTTAGTTTGGTGATTGTGAACGAAAAGCCTGAATTACCAAACAAAAATATTCGATTATTATGAAAATAGTGCACATTCATTATTCATTATAATCAAACTTTTAAAATATGGAAATTAATAAATTGATCCTTAATGTTACTTCTCAATGTTTTTTATTCTAGGATTTAAAAAATATTATATTTAAAACAATATAGGAATACCTCTGTAACCACACCTAGTTAAAAAAAAAACATATTCAGTACATTACTATATCTCCCTCAAAAAGTTAAGTACAATCCTGAATTTGGTGTTTTTTCTTAGTCCCATTTTAAAACTCAGTATATTGATATCATTAGTTATATATCCTTCAAATTACTTCTTTCACTTAAAGTTATATTTGTAAGTTGTATCCATATTGACATATAACTCTTGGTCACTTACTTTTGCTTCCATACAGTAGCCTTTGAGTATTCCATGATTTATGGAATAAATCACGGACATTTAGGTTCTAAATTTTTGCTTAAAAAGTCTCTCATGATCATTATTGTACATGTTTTCTTGTGTGTATATATGTACAAGAGTTCTCCAGGGCAGGAACTTGGAAGTAGAATGCTGTGGCATGTGCATCCTTAGCTTTCCCTAATTGTTTTTTAAAGTAGTATACCAATGTACTGTTCTAGTAGTAGTGAAGAGTTTCCCAATCTAGAGTATTATTAGACTGCTTATCTCTCTTCCCAGTTCTGTGGGAATGAAACAGTATTTCTTAAAAATAACAACAAAAGCAGAAGACATATTTCAAGACACTTAAAAACATGTACAACAGTAGAGTGGTTAGTGCAGTGAACCTCTGTGTGTTCTGTCACTCTGCCTCAACAGCTATCAACACATGGCCCATCTTACTTCATCTATACCCTCACTCCCTCTTTCCCTCCCAGTGTTCTAAAGAAATCTGAAATGTCACACCGTTTTATCTGCAAATACTCATTATGCATCGCCAGCACATAACTCTTTCATACATAGCTTCACTGACATTATCCCACTAAAAAATAGCAATCTCTTAATGTAATAAAATATCAAAGTTTCATTTTCTTTGTCTTATAATATGTTAGTATTTGTGTCTTCAAATCAGGATCTAAATAAGGTCCATTCATTATAATTGGTTTCAATCTACAGATTCCACTCTCCCTTATAACATCTACCTTGAGATGTTAACAGCCTTGAGATGTTGAGATTAATGATCATTGATTAGAAAATGCACTAATTTATTAGGATTTTGTGCTATTCTATCACTCCTTTTTTTTTCTTATTAGCAGAATATCTCTGTAAAGAGAGGTTTCCTCTCATCAAATAGTTGGTCATCTTGTGTACTGTTAGTAAAGAAAGAATAAATTTTCTTTCATTTCATTCACCAACTTTTAAAACAATTACTTAGTCAGGCACTATCCTCCAAAGGGGATGATTGAGTGAGTTTGTTTTAGTTATCCTTATGAACTCATGGATTTAAACATATTTCATGTGTTCCAATTCATACAGTAATCATTCTCATTGATGCTCAGGTTGTCCAACTTGGACCAGTGGGAGCCTCTTTAAGTTGACTCCTGAGTTCTGTTGACGCAGTCCTAGTAGTCCTTGATAGTTTTCTTGCTTCCTGGTATGATGAGATATTTTGTGTTCATTTTGTACATTTTCTACCCCAGAACTACAATCAGCCATTTCTCAGAGGAGTCCAGGTCAACATAGCCAACCCTGCTTGTATGTACCAAAATTCCAGTCTCTCAGAAGCAAAGAATGTGGTCATCATAACTTTGTTTTACATAGATAGTTTAGGCACAGTGTGCTGTTCTTACCAAGGAAAGGTGCAAACCCTCCTGAAATCTTAAGTTCACAGATGCTAGCCAAGGGTCCACCTTATAAGTAGGCCTTTTTAAGAACAGTAATCTCAGGTTCTATTAACTCTTTTCTGCATAGATGCCTATTAGACTTTTGTGGCAAGGAGGAGTAAGTAAAAATTTTGATAAGGAAGAGTTTAGAGGAGAGGTTGTGATAGAGACATACATGTGGTAGTTATTAGCATATAGAAGACATTTAGAGCCCTGAGACTGGTGAAATCACATAGGGAGTAACTACAGAGAGAGATCTAAGTACTGGGCCCTTGAGCAAGAAGTTGAGATGAGGAGTTGGTGAGGTAGAGTGAGAATCCAGAGGATATAATGTCCCTAATGCCAAATCAAGAAAGTGTTCCATGAAGGAACGAGTGATCAACCTTGTCAAATGCTTACTCAAGATGAAAATAGAGAGTTGACAGATGGCAATGTGGAGGAGTTATTGGAGGCCTTGAGTGGTTTGGACCAAAGCTTGACTGGAATGGGTTTAAGAGGGAATTGGAGCAGAGGGAATATACAAGTAGACAAGTTTTCTTTCAAGGAATTTCACTGTAGAGGAGTTCGGAAAAGTGGTGCAATAGGTGAACAGGTATAGGAAATGAGGAATAACAGCATGAAAAAAAAATAACAGCATTTTTCATGTTGATGGAAGTGCTTCAGTATAGAGAAAAAAAATTAGTGATGTAGAGAAAAGGGGATAATTTTTGGAGCCTGAGCAGGAAAGAGGGACTAAAAATCTAATGTCTCAGTGAAGAAGAGATAGAAGAGATGGCCTCTATCTCTTCTACACTAAGCATGAGCAATTCATCCATAGTAATATTAAGGCAAGCAAAATATATGGGTATGATAGAGGTGAGCAGATTTGTTTTTGTGAGCTTGTAGATGAAAATGGTGTCATGGTCACCTGCTAAACTTGAGGACAGGAGAGGAGATGCTGGAGATTTAAAAAGTGAAAAGGTATAAAAGAGTTATCTTGGAGTGTAAATGGATAAAGATAGGATCGTTAGGTACCAACTTGAGGTTAGTGGTAATAAACTTAAAATGAGACTAGTTTTCAGATGATTGTGAATATTTTTTTTCTGGTTGCTCCAGCCATTGGGCAATAGGTGCAGAGTAGGTGATGATTCAACCAGTGTTTGAGTTTAGCTGGGCAAATATCTTGGAGACGAGAGCAATAGAATTAGAAATGTATAATAGGGAGTGATTACAATAGTGGACTATAGAATCTAAGTGGTTAAAGAGGGAAGTGAAGAATGAGGCTTTTTTAAAAAGAACAAACAAACCCACATTTATTGCACAAGTAGTCATTGAAATCCTTAAGATGAGCTGGGTGCTGCAGTAGCTGCCCTCTTGGGTTTAGGTTTTGTTCCTTGACGGAATACATACCTGAATCTTCAGTATACAATTTTGAGGTGCCTCATGTGACCAGTTCCTGTGGTTTTTCATGGTTTAGCCTCAGGACTCTAGTTATTCTTCCTCTTCTGCTTGGTGGGGTGGTTGCATTTGCCACAGGTGGGCTTCTGAAGGCAGTAGGCCTTCGAGCCGCAGTGGGGCACGGTGTATGTATGTTGTTGCAGTGCTGGCTTAATGATGATGAGCAAAACTGAGGCTTTTAAAATGTGGTACCATCAGTGTGTTTATTGTAGTTCCCATGCAGTCAGAGTTGTTTGAGTTGTACATTTAGAGGGAGTAAGTTGGAAGACAGGAGAAAGTAGAGAGTTGAAAGGTAGAATGAAATTAGGGAACGGTGTGCAGTCGTAGGTAATGGTAGAGTATATTATTATGAGAATGGATAACTGAGGTTAAGGTGAAGAATAGAATAATGGAAGAGAGGAGGTCAGGGAACCAAGAAGCCAAGGTATTGGAAGGATCATCCACATTGATATTGAAACCACAAGATTTAGGTTTGGAAGAGGTGACAATGAGCAAATCTTCAAAGAATGATAAGAGTGACTGGGAATTATAGCTGTCATTCTTTTGCTTGTTCCTCGTTTCCTATATACTTCGAAACTTTCTGTGCTTTCATATAGACTTTTCATGATTGGAAATCTTATCTTTTATAAGGACCCTGTACTCTAATCAAAGGCCCTTAATCATATCAGTCTTTTATAACTCTGTCTTTACAGATGCTATTTCTTTTGTTTTAATGGTCTTAGCCACGATGCTTGCCTTCCATAGAAGCATTCTTCCTCAGTAGATTATCGTTTCCTGTTTATAACTTATAGTATCTATTACATTCTTCTGAAACATTCATTATTTTTCTTTCCTTTTTGTTTTTTTAAAGCCAGGCTGATAGTTCCCTTAGGCCAAGAACATTATCTGTCTTTTTGTCCCTGTAGTACTATTTTTTTTTTACAATTTTTTTAATTTTAATTTTTTTAATTTTTTAAAATATATTTATTGATTATGCTATTATAGTTGTCCCATTTCCCACCCCCCTCACTCCACTCCATCCTGCCCACCCCCTCCCTCCCACATTCCCCCCCTATAGTTTATGGCCATGGGTCATACTTATAAGTTCTTTGACTTCTACATTTCCTACACTATTCTTACCCTCCCCCTGTCTATTTTCCACCTATCATCTATGCTACTTATTCTCTATACCTTCCCCCCTTTCCCCTCCCACTCCCCTATTGATAACCCTCCATGTGATCTCCATCTCTATGGTTCTGTTCCTGTTCTAGTTGTTTGCCTAGTTTGCTCTTGTTTTTGTTTTAGGTGTGGTCATTAATAACTGTGAGTTTGCTGTCATTTTTACTGTTCGTATTTTTTATCTTCTTTTTCTTAGGTAACTCCCTTTAACATTTCATATAATAAGGGCTTGGTGATGATGAACTTCTTTAACTTGACCTTATCTGAGAAGCACTTTATCTTCCCTTCCCTTCCAAATGATAGCTTTGCTGGATACAGTAATCTTGGATGTAGGTCCTTGCCTTTCAGGACTTGGAATACTTCTTGCCAGCCCCTTCTTGCCTGTAAGGTCTCTTTTGAGAAATCAGCTGACAGTCTTATGGGAACTCCTTTGTAGGTAACTGTCTCCTTTTCTCTTGCTGCTTCTGAGATTCTCTCCTTCTGGTTAATCTTAAGTAATGTAATGATGATGTGCCTTGGTGTGTTCCTCCTTGGGTCCAGCTTCTTTGGGACTCTCTGAGCTTCCTGGACTTCCTGGAAGTCTACTTCCTTTGCCAGACTGGGGAAGTTCTCCTTCATTATTTGTTCAAATAAGTTTTCAATTTTTTGTTCTTCCTCTTCTCCTTCTGGCACCCCTATAATTCGGATGTTGGAACGTTTCAAGATGTCCTGGAGGTTCCTAAGCCTCTCCTCATTTTTCCGAATTCTTGTTTCTCCATTCTTTTCTGGCTGGATGTTTCTTTCTTCCTTCTGGTCCACACCATTGATTTGAGTCCCAGTTTCCTTTGCATCACTATTGGTTCCCTGTACATTTTCCTTTGTTTCTCTTAGCATAGGCTTCATTTTTTCACCTGGTTTTCGAACAAATTCAACCAATTCTGTGAGTGTCTTAATAACCAGTGTTTTTTTTTTTTTTTTTTAAATTTATTTATTGTTATTTAATTACAGTTGTATGCCTTTTCCCCCATCCCTTCACCCCACCCCAGGTGAACCCACTTCCCTCCCCCCTCTCCACCCTCCCCCTTGGATTTGTTCATGTGTCCTTTATAGTAGTTCCTGTAATCCCCTCTACCCACTGTCCCCGCCCCCACCCCCCCACCCCCGCCCTTGCTATTGTTACATTGTTCTTAACTTCAATGTCTCTGGTTATATTTTGTTTGCTTTTTCCTTCTATTGCTTATGTTCCAGTTAAAGGTGAGATCATATGGTATTTGTCCCTCACTTCCTGGCTTATTTCACTTAGCATAATGCTCTCCAGTTTCATCCATGCTGTTGCAAAGGGTATAAGCTCCTTCTTTCTCTCTGCTGCGTAGAATTCCATTGTGTAAATATACCATAGTTTTTGGATCCACTCGTTTGCTGATGGGCACTTCGGTTGCTTCCAGTATTTGGCTATTGTAAATTGTGCTGCTATGAACATTGGGGTGCACAGATTCTTTTGGATTGGTGTTTCAGTGTTCTTAGGGTATAATCCCAGCAGCGGAATTACTGGGTCAAAGGGCAGTTCCATTTTTAGTTTTCTGAGGAAATTCCATATTGTTTTCCACAGTGGCCTCACCAGTCTGCATTCCCACCAACAGTGCACTAGGGTTCCCTTTTCTCCGCATCCTCTCCAACATTTGTTTGTGGATTTGTTTATGTTGGCCATTCTGACTGGTGTGAGATGATACCTCATTGTGGTTTTAATTTGCATCTCTCTGATGGCTAGTGATGCTGAGCATCTTTTCATATGTCTCTGGGCCTTCTGTATGTCTTCCTTGGAGAAGTGTCTGTTCAAGTCCTTTGCCCATTTTTTAATTGGGTTGTTTGTCTTCCTGGAGTGGAGTCGTGTGAGTTCTTTATATATTTTGGAGATCAGGCCCTTGTCTGAGGTATCATTGGCAAATATGCTTTCCCATATTGTTGGTTCTCTTTGTAATTTGGTGCTGTTTTCTTTAGCCATGCAGAAGCTTTTTATTTTGATGAGGTCCCATTTGTTTATTCTTTCCTTTATGTCCCTTGCTTTAGGGGATGTGTCTGTGAGGATGTTGCTGCGTGGAATATCTGAGATTTTCCTGCCAATGTTTTCCTCAAGGACTTTTATGGTGTTACGGCTTATATTTAAGTCTTTTATCCATCTTGAGTTTATTTTCGTGTATGGCGTAAGTTGGTGATCGAGTTTCATTTTTTTGCACGTAGCTGTCCAGATCTCCCAACACCATCTGTTGAAGAGACTGTTTTTGCTCCATTTTATGCTCCTGCCTCCTTTGTCAAATATTAATTGATCGTATAGATTTGAGTTTATTTCTGGGCTCTCTATTCTGTTCCATTGGTCTATGAGCCTGTTTTTATGCCAGTACCAGGCTGTTTTGATTACCGTTGCCTTGTAATACAGTTTGATATCAGGTATTGTGATACCTCCTGCTTTGTCCTTCTTTCTCAAAATTGCTGCTGCTATTCGAGGTCGTTTATGGTTCCATATGAATTTCTGCAATGTTTGTTCTATATCTGTGAAATATGTCATGGGTACTCTAATAGGGATTGCATTGAATCTATAAATTGCTTTGGGTAGTATGGCCATTTTGATGATGTTAATTCTTCCAATCCATGAACATGGTACATGCTTCCATTTGTTTGTATCTTCCTTAATTTCTTTCTTCAGTGTTGTGTAGTTTTCTGAGTACAGGTCTTTTACCTCCTTGGTTAGGTTTATTCCTAGGTACTTTATTTTTCTTGTTGCTATATCGAATGGGATTTTTTTCCTGATTTGTGTTTCTGCAGTTTCGTTGTTGGTGTACAGGAATGCCTTTGATTTCTGGGTATTGACTCTGTATCCAGCTATTTTGCCAAATTCATTTATTAGGTCGAGTAGTTTTTGAGTGGAGTCTATAGGGTTTTCCATGTACACTATCATGTCGTCTGCAAACAGTGACAGTTTCATTTCCTCCTTTCCAATTTGGATGCCTTTTATTGCTTTTTCTTGTCTGATTGCTGTGGCTAGGACTTCCAATACTATGTTGAATAGGAGTGGTGAGAGAGGGCATCCTTGTCTTGTTCCTGATCTTAGTGGGAAAGCTCTAAGTTTTTGTCCATTGAATGTGATGCTGGCTGTAGGTCTCTCATATATGGCCTTAATTATGTTGAGGACTGCTCCCTTTATTCCCACTTGGCTGAGTGTTTTTATCAGAAATGGGTGCTGTATCTTATCGAATGCTTTTTCCGCATCTATTGATATGATCATGTGATTTTTGTCTTTGCTGTTGTTGATGTGATGTATTATGTTTATTGATTTGCGAATATTGTACCATCCTTGCATCCCTGGGATGAATCCCACTTGGTCATGGTGGATGATCTTTTTAATATATTGCTGGATGCGGTTTGCTAATATTTTGTTGAGAATTTTAGCGTCTATGTTCATCAGCGATATTGGCCTGAAGTTTTCTTTCTTCGTTGTGTCTTTATCTGGTTTTGGGATTAGGATGATGTTGGCTTCATAAAAAGAGTTTGGGAGTCTTCCATCAGTTTGGATTTTTTCGAATAGTCTGTGAAGGATAGGGGTTAGTTCTTCCTTAAATGCTTTGTAGAAATCTCCTGTGAAACCATCTGGTCCAGGGCTTTTGTGTGATGGGAGTTTCTTGATGACTGCTTCAATTTCCTTTGCTGATATTGGTCTGTTCAGGTTTTCTGCTTCTTCTTCAGTCAGTTTTGGAAGATTATATTTTTCTAGAAATGTGTCCATTTCATCTAGGTTTTCAAATTTCTTAGCATATAGGTCTTCATAGTAATTTCTTACGATCCTTTGTATTTCTGTGGTATCAGTTGTAATCTCTCCACTTTCATTTCTAATTCTGTTTATTTGGATCCTCTCTCTTTTCTTCTTGATAAGCCTACTTAAAGGCTTGTCGATTTTGTTTATGTTTTCAAAGAACCAGCTTCTGGATTCATTGATCCTTACAATTGTGCTTTTAGTCTCTATGTCATTTAGTTCTGCTCTGATCTTGGTTATTTCCTTCCTTCTGCTTGCTCTGGGCTGTCTTTGTTGTTGTTCCTCCAGTTCTTGTAGGCGTAGGGTTAGGTTGTTTGTGTGAACTGTTTCTAACTTCTTAAGGTAGGCCTGTATTGCTATGAACTTCCCTCTCAGGACTGCCTTAGCTGTGTCCCATAGGTTTTGGGTTGTTGTGAGTTCGTTTTCATTTGTTTCCAGGAAGTTTTTGATTTCTTCCCTAATCTCGTTCTTGACCCATTCATTGTTTAATAGCATGCTATTCAGTCTCCATGATTTTGAGTGTTTTGGGTTTTTACCCTTGGGGTTGGTTTCTAGTTTCAGACCCTTGTGGTCAGAGAAGATGCTTGATATGATTTCAATTTTCTTGAATTTGTTGAGGGTTGCTTTGTGTCCTATCATGTGGTCTATCTTTGAAAAAGATCCATGGACACTTGAAAAGAATGTGTATTTTGCTTCTTTGGGATGAAAAGCTCTGTATATATCAGTTAAGTCCATTTCCTCTAGGGTATTGTTAAGTGACACAATATCTTTGTTAATCTTTTGTTTGGAAGACCTGTCCATTTTTGATAGTGGGGTGTTAAAATCCCCTACTATAATTGTGTTGCTGTCAATATCTTTCTTGAAATCCTCCAAGATTTTCTTTATGTATTTGGGTGCTCCTATGTTGGGTGCATATATATTTATAATGTTTATGTCTTCTTGGTGGATTCTTCCTTTGAGTATTATGAAGTGACCTTCTGGGTCTCTCTTTATGGCCCTTCTTTGGAAGTCTATTTTGTCTGATATGAGTATTGCTACCCCTGCTTTTTTTTCCTGTCCGTTTGCTTGGAAAATTTGTTTCCAGCCCTTCACTTTCAGTCTGTGTAAGTCTTTTGTCCTGAGATGGGTTTCTTGTAGGCAGCATATGTGTGGGTCATGTTTTCTTATCCATTCAGCTGTTCTATGTCTTTTGATTGGAGCATTTAATCCATTTACATTTAAGGTTATTATCGATAGGTAGTTATTCATTGCCATTATTTCCTACCTGTGTTCCTCTGTCTTTCTCTTTTCCTTCCTTTCCTTAAAGCAGTCCCTTTAGCATCTCTTGCAGAGCTGGTTTGGTGGAGCTGTATTCTTTTAGACTTCTTTTGTCTGGGAAGCTCTTTATTTGGTCTTCTATCTTGATTGAGAGCCTTGCTGGGTAAAGTAGTCTTGGTTGGAGGCCTCTGGTTCTCATTACTTGGAATATTTTTTGCCATTCTCTTCTGGCTTGGAGCGTTTCCATTGAGAAGTCAGTTGCTAACCTTATTAGGGCTCCCTTGTATGTTACTTCCTTTTTCTCCCTTGCTGCCTTTAAGATCCTCTCTTTGTCTTGGAAATTTGCCATTTTAATTATGATGTGTCTTGCAGTGGGTCTCTTTGGGTTCCTCTTGTTTGGGACTCTCTGTGATTCCTGGATTTGGGTGACTTTTTCTCTCATCAGATTAGGGAAATTTTCCATCATTACTTTTTCAAACAGGTTTTCTATCCCTTGCTCTTCTTCTTCTCCTTCTGGTATTCCTATTATACGGATATTGTTACGTTTCATGTTGTCCTGCATTTCCCTTATTGCCTCTTCATTCTTTCTGAGCCTCTTTTCCTTTTCTTGCTCCTTCTGGGTGTTTTTTTCTACTTTATCCTCCAGCTCGCTGATCCGATCCTCTGCTTCATCAAGTCTGCTTTTAATTCCTTCTACTGTGTTCTTCAATTCAGAAATTGTATTCTTCATTTCCTCTTGGCTCTTGTTGATATTTTCTATTTCCTTTTTCATGTTGATATAGTTTGCAGTGAGTTCATTGTAGTTTCCTTGTAGTTTCTGGTAGTTCTCTTTGAGCTCAGAGAGCTCAGTGAGCTTCCTGATGACCATTGCTTTGAACTCAGTATCTGATAGTTGACTTGCCTCTTTTTCGGTTAGTATTCTTTCTGAGACTTCCTCCTTTCCTTTCATTTGGGAATTGTTTCTTTGTCTTCCCATTGTTTGTGAGGCTCTTCTTGTTGGCCTCTGCTTCTTAAATTGCTTTGTTCTGAATCCCTGGGTTTATGATATGAACTTCTATGGTAGAATGCCAATGGGATTCGGTGGTGCTGTCTCCTTACTCTCCTGTGCTCACTGGTCTTGAGCTGACGTTTATGTGTTTAACACGGTCTAACTCTAGTCTTTTCAGCACTCCAGGTTTTGTTGTCGCACCTGTGGGAAAAATAGAAAGGGGGGGAGAAAGAAAAGGAAAAAACAAACAAACAAACAAACAAACAAACAAAAAAAACCAAAGATGGGAAGGAGGGAAAAAGGAAATAGGAAAGGAGGAAAGGGAGGAAGGAGGGAAGAAGGATTAAAGAAGGATCGGAGGCAAGATAAGAAGGAATTTTAACCAAAATTAAAACATAGAAATAGATAAAAGAAGGGAGGAAGAAGACATAAAAATGGTAAAGGATGGGAGGAAGAAGGAATGAAAGAAAAAAAAGAGAGAGAGAGGAAGAAGGAGTTCAGGGGGAAAGGAAAAGGGAAAAAAAAAAAAAAAAAAAGGGGAAAAAAAAAATCTTCTGTTGGCTTTAAACCGTTCAGGTTATTTCTGCTTTTGTCCTGTCTGTGCAACGGGAGGGGGTGGTTGGAAGGATTGGTTTCACTTTTCTTCCTTCCTGGGTCACACTCTTCACTGTTTTGTAGGTGTGGTCCCTGGCAGTCAATCAGGCCGTTGATCAGCCAATCCAGCAGCTTTGTTCTTGGGACTCTCGAGTGGCCGCTCCAGCCGCTTTGGCTCCGGGCGCGTGCAAGCGCAGCAGGGGAATCCAGCCGCTTCGGGTTTGTGACGTTATTTGGGCTCTGAGCGCGCAGCCGGCCGACCAATCGAGCCGCCCAGGCTAGGGAGGCTGGCGCGCTGCAAGCTGCTGGTTCAGCCGCCTTGGTGTTACGACTCTCGCCAGCCCCTTTGTGCTTGGGAAGTGCGCATCCAGCCGGCCCTACGCTTGGTGAGCGCGCAGCCCGCCGCCGAGCCAGAGGCTCTACGCTTGGGGGCCCGATCCAGCCGCCCGGGGCTTGAGACTCTCGGGTGGGCGGGGCCGCCCTGGGACCGAATCACTCGGTCCTCGGTTCCGAGGTTTTGGGTCTGTGGGTGGAGCAGCTAGTCTCTGCTCCAAAAGATCTCGGAGGTTTCAGGTGTGGGCGCCCCTCGGGGGTTGCATGTATGGGCCCCGTTCGCTAATCTGCGCGCGCGCTACCGCGCGCAACCGGACCTCAGGTGAGCGCCGGTGCTGCTTATCCCGCGTTCCCCGTTCGCAGTCCAGGGGCGGAGGGGGGAGGGGCGCCAGGGGCCTCGGCCACCACCGAGAGTTCTCTAACTAGCCCCTGAGTGTCTCTATTTTCTTTTTCTTTTTGAGAAATTCCTCCTTTTCAAGCCCCCCTGGTCCAATCAAGCACCTGGCTGCTCACAGCGCAGCCTGGCCCTCTCCCAGGACTCCTGCAGCAGCCCCTGCGCCAGGGCTGGCGCCTCTGCAGCCCTTGTACCGCGCGGTCCCGGGTCCCGGGGACCTTATTGTCCTTGAGCACTCTTCTTACCGTCAGATCTTTCAATGTCCTCTATCTTTGGTCTCTAATCTTCGTATATGCTGGAGTACTGTTGGCTGTTCGCTCTGCTCCTCAGATCAGCTAGGTATTTCCCTGGCGCTGAGGGGAAGTGGATTCTGCTCCCACCTATGTTGCCGCCATCTTCCCCAATAACCAGTGTTTTGAACTGTGCATCCGATAGGTTGGCTATCTCTTCCTCGCTTAGTTGTATTTTTTCTGCAGCTTTGATCTGTTGTATCATTTGGGCCATTTTTTTTTTTTTTGTCTTGGCATGTCTGTTACTTAAAGGGGCGGAGCCTTAGGTGTTCCCTGGGGCGAGGTAACGCTGGTCGCTGCGCTGTGACACTGTGCATGGTGGAGAGGCCGAGAGGGAGCAATGGTGCCCACTCCACTCTCCACCGGACCTCAATCTCTCACTCTGCTACCCCCAATCAAACTGTGCTGGTTCCAGAGTGGGTGGGCTTGTGCATACCCTAGGCCCCTGTGGGTCTCTCCAACGAACTCTCCTGTGAAGCTGGGAGTGTCTCCTGCTGCCGCCCCAACCCCCACAGGCGTTTTCAATCAGAGGTCTGAGGCTTTATTTCCCCGAGCTGGAGCCCTGGGTTGCGTGGTCTGCTTTGCCCCCCGCCGGTTTATCTGTGCTGGAATGTGGGGCCGCAGGGTGCTACCCTCCGCTCTGCCTGCCCTGTTCTCTGCCACTCTGAGTCCGGCCCTCTAGGTTTATCTCTGTGAATGCGGGGCCGCAGGGTCTGCTTGTGGTCAGACTGCCTGCCCCGTTAGTCCCACACTCCGCCAGTCTCAGTCCCGCCCCGGCATCGCGAGTCCTCTCTGCCCTGGCTGCCTGTCTCCGCCCCTCCTGCCCCTCCTGCCGGTCTGGATGAATGTTTAGTTTTTATTTCCTTGGTGTCGGACTTCCTTGCTGTTCGATTTTCTGTCAGTTCTGGTTGTGTGAGGAGGCGCAGTGTGTCTACCTGTGCCGCCATCTTGGTTCTCTCCCTGTAGTACTATTAAAAGAAGTTGCCAGGAAACTCTAAATGGATCTATTTAATATATACTTTTTGAAAGTCAGTTATTATTATGTAAATAATGCTGTGATTGTTTTTATCTCAGTAAATATGATGTTTATATCAAGTGCCACAGTTAATGAAGAAAGTTTAAATTATAATGAGTTTCTTTTATCCATATACTACAAAATGATGACTCTTAATCTTTATATTTATATTTTAGAGAAGATTTAAAAATATAGAAGCAATTAATGACTATGCTAACAAATTGGAATGAAAATAGATAATGTTGTCACTTGTACATTTTGAAGAGAGCCTCAGTTTTTTATTTTCTTTCCCTTCTGGTTTGGGCCTTCTCTTTTGGCCTTGGAAATCGAATTCACAATTGAATGTAGGGGGCCCTAAATTTACTGAAATAATCTATGTAGTAAAGAAAACAGGAAATTTAAAGGTGAATATAAAATAATTGAACAAATGCCTTTTTTCCCCTCCTTGTTAAATGCCTTTTCTCCCTACTAACTTGTTATTTAAATGGTGCAAATTTATACAACACAAGAAATGAGCATACTAAGAATTTTTTTACTTATTTGAGTTACTATGTTTAGCTTTATTTTTCTTAAAGAAAGTGTTTTAATAGTATCTAATTTATTTTTTCTTTTCATTATATTTTTTCTTTACAATTTAATTTCAATTTTATTTTGTATTGGTTTCAGGTATACAGCCTAGTGATTAGGCAATCACATACTTTCCATAGTGTTTCCCTTGATATTTCTAATACTCAACTAGCACCATACATAGTTATCCCAATATTATTGACCATGTTTCCTGTACTTTACATCCCCATTACTATTGACATTTTGTTACTGTTGATATTTTGTAACTACCATTCTGTATTTCTTAATCCCTTCACCTCTTTGACCCAGTCTCCCAATCCCTTCTCCCCTCAGACAACCACCAGTCTGTTCTTTATGTCTAAGAGTCTATTTCAATTTTGTTTATTTTGTTCTTTGGATTCCACATATAAGTGAAATCAGTCTTTATGTGACTAACTTATTTCAGTGAGCATAATACCCTTTAGATCAGGGGTGTCAAACTCATTTTCACTGAGGCCACATCAGCCTTGCAGTTGCCTTCAAAGGGCCAAATGTTAATTTTAGGACGGTATAAATGTAACTACTCCTTAACAGTTAAGCAAGAGCTCGGCACTGCCACTGGGTAAAAACAAGGTGGAAGGCTGGATTTAGCTCGAGGGCCTTGTGTTTGCCACCTGTGCTCTAGATCCATAAATGCTGTTGCAAATGGTAAGATTTCCTTCTTTTTTTTAAAAGAAAGATTTTATTTATTTATTTTTAGACAGAGAGGAAAGGAGGGAGAGAGAGGGGGAGAAAAACAGCAATATGTGGTTACCTCTCATGTGCCCCCCACTGGGGACCTAGCCTGCAACCCAGGCATGTGTCCTGATTGGGAATCATACCAGTAAACCTTTGGTTTGCAGGCTGGTGCTCAGTCTGCTGAGCCAAAACAGCCAGAGCAGATTTCCTTCTTTTTATGGCCAAGTAATATTCCCTTGTATATTTGTACTACAGTTTTCTTTTTTTTAATTGTTGTTCAATTACAGTTGTCTGCATTTTCTCCCCATCCCTCCACCCCACCCCAGCCAAACCCACCTCCCTCTCCCACCTCCATCCGCCCCCTTGGCTTTGGCCATGTGTCCTCCATACTAGTTCCTGAAAACCCCTCTAGCCACTATCCCCTCCCCACGCCCTTATGGCTATTGTTAGATTGTTCTTAACTTCAATGTCTCTGGTTATGTTTTGTTTGCTTTTTTTCTTCTGTTGATTATGTTCCAGTTAAAGGTGAGATCGTATGGTATTTGTCCCTCACCTCCTGGCTTATTTCACTTAGCATAATGCTCTCCAGTTCCATCCATGCTGTTGCAAAGGGTATGAGCTCCTTCTTCCTCTCTGCTGCGTAGAATTCCATTGTGAAAATGTACCATAGTTTTTGGATCCACTCATTTGCTGATGAGCACTTAGGTTGCTCCCTATAAATTGTGCTGCTGTGAACACTGGGGTGCATAGGTTCTTTTGGATTGGTGTTTCAGGGTTCTTAGGGTATAATCCCAGCAGCGGAATTGCTGGGTCAAAGGGCAGTTCCATTTTTAGTTTTCTGAGGAAATTCTATACTGTTTTTCCACAGTGGCCGCACCAGTCTGCATTCCCACCAACAGTGCACTAGGGTTCCCTTTTCTCCGCATCCTCTCCAACATTTGTTTGTGGATTTGTTTATGTTGGCCACTCTGACTGGTGTGAGATGGTACCTCATTGTGGTTTTAATTTGCATCTCTCTGGTGGCTAGTGATGCTGAGCATCTTTTCATATGTCTCTGGGCCATCTGTATGTCTTCCCTGGAGAAGTGTCTGTTCAAGTCCTTTGCCCATTTTTTAATTGGGTTGTTTGTCTTCCTGGAGTGGACTTGTGTGAGTACTCTATATATTTTGGAGAACAGACCCTTGTCTGAGGTATCATTGGCAAATATGTTTTCCCATACTGTTGGTTCTCTTTTCGTTTTAATGCTGTTTTCTTTAGCCCTGCAGAAGCTCTTTATTTTGATGAGGTCCCATTTGTTTATTCTTTCCTTTATGTCCCTTGCTTTAGGAGACGTGTCTGTGAGGATGATGCTGCATGGAATGTCTGAGATTTTCCTGCCAATGTTTTTCTCAAGGACTTTTATGGTGTTACGACTTATATTTAAGTCTTTTACCCACCTTGAATTTATTTTTGTGTATGGTGTAAGTTGGTGATTGAATTTCATTTTTTTTGCAAGTGGCTGTCCAGATCTCCCAACACCATCTGTTGAAGAGGCTGTTTTTGCTCCATTTTATGCTCCTGCCTCCTTTGTCAAATATTAATTGACCTTAGACACCTGGGTTTATTTCTGGGCTCTGTCTTCTGTTCCATTGGTCTATGTGCCTGTTTTTATGCCAGTACCAGGCTGTTTTGATTACAGTGGCCTTGTACTGTAGTTTGATATCAGGTATTGTGATCCCTCCTGCTTTGTTCTTTTTTCTCAAAATTGCTGCAGCTATTTGGGGTTGTTTATGGGTCCATATAAAGTTCTGAAATGTTTGTTCCATATCTGTGAAATATGTCATGGGTACTCTAATAGGGATTGCATTGAATCTATAAATCACTTTGGGTAGTATGGCCATTTTGATGATGTTAATTCTTCCAATCCATGAGCATGGTACATGCTTCCATATGTTTGTGTCTTCCTTAAGCATCTTTTCATATGCTTTTACGGGTCTTTTACGTCCCTGGTTAGGTTTATTCCTAGGTACTTTATTTTTCTTGTTGCTATGTCAAATGGGATTTTTTCCCCTGATTTTTGTTTCTGATGTTTCATTGTTGGCTTAGTGATGTGGATCCCAGCCAGCAGGATCCTGTGTTGTGGCAGCAATAGACAAATACACATGGACTACAGAAATCCTGTGGAGAAAAAGGGACAGCATGGCTACTCTCTAAGTGAGAGAGGGCGAGAGGGATAGAGAGAGCCCAAGAGAGAGCTGACCCCTCCTTGGACAAGCTTTTATTGTTTTTCTGGGCACATTACATCAAGGATGATCCTCATTTACGATGCACAGGTTCACTGTAGGTGATTACCTTTTACAGACAACAAAGGACAGAATACTGCTGATTACTTCAAAGAGAAGGATGTTACAGCTCAAGGGGGAAAGTCGTTGAACTGGTTACACTCCATACTTGGGAGGTTTAGCACAGACTTTAGGAAGTTAGAGATGCTTGATAAACATTTGCTGCCTCAATTCAGGGTGAGGGAGTTTTAGCAAAAGAAACTCTCATAGCAGCCTAGGTACAATGCAGGCCTGATTCCCCATGGGAGAACCTGTTCATGGGCGTGGGTCCTGCCTGCTGAACCTCGCACCCACTGACTTTTCCAAGTGGCAGCTGAGCTACATTTCCCACGTGTGGAACGGTTCCCCATAGTGTACAAGAATGCCTTTGATTTCTGAGTATTGACTTTGTATCTGGTTTTGCCAAATTCATTTATTAGGTCAAGTAGTTTTTTGGTGGAGTCTATATATTTTTATTTATTGATTTGAGACAGACAGACAGACAGACATCAATTTGTCATTCCACTTACTTGTGCATTCATTGGTTGATTCTTGTATGTGCCCTGACTGGGGATCAAACCCATAACCTTGGCCTTTAGCATGTTGAAATGACTGTAACCAAATGAACTACCCTGCCAGGGCTCTAAATACTTTCTTATAATCCTTTGAATTTCTGTAGTGTCATCAGTTGTTACTTTTTCTCTTTTGTTTCTGATTTTATTTATTTGGTCCTCTCTCTTTTTTTTGATGAGCCTGGTTAAAGGTTTGTCAATCTTGTTTATCTTTTCAAAGAACCACCTCTTGATTTCATTGATCTTTTACATTTTTTAGTCTATGTTATTTATTTCTGGCCTAGTCTTTATTAGTTTCCTTCTACTCACTTTGGGCTTTGTTTTTAATTTTTTTTCTAGTTCCCTTAGGTATAAGATTAGATTGTTTATTTGAGATTTCTTTTGCTTCTTGAGGTAGGCCTCTGTTGCTATGAATTTCCCTCTTAGGATTGCTTTTGCTGTGTTCCATAGATTTTGGAGTGTTGTGTGTCCATTTTCATTTGTCTCAAGGTGACTATTGATTTCTTCATTGAGCTCATTGTTTACCCATTAATTGTTTCTTTAAAAAAATTTTAAAACATAATTGATTATGCTATTACAGTTGTCCCATATTTTCTTCACTTTATTCTCCTCTGCCCTGTACACCCCCACCATCATTCCCCCACCTTAATTCATGTCCATGGGCCATACATATATGTTCTTTGGCTTCTCCATTTCCTATACTATTCTTAACCTTTCTGTTTATTTTGTACCTACCATTTATCCTTATTCCCTGTACATTTCCCCCCATTCTCCCTCTCCCCCTCCCTGCTGATAACCCTTCATGTGATCTCTATTTCTGTGAATCTGTTCTTGTTGTAGTTGTTTGCTTAGTTTCATTTTTGTTTTTGTTTTTTTAGGTTTGGTTGTTAATAACTGTGAGTTTGTTATTTTACTGTTCATATTTTTGATCTTTTTCTTAGATAAATCCCTTTAACATTTCATATAATAAGGGCTTGGTGATGATCAATTCCTTTAACTTCACCTTATCTGGGAAGCACTTTTTCTGCCCTTTCATTCTAAATGAGAGTTTTGCTGGATAGAATAATCTTGGCTGTAGGTCCTTGTCTTTCATAACTTTGAATATGTCTTTCCAGCCTTGCCTGTAATGTTTCTTTTGAGAAATCAGCTGACAGTCTTATGAGAACTCTTTTGTAGGTAACTCTCTCCTTTCTTCTTCCTGCTTTTAAGATTCTCTCCTTATCTTTAATCTTGGGTAATGTAACTATGATGTTCCTCGGTGTGTGCTTCCTTGGGTCCAACTTCTTGGGGACTCTCTGGGCTTCCTGGACTTCCTGGGAGCCTATTTCCTTCACCAGATTGGGGAAGTTCTCCTTCATTATGTTTTCAAATAAGTTTTTAATTTCTTGCTTTTCCTCTTCTCCTTCTGGTACCCATATGATTTGGACATTGGAATGTTTAAAGTAGTCTCAGAGGTTCCTAAGCCTCTCCTCACTTTTTTTGAATTCTTGTTTCTTTATTCTGTTGTGGTTGAATGTTTATTTCTTCCTTCTGTTCCAAATGGATGATTTGAGTCCTGGTTTTCTTCCCTTCACTGTTGGTTCCCTGTATGTTTTCCTTTATTTCACTTTTCATAGCCTTCACTTCTTCCTCTATTTTGTGACCACCCATAATCATTTCTGTGAGCATTCTGATTAGCAGTGTTTTGAACTGTGCATCTGATAGGTTGGTTGTATCTCTTCATCACTTACTAGTATTTTTTCTGGAACTTTTATCTGTTCTTTTATCTGGGCCATATTTTTTGTCTCAGTGTGCCTGTTATGTAGTAAGTGGTGGAGCCTTACATATTTGCTGGGGTGTGGCTACCCACATCACTCCATTGTTGTGCTGTCTGTAGGGGAGGGGACCAAGAGGGAACAATGCCACTTTATGGCTCTCGGCCAACTTTCAGTCACTTCCTCTGCTACCCGCAAGCAAATTGAGCCCTTTTCGTGCAGATTCCCAGGTGGGTGGTTTTGAGTACATTCTAGAACCCTGTGGGTCTCTCCTATGAACTCTCCTGCAAGGCTTGGAGTTTCTCATGCTGCCTCAACCCCCACAGGATTCTTCAGTCAGAAGTTTTGAGGCTTTATTTCCCTGTGCTGTAACCCTAGGTTGCATGGTCTGTCTCACTTCACAATTGTTCCTACTGGTTTATCTGCACACAAATGTGGGACCTGTGCTTTGCCAGCCCAGGTCCTCCAGATGCCGCCTTGCAGTGAGTGAGTCCTCTCCACTTTAGCTGTCCATCTGGGCCCCACCTACTGGTCTGGATGAATGTTTCTTCTTTAACTCCTTAGTATCAGACTTCCATACAGTTTGATTTTCTGCCAGTTCTTGTTGTTTGTTGTTTTTGAATTTGTTGTTGTCCTTCTTTTGGTTGTATGAGGAGGCAAAGTGTGTCTCCCTATGCCTCCATCTTGGCCAGAAGTCCCATTCATTGTTTAGTGACATGTTATTTAACCTCCATATGTTTGTGTTTTTTCCCTTTTTTTAATGTACTTGATTCTTAGTTTTATATAATTGTGGTTGAAGAAGATGCTTGATATGATTTCAATCTTCTTAAATTTATTGAAACTATTTTTTGTGTTCTAACATGTAGTCTATCCTAGAAAATGTTTCATGTGTACATGAAAAGAGTATATATTGAACTGCCCTGAAAATATCAATTAAATCATCTGGTCCGGTGTTTCATTTAAGGTTACTGTTTTCTTGTTGATTTTTTTTGTGTGTGTGGAAGATATCTATTCATGTCAATGGAGTAATAAAATGCCCTATTGTGACTGTGTTACTGTCAAGCTCTCCCTTTATGTCCATTGATGTTTGCTTTATATATTTAGGTGCTCCTCTGTTGGGTGCATAAATGTGTAAGAGGGTTATATTTTTCTCTGTTGGATTGACCCCTTTATCATTATGCAATGTTTTTTAATCTCTTGTTATAGCCTCTGTTTTAAAGTCTGTTTTGTCTGATAAAGAATTGCTACCCCAGCTTTTTCTTTTTTCCATTTGAATGAGATACCATTTTCCATCTTTTTACTTTCATTCTGTGTATATTTTTTTCGTTCGGAGGAAGATCTCTTGTAAACAGCATATATGGGTGTGTTTCCTTATTTATTCAGCTCCCCTGTGTCTTTTGATTGAAGCATTTAATCCATTTACATTTAAAATGATTATTGAGAGGTATGTATTTATTGCTATTTTTTCTTTATAACTATATTCTCTTTTGTTTCTTCTTCTTAAAGAAGACCCTTTAATATTTTTTATAAATAATACTAGCTTAGTAGTAGTGAACTCTTTTAGCCTTTTTTTTTGTCTGAGAAGCTCTTTATTTCACCTTCAATTTTAAATGATAGTCTTATTGGGTAGAGAAGTCTTTGGTTGTAGGTCCTTTCTTTTCATCACTTTGAATATTTCATGCCAGTCTGTTCTGGCCTGTAAAGTTGCTGTTGAAAAATCAGCTGACAATCTTTTGGGAGCTCCCTTGTAGGTAAGTAGCTGCTTTTCTCTTGCTGCTTTAAATATTCTCTCTTTGTTTTTAATCATTTGTATTTTAATTATAATGTTTCTTAGCATGGACCTTGTTTGAGTTCATTTTGTTTGGGATCTCTGTACTTCCTGGAACTGTGTGCCTTTTTTTTTCAACAGGTTAGGGAAAATTTTAGCCATTATTTCTTCAAATAGGTTCTTGATTCCTTCCTCTCTCTTTCCTCCTTGTGGTATCCCTATGACACAGATGTTGTTATGCTTCGTGTTATCCCAGAGGTACCTTAAACTATTTTCATTTAAAATTTTTTTTTTCTTTTTTTGCTTTAATTGGGTGTTTTCTGTTTTCTTGTCTTCCAAATATCTGATTCAATTTTCTGCTACATGTAGCCTGCTGTTGATTTTTTCTAGTGTATTCTTTTTAAAAAAAATTATATTTATTTATTTTTAGAGGGAGGGGAAGGGAGGGAGAGTGGGAAGAGAAACATCAATGCGTGGTTGCCTCTTGTGTGTGCCCTACTGGGGACTTGGCCTGCAGCTCAGGCATGTGCCCTGACTGGGAATCAAACTGGCAACCCTTTGGTTCACAGGCTGGAACTCAATCCACTGAGCCACACCAGCCAGGACATCTAGTGTATTCTTCATTTTAGATATTCTATTCTTCATTTCTGACTGGTTTTTATATATGTTTTCTATTTTTTTATGTTTGCTATTTCTTTGTTGAAGTTCTCACTAAGTTCCTTGAGCACCCTTCTAACCATTGTTTTGAATTCTGTATCTGGTATTAGATTGCTCGCCTCCATTTAATTTAGCTATTATTCTGGGTATTTCTTCTGTTTTTCTGTTTAGGACATGATTTCTTTATCTCCCCATTTTGGCTGCCTCTGTATTTGTTTCTGTGTGTTAGGTAGATCTGCTGTTCCTCTCAGTCTTGGTATGATGGCCTTGTGTAGTAGGTGTCTTATGGGGCTCAATGGTATAGTCTCCCTGATCACCTGAGCTAGGTGCTCCAGGAATGTCCCTTATCTGGGTTTTGTGGGCCCTTGAGTCTTAATTGCTGTTGGCCCATTTGTAAGTGTGTTTGCTTCTCTTGCTGGATTGACTCTGAGTACAGTGTATGAGCTGCTGTGTGTGAGTTGACTCCAAAAGCTGAATTTGCCCCAACAGGGACTGGTGTCTGGTGAGATCTTCCTTTGTGTGTGCTACTTGTGGAGCTAATCAGGTCATGTTCTGATGTGTTCTGAATCACTGGCTGTGTTGTTTCTGGGGCAACTTGAGAGGGGAATCCAGTGCTAGTCCATGTCAGCTGCTGCCTGTGACCAGCCTGAACTATGTGTTTGGAGCTACAAAGTGATCCAAATTTCGTGGTTGCTTCTGCTGAGCATCAATGTATGTGGGAGGGGCCTAGCTGTGCCCCAAGGCCAGTTTCCACCAGCACTGAGCCTGGGGGAAAGTTAGCAAAAGGCCCAAGGCTCCCAGACCTCTGCCCTCATCTGTTAGCTGCCTGTTAGGCTTAGTAACTGAAAGCTTCTGGCAGTATGTGTGTTGTGTGAGTGAGTCACCAGGTAGCAGTGAGTGGTGTTCACCAGATTGATGCAGCTTCAAACATGGTGCCAGTACTGGGTTTGAGGCCACTCCACCACAGTCTCAGGGTATACAAAGGTCAGCTGCCACTTGCTAGTGCCTTTTGACCTTTGTGGTAGGGCAAAATCTCAGTGATTCATTTGGGTAGTGATTTTCAACAAGTGTGCCATGACATACTGATGTACCACAAGAATTTTTAAGGAACTGGGGGTGCAGCAGAGAAGATATCGCCCTCCCAGATGGAAGGTTGGTGCAGGCCCACGAGATGGTATTATCAGTGGTGAGGCCTGGGCAGGGGCCTGCGTGGGAAGCCTGTGTGTAGCTGGGACTATGGAGGGCAGGGTGGCTGCTTTAAGACTGCAGTGGTGGTGCTGCAAGATGGTGCTGCTGCAGGTGTTCACCAAGGACACCTACGCCAGGAGTTATGTCCTGACCATGTTTGAGGACTACACCGAGAGCTTTGACATAGATAAGCACCACATTGAGCTCAACATGTGGGGTGTTTTAGGTCTTTCTTACTATGATAATGTTGGCCTCTGGCCTACATTGATACAGACGCTGTGCTCATCTGCTTCAACATTAGCCCACCAGAAACACTAGACAGTGTCCTTAAGTAGCAAGGGGAGACTCAGGAGTTTTGCCCCAGTGACTAAGTTGTGCTGGTTGGCTGTAAATTGGACATGCTGAATGAACTGGCCACACTGAGGGAGCTGTCCAAGTAGTGGCTTATCTCTTTTACAAATGAGCAGAGCACTATGCTGGCCAAGCAGGTGGGGACCATGTCCTATGTGGAGTGCTCCTCCACATCCTCTGAGTGGTCCTCTGATCGCAGTGTCAGTGATGTCTTTCATGCGGCCCCAGTGACATCCCTTGGCCATGGCCACAGGTACCTGTCCTGTGCTGACTCACACAGGGACTACAGTGAGTACATTTACTCCGCTGGCAGGATGGCCAGACGGGGAGAATGGGAATGAAGACAAAATACGCAAAGACTGAGCCAAGAGTTGCAACCTTATGTGAGGAGTTGGGGAGGGGCAGAGTGTCAGAAGGGGTTGTGAAGGGTACAATTGTTCCCCGGTCTGTACCCTGCCGTCCTGACCTCCTGACTCTGGCTGGGACTTCAGGATAGGCTTAATGAGCAGGTCTCCTAGGCAAGGGACCTGGAGGCACAGGGTCTCACCATTCCGTACATCTTCATCGCCTTTTTCTCCACAGGAAGTTCAGGGAACTAGCAGGACAGACATCTGGGCCAGGTGCTGGGATAGGGCAGGAAGGTTGGGGAAGGTGGCATCAATCAGTGACCTTGGTTTAGTGTCCTGCCCCTAGACCCTATACCCTGGTTGTGGCTTCCTTCCCTAATGAAAGTGACCACTCTATATCCTTTCCTTTTCCTCTCTTCTCACTTCTACAGCTGTTCTCACTCATCCTAACCTCCAGGAAACATGTACTAAATTAAAAGGCAAGTTGAGAAGCCCTCCCCCCATATATCCACCAGTCCTAGCTCCTCCCTCTCTTCCCCCAACAGTCTCCAAATAAAGCTCATGGAAAAAAATTTTTTTTTTTCAATGCAATACCTGACTATTTAGTCAAGGGCACTGATCTCTTTTCCCTTAGATTGTCAAATAAAAAAATTACTACAGTCAACACAACTATAGCTGTCTGGTGTAAATGAATCAAAATTATACCTTTTTCTTGTTGAATCAACAAAAATTATAAAGTATTTTTTGGTGTGCCACAGAATTATAGTAATTGGTTTATGTGTGCCATGAGATGAAAAAATGTTGAAAATCGCTGTGTTAGGGTGAGGCCAGCACTGTTCATCAGGACCAAATAGCCTAAGATTTGGCCATGTGAGTGGAGGGTTCTGCATAGGAATGGTGGCAGTCATGCAAGGGGAAAATGGCCCTGCCCAAGAGCCACACACTAAGTTTTTCCCAAAGTCTGCTCATACCTCCTGGAGTGTCTTCTGCTGGGTGGGAGGAGGTGGCACACTATGTTGGCCACAGCCCACTGAATATTTCAGACTTAGCAGGGTGGGTCAGGAGGAGTTGGGAGGGTAGGTTGGAACTTGTGGTTCTTTCCTGGTGGGGCTAGTGGATCTCTCTCTGTGGAGTGGGGCCATCTGGTGCCACTGCTCTGGCTTGTGTGTGTGTGTGTTGGGGGGGGGGTCACCACTGGAGGCACCTCCTGCTAGTGAGGCTCACTGTGGGAGGAGGGGAAACATCCTTTGAGACACAGTAACACAAGTCCAGTTCTGATCTTCCCAGAGTTTGTCTTCAAGATTCCGCACCCCCCCCCCAAGAAAGTCTACACCCCAGGCATAGGCAGCAGATCCCTCTGCAGGGTATGAGCTTGGATGGACGGGGTGACAGGGGCCCTGGAGGGTATGGCCTGTGCTGTCACCCCAGGTTGACACAGTATACTTGACCCAGGAAAAATGGCGTCTGTGGGTGGTGTGTGAGACACTCAGCACAGGGACCCTGGTGGATGTCCCTTCAGTTCTCTTCCTGGAGCCACACAACCCAGTCGGTTTTTACAGGACTCCAGTTCACTTTGAGCTGCCCTCCCTTTACCAGAACCAAGGGTGAGTGGCTGTGAGCAAGATTTTGTGTGCTGGCCCTTTAAGAGGGCAAATGGGTTTCTAGCAGACTCTCCCTGGGGTCAGAATCTATGCTGATTTTCACAGCCAGATGTTATGTGGACACTTCTAGTTCTGTTGCTTCCAGCTGGTGACTCCTGTGTGGGGTTGAGACCTCACATTCCTCAGGGGAGACCTTTGCAATCCTTTGCCTGTGGATTCTTAGTTGCTGCTCATTGGAGTGGGGCCAGCCCTTTTTGCCCTTATTCCCAGTCTCGATGTGGCTGCTTCTGTAAATATTTGATTATAAGACTTTTGTTCAGCTAGTCTTCAATTGGTTATTCAGATTGATTGTTCCGTTTGATTGTTGACTATATTTTAGTTGTAATTCCAGTTCACACCTGGGAGGAGGTGATTGTAATTTCCACCTATTCCACCGCCATCTTCTTCCTCTCTAATTTTTCATTACATAGAGTCTTAACGTGAGCATTTTTCTGGGTATTTTGATCTATCTTTATGATTTCTTGTATATTTATGTATTTTATAATTAAATGGAGTACCAATATAGATCAACTCTTTTAATGGTGATTTTAATAGTTTATATTACATTTGCTTTTGGTACATTTTTATGTTAGTATCAAGTTATAAATATCTACTGACAAAGTACTCATTTTAGATTTTTCATTTTTTTCAGAAACCATGAGTAGAGGATCTGAAGTCCACATTTTTTGGGGTGCTCCAATTGGCCCATTGAAAATGACAGTATCACAGGAACCAACTTCTTTTATGTCCACTGCTGACCCCTGGAAAAAAATTCAGCTTTTATACAATCAACATTCTTTATATTTGAAGTATGAAAAATGCAAGAACGAAAATCTTGAAGATTTTCAAGCCCTAGAAACTGCTGGCCCTCCAGATCTTCCTAATGGTCATTTCTCAGCAAACTTGATGAATAGATCTGTTCATGTAAAAGATGACTTTGTACATTGTGTTTCTGAAACACAGACTCTAAAATTCCAGAACAGTCATCCCTTAGGGATGAGTGATAAAACTAACTCTGATGTCCAAATACGTGCATGTAGGGGCAGAGTGCAGCATTTAACTGAAGAAGAAAAGTATCAAAAGCTTTTCAGTGAAAATAAGAAAATCACAGTTGAGCAGCATAAAGATCAATTAAATATATGTGGTCAAAATATCAAAAAAAATTTCTTTCAGTTAGACCATAAGTGTGCAGCTATATTGGATTTGGTCTGTAGTACTGAACAGATTAATATAGGGCCAGGAGCTACTGAAACAACATGTATACCAACAGAACATCATGAAATACAAAACCAATGTCTGGAAAAGAATTCCTCTAACACAGTAGATAAGCCAAGGTCTGAAGGAGGAGTTAGGAAGGCCTCAGACCTTAAAGTATCTACTGATACTGAATTTCTCAGTATAATGACCTCCAGCCAACTAGCTTTTTTAGCTCAAAGGAAGTATAAAGGGGGTAATTCTATAAATAAAGGGATGTTAAACATGGAGATTGGATCAGAAACAAGTCTTGGGGAAATAAAAATCGAAGATAATTTGATTCAGCCTGATGATGCTTTTGTAGAAAGATATGAAAGTAGACAAAACCAAGCATATTCCCTTGAAGTTTTTAGTCCTGTTTTTCCTGAAACAAGGAGTAGTCACATTCACATAAACTCTGATAAAGGCCTTGAAGGAAATATGAGCTCTCAAGACCTTTTCAATTTTGAAGATAAACTGCCATCAAATGAGATATGTATTGAGTCATGTAGCTCAGGAATACTGTGCTCCCAAATAAATGCCTTCCATAAAACTTCTGTTAAAAGAAATTGGATCTCTGAGAATAAACTGGGACATCTTAAAGTCCTCCAAGTTTCTAAAAAAATTAAATTGGTTTCTAATGCAGGAGATCCTACTACAACAAGAGACCAGAGGAGTGTGTCTGAATTTAAGGGAATTAAAAAAACCTCATTAATAAAAAATTGTAATTCTAAAAGTCAGAAGTATAATTGTTTAGTCATGGTGTTATCTCCATGTCATGTGAAAGAAATAAATATAAAATCTGGACCAAATTCTGGCTCTAAAGTGCCTTTAGCAACAATTGTGATAATTGACCAATCAGAAATTAAAAAGAAAGTTTTTCTGTGGAGGACTGCGGCATTTTGGGCACTTACACTGTTTCTTGGAGATATAATTTTACTTACAGGTAAGGTCATTGTGGTATAGTGGTAATTTAGTTTATAAAACTGTAAGCTTTCCCCCCTCCTACTTGAGGACTTTTTCTTTCCCATTTGGCTCTCTAAGCTCCAGTATGACTGGCTGCTTTATAACATCCGTAATGGCCTCTTCACCATTGCCTAGTATTCTGTGCATTGCCACTTCTGGGCCTGTGTTCCAGCCTTCTTAGTTCTGTCCCTCCTTTCCACTCGCCTTCTCACTGAGAAGCCTTCCCTGGTTGCTCCTCCTACTTATTTATTATATTAGTGTTTAGGTCATATCATCAGGCTCTTTCTTTGTTTTCTTATGGTTTTGTTTATTTATGTCTTATTTTTGGCCCTTTTCTCTAACTATATTAGCAGTTTTATGATGAAAGGACAACGTTTCTGCTACTTTACTTAATCCCTAGTAATGCCGTGCATATTATGTTCTTATTCAGGGAACAGATAGAGAATATCTATTGCATTTTTAAATTACTGAAATTATATTAATCACATTTGGAAATATGGAAAGGGAAACTCCTGATACATCATACCAACTTCATATAACCACCATTAGAGTTTTGAAGTGTTACCAGTTATCTTCTGAAAATTTGTGTACATACATATATAAAAGCTCATATTTATTGGGAATTTACTGTGTGTCAAGCCCTATTTTAGACTTTACATGTATATCAATCAACTCTTTACAACTATGTGAGGAAGATACTGGTTATTATTCCCATTTTTTAGTTTGAGTAAACTGAAACCCAGAGAAGTAAAGTAATTTGTCCAATGTTGCACAACTAGGAAGTGAAAAAGCCAGGATTTCTTTCTTTCTTTCTTTTTTTAAATTCACAACACCTTTAATAGCATTACTAATTTTTCATTCAGGAAATGTCTGTTCCCCAGGCATCCATATATAATAATGCAGTAAGGGAGTTAATTTTTTTAATTTTAATTTTTTAATTATTTTATTGTTGTTCAATTACAGTTGTCTGCATTTTCTCCCCACCACTCCCCCCCTCCCCATCCAAACCCACCTCCCTCCCTTGCTTCCACCCTCCCCGTTGGTTTTGTCCATGTGTCCTCCATAGTAGTTCCTCAAAACCCTTCTCCCCACTGTCCCCTCTCCCCTCCCCTCTGGCTATTGTTAGATTGTTCTTAACTTCAATGTCTCTGGTTATATTTTGTTTGCTTTTTTCTTTTGTTGATTATGTTCCAGTTAAAGGTGAGATCATATGGTATTTGTCCCTCACCACCTGGCTTATTTCACTTAGCATAATGCTCTCTAGTTCCATCCATGCTGTTGCAAAGGGTATGAGCTCCTTCTTCCTCTCTGCTGCGTAGAATTCCATTGTGTAAATGTACCATAGTTTTTTGATCCACTCATTTGCTGATGGGCACTTACTTAGGTTGCTTCCAGTACTTGGCTATTGTAAATTGTGCTGCTGTGAACATTGGGGTGCATAGGTTCTTTTGGATTGGTGTTTCAGGGTTCTTAGGGTATAATCCCAGCAGCGGAATTGCTGGGTCAAAGGGCAGTTCCATTTTTAGTTTTCTGAGGAAATTCTATACTGTTTTCCACAGTGGCCGCACCAGTCTGCATTCCCACCAACAGTGCACTAGGGTTCCCTTTTCTCCGCATCCTCTCCAACATTTGTTTGTGGATTTGTTTATGTTGGCCACTCTGACTGGTGTGAGATGGTACCTCATTGTGGTTTTAATTTGCATCTCTCTGGTGGCTAGTGATGCTGAGCATCTTTTCATATGTCTCTGGGCCCTCTGTATGTCTTCCTTGGAGAAGTGTCTGTTCAAGTCCTTTGCCCATTTTTTTATTGGGTTGTTTGTCTTCCTGGAGTGGACTTGTGTGAGTACTCTATATATTTTGGAGAACAGACCCTTGTCTGAGGTATCATTGGCAAATCCGTTTTCCTATATTGTTGGTTCTCTTTTCATTTTAATGCTGTTTTCTTTAGCCCTGCAGAAGCTCTTTATTTTGATGAGGTCCCATTTGTTTATTCTTTCCTTTATGTCCCTTGCTTTAGGGGACATGTCTGTGCCATAGCAATCAGACAAGAGAAAGAAAGAAAGAAAGAAAGAAAGAAAGAAGACATCTAGATTGGAAAGGAGGAAATAAAACTGTCTTTGTTTGCAGATGACATAATAGTGTACATAGAAAATCCTATAGACTCTACCAAAAAACTCCTTGACCTAATAAATGAACTTGGCAAAACAGCTGGATACCAAGTCAATACTCAGAAATCAAAGGCATTCTTGTACACCAACAATGAAACATCAGAAACAGATGTCAGGAAAAAATCCCATTTGTTATAGCACAAGAAAAATAAAGTACCTAGGAATCAACCTAACCAAGGAGGTAAAAGACCTGTACTCAGAAAAGTACACAACACTGAAGAAAGAAATTAAGCAAGACACAAAGAAATGGAAGCATGTACCATGCTCATGGATTGGAAGAATTAACATCATCAAAATGGCCATAGTACCCAAAGCAATTTATAGATTCAATGCAACCCCTATTAAAGTACCTATGACATATTTCACAGATATAGAACAAACATTTCAGAAATTTATATGGGAGATAAACAACCCTGAATAGCTGCAGCAATTTCGAGAAAGAAGGACAAAGCAGGAGGGATCACAATACCTGATATCAAACTGTGTTACAAGGCCACTGTAATCAAAACAGCCTGGTACTGGCATAAAAACAGACACGTAGATCAATGGAACAGAACAGAGAGCCCAGAAATAAACCCAAGTCTCTAAGGTCAATTAGTATTTCACAAAGGGGGCAGGAGCATAAAATGGAGCAAAAATAACCTCTTCAACAAGTGTTGGGAGATCTAGACAGCTACATGCAAAAAATTGAAACTCGATCACCAACTTACATCATACACAAAAATAAACTCCAGGTGGATAAAAGACTTAAGTATAAGTTGTAACATCATAAAAGTCCTAGAGGAAAAAGCCAGGATTTCACCTAGACTGAAAAATCCATACCATTAGTATATAGTTGTAATCCTAAAGACCATATAGTTTCTTATCCTGCTTTTTTACCTGACATAAGAAATTCAGTATTTTGTTACATTTCCTTTTTAACATTTTGTTTTAGAGATACATCAATTTGTTCTTCCCCTTATTGATGCATTTATCGGTTGATTCTTGTATGTGCCTTGACCAGGGATTGAACCCACACCCTTGGTATATTGGTATGACGCTCTGACCACCTGAGCTACCCGGCCAGGGCATTGTTGCAGTTCTTTATTGACTTAAAATCAGTACACAGTATAGTAGAGCAGAGATACCAGTCATTTTAAGGATGAATCTCAGACTGGGAGGAAATTGATTAAGCTTAATAACACCTCTAAGGAAAGAATGTGATGGAAAAGAGGTAAAGGGTCAGCCTTAGAAACTTAGAAAAAGAAAAATCAAGACAATCATTAGTAGGTTCTACAAAGGTTTTGCTGGGGGAATGAGAACTTTAGTTAATATACCTTGGTAGTTGTGTAAGATTGTAAAGTGCTGTCTCTAATAAAGAGACCCTGGCAATGTCATCTTATTTACTGGCAACTCAATTCATTTAACTTCTTTTGCTCTGATTCAGTGCTCACTGAGGGGCCCTTTTGCTCATGATTTGGCTTCCCAGGTATAACACTGCCTACAAGGTGTATGATGTAAACAGTAGCAGTAGCAGGGCTGTGGGCGGATTCAAAAAGCAGAGTCAAAAGTAGAGGGTTGGAGTAGGCCTGTTTGGGTTCATCCTAAGTGAAGTAAGCCAGATGGTGAAAGACAAATACCATATGATCTCACCTATAAGTGGAATCTAATCAACAAAACAAATAAGCAAGCAAAATATAACCAGAGATATTGAAATAAAGAACAAACTGACATTAACAGAAGGGAGGGGGAAGAGGGATAATGGGGGAAAATAGGGGAAGGATCATCAAGGAACAGGTATAAAGGACATATGGACAAAGCCAAAGGGTGTAGGTTCCAGGGGGGGTAGGGAATGGAGACAACTGTACTTGAATAACAATAAAAAATGTAATTTTTTTAAAAGTAGAGGGCTGATAACAAAGGTGGGGAGAGGTAGAAGTTCAGGATGACCTCACCTTTTAATTTACCTGGCTAGGGTTTAGCCATCCTGAGTTTGGGGAGCCAATAGAATACACAGTCAAGAATGTCCGTTAGCAATCTTGAGACCAGGTTGCCTGCTATCTTGTTTACCCACCCTTCCTCCCGTCCCCCCCCCCCCCCCCCCCGCATCCCCCTGCCCCGCCCCTGGCAAAAAGAATCTCCATTAGGCAGTTGTAGATAAATGGGTAAAAGGGTTTGAAACTGAGAAGGTCTGGAATTAAATCATGTAACATATTTGAACTTTAGTTGCCTGGCATGTGGGAAGCATGCATATTTGTTATAATTGGTAAGTTAACCACAGTATGAAGGAATTTATGGCATGATCAGAACTTTTTTCCCCTTTCTAGATGTTATTGTTCATGAAGGTCATTGGATTGGTGAGACAATACTACAATCAACATTTACCAGTCAATTATTAAATCTTGGGAGTTATTCATCTGTCCAGCCTGAAGAATGTAAGGCACATTTTACATATAATAAGTATTTAAAGTATATACACACATATTTAAAAAGTAGAGTTAGAATGGTAATTTTATAAAATGTTTTCTGTCTAAGTTTGCTGGAGAGTATGGCTTTATTTTGTTTAGTAAGAATGAAATAGAATTTATAAAAACAAACTTGTACATTGTAAATCATATATATTTAAAGAAATATATTTCTTTATGTTTCATTTTCTCAGAGAGTCAATATAGTGGTGGTTCTTAACCTTTTAGGGAGTTGTAGACCTCTTTGAGATGCTAAGGGCCATTTCTCCAGAAAAATGGACTTAATCAGATAGAAATAAAATTTTGCATGGACCTACAAAGTTCTGTAGAATTTCTGAGTCTCTGATTAAGAAACCTTTAGGTAATGAAAAAAGCATGGGTCATAGTCACATAGTTAGGGTTTGAATCCTTGTTCTTCCACCTACCACTCCTAACATCTATTCTTTTCTGACATCCATTTTTACTTCTTTAAAACAAGCTATTGAATGAAGAAACCAGCAGCTATCTTTTTCTCCAAGAAATTAAAAAAAAAAAAAAAGAAAAGAAAAGAAAGTAAGGTAGACAGTATAAACTGGTAGTTATAGTCTCTGGATCAGACAGACCAAATTTGAATCCTGGTCCTAGAACTTCTAAAGTTTGTGTTTTTAGGCAAGTTACTTGACCTCATTATACCCCTTCATCCTCATTGGTGAAGGAAATAAAAATACATACATAACTTATAGGGTTGTTTGTGAAGATTAAATGAAAGAATGAATATAAGGTGTTGAACCTGCATATAATATAATAACAGTATAGTAATATTAGTAGGAGAAGTAATAAGCAAAATACAATTTATAAAGTACTGAAATAGTGTCAGGAAAATAGTTATCAGTATGTACAAGATTATATGAGAGATTAATTAGAAAACAAGAAGATAAAGTATGGAATTCCAACTGCTAAACAATCAGAATTATCAAAGAAAGGCAGAGTAAACAAAATAGAATGATAACAACTAGAGCAACAACAATGGTGTTTGGAAAGGGCAGTGTTCCCCTGTACCCTAGGGAACTTAACAGAAAGTCAGCACTGACATATTCTCATAAAATAACTAAAATTGAGTTCTTCATCTACACAGTATACTTGTATTAACTGTTCCCATTGAGGCACTGTGTACTGGGGATACAATTGCGAACAACATATACCTGGTGTCTGCCTTTGTGGAGCTCAAGTAACTGTGTGGAAGACAGACATGTATATAAAGTATTTGCAGGTGATAATGAATGCTATTAGGGTAGATAACTAAGGGCCAAAATGATAGAATACTATGGTTGTGGTTGTGAAGGGCTGGTCATGGAGTGGATTCAAAGTTACTAATTTATGATAGTTCAAGTTGAGAGATAATAGGAGGCTAGTGTAGATCATGAGAAATGGATGGATTTCAGATATAGCTGTGAATAGAATTAACAGGATTTTCTGATGGTGTGGATTTGGAGATGAAGGAAGAACAGCAATCTACTACTACTAGGTTTCTGGTTTTAGTAACTAGGTAGCCTTTATTAGGAAAGACTGAGAGGTAATAGGCTCATGGGGAAAAATAAGGGTTCTGTCTTAGGCATATTAAGTTTTAGATATCTCTGAGGCATTCAAGTGAAGATGTCATGTATAGATTGGAAATGAAGTCCAAAACTCAGAGGAAAAGTTTGAAATTAAGACATAAATTTTAGAATTATTAGCTCTGTTATTGGGATGCATTTTTTTTTATTATGAGAGTACATTTATTAAAACTGGGGACAGTGAAACAAAGGAAGGGCCTAGGGTAGAAGAAGCAACAGTAGAGAGCCTAGGTGGTGCTCTGCTTTGGCTCTCTAGAAATGTTAGAGGAAAAAAGTCAGCCATGCTGGGCTGTGTAGACTCACTGAGAAGTAAAAGCTACAGTGACAGAAGTGAGCCAAGGCAGGGCTCCTGTTAGCTCACTGAAAAGTTAGAGAAAAAGGGGTTTAGAGACAGGTTCAGGGGGTAATCCTAGGATGAGTTGCCACTGCCTGGTGCTCCCATGGTTGCAAGTCTCATGGGGACCCTTAAATTTAGGAGAGAAAAATAAAGATGCATGCCTGCGAGGGAATAAAGGCATAGGTGTGTTCCAGAGAGAGCCCACATTAATGGGATTTATAATATGAAATATATACTTATTTGGTCTTTGTCCCCATTTCCAGCACAGAGCTTCTAAAAGTCTTGGAATTTTTTAAGTGATTAGAGTAATAAAGGTGTCTTGATATTCATAACGAATCCCATTCAACCACACCTGAGTTAATATTAATGAGGTGACACTTAGAAAACACTTAAGGATGGGGGATGGTTGGCAGGTGAACCAACAATGTGATTACAAGGTTGGAAATTTCAGTACCCCTCCTTGCAGGAGAGAAGGGCTGGAGATTGAATTAATCTCCAGTTAATGAAACCTCCATTAAAAATCCAAAAGAGCCGAGTTTGGAGAGCTCCCAGGTTGTTGAACATGTGGAGATTCAGGAGAGTGTAGTGACCAGGGAGGATATGGAAGCATTGCCCCTTCTCACATATCTTACCCTATGTATCTTTTCCATCTAAGTGTTCATATATATGCTTTATAATGTCTTTTATAACAAACTGGTAAGTGTAAGTAAATGTTTCTCTGAGTTTTGTCACTTAGGTGACAAAACTAAGTCACATGGTGACAGTCTGGACGTATGATTGGTGACTGAAATGGAGTAAGGAGGGACTGTCTTGGGGAACTGATCCCTGAACTTCTGGGATCTGATGCTGTCTCTAGTTAGACAGTGTCAGATCTGAGTGAATTATTTGGTGGTGTGGAAAAAAATCCCCATAGGAATAGGTGTCAGAATTATATAGTAGCATAAAGATAATGGTCACTTATTTTATTATTTGAAAAAATTTTAATTTTGAAATAAGACTCACAAAGGATTACAAAAATAATACATAAAGTTTCAGGAGCCCTTCACCCAGCTTCCCCAGTGGTGACATCTTATATAACTTTAGTACAATATCAGTATCAGGAAAGTGATATTGCTATGATACTGTTAACTATCCTACAGACCTTATTATATATTCATATGCTCTGTGTGTGTGTGTGTGTGTGTGTGTAGTTCTGTGAGGTTTGATCCTATGTATAAATTTGTGTTAACACCACAAATTTATAAGAATACAGAACTGTTCCATCACCACAAAGGAACTTTTTTATGCTACCTCTTTAATAGTCATCACTGCCCCTGCTCCAATCCCCATTTGTCTTCTGACAACCACTGATTTGGTCCACATCTCAACTTTGTCATTTTGAGAGTGTTATATAAATAGAGTCATGTTAATGCTTTGTAAGTGAAATCATGTTATCTAAATGTAATCTTTTGAAGTTGCCTTATTTTCACTAAACATAATGCCCTGAGATCCATCTAAATTGTTGCATATATCAATAATTATTTCTTTTCAATGTTGAGTAGCATTCCATTGTATGGATCTACCACAGTTTTAATTATTCAGCTGCTGAATAACATTTGGGTTGTTTCCCTCTGTGGGCTATTATGAATAAAGCAGCCGTGAAATTTGTATACAGGTTTTTATGTGAACATAAATTTTCATTTCCCTGGCATAAATGTCTGAAAGTGCAGTTGCTGTACTGTATAGTAAGTACATGTTTAGTTTTATAAGAAACTGACAAGCTGTACCATTTAAATTTTTACCAGCAATGTATCTTCCAGTTTCTCAACATCCTTGCAGCATTTGGAGTTATCCTTTTTAAAAAAATCCTCACCTAGGATATTATTGATTTTAGAGAGAGAGGAAGTGAGAGAAACATAGATATGAGAGAAAAACATTGATGGGTTGCCTCCCATACACACCCAGCTGGGGATAGAACCAGTAACCTTTTGGTGTACCGGAAGATTCTCCACCGAGCCACTCAGCCAAGATATTATTATCCTATTTTTTTATTTTAGCTATTCTCATCGGTATTCAGTGATATCTTATTGTGGTTTTAATTTGCATTTTTATTGGTACAAGTTCTAACAGAATATAACTAACAGATAAATGATGGAAATAGGGTAGTAAATAGGTATTTCTCAAGGATATAAATTGAACTCTACACTCTAATCATACACACTCTTTTTATGCACCCACCATGCTTTCAGAAAAATTGAGACTACTAGTATTTGTAAACAAAATATGATTAACTTCTGTAAAGTAAATTGATTACAAACATGCTGATCAAATGTTGTAAAACTAGAATTTATTAACAACAACAAGAAAAATAAGATCTTTTATCTGGAAATTTTAAAACCTATTAAATAAGTTCTAGGTGAAAGGGGAATATAAACTGGATATTATAGAATTTTTAAGAAGTAATAACAATGAAAATTCTACATGTCAGAATCTCTGGGATGCATTTAAGGTTGTTTTCACAAAAAATTTATTATCTAAACACTATCAATAAAAATGAAAGAATAAAAATAAATGAATTAAAGTGCGAGCTCAGCAAACCAGCAAAACAACATAGTAAACCAAAGAAATCACAAAGAATGAAATAATAGAGATAAAAGCAGAAATTAATAACAATGAGAATTGCAAAATAATAAATATAATCAAAATCCTGTTTCCCAAAATTACAAAATAGATGAACCACCTAGTACATATTATCAATTAAAAAAGGCAGGTCCTGGCTGGTGTGGCTCAGTGGATTTAGTGCTGGCCTGTGAACCAAAGAGTTGCTGGTTTGATTCCCAGTCAGGATACATACATGCCTGGGTTGTGGACCAGATCCCCAGTTCGGGGCATGCGAGAGGTAACCAGACATTGATGTTTCTCTCCTTCTCTCCCTCCCTTTCCCTCTGTCTAAAAATAAATAAATCTTACTTTTAATTAAATTTTTAAAATTGTTGTTTAAGTACAGTTGTCTCCATTTCCCCTCACCCCAGCCATCCCACATCCCACCCTCGATCCTACCCACCCACCCCTGCTTTGGTGTTGTCCATGTGTCCTTTATAGATGTTCCTGAAAACCCCCACCCCTTTTTCCTCTTCTATCCTCTCCCACCTCCCCTCTGGTTATTGTTAGTGTGTTCATTTTGCTTGCTTGTTTGTTTTGTTGATTAGGTTCCACTTATAGGTGAGATCAAATGCTATTTGTCTTTGATGGCCTGGCTTATTTCACTTAGCATAATGCTCTTCAGTTCCATCCATGCTGATGAAAAGGGTAGGAGTTCCTTCTTTATTTCCACTGCATGGTATTCCATTTTGTAAATGTACCATAGTTTTTTTTAACCATTCATTTACTGATGGGCACTTAGGTTACTTCCAGCACTTGGCTATTGTAAATTGTGCTGCCGTGGACACTGGGGTGCATAGGTTCTTTTGGATTGGTGTTTCAGGGTTCTTAGGGTATAATCCCAGCAGTGGAATTGTCAGGTTGAAAGGCAGTTCCACTTTGAGTTTTCTGAGGAAATTCCATATTGTCTTCCACAGTGGCTGCACCAGTCTGCATTCTCACCAACAGTGTATTAGGGTTCCCTTTTCTCCACATCCTCTCCAACACTTCTTGTTTGTTGATTTGTTTATGATGGCCATTCTCACTGGTGTGAAGTGGTATCTCATTGTGGTTTTAATTTGCATCTCTGATGGCTAGTGATGGTGAGTATCTATTCATATGTCTGGGCCTTCTGTATGTCGTCCTTGGAAAAGTATCTGTTCAAGTCCTTTGCCCAGTTTTTAATTTTTTTTTTTGTCTTCTTGGAGTGGAATCCTGTGAGTTCTTTATATATTTTGGAGATCAGGCCCTTGTCTGAGGTATCATTGGGAAATATGTTTTCCCATATAGTTGGTTCTCTTTTCATTTATTTTGATGAGGTCCCATTTGTTTATTCTTTCCTTTATGACTTCTCCTCTAGGGGAAAAATTGGTAAAAATATTGCTTCATGGGATATCTGAGATTCCCCCCCCCATGTTCTCCTCTAGGATTTTTATTGCGTCACGACTTATATTTAAGTCTTTTATCCACCTTGAATTTAATTTTGTGTATGGTATAAGTCGGTGATCGAGTGTGATTTTTTTGCATGTAGCTGTCCAGATCTCCCAACACCATTTGTTTAAGAGGCTATTTTTACTCCATTTTTATGCTCCTGCTCCCTCTCTTGAATATTAATTGACCATAGAGACTTGGGTTTATTTCTGGGCTCTCTGTTCTGTTCCACTGATCTATGTGTCTGTTCTTATGCCAGCACCAGGCTGTTTTGATTACTGTGGCCTTGTAATATAGTTTGATATCAGGTATTGTGATCCCCCCTGCTTTGTCCTTCTTTCTCAAAATTGCTGCAGCTACTCGGGGTTGTTTATGGTCCCATATAAATTTTTGAAGTGTTCTATATCTGTTAAATATGCCATTGGTACTTAATAGGGGTTGCATTGAATCTATAAATTGCTTTGGGTAGTATGGCCATTTGGATGAAGTTAATTCTTCCAATCCATGAACACATTATATGCTTCCATTTGTTTGTGTCTTGCTTAATTTCTTTCTTCAGTGTTGTGTAGTTTTCTGAGTACAGGTCTTTTACCTTCTAGGAAGGTTTATTCCTAGGTACTTTATTTTTCTTGTGCTATAACAAATGGGATTTTTTTTCCTGATTTCTGTTTCTGATATTTCATTGTTGGTGTACAAAAATACCTTTGATTTCTGAAAATTGACTCTGTGTCCCTCTCCTTTGCCAAATTTATTTATTATGTCAGGTAATTTTTTGGTAGAGTCTATAGGATTGTCTATATACACTATCATGTCATCTGCAAACCATGATAGTTTTGCTTCCTCCTTTCTAATTGGGATGAATTTTATTTCTTTTTCTTGTCTGATTGTTGTGGCTAGGACTTCCAATACTATGTTGAATAGAAGTGGTAAAAGCAGACATCCTTGTCTTGTTCCTGATCTCAGTGGGAAAGCTTTTAGTTTTTGCCAGTTGAGTATGATGTTGGCTGTAGGTCTCTCATACATGGTCTTTATTATGTTGAGGTATGCTCCCTCTATTCCCACTTTGCTGACTCTTTTTATCATAATGGGTGCTGTACCTTATCAAATGCTTTTTCCACATCTGTTGATATGATCATGTGATTTGGTCTTTGCTTTTGTTTATGTGATGTATTACGTTTATTGGTTTGCGAATATTGTACCATCCTTGCATCCCTGGGATGAATCCCACTTAGTCATGGTGTATGATCTTTTTAATGTATTGCTGGATGTGGTTTGCCAATATTTTGTTGAGGATTTTAGCGTCTATGTTCATCAGTGATATTGACCTGAAGTTTTCTTTTTTTGTTGTGTCTTTATCTGGTTTTGGGATTAGGATGATGCTGGCTTCATAAAAACAGTTTGGGAGTCTTCCCTCTTCTCAGATTTTTTGGAATAGTCTGTGAAGGATAGGGGTTAGCTCTTCCTTAAATGCTTTGTAAAATTTTCCTGTGAAAGCACCCTGTCCAGGGCTTTTGTGTGCCAGGAGTCTTTAATTACTGCTTCAATTTTGTCTGCTGTTATTGGTCTGTTCAGGCTTTCTGCTTCTTCTTAATTCAGTTTTAGAAGATTATATTTTTCTAAAAATTTGTCCAAGTCACCTAGGTTTTCAAATTTCTTGTCATATTGTTTTTGTAGTAGTTTCTTACAATCCTTTGTGTTTCTGTAGTATCAGTTGTAATCTCTTCTCTTTCACTTCTGGTTTTGTGTATTTGGGTCCTCTCTCTTTTTTTCTTGATGAGTCTTCATAAAGGCTTGTCAATTTTGTTTATCTTCTCAAAGAACCACATCCTGGATTCATTGATCCTTAGAATTGTTCTTTTAGTCTCTATGTCATTTAATTCTGCTCTGATCTTGAATAAATAAATCTTAAATAAAAAAGGCAAAAAGCAGAAGTGTAAAGAATAAATGACAAGGAGGAAATAATTACTGAAATAGAAGAAATTAAAAATCAGGACAACTGTAATAGCATAATCAATGAAATGTAATTAAGAAAATAAAAAATCAATGAGAGGCTACTTTTCAAAATTTTATGCAAATAAATTTGAACAATCTAGGTACATAATTTTCTAGGGAATTATAGATTTCCAAAATTGTTCCCATTAAAGATAGAAAGCTTAAATGGTCCAGTTTCTGAAGAAGAAATAGAGGAAGTTATTAAGGAACTACCACACAAAAATGTTCCAGGCCCAGCTAGTTTCACAGAAGAATTATACAAAACCTTCAAAGACCAGATAGTTACAGTTCTCTATGAATTATGCTAGAGTACTAAGGAAGGAACTTCCCAATTTCTTTCATAAAGCAAGTACAACTCTGACACCTGAACCAAATAAAGGCATTACAGATAAATACAGACCAATACTGTATATGATCATTGATGCAAAAAATCTAAACAGAATATTAGTAAGTGAAATCTAATATCACACTAGGAAAATAATGACCAAGGGAGATTTATTTTAGAAGTGGGAGATTTGTTTAATATTAGAGGATCCCTGAATATCATATACTATATTCATGCATCTATGGAAAAATTATATGATTATCTCTGTAGATATTGAGAAACTCCTTGACAATATCCAACACCCATTTACTATAAAAAGCACTCCCGGAAAAAGCACTCCATTGAGGGATACTTTGTCCTTCAGTATCAATAAATACAATATCAATACAGTGTTATAATACAATTGATACTGTATCAATAAAATAGAAATTGAAATAGAAATATTTTATGGATAGTGTATCAATAAAATAGAAATATTTAATCCTAATGCCAGTATCTTATCTAATGGAGAAACATTAGATGCATTTTTATTAAAATCTAGAAGAAGATAAGGATGTCTACTGTCTTTGCTGTTCTTCCTCATTATACCAGAGTTATTAACCAATGCAATTAGACAAGACGGGGCATCTAACTAAATGGGTGAAGAATAATGAAAACTGTGTCTTTGTACAAATGGTCTGATAACATCTCTGGAAAATTCCAGGAATCAAAGTTAAAACCAATCCAAACAATGAAAGAATCCACTGGTGTAACAGGATAAAAAACTTAATGTTAAAAACATCAGTATCCTTCATATATACAAACATGAAAGAGAAGGCATAGTGGAAGGGAACACTCATTTACAATAACACTAAAGAAGGTCTTTCAGAATAAAGAAATGAGCAGCCTATATGAGGAGAAATTTTAAACACTCCAAAGAGAAATAAATGTGTGAAAACATGGAAGGACAATATTCTCAATTCTTGGATAAGATGACTCAGCATTATAATGATATCAGTTCTCCATAAGTTAATTTATAAATTTGATAAAATACCAATCAATAAAAATACCAACAAGCTATGTTATGGCATATACAAGTTTATACTGACATTCATATGGGAAAACTAACATGCAAGAATAGCTAGGAAAACACTGAAAAAGAAAAGCTGTGAAGGACTAGCTTACCAGTCATTAAAACATAACTATAAAGCCTCTATAATTAAAACAGTGTGATACTGGTGCATGAATAGATGATAGACCAGTGGAATAAAATAGAAAGATCACGAAGGAAGGTGGTGGTGGGAAAATGGAGACAACTGTATTTGAATATTAAGAAAAAATGATTAGCCCTGGCTGGTGTGGCTCCAAGGATTGAGCTCAGGCCTGTGAACCAAAGGGTCACCAGTTCGATTCCCAGTCAAGGACACATGCCTGGGTTGCAGGTCAGGTCCCCAGTTAGGGGTGTGCGAGAGGCAACCAGTTGATGTTTCTCTCTCCTTCCCTGGCCTTTTCTCTGAAAATAATTAAATAAAATATTTTAAAAAATGATTAAAAAGAAGAATAGAAGGATCAGAATTAGACCCACATTGGGTTGGCCAAAAAGTCTGTATGTTTTTTTCTGTAAAATAAAAGGCACACTTTTTATTTTCACTAATAACTTTATTGATGTGGATATTTTGAGTATGTTGGCTATCTCCCGTGTTCTAACTTAATGTCTTGATTTGATAGCTATCGACTTCAACTGGTCTATTTGACCATGGGGCATCATCCAGCAAGAAATCTCCAGCATGAAAATTCGTAAACCACTTTTAACACATTCAGTCAGTCACAGAATCTTCTACATTACACTGTAGAAATCTTGTGTTTGAGTTTCAGTTGTGTTTTTACTTTTCTTGAAATAATAAAACATAATCTGCTGAAAATGTTGTGTATATTCTTCCCTCTTCAATATTAGAATGGCTACACAAAAATTCTCCAATTTTTGATAAGTTTTTTTTAAATGGATGCTATATGACAGCTGTCACAAACAATAACAAAATTGTTTCCAATGAAGTTAAAGACACCTAAGTGCTACTAGAGCCATCACATGGAAAAAACCAAATGAACTTTCTGGCCAACCCAACACATATACTTTAGTATATGACAAAGAGGGCATCTGAAATTACTGAGATGAAGGTTAATTTTTTTAATGAATTATGCTGAAGCAACTGGATAGCCATTTAGAAAAAGACAAATTAGATCCATATCTCACAACAAATACAAGAATAAACTCCAGTGTATTCAAAATCTAATATAAAAAAATAAAACCATACAATTAGCAGGAAGAAATGAATGATTGCCTCTATAATATTTGTGAAGGGAAAGTCTTTCTTACTGTATTCAGAATCCAAAGAAGTAAAAATTAAGACTGATAACTTTTACTACAGAAAAATGAAATTTTGTTTTAATTTATTTATTGATTTTTATTGGTGTTCAAGTACATTTGTTGCCATTTTCATCCCACCATGCCACCCCCGTATTTATTTTTTTAAGTATATTTTATTGGTTATGCTATTATGGTTGTCTCATTGTTTTTTCTCCCCCTTATTCCCCTCTGCCCTGTACCCCTCCTCCCCCAGCATTACCCCTCTTACTTCATGTCCATGGGTCATACATATAAATTCTTTGGCTTCTCCATTTCCTATACTATTCTTAACCTCCCCCCGTTGTGTACCTACCAATTATGCTTCTTATTCTCTGTACCATTTCCCTTATTCTCCCCCCACCTGGTGATAATACTATAATACTCCATGTGATCTACATTTCAGTGATTCTGTTCCTGTTCTAGTTTGCTTAGTTTGTTTTTGGTTTTGCTTTTTTTTTTTTTTGGTTCAGTTGTTGATAGTTGTGAGTTTCTTGTCATTTTATTGTTCCTATTTTTGATCATCTTCTTTTTCTTTCATAACTCCCTTTAACACTTCATATAATAAAGACTTGGTGATGATCACCTCCTTTAACTTCACCTTATCTGGGAAGCACTTTTTCTGCCTTTCCATTCTAAGTGACAGCTTTGTTGGATAGAGTCATCTTGGATGTAGGTCCTTGCCTTTCATGACTTGGAATACTTCTCTCCAGCCCCTTCTTGCCTGCAAGGTTTCTTTTGAGAAATCAGCTGACAGTCTTATGGGAATACTCCTTTGTAGGTAACTATCTCCTTTTCTCTTGCTGCTTTTCGGATTCTCTCCTCATCTTTAATCTTGGGTGATGTAATTATGAAGTGCTTTGGTGTGTTCCTCCTTGGGTCCAACTTCTTGGGGACTCTCTGGGCTTCCTGGACTTCCTAGAAGTCTATTTCCTTCGCCAGACTGGGGAAGTTCTCCTTCATTATGTTTTCAAATAAGTTTTCAATTTCTTGCTCTTCCTCTTCTCCTTCTGGCACCACTATGATTTGGAATTTGGAATGTTTAAAGTAGACTCAGAGGTTCCTAAGCCTCTCCTCACTTTTTTGAATTCTTGTTTCTTCATTCTGTTCTGGTTGAATGTTTATTTCTTCCTTCTACTCCAAATGGTTGATTTGAATCCTGGTTTCCTTCCCTTCATTGTTGGTTCCCTGTACGTTTTCCTTTATTTCACTTTTCATAGCCTTCACTTCTTCCTTTATTTTTCGACCATACTCAACCATTTCTGTGAGCATCCTGATTACCAGTGTTTTGAACTCTGCATCTGATAGATTGGCTATCTCTTCATTATTTAGTTGTATATTTGGAGCTTTGATCTGTTCTTTCATTAGGGCCATATTGTCTCGGCACAGCTGTTACATAGTAAGGGGCAGAGCCTTAGGTATTCACCAGAGTAGAACAACCTATGTCACTGCTTTGTGTTGCTGTATGTGGGGTAGCCATCGGAGAGGGAACAATGCTGCTTGCTTGGCTCTTGGCTGGCTTTCAGTCATTTCCCCCACTACCCACAAGCATATTGGGCCTTTCTGGTGCTGATTCCTGGGTGGGTAGTTTTGTGTACATTCTAGGACACTGTGGGTCTCTCCAACAAACTCTCCTGGGATTTTCTCCCAGTGCTACAACCCCCACAGGTTTTTAGTGCTAGAAATTTTGAGGCTTTCTTTCCCTGTGCTGGAACCTGGGTTGTGCAGTCTATCTTGCTCCCCAGTTGTTCCTCCTGGTTATCTGTACGCAAATGTGGGACCACCCTGTCCACCAGTCTCCGTCTCTAGCCCCTCCGTCTCATCCAGTCCTCTAGCTGCTGCATTGCCACACATCCTTTTCACCCTAGGTGCCTGTCTCTGCCCTTCTTACTAGTCTGAATGAATGTGTTTTCTTTAACTCCTTGGTTGTTAGACTTCCATACAGTTTGATTTCCTGGCAGTTCTGGTTATTTTTTGTTTTTAAATTCATTGTTATTCTCCTTTTGGTTGTGTGAGGAGGCAAAGTGTGTCTACCTATGTCTCCACCTTGCCTGTCAGTCCCTCTGAGAAAGTCGGAATTCAAACCCAGCTCTTCTGATTCCAGATGTGCTGGAAATATTGCGAAAGAGGAATCAGGAGATTTGATGAATAAATTGAAGTTGTGGAAGGAGATATTTAGAGTTGGATTTGGTGTAATATATTTGATATCCTTATCTCCACTCTACCTCTTTTTCTCATTCATATTTCATACTGTCTCTGTTCTTTTCTGTTGTGCTCATTATCTTTATTAGTGATATCACCATTGTTTATCAAATTCACTTAGATTTTGAGTAATCTTAATTAGAATAGATGTCATGTATCAAGTTTTAAAAACATTAAAACATTTGTTTTTATCCATCCATTCAACTCTGCTAGAAATCTTGATGTATCTTTAATCTTTTCTTAACTCTTCATCTCTAATTGTTTCTTGAATTCTACCTCTGAACTATTTCACAAATCTATTACCCTTTTCCCCTTCCTGCAGCCTTACTTGGTTCCCAGTGCTCTTCATATCCTGATGGATGGTCACCAGCCTCCTAAAGGTTCTGCCACTATCCCTTCTGTGAAAATTGATTCCTTTACATTAAATGGTCCATAAAATTGGGAGAAAGACATTACATCTTTATTTTCACTAATTGCTAACTGAAATTATTATTTCCTTCCATTGTGAATAAGGCAACAATGTGTAGTAATATTAGCAGTTCTGGGGACTTGGTCACCAATGGAAAGCACATAGATTTTCAGATCACATTACAGTTGTTAAAGATAACTTGAATATCATCTATCTCATGATACTTTGGCATACTTTGAAATTACAGTAGTATTATATATTCTGCTCCATCTTGTTATTTAATGTATTAATGAGGCACATATATTATTTCATGGTTTCAAAATATTTTGATTACTATATGTCCATATAGTTGGTTTTTTAATCCTATTTCATTTTGTGCATTTAAAATACTATTCTGTCATAAAAATATTCTAAAATTAGACAATGGTAATAGTTGTACAACTTTGTGAAATACTAAAAACACTGAATTGTACAATTCAAAAGGGTGAATTTCATGTATGTTAATTATAGCTCAATAAAGTTGTTACAAAAATACTATTCTGGGGGACTTCCAGCCAATATGGAGGTGTAGGTAGATATACTTTGCCCCCTCACACAAGCAAAAGAAGGACAACAACAAATTTAAACACAAAAAATAACCAGAACAGCCAGAAAATTGGACTGTATGGAAGTCTGACAACCAAGGAGTTAAAAAAGAAACATTCATCCAGCCCAGTAGGGGGCACTGAGGCAGGCAGGCAAGGTGGAGAGGACTCCCAGCAAGGCAGCAGCTGGAGGACTGGGGTGGGAAAGGTGGCAGCTAGCTGAGCAGGCAGTATTACATTTGTGTGTGGATAAACTGGGAGGAACAATGGGGAGCGAGACTGACCGAGCAACCCAGGTTTTCAATGTGGAGAAATAAAGCCTCAAAAACCTCTGACTGAAAACACCTGTGGGGGTTGAGGCGGCAGCGGGAGAAACTCACAGCCTCACAGGAGACTTCATTGGAGAGACCAACAGGGTCCAAGAACGTACACAAAACCACCCACCTGGAAATCAGCACCAGAAGGGCCCAATTTGATTGTCCGTACAGGGGGAAGTGACTGAAAATTGGCAGAGAGCAGAGCAAACAGCACTGTTCCCTCTCAGGCCCCTCCCCCACATACAGCATCACAAAGCAGCAAGGTGGATTGCCCCGCCCTGGCAAATACCTAAGGCTCTGCCCCTTACTATGTAACAGGCTTGCCGAGACCAAAAAAAAAAAAAAAAAAAAAAAAAAGGCCCAAGTGAAAGAACAGATCAAAGCTCCAGAAAAAAAATACAACTAAGATAAAGATGAGAGAATCTTAAAAGCAGCAAGAGAAAAGGTGACAGATACCTAAAAAGGAGTTCCCATAAGACTAAGCTGATTTCTCAAAAGAAACCTTGCAGGCAAGAAGGGGCTGGAAAGAAATATTCAAAGTCATGAAGGCAAAGACCTACATCCAAGATTGCTCTATCCAGCAAAGCTTTCATTTAGAATGGTAGGGCAGATAAAGTGCTTCCCAGATAAGGGAAAGTTAAAAGGAGTTGATCATCACCAAGCCCTTACTATATGAAATGTTAAAGGGAGTTATGAAAGAAAAAGAAGATGATCAAAAATAGGAACAGTAAACTGACAAGAAACTCACAATTATCAACAACTGAACCTAAAAATAATAAAAACAAACTAAGCAAACAACTAGAACAGGAACAGAATCACAGAAGTGGAGATCACATGGAGGGTTATCAGCCAGGAGGGGGGCAGAATAGGGGCAAAGGTAGAGGGAATAAGAAACATAAATGTTAGGTACAAAATAGATAGGGGCAGGTTAAGAATAATATGGGAAATGGAGAAGCCAAAGAGCTTATATGTATGACCCATGGACATGAACTAACTAAGGTGGGGGACTGCTGGTGGGAGTGGGGGTACAGGGAGGAGGGGAATAAAGGGGAGAAAAAATTGGACAACTGTAATAACATAATCAATAAAATATATTTAAAAATACTATTCTGATAATGGGTTAGCATGCTTTATCAGACTATGTATCTATTGTACCTAAAGGATTGCAAATCCCTTCCATTTGCCTGGAAATATATCCCCACCCCTAATTAGTACCTAGAAAACTAAACATTTTTCTAAAACCTTGGTGAAATATTTTCTCAAGAAAGCCTCTTCCAACTTTCCTGGGAAATTCTTTTTGTGTGTTCTTAGTAATGGTTAGATACGTCTTTCATACTTTAATCCCAAAGTTTGTTATTAACTTGGTTGATAATGCATTCAGTGTTGGCATCATGATATGATACGTTTTTTTATCTCTAGTACTTGGTATAGTGCCTGTCATATGGATGATCTACTGATGAGTGAGTGAATAATGAGTCTTTAGTGTGGCATAAGAAATACATTAGGATGAGAATGTTACTGAGGGAAGGAAAGAAGAATCATTTGGTTTTTTCCTACTGCATTAGTTAATAGTCTCTGCTTTCTAAAAAGTACTTAAGTGTTTTTTCCTAGGATCTTACTTGGTCAACAATCAATCATATATTCAACCATACCTCCCTTTCCTTCAGATAAATTAAAATTTAATCAGCAAAATTCATCAATCTGTACATTTAAAATGCATGCATTTTATTGTATTAAAATTATCTGAATAAAAAACTAGAAAAAATTTGAGACATGAAAGAGAAAAACATCTAAATTGCATAATGACTGATGGAGTAAATAACTGATCTAACAATCAAGAGGAATATTACAATGTATCACATATTCAAATGCCAAGTGAGAGTTAGAGATAAAAGGAGAAATCTCTGGGAGTATGTGGTGGTTGTTATTCTGTGCAGTATTTGGATAGGTCACAAGAAGGATGACAGCATTGCAGCCAGTGAAAATGGTGAGGACCGAGGCTTAGAAGTGGTTTAGAATGTCATGTTCAGGGAGAGAGTAAGTTGAGTGACTTTTAGAGTATTTCAGATATGATATGCTAAGTCTTTTAAAAAATATTTTAATTAATTTATTTTTAGAGAGAAGAGAAGGGAGAGAAAGGGAGGGAGAGAAGCATCAGTGTGAGAGAGATACATTGATGGGTTGCCTCTCACACACCCCGTATGGGGGACCTGGCCTGCAACCCAGGCATGTGCCCTGACTGGGAATCGAACTGGTGACCTTTTTTCTTGGTTTATAGGCTGGCACTCAATCTACTGAGCCACACCAGCCAGGGCAGTAAGTCTTGAGGAAGAATGGTTGGGATAGTTGGGGAAGATGTGATTAAATCAGGGATTAGGGAATCAATTAGATATAACAGACTAATGGAGGAATCAAAAAATAACTGAAATGTTGGTCTAGGTTAATTAGTGAAAAAATTATTAATAACAAAATAGAGAAGTTAGGGAACAGGGCAAGTTTTTTGGAGGTAGTAAATAATTCTATTTCTCGGTTAAAAATATCAAGCTTATTTTTGCATCTAAACTGAGTTAAGAGTAAGCTACATGTTTTGTAGAAATGAAGTCATGTTTTATATTTAATATACTTTACAGCATAAAATGCAGTTCTAAGAAAATACTATGTTGTCAAGAAAACATAATTTTCCCATCTTTGGTAAATGTGTGTTGTTTTTTTCTTTTAGATTCCAGTATAGTCGATGGTGTTGTACTTCAAGACTTACTGGCATATGTATCTTCAAAACATTCCTATCTCAGAGATCTTCCTCAGAGGCAGCCTCAGAAAATGAGCAGTATAGAATTTGTAGAATTGGAGCAGCTTCAGCCTGACGTGTTAGTCCATGCAGTACTAAGAGTCACTGATATCACTATACTGACAGGTAATCATTTTGGGCACCTCCTTAATTTTAGATTATAAAATAATTAAGATACAAGACCTTAGTGTACAATTTGTTTATCATTATATCTATCATTAGACATTAAAATATGGTATCACATGTGATAGAGTAACTAAAATATTCCTTTTTCTTTTCCAGAGGCATTATATAGTTATAGAGGAGAGAAGCAAAGGAAAGTTATGTTAACGGTGGAACAGGCCAAAGGTCAACATTATGTACTTATATTATGGGGTCGTGGAGCAGCCTGGTATCCTCAGCTTCAAAGGAGGAAAGGTAAATAAGGCAAAAAGCATTTAATCTGTTTATAGTTAGGTAAATGGTTAATACTTATGAGCCTAAGACGAAGAAACTTGTAAGAGATTTATATTAGATTTGAAATATAAGAGATTATGATTAAATATTCTTATAATAGAAGATTTGTTCCTTTATAATTTTATACCTCCTGTAAGCAAGTAAGTAATCTAAAAGGTCTTCTACAGTGGGCACTCTCTTGAGCACGCCCACGCCTTTCTTCCCTCTCAGGTGTGCATCTTTACTTTTCTCTCTTAAACTCCAAGGAACCCCACTGAGACTTGCAACCAAGACAGCAATATTCAGCGGCAGCTCCTCCCTGGCTAACGCCCTGAACCTGTATCCAAGGCCTCCTTTTCTCTGACTTTTCAGTGAGCTAACAGCAGCCCCACCTTGGTTCATTTTTTTCCATAACATTTCTGAAGAGCCAAAGCAGAGCACCACTTAGGCTCTCTCTCCTGTTGCTTCTTCTGCCTTCCACCCTTCCTTGTTTCACTGCCTCAGCTTTAATGAATGTACTCTTAAAAGAAGTCAATAAATAAAGTTAATGGTGGTAAAATAACAGCTTCCATTTATTCCCAGGTATGTTACTTTACCATTTTAGCAGAGATCTTATCTCCTTCGGATAATGTTCTTTAAAAATTTAATTCTGGCGAAACTTGTACGATTTTTATTCAGTCAAAGTACTCTGATAAACAAATTTCTCTCTGGTTATAAGGCAGATATTAGGGTAGTTGCATTAACTCTTTCAAATTAAAGTGTTACTGTTTAGTAAATTATTGTGTTCCAGGTTTTTATTCCAGTTATTTTAAACGTGTAGGCTATTAGCCATCCATAGAATGTTTATGTTTAAAATATGACCCATGATTACATTTTTCTTTAAAGCATAAATTAATAATTTATGATGTATTGAATGAAATGGAATTGATTTTTCAATAAAATAGTATATTTTCCTTTTGATATTATTACATCCTTTAATTGCAGTAAAGATATTATAATTAGTGGCTCATGAATTATTTTACCCTGCTAAATTCATTCAGAGATTAAGTGTGTGATCCACTCTTTTTTACCTGAGTTAATGTCTCTTTTTGAACTTCTACCTACAAAATAGTTACCTAAAGATAGAATCTGTCACATTGTCTCTCTTAATCCTTAATAACCTATTACTAGGATTTGAGATAAGTCCAACTTTTGACTTTTATGTTAGGATCAAATAGTGACAACTATTTGTTTGGTTGAGAAATCTGACAGACGTGTCAATGATAGACTAACCATCATTACTGACCACCATTTCCACAGTCAGAAGCCTGAGTCTAGTGCATGCTGATCAAAATGTAGGTAAAAGGTATTCCAATTCCAAATAACAAAGCAGATTGCTCCATCCTTAATATAAATATTCTTTTAAAATGAATAGCTGTTTAGTTAATAAAAGAGAAATGATAGTTGTCCCAAGATAATTCTATGGTATTTAGTTTAAAATGGAAAATTTATAAATCCTGGTATTAAGATGTAGTTGTTCTTTGTTTATTCATTGGCATACTTTATTAATAACCATCATTTTTAAGTTTTAATATGTACCTCAATACCTTAAGATTATTCTTTTAAAAATGGGAATATCAATTTCAAATGGTCATCTAAGTAAATGGTTTCTACTTTCAGAAATTGTTAGCATTCTATTTATTTATTATTTCTTGAAGCATTCTCTATTAACCTTTCTTTGTGTTGGGCACTGGTTTTACTTGTTCCCAAGGATTTAAAAAAATTCACATTTAGGTGATATAATCAGAAAGAATTATATTGAATCATTATTGATTCAGTCATTATTAAATACTGAAGATAGCAGAGTTGATGTTTTGGGGAAGAATAACAAGAAATTCCAAGTTCACATTTGGTATGTCTCATATGTAGCAAGCATTGGTCACATTTTGCGTCTTAATGAGGGTGGACTAGAGACCTAAATTACACTTCTTAAGATTTATAGGGAACACATAAAACAAGCCATTCAGAACTAAATGCTGTTCACTATGCTGTGAATATACTGGAGAAAATGCTATGCACTATCCTCCTGAAATAATGTAATAGAAGTCTAACATTTAAAAAATAACATTGTAATAAAGTGCTCTCATGACATTACTAATTAAGCAGAGAGTAAATGCAAATAATCCCAATATCTGTGGTTAGACTTAATACAAAATCATGGCTATGTATACACGGAGGTTGGAAATTCATTCACCTCCTTTTTAAAAAAATTTAAATCATTTTTTTATTTTTCAGTTACAGTTCACATACAATATTGTATTATTTTCAGGTGGGACCCCACTGATTAGATATTACACAAATTACTAAGTGATCATCCAATAAATCTTGCACCCATCTGACACCATACGTAGTTATTAGAATATTCCCTATGCTGTACTTCACAACCCCATGGCTATTCTGTAACAACTAATTTGTACCTCTTAATCCCTTTACATTTTTCACCCATCCCCCCAATCCTCCTCCCAATTGGCAACAGTCAAAATGTTCTCTATCTATGAGTCTGTTTCTGTTCTGCTTATTCATTTATTTTGTTTTTTAGATGCAGTTGTGATAGATATGTATTTAGTGCCATTTTGTTTTTATTTTTTATCTTTTTCCCCTTTAAAAAAAAAGATTTTCTTTATTTATTTTTAGACAGAGGAAGGGAGGGACAAAGAGAGGGAGAGAAACATCAATGTGTGGTTGTCTCTCATGTGCCTCCTACTGGGGACCCCGCCCGCAACCCAGGCTCTGACAGGGAATTGGACTGGTGACCCTTTGGTTTGCAGGCCAGTGCTCAATCCACTGAGCCACACCAGCCAGGGATTTTTTCCCCTTCTTCTTAAAGAAGATCCTTTAACATTTCATGTAATACTGGTGTGGTGGTGATGAACTCCTTTAGCTTTTGGTTGTCTGGGAAGCTCTTTATCTGCCCTTCATTCTAAATGATAGCTTTGCCGGGTACAGTAATCTTGGTTGTGGGTCTTTGCTTTTCATCACTTTGAATATTTTTTGCCAATCCCTCCAGCCTGCAAAGTTTCTGTTGAGAAATCAGCTGACAACTCCCTTGCCTTTAAGATCTCTGCCTTTAACCTTTGGCATTTTAATTATGATGTGTTGGGTCTACCTGGGTAGCTCAGTTGGTTAGAATGTCATCCCATTACACTCAGGTTGTGGGTTCAATCCCTCATCAGGATGTTACCAGACATCCTGCCTCCAAGGACTGACTTGGAGTGGGCCTGCCTCAGGCCAGCTTGTAGTGTGTGGGTTGTTTACTTTGTATAGGAAAGATTGCAACATGAATCCAGGTGAATTTTAGGGGACATTTATTAAAGCTGGGGACAGTGAAACAAAGGAAGGACTTAGGGTAGACAAAGTAAGAGGAGAGTAACAGGACAGAGCATAGGCAGTGCTCTGCTTTGAATCCCTAGAAATGTTATAGGAAACGAGTAAGCCAAGGCAGGTATCCTTTTAGCTCACTGGGAAGGGAAGGTCATGGAGACAGAAGTCAGCCAAGGTGGAGCTGCGTTTAGCTCACTGGGAAGTCAAAGAAAAAGGGGGGCTGGGACACAGGATCAGGGAATAAGACTGGGTCGAGCTGCTATTGCCCTCTGTTCCCCTGGATGCAAATCTCATGGGGACCCTTAGAGTTTGGGAGGAAGTGGCATGGGTGGGCTCTAGAGTGAACTTACCCTGAGTCTTTGTCCTGAGGGCTTTTTATCTTTCTTCTGTGGGTGAGAATCTTAGGGGAGGGTTTCAGTAGAATATTCATCAGTTTTCAAGGTGCATTTTTAATATGCTGATAGGTCAAAATGTGTGCACCAGAGGTGGGGATTGGGAATGTTCTTTGGTCTGCTATACTGATTTACTTTTATCTTGGGCCTGGCTTTTTGTTATTAGTCCCCTGACTTCATTTGTTCTTGGGTTTAGCGGGCACAAATGGCATTAATGGGTCTCTGTTCTCTGTATCCCAGACCAGGGTGATTTAAGCTATGTTTGGTTGGGGAAGAGAGGTATAAACCATTTACTCTCAAGTGTCCTTGGTTCGGGGAGATAGGTCTTGTGATTCACCAGCTGGCTGTAATTTGCTCAAACTGTTTGACTTTAATTTTCTTGTCTCAGTTTCCTCATCCCACTCCCTCTGGAATTTTCCTAGCTTTTTACTATCCTGTCACAAGGGCACATGCAAGAAGCAACCAATGAATGCATAACTACATGCAACAACAAATTGATGGTTCTCTCTCTCTCCCTCTTTCTAAAAAAATCAATAAAGAATATTAATTTAATTATGATATGTCTTGGTTTGGGCCTCTTTGGGCTCATCTTGTTTGGGACCCTGGACTTCCTGAACTTGATGCCTATTTCCTTTATCAGGTTAGAGGAGTTTCCTGTCATTTTTTCAAATAGGTTTTCAATTTCTTGCTCTCTCTTCTCCTCTAGCACACTGATGATGAAAATGTTGATATGCTTGAAGTTGTCCCAGAGGCTTCATTTACTCTACCGTTGATCCTCTGTAAATTATTCTTCATTTCAGTTGGTGTATTCTTTATTTCTGACTGGTTTTTTTTTTATGGTTTCCATGTCTTTTTCACCATGTTGTAGCTGTAAGTTCAACTTCTCTTCCATTAAGGTTATTGAGCATCCTTATAACCAGTGTTTTGAATTCTGCATCTAGTAGGTTGCTTGTCTCCATTTTGTTCAGTTTTTTCCTGTTCTTTATCTCCTCATTTTGGCAGCCTCTCTGTGTTTGTTTCTGTGTATTTGGTAGAATGGTCTAATGTAGTAGGTGTCCTGTAGGGTCTAGTGACACAGCCTCCCTGATCATCCAAGCTGGGCATTCCAAGTGCACCCCCCACCCTCATGTGGTCTGTGTACACCCTCCTGTTGTAGTTGAGCCTGGATTGCTGTCAACAGGTCAGTGGAAGGGATTTACCCCCAGGGTGATCAGCTATGAATACTGGCTGTGATCACCATGGAGTGTCAGTTGCACGGGGACCCACTCCATAGAGCAAGACTTATTTCAGTGGGGCTCTGGTGCCCGCTCAGTCCACCCCTTGAGTGTGTAGCTGTGGAGGTGGTTGGGTGGTGCTTCAATGTGGTCTGAAGTTATCCACTAGATGCGCTGTGTCTTGGGCCTTTCTTCCAGGTGCTGGAACACTGGGCTGAGGAACCTGATGTGGGGCTGGGACCCCTCACTTTTCAGGGGGATCCTCTGCAGCTGAGATATCCCTCTTGATTTTTATTTGCCACATGTGGGTTTGGGAGCCTATTTTGGGTCTCTACCCTTTCTATCAGGCTTGGTGTGGTTTTCTTTTTTTTTTTAAATCCTCACCCAAAAGTATCTTTATTGGTTTTAGAGAGAGAGAGAGAAATGGAAAGAGAGAGAGGGAGAGAGAAAAACATCAATGTGAGAGAGAAACATCAATTGGCTGCCTCCCACAAGTGCCCCAACTGGGGATTGAACCCACAACCTAGGTATGTGCCCCAACTGGGGATTGAAACCACCTATGACACCCAGCCAGGTGGTGTGGCTTCTTCTTTAAACCCCTATTGTTAGACTTCCATTCACCTAATTTCAGACAGTTCTGAATGATGAGTGTTCTGTAGTTTAGTTGTAACTTTGATGTGGTTGTGGGAGAATGCAAGTACCGCATATACCTACATTGCCATCTTGACCAGAAGTCTGATTCTTGCTTTTCCCCCCGATTCACACCCTTAATTCATGATTCACATATAGAAATGTATCACAATTTGTCTCAATACCATTATCCCTCAGACTTACTAGCCTAACTGCATGTGACTCCCTTCTGTTACTTGAACATGGCAATTCTTCTCCTGATTCAGTATCTTGAATTTACATGTTTCCTCTGCCTAGAGTGTTTTTCCCTCCAATTCTCCCATATGCATGGCTCCTTCATCTCTCAGCTCCAATTTCATATCCTTTGGGAGGCCTCCCACATGTAAATACATAACCACTCTCTATCAGATCATTTTTTGTATTCCATTTGTGCCACTTAACAGTTGGGATTATCTAGCCTATTGGCTTGTGTAATAATGAACTAATTTTCTCAGCAGATTGTAAATTCTATGACTAGCTTGTTTACCACTGTATCACCATTACACAGCACTATGCCTGCACTAGTAAATATTTTCTTTGTGAATGAATGGATGAAGAATAAAATACAGCTCAGACAACCTTTCAAAATTTCCACTGTCAAGGAGAAAGAGACTGAAGTTTGAGGGGGAAATACTGATTGTTTCAAGTAATAAGAAAAAAATTGTGAAGTTAAAAAAATGCATCCATATGAAGGTTTTGCAATCCCTGGGTGTATTAAGAAATTATATTTGAACTTAGGCTCTGAGGGCTTGTAGTTAGAACTAGAACTCTCCTCTGGTTAACTTAAACAATCAAGGGGGTTATATTTGAAGTATGCAGGAGTATCACATAGTATATAAGCCAAGAGGGTTTAGGAGTTTCCGGGGGACGTGGAACTAGAAGCTGAAAAGCTTTGTGGGTCCCAGGCAGCTTCTCCACGTGTCTTGTTTCTTCATTCAATGCAGATTTTTTTTCTGCTTCTCAATCATGTGGAAAGCAGATGGTTACTCTGTAGCTTCTGATTTTACTTTTATTGGGTTGGCCAAAAAGTCTGTATGGTTTTTTCTTACAATAAAACACACATTTTTCTTTTCACCAGTAACTATTGATTTGGATATTTTGAATATGCCAGCTTTCTCCTGCGTGGTTTAATGTTGATTGTTCTCAATTAGTGTCTTGATTTGATTGCTATCAACGTCAACTGGTCTACCTGACCATGAAGCATCACCCAGCAAGAAATCTCCTGCACAAAAGTTTGTAAGCCAATTTTGACACAATCACTCACATCACCTTCTCCATACACTGCACAGATCTTTTTCTTTTCATTTCATTTATGCTTTTTACTTTTCTTGAAATAATAAAGCATAATATAACAAAAATGTTGTGTATTTTCTTCCCTCTTCAATATTAAAACACAAAAATTTGCCAATTTTGGTAAGTTTTTTTTAGTGCACACTGATATGACAGCTGTCACAATACAATCTAAAATATTGTTTTGAATGAAGTTAAAGACAACTAAGTGTTACTAGAGCCATGTTACAGAAAAAACCAGATGAACTTTTTGGCCAAGTGGATATTTTTAAGAGATCAGTTGGGTTTCCAAATTCCCAACAAAGAGAATCTGATTTCCTAGATGGAATTTGATTCAGTCACCTGTAGCCTGGAGGACTAGGTTGAAAAGTAGAAATAGGAATGCCTGAGCGTATTTCAAAGAGTGGGGGAACAGTTAAAGCAGGTGATTTGTGTTCTGAGTGGGCACACAACACAAAGGTATTCACTACCAAATAGATGTATGTTCACTAGCCTGGAGAGATGTATGTGATATATTATTTCATTTAAAAAGTAGATGATAAAACTTCATGTGTAGTAGGATCCTGTTTTAATGAAAGTGGATATATAAATATGTACTTACACTTAAAAATCTGGAAATATAGATACAAAAATGCTAGCCATGGCTACCTTTCTATGATAAATAAGGTTTTTATTTTTTCTTCACACCTTTAGTTTTAATTATACGCATTTGTGAATCTGCATTTATTTTTTAAACCTTTTATTATGAAAAAGTTCAAACATATAACAGTACCATTTCCAGCTTATTAAAGCATAGCCAATCTTTTATCATCTGTTAATTCCCTTTTCTTTATCTAAATATTATACAATAAACATATTTTATGTTATAATTAGAAAATAGAAGTGAACTCTTTTCTTTTTAGAAAATGTTTGGGATATCTAGCTAATAATTTGAGAAAAAATCAAATTTATACTTAATATTTGTGCCCAAATAAATTAGAGATGAACTAGAGATTCATATATGTTTTTTTTTTAAAGAAAAAATGAGTAGTAGAAGAAAATAAAGCAAACTTACTTGAAATCCAGTGTTAGGAGGTTAAATTACAATGAGCAACAAAAACTACTATACTATATATTGATATAAAAATCACTGTATACAACTTAAAATACAAGTGAAAAACCAGAAAGTTACATTTTGTCAGATAATAATGCTATAAGCAAACGTCAAATATCTATGAGTGTGAATGGGCAACAGATATATGAACAGGCAAGTTCCCAAAGAACAAATGACCAATAAATATAAGAAAATTTTACTCAAGTAACTGAAGACACACATATAAAATGATAGATGATTTGTCTCCTAAGAAATTAATAGAGAAGATATGGAGAGACAGTCACTCTCATAAACTGTCAGAAATGTAAACTGGCAAATCCTTTCTTGAGGACAGGTGACAATCCATATGAAAACCTTAGAATTTGGAATACGTTTGGTCTAATAATTACACTTATGGAAATTCATCATGACTATGTGTTTAAGATGTAGCTAAAAATATATTTATCCTGGTACTATTTGTAACTGTGAAAAGTAAAAAAAACCCAACAAGCCCCAAAATAGAGTATTGCTATAATAATAATTTTGAAGATTTTGGTTTACCTATGCAGTGGCATATTATGCAGATTTTAAAACAACATGGAGTAATACTTAATAACATGTAAAATATATTTGACATGTTAAATAAAAATGAAACAAATTAAAACCAAATGTTAACTTTATTTTGGGGTATTGAGATTATGGCTGCTGTTTACTTATTTACTTAGTTTATCTGTGTATTTTGTAATAAGACAACAAAGCTATTTTAAAAATATTGATTGGTTTTAAGCAGCAACATGGAATATAGATGCTTTAATTCTACCTAATGATGCAATATTTATACAGATATAATGACTTGTTCTAAAATTCACTGGAAAAAAAAAAAACCCTGTCAAATGAAAGAAAATAAGAAAGCGGGTGAGGGCATGCGAATTAAATATTGTCCTGAAGTAAGTACAAAACTAAAAATAAAGCTTTTATTATTGAAAACTTAGTGCTAAGAGACCTCTGTTTTATTCCATTTTTGAAGTTGAATTTATTAAAATAGAATATGGTATTTAGGCAAGAAGTTCTGTGCTATTGTGGTTATAAGAATTAGAATTATTACAGAGGGAATTAAAAATATGTACAACTGTATCTCAATGCTTTTTTTTTTCTGGGAAAAGATAGCTATGCAAGAAAACTAAGGTGTTGAAAATCAATTGGAGAGATTGATTATGGCAGACCTGTATACATTTCTATTTCCTTTTTATATTATCTTTGCCTATAGGTATCAAAATGAAAATTTGCTACTCTGAAAAGCAGTTGGTTATAATAAATTGTGACTGTTTAGGAGACCAAGAAATCTTTAGAACACATTTTATTAAAATCATCTCTAGCATCTTTACTATTGCCTTAATTTATTCATATTTTGTCCCTTTATACCCAAATTCCTTAGTATGATGCGTTATGTTTAACTGATTAAATTAGGTCAGTCTGTTTAATCTGATTCTGAACCAAAATTATTTCCTTTTTGATAACTTTTTGTTTTTATTTGTTTTTTTAAGATTATATTTGGGAATTTAAATATCTTTTCGTTCAGCGCAATTGCATCCTAGAAAACCTAGAATTGCATACAACACCTTGGTCATCCTGTGAGTGCCTGTTTGATGATGACAAAAGAGCAATTATGTTTAAAGCAAAATTTCAAAAAAGCATGCCCTCTTTTGTGAAGATATCAGACTTAGCAACACACCTGGAGGATAAATGTTCAGGTAAGGTTTTTGTATACATAAGATTTTGCTAGTATTAAGATTTTATTTATTTATTTTTAGAGAGAGGGGAAGGTAGAAGGAAGAGAGGGAAAGAAACACTGATGTGTGAGAGAAACATCTATCAGTTGCTTCTCCCACATGCCCCAATGAGGGACCAAACCCCAGCATGCAACCTAGGTATGTGCCCTGACTGGAGATTGAACCAGTGACCTTTTGCTTTGCAGTACGATACCCAGCCAACTGCGCCACATTGGTCAGGGTGATATTGCTAGTTTTTTTAAAGTATATTTTATTCATTATGATATTATAGTTGTCCCATTTTTTTCTCCCCTTTATTTTCCCTTCCCTGTACTCCACCTCCCACCAGCATTCCCGCTCCCCTTAGTTCATATCCATGGGTTGTACATATAAATTCCTTGACTTCTTCATTTCCTATACTATTCTTAACCTCCCCCTGTCTATTTTGTACCTACCAATTATGCTACTTATTCCCTCTACCTTTCCCCTATTCTTACCCACCTCCCTACTGATAACCCTCCATGCGATCTCCATTTTTGTGATTCTGTTCTTGTTGTTTGCTTAGTTTGTTTTTGTTGTTGTTGTTTTTTAGGTTCAGTTGTTGATACTTGTAAGTTTCTTGTCATTTTACTATTCCTATTTTTGATCATCTTCTTTTTCTTTGATAACTCCCTTTAACATTTCATATAGTAAGGGCTTGGTGATGATCAACTCCTTTTAACTTTCCCTTATCTGAGAAGCACTTTATCTGCCCTACCATTCTAAATGATAGCTTTGCTGGATAGAGTCATCTTGGCTGTAGGTCCTTGCCTTTCATGACTTGGAATACATCTTTCCAGCCCCTTCTTGCCTGCAAGGTTTCTTTTGAGAAATCAGCTGACAGTCTTATGGGAGCACTCCTTTGTAGGTAACTATCTCCTTTTCTCTTGCTGCTTTTCAGATTCTCTCCTCATCTTTAATCTTGGGTGATGTAATTATGAAGTACCTTGGTGTGTTCCTCCTTGGGTCCAACTTCTTGGGGACTCTCTGGGCTTCCTGGACTTCCTGGAAGTCTATTTCCTTCGCCAGACTGGGGAAGTTCTCCTTCATTATGTTTTTAAATAAGTTTTCAATTTCTTGCTCTTCCTCTTCTCCTTCTGGTATCCCTATGATTCGGATGTTGGAGCATTTAAAGTAGTCTCAGATGTTCCTAAGCCTCTTCTCATTTTTCTGAATTCTTGTTTCTTCATTCTGTTCTGGTTGAATGTTTATTTCTTCCTTCTGGTCCAAACCATTGATTTGAACCCCGGTTTCCTTCCTGTCACTGTTGGTTCCCTGTATATTTCTCTTCATTTCACTTTACATAGCCTTCACTTTTGTCACTGTTTTGTGACCATACTCAACCATTTCTGTGAGCATCCTGATAAGCATTGTTTGGCATTCTGCATCTGATAGATTGGCTATCTCTTCATCACTTAGTTGTATATTTGGAGCTTTGATCTGTTCTTTCATTAGGGCCATATTTTTTTGTCTCAGCACAGCTGTTACATTGTAAGGGGCAGAACCTTCAGTATTCACCATGGTGGGGCAACCCAGGTCACTATGTTGTGGTGCTGCATGTGGGGGACAGGTTGGAGAGAGTTTGGAGAGGGAACAATGCCGCTTGCTCGGCTCTTGGCCGGCTTTCTGTCACTTCCCCCACTACTGACAAGCAAATTGGGCCCTTCTAGTTCTGATTCCCAGGTGGGTGGGTTTATGTACATTCTAGGACCCTGTGAGTCTCTCCAACGAACTCTCCTGTGAGGCTGGGAGTTTCCCCCACCACCTCAACCCCCACAGATTTTTAGTGCAAGAGGTTTTGAGGCTTTATTTCCCTGCTCTGGAACCCTGGGTTGCCCCGTCCATCTCATTCCTCAGTTGTTCCTCCTGGTTTATCCGCACGCAAATGTGGGACTGCCATCTGCCACCTCACCCACCTGGTGCTCCATCCTCGGCCTTGCTACAGGTCCTTTCTGCCCCTCCTACTTGTCTAAATGAATGTTTCTTCTTTAACTCCTTGGTTGTTGGACTTCCATACAGTTCAATTTTCTGGCAGTTCTGGTTATTTTTTGTTTCTAAATTTGTTTTTGTCCTTTTTATAGTGGAGGCAAAGTGTATGTATGTATGTATGCTTCCATCTTTGATATTGCTACTTTTTTTAAAAAAGATTTTATTTATTTATTTCTCCTTTTTAAAAATTGCTCAAGTACAATAGTCTCCATTTCCCAACTTCCACTCCCACCTACCCCAGCCATCCCCACCTCCCACCCTGGATCTTGCCCCACTTTGGCTTTGTCCACGTGTCCTTTATACAGGTCCCTTGATAACCCTTCCCCCTTTCCCCCTGTTATGCCCTCCTACCTTCCTTCTGGTTACTGTCAGTTTGTTCTTTATTTTAGTGTCTCTGGTTATATTTTACTTTCTTGTTTGTTTTGTTGATTAGGTTCCACTTATAGGTGAGATCATATGGTTTTTGTCTTTCACAGCCTGGCTTATTTCACTTAGCATAATGCTCTCCAGATGTATCCATGCTGCCATGAAGGGTAAAAGTTCCTTCTTTCTTTCCACTGCATAGTATTCCATTGTGTAAATATACCAGTTTTTTATCCACTCATTTAATGTTGGGCATTAGGTTGCTTCCAGCCCTGGCTGTTGTAAATTGTGCTGCTATGAGCATTGGGGTGCATAGGTTCTTTTGGATTGGTGATTCAGGGTTCTTAGGGTATAATCCCAGCAGTGGAATTGCTGGGTCAAAAGCCAGTTCCATTTTTAGTTTTCTGAGGAAATATCATACTGTTTTCCACAGTAGCCTCACCAGTCTGCATTCCCACCAACAATGCACTAGGGGTCCCTTTTCCCCACATCCTCTCCAACATTTGTTTGTTGATTTTTTTATGTTGGCCACTCTGACTGGTGTGAGATGGTACCTCATTGTGGTCTTAATTTGCATCTCTCTGATGGCTAGTGATGCTGAGCATCTTTTCATATGTCTCTGGCCCGCTGTATGTCTTCCTTGGAGAAGTGTCTGTTCAAGTCCTTTGCCCATTTTTTAATTGGATTGTTTGTCTTCCTGGAGTGGAGTCATGTTGAGTTCTTTACACATTTTGGAGATCAAACCCTTTTCCGAGGTATCTTTTGCAAATATATTATCCCATATGGTTGGTTCCCTATTCATTTTGCTGATGTTTTCTTTAATCATGCAGAAGCTTTTTAATTTGATGAGGTCCCATTTGTTTATTCTTTCCTTTATAACCCTTGCTCTAGGGGACACATCAGTGAAAATATTGCTGCATGGAATATCTGAGATCCTCCCCGCCCCATGTTTTCCTCTAGGACTTTTATGGCATTGTGACTTATATTTAAGTCTTTTATCCATCTTGAGTTTATTTTTGTATATGGTGTAAGTTGGTAGTCAAGTTTCATTTTTATGCATGTAGCTGTGCAGATCTACCAACACCATTTGTTGAAGAGGCTGTTTTTACTACATTTTATGATTCTGCCCCCTCTGTTGAATATTAATTGATCATAGAGACTTGTTTATTTCTGGGCTCTCTATTTTGTTCCATTGGTCTATGTGTCTGTTCTTATGCCAGCACCAGGCTGTTTTGATTACTGTGGCCTTGTAATACAGTCTGATATCAGGTATTGTGATCCCTCCTGCTTTGTTTTTCTTTCTCAAAATTGCTGCAGGTATTGGGGTTGTTTTTGGTTCCATATAAATTTTTGAAATGTTTTTTGTATGTCTGTGAAATATGTCATTGGTACTTTAATAGGGATTGCATTGAATCTATAAATTGCTTTGGGTAGTATGGACATTTAGATGGTGTTAATTCTTCCAATCCATGAGCATGGTATATGCTTCCATTTGTTTGTTCCTTAATTTCTTTCTTCAGTGTTGTGTAGTTTTCTGAGTATATGTCTTTTACCTCCTTGTTAGGTTTATTCCTAGGTACTTTGTCTTTGTTGTGGCTGTATCAAATGGGATTTTTTTCCTGATTTCTGTTTTTGATATTTCACTGTTGGTGTACAAAATGCCTTCAATTTCTGAATATTGACTTTGTATCCCACTGCTTTGCCAAATTCACTTATTAGGTTGAGTAGGTTTTTGGTGGAGTCTGTAGGATTTTCTATGTACACTATCATGTCATCTGCAAACCATGACCATTTTTCTTCCTCCTTTCTAATTTGGGTGCCTTTTATTTCTTTATTTCTTATCTGATTGTTGTGGCTAGGACTTCCAATACTATGTTGAATAGAAGTGGTGAAAGCAATATTGCTATTTTTAATACAAGTAAAGAAGGCACATTTTGTTGGGGAAGTATGTATAAAAGTGAATTATAGATCTTCGTTAATATCTAAACCAGATATTGGCATCTTCTTAGCTTTTTGCCTACAATCTTTTGGCTTTCACTCTTAATTATTAAGGATCACTTAAAATTTGTTTATTTGTAATTACTTGAAGCTTATCTTTTAATTCTATCTGCTTTCTAACACTAGGGATTAGTTTGATTTTTCTATGATTTGATATACTTGGAATGATACAGTATGTCCACTGTTTTGTTTGGCGTCTTTAACTTAGGAAATTCTTTTGAGATGTCTCTGCTGTTGTGCATATCAGTAATTTATTCTTTTTTCTTCTGTGGATATATTAAGATTTTAAATCTGTTCATGTATTGATAGATATTGAGTTGTTTTCATCAGTTCTTGGCTGTTATTTATTAGCTTTACTAGCTTCTATAAACATTCATGTATGAGGCATTATATGAACATAATCTTTCCTTTCTTATGAGTAAATATCTAGGAATTGAATAAGTAGCTAGATTATATGGTGTATGTTTAACTTTTTAAGAAACTTCCATACTATTTTACCGAGTGGTTGTACTATCTGTAATGATATTGGTATTACCTGATATTGCTAATTTATGTCTTCCACCTATTTTTTTCCTGGATAAATTGGCTAGAGGTTTATTAATTTTGTTGATCTTGTCAAATTGATTTCCCCCCTATTTTCCTGTTTTCTACTTCATCGATATCTGGTCTGATCATTATTATTTCCTTTCTTCTGCTTTCTTGGATTTTACTTTTTCTCATTTATTAAGTGCAAATTGAGGTCATTGATATGAGACTTTTCCTTTTTTTCCCCCAATGTTGGTGTTTAGTGCCATAAATTTCCCTCTACGTACAGCTTCTGAGTTCTCTATTAAATGCCCTATGGATTATGAGAATTCTCACTTTAGCTGGTGGGAAGATGCATTTTTCCTGGCTTTGTGCAAGCTTCAGGGAATTGTTCCCATTAATCCTTTCAGATGGTTCTTTCCTTGACCTCTGGTCCCAAATACTCAGTTGAGTTCTCCAGGGGGACCCTCTGTATCTTTCTCTTTTTGCAGCTCTCATCTGTCTAGTACCCTACCCCAAGAACTCTAGCAACATTAGCCTTCCACATAAAAGTTCCTTCTCCTCTCAACTCAAGGAAACCATCAGGTTCTGCTGGGTTCCCATTACCTGTACCACAGCCAGGAAACTCTCCTGTCTGTAAGCTGAGGCAGTCACTGGGCTCAATCTCTTAAGGATCACTGTACTCTGTTGCCTGATATACAAGGTCTTGAGAATATTTTCATATACTTTGTTTGGTTTTTTGGTTGTTTCAAATATCTGAACTGTTTTTATACACAATACTTCTGACACTGAATGTATGGATTTTATTTTCCCATACCAACAACCAGTTCTCCAAATCTCTGGAAACCAACTGGATGTCCCACAATTCAATTCTGACACTCCCTACCCAGAATTGGTGTCAGACTCCACAGGTTTAAGAGCTCAGCCCCACAAGACTATCCTTGCTACATATGCCAGTCACAAGTGTTAGTACCTGGGATACCCACACTTCTGTGTTGTATCGTGGACATATTCCGATTTGGCTGTGTTACCAAACCTTGAATGCCATATTGTTGAATCTCCATGTCATAGAAGCAAGCCCTGAACTCAGTACAAGACCAAGCATATAGAATTTATGAAAAGAGCTTGTGTATAAGGGAGTTCACCAGAAGAGAGAAGTTGAGCTCCCCAAGAGGTTCTTGTGGGTGGCTTATATAGGGGCCTTGAGGTGGGTGTAAGGCTTGGGAATAAGGATGAGGTCAATTATCCCATGATTATCATCACGAGGCAGTTTATCCCTGGGTAGTCACAGGATGTTTTCCATGGTCAGTAGACCACTCAAAGGGCCTGAAAAATAATGCTTGTGCACACATTTTAGTTACTATTTAATTGACAAAAAAGCTATCGCAGAATATGATGTTAAGAAAGGATGTTATCATACATTTTTTCCTTTAAGGATGTGGTTAGGTTATGGAATTTTACTGAAAGCAAGGAGTCATAGTTAGGCCTCTGAGATGGAGTTCTTTCAGTCAAGATGTAGTCCAGATGTTACCCATATACTGACTACAAAGTTGGGTGTTCCTACAACCCACCCTCCTTTCAGGTTCAGTAATTTACTAGACCTGCTCATAGACTTCAGGAACACTTTTCATTTATACTTAGCAGTTTATTATAAAGGGTACAACTCAGGAAAGGCCAAATGGAAGAGATGCACAGGGCAAGTTAGGGGTGAAGGTACATGGAGCCTCCTCTCCATGCACAGATGTACCTCTTAGGTGCACCACTCTCCCAGCGCCTCTATGTGCTCCCTCAACTCTGTTATTTAAGGTTTTTAATCAAGCATTCATTCTGTAGGCACAATTGATTAAATCATTGACCATTGGTGATTAACTGAAACTTTCAGAGGTTTGTAGGGTAGAGCTGAAAGTTTTAGCCCTCTAATCATGCCTTGGTCTTTCTGGTGACAAGTCTCCATCCCGAAGCTACCTATGGGTCCCCAGTCACCAGTCATCTCAGTAGCACACAGAAGATACTCTTATCACTCTGGAGACTCCAAGGGATTTTGGAGTCCAGGACAAGGGACAAAGACCAAATATTTGTGGTTTCTTTTGTATCACAAGGTGGGAGCATGAATCTAGTTTCTTACACTACACTGGCCAAATACCAGATTAAAATTTTACAGGTTGTGTTAATTCACATAGATATGTATATATATTTTATGAGATATGATTAGCATCATAAAACTAAGCTAAAGAGAGTACAAGCAGAAAACAAAGATAATAATACCTCTCAAAAACCCAACTTTTAATGGAATACATAGATTTATTCTCAGGGAAGAAATCCATATACTCATTTATGCATTGAAACGTTTATTAATAGTAATAGTTAATTTAAAATTAATATTTCTAGAAGATAACAAATAATAGAAAATGTACAATTTTTATACTGTTAAACTTTTATACAGCTTTCAAAAATGGAAGTACGTTGCATGTGGCCACAGAAGATTCTAGATTTATAAAAAGCTGTTAAAAACTTGGGTAATGTTGTAGTGTCACCTAAGTTCCTAAAACAGTTTTCATATTTCTGTGCCCCTCCTGTCTCCCCACCTCCCAAGTCCTCACGACTTTATGGAGCTGATCACTGCAAGAAGAATGCCATAGGCAGTGGAGGAACTCCATTCAATTTAGTGTCATGGAGAAGTCAACTCTCTTATCTACTGCTTTCATAAAACAGTTACCTCCTGGGACTCATGACCTAGAATTAGATTTTAAAATAAAAAATATCAACAAAATAGGTGGTTACAGCTCTGATGATTAATGGTACCAAGGATATAGAGTTTCACCAATTTGGGGGATGAGACTGGTAATTGGGAGTATTCTTGGAAACCCTGGAGCTGTGCTCCCTATTGGGAAACCATGCAAAAACTTTGCACTGTTACAGTCAGTCCCTGGTAGGTTGTGTTCAGAGAGGGCCTTTGAGCCATTTTCATTTTCTTCATTTCAACTATGAGGGCTGACTTCATAGTTTCTATCATTGTTTATGTCTATTGTAGTTTCTATCAGAGCACATGGAAGTACAAGGAGTTTTTCCTAGCCCATTTCATAGTTAAATAAAAGGAAGGAGAAAGGGAGATCAACATGGCAGAATTTTCTAAGAAGTTTTGCTCTTTTAACAAAGCTTAACAAAATCCAGAGAGTGATAAGTTGTTCCTGACTCCTTGTAAAGAAATGAAGGTGCTCACTCAGCACCTCATCCTGTCATCAGCAGAATATCAGTGCCCAGCAGGCTGTAATCCCTTTGAAAGCAGAGTCCTCATTTGTTAATGAGCTTTAAATTTCTTAAAAGGGGTGGCTAAATTTACAAAATGTCAGAGGAGTTATTAACATTCTTCTAAGATTACTAAATTCTTTCATTAAATAGCTTCTTAATGATTCAACATGTATGTGGAAAGGTGTGAAGGAGAGTGTATCTGGGATAGTTTATTAGATATGCTGACCACTATACACTCTTATAGTTCACATGACGTGGAATAAATGACATGATTGGCAGACATGATAAAACAATATTTAGGCACTAAAAGACTAAAGCAAACTGAAGGACTTAAAAATAGGAAAATCACCATTAATGGGACTCTAGAAGAAATAAACAGAAAAGAGAATAGGACACCAGAGTGATGAGTTCTTGATGTGGAGTGTACAACCTGATAGAAGGATAAAGAAGAACAAGTGCTTAAATAAAGGCTTTTAAAAAACTTTAAAAGGGCTTTAAACTGAATATGGAGAGGAAGAGAGGAAAATGCTCAGATAAACTCATAGATCTCACTAGTACACAATAAGGCAAAGATGAATTAGAAAAAAGAATGCCTGGCAGATAATAGATACTCGGGGGTTTTTTTTTCTTTCTTTTTTTTTAACAGGTGAGTGCATGAGCCAGTGAGTAGAGAATGAGCATGCTTGAGGTTCCTGGTGAATCACACATTTAGTAAATAGAACTCAGTGCTCACGTGGCTGTATCATCAACACCCAGAGTATGGGTGATGGTCAGGAAATTGAAAGAGAAAGTTTAAAAAGAGATTAAGCTAGTGGTATATGATTTTTAGACAAAATTGAGAATAGAAGGATAATTTACCTCCTGTTTGGCTTTTGATGATGATCAATTAAAAAGACAGAAGGGGCCCTGGCTGGGTAGCTCAGTTGGTTAGAGCATCATCCCATACACCATGGTTGTGGGTTCGATCCCAGGTCAGGGCACATACAAGAATCAACCAATGAATGTATAATTAAGTGAACAACAAATCGATGTCTTGCTCTCTCTTTGTCTCTCTCATTCTCTGTCTCTCTTTCTGTAAACAATAATAATAATTTAAAAAAGACAGAAGAGAGGGCAAGGAGAGAGGAGATGTTAGCTAGTTTCAAGTGTTTGAAGGGATTTCTGCTAAAAGAAGAATTAAACTTATTTTATATGATTACAGAGGACAGAAGGAAAAAGAAAATATCATCTGTTCAGCCAAATTAGCCAAATAAATCTTTACTCTAAATTGCTGGCAAGTCACCCCTTACATTCTAGGGTCAATAATTAAGCCATAAGTGAGTGAGTTCACTTAGGAAGAGAGAAGACGAGAAGACTAAAAACAAGATCTCGGGTACATTCTTCACAATAAGAAATTGTAAATTAAGTACATAATTAATCATGTTTCTAAATTATAATTTTGGTCCTATAATTTATAATATTTTTGTCTGTCTTTTGTAGGAGTGATTCTAATCAAAGCCCAGATCTTAGAGCTAGTGTTTAATATTATAGCAGATCAGAAAATAGTTATAAATGCTCATAGTTCTCTGAAGAGCATTTTCTCTTCTCTTCCCAATATTACGTATACTGGCTGTGCAAAATGTGGATTGGAACTAGAAACAGATGAGAACAAGATCTACAAACAGTGTTTTAGCTGCTTGCCATGTACTATGAAGAAAATATACTACAGGTAAGGCAACTAAGCAAGCCAATCAGATGGAAAATATTTATTTTTATAGGACTGTAAATGACCAAAATATTATATATATCAACTCTTACTTTCTAATGAGAACTAATTAGAGCTAATACAAGAGTACAAAATTTCTTTTGTTGATTATATTCCAGTTAAAGGTGAGATCATATGGTATTTGTCCCTCACTGGGGGACTACTATAAAGGACACAAAGACAAAATCAAGGGGGAGGGTAGAGGTGGGGGAGGGAGGTAGGATTGGCTGGGGTGGGGTGGAGGGATGGGGAGAAAATGCAGACAACTGTAATTGAATAACAATAAAAAACAAACAAACAAAAAAACAATGCAGTACCTAAAAAAAAAAAAAAAAGAGTACAAAATTTCCCCTGAGTGATTGAAAGGTATTTAGGAAAGCAAAAATTGCCCAGTAATCATAACAGGATTTTTAAAACTGGTAATTGAGAGAGTTTATTGTCTTGAAGAAGCTATACTGAAGAAAATTTTTACTTGGTTTACACTTTCAACCAAGATCTAAATGAAGAAACTCAGTCCCCTACATTAACAAATAATTGGGATTTAAAGGTTAAAAGTACTATATGATTTAATCTTTGAGTTGTGGAAGCTACTAAGGTGTTTTACCTTTCTGTACTCTACTTTTCCCAAATTCACAGTAGAAAAATAAGGATCCCAAATGTGCTATGGTAAAATGGCTAACCAATTCAGTGAAAAACACATTGTTTTTCAAATAATAAGTGTTCACATTCTTGGGTAATCTTTTTCTTTTTAACTTGTAAATTACATGCCTTTACAAAGTAGCACTCAGTGCTATTTTGGACATTTTAATCACCCCGGCCCCCAAAGCCCCTTCAGCAGTCACTTCTCATTCCTTCTTCCACCCAACTCAGCTTTTGGCTTGTTCCCACTTTTTGGCTATTATAAATAATACTGATGTGACTATTCATGTACAGACTATTGTGTGGATATATGTTGTTATTTCTCTTGGGTATGCACTCAGAAGTAGAATTGCTGGGACATGTGGTAACTATGTTTACCTTTTGAGAAACTGCCAAACTTTTTCAAAACTGTTGCACAATTTTACATTCTCATCAGCAATGTATGAGGGTTGCAGTTTCTTCACATCCTTGCTGACACTTATTATCTGTTTTTTATTTTGCTTTTCGTTGGTATATCTAAAAAATGTATCATTTATAAGCCAAGATCATAGATATTTACTCCTATATTTTCTTCTAATTGTATAGTTTTGACTCTTACATATAGGTCTGTGATTTATTTTTAATTTTTGTGTATGGTGTAAGGAAGGAGTCCAACTTAATTCTTTTGCATGTGAATATTCAGTTGTCTCAGCATTGTTTGTTGAAAAGACTGTTATGACCCCATTGAATCATCTTGGCATCATTGTTAAAAAGCATTATCTTTTTATCTCACTAAATGCTTAAATTCCTCAAGTGAAGGAACCAGATCTATCTTGTTCACTAGTATATACTGTCAATCAGTTTTGACCAAGAACTGCAGGACAAACAAAAGGTTTGTTTGGGGGTCTTTTAGCAATTGCAGTTTTGTAGACACAGATTGGGGTAGAAAACCAAAAGTGTTCCAAGAGGGGAAAGGAAGGGACAGAGTTCATAAAGACAGAAAAGGCGGGGCTCTAAAGGGATTACACAAATTGTTTTGAAAGAGCTGTGATTGGTGCTGGCAAGCGGGCTATGCTATATGATTAATTGGTATGTCTTTTGCTAGGCGAAATTTGTTTTTCTTTATATTTTTTTATTGTTGTTCAAATACAGTTGTCTCCATTCCCTGCCACCACTCCGCCCCTACCCCAGCCATCCCCACCTCCCACCCTTGATCCTACCCCCCTTTGGTGTTGTCCATGTGTCCTTTATACATGTTCCTGAAAACCCCTCCCCCTTTTTCCTCCTTTATCCCCTCCCACCTTCCCTCTGGTTACTGTCAGTTTGTTCTTAATTTCACTGTCTCTGGTTATAATTTGCTTTCTTGTTTGTTTTGTTGATTAGGTTCCACTTATTTTATTTCTTAATAGTTGAGTGATACAGGACCAGTTCTAGGAATTGTATCATGATAGAGATGTTTTGTGCTTTAGTCCAATTCAGAAGTTCAGTTTCACATAGAGGGGTGGTGTTAGCTCAGCTTCCTGGAGGTCTCTAGGTTCCATTTTAGATTGCCTACTTGACAACATCAACTCTGTTTTACTGTTTTTATTTTATAGTACCCACTGCTTAGCATAGTTTCTTGTACATAGTAGATACTGAATATATATATACTGAATATATATATGGTTGGTATATCTAAAAAAGGTATCATTTTTTTTTCTTTTTTTTATTGTTATTCAATTATAGTTGTAAAAGGTATCATTTTTAAGCCAAGATTCAGTATATATGTATGTATGTGTGTGTGTGTATATATATATATATATATAATTTTTAAAAAAATAAAGAATGAAGTAAGCGAGATAGCCTATGGCAAGACTGTAGAGTGAAGAACAGGAAAGCACCTAGGTAAAGGGCACAGTAGATTTTTGGAGGGAAAATCAACATTGTTTTATCTGTTACACTAAATTCGCCTATATTCATGAGTCTGTTTCTAGCAGAAATTTTGTTCTCAATTTATTTTTTAAAATTAATTTATTAAAAATTAAAAAATTAATTAATGTTTTAAAAAGGTAAGATATGCCATAGTAAAAATGCAAACTATAAAGGAAGTACTAAAACCAACAGTAAAGGTCTTCTTCCCTATCTAGCCCCTCTACCATCAATGCTACTTCCATGCTTGTTGGAAGTTTTTGCATATTCTCAGTAATTTATTATGCGTATACAAGCATATGTATAATCCTTTCTTTAAAACTACAAAGGTAGAGTAATACTATTCAAGTATTCATAGTTTGTTCATATTATTTGTTCCTTAGAGTATATCATGGTGTACCTTCCATAATAGCACTTTTAAATCTTCCTCATTCTTTTTAGCACCACATACTATATGCCATTGCATGATGTACTTAAAATTACTTATCTGCTTCCCTGTTTAGTGACATGCCAAAGACTATGTTTTTGATAGCAAAGAGTCCATTGGAAAAAAACGACTTGAAGTTGTGATTATGAAATAAATGGTCATCTTTATTTTATTTCAAAAAATAATTTACACAAAGGGTAAATTAGTGTTTTATAGTACAATCTGAAATTTTAAAATGAGTGTGGAATAAATCTAATTTATTACTTTATAATTTGAAACTCTTTTTTAAAAAAGCCCTTCTTTTATTTTTAGGATATTCTGAAACATTGTTTTAGAAATTAAAATTAACCCTGCATAAAAACCCAGTGCTTTTTGAAATTATATTGCATTTATGCTTTCTTAAAATGGGAAATCTTTTGAAGGTCATGTGCTATATACTCTTTTGTAGGCCAGCTTCAATGACCGTAGTTGATGGAATCCATAAGGTATGCATCCATGTGGGATCAAAGCTGATAGAGAAGATTCTTCTAAACATTTCTTCTGACGAGCTCAGCAGAGTTATAGGTGAGATACCAACATGTCATGGAGAGGTTGTTCTTGGTGAAAACACTGATTTCAGGAGTGTAGAGAGTATATTGGAATAGAATGAACACTAGACTGTAAATTAAGGCTTAATTTCTTGCTCTACACCTGTCTCAGCACACAAATAGAGGGAAGCAAGCACTTAATCTCTTCTTACTCTAAAGTGTCAATTGGTACACAAAAAACACTAAGATTTTAGTTTTTAAAAAAATTATTTTACTGTTGTTCAATTACAGTTGTCTGCATTTACTCCCCACCACTGCCCTGCCAACCCCAGCCAAGCCCACCTCCCTTCCCTGCTTCCACACCCCCTTGATTATGTCCATTTGTCCTTTATAGTTGTTCCTGAAAACCCTTCCCCTCTTCCCCCCATTATCTCCTCCCATCTGCCCTCTGGTTACAGTCAGATTGTTCTTAATTTCAGTCTCTCTGGTTATATTTTGCTTGCTTGTTTGTTTTTCCAGTTAAAGGTGAGATCATATGGTATTTATCCCCCACTGCCTGGCTTATTTCACTTAACATAATGTTCTCCAGTTCCATCCATGCTGTTGCAAAGGGTAGGAGCTCCTTCTTTCTCTCTGCTGTGTAGTATTCCATTGTGTAAATGTATCACAGTTTTTTTATCCATTCATTTACTGATGGGCACTTAGGTTGCTTCCAGCACTTGGCTATTGTAAATTGTGCTGCTGTGAACACTGGGGTGCATAGGTTCTTTTGGATTGGTCTTTCAGGGTTCTTAGGGTATAATCCTAGAAGTGGAATTGCTGGGTTGAAAGGGAGTTCCACTTCAAGTTTTCTGAGGAAATTCCATGTTTTCCCCACTGGCTGTACTAGCTGCATTCCCAAAAACAGTGGACTAGGGTTCCCTTTTCTCCACATCCTCTGCACACTTGTTTATTGAATTGTTTATGATGGCCATTCTCACTGGTGTGAAGTGGTATCTCATTGTGGTTTTAATTTGCATCTCTCTGATGGCTAGTGATGCTGAGCATCTTTTCATATTCCTCAGGGCCCTTTGTATGTCCTCCTTAGAAAAGTGTCTGTTCAAGTCTTTTGCCCATTTTTTAATGGTTTTTTCATATTCCTGGAGTGGAGTCATGTGAGTTCTTTATATTTTGGAGATCAGGCCCTTGTCTGAGGTATCATTGGCAAATATGTCTTCCCATATAGTTTGTTCTCTTTTCATTTTAATGTTGTTTTCTTTAGCCATGCATAAGCTTTTTATTTTGATGAGGTCCCATTTGTTTATTCTTTCCTTTATGTCCCTTGCTTTAGGGGACAAAACAATGAAAATATTGCTGCATGGAATGTTGGAGATTTTCCTGTCGAGGTTTTCCTCTAGGATTTTTATGGTGTCATGAGTTATATTTAAGTCTTTTATCCACCTTGAGTTTATTTTATGTGTATGGTGTAAATTGCTGATCAAGTTTCATTTTTTTGCAGGTAGCTGTCCAGACCTCCCAACACCATTTGTTGAAGAGGTTGTTATTACTCCATTTTATGCTTCTTCCTCCTTTGTCAAATATTAATTGACTATAGAGACTTGGGTTTATTTCTGGGGTCTCTATTTTGTTCCATTGGTCTATGTGTCTGTTCTTATGCCAGCACCAGGCTGTTTTGATTACTGTGGCCTTGTAATACAGTTTGATATCAGCTATTGTGATCCCTCCTACTTTGTTTTTCTTTCTCAAAATTGCTGCAGGTATTGGGGTTGTTTATGGTTCCATATACATTTTAGAAATGTTTTTTGTATGTCTGTGAAATATGTCAGGGGTACTTTAATAGGGATTGCATTGAATCTATACATCGCCTTGAGTAGTATGGCCATTTTGATGATGTTAATTCTTCCAATCCATGAGCATGGTACATGCTTCCATTTGTTTGTGTCTTCCTTAATTTCTTTCTTCAGTATTGTGTAGTTTTCTGAATACAGGTCTTTTACCTCCCTGGTTAGGTTTATTCGTATGTACTTTATCTTTCTTGTTGCTATAGCAAATAGGATTTTTTCCTGATTTCTGTTTTTGATATTTCATTTTTGGTGTACAAAAATGCCATTGACTTCTGATATTCTGGGACTTTGTATCCCACTATTTTGCCAAATGTATTTATTAGGTCGAGTAGTTTTTTTATGGAGTATGTCGGATTTTCTATGTACACTATTATGTCATCTGCAAACAGTGACCGTTTTGCTTCCTCCTTTCCAATTTGGATGCCTTCTATTTCTATTTCTTGTCTGATTGCTGTGGCTAGGACTTGCAATACTATGTTGAATAGGAATGGTGAAAGCAGACGTACTTGTATTGTTTCTAATGTTAGGGGGAAAGCTCTAAATTTTTGCCCATTGAGTATAATGTTTGCTGTATTTCTCTCAGATATAGCTTTTATTATGTTGAGGAATGCTCCTCTATTCCTACTTTCATAAGTGTTTTTATGATAAATGGGTGCTGTACCTTATCAAATGCTTTTTCTGCATCTATTGATTTGATCATGTGGTCTTGGTCTTTCGTATTTTTTATGTGATGTATTACGTTTATTGGTGTGTGAATATTGTACCATCCTTGTATCCCTGGGGTGAATCCCACTTGGTCATGGTGTATGATCTTTTTAATGTATTGCTGGATGCGGATTGCCAATATTTTGTTGAAAATTTTAGCATCTATGTTCATCAGTGATATTGGCCTGGAGTTTTCTTTCTTTGTTGTGTCTTTATCTGGTTTTGGGATTAGGATGATTCTGGCTTCATAAAAACAGTTTGGGAGTGTTCCATCTTCTTGGATTTTTTCGAATAGTCTGAAGGATAAGGGTTAGCTCTTCCTTAAATGCTTTGTAAAATTCTCTTGTGACACATCTGGTCCACGGCTTTTGTGTGTCGGGAGTTTTTTAATTACTGCTTCAGTTTCATCAGGTGTTACTGGTCTGTTCAGGCTTTCTGCTTCTTCTTAATTCAGTTTTGGAAGATTATATTTTTCTAGAAATGTGTCCATTTCACCTAGGTTTTCAAATTTCTTGGCATATTGTTTTTGTAGTAATTTCTTACAATTCTTTGTATTTCTGTGGTGTTAGTTGTGATCTCTCCTCTTTCATTTCTGATTGTGTTTATTTGGGTACTCTCTTCTTTTTTAAAAAAATATATTTATTGATTATGCTATTATAGTTGTCCCATTTCCGCCCCTTCACTCAACTCCATCTTCCCACCCCCTCCCTCCCACATTGCCCCCCTATAGTTCATGTCCATGGGTCATACTTATAAGTTCTTTGGCTTCTACATTTCCTACACTATTCTTACCCTCCCCCGTCTATTTTCCACCTATCATTTATGCTATTTATTCTCTGTACCTTTCCCCCCTCTCTCCCCCTCCCAATCCCCTATGATAACCCTCCATGTGATCTCCATTTCTGTGGTTCTGTTTCTGTTCTAGTTGTTTGCTTACTTTTCTTTTGTTTTCGTTTTAGTTGTGGTGGTTAATAAGTGTGAGTTTGCTGTCATTTTTACTGTTCATATTTTTTATCTTCTTTTTCTTAGATAAATCGCTTTAACGTTTCATATAATAAGGGCTTGGAGATGATCAACTCCTTTAACTTGACCTTATCTGGGAAGCACTTTATCTGCCCTTCCATTCTAAATAATAGCTTTGCTGTATAGAGTCATCTTGGATGTAGGTCCTTGCCTCTCATGACTTCGAATACTTCTTTCCAGCCCCTTCCTGCCTGCAAGGTTTCTTTTGAGTAATCAGCTGACAGTCTTACTCCTTTATAGGTAACTGTCTCCTTTTCTCTTGCTGCTTTTAAGATTCTCTCCTTATCTTTAATCTTGGCTAATATAATTATGATGTGCCTTGGTGTGTTCCCCCTTGGATCCAGCTTCTTTGGGACTCTCTGAGCTTCCTGGACTTCCTGGAAGTCTATTTCCTTTGCCAGACTGGGGAAGTTCTCCTTCATTATTTGTTCAAATAAGTTTTCAATGTTTTGTTCTTCCTGTTCTCCTTCTGGCACCCCTATAATTCGGATGTTGGAACGTTTGAAGATGTCCTGGAGGTTCCTAAACCTCTCCTCATTTTTTTGAATTCTTGTTTCTTCATTCTTTTCTGGTTGGATGTTTCTTTCTTCCTTCTGGTCCACACCATTGATTTGAGTCCCAGTTTCCTTTGCATCACTATTGGTTCCCTGTACATTTTCCTTTGTTTCTCTTGGCATAGCCTTTGTTTTTTTCATCTAGTTTTCGAACAAATTCAACCAATTCTGTGAGCGTCTTAATAACCAGTGTTTTGAACTGTGCATCCGATAGGTTGGCTATCTCTTCCTCGCTTAGTTGTATTTTTTCTGGAGCTTTGAAGTGTTCTGTCATTTGGGCCTTTTTTTTTTTTTGTCTTGGCATGTCTGTTACTTAAAGGGGCGGAGCCTTAGGTGTTCTCGGGGTGGGGTAACACTGGTGGCTGCACTGTGACACTGTATGTGGGAGAGGGGCTGAGAGGGAGCAATGGCGCTCACTCCACTCTCCAGCAGATTTCAGCCACTCCCTCTGCTACCCACAATCAAATTGGGCCCCTCTGGTGCTGGTTCCCGAGTGGGTGGGCTTGTGCACACTCTAGGCCCCTGTGGGTCTCTCCAACAACCTCTCCTGTGAGGCTGGGAGTCTCTCCTGCTGCCGACCCAACTCCCACGGGCATTTTCACTCAGAGGTTTGAGGCTTTATTTCCCCATGCTGGAGCCCTGGGTTACACAGTCTGCTTTGCTCCCCTCCGTTCGTCCTGGTTTATCTGTGTGCGAATGTAGGGCTGCGGGGGTGCTACCCACTGCTCTGCCTGCCCCGTTCTCTGCCACTCTTAGTCCAGCCCTCTGGGTTTATCTGTGCGCGAATGCAGGGATGCAGGGTCTGCTAGTGGTCATACTGCCTGTCCCGTACGTCCCACACTCCGCCAGTCTCAGTCCCACCACGGCCACGCAAGTCCTCTCTGCTCTGGTGCTTGTCTCCACCCCTCCTACTGGTCTGGATGTATATTTCTTTTTTATCTACTTGGTGTCGGACTTCCTTGCCGTTCGATTTTCTGTCAGTTCTGGTTGTGTGAGGAGGCGCAGTGTGTCTACTTATGCCGCCATCTTGGTTCTCCGCCTCTATATCCTCTCTTCTTTTCTTGATGAGTCTGCTTAAAGGCTTGTTGATTTTGTTTACTTTTCAAAGAACCAGCTCCTGGATTTATTGAACCTTAGAATTGTACTTTTAGTCTCTATGTCATTTAACTCTGCTCTGATCTTGGTGATTTCTTTCCTTCTCCTTGCTATGGGCTGTCTGTGTTGTTCCTTCAGTTCTTGTAGGTGTAGGGTTAGGTTGTTTATTTGAAATGTTTCTATCCTTTTTAGGTAGGCCTGTATCACTATGAACTTCCCTCTCAGGACTGCCTTCATCATGTCCCATAAGTTTTGGATTGTTGTGAGTTCATTTTCAACTATCTCCAGAAACTTTTTGATTTCTGCCTTAATCTCATTTTTTATCCATTCATTGTTTAGTAGCATGCTATTCAATTTCTATGAGTTTGAGTGTTTTGGGTTTTTTTCCTTGAGGTTGGTTTCTAGTTTTAGTCCCTTGTGGTCTGAGAAAATGCTTGATATCAGTTCAGTGTTCTTGAATTTGTTGAGGCTTGTTTTGTGTCCTATCATGTGGTCTCTCTTTGAAAATGTTCCATGTGCATTTGAAAAGAATGTGTGTTTTTCCTCTTTGGGATGGAAGGCTCTATATACAACAGTTAAGTCCTTTTGATCTAGGGCATTGTTCAATGCCACAATATCTTTGCTGATGTTTTGTTTGGAAGATCTATACATTTCTAACAGTGGGGTGTTAAAATCCCCTACTATAACTGTGTTGCTGTGGATATATTTCCTGAAGTCCTCCAAGATTTTCTTATGTATTTGGGTGCTCTTATGTTGGGTGCATATATTTTTATAATGTTTATGTCTTCTTGATGGATTCTTCCCTTGAGTATTATGAAATATCCTCTGGGTCTTTTTTTATGGCCCTTGTTTTGAAGTCTATTTTGTCTGATATGAGTATTGCTATCCTGGCCTTTTGGGGATATTTGTTTCCAGCCCTTCCCTTTCCAGTTCTGTAGTCTTTTGTCCTGAGGTGGGTCTTTCGTAGGCAGCATATGTGTGGGTCATGCTTTCTTATCCATTCAGCTATTCTATGTCTTTTGATTGTAGCATTTAATCCATTTACATTTGAGGTTATTATTGATACTTATTCATTGCCATTTTTTCATACCTGTGTTCCTGTCTCTTTCTCTTTTCCTTCCTTTCCTTAAAGCAGTCCCTTTAGCATCTCTTGCAGAGCTGGTTTGGTGGAGGCATATTCTTTTAGACTTATTTTGTCTGGGAAGCTCTTTATTTGGCCTTCTATCTTGATTGAGAGCCGAGCTGGGTAAAGTAGTCTTGGTTGCAGGCCTGTGGTTCTCATTACTTGGAAATTTTTTGCCATTCTCTTTTGGCTTGGAGCATTTCCATTGAGAAGCCAGCTGCTAACCTTATTGGTGCTCCCTTGTATGTTACTTCCTGTTTCTCCCTTGCTTCCTTTAAGATCCTCTCTTTGTTTTGGAATTTTGCTATTTTAATTATGATGTGTCTTGGAGTGGGCCTCTTTGGGTTCCTCTTGCTTGGGACTCTCTGTGTTTCCTGGATTTGGGTGACTTTTCTCTCATCAGATTAGGGAAATTTTCGATCATTACTTTTTCAAACACGTTTCCTATCCCTTGCTCTTCTTCTTCTCCTTCTGGTACCCCTATTATACGGATATTATTATGTTTCATGTTGTCCGTCATTTTCCCTCAATCCCTCTTCAATTTTTCTGAGCCTCCTTTCCTTTTCTTGGTCTTTCTGGGTGTTTTTTTCTACTTTGTCCTCCAGCTCGTTGATCTGGTCCTCTGCTTCATCTAGTCTGCTTTTGATTCCTTCTACTGTGTTCTTCAATTCAGAAATTGTATTCTTCATTTCCTCTTGGCCCTTGTTGATAGTTTCTATTTCCTTTTTCATGTTGATATAGTTTGCAGTGAGTTCATTGTAGTTTCCCTGTAGTTTCTGGTAATTATCTGTGAGCTCAGTGAGCTTCCTGATAACCATTACTTTGGACTCAGTATCTGATAGTTGACTTGCCTGTCTTTCATTTAGCATTCTCTCTGAGGCTTCCTCCTTTCCTTTCATTTGGGGATTGTTTCTGTGTGTTCCCTTTGTTTGTGAGACACTTCTTGTCAGCCTCTGCTTCTTAAATTGATCTATTCTGTCTCCCTGGGTTTATGGTATGGACTTCTATGCTAGAGTGCTAGTGGGATTCAGTGGTGCTGTCTCCTTAATCTCCTGAGCTCTCTGGTCTTGGGCTGTCGTTTATGTTGGCTCTCTGTATGTGTTTGGGTTTTGATTGTTGTTGGGTCTTTCTTTTATGGGTCCTTCCCTTAAGCTGGTTAATTGAGGGTCACTCAGTCCTCCCCGTCTTGTAGTCTGTTGTGCATATGTGGACAGTTTGTGTTGAAGCTGATTGTTCTGTGTGTACAAGGTTTTGAGGCTTCTCTCTCACTCTGGTACAGTTGTTTGTTCTGAGTAATTTCTCCACTATTTAGTTGTATTTCCAGATCAGTCCTGGATTGAGGTTAGTGTGGCTTCCACTCCTTTATTCACATTCTTCCGTTGTTTTCTGTTGGTGGTTCCTTTGTTGGTGGGTTTCCTCTTCCAGCAGGTGTACTGGTGTTCATTGCTCCCACCTTGCAAGTTCTCTGGACTAGCAAAGTGAAATTTGTCTCACTGTCACGGTTATTAGGATGACCCCTGTTTGGGTCTAACTCTGGTCTTTTCAGAGCTCCAGGTTTTATTGTCTCACCAGTGGGAAAAGGAGGGGAAAAAAAAGAAAAAGGGACGGAAGAAAAATAGAATAGAAAAGGAAAGGAAGGAAGAAGGAATAAAAAAAGATTGGAGGAAAGAAAAGAAGAAGGAATTTGAACAAAAATTAAAATAAAAAAATAAATAGAAGAAGGCAGGAAGAAGGAATAAAAAAAGAAAGAAGGACAGAAAGGAAGAAGGAATTAAAAAAAAAAGTCTTCTGCTGGCTTTAAACTGGTCAGGTCAGTTCTGCTGGCCTTCCTGTCTTTGAAACGGGAGGGCATGCATGGACGGATTGGTTTCACTTTTCTCCCTTCCTGAGCGACACTCTTCACTGTTGTCCAGCCACCAGTCCAGTTCTCAGGTTCCTTCTGCTCCCCCCTAGGCCTTTAGTTCACCAGTTGTGCTGTCCTTGAGGTGCACCAATCAGGGGCAACTCACACTCCACCTTCTTCTGTTTGCTGTCCTAGATGCTAGGGGCTCTCTGGTGCTCCTTCAGGGTAGTTCAGCCCTCTACTAAGTCAAGTCTTTCAGGGGACTGCAGTCTCCCCTAGCCCTGCTTCTCCCCTCTGCTGGGCGTTCTGCCTTCCTCCTAGAGACCAAGTAGGTCCTGCAGAGCTCTGCAGGCAGGGGCTAGGTGGGAGGTGTTCAGTGCCCGGTGCTTCAGGTGTGGTCGCCCCTGGCAGCCAGGCCCTTGATCTGGGTACGCACCGACTCGGGGGCTTTGGGTCTGTGCACCCAGGCAACTGGGCCGCTGATCAGGGTGCGCACCCACCCAGAATTTCAAGTGTGGGTGCCCAGGCCACTGATCGGGGTTCACACCGACCCGGGGGCTTTGCACCTGTTCACCCAGGCAGCCTGACCACTGATCTGGGTGCACACCGACCTGGGCTTCAGGTGTGTGCTGTGGCTGCTTATCAGGTGTTCACAGTTCAGGGGCTGAGGGAGTGGGAGCTCAAGAGGCCACGGCTGTGGTGGCGAATTCTGTAAACAGCCGCTGAATGCCTCAATTTTCTCTTTTTCTTTTTGAGAAATTCCTCCTATTCAAGCCCCCCTGGTCCAAACAAGCATCTGGCCTCTCACACAGTCCAGCCTGGCTCTCTCTCAAGAATCTTGCAGCAGACCCTTCTGCCCCAGCTGGGCACTTCAGCTGCCCTGGTCCCCGCGCTGGTCCCAGGGACCTTATTGTCCTTAAGCACTCTTCTTACCATCTGATTTTTCAATGTCCTCTACAATTTTTGGTCTCTGATCTTCATATATGCTGGAATACCTTTGGCTGTTTGCTGTGTTCCTCAGATCAGCTAGGTGTTTCACTGGTGCCGAGGGGAAGTGGACTCTGCTCCCACCTATCTCGCCACCATCTTCCTCCGCCTTAGAAGTTTCTAATAAGACTTCATGTATAAGGATCTTATTTCCTTATCCATTCAGACACCTGTGACTTTTCTGGAGCATTTATGCCATTTGCATTTAAAGTAATTGTTGGTAGATATGAATTTTTTGCCATTTTATTTTTTGTATTTTTTATCTTTTTTTCTTCTTTTTCTTAAAGAAGACCTTTTAACATTTCTTGTAATACTGGTTTGGTAGTGATGAACTCCTTTAGCTTTTTCTTGTCAGGGAGGCACTTTAGCTGTCCTTTGATTCTAAATGAAGCTTTGCTGGGTAGAGTAATCTTGGTTGTAAATCCTTGCTTTTTATCATTTTAAATTTTGTGTTAATCCCTTCTGACTTACGAAGTTTCTTTTGAGAAATCAGCAGACAGTCTTATGGGAGTTCCCTTGTGAGAAAATCACTGCTTTTCCCTAGCTGCTTTTAGGATTCTCTATCTTTAACCTTTGCCATTTTATTATTTTTATTTTATTTTAAAATTAAATTTCCTGGGGTGACATTTGGTTAATAAAATTACATAGATTTCACCCTGGCTGCATGGCTTAGTTGGTTGGGTATCATCCTGTAAAGCAAATGGCCGCTGGTTTGATTCCAGTCAAGGCCTGGGTTGTGGGCCTGATACCTGGTTGGGGCAGTGTAAGAGGCAACTGGTCAATGTTTCTCTCACACATGACATTTCTCTCCCTCTCTTTCTCTCTCCCTCCCCTTTCTCTAAAAATAAATAAATAAAAGTTTTAAAAAAATTATATAGGTCTCAAATGTACAATTCTATCATATATCATCTGTATATTGCATTGTGTGCCCACCACCCAAATCAAATCATCTTCTGTTACTAGGGGTGGGCAAAGGAGGTTTACAGTTTTTCATATGGAAAAAGACATGCAAATTAGGATTATCACAATAGCTTTATGAACTCAATGGAACAGTGTACTCACAATTATAAACCTACTTTTCCCCACTGTAAGTAGATTGGGCCAAGGCTCCCAGTCCCTAGGGAGGGATAACCCTGATGCAGTGGATGGGGGTGGGGGGCACAGCCCTCACTGATCTGGGAAGCCTACATGGCTCAGGGCAATGACCCAAGGTAGGGGCGCAGACCCAGCCAACCATCTGGTGGGTCACTACCTTTCAGTTTGCAGGCTGGCATTCAGTCCACTGAGCCACACTGACCTGGGCTGTTTCCAGTCTTACATTTAGGTCTTTGGTCCATTTTGAGTTAATTTTTGTATATGGGAACCAGCAGTAGTCTGGTTTCATTCTTTTGCATGTGGCTTTCCAATTTTCCTAGCAGCATTTATTTAAGGGACTTTCTTTTATTCATTGCGTTGTTGGTGCCTTTGATGAAAATTATTTTCCCACATACATGTGGGTAACAAATGTCATTTTAATAATGTATCTTGGTGTGGGCCTCTCTGGGTTCATCTTATTTGGTACTCTGTGCTTCGTGGACTGTTTGCCTTTTTTCCTTCACCAGGTTAGGGAAGTTTTCAGTCATTATTTATTCAAATAGGTTTTAAATCCCTTGCTCTCTTTTTTGTTCTTTGTGGTACCCCTATGATGCAGATGGTGTTATGCTTGATGTCCCTGAGGTCTTTTATATTATCCTCATCTTTAAAATTATTTTTTCTATTTGCTGCTTTGATTGTGTGTTTTCTGGTGTCTTCCAAATCACTGATTCAAACATCTGCTTCATCTAATCTGTTGATTCTTTCTAGTGTATTCTTCATTTTAGTTATTGTAGTCTTCATTTTTGACTGATTCTTTTTTATGGTTTCTATGTCCTTTTTTATGCTTTTGAAGTCTCATTAAGACCTTGAGCACCCTTATAACCATTATTTTGAACTCTGTGTCTGGTAGTTTGCTTGCCTTTATTTCATTTAATTCTTTCTGTGGAGACTTTTCCCGTTCTTTTATTTGGGACATGTTTCTTTGTCTCCTCATCTTGGCTACCTCTCTGTGTTTGTTTCTATGTATTAGGTAGAGCTGCTGAGTCTCCCAATCATGGTAGGTTGGCCTTATGTAGTAGGTGTCCTGTGAGGCTCAGTGGTGCAACCTCTCGAGTCACTTGAGCTGGTGCTCCAACTGTGTCCCCCATGTGGGCTGTGTGCACCCTCCTGTTGTAATTGAGTATTGATTGCTGTTGGCACATCAGTGGGAAGGATAGACCCCTCAGGGTGACCAGCTAAGAGGACCAGCCTTGACTACAGTGGGGATGCTACTGTGCAGAGGCCAACCCCATAGAGCAGAACTTGCATCAGCAGGGCTCCGGTGCCTGGTGAGTTTGACACCTGACTGTGTTGCTCAGAGAGGTGGTTTTGTAGTACTCCAGCATGATCTGAAGCTGGCCACTGGGTGTGCTGGCTCTGGGGCCTCCCAGGAGGTGCAGGTCAAGGTCAGCCACTGCCTGTGCCCTGCCTGGTGTTACCCAGGTGAGCTGCAAAGTGATCTGCAAATGGCTACTGATTGTGCTGGGCTTGGAAGTGCCCAGGAAAGTCCAAGCCATGAACAGAGTCTGGCCAGTAGTGCCATACCTGGTGCCACTTAAAAGGCAAGAGATCCGTGGTACACTGAGGCCAGGTGCTGCATGTTTGGGGTTTGTAAACCTTTTGAGAGATTTTAGGAAAGTTCATAGTATGAGCGAAGATAGGCTATTTGTACAGAAAAGCCACAGGAAGTGGCTTGAGTTGGTAGGGTTTCAGGGAATCACCAGGGCAGGGTGAACAGTGTTAGCAAAGTTGATGCAGATTCAAATGTAGCGCCAGCTACACCTACAGGGGGAGGATTTAGCAAAGAAACACTGGCCTCTACCAATACTGCTGCATGGGTGAAAGCTGCCCCTCCAGGCCATTGCCTGAAAGCCAGACAAATCATTTCCTTCCTGGATGTTCATGAGGCTTTTCAAGCTGCTGCCCCAGCACTGGAGCTCAGAATAAGTCCAAGTAAGTCCGTGTGTGGGCCCCTTTAAGAGGAATGCTTGTGACTCCAGCAGCCCTCTGTTTACTCAGCCACCATTCCCACTGGTTTTCTTTGCCAGAAGTTATGGGTACTTCTCTCTCTCTCTCTTTCGTTTTTAGTACTTCTCAAATTATTTTTTAAGCATTTTTTATTTTTCAATTATAGTTGACATACATATTATATTAGTTTCAGGTGTACACTCCAGGAGTTAAACATTATATAACTTACTAAGTGATCATCTCAATAAATATCACACCTCTTTGACACCATACATAATTATTAGAAATTTATTGACTATATTTCCTGTGCTGTACTTTTCATCCCTGTGACTGTTCTGTAACAACCAATTTGTACTTCTTAATCCCTTCACTTTTTTAAAAAAGATTTTATTTATTTTTAGAGAGAAGGGAAGGAAGATAGAAGGAGAGGGAGAGAAACATTGATATGCAAGAGATACATCGATTAGGTTGCCTCTTGCATGCCCCCAACTGGGGACCTGGCCACAACCCAGGCATGTGCCCTGACTGGGAATTGAACTGGCAACCTTTTGGTTCTCAGTCTTGCACTCAATTCACTGAGCCTTACCAGTCAGGGCTCCCTTCACTTCTTTTTACCCATATCACCAACTCTCATCCCATCTGGCAATTGTCAAAATGTTCTCTGTATCTATGAGTTTGTTTCTGTTCTGCTTATTTGTTGATTTTACTTTTTTAGATTCAATTGTTGATAGAGATGTATGTATTGCCATTCTGTTGTTCATATTTTTAATCTTTTTTTCTTCTTTTTCTTAACCCTGCAGAGGTTGCAGTCAAAAAGTTACAGTGTAGGTCTCATGTACCCAAGAGATACATTCTATGTGCTGAATGTGAAAAAAATTAAAAACACTGCAAATTTGCATTTATTATACTTATATAATAAAATACATGATTTTAAATTTATTTTTAGTTACAATCTAGAAATTATTAAACAAAGAAATATAAAAACATAAAGAATAAAAATTTTTCTTTCAAATAACAGAAGCAGGGATATTGCTAAAAAATACAACAAAAAATGTCTTTAACATTAATTAATCAGAATCTTCAATAGTTGGCTTTGCAAAATGTTTGTAAGTCATCACAAACAATATTGCTACATTCAAGGCATAAATACTTTTCACAACACTTAAAATAATATATTGATATGCAATTTGTTTTGGATACATAGCACCTAATGCATCTTTTTCTTTTTCTGCTTGTTGAGGGAGCTGTATCTGTGTTGTCATTAGAATTCCCTTCAATTTGTGTTAGTCACATACAGACATGCAGCTAGTCATGACCTTGAACCTTTGCACCTGATATATGTAACAATATTTAAGAAAAGAGTTTGTTTATATCTCTCAGATTATCTGTGACCTCTGCAGGGTTAAAGAAGACCCTTTAGCATTTCATGTAATACTGATTTGGTGGTGATGAACTCTTTTAACTTTTTCTTGTCTGGCAAGCTCTTTATCTTCCTTCAATTCTATTAAGAATAAATAATAGCTTTTCTGGACATTGTAATCTTGGTGTAGTTCCTTGTTTTTTCATCACTGTGAATATTTCTTGCCAATTCCTTCTGGCTTGCAAAGTTTCTGTTGAGAAGTCAGCTGACAGTCTTATGGGAGCTCCCCTGCAGATAATTAATTGCTTTTCTTTTCCCTTTCATTCTCTCTCTCTTTCTTTCTTTTTTAATTTTTATTTATTTATTTATTTTGAGAGAGAGAGGCAGACACTGATTTGTTGTTCCTCTTATCTGTGCATTCATTGGTTGACTCTTCTATGTGCTGTGACTGGGAATTGAACACACAATCTTGGCATATCAGGACAGTGCTCTAACCAGCTGAACTACCCAGCCAGAGCTCTAACTGCTTTTTTCTTGCTGCTTTGCAGATTCTCTCTTTGTCTTTAACCTTTGGCATTTTAATGATGATGTGTCTTGGTGTGGGCCTCTTTGGGTTCATCTTGTTTGGGACTCTCTGCATTTCTTGGTCTTGCATGTCTATTTCCTTCACCAGGTTATGGAAGTTTTCTGTTGTTATTTTTCAAATAAGTTTTCAATTTTTTGCTGTCTTCACCTTCTGGCACCCCCATCATGTGAATATTGGTACACTTGAAGTTGTCCCAGAAACTCCTTACACTGTCCTCATTCTTTAAAATTATTTTTCTTGTTGTTGTTCTGATTGGATATTTTTGCTTCCTTATATTCCACATCACTGATTTGATTCTTGACTTGATCTACTCTACTGTTGATTCCCTGTAAATTATTCTTCATTTTGGTTAGTATATCCTTCATGTCTGACTGCTTCTCTTTTATAGTTTCTATGTCCTTTTATATGCTTTTGAAGTCCTATCTAAGTTCATCTACTCTTTTTGTAGATTCATTGAGCATCCTTATAACCAGTGTTTTGAATTCTGCATCTAATAGATTGCTTGTCTTCATTTTGTTCAGTTCTTATTCTGAAGTTTTGTTCTCTTCTTTCATTTGGGCCATATATCTTTGTCTCCTCATTTTGGCATCCTCCTTGTGTTTGTTTCTATGTATTAGGCAGAGCTGCTACATCTCCCAGGCTTGGCAGAGTGGCCTAATGTAGTAGGTATCATGTGGAGTCCAGTGGCACAGCCTCCTGTTCACCCAAGCTAGGCACTCCAGGTGTGTCCACTGTGTGGGCTGTGTATACCCTCCTATTGAGTTGAGCCTTGATTGCTGTTGGCACATTAATGGGGAGGGACTTACCCCTAGGCCGATTAGCTTCAAGAACTGCCTGCGACCACCATGGAGGATCAGCTGTGCAGGGGTCTACTCCAAGGAGCAGGGCTTCAGTGGAGCTGTGGTACCTGCTGTGTTCGCCCCATGAGTGTATTGCTCATGGAGATGGTTGGGTGGTGGTGCTTCAATATGGTCTGAAGCTTTCCACTGGGTGTACTGTCCCTAGGGCCTCCTGAGAAGGTGCAGGCTAAGGTCAGCTCCCACCTGTCTTCTGTCTAGGACCACCCAGACTGAGTTGCAAATCAGTCTGTAGGTGGCTGCTACTTGTGCTGGCATTGGAGGTGTCCAGAAGAGGCCACGCTGTGAACCAAGGCCATCTGCCACTAGTGCTGGGCCTGGGGCCACTTAGCAAGAGATACAGGGCACCCAAGGCCTGCTGCTGCTTGTTTGAGAGATTTTAGGAAAGTCTGAAGCCTGAGCCAAGACAGGCTATTTGTATGGAAAAGCCACTGGAAATAGCTTGGATGATCCTTCAAGTTGGGTGGGGTGGGGTCTCAGGGAATTACTAGGGTGGCTAATAGTGCTAGCCACATTGATGGAGACTCAGCTATTTCATCCACCTGCCAGCTTTTTGTGGGGAGGGCTCAGAAAAGAAGCAGTAGTATCTTCCAGCACTTCTGTCTGAGAGAAAGCTGCCTCTCCAGGTCTTGCCCTGATGCCATACAGTTCAGCTCCTCCCCAAATGTCCCTGGGTGCCTTTTGAGCTGTGGCCCCAGTGCTTGAACTCAGAGGGAGATGGTCCGAGTAAGTCCTTGTGTTGGCCCTTTAAGAGGAACATCTGTGAGTCTAGAAGTCCTCCATCTTTCTCAGCCACAATCCCTGTTGGTTTTAACAGCCAGAAGTTATGGGGTCTTCCCTTCCTGGCACTGGAACCCTGGGCTTGAGGCCAAGTGTGGGGCTAGGAACCCTCTCTCCTCAGAGGGGACCTCTGCAGCCAAAGTATCCCTCCTGATTTTCAACTGCCACATGTGGGTGTGGGACCAGCACATTCCGGGGTTTCTCTGCCCCTCCTACCAGTCCCTAGGTGGCTTCTTATATCGTTAGTTATAGGGTTTCTGTTCATCTAGATTTCAGGTGGTTCTCAATTATGGTTGTTCTGTGGTTTAGTTGTAAGGTTAATGTGGTCATGGGAGGTTGCCAGTACTGTGTTTACCTATTCTTCCATCTTGACTGGAAGCCTAAGAATACTTTTCTGATAATGGACAAACCCTTCTTTTTTCCAGGCTAAATTTAAGAAAAATTAATCTCAGTTCTTCCATTGTTTTAAGAAGCAATAGCTGCACCATAGTAGCAACGCTGTCAGTCTGAATAGTCTGTTATCTATGACTTCCCTGCATGATCTGCAGGAATTGCATGTCGTCATTCTAGAGTAACTTCAACAACATATGACTAGAAAGAGAAGGAAGAGCAGGAGAAATTTCAAGTAGGATTGGGACTTGAGAAAGCAGGGGAAAAAATGAATCCTTCAGTGTGTGTGTTTCTGTCAACTGAGAAGACATTAAGAGCTGTGTATGTGTGTTTTCATCTTCCTCAGCCCCTTCCTCAGAGATCACCTACGGCATGGTTGCAGCAGACCTGTTCCACTCCCTGCTGGCAGGCGGCGGTGCGCCTTGTGTAGTGAAGGTGCAGAGCCTCTTTGTGTTAGATGAAAACAGCTACCCATTGCAACAAGAGTTCTCCCTACTGGATTTTTTTCCTGATGGTGTAAAGCATGTATCCTATGCCCTTCCCTGAGACCAGATGAAGAAACTGCAGGAACTTTAAGGAAGACCACTGAAATGATTTGTTTTTTGAAACAAATGAATGAGAGGGCTTTTGCCTGGGATTTTTAAATATACAGGGGTGGGCAAAAGTAGGCGTACAGTTGTTCCTGTGGAAAATAATAAAATAATATATAATATCATAATACAAGAATAAACTGTTTCATGTACTCACAGCTATAAACCTACTTTTGCCCATCCCTGTATTTTATAAAGAGCTAAATAAATATATTTTATAAAGAGCTAAATATATAAATTACAACTTTTTTTGTAAGAAAATTCTGTTAGGATTTTTGTTTTTGTCTGTTCCTTTCTTGCTTCTAGGGCAGTGATTTTCAACCTTTTTCAATTCATGGCATATGTTCACTAATTACTGAAATTCTGAAACACACCAAAAAAATTCTATTTTTTATCTATCTGACAAATAGGTATAATTTTGATTTATTCACACCAGATGGCTATTGTTGTGGTGGCTGTTGTCATTTTTTTTGTTTGACAATCTCAGAGAAAAGAGATCAGTGCCCCTGACTAAATAGTCAGGTATTGCATATTTTAAAAATTCTTGTGACACACTGGTTGAAAATTGCTCTTCTAGAGAAATGATCTAGTAACAAAGGCAGTACATTCCGTGTGAAATAAAGGTTCACTTTATATAGTCCTTGCTACATTCCGGTCACTATACTAAGTACTGGGGATGCAGATGTAAAACATTTCCTCGGGAATTGCTTTCCTGCTCTACTTGCAAACTCTGTTTTCCCTTATTCCAATTTTAATAAACTATCAACATGAAGTGATTTCCTTAATTATAACCATACATAATAATGGATTAGTTCACATAAGCCCATGATTAGACAAGTTCAAGATAAGCATGTCTTTTTATAAAGAAGCATTGAAAATGAAGGAAACAAGGTCATGTTTCATTATATAAAGGGAGGAAGAGAGTCATATTATTAGTTCACTTCTAGGATTTGAGTGCCTTACTGAATTTACGTAACCAACAAACATTTAGCAATTTGTGTTATCATTATGATTGTAGAAGAAGCTCAAATGAAATGGTAATCACCAATGAGGAAATATGTAGTGATATTTTACCTGTAAGTTTAGAGTATGTTGAGAGCTCATAGATTAATAATATTGCTTGAAAACAACTAAATTCATGATGAAATGAACAAGTATATTTTACTAGGTCTGTGTTTCATTAAATTCTTTTGGTTCATGGAAATTGTTTTTATCTAATTCAGGCTTTTTTAAAAACTTGCTTCCCCTACAAATGAACCTCAGGAGTTTCGTGATTCTCTAAAAAATAATATGCAAAAACATCTGTGGGAGAGTACTAACACACTCAAAAGTCCATTTTCCAGTGGAAAGGGGTCCATACTTTTCAATAAATCCTCAGAGGGATCTTTGACCAGACAAAAAAAAGGTGGTATAGAAACTTTGCGGGTTATTTTGTGGGAAAGATAAGGATTTCTAAGGTTTTATCTGACACCCAATAAGATGGGGATGGGGGAAAAGGCATACAACTGTAATTAAATAACAATAAATAAATTTAAAAAAAAAAAAAAAAAAAAAAAAAAAAAAAAAAAAAGATGGGGAGAGAAAGAGCTGTCCCATATTGTATCTAGAGATACTGGAATTCAAACAAAATGATTGACTCTCCTGGATAATTCATCCAATGGGTGATGAAACTGGAGCCCAGAGCTGGTGTCCTCTAATCTGTGTGCTTTCAACCATAACCACAGTAGGAGCAAATTCGGAGTTCTAATGTAAAATCTGCCTAGTCAGTATAAGTCCACCAAAGGCTATTCTCTTCCATTTTCCCTTCTCCACTTTGTCCCCAAGATGTGGCCTAATCCCTACATCAGCCAAAATGTAGTCCCCTGGAATAGATGGCTGTTCACATCCTATCGGGAAGAAGCCTTTCCAGGGGTGTCCAACCTTTTGGCGTCTCTGGGCCACACTGGAAGAAGAATTGTCTTGGACCACACATTAAATACATAGCGGCACATAACCACACAAAAAAAATCTCATAATGTTTTAAGTAAATTTATGATTTTATGTTGGCCCGCATTCATAGCTATCCTGGGCTGCATGCGGCTCGCGGGCGGTGGGTTGGACACCCCTGCTTCTATTTCAGGCAGGACAGTGGGACTGAAAGGGCTGAAAGGATGAAAGGAGCCCTTCATTAATGAAAGGGGAGCCTGAGGCAGGCACAAACATTTCAAGTGAGACAAAGAACACCAGGTCACACCAATATCTCTTCACAGCCTTTGGTATATATGTCATGGGTGAATACATTTCTAGGAACTTTTATTTATGCTGAAAACTATTTCCTCTTGCTCTGAGGAATCTGATCTATCTCCAGAAATTACCATCCATTTTACTGGGATCAGGGGAGCCTCAGCTCCTAGCTGTATTCCTTATCTGAGATGTGCAAGTGAATATATTTTACCTACTCCATACATTTTCATAAAACTCAATTGGGTAGCTTACCAGTGTCAGCAAATTTAGTGGTTCTACATCTGGCAATCCCGTGGTAGGCATTTTAGGTAAACCTCATTCTTCATCTCCTGATAATTCAGCTGAGAGGGATAGTTCTCCCATCTCAGAGGCCCATTGGTACTTGATATTAGCTTTTCCAAATGTGTGGTTTCTCTAACAGCTATTAGAGGCATTCATCTTTTTCCCCACTAGTGAGATCTGTGCTAAATTTCTACTTACATGTTGGATTTCTTCTTTTTATTTATTTTTTGGGGGTGGGGGAGGTTTCTGCTCTTCAAGTGGGATGACAAAGTTGTACGTGTGATCCATCCTGCAGACATTTGCTGAAAGTATACCATGTGCAAGGCACTGGGAATACAAAGACACATAAGAAGGCCTGCCTTCAGTGGGTTTATGGGCAAGCTGGTGGAGAAATATTTAAACAAAATAATAGTAATAATAGTGCTGAGATTAAATCTGTGTGGAAAAGGTACAAAAGGTAATAGAATAAGTTTATTAGTTGCAAGTGATAAAAACCCAACTCACACTAGCTTGAGCAAAAACTAGGAGATATTGTTTCATGTAACTGAGTGTAGTACTAGTTTAAGGCACAGATGAATCCGCTGGCTTAAATTTTGTCATCTGGTTACCTCAACTCCCTGATTCTTTTCCTTCCCTTCTATTTCTCCTATTTTTCTCTTGCCCTGTTCTCTCCCCTTCCTGTGTTTCTTTTTCCCTCTCTCTTGTACTTTCCCCGCTTCATCTTTCTGTCTTTTCTCTATCTCTCCCACCTATGCTCATGGATAAAAGATGACTGTAGGAAGCCCCAAAGTTTCCTCTTTACAGAAAAAGACTCTCTTTGCTAGTGTCACATAGCAAATTTCATGGAAGGATTCTGATGGAATTTGCTTAGTTTACCTTCCCTCCCCCTGCAGACAGGTGGGTGGGACGGTGGGACTGAAAGGGCTGAAACCATATAGGATGAAAGGAGCCCTTCATTAATGAAAGGGGAGCCTGAGGCAGGCACAAACATGTCCATGGCAATGGAAGATGCAAAAAGGCTTCAGAGAAGAAATATCTAACCTGCATTTTTAAATATAGGAGGTTTTCAACACAAAAAACAAAGTGATGTACATACAGTAGTATAGCATATTGGGGGAAATGGTACATCTCAAATGGGGCTGAAAAATGAATAACCCCTCCCCGCAGAGTGAACAGGAGACATAAGATACTGCAAGAAAGATAGACAATGTATTTCTGAAGGAAATTTAAAAAAAAATCTTCACCTGAGGACATTTTTTTTTCATTGAATTTTTAAGGATAGAGGAAGAGAGAAAGAGAAACAGATGTGAGAGAGAAACATCACTTGGTTTCCTCCAGTACACACCCGGACCCGGGACCATAGGTGCCTGGACCGGGGATTAAATCCAAAATTTAGGCATGTGTCCTGACTGGACATCCAAGCCTCAACTCTGAATTCAGTTATGGGATGATGCTCCAACCAGCTGAGCCACACTCCCTGGCAAGGGCCATTTCTGAAGAAATCTTAACTCACAAAGCAGTGGAGGTTTTGTGTGAAGTACTGAATTGCATTTCTTAGTGGCTACAAATGACAGGACTGAGATGCTATAAAGTGTAACCCTGGGGTTCTGGGAAACCACAGACAAGTTCCATCAAATTTCAAATAATTGAATTACCATTTTTCAGGCTTTGAAATGTGGTTTGTTATTAAAATGAATCTACATCAATGATAAATTTACTATAATACTTCATATTCTAAAATTCACATTCATGGGGTTTGAAGGTGATCAGAAGAGGGCTTTTTAAAAAAGATTTTATTTATTTTTAGAGGGAAAGGCAGGGAGAAAGAGAGGGACAGAAACATTGATGTGCTGGAGAAACATCAATCAGTTGCCTCTCACACCACCCTAAACTGGGGAGCTGGCCTGCAACCCTGGCATGTGCCCTGACTGGGATTTGAACCTGCATCCTTTCAGTTTGCAGGATGATGCCCAACCTGCTGAGCCACACCAGTCAGGGCAGAAGAAGGCTTTTATTTCATATGTTATTGTTCGAGAGTAATAGATAGCCTTACAAAGTTTCAATAGGATAACTTTTTCACAATGCTCATAAATTATCATCATCCTCAGAATTCTCCTAAACTGCTGTGATGCAAGGCCCTAAATTGTTTAAGACTAGTGTTAGCACAACCTACATAGTTGACTGTGGGCTATGGCATGGCTTTCTTAGAAGAAAATATCTGTAATTTCTCAGAACACTATAGAATGAAACAGAACAACTAATCATCCCTACTCTTTCATTCTAGATGCTAAATTGCATTCTGGAGGGTTTCTAGGTGGTCCAATGTAGGTCATGAATCAGAATGATTAGACTAAAATGTTCATTTTTCCTAGGAGTTTAACACTTGCCTTTGTTTTAATGTCAATAAGGGGAGAAATATGTGAGAGGGAATGAGGATTACCAATTGTCATTCTGTCTTTAGAGGTCTTAAACTTGGTTCGTTATTAAGAAGTTCATTCCTGACTTCCAGCCAAGATGGAGGCATAGGTAGACACACTGTGCCTCCTTGCACAACCAAAAGAAGGACAACAAATTTAAAAACAAAAAACAACCAAAACTGACAGAAAATCAAACTCTATGGAAATCTGACAACCAAGGAGTTAAAGAAGAAGCATTCATCCGGTAGGAGGGGCGGAGACAGGAAGCTGGTCAGAGAGGACTAGTCCCAAGGCTGTGACTGGCGGACCTGGTGAGGTGTCTGATTGTGGACTGGGTAGTCCCATGTTCAAGTGCAGATAAACAGGGAGGAACAACTGGGGAGTGAGACAGGCCTCACAAGTCAGAGTTCCAGTGTGGAAATAAAGCCTCAAACCTCTGATTGTAAACACCTGTGGGGGTTGAGACGGCAGTGGGAGAAACTCCCAGCCTCACAGGAGACTTTTTTGGAGAGACCCATAGGGTCCCAGAATGTACACAAAATCACCCATCTGGGAATCAGCACCAGAAGGGCTTAATTTGATTGTGGGTAGCGGGAGAAGTGACTGAAAACCGGCAGAGTGGAGCAAGTGGCACTGTTCCCTCTCGGGCCCCTCCCCCACATACAGTGTCACAATGCAGTGGCGGGTTGCCCCACCATGGTGAACACCTAAGGGCCCTTACTATGTGACAGGTGTGCTGAGATTAAAAAAAAAAAAAAGCCCAAATGAAAGAACAGATCAAAGCTCCAGAAAAAATACAACTAAGCAAGGAAGAGATAGCCAACCTATCAGATGCACAGTTCAAAACACTGGTAATCAGGATGCGCACAGAATTGGTTGAGGATGGTCACAAAATAGATGAAAAAATGAAGGCTATGCCAAGTGAAATAAAGGAAAATGTACAGGGAACCAACAGTGACAGGAAGGAAACCGGGGTTCAAATCAACGGTGTAGACCAGAGGGAAGAAAGAAACATTCAACCAGAACAGAATGAAAAAACAAGAATTCAAAAAAATGAGGAGAGGCTTAGGAACCTCCAGGACATCTCAAATATTCCAACATCCAAATCATAGGGGTGCCAGAAGGAGAAGAGGAAGAGCAAGAAATTGAAAACATATTTGAACAAATAATGAAGGAGAACTTCCCTCATCTGGCAAAGGAAATAGACTTCCAGGAAGTCCAGGAAGCTCAGAGAGTCCCAAATAAGTTGGACCCAAGGAGGAACACACCAAGGCACATCATAATTATATTAGCCAAGATTAAAGATAAGGAGAGAATCTGAAAAGCAGCAAGAGAAAAGGAGACAGTTACCTATAAAGGAGTAAGACTGTCAGCTGATTACTCAAAAGAAACCTTGCAGGCAGGAAGGGGCTGGAAAGAAGTATTCGAAGTCATGAGAGGCAAGGACCTACATCCAAGATGACTCTATACAGCAAAGCTATTATTTAGAATGGAAGGGCAGATAAAGTGCTTCCCAGATAAGGTCAAGTTAAAGGAGTTGATCATCACCAAGCCCTTATTATATGAAATGTTAAAGGGACTTATCTAAGAAAAAGATATAAATTAGGAACAGTAAAATGACAACAAACTCACAGTTATTAACAACCACACCTAAAACAAAAATAAAAACAAAAACAAACTAAGCAAACAAATAGAACGGAAACAGAATCACAGAAATGGAGATCACATGGAGGGTTATCAGCAGGGGAGTGGGTGGAGAGAGGGAGGGAAAAGGTACAGAAAATAAGTAGCATAAATGGTAGGTAGAAGATAGACAGGGGGAGGTTAAGAATAGTATAGGAAATGTAGAAACCAAAGAACTTATATATATATAGTTCATGGACATGAACTAAAGGAGGGAGAATGTAGGTGGGAGGGGGTGCGCAGGGTGGAGGGGAATAAAGGGGGAAAATGGGACAACTGTAATAGCATAATCAATAAAATATATTTTTTAAAAAAGTATTCCAGCTCTGGCCAGTGTGGCTCAGTGGTTGGAGCATCATCCCATAACCAAAGGGTTGTGGGTTCAATTCCTTGTCATAGCACAAACCTGGGTTGTGGATTCATTCTCTGGTCTCGGCGTGTGTGATTCGATTCCCTGTCTGGGCGATGTTTCTGTCTCTCTTCCTCTCTCCCTTCATCACTCTCTAAAATCAATGAAAAAATGTCCTTGGGTGTGGATAATTTAAAAAAAACAAACAAAAACTTCCACCCAATTAAGGAATATATTTACTAAGGTTGACCTCTCTGCTTCCAAATGGAGAAGGTATGGTCACCTCTTCCTTTCTCCCACAGCAGCTTCTTGCAGCTGGAGGGAGGGCATACATTGGCATTGAGACAATTTCTCCCCACTCCATCCCCAGTCCCCTGATGCCCAGCTCCTCCAGTGAGTTGGGGCAGGGAGGAAAGAAGGAAAAGGAGCAAGAGTCTCCTTATAAATCGGCTCCCACTGTGGTCCTCTCATTGGATGGTATCTGCTCTTCCAGCCTGTCGTGATTGCTGATACCTTCTGTCAAGCAGGCATCCAACACTCCTTCTGGAGTGCTGTGAGCATTCTTTGGAGGGTTCACCATTCTTATAAAGTATGTGCAGTTTCTTGTCGTGGAGATCAAGCTGCCTGGTCTCTTCAAGCCCTTAACTCCCTCCAAATGGCACTTCCTCTCTCCATCCTGATACCTCTTATTCACTTTACCCCATGCTAAGATAAGCGTGGCCATGCTAAGATAGCAGGTCACAAATTCTCTGCATAGACATTAGAGAAACTAAGGGATTGTCCTTATTTGTATAATACTTAGTACAATTTACATAACATTGTGATTATACTAACTAGACGAATCTTACCAAAGTGGTATAGTGGTTACCCTGGGTGGGGAATTAGGGCCTGGTTTTATTTTCTCCTTTGTTATTATTTTTATCTAATGAAATGATTAGGAAAATTTCCCTAATTTCTAAGGAATACAAAATATATACATTAATATTGAATATCCTTATGGGAAAAACAAGAAACTTGAGCCAATATTAAAACTTGTCCAAATGTCTACTTCAAGTACATTCTATAACTATATGTGAAAGGCAACTTAATAAAGCTTCTTGAAAATAGCACAGGAGAATATCTTCATGATCTTAAGGTACAGAAAACTTCTTAAAAACTGGACATGCAAAGCACTAAAATAAAAGACAGCTTCATTTGACTACATTAAAATTAAAAACTTATCTTTATCAAAAGAAAGCCATAAAATAGGAGGAAATCAACCAAAAATATATTAGCAAAATATATTAATAACTAAAAAAAGAGAATGATGGAAAACATTTGCAATACATCAAATTGAAAGAAATTCCTACAAATCAATAGGAAACCCATAAGTAACCCAGTAGAAAAAATGGGTCAGATCTATGAACAAGCACTTCACAAAGGAGGAGGGCCCAATTAACATAGAAAACATTGTTCAACCTCATTAGTCATCAGGGACGTACACATTAAATCCATGAGGAGGTCTCTACACACTCTCATGCGCTGCTGGTGAGAATGAATTGGTACATCAACTTTGGAGAACAGTTTGGCTTTATCTACTAAATTGGAAGATGTGCAAACCCCTATGACCCAACAACTCCATTTCCAGTTTTATACTCCAAAATGTATAATGAATCTCAAAACATCATGTGGAGTGAAGGAAGCCACACACAAAAGAATACTTGCTTTCTGATTCCCTACATAATCTTCAAACCAAACTAAACCAAAAAACCTATAGCTTTTAAGGCCACATTGTTAGGTGATAAAAGCAAAGAAGTGATTGCTATAAAACCAGGTTAGTGGTTACTGTGGTGGGAAGGGAGAGGTAGTGTTTGGGAGGGGACCCAAGGGAAGATTATGTGAAGCCTGGCTTACCTTACCTCGAAGCTCCAAATCCATCCTTCAATGTGTGCTCTACAGACGAATTCCCTGAAGCATCTCTCCTTCGCTGTGACCACGAAGCTAAATAGTAGAGGGCGCTAGAGACGCTGAGGGAGGCAGGGGCTTTTCTTGCTGGTTTCAGTCAGTAGCAGTACGTCAGTCACGCAGTGGGCGTGAGAACACCTAGTGGCTCTCTGCCTGGCCTACGCCTTGGACACGCGGTCGCTGACCACTTTGTGTCCCCACCCGACCTATCAGTCCTGTTCCCATGGCCCTCCTGACGTGGACAGCACGTGCTGCAGGCCTCTGGTTCCTGTGTGCATGGGTGCTCCCACTCGCTCAGATCGTCCATCCCAGGGAAGCTTGTCTTAAACAGGTTTGTCAATCGACAAACTGATAAAAGCATATTTTCAAAAACAAAGGGCCCAGAGGAATCAAATCTGGTCACTTGCAGGATTATACTTCCTTATCACTGAAGATGAGCAGATAATTTACACAGACAAAAGGGAGGGAGAGGGGACAGAAAGGAGAAAGGCGGGGAAATGGAAGGAAGGAAGGGAGTGAGAGAGGAAGGAAGAGAGGGAGGAAGTGAAGAGGAAAGCCAACTAACGGGTGCACAACAGAGAGGCTTATCTAAAAGGCCTGAAACAGACCCCAGGCTGTGGGGATGTGGCTGCACTCTATGTCATCTCTGACTTTGTTGAAGTGTGTCTATTACATGAAGTGAACATGTAATAATGACACCATTTTTGGACACCTGGAATCTGATTACAGTTTCACCTTCAGCACTTCCCAGTGCTCTGAGGCTCTGAGAAATGACATTCCTTCTTTAAGGCTCACTTTTCATTTCTTCTTCTTCTTCAGATTTTATTTATTTTTAGAGAGAGGGGAAGGGTGGGAGAAAGGGAGAGAAACATCACTGTGTGGTTGCCTCTCCAGTGCCCCCTACTGGGGACCTGGCCAGCAACTCAGGCATGTGCCCTACACTGGGAATCGAACTAGCCCCCATTTGGTTCAGAGGCTGGCACTCAATCCACTGAGCCACACCGGCCAGGGATCTTTTTTTTTCATTTCTAAATGGGGGGAAGGTTTCTCCTGAGCTGCTGTGCAGATTTACCAAGCTGCCTTTAAAAGACCTAGTACAGGTCCAACAGCTGGTTCCTTTCTCCACAACTTGAGACTCATTTCACTTTGAGAAACATACCTCCTGAAATATGTAAAAATGAGGAGTGGGAGAGTGATTTGAGTAAATAATCCTATACTTTAAAACTAGGAAGAATGCCATAAACAGGTAATGTAATCTACCTTCATAATGGCATTTAAATTCAATTAAGAAATATACCATTATGTTGAAAGAGTCAAGCTTATGGAATGTAATCAGCAAACTACTTCATCCTTTTTTTTTTTCCTAGTGTCCCATTCAAGCCTCAGCAGGTGGCGTCTCCCCTGCCCTTTGGATAAAATCTAGGGCAATTTGCTTGACTTCTTTGATTACTCTTAGGTAACAATAAATTTTTCCTGTAACTTCTAGTTACAAAACAGGCTTATATCTGTACTTATAATGTCCAATCTCATGTTGCAGTCTAAATTTCCAACTTCACTTAAAGGTTAAGCTTCCCCTTTACTCCTGCATTGCCCTGGTTTGTGACTGTATGAGGCCCGTGACAGAAAATGGGAAGGTAGCAATTTTCTTCCTTTTTCACTTTGTACTTTCATTCCTTCTTCTCTGACTTGCTAACAGGAGTTTCTGATCGTCCTAGCAAGGGCAGGGAGGGAGTACGGGAAGGAAACAGCCTAAGGGACAGGAGAGGTTCTACAGAACCGGTACTACAGAATAGGCTGGAGTACTCATGCGGGTTCTTCAAGAGCTTCCTTCCTGTGTGGATCACTTTCCTCAGGTTTCCATGACTCAGGTTGGCCCCAGAGTGTGGGCTGGCATACAGCATTGTCCCCATCCCCTTTAAAAGTCTTTATTACATTTTCTAGACATGGAAGTCTGGAACTTGTATTTTCCAGACACTCTTACAAAAAGGCTTCCAGACTGAGTTTGCCAAATGAGGAACTAGAAAGCAGAAAGAAGGTAAAAATCATCCTTTTCTTCCTTTGTCTCCGACATTTATGATAGCAAGATGCTTGAGGCTCTTACATCAATTTGGGCAAAGAATTCCACAATAAAAAAAAAAACTCAGAAAAATAGTTGGCAAATGACTGTGCAAATCTCAGCCCATCATCACTATGGGATGACAAATTTGCAGCAGACAGTAGCTTTGAGGCATGGCAGCAGCTGCATAGCAGTGAGGTCTCCTTGGTGATTGCACAGCCAGGCACAGGCCCCTGGAATTCCTGTTTCACCAAATCAATACGGTACATTGAATTATCACCTCAGTTCTTTACTCCTCCATGTAGCTATGTCCATTGCCATGTAGCTTTGCAGTTCCTCTAACAAAAAAGGCGTAGTTTATCTCCTACCCCTTGATTTTAAACTTGACTGTGTAACTTTTTTCAGCCAATGTGATATTAGGTGATACAAGACAAGCAGAAGGGGGAAATGTATTGGCCCTTCTTCTGCCTTTGTAAGAGGATACAACCGGGGGGATCCCAAAGAAGGATTTGTAATGTGGTCCAGAACCCAGGGTTTCCAGGAAATATTAAAAATATGGGATGTCCTCACCCCCACAAGTCTGAACTGGAGGATGGGACACATGGAGCAGAGCCATTCAGAGTTGTTTTGCATAGCAACAGTTTTGCAGATAACCTCTAGAATGGTCATTTAATAGATCTATAACTTTTGACGGGTTTCATGGATATGTTAAATAGCTGTGGCCATGCTTTGAGCCAGGGGGATGGGAGTAACTTCTACCCAGGATGTAACTGGGAGGCAACTCCCCCTGGTTACAAAGCCTGCATAAGAGCTTGGAGATGATTGGCTCCATGCCATGGGGCCACACCTGCCTGGACTTACTATGACAGCTAAGAAAGACTGGAAAAATACTCCGGTATTTCTCCTGGCAGGTGTAGCCAATTGTGGGAGGAGTGGGAAGTGGGGCTGCAGAGGAAGATTGGTGCTGAGATTTAAACCCAGGTGCAGCAGCCAGGAGAATAAGAACCACGCGGCTTTGGGTCTCCCTTTGCCACTCAGCTTAGGAAGCCAGAAAGCAAGATGTAGCAATGATGCAGAGCTCTCTCTTAGCAGTTTGGAAGAATGCAGGAGAGACGCTGAGGGAAGGAAAGGGGTGAAAGGACTCTTGCTGGTGGGCCATGAGAAGGTGCAATGTGGTTTTGGGTTAAGAACTGGAGATACTGGTGACACAGCTGATGGTGCTGGGAACTGTGGGAGGCCTACCAGCTGAACATGGATTACTGGGAAGAACCGGGGGCTACCTGAGCCACAGACCTCTATTTCTTTTCCTGAGATACAGTACCCCAGACTGGGCAAAGAGGGGAAGGAAGGACTGTGTGTGTTTGTGGGTGTTATAAGGGACCTTGGAATTTTAATGAAGACATTAAATCATTACTCTTAAGTCTGTATAACTTTTGAATAAATAATTCCTTTCCTTTTCACCAATCTCTGACATTGAGAGCTATAATTTCCTGGCTGCGGGCAAGACAAAGCTAGTACAGGGGGACCCCAGGAGAAGGGAGGATCCATTCAGTTATATTGTTCAGCCCATTCTTCCATGGCCAGTCAAGGAAAATCAGGGGAGACCACATGGGCAATAGCGTTAAAGTAGTACACCTACTTGTACATGTGCAGTAAAAGCCCACCAAAAGTACCCAGGAAGGATCCGCCCTATAAGAATAGAATCCCTCCAGCCCATGAGGTCAATCTCTGCTTGGAGTTGGCCCACTCCCATGTTCTCTGCCACAAACTCTGTATGTTCGGTTCAATTCTTTGTCCTGATCACTAAGAACCTGGTTATTTGTGCCTACCTGTGACACCTTCAACATGAAAAGAGCTCCCCCAGGCATCTGCTTTCTCTTCAGCCTGTGCTCAAAGTGAACAAACATGGAGCAGGCCTGGATGAGGACCTGAGCCCTGGCCAGACCCACTGCTTGAAGGTGATTTGCCTAATTTAGATGAGCCCACACTCAGCTGACCCATAGATGCATGAGAAATAAATACGCATTTTGGTAGAACACCGAGACGTTGTGATTATTTGTTATGCACCATTAATGCAAAAATAGCTAATTGATAGAAGCAACTTTTCACCTTTTGACTTCATCAGCCTTCCCAAGGACTGTGTAAGTGGAGTCCCTATATAAAAATCACTACCTGCTAAGAATTCTGGGAAAAGAATTCTGAGAAAATAATTATTTTTTCCACATGAGGCAAACTGATGTTCATGCCAAGAACAACTAGAAAAGTGGAATAAATACAGAAAACCTCTTTTTAAGTTATTGGAGAGCTGCCAGGTTGACAAGCATTTGATGGGTCATGATCTCAGGAGAAGGAAAACACGATGAGGTGAGGTGACATTCTGTGAGCCACTTCCCCCTTCAAGAAATTTGCTGATTGTAGCTAAGAAACTGAACACTTGGACAGAGGACCATGGCTAAAAGGCATGTGAATGTAAGAAACATCCAAACCTGTAAGATTTTTTATGAGTTTATTTGAGCCAAATTGACAACAATTGCTGTGAAGCAAAATCTCAACGGGTTGGGAAAATGCTCCAGAGGATGGCAGTTTTGCACCCTATTTTATACGTTAACAATCAAAGAAGGAGAAATATGTGAGGCAGGAGATAGCCAGGAAGGAGGAAACTCCAGAGGTATCTCAGGGCTAAGATAAAGGACATCCATACAGGACAGAGACCCTGTTCTAAGACAGGTCGTTCCTGCTTTCTGGAAAAGAGCTGAATCATGGTGACTCATGACTGCACCTGCACAGAAGATGCTACATGACCCCTGCTTCATGATAATAGCATTATAATAAATTAACATTGTGTGACCCCCTTCTCCGGTGGCCAATCAAGGAAAATCATGGAAGACCACGTGTGCAGTAGCTTTAAAGTAATATAACTACTTGTACATGAGCAATAAAACCCCGCCAAAACTGGTCAGGAAATACCCTCCCTATAAGAATAGAATCCCTCCAGCCCCTTCGGTCAATCTCTGCTCAGAGTTGGCCCACTCCCATGTTCTGTGAAGTCTACTAACACTTGATAAATCTGCTTTCTCTCTTCCTGCTATAAACTCTCTGTGTGTTCGGTTCAGTTCTTTGTACACGATCACCAGGAACCTGGTTACATGTGCCCACCAGTGACATAAGGAGGGTTACATGAAATTTATTGGTGTGTGGATGAAAAGGGGCCACATGCTAAGTCTGACAAGCTCAGGGGAGTCCTGCGTGACAGGCTTGCAAACTCAGAGACCTAAAGCAACCACATAGGATGGTACGTAGTTAAAAACTTTCTCACTAAAAGCAGGTCATGGCAGGCAGTTATGTCCTAGGCTGGAATTTGCCCTGACAAAAATCAATCTTTACCTTAACTGAGCCTGTTTATTGTCTTTGCTTCTGGGATAAAATGGCTTTGGAATGTCAAGGTAACTTCCCTTTTTCCAAAGCCCTGGGGCACAACCACCCACATCAGAGCAGAGAGCACAAGTCCCCTCATTGTTTATGTTATTGTGTTAATTGTTGACTGTTAACTATCCTGCACCCATCTTTGTAAAAGAAGTATATGTCTATCATTTTACCTTTTTATACAATCCCAAATGTTTCCATGCTTTGCTTTCTTCCACCTCCCTAATCTATCACCATTGGATTTCATGTAACCTGCTTAATGCCTCTCTTTTGATTGTAATGAATAAAATAGGTGTAAAACTGCCATTTTTGGGAACATTTCCTCCATCTGTTGAGATTTTGCTTCTTGGCAATTGTCAGTTTGACTCAAATAAACTCACAACTTTTCTGGAATATTTGGATGTTTCTTACATTGACAGGTGATAGATTAGGGAGACGAGAGAAAGCAAAGTAGGGATATCTCCGGGATTGGATAAAGAGTAAAATAAGGAGACAAATACTTCTTTTACATTGGTGGGATTATAGGATAGTTAACAATGAACATTTATAGCACTTGGAGATGGTATGACAGGGAACAATAAAACAATGAGGTCTTGGCTCTCTGGTTGGAAGATTGTGCCCTGAGGGGTCTGGAAAAAGGAATTGCTCAGACATTCCAAAGGTATGTTATCTTAGATGCAAAAAGACAATAGAAAGGCTCAATTAAGGTAAAGATCGACCTTTGTCAGGGAAGATATGGCCTCAAGCTTGATTCCCCGCCATGCCAATGTTGGTGGGAGAGACCTGGTTCTTCTTGCTGTTGCATGTAAAGAATTACAGATCAACATATCTAGTAGCATGTAATCAGTTTATTAGTGACCCATTCCCATGGAAGAGAACAAGACTGGGTAGAGTAGGCGTGAAAGGCAAAGTTTCAGGGCAAAGCAGGGTGACAAAAGTAAGAGTGGCTAAAGACCAGGGTGGTAAGCCCCTGAGCAGCCTGAGGCCGGTTGGCCAGAGGCCCAGTGGCCCGGGATCCAAGAGCGCCAAGAGCGCCCCAGTCCCGAGAGAGAGAGAGAGAGAGAGAGAGAGAGAGAGAGAGAGAGAGAGAGAGAGAGAGAGAGTCCTTTGTTCTGAGAACTTATATAGTTGGTGGAAGAGGAGAAAAAAGTTATGTATTGATTAACGGCTAAATGTGGTGCCAGCTTTCCTGGGGGAATGTGACTACCCAAACTTGGGTATGTGTGGGGGTCTGTTAGCCCAAACCCTTATCTTGCTCCAGACCCCATTTGTTCATCTTGCTGTAAAACAAATACGTGACATGAGGCAGTTAATTAAAATTGAGGCACTTCCCAAAGTTATTTATGGGCTCTTTCTGTAAGCATCAGGGACTCCCTCGTAAAAGAGATAGTGACCAGAGGCAGACAATTAACCAAAGTTGTTTTATGGGCTCCTTCTTTGGGCACCGGGGACCCTCTCCCACATTCAGGCCTTGGGATGAAAGCACAGTTTCAAGGCTTTCTTTCTCAGATAGAGGGAATGCTACATAGAATTTCAAGGACTTCCCTTCTTTCTTGTTAACCTAGTGTTTCTTGTGGTGTTGGAACACCTGGCAATATTATCAGACCAGGCTCAGGACTGCTGAGTTAGCATGTGAGACCTGTCTCCTTCCTCCTTCCTGCCTCGGTTTACTATTTAATCTACCTAACTGGTAAAAGGCGTTTCCTGGCAATCAGGATGCTAGACGCTGACCAGTAACAGAATTGCAGTCTCAGAGTTCTTCCTATGCTGTCTCCTGCCTCACCATGACTGCTTTTAGTTGGGATGTTTTAATTTCAGACCATCCTATGTGGTTACTTTTGGCCTTTGAATTTGTAAGGCTAAACCTGACACAGGCCTCCCCTGAGCTTGTTGGGTTTAGTATGTGGCCTCCTTTTGTCCCAGGCAGAAAATGCAGTAGAGTCTCGGGACCTTCAGAAATAAGAAATTGGAGATTGGGCTTGCTAAGGCAGCAGGTGTTACAGAATAGCAAGTGGGGTTCTGCTGCCCACTGCTACCCTATAGGCAAAATTCCAGAGGCAATGTTCTGGTGATAAAGGAGTCTTTATTCAAAAGCTGCAATTAAGGCTAAATTCTTCAACACCTGAGTTCTCCTATCATAGCCCCTATTACTTTTTAATTATCTTATTTCCATAGGGTTAGTTTATAAACTAAAACAACATAATGATGGGGAACTTAAAAGTTGGAAAATTTTAATTTTAGGTAACAGCTAATAAGCTTAGTAATCAATGCATGTAAAAAGCTACTGTTCCAGGAACTGAAGGTATGACCCATGTTGACTCCAGGAAACTATAAGCAGTCACACCTTTGTGCCTCAGGAGGACTGCAAGCAATCAAGATGGTACCTGAGCCATTGTACTGCAGGGTGAGCCGTCTGCTGCCCAGGACACAGATAAAGACCACCACTCAGGACACAGATGAAAGAATGCTGCAGCTTTTTACTCAATTAACCTTTTTCCTGAGTTCCAAACCCTTTGAAACCAGAAAAGCTGGCATTTGTGCTGCCTGTCACCTACCAGAACCAATAAGCACAGACAGGGATTGAATCTTTATGGGCACTTTATTCAGAAGGCTGACAATCTGAGAAGACGGTGGGTTTGTACCCTGACAGACCATCTTCAATTCCATTTCAAACTAACCCTTTTTACAAGGAGAAGAAAAGTGTAGGTAAGGGGTAGGAAAGGGGTGGATGTCTCACCCTGGAGCACAATGGCTCAGGTACCATCTTGATTGCTTGCAGTCCTCCTGAGGCACAAAGATGTAACTGCTTATGGTCTCTTGGACTCAAGGTGGGTCATACCTTCAGTTCCTGAAACTATAGCTTTTTACGTACATTGATTTTTACATACATTGATTAGCAATTACTTAAACTAAAATGTTCCAACTTTCGAGTCCACCATCATTCCCCGACTGTTAGTTTAAACTATCTTGTATCTGTGAGATCAGTTTCATATGGAAGTACTCATTTGGTTGTTGAGCACACATCTTAGCATTAGACCACCTGATAGGGGGTTAGGAATACACTTAATTGCAGATCCACACAAGGAGCACACTGTATGCCACAACAAGCTATGATAAAGCACAAAACAGCTTTTAGCACAATTTACAAAAGCTGCAAACACTCTTGCTGGGGCTACATTAGTGACTCTTAAGGAAAACATTTCCCTATCCTTTAGGGAAATGTTTTATAATTCCCACAGGTTCCCAATTATAAACATAGGAGTAGGTTATTTTCTTTTTAAAATATATTTATATATATTTATATATATATATATATATTTAAAGATTTTATTTATTTATTTTCAGAGAGAGGGGAAGTGAGGGAGAAAGAGAGGGAGAGAAACATCGATGTGTGGTTGCCTCTCATGTGCTCCGAAGTGGGGACCCAGCCTCCAACCCAGGCATGTGCCCTGACTGGGAATCAAACCAGTGACCCTTTGGTTCCCAGGCCAGCACTGAATCCAGTGAGCCACACCAGCCTGGGCTAATTTTCTATTTTAATTAATTAAAAAATTTAAAATTATAGTTTACATTCAATATTATTCAATCAGTTAGTGCTGAAGATGATTCTTCTGTCTGTCCAAGGTTATAAAGCTTCTCTCTTGCTACTGTTCAGTTGTTTGTTCTAGGTGATTTCTCCACAATTTAGTTGTAATTCCAGATTGGTCCTGAGAGGCGGTTAGTATGGCTTCCACTCACTCCTCTGCCATCACATCTTGCCTCTTCTCCTATTTTCTTACTGACATGCTTAAACAAAGTATAATTTCAAAGGCTTTCCAGGGGAGTACAAATAGAAACAACTATAAGACATGTAGTGAAAGTTTGTTCAACATAAGTTCATCCTGCAAAACAAAATTCAGAGATGTTTAGAACATTTTTGCTAAATATATCCAAATGTTTTAATCTCATTTGAAAGGAACAAGTTCTCTATAACAGGGTTAAACAAAAAGTAATGAAAAGAATATAAGTCATTGTTTTTGAAAGATGACTTTCAGGTCTTCTTGAGGTTTGGCGGTCCATTGTTGCTCCAGTGATTTCTTTACTCTGGTGTACTTTATCACAGTGGGGGTGGTGAGGAGTATGTCCCCAGATTCAGTCCACTTCTATTTGGCCTTCTGGAGAGGCTGTCTTCCAGGTCTTGAGTAGCACCTTGTCCCCAGGCTCAAAGTAATGTAGTGAACCTGTAGGGGGGAGGTCTACTACAAGCAAGGTCCTTAATTACAGCTAAGTTCTGACTTAAATATTGTACATTTCCTTTACCTTCACTTCTTTTTTTAAAAATAATGATTTTATTGTTGTTCAGTTACAGTTGTCTGCATTTTCCGCCAACCCCTCCCCCACCCACCTCAGCCAAAACCACCTCCCTCCAATGCTTCCATCCTCCTCCTTGGTTTTGTCCATGTGTCCTTTATAGTAGTTCCTGAAAACCCTTCCCCTCGTTATCCCCTCACACACCCCCTCTGGTTACTGTCAGATTGTTCTTAATTTCTATGTCTCTGCTTATATTTTGCTTGCTTTCTTCTTTTGTTGATTATGTTCCAGTTAAAGGTCAGATCATATGGTATTTGTCCCTCACCTCCTGGCTTATTAGGATAATGTTCTCCAGTTCCATCCATGCTGACGCAAACAGTAGGAGCTCCTTCTTTCTTTCTGCTGTGTAGTATTCCACTGTGCAAATGTACTATAGTTTTTTGATCCACTCATTTACTGATGGGCACTTAGGTTGTTACCAGCACTTGGATATTGTAAATAGTGCTGCTATGAATGTTGGCATGCATATGTTCTTTCTGACTGGTGTTTCAGGGTTCTTGGGATGTAATCCCAGCGGTGGAATTGCTGGGTCAAAAGGAATTTCCGTTTTTAGTTTTCTGAGAAAATTCCATACAGATTTCCGCAGTGGGTGTACCAGCCTGTATTCCCACCAACAGTGCACTAGGCTTCCTTTTTCTCCACATCCTCTCCAACACTTGTTTGTTGATTTGTTTATGATGGCCATTCTCACCGGTGTGAAGTGGTATCTCATTGTGGTTTTAATTTGCATCTCTCTAATGGCTAGTGATGCTAAGTATCTTTTCATATGTCTCTGGGCCCTCTGTATGTCTTCCTTGGAGAAATGTCTGTTCAAGTTCTTTGCCCATTTTTTAATTGGGTTTTTTGTCTTCCTGGAGTGGAGTCATGTGAGTTCTTTATATATTTTGGAGATCAGGCCCTTGTCTGAGGTATCATTGGTAAATATGTTTTCCCATACTGTTGGTTCTCTTTTTATTTTAATGCTGTTTTCTTTAGCCATGCAGAAGCTTTTTATTTTGATGAGGTCCCATTTATTTATTCTTTCCTTTATGTCCCTTGCATTAGGGCACGTGTCTGTGAGGATGTTGCTGTGTGGAATGTCTGAGATTTTCCTGCTGAGGTTTTCCTCTAGGACTTTTATGGTGTCATGATTTATATTTAAGTCCTTCATCCACCTTGAGTTTATTTTACGTGTATGCTGTAAGTTGGTGATTGAGTTTCATTTTTTTGCAGGTAGCTGTCCAGATCTCCCAATATCATTTGTTGAAGGGCTATTTTTGCTCCATTTTATACTTCTTCCCCATTTGTAAAATATTAATTGGCCATAGAGACTTGGGATTATTTCTGGGCTCTCTGTTCTGTTCCATTGGTCTATGTGCCTGTTTTTATGCCAGTACCAGTCTGTTCTGATTACAGTGCCCTTGTAATACAGTTTGATATCAGGTATTGTGATCCTTTCTACTTTGTTCTTCTTTCTCAAAATTGCTGCAGGTATTGGGGTTGTTTATGGTATCATATAAATTTTTGAAATGTTTGTTCTATATTTGTGAAATATGTCATTGGTACTTTAATATGTATTGCATTGAATCTATAAATCGCTTTGGGTAGTAGGGCCATTTTGATGATGTTAATTCTTCTAATCCATGAGCATGGTACATGCTTCCATAAGTTTGTGTCTTCCTTAATTTCTTTCTTCAGTGTTGTGTAGTCTTCGGAGTACAGTCTTTTACCTCCTTGGTTAGCTTTATTCCTAGGTACCTTATTTTTCTTGTTGCTTTATCAAATGGGATTTTTTTCCTGATTTCTATTTCTGATATTTCATTGTTGGTGTACAAAAGTGCCTTTGATTTCTGAATATTGACTTTGTATCCTGCTGTTTTGCCAAATTCACTTATTAGGTTGAGTAGTTTTTTGGGAGAGCCTATAGGATTTTCTATGTACACTATCATGTCATCTGCAAACAGTGACAGTTTTGCTTCCTTCTTTCCAATTTGGATGCCTTTTATTTCTTTTTCTTGTCTGATTGCTGTGGCTAAGGCTTCCAATACTATGTTGAATAGAAGTGGTGAAAGTGGACATCCTTGTCTTGTTCCTGATGGTAGTGGGAAAGCTCTAAGTTTTTGTCCATTGAGTATGATGTGGGCTGTAGGCCTCTCATATATGGCCTTTAATATGTTGAGGAATGCTCCCTCTATTCCCACTTTGCTGAGTGTTTTTATCATAAGTGGGTGCTGTATCTTATCAAATGCTTTTTCCACATCTACTGATATGATCATGTGCTTTTTATCTTTGCTTTTGTTTATGTGGTGTATTATGTTTATTGATTTGTGGATATTGTACCAGCCTTGCATCCCTGGGGTGAATCCCACTTGGTCATGATGTATGATCTTTTTAATGTATTGCTGGATGCGGTTTGCCAATATTTTGTTGAGGATTTTAGCATCTATGTTCATCAGAAATATTGGCCTGAACTTTTCTTTCTTTATTATGTCTTTATCTGGTTTTGGGATTAGGATGATGTTGGCTTCATAAAACGAGTTTGAGAGTCTTCCATCTTCTTGAATTTTTTGAAATAATCTGTGGAGGATGGGGGTTAGCTCTCCCTTAAATGCTCTGTAGAATTCTCCTGTGAAGCCATCTGGTCCAGGGCTTTTGTGTTTCACAAGCTTTTTTATTACTGTTTCAATTTCATCAGGTGTTACTGGTCTGTTCAGGCTTTCTGCTTTTTCTTCATTCAGTTTTGGAAGATTATATTTTTCTAGAAATGTGTCCATTTCACCTAGGTTTTCAAATTTCTTGGCATACAGTTCTTCGTAGTAATTTCTTACAATCCTTTGTATTTCTGTGGTATCAGTTGTAATCTCTCCTCTTTCATTTCTGGTTGTGTTTATTTGGATCCTCTCTTTTTTTCTTGATGTGCCTGCTTAAGGGCTTGTCGATTTTGTTTACCTTTTCAAAGAACCAGCTCCTGGATTCGTTGATCCTTACAATTGTGCTTTTAGTCTCTATGTCATTTAATTCTGCTCTGATCTTGGTTATTTCCTTCCTTCTACTTGCTCTGGGTTGTCTTTGTTGTTGTTCCTCGAGTTCTTGTAGGTGTAGGGTTAGGTTGTTTATTTGAAAAGTTTCTATTCTTTTTAGGTAGGCATATATCACTATGAACTTCTCTCTCAGGACTGCCTTTGCTGTGTCCCATAGGTTTTGGTTTGTTGTGAGTTCATTTTCATTTGTTTCCAGAAACCTTTTGATTTCTTCCCTAATCTTGTTCTTGACCCATTCATTGTTTAATAGTATGCTATTCAAGCTCTATTTTTTTTTTAGTGTTTTGGGGTTTTTTCCTTGAGATTTGTTTCTAGTTTCAGTCCCTTATGGCCACAGAAAACGCTTGATATGATTTCAATTTTCTTGAATTTGTTGAGGCTTGTTTTGTGTCCTATCATTTGGTCTGTCTTTGAAAATGTTCCATGTGCATTTGAAAAGAATGTGTATTTTGCTTCTTTGGGATGTAAAGCTCTATATATATCAGTTAAGTCCATTTCATCCAGGGTATTGTTAAGTGACACAATATCCTTGTTGATATTTTGTTTGGAAGATCTGTCCATTTTTGACAGTGGTGTGTTAAAATACCCTACTATAATTGTGTTGCTGTCAATATCTTTCTTGAAGTCCTCCAAGATTTTCTCTATGTATTTGGGTGCTCCTATGTGGGGAGCATATATATTTACAATATTTATGTCTTCTTAGTGGATTCTTCCTTTGAGAATTATGAAGTGACCTTCTGGGTCTCTTTTTATGGAACTTTTCTTGAAGTCTATTTTATCTGATATGAGTATTGCTACCCCTGCTTTTTTTTTTTTCCTGTCCATTTGCTTGCAATATTTGTATCTAGCCCTTCACTTTCAGTCTGTGTAGATCTTTTGTTCTGAGGTGGGTCTCTTGTAGGCAGCATTTGTGTGGGTCATGCCTTCTCATCCATTCTGCTATTCTATGTCTTTTGATTGGGGCATTTAATCCATTTACGTTTAATGTTATTATTGATAGGTCCTTATTCATTGCCATTTTTTCATACCTGTGATCCTCTCCTTCTCACTGTTTTTCTTCCTGTTTTTAGAGCAGACCCTTTAGCATCTCTTGCAGAGATGGTTTGGAGCAGGTATATTCTTTGAGGCTTCTTTTGTCCAGGAACCTCCTTATTTGGCCTTCCATTTTAATTGAGAGCCTTGATGGATTGAGTAGTCTCGGTTGCAGGCACTTGGTTTTCATTACTTGGAATATTTCTTGACATCCCTTTTTGGCTTGTAGTGTTTCCATTGAAAAGTCAGCTGCTAGTCTTATTGGGGCTCCCTTGTATGTTACTTCCTGTTTCTCCATTGCTGCCTTTAGGATTCTCTCTTTGTCTTGGAATTTTGCTATTTTAATTATGATGTGTCTTGTAGTAGGCCTCTTTGGGTTCCTCTTAGTTGGGACTCTCTGTGTTTCTTGGATTTGTGTTACTTTTTGTCTCATCAAATTAGGGAAGTTTTCCATCATTACTTTTTCAAACAGGTTTCCTATCCCTTGCTCTTCTCTTCTCCTTGTGGTATACCTATTATATTCATATTATTATGTTTCATGTTGTCCTGCATTTCCCTTTACCCCTCTTCATTTTTTCTGAGTTTCTTTTCCTTTTCTTGGTCTTTATGGGTGTTTTTTTCTACCTTATGCTCCAGCACACTGATCCGATCCTTCTGCTTCATCTAGCCTGCTTTTGATTCCTTGTACTGTGTTCTTCAGGTCAGAAGTTGTATTCTTCATTTCCTCATGTCCCTTGTTGATAATATCTATTTCCTTGTTCATGTTGATATACTTTGCATTAAGTTCATTGTAGTTTCCCTGTAGTTTTTGGTAATTCTCTTTGTGCTCATTGAGCTTCCTTATAACCATTGCTTTGAACTCAATATCTAATGGTTGACTTGCCTCTATTCCATTTAGCATTCTTTCTGAGGCTTCCTCCTTTCCTTTCATTTGGGGATTGTTTCTTTTTCTTTACATTGTTTGTTTGTGTTCAGTTTTAGGGGGAAGGCAAAATCTTTTAAGACAGCGGGAATGTATTCTCTGGATTGAAAATACCAACCCGTAGAGAAGAGATAGGAGGTCCTTTGTATATGTATAGTGTTAACTGTGATATTTCACCCAAGTAGTCACTATAGTCTTGGTTCACAAACCAAGAAACCAGGTGCAGAGCTACCTGGGCCCTCACTTCTTTTTTTAAAAGATTTTGTTTATTTATATTTACCCAGAGGTGAAGGGAGTGAGAAAGAGAGGGAGAGAAGCAGCAATGTGTGGCTGCCTTTTGCATGCACCCACTGGAGACCTGACCTGCAACCCAGGCATGTGCCCCAGTTGAGAATCTAACAGGCGACTCTTCAGTTTGCAAGTCGGTGCTCAATCCACTGAGCCACACCAGCCAAGGCTTTACCTTCACTTCTTGATATATATATATATCTGCCACCTGAGTCATAGCCTGAAATGGTCACCTGTACACAATTTCATAAGGACTCAACTGAACCCCACATTGAGGAACCACCCTTGTGGGGAACTGTTCCAAGCATGGGAAATGTGGTTCAGCCCCCACTCGGAAAAGTCAGTGGGGAGCGAGGTTGGCGGGCAGGACCCTTGTCCATGGATAGGTTCTCCAGTGGGAAATCAGGCCTGCATTGTACCTTGACTGCTATGAGACTTGCTCTAGCTAAAACTCCCTGATCCTGAGGCACCAAATGTTGACTGAGTATCTTTATCTTCCCAAAATCTGAGCTAGACCTTCCAGATATGGAGCATAGCCTGTTTCGACCACTTCTCCCTTTACATTGCAAATATCCTCCTTTGATGTATTCAGCGATACCCTCTCCTTTGTCTGCAAAAGATAACCACGGAAAACAAACCTTTGCATAGTAAAGGAGGACCACCTTTGATGTCAGGGGCCTAGAAAAACAATAAAAGCCTGTCAAGGCAAGGGTCCAGGTGCTCTCCTCTTGAGGAAGTGGCTGCGCTGTCCCTTTTCCTCCACAGGATTTCTGTAGTCCGTGTGTATTTGTATATTGTAGCAGCAACAGCAGATCCTGCGGGCCAGGATCTGCATCATCTGGCGCATCTGCGTCACACCCTTATCCTGAGCATGGCAATAGGTAAAGCTTGATGCCAATGGAGATGAGTTTCTTGGCATGACTTGGCTACATTTTTCTTCAAGGTGTCATTCATCTTCTCTACATTTCCAGAGGCCTGACGTCTCCATGCCATGTGGAGTCTCCACTTGAATCCTAAAAACTACTAACCTGTGTAATTTCTGAAACAAAAGGAGGTCCATTACCACTCTGAATGCTGCTGGGTAGGCCAAAGTGAGGAATTATTTCCTTCACTAAGTCTTTCACTACATCGAGGATTACTCTGTTCTAGTAGGATAGGCTTCTACCCATCCTGAAAAGGTGTCAACAAAGACTAGGAAATATTTCCACCCTTGGATCCTTGGCATCTGGGTAAAGTCTATTTGCCAGTCCTCAAATGGGCACCGACCTTGGTGTTGTTTCCCTTCTTTCTTTTTTTTTTTTTTATTTTTATTGTTATTCAATTACAGGTGTATGCCTTTTCTCCCCTTCCCTCTTCCCCACCCTTCTTTCTTTCAATGGGGATCTGTCTTGGGGTTATTTTTCTGGCACACAACCCATCTAGCAATTATTTTTCGTATGGCTTTAGAAATTCCAGGACTTGTGAGCCACTGTTTAATATACATGGTTAATGAGTCCCTTACATAGTGAGTGGCCTCATGCAAATGCTTTATGACTGGCTCTACTAAATGTTCAGGAAAGCAAGATAACTCCTTTCTTACTCTTTCTCCATCCACTATCAGCTCCTTTTTCATCAAAACCCCAGCTCTCAGCTTTCTGTAAGTCTGCAGTCAATAATTCAGGGTCAAATTGTGACAAGTCTAGGACAGGTACCAAAGGCATTATAAACATTCCTTTAGCAGCCTCTTTCACTGCTGGAGCAGCCAGATTGTTTCTTCTAGCCATTTCAGAGTCCTCTTTCTGATGCCCCAGGCAGTGTATAACTGCCACCTATAAACGTACCTGAACAGCCTCTAATAATTTTAAAATTTCTGCTGCATGCTTAATCTCCTTTTTATTGGAGATTAATGGTTCTTTTTCCTTCCAGATGGAACCATGTGATTGCAAAATTAGGAAAGCTTACCTTGAGTCAATATACATATTTACTCTCTTCATGTGACAATTCCAGTGCCCTTGTCAATGCAATCAATTCAGCTTTCTGATCAGAGGTTCCTGGCAGCAAGGCCTTGACCTCTACTATTCCTTCAGGAATTATAGCTGCATACCCAGCCTTTCTGTTTCCTTTGACCATATAACTGCTTACATGTGCATATAGTGTCCAGTCTGCCTCTTCTAGAGGATGGTCCTGTAAATCAATTCTGCTAGAATACACTTCATCAAATATGTCAGCCCAGGCACATATTAGCACAGCTGAGTCAGGCTCTGGGATAACAGAGGCAGGATTTAACTTACTTACAGTTTTTGAGTGAGATGGGATTGTCAAGAATAGCTTGGTATTTGCCCACCCTTCCAGCAGTGAGTGCAAATTTCCCTTTTGCTCCAGCAGGCTCAACACTTGGTGGAGTGCATAAATGGTGATAGGTTGTCTAGTGGAAAATTTTCAGCTTCCTGTAAGAGCTTGCAGGTGGCTGCCACAGCTCTTAAGTAGGCTGGCCACCCCTGGACAGTGTGATCTAGTGTCTTTGACAAGTATGCGGTGGGTTGCAGAATGTCACTAAGCATTTGGGTGAGGACACCTGGGGCAATGCTCTTTCATGAACGTATAACTGAGAGGGCTTTAGTAGGTTTGGAATCTCCAAGTCTGGTGTAGTAGCCAGGTGTGCCTTCAGGGACTTGAAAGCCTGAGTGCACTCCTTCATCCACTCTAAAGGGATATACTCTGGTCCTTTCAGAGTTTTTCCAGTTTAACAGATCTGATGTAGAAAACGGAGTTTGTGCCCTTAATATCCAGTGGGCTGGCCCTCTGGCCCTACTACCACTGGAAGTATTCATAAAGGATATTGCCCGGCCCTGGTAGGGGCTTTTCCTCCACTGAATTTTGTTCCCTGATAGGTTTGAGATGGGGAGACCAGTTCAGGCTCACTTTCCCCAGTTCCCTCAGCTGAGTAAGGAGGAAGATCCTCTAGGGATGGAGGGCCTGTGGGAACCCTGCCCATGATCACAGCAGCTATAATATCTAGATCTTCCTGGGCTCTTTCCTCTGAGCTTCTGCTATCATGCACAGGCAAATTCCCTTTTCTCTAGATCATTAATCTGTTTCCTTTTAATCCTGCATTCTGATTATATAAACTTATGGTTTCTAGGTAAGGTATTTTGTCCCACTTTCCTGATCTTTGACAAAACAACTCTAGTTACAGTATGATACAGTGATTTAAAGACCCATTCAGTGGCCGGCGCTCTCCTGAGTCTAGATTATATAATACATAAGCCAAACAATATTACAATAAAAACACTTTCTTTTTAGTCATCAGTTTATAAGCATAGGTCGACCAACTAGCCAAAACTTGCCTCAAAGTTCTGTTTTTTAAACCAGAAGATACCCTTTTACCAGACAGAGCTCTGTAAACCAGGAGGCACCTTAATTCCTAACGATCTGAGTCATGACCCAGGTTGTAAACTGAACCAGAAAGTACAATGATTCAATCAAATGTGAAAATGATGGGAAGTGCCAAAAGTCAGAGGAGAGTCCCCAGATGAAATCACTTGGCAGCTGCTAGGGAGCCTCCAAATCCACATGTTGGGGCCTCCAAGTACAGGCAGACAATGAGACTCCCCACCAAATACCCAGAATTATGGGAGAGTCCCAAAGTCTGTCCTGGTAGAATCACCAAAATATGAAACAGGAAAAGCCAGCATTTATGCTGCCTGTCATGACCAGAACTAATAAGAAGAGACAGGGATTGAATCTTTATGGGTGCTTTATTCGTAAAGCCAGTGATCTGAGAAGATGGCGGGTTTGTACCCTAACAGATTGTCTTAAATTCCATTTCAAACTGACCTTTTTTATGAGGAGAAGAAAAGTGTAGGTAAGGGGTTTGGAATTCAGGGAAAAAGTTAATCAGATAAAAAGCTGCAGCATTCTTTCATCTGTGTTCTGGGTGGTGGTCTTTATCTGTGTCCTGCAGTGCCCTGGGCAGTGGGTGTCTCACCCTGGAGTACAATGGCTCAGGTACCATCTTGATGGCTTGCAGTCCTCCTGAGGCACAAAGGTGTAACTGCTTATGGTCTCCTGGAGTCAAGGTGGGTCATACCCTCAGTTCCTGGAATAATAGCTTTTTATACTCATTGATTATTAAGCTTATTAGCTATTACCTGAAACTAAAAAAATTCCAACATTTGAGTCCCTCAACACTTTTACCTATACTTTTCTTCTTATAAAAAGAGTTGGTTTGAAAGGGAATGTAAAATGGTTTGTCAGGGTACATAACCTGCATCATCTCAGGTCGCTGGCCATCTGAATAAAGTGCTCATAAAGATTCAATCCCTGTCTCTGCTTATTGGTTCTGGTAGTGACTGGCAGTATGAACACTGGCTTTTCTGGTTTCAATAAGACACAAAAGCTACACAATTTTGGAAGAATGGCAGGTTCCTGCCTCTGAGCTTGTTCCCTCTAGAACACCCAAAGAATAACCCTGCCATCATCTAGGCTGTGCCCGGAGTTCCTTCCCATCCAAAATCCATCCAAAATATCATACTTTGGGAAGTGCAGGCAGCTGCAGCATGATCATCCAAGCATCCTCAAGGATGAGAGCCTGAGAGCCAGCCTCTGCCCTCTTTTTATTTTAAATCTTCTCACTCATAATTCCATGTGCTCTGGAGGCATTCAGTTTCTCAGCCATACTGTCTTAGGCTGTTCACCATTGCCTTGGGCAACCTTTCCTACAGTCCTTCCCTATTCCTCCCCAGTGATCACATCAGATCTCTCTGTATCACTTGGACTGGAGGAGCCAAGGTACCTGATAGAAGGGAGACACAAAAAAGTAATTCGAACACTTAATGCATTTTTCCCTTTGAAGCACTCGCTGAATTATAAGGTTACATAGAAATCCTATGACAAACAGCAGGGGTTTTTTTGTTTTTGTTTTTGTTTCTGTTTTTTTTTTTTGCAATATGGACACTAGGGAGATAAAAATTGTAGTTCAGGACTCACCCAGGAAAGAAGCCTAGTAAACACACTAGATTCTCATTTGGGATCCTTGGAGGACCACATTCTAGAAATGGGGGAAACCATAGGTAGAGACAGAGCCTTACAAAAACAGCAACCCAAATTCCAGTAAGGTCAGTGCAGATTGGACTGTTCTCCCTTCACTCCATTAGAGATTTAATATAGTAAATGCTCTCTGGAGGAATAATGTCTCCTGGAGTCATTATAATTTATCATAATGGTCAGCATTCAATGATAAATTATCAAGCAAGCCAAGAAACAGGATCAAAAGAGGAAAATGTATACACAATGTGGACAAAAAAAGGGGTGATATGATCATAAATTCCAAACTGGGCAAGTCATGCCCCAGGCATATAACTTCTTGTAAAATATTTATCTATGTCTTAAGTAAGCACTGCCTACTGTTCTTGTGTGCCTAGGTTAACACACCTTTGAAATAGAATAATCCTCTTTTTCAGACCCCTCAGAAGCATAGGTGGGTCCACCCTCAGGGGACCACAAAGTCTTAACTATCCTGTAATCCAATCCCCACCATGCTTCCTTCCACTTTTATTTTATCTTCCTTAATTTGTAAATGCATAAAAGAAACTGCAAAGTGCCACTCCAGGAAGCATTTTTCTGTTTGCTGAGATCTTCTTCTAGGCATATTCTATTTGGCTCAAATAAGTTTTTATAAGAATTCTCTACAGGTGAAACTGGAAAAGGCTGCATTCGTAATGCCTGTCATTACTAGAACCAATGAGTAGAGACAAGCATTGAATCTTTTTTAAAAAAGATTTTATTTATTTATCTTTAGAGAGAAGGAAAGGGAGGCAGAAAGAGAGGGAAACATCAACATGTGGTTACCTCTTGTGCACTCCCCACTGGGGACGTGGCCCATAACCCAGGCATGTGACCTGACTGGGAATCGAACTGGCAACCCTTTGGTTCATAGGCTGGCACTTAATCCACCAAGCCACACCAGCCAGAGCAACAGGCATTGAATCTTTATGGGCACTTGATTCAGATGGCTGGGATCTGAGAAGATGGCAGGTTATGTATCCTAAAAGACTGTGTTAATGTCTCAGCTCAACCTGACCCCTTACACCCACTTTTCTTCTCCTTATAAAAAGGGTTGGTTTGAAATGGTATGTAAGAAAGTCTGTTAGGGTATGTAACCAACTCTCTTTTCAGATCACTGGCCTTCTGAATAAAGTGCCCATAAAGATTCAATCCCTGTCTCTGCTTATTGGTTCTGGTAGTGATAGGCAGCACAAATGCCAGCTTTTCCCACTTCAGGCTGACTACATCTAGACTTAGCAAATTTACTGAACTACAGTAAAAGGGCAGTATAAAAACTCAAAACTGAAGATGGACATAAAAAGTATGGAAAATACAGCTAAGTGTGCCCTTGCTTGTGTGGCTCAGTTTGTTGGAGCATTGTCTTATAAACTGAAAGGTTGTGGGTTCAATTCCTGGTCAGAGCACATACCTAGGTTGCAGGTTCCGTCCCTGGTCAGGGCCTGTGCAAGAGGCAACCTATAAATGTTTCTCTCTGGCATTGTTGTTCCTCTCCCTCTCTTTCTCCCTTCCTTCTCCTCTCTCTAAAATCAATAAGCATATCCACAGGTGAGAATAAAAAAATATATAGCTAAGCACATAAGAGTTCGGTGGGAAATAATGGAAAGACCTAACATATGTGTAATTGGAGTCTCAAAAGAAGAAAAAAGAAGTGGGCAGAAGCCATATCTGAAGAAATATAGACAGAATTTTCCAAAAACGTGGAAGTTTTATGACCCGCAAGCAGGATAAATAAAAAGAAGGCTGCATCTAGGCATACCATACTCAAGCTACCAAAACTAAAAAAAAAAAAAAAAAAAAAAGCGAAAATATTAAAAACAGCCAAGGGATGTGTGGGGTGGGAGTGGGAACACATTACTTCCAAAGAAGTACCAATAACACTGATATTCACTTGTCAACAGAAATAATGGAAGTGAGAAGACAATGAATACCACTTTTAAACCACAGAAAGAAAAGAAAATGTTAACACAGAATTCTATTTCTATAAAAATACCCTGTAAAAGCGATTTTAAAATAGACTTTTCTATTCAAAAGCTAAGAAAATTTGCTGCCAGCAGATCTGCAGTAGAAGAAATACTAAAGAGAATTCTTCAGGTGAAGGAAAATGATCTTAGGTAGAATCACAGAAATGTAGGAGAGAATAAAAAGGAAAAGAAATATTAAATATGTGGAGGAATATAAAAGAACAAGCAAAAGCAGTAATGTCTTTTTAGGTATAAACTATATATGTAATTAAAATAAGTAATACCAATAACACAAAAAAAGTAGCATGGAGGAAAAAATAGAGATTGAGTATTGTAATATCAAAGCATAATCTGGGGAGTGATAAAAATAAAATCTGTATTAGACTATAATAAATAATTGATATAAGTTACAATCTCTAGAGAATCCATTAATGGAATAATAACAGGCCATGTAAGTAGCAACTAATGGGTGGGGAGAGATGGAGTAAACAAATGAACTAATCCAAAATAAAGCAACAAAGGAGAGGAAAACAAAAATAAGTAGGACATATGGAAACAAATAGTAAGGTGGTATATATATGAATGAGACTATATCAGTAATTACGTTAAAAGTAAATGAACTAGGCTCTGGCCAGGTAGCTCAGTTGGTTAGAGCATCATCCTGATGGGCCAAGGTTGTAGGTTCAATCTCCAGTGAGGGCACATTCAAGAATCAACCAATAAATGCACAAATAAGTGGAACAACAAATACATGTCTCTCTCTCTCTCACTCTCTCCCAATCCTTTCTCTTTCTCTCTCTAAACTCAATAAATAAAAGCATAGTCCTGGCTGGTGTGGCTCAGTGGGTTGAGCGCCAGCTTGCAAACTAAAGGGTCACTGGTTTAATTCCCAGCGTAGGGCATATGCCTGGGTTGTGGGCCAAGTTCCCCAGTAGGGGGCGCATGAGAAGCAACCACACATTGATGTTTCTCTCCCTCTCTTCCACCTTTCCCCTCTGTCTAAAAATAAATAAATAAAATCTTTAAAAAATAAACATTTAAATAAATAAAAATAATGAAAGTAAATGAACTAGATACACAAGAGACAATGGTTGGACCCAGAGCTGCCATCTACACCAAGCAGCAAAGAGCTGACACTCTTATGCAGATTGTCCCCCTCCCCCACTGTGAAACAGACAGCTATTTAATCAGAAACTATACATTATTGAAAATAAGCTGGGACAGACTAAGACAAGAGGTGTAGGGGCAGGGGGAATGCACCCACAATTTTCCCAGAAGACTAAACTGTTCCTTCCAAGGGAGACACAGAGGCCCCACCCTCTCAACTGCAACATAAGATCCCTCTAGAGGCATATGAAGGAGATACAGGCAGTGTTGCCAGAAGTTGGATGACCCACCCTGGGACCTTGAGATAAAAAACCAGAGATCCAGGAAGAAGTCAGAAGGTGAACACCAACAGCTGAGATGAATTTCACTCTGCTCTTCCTCAAAACATATGTGTTTCTTTCTTCATTTTTTCCTTTCACATAGTCTTTTAATATTTCTTCTTTTGCTTCCATTGTATTCCAACTCACTACTCTTGGTCTTTTATTTTTTAATTCTTTTTATTCAGATTATATATATATTTTCATATTATTGTCATTTCAAAACCAGCAAAGGGTGGGTAGGATTGATGGTGGGTGGTGGAGATGGCTGGGGTGGGTGGGAGTGGTGGGAAAAACACCAAAATGAGGTAATGGATCTTTAACTAGACTTAACTGTGATGATCATTTTGTACTGTATACAAATATCAAATCATTATATTGTATACCTGAAACTAATATAATGTTAATTATACCTCAATAAAAATAACAAACAGCAACAACAAAAAATCTAATCAACAAACAACAAGTGCTGGTGAATGTGGGGAAAAAGGGAACTCTAGTGCACTGTTGGTGGGAATGCAGCCACTGTGGAAAACAGTATGGCATTTCCTCAGAAAACTAAAGATGGAATTGCTTTTTGACCCAGTAATTTCACTGCTTGGATTATTCCCTAAGAATCCTGAGGCACCAATTAAAAAGATCTTATACACCCCAATGTTCATAGCAATGTTATTTACAATAGCCAAGTACTGGAAACAGACTAAATGCCCATCAGTAAGATCAAACTACTCGTACATTTACACAATAAATACTATGCAGCAGAGAGAAAGAAGGAGCTCCTACCCTTTGCAACAACAGCATGGATAGAACTGGAGAGCATTATGCTAAGTGAAATAAGCCAGGCAGTGAAAGGCAAATACCATGTGATCTCACCTATAAGTGGAACCTAATGAACAAAAGAAACAAATGAGCAAGACAGATCCAGAGAAATGGAAATAAAGGTCAAATTGACAGTGACAAGAGGGGAGGGGAAGAGAGAAAAAGGGGGAAAACAAGGGGAAGGGTCTAGTCAAGGAATATGTATAAAGGACCCATGGTAATGGACAACAGAGTGGGCATCGAATGAGGGAGGGGGAGGAGGGCAGGGTGGTGGGGCAGGGGAGAGCAATGGAGGAAATATTGGGACAACTGTAATTAACAACCATTAAAAAAAAGAGAGAGACAATGGTTGACAGACTTGGTAAGAAAAACTATATTCAAGAGGCACAAGATATTGTAAGAACATAAAAAACCTATACAGTTCTATTAATCAGTGTCACCCAAATAAATTCAATACTTTTTTTACAAAAGAACATAAGAAAGTTGAAAATATAGGAAAAATGGGAAAAATGTGCCATTATGAATGTAGAACCATTTCACAATGATAGATATTTCAATCCACCAGAAAAATATCAGTCTTAAATGAGTTTGAGCTTAATAACACATGAAACATATATAAAACAAAAATAAACAAAACTAAAAGAACAAACAAAATCACTACCATTGTAAGAAACTTTAATGTCTCAATAATGAAGAGAAAAACAGATCTCCTCCAAAATCAGTAATGGGATGATTTGACAAATCATATTTACTAACTCGACCTAAGAAATACATAGAACACCTGCTCTCAACAATGGCAGGAAACACATTCTTTTCAAGTACAAGAACATTACAACAAAAAATTATAGAAAAATCTTTCATGAACATAACTGCAAAAATACTTGAAAATGTAGTAGGATGTCATTACATATTTGTCCAAACCCACACAATATACAACCTCAAGAATGTAATGGAAACTATGGTCTTTGGGAGATTATGAAGTTCAATGTATGTTCATTAGTTACAACAAATGCACTGCCCTGGTGTGGGGTGTTGACAATGAGGGAGTCTGTGCATGTGTTGGGACAAGGGGGATATGAGAAATATCTGTACCTTCCCTTTAATTTTGCTATGAACCCAAAACCCAAATTTACATTCTTATAATAGAAACCAGAGGGGGTGTGTGTGTGTGTGTATGTGTAAAAATTAATCAATATAATTGATCACATTAAAAAAAATAAAGGAAAAATATGATTACCTTGAAAGATAAAGAAAAAGCATTTGATGAAATTTAACACTGTGATAAAATATACTCTAACAAATTGAGAATACATGGTCATGAGTATATTAAAAGTCCTATAGCAAACATCATACTTAATAGTAAATATTGAAAGCTCTGCCTGCCCCCAACTTGGAGAATCAGACACATATACCCATTATTTCTATTGTAGTCAGCATTCTGCTGGAGGCCCTAGCCAATGCAATTTGTGATCAACCTTGTATCCTGCAACTTTGTTGATCTTGTGTATTAGCTTTAACAGTTTTTGTGGATTCCTTAGGATTTTCTGTATATAAGACCATGCCATCTGCAAAAGTAGTTTTACTTCTTCCTTTACAATCTGGGTGCCTTTTCTTTCTTGTTCTTCCCCAGTTGCCCAGCCACTGCAACGTGGCAAACAGAAAAGGAAGGCATGAAGATTGGAAAGGGAGAAATAAAACTGTCATTTGCAGAGATCATGGTTACATATAAAGAATCTAACAAACTACTACAATTTAAGTGACTTTAGCAAGGCCACTCACTATATATGAAATCAATATTCAGAAAAAACCCCAAAATAATCTCTATTGCACTAGCAACAAACACATATAAAACATCTAAGAATAAAGCTAATGAAAGATGTGCAAGTACACTTTGTTGAAAATCACAAACAGTTCTAAGAAAACTTGCAAGAGACTTAAAGAAATGAAGGGATGCACCATGTTAATGGGTCAACGATGCAATATTGTAAAGGTGTCAAGGGGCCCCCAAACTGGTCTATACATTCAATGAGATATATTTAAATTCTAGTATGTTTTTGTGTGTGGAAATTGATAAGCTGATTCTAAAGTGTTGTATGGAAATGCAAAGGGCTTTTTTCTGCTGGGGTCACTTGTGGACAGGATCTGAGAGAATCCAGGCCAGCTCTCTCTGGTCCATGGGGAGCATCTGTGTACTTTTTGCCTTGAAAGGGGCCAGCCCAACACAGCAACCCCTTCTTCCTCCCCATCACAGCAGAGAGCCTGCCAGTCTCTTGCCATTGAGATTTTTCAGCTGTGAGTTAGGCATACCAGTGCACTCTGTCCTACAAAGGGGTTGCTTTCCAACTTTTCCAAGTGGTCCTAGAAAGGCCACTGATAGGCATGAGTCTCACCTTGAGGGTGGTCGGCATCTGTCTCAGGACTCCAGGTGAAAAGGAAATGGTTCCAATTGAGTAGCCTGCTAAAAATCATATAGAGTATTTCTGTTATGTGTAAGCTATTAACAATTACTGGAGTGTGGACTATGTTGAAAACGTGCCTGTGAAATAAGTGAGAAAAAGCAAAGACAGATATTCTGTCTGCATGGACCATTGCTAGAGAAAGCTGTATTTGTGCATTAACTGGGACTGGTAGTCCAATGAAAGAGGCAGAAACTGAGTGTAAGGTTCACTACGGTCTTTTGCTAAAGTTGCTTCACTGCATAAGAAAAGAGATGATGTTGGTTTAAAGGTTTGTTCTAGTTACAAAATAACAAGGCGTAGACTCTGCAAGTTCAAATTGCCTGTTAAGTAACAGTGACAAGCGCAACGCTTGCTCCTTACCTTGAGTACAACAGCACAGGGGTTGGTTACTGTGGTTTGTGGGAATTTCCATCTTAATGAATTTTACACGGACACCTACCACAGCACAGTTATCATAATGGACTTGCTAGGTTTATGGGGAGAGCTCTCAGTTCTATGGGCTAGGTTTTGACCACATGTTTTCACCATGTCTACCTAAACTAAGTGTACCAGGAGCTGACCTTTGTGAACCAGCACCTGTGAGATCAGGGCTGTGAAGTGTTGGGCTCTGGGAGGGTGGGCTGTGAGCCACACTTGGCTTGATGTAGGGGCAGGATTTGACAGAGCCCCCCGGGAGGAACCTAACACACAGATGAGGCCCTCCTTGCCTGACACAGGGAGCTGATGCCCAGAACCTGGGCAGGTTGCTCACAGCATTGTCCTGCAGATCCTGAAGCAGTGAGTCCTCATCCCTGAGAGCTCTCTCTCCTGAGCTGTGGGTACGTGGTGGCCCGGACATCCTGGGACTGTCCCACATCTACAGGCAGAACCCCATTCTCAGGCTGTGCTATTTATTATGGACCAACTGAAATAAGTACTTGAGATATTCCTTCCACACACCCCACACTCTTATATTCCCTCCAGAGCAGTTTGTTTTCTCTCCTGAACAGAAAGCAGAGAAACCACAGCTGAAAAACTGCAGCTTTAGCCTCAGAACATCATCAGCTTTCCAAGACGGTGAAACCCAAGTTTCTGCATTTCCATTCAGCACACACAACTATGATATTGTTAAACAGACTATTTCTTCCCAAAGCCTGAAATTCCAGTCCAGATTTGGACTGTGATGACCAGGAGCTCAGATTCCAACCCAGGCAGCCCAAGGGGGAAGAAGGATGGAGTGAACTGGGAAGATCTCTCAGGCCGGGGAGTTGTCACCTCCTCTGTCCTGCACAGTAGCACTCATTCCTTTGTGTCAGGCTACCCCACAGCCCAGTGAGAAGCTGGAAGATTGGAAGAAATGTCCAGGACAGTGGCTGTCACCCATGACCATGGGGAGGGTGGGCTCCTAAGCAGACCCGAGGTCTCAACCCAGTCAGGACTCTGTGGTGTGGCAGAGTGCATGCCAGTGTTTCATCAGTTCCTTGGGCTTGCAGAGCATCTTGGTCCAGTGCTCCAGCTCTCTGCCTCGGGCATACATGTAGGGGCCTACCACCACCCGGCCCAGCTGGAGGCTCCTTGCAGGGGAGGGAGAGCAGTGTCATTCTCTGGGGCACAGAAGCCACATCACCTCAGGCATCCTCAGTGCCCAGTCTCTTTCTCTGCCTCCCATCTCTCTCATTCATTCCTTCCCTCCAAGGAAATAGCCAGCCCCCTCCCTCTTGGAGCTTCAGCTGACAGCCCCCAAAGAGACCCTGACTTTGCCCTGGAGCTGGAGATGGCAGGGTTTGGGGGGAGGGCGTGTAGGGGAGCGATAAGCTCAGGTGAAGAGCCAGACATTCAGGGACACCCACTCTGCCCCTCATCCTCTTGCTGGGCCATCTTAAGCCTGTCTCACTTTGGAGCCAAGGGACCAGGGGCCCCTCCTTCTTTCATCAGCCCACTTATACATTCATGGGAACATTCAACAAAACTTTCACCCTCCCACTGTCACAGTGGAGAAGGTAGCTCTAGCCTAGGAGACCAGCCGGCTCTGCTTCCCTGGACGGTGACAGTGGACAGTAGGATATGGGGTAGTATGAGGGAGCTGCTGGGATAACTTTCAAGACTTGAAGGCTGTCTGAAGGCATGAGGCAATGCAGGGAACACAGTGACCCACAGCATCAGGTCACTTGGCCAAAGGCAGGCAGCCATGCTGCCTGCCAGGCTCTTGCAGTTTGCCACAGGAGGGGGTGGCCACAGTCAAACTGGAATAAAGCTGGGTGTGAATCCTAGCTCTCTCACTAGCAAGCTCTGTGTTCTTGGGCAAGTGTCTCAGCCTCTCTTAGTGCTAGTTTCCTTAGGGAACAGAACAGAAACACAGAGCCCTCCTGAGGGCCCATGCTGCCTAAATGCTCAGCAGCTCCCCAGGCCTGTTGCCCCCCCGCTGGGGTCAGGAGAAGGCTTACTGTCCCCTGCAGTGTCCTGCAGCACTGTCAGGCCGAGGATGGCAGTGTCCAGTTCTGCGGGGTTGGCCTTGAAGCTGAAGGTCTCTCTGTATACAGGGTTGGCAGAGCCCAGCACAACTGATGTCTTCTTGCACTTGACAAACTTGTTGTGGTTCATCAGGGACACTTTGACAAACACACCTGAGGGGCAGTGTAGACAGAGGACTGAGAGGCACAGGCAAGGGCCCAAGCCTCTGGCCTGTGGGAGGTCTTGGGGTGGGGGCACATGCCCACCCCGCTGCCAGGACCCCATTACTCACAGCCGCTACAGCCAAAGGGCGTTACAAGAGGAAACAGGGTTGATTAGTGTACTGCCTTAGGGTGGAGGACACACTCAGCTCCCTTCCTCTTCCTTCCTCTCTGCCTTCCGAACCACCCACAGCTTGGCTGGCCCTTGTTTACAGAGGCCTGGCACCATGCACTCATTTCTCCCAGTTGAGTGCTGGGTGCTCAGGCTCCTAGGGCCCCTTAAACACCTTTCTCATTCAGAGAGCCAAGTGTTTTGGGGTGGAGCTTAGGTGGGTTTTAGATCAGCAGTGGACCATTGAATGCCAGATTACTTAAGATGCAAAGACTCATAGGTGGCCAACAGCCAACGTTCACTTAGATGCAAAGGCACACAGGTGGCAGACAACGGTCACCTTGTTGGAGGCCCGCATAGGGGTGGGGCGTGTGCAGTGAGCCAGTGCAGGGCCTCTGCTCCTCCAGTTCCTGGGTTCTGGGAGGCTAGAGGAAGCAGAGAGCCATTAGGCCTGCCAGCCAGGGGTACTTCTTCTTCCAGAAGAGTGCCATGTTCAGGGGAACCTCCCTGGGGGAAGGAAGGTGTGGGGCCTCACTCTGGAGGAACTAGATCCCTTCATAAAAGGGTAGGTATAAGGGTGGGCAGTATGGTTCAAGGAGCCAAGACCCTGCTTTCAGAAAAGGGAGGAGCTGACTTGGTCTCAGGGTCTTAGGGGTCTTGCAGGAGGCCAAGGGGATGCAACATTGGATTCGACATAAGGAAATGGATTCTCACACCAATGTCCACTGAGGAAGGGTGCAGATCATAAGACAGTGAGTGCTCTCTGATGAGGAGTATGCAAGTAGAAACTGGATGGTCGACTGTGAGGGTTGGACTCTAACCCCAGCCCCAAGCTTACAGGGCAGGATCTGCCTTGAGGGGAAAACTTACTGACAACACCCCTGTTGTCCTGGAGCTTCAGGCCCTTGGCATGCAGCACAACCACAGTGAGGCGGCTCAGGCAGTCATTGTAGTTGAGGCAGAACTGGAGGTCGCCAAACTCCGAGGGGGCTGGAGATGCCAAGAGGAAGGCACCATGTCACACTGGCAGGTGCTGGGAGAGCCCCACTGCCTTCTTCCCTTCTCCCAATAGTTAGGCCCAGGGGACCAGGTGACATACCCACTTCATACTCATTTTCCCTCCTTTAAACCCACCCACCACTTTACAGATGGAGAAACTAAGAACTGGAGGGCTGAAGGGATCTGCCAAAGAAACCACAGTGGTGAGGACCAGAGCTGCGGCTTCAAACCCAGGTCTGGGGGATTCCAAAGCCTATTCTGAGCCATGGGTCTTTCCTGAGGGTTGGGGGAAGGCAGGTAAACATATTTTTTGGTGGTCCATTTGTAGTATTGCCTTTCACAGCTGTCTGAATGGATGTGGAATCCAAACACAGATTTTTCAAGTTGTTCTAGGTAATCTGACACCAGGGCAAAAGAACCTCCTTGCCCAGGAGTGACTCCACATACCCCTTCTAACCATGCGGCTCCACCCAGGCCCACCATCCCAAGTCACACTTGTAGGTGTGCTGGCCCACCCATGCTGGCTGCCCATGGTAGTGTGACACTCAGTGGCATATGTCTAGTGACCTTGACCTTTACCTCCAGGCTCTGAGCCTCTAGGTCTCTCCAGAAAATGTGCTGACAGTTGCCCACCAGGGTCTCATTCTTCATGGGAAACAGCATCTGGCCCAGGAGCTGGTGCTTCCTCTGCCTGTCCACATGGTACACCGAGAACCTCAGCACCCTCTGAGTGATGCTCTTGCTAGATACCTGGGGGAGATGAGGGCTAGGCTGGGGACAGGCTTGGGGACAAGAGATAGGATGATGTGCACATTGTTCTGGACGCAGGAGCTTTTGGTGAGGGGTGTCTCAACCAGAGACTTGTATACCCCAAACCCAGGCATTTTTGGGGAACTTTCACAGCAGCATGGCCAGTACAGCAGCATTCCCTCAGGAGGTGGGAGTGAGTGCCAGTCTTGCCATGTACAGTGTGGTCTGAGGACCAGCAGAATTCACTATCCTCTGGACCTTGTTAGGAATGCAGGGCCTTGGGGACCACCCCAAACCCATGAAGTTGGATCTACTGTTTCATAGGACCTCCCAGTGATTGGCCTGCATCATAGAAGTATGAGAGGCCACGCAGTAGATCCCAGGGAACCTGCCTGTCTCTGCTATCTGGGTTGGGCACCCCAACTTCCCTCTTCCTGAGACTCAGTCTCCTCATCCCGAAATAGGATAATGGTTCTTACTTTCTGGGTTGTAAAACCCAAACACAGTGTCTGACCTAGCACAGGTGGTCAATTAATATTGATTTTCTTCCCTTCCTTTTCTCCTTCTCTTCCCCCTTAAAACACAAGAGAGGGTCAGGATCAAGTTAATGCAGGGACAGGGCAGGGAAGTGATGAGCAAAGAGAAGTAAGTATGTGAGCATGATGTGTGGCCATGCTGATTAGCCAGCTTGCACACCTTGGGTCTTGCTGACCTGACAAAAATAGGTTCGCCTGTGAATTCTCACAGCCTTGGCCCCAGCAGACGGCCAGGAGCTGGGCCCCATGCCATCCCTCTTCTCAGCTCTCAGCATTGGAAGATCGCAAGAATCAGGGCTCTGGCCTCTGCAGTCACACTCTTGCTGGATGCTTACAAGCTTCTCCTTATTTTGCAGCCAGCCCGCTGCCCAGTGCTTAAAAATGCTTGTCCCTCCCTGGCTGGTATGACCCAGTGGACTGAGTGCCAGCCTGAGAACCAAAAGGTCGCAGGTTCAATTCCCAGTCAGGGCACATGCCTGGGTTATGGGCCAGGTCCCCAGTTGGGAGTGAGCAAGAGGCAACCGATCCATATATCTCTCGCACTTCGATGCTTCACTCCCTCTCTTTCTCCCACCCTTCCCCTCTCTCTAAAAATAAATAAATAAAATCTTTTAAAAAAAGTGTTTGTCTAAGGCCTCTCAGCAGCTCTTGATGGCTGGCTTTCCAAAAGGGCCCCCAGTCACCTGCTGAGGCTCCCAGGCCACTGTGAGCTTGGCTCAGTGCCCTTATAGCCAAGGCACCTCCAGACCCTGAGCCAGGCAGCCCAACATACAGCCAAGGCACTTGGGTCCTGTGCTGGCCTCTGACAGAATAGGTGAGTTTCTGTCCCCATTCCAAGAGGCCTGGAGATCTCACCCTCTGCCTTCCTTGGATATCCTTGCCAGAAACCCCATAGTGCCCCGGGGCTTTGGAGTGCTTCCTCCATGTCCCATGGGCCAGGATCTGGCATTCAGTAAGTGATTCAATAATTTTTTTTTGTCTCCTCCAGGCAGCCTGGGCAGAAGGAGCCTGGCCTTCTTTCCCCTTACTTTCCAAGTCTCTCCCTTGCCCCTGCCCCTGCCATTGGAGTTCAAGGTTCTTCAGGTCCTGACCTGAGAGGCAGGGTAAGGCAGGGCCTATGGCTCAGGGATTCTGGGGGCTGCAGGACCCTGGCTAGTATGGAATGCTGGGGTTCTCTTGCAGGATGCCTGCTCCTTCCCAGACCCTGCCTGCTCCACACACTGTACCTGGAAGATGAAGTGTTCATCAAACTGAGGGTTGGCAGTTCTGCATTTGGTGTTGGACTGGAGGAAGTGCTGTTCATCAGGCAGCAGGTGGAGCTTTACCAGTGGGCCGCAGGTCTCTGAGGGGGCTTGTAGCCACTGTGCCTTGATCAGGCCCACCAGCAGTCACTCAGCCTCCTGCTGGTATTCCACGGAGAACCATAGCCGCCCCAGGCAGCCCTCTGGGAAGTAGGTCTCACTCTTGTCTTCTGGGAACTTGTACAGCTCTGGGTTAATGGTCCCTACCACACATGCATCTCCTGCAACACAGGGGCTGGGAGGTCTGACAGGCCAGAGGGAGGCAGAGGCCTGGGGACAGCAAGCGCTGGGATTTACTGCCCTCTCCTGTCCCATCCTTTCTTTGCCGAGCCTTGACTAGATCTCTCCTGTGGCCCCTCCTGACCATACGCACCCCACTTGCTTCTCCTGACTGAATGGAGTCCCTCTCTGTAGTGCAGCTCATCCAGGAGGCCTTCTCACAGTAAGGCATTGTCCATCCAGGCCTGCTCCTTCCTGGGGCCCCCAGCAGAGGCCTCAGTATTCATTCAACTCCTACCCCTTGTGATCAGTCCCCATCCTCAGAGGTCAGGGCCTGCTTGGGGGATGGTCACAGTGCCCAGCACCTGGTCTGGCCCCTTTCTGTGGTGTCCAGAGGATGTCTCAGTGATAAGGTGTTGCCTCTTTTCTTTCTCTTCAAATTAGGAGGACCAAGGACTGGTGGTTCCTAGGAAGCCTTCAGAGCAAAAGAGGTAGGCAGAAAGCTGTGCCCAGCTCCAACCATTCTGCCCTCTCCATCATCCTGGAAGAGGACCCAGCTCAGGTCCTATACGCGGAAACACCAGGGCTCCATTTTTCAAATGCTTACTGCCTCTGTGACCTTGGGCAAGGCATGGCTAACCTTCCAAACATGTTTAAGAATGTGTAAAATGGGGTGACAGTCCCTCTCCCTACAGAGGCATGGTGAGGTCTAATTCCAAAAGGGCACATGAGGCTGTATCAGGCCCCAGCTGGGCTATAGCAGGCACTTGGTAAACTCACAAGTACCTGCAAAGAGTGGCCAACTCTGGCATCCCTGGGCCCATCCAGTCAATGTTCCAGAGCCAGGCCCTTGAGAGCAGATGGATCTGCCCTGGCCTGAGCAGACCCTGACGTCTGGGCAGGCCCTGGCGGGAGCACTACCAAGGTGGCTGCTGCTGGTGTGGGGCAGGAGCTTCAGGGCTGGGCAGAGGTCCTGTCACACCTGGGCCCATTCTCTGCTGTGCAGGGGCACCCAGTCTTGACTTTGGAGGGAAGGGGGCACCACAAATGGCACATCTGGTGGCCTGTCCAGAAGCAGGGCAATGACATATAGGTGGCAAGGGAATAGTGTGGCCTCAGAGTACTTGCCCAGAGGGGTTGAGTACCAGAGCCAAGAACTCTGTCTGCCCACAGCAGTGGCCAGTTGGAGGGGCACAGCCACTGGAGTCAGACTGCCTGGGTTTGAATGCCTGTTCTCCCACTTACTACTTATGTCTTCTGAGCCTCAGTTTTCTCAGCTGGACAATGGGCTCCATAACACCTATCTCATGGTGTGGTGAGGACTCTGGAGTTTCTTTATGATAGTTCCCAGCATGGCAAGAGCACACAGGCTGTGCTTCAGAAACAGACCTTTCCTTCCTGCCCTACTTCAAGGGAAATGCCACAGGGAGGGTACTAAGCAAGGCCAAGGGCTCTCTGGGCCCTAAATCCTGTCTCACCTGCTTGTCTGCTCCCGCCAGGCGCAGAGCTTGTGCCCCTGTAGGCTGGAGGCAGCCCTGGTCTTTGGCAGCTCCTCATAGGGAAATGTGGCACAAATCCTCTTCCAGAGACAGCAGCTCACTGTGATCAACAACAGCACCAGGAGCAGCAGCAGCAGCAGCAGACCCCCAAAGATGCCCCCAGTCACCAGGGCCACCTGCTCTGGGGGTGAAGACCAACAGGTGTGTGATGCCCCTTCACACCACTGGCTTTCTGGGGTCAGAATTTGGACAGCGGGCTTTCTGGGTCAACTGGGGAGGGGGGCTGCTGGCTGGGCTGCTGGGTGTCAACCGAAAAGCCATTTCTTTTGGGGCCCAAGTGCCCTGGGCAGCAACTTCTGGTTTCCCTTGGAAAGCAGCTGGGATTCTTGCTGAAATGAGCCACTTTCTTGTGTTTCTAAGTAGAAATTAAAGTGTCTTTTACCAGAACCTCCATTTTCCTTGGAATCCTTTCCAGGCTTGAGGTGGGCTGGGTGTGGGCACCAGGCATTTAAGGAAAGCTGAGGAAGGCCTGATGTGCTGGGTGGTGACTGACACTCAGAACCCTATCCTTTGGGGTCCTGGAACCTGCTGAGGGGCTGGACTCATGTTTGAATTCTGTAATTTTCTATAAAACCTGCTCCTTCCCTTAACTCTATCAGCATACCTTAGGGAGTCCAGGGGAGGCGCTGGAGGGGTTGTGGACCAGGATGGGGACAGTAGGTGTGAGAAACAGAGACACACAGAGGATCCTTTGCACCTGGCACCTAACTGCCACATTTTCAAGGACCTGAGAGGCTCTACCCAGCGAGCTCTGAGAGCGCTCGGACACTTGGTCTCCGGAGCAAAGAAGGGGGCCGCCTTTGGCTCACGTGCCGGCTCGTGACTTCCGGGCTCCAGACTCTGGACCACGTGGAGCGGTGAGAAAACAAGACCCCCACACCTCCTGACCCGCTACTGGCCGTGAGGGGCCGGCCTCACTCTCCACTCCATCTCGGACACCGGACACCGCTAGGGGCTGGGGGCCGGACAGGGGCTACGCCCCAGTGGGGCTGATGGGGTGGAGGAAAGTGACCTAGGGGCCGGGTAGCCGCGCTGGGCACAAAGGTGGGGAGACTAGGGCACTTCCAGCCATGGGTCTTCTCCGCCTGGCCGTCGGGGTGCGGCCCCGCGCTCGGTCTCTCTGGTCTCTGCGCCTCCCGCCGCCGCCGCCGCCGTGAGTCAGGGTATTAAGGCACCTCATGGGGCTGTAGGTGGGCATGGGGTCTGTCCCTTGACGCGCTCTGGCACTGCGGCGGCGGATGGCGGGGGCAGGGACTTGGCGCCCGGAGGCTGCAGCCCCACTCCGGTCTGGCGGTGGCCTGGGCTTAGCCCCGGAGGGGCGCGGAGCGGACCTGGCGCTCCCGGAAATCTCTGGGCTCCAGGCAGGGCAGGGCGGGCGCCTGGGACTCCTTGTGGCTGTGAACGGGGTGCGGTGCTAAGGCCACCCCTTCCAGGAGGACAGAGCCGGTGCCTTCTCCGCCTGCTTCAGATAGAAGGCTACCTGCCCTGTTACACCTGGCGGCTTGGGCAAACCCCGCCTAGGTATGCGCTTCACCTGGTACAGCTCCTTTGAGGGCTGGAGCTGCGGGCTCCAAGGGGCCTCCGGGATCCCGGGGCATAGTGCCCGGGCCCGAGCCCGGGTCCCAGCCCTATGCCGTCCGCCTGACCGCCCAGGCGTACGGTGAGTTGCTGAAGTGTCCTGGGTCGCCATCTCAGTAGACAAAATAATGAAGCGTGGAAAAAGCGTGGCTTCTGCAATCCGACCACCTGGATTCCAACTCCGGCTCCCCACGCGCTGGCTGTGCTATTTGGGCAATTTATTTCAGGTTACTTTACTCAATCAGGTTAATAATAGTACTCCCTCTAAGGTTAATGTATGTACGGGGCACTTAGAGCCGTGACTGGACAAAGGGAGAGGAGAGCAGGGCATGCCAACCCTTTTATGGTGAGTATCTAACCGAGGGTGACGTCATCGGGTCCCCTCCGCACCCTCAGAACCTATAATTATAGTAATTATTATCAGACCGCAGGGACAGCGCCAGTGGAGGCTGTGGATCCAGCCTTGGAGGAGAGGCTCGGGTAAGGCCCCTCCAGGTCCTCTGCCTGCTCCCACCGGCATGCGCCCTGAGTGGGGGATGTGCCTCCTCATGGTGCCTTCGCAGCGTCCCAGTGGAGCACTCTGGTAGGAGTGTCTGAGACCTCGAGGGGGCTGTAAGTGGGCTCAAAGGAATATATGTGTGTGGGAGGAGGGAGATTCGGTCTTGTTTTACAGCCTTGAAGGTTTCATCCAAAGACCCAGCCTGGGCCCTACTTGCAAGAGGTACCTGTGCCTGTCATAGGATGTAGAAGGCAGGGTGGACAAGAAGCAGAGCCGTCAGGTGGTGGGTGTGCTGGAGGCTCCCCCTTGCCTGAACACTGGAAGACCTGTGGAGGGCTGGGCGGTGAACTGAGGTCCCACACCGGAGCAGGGTCTGGGAACCTTTGGATGCCTGTGTGCAGAAGAAAGGTGGCCATTCTCCTTTGGGGTCTGGACTGGTGTGAGATGGTGAGAAGGCATGACCCTGCACCCAGAAACAGTCCCAGAGGAGTGGAGCCTCTCTCTCTGCTCCATCCCTAAACCGGGCTAGGAACCTGTTGTGGGCAGAACATTTCCCCCACAGGCCTTTCTCCACCTGCAAATCTGCTCTCAGGGGATGCAGTCATATTGGCTGGAGTGTCTGGAGAACCTGGGGCCCTGACCTCTGCTTCTGCTGGGCTGGCATTGGGGTGGTGTTTCAAGAAAAGGGAACAGGGTTCCCCTAAAACTTCTCTGTATTTCCCCTCAAGTCTGAGTTGGATGTCTGTATTAGTTTCCTTTGCTGCTGTAACGAATTACCACAAATTTTGTGGTTAAAAACCACAAATTTATTATCTTACCGTTATGGAAGGCAGGGCTGCATTCCTCCTGGTGGCTGGGGGAAAATCCATTCCTTTGCCTTTCCCACCTTCTCGAAGCTGCATGCAAGCGGCCCCATCCTTCACCTTCAAAGCCAGCAGCAGCATTTTCTAATCTCACTGACTCCCCATCATCTTCAAATCAACTTTTTCGGCCTCTCTCTTGTAAGGACCCATGTGATTACATGGGGCCCACCCAGATAATCCAAGGTAATCTCCCCATTTCAAAGTCCTTAACTTAATCACAGCTGCAAAGTCCCTCTTGCCATGTAAGGTAACATATTCCTAGGGTTCAGGAATTAGGACACAGGTGTCTTTGGAGCCATTATTGTGCAGACCACAGTGTTCATACAGCCCTCTGGGAGGGATGGTTTACATTCTTCTTCTGCTGCTGCCTGCAGCTCTCAGTGTAGCCCAAGGCTGGGACCAGAAGGCTAGCAAGGTCTATGTGTCCTCTGCAGGGTAACCCTTCAGTCATGATCTCCCAATCCCAAGCTGCCCTATGTGGCCTGACCACCCCTGATGGGGCATAGCACCCATCCATACCTAGCCACCTCCATGGTTGGGTCTGTACTGCACTTGGCTACTTTGGGTATGGGGTGGGGAGTAGGTACCTCTGGAAAATGGAGACTTGTGGCAAGCAAATAACTGCCAGACCCAGAGCTGCCCATCCTTCCCCAGCCCCATGTTGTGCCTTTCCAGGGCTCCCATCCAAGCAGTGGCCAAGTCCTGCCAGCTCTTCCTCCTCTGCCCATCTCCGTCACCACCAAAAGCTTCACCTGGGTCTCCATCATCCCTTACCTGGAGCAATGTGGAGCATTGTGTCAACATCCTCTCTGCTCTTCAGATTTGATCTTCCACCTGTTCTCCACCTCATGTTGCTCAGACTCCCCAACCCCAATCTCACCCTCTACCCCTGTACAGAGCTCAGTGCCTGTGGCTGCCAGCTTGTTCACTCTCTCAGACCAGGACCTCAATAAAGGGAGGGCCATGTCTTTTTTTGTCTTAATTCTCACCTGAGGTCATTTTTTCATTGATTGTAGAGAGAGAGGAAGGGAGAGAGAGGCAGAAAGGGAGAGGAGGGGGAAGAAGAGAGGGAGGGAGGCAGAGAGAGACAAAAAGAGAGAGAGACAGACATGGATATGAAAGAAAGACATCAATGGTTGCCTTCTCTTGGGCATGGAGCCCACAACCTGGCTATGTGCCCTGACCAGGAATTGAACCTGTGACCTTTCAGTCTTCTATGGGATGATGCTTCAACAAATTGAGCCACACCAACCAGGTTAGCAAGGTCATGTCTTATTCAGCTGAGCATTGCCAGTATCTGCCTCTGGGGCCACGGCTGTACTGGTGGTGGATGAAGGGCCTGTGCACTCAGGAGGAGCTGTGCTCAGGTTTCTGGCACCACCGTCCATTTGGCACACATTCAGGGCCCAGGCTTTGAGCCTGACGGGAGCTCCTTGGCCTGCTCTGGAGACCAGCTGTGGGGTCCTGCACTCACGCTGCCGGCTCTGTTTACAAGCACCTTACACATTCAGCCAGCCTGCTGCTGAGGTTGTTTTTTTTTAAATTTATATAATTCTCACCTGATGATATGTTTATTGATTTGAGGAGGAGAGGAAGATAGCCATTGATATGAGAGAAAAACATTGATCTATTGCCTCCCATAGGCGCCCTGACCAGGAATCAAACCCACAACATTTTGGTGTGTGGGATGACACTCAACAACTGAGCCACCAGGCTAGGGCCAGCCTGCTGAGTTTTGAGTCTTTTTTCCCTTCTTTGGGATATGAGAACAGGTGGAAAGAAGGAACTCATCTTTCTTGCTGCTCCTTATTGTCTGGGCATTATGACACAGGCTTGATGTACAAGATCCCATCAATCTCTGTCTCTTGTCAGCCCTGCAAGGTACGTACCACTCCCTCAGTTGAGGAAACTAAATCATAGAGGTTCCATGGCCCATCCAGTAAGTGGTATAACTGGACCTGTCACCTGGCCCCCTCATTCTTCCCTCTGCACTGACCAGCTGAGGAACCCATCCATGCAAGGCCCCAGGAGACCATTTTCTGTGGCAATGACCATAAACTAGGCCAAAAGCCATAGTCACTGTGGTCAGTCTCCTCTCTGTCCACAGTCCCACCGGGGCTCTGAGAGCAGGCTGCCTCGGAGCCGACTCCATATAGCAGAATGGCTTCCTGGTTTGCTGCTCTCTGGCTCTGCTTCCTGTTTTCAGATTTTGTTCCTTCCTGGGTCTCTGGAAGCTGGGAAATCTGGAAACATCAGTAGACATGGTTTCTTTTTTCCATGGCCAAAAGGAAGTCATATTTCCACTGGCAAAAGCATTTCCAAGGAGGATTTCAGGAAGTCCAAGTGTTTAAAGGCCTGTAAATGCCTCCAGATGATTAATAATTCAGTGCAATGGATGATTCAGGAGAAAGGCCACTTTCAATTAACCTTAAGAATCAGCCCCATCTGAGGAAGTGTCATCTCTCATCATTTAAAACAGAGGCCAGAGTAGGATAAAGACATACTGAGAAACATGGGGAAGTCTGCATTTCTCACATTTATATAAATTCCATCCTGGTCACCCCAGGTGCCTCTTTGTGAGGTGGGAAGGATTCTCCCACTCCCAGCATCATCTCTTTCCTCTGGTTTTATTAGGGTGGCTTAAGTATTAATTTCCTCTAACCCCTTTGGAGGAGCTTAGAGGAAGTATCTGTCCTTGTCCCTCACTCCCCCACACTGGCTCCAAATATATCCCATCTTGTGAACAACCACTCAGTGTCCCAGGATGGAGCTTGGGCCTCATGGTTCATTCCTGCCTCCCAGGAGTGTTCTCTGTCTTGCTGCCTGGGTCTCCCTCCTTCCTGCCCCTGCCTGCCAGCCTTTTTCTTTCATGGGACTTACATTTTCCCCTCCAGTCCACATAGTACTGGTAGAAGCCAGTCCCCTCTCTTTCCCCACATCACCAGTTCGTCTGTGTTCTGGGGCTTTGCACATGGTTCAGGGATGGGCTATGACCTAATCAGAATCAACCCTGGAATTTTTGTGGGGTTTGCAGGGCAAGAGACACCCCTTTTTCTGTGGGAATTGCTGAGCTGAGGGATGAAGCCAGTGAGGAGCAGGGAGCAGAGATGGAGGCCTGGTGCTGCTGCTGACCCTGGTCCCATGTGCTGGCAGCCACCTGTCTGTCCCTGGATGAGTTGATGAATTACCTTTTCTTCCTGCTTCCTAAGCTAGTATGTGTTTATTTCTCCCACTTGCAACTAAGAGCCTTAATTAAGGCAGGAGATGAAAGAGGGGGCAGGTTCTGTGAGACTTTTATTCTCATTTACCGGATGGAAGATGAGGGACACTGAGGTGATGAGTTGCCCAAGGACACTCAGCTAGGAGTGACTGACTGGTTTGACATCAGCTGTTCCAGCTTCTGGTGTCTTGACCACCAGGGTTGACTCTGAGCAAAAGTCAGGGACTGAGGCAAGGCTTGTCTTTTCTGAATTGTCACCTCTGGCCATGCAACAGTCTCAAGGATTGTTGGCCATTCAGGGTTATGGTCTTATCAACCAGGGTCATTGTGGCAAACAACAGTTAGTTTACTACTGAGGCTCCAATATCCACCCCACTCCTGTTACAGCTTTTCAGTTGCATCTTTTGTGAGGTGCAGCAATGTGCTCAGCCCCAGGGCTCTTTCATGCCCCCTTCGTAGATTCTGACTTGACCAGCCTTCTTTGCAGCTAGGGGTGGCTATAGGATAGTGTTTTAAACCAATGAGATACATGAGGACATCTTCCAGGGGGCTGCTGGAAAAGGCTTTTTTTTTTTTTTTTTTTTTTTAATGTGGCAAGATGTTAAATTGATGTTTTGGCCGAAACACTAAGAAGTTAGCTATCAAATTCCAAAGGGTGTTGACAGACTATGATGCAGATTTTTAAAGGTGGCTGAGAACCAGTTGGACAACTTGCCCATAGTGAGAAAGAGAAGGCTGAGAGAGTGGAGGAGAGAAAGGACTTGTGATCGTCCTTTGGTGAGGGCTGGAGTTGTGATGGGGGACCTCCACCAAGGGTGTTAGGTGGAGTAGCTACTCCCTCCCCTCAAGCCCAGAGGATGCTGGCTTCAGCAGGACCATTCTGAGAGCTTGCTTTGTGATCCCTGGAGTTTGTGAGGAAAGGGGCTGGTGGTTGTGGCTTCTGGCTTGAGATGGTGGAGAGAGAGTAGAGACAAGAGCAAGCTGTTGTGGTGTTGGGAAGTAGCTGCATTCCCTCAAATGATGGCCCAAAGGCTTGTGGACTTCAGGGACTAGATGTGCCACTTGTGGTGGGAATGTGGGCCTGAGTGTGGGGAATTGCCTCTGGCCTACTCCTAGGGGCTTGCCAGCATGTGGAATGTGTGCATATTTCTACGAGCAGAAGTGGGCCCCATGAATGAAAGGGGTGGTGCATGATCACCTCAGATTCTGACCCAAAAAACTTGTCAGAGAGCTGGTGGGACTGCCACGGAAGGTACTAGGAGGTGAACTTTCTAGGGGCTGAGGAGAAAGTAAGTGGCTTCTGATTTATTTGCTGGGGTCAAGGGAACTACAGCTCTGGAGCTGGGAGTGGGGGACTGGAAGTGGGAAAGGGAAGTTAGTCTTTAAGATACTTTTCAAAGTGTCCATGACAGCATTAAACCTCTTCCAGATCTGGAGAGTATAAAAAAGGCCATCTATGAGACCATCAAGAAAGAACTTTCTATACTGCCTTCCCTTCCCCTCTCTGTATGCTGTGACCTCAGAAGTCTGCAGGAGGCAAGGTGAGAGAGAAGAGAAGATGCTGACCACATCACTCTCTCAGACAGCAGGGGTTGCCTCGGGCCAGCCTTAGCTATGGAAGTCGGGAAGACTTAATCAACTCCAGTTTTCAGATTTGATTATCACCTGGCCTGGGCTTTCTGATGACTCAAGTCACTGTTGAGGGCAGTGGACAGAAGAAAAGTAAACTCTGTCGAATATTTCCCCATTCCAGGTGTTTGGCCTCCACAGAGAGCTCAGGGCTCTCCCATATCCTCCTCCTTTACCCCAAATAGATCATGTGATCATGGACAAGGCATGTAAAAAAATCACTGAAATTTAATTTAGTCAACCTAAATGCATAAAAGTACAGGTGGAGACACTATGCAGATATATGCAAATCACTTTATAAAATACACAAAGCCCTTCTGCTTTTTATAAGTTGCCAAGGTATTTTCTGATATTTTAAAAGCTATGCACCTTTAATGTAATTTCCTAAGAGCTGGAATTCCTCTGTTGAAATGTGGAAGAGGCATTCTTATTGAGCTTTAGTGCTCAAGGCTGAGCTTTCAATATAACAAGCAAATCAGTTAAAAGGGCTGAGCCTGTGGGGAAGGTCATTCATTGGTTACCTTCTGTGGTCAATTAAACTATTGGCCCCAAGTCCTCTCTTCCCAATACTGGTATTGTACTTCCTCATCTTTGCAACATAGTAGGGAAATATACTTCTCTACCAGTTGACTTTGGGCTTGGCCCTATGACTTTCTTGGGCCAATAGAATGTTAGTGGAGGTGAAGTGCGCAGGGGATAGAAGTGCCCTGATCTCCTGTACTTCTGTCATCAAGTAACAAGAGCATGTCCCAGGTAGCTGCTGGTTCCAGGCTAATGAGAGATCTGTGTAGCAGATACAAACTTAACTAGGAGCCCAGAGTCAATGAGCCTAGGCTATCCTAACCCACCCCAAACAACTTGCAGACATGGAAGGGAGATATTAACACTTATGGATGATTGCCATAGAGATTCTGTAAGCAGCAGGAGTTGACTGAAACACAGTCACTTTCTTGTCAATTCCTTTGGTGAGGCTAGAGTGGGGAGCTGAGCCAGGCCCACCTTTGGAGAGCTACACCCTTTCTTACCCTTCACGCTCATTGAAGTTGTGGCCCAGGATAGATGGTCTTGTCACTTCTCCTTACTAGCTGATTTTGATCTTCTCTGGACTGACTCCCGTGGTCCTGGGAGTGCTAATGTGCTGAGACCCAGGTGGTGGTAGTCTCAGGTAGTCTCTTCTCTCTTAGGAAAGAGAGAAGAAGGCTCAGGGAAGACACCTGGGGTTGTTGTAACACAGCATCCTTCATTCTTCTGCTAAACCCCTTTGTGTTCTAGGAGGGCCCTCCCTCCTCCTGTCAGTGCCATTGGCCTTGATTCTTTTGCAGCTCTGTCTGTGGGCTGCAGTGATAGGTTCAGGGAGAGGCAGGCACAGGTACTGACCACAGCCAATGAGATGCAATACCAATGCTGGTACGGAGGCAGGTGCTCTTCCTGAGGGCCTTAAATCTAACGATCATGAATGATCAGACTGATTAAGAAAGAGCTGATTGGGAACAGGATTAGCGTAACAGTTGATGCCCAGAGATGAGAGGGAGAGAGATACTGGGTCCTGGTGACAGCTGAATCAGACCATGTCTGAAGTCAGAACATCATTTGACTTTCCCTTAGATGAGTCAACAAATTCCCATTTGTACTTAGACAATTTGATTAAGTATCTGCCATTGGTAATAAAAAATTTTGCCCTGGCTGGTGGGGCTCAGTGGATCGAGTTGCTGACCTACAAACCAAACGGCTGCTGGTTCAGTTCCCAGTCAGGGCACATGACTGGGATTGGGGGCCAGGTCCCCAGTAGGGGATGCTCAAAAGGCAACCACACATTGATGTTTCTCTCCCTCTCTTTCTACCTCCCCTTCCCTCTCTCTAAAAATAAATAAATAAAATCTTTAAAACAATAAAAAAAATCTCTAATGATACAAGATTGTGTGCGTGCTTTGAATTTTCTATGACACAAACTTGTAACTCAGAGTTTCTTTACCTGTCCTTATTTTCTGGACATATACCTCTCTTCAGTTCATGTATGTGTGTATAGTTGGACATGGTAGAGAAAAGGAATTTATATAAAATGATATTGAGCCCCTGACCAAATGCCATCCCTTTGAAATAATCTACACCAAATACTTTGTTTACATTATTTTCTCATTCATTTTTCACACATATTCCTATAGTAGGTATTTTTAATCAGTTACAAATTCTTTTGACTACAATTACAGAAAACCTGACTAAATGTGACTTAAACCATAAAGAAGTTTATTGCCATATTTCGTTAACTCTAAAATGCCATTGATCGTAAAATGCACCCCATTCCACCATTTTCTTTGCATAAGAAAAAATGCTGTGAAACTATCATGAAATTTTTTTTTTTTTACTATCAAACCTGTTGTGAGATGTAACTTGATTTCAGAAGTGTTAAATGTGCAAAAGAATAATGCAGGTCTTAGAATTGGTTAGCAAGAAATTTGTAGTTAGATGGCCTCTGATTTGATTTGGAAACTCGAGATTATCACCCAAGACCTGGGCTTCTTGTGTCTTTCTGTTCCATTTTAGCATTTAAAGTTGCAAGATAGCTACTATAGCACCAAGTTTGTTGTCCTCTAATACCAAATTCAAAGGCAGAAAAAGAAGGAAGGGAACATGAGCAGGGTAAGTGCTTCTTTCCTCACTTGATTTTATTATTTTACAAGAAAATCCCCAGTACATTAGCCCTTATGTCTTATTGACCAGCTATGCTGGTTTTAAGAGAGACAAAGAAAGTGAGTGAGTATCTGACCTCAGTATTACAATGGAAAGTAAGTAAGGGAAAGAAACATCATGAATAGCTGCCTATGCCACAGAATTATTACCCCTATTTTCCAGATGAGGAAAATAAGGCTCAAAGAGCCTTAGTTATTCATCCAAGGACACATAACTAGAAATAGGCCAACCCTAGCTTTTAAGCCAGTTTTAAATAATCCAAAAGCCCATGATCTTTCCATTGCAGTGTGAATCATCTGTAGGTTAAAGATTGAACTTTGAGAAACTTCAAACACAGAGAAGGTAAGTGGTAAGGAATATGTTTGAAGTTAAGTGCCAGACAACCTATCAGTGAATCAAAGAGATAGGGGTGTACTGTTTTTGTGTAAAAAGCAGCGCAGAGATTGGCAGTTCAGGGCAAGGCAGCTGCTCATGGACTTCAAGATTCCCCGCTCCCTTATCCTCCTCTTTCACCTTCCGTTGGGGACCACTCTGTGGGGTTTCGGAGACTAGCCCCATGAGAACAAGCCCTGAAAGGGGCTAGTAAGCCTCCCTGGAAAACCAAGTAAAAAAGTAGGTGGCAAGCATGACCAGACTCTAACACCAAGGGTTCCCATGGGAATCAGTCCTGATAAATACATTGTATCCTTTGAAGCTTGCTTTGCTTTGTATAGCCCTGTTGATATAAACCAGATGTTTAAGTTCAAGGCATAAGGAGTAAACTCCTTATCTCATGAAACACGTCTTAAAGACCATCTGGCGTCAGCATGACTAACAGACCCTGACCTATGACAAATCTCTGTGTTCCTTCAATTATCTATGGATAATACCTGTTTCTGTGTGACTATAGCCTTTTGACATTGATTGATGAGCTATGCATGTATGCTGTATACACCTACACATATCATTCCCAATAAAAGCTGTTTGGGAGAAGGGTTCGGGGCATTCCCCACTAGAGGGAATTGCCACCCCTTCCCGGCAAAACAACAAAATTGTGTCTGGGACAACTTGTTCTCATCCATGGCGGCTGGGAGAGCCCCGCTGGATGGAGTTTTCCCACAACCTTCCTTATTGTGTAGATTCTGTCCTTACAGTCCCAGGATGGCTGTTGTATGTCAAGGCATCACATCTAGCTTTCCTGGGAGTGCTACTGGCGAGTCTGTCTTACATCTAAGTGGTTAAAACAAGTTCACAGGGCTACCTCTAGTTACAATAAAGTCTAGAAAGGTGAATATACTTACCTGAGTACATTATCATGCTAGACAAAACTGGGACTCTGTTAGAAAGAAAGAAGAGAGAAAAATTGTGTAGTGGTTGTCATTAGTGCAGTGTCTATTGGGCCATTATGTTTGATATTTTTCTCTTTGTGGCCCTACCTGGGGCTCAGGTGTAGTTGTGTGATTTACTTTGGCCAGCGAAATATGAGCAGAAGTGACATGTATCACTTTCTAGTGGAAACTTTAAAAATTGGTGCACAATCCTCCATGTTCTTTTCTATTGGTATGGCACTTATAAAAGCGTGTATCAAGAAGCTTCTGGTTGCCTGGGTCCCTGAGGAATCAGAGGACATATGATGAATATAAAGCATAAGTGAGAAATAGACCTTCATTTAGCTAGGCCACTGATATTTTTGTGAGGTTTGCTGTTGCAGCATAAGCTAGCTTATTCTGACACAGGTAGGTAAATAGTAGTGTCTGCTATTCAGTCTCCATGCTAGGTCATTATGGGACTAGTGAGGAGCCAAGACCTAGGCCTGAATTGGCACAAACAGTTTCCCTGGAAGCAAGGGCTGTGTTAGTAGTCTCACGGCAAGAAGTGGGAGTCCATAGTTTCCTAGGCATTAGGGGAATTGGAGCTGTCATTGATGCCATATCTTAGCCCACTGACCTAGCCACCCACCCATTGGCTAGCTCTTTAGTAGTGTCTCTATCTCTTTGTCAAGCCATAGAAATACATGCCCTGAGGATTTGCCACATTAGCCATGCATCCTAGCTTCCCTCTTACAGTAACAGAAACTATGTCCCCTCTTCCATCGGATGCAATCTGCCCTGCTCTCCCCTGGTTAATGGGTAGGGCAGGATGGAAAATAGGCCAATCAAATGCTGTCATTCTGAAACTTAAATCTTTGGTGAGATAATCCAGATGAATTGGAAACTGATAGAAATTTGTTCACCCTACTGATGGTACTCAGAAGAGATCATCCATTAAGTCCTCCTATCTAGGTCCTCAGAGCTTCATTCAGTGTAGTTCTTTCTGGTCTCTCTTGAAAGGACCTCACATCATCCAGAGATTCCAGACCTGGAGCTGGATGAAGCAACTGATTGAGAATCTACATCCTCTGTTTTCTTCTGATGCAGTAGGATGAGTAGAATTTGGTGGTATATAGTATAACTGCATTACTTTAAGCAAGAACATTTTAACAAGCATGTTTATTGGAGGAAGAATAAGTGTGGAAGTTGGGCAGCCAAAGGTTCAGATTACAGTGAACATTTCTTGTTTTTTCCCATCCAGAATCAATCCTTGCTGCTTCTGGTGACAAAGCCTTTGTCTTCCTTTATTCTTAGACAATGCCACAAGGTGGGCTGACTTCTCCTTAACTCCAGAGGTAGGCTTGATCCAGAGCTGGCCAGTCAGAGCATTGTGTTCCTTAGGCCACAGTGATGGGAGAAGAGCTGGGAAGTGACTCACATTAGTTTACTGAGACCCAAACCTACAATTTGGGGGGAAATGTGGAGAGTGTTTTTAACAATAATAGCAAATGCAGTAACTTGGCATTGTTCTCAACTCCTTACACTCTTCTCCATGGACTTATAGCTGTGAGGATATAATCTGGGTGCTGGTGAGAGCCAACTCTATATGGAAAATCTATCTAAAAGAGATGAAGAGGTGCCACATTCTGACGACATCACTTAAGCCTGTGGATCCAGCCAAGCCTGACTGCCTTAAATTCTTGACTTATAAGAGCACTTTTGGTGCTTCAGCCAAATTGAGTTTGAGTTGCCTCTTGAAGTAAAAAAAAGTACTGGCTAATATATTTCTAAAATATATTAGATGTATATATATTAGATGTAAAATATATTACATATGTAGATGTAAAAGACATATCAGTATTGGTACCTGCCTGCCCACACTCCAAAAGAGAAGACAGCCGGTAGGTGGACCTGTTTTAGACCATGTGACCATTGTATGGGAGACAGCACCTGAACCAGGACTTGTGGGTTTTCCTCGGGCATTAAGGATGACCTATGCCTATCAAATTCCTCTTGTTTGAACTGTGAGTCAGAAAAATGGCAGAAGCGAGGCAGCTAGCTGCAGGGGAAGTGAGAAGGATGCATTAAGACAGCAATTTTCAACCTTTTTAAAATCTCATGGCATGTATAAATTAATTACTAAAATTCTGTGGCACACTGAAAAATATATTTCATTTTTTGCTGAATCTGACAAAAAATAGGTATAATTTTGATTCATTCACACTGGATGGCTATTGTTACGTTGACTATTGTCATTTTTTTAATATGACAATCTAAGAGGTCAGTGCCCTTGACTAAATCAGGTATTGCATGTTCGAAAAATTCTTGCAGCACACCAACTGAAAATCGCTGCATTAAGAAATGCCTCCAGGAGATGCTGGGGCCTTGGTGATTCAAGGTATTCAAGTAGCAGAAATTCTGTGCCAGTAGAGGGTGCTAGTTGGTAGAAAGAGCCTAGTAGAGGAAACTCAGGAGTGAGATGGTGCACCTTGCTCCGGGAAGGAAGTGATGCAACAATGTATATTTCTGGATCTATCTCACTTGTTCCTGAGAACTTTTCAATTATGGTTCAAATCCCCATTTATTCTGATAAATCAATTTTTTTCCCCAAGCAAGCTTCAGGTGGTCTCTGGCTTGCCTTGCAAGACTCAACTCAGGCATCTGCCTTCCTCGTTGCCTCCACAATACTTCAGGCTTGGCTGAAGACTATCACTGGGGCTGCTTTTGGTAGCAATAGATGGAAATTGAACCTGAACTGGTTTTAGCAAAAAGGATGTTTGTTGGCTTCCTTAGTTGAGAAGTCAAAGGATGAGACCAGCCTTAGCCTTAACTGGATGCAAGGCTTGGATATATACTCTGGACCTGTCTTCTCCCACATCCTCATTTCGTTACCCTCTGTGCCAGCTCCAGTACCAGGCTTTGTGTAAGACAGTGGCTTCAGTCCCCACATCTCATTCTGGAAAACAGTGAGTTTCCTTCTCAGGACTCTCAGAGAAATTCTTTACTGAATGTCATTGGCTCTGTGTGATACATGCTTATTCTGAACAATCTCTGTGGCCAGGGTAATGTGAGGCAATGATTGGTTTACTCCTCCTCTGAGACTCACCCAAAGCACATTGGTATAGAGGAGAGAGGGTGAGTAATTTTTAGAATATAGGTTGAGCTGCTGGAAGAGAGACTTTAAATAAGATAGGCTTAAGCAATATAGAAGTTTCTTTTTCATCTGTCCACAGGTAAGCAGCCTGGGAGCCCAGGTTTTTCCTACATTGTTGCTTAACTATCCCTAGGTATTTTGTGTGCATGGGTTTTGAGATGTTTCACCATCTCTGCTACCTAGCAGATGGAAACAGAAAAGAGGAAAGAGGAGGGCTTACCCCTTCTAGTTAAAGGCATCACCTCTGCCTGCTTCAGTCCTGCTGGTCAGTTACTTGCCCAGTCATAGCTTCCAGGAAGATGAGGAAATAGTCTTTTTTCTGGATTTCTATATCTCCAGATGAAAAACAGAGGTTCTTTAGACACAGAAGGAAATCATGACCAGTGGGAACCATTAGCAGTCTTAGTCCCAGTCTATTCCTTTAGCCAATCAAATATCTGTGTTCCCTGCCCATTCTTCCAAAGCTTTGAAAGCCCTCTCCCTGGGCAAGGCAACCCCAAAAGATACTAACTGGCTTAACACCATGACTTCATGCCGACCAGGGGAAAGGGAAAGGGCGAGGCACATTTCTTCTGAAGGGCACCACTGAGAAACTGCATGCATCACTTTTGACATCTCACTGGACAGAGCTAGTCACATGGCATGGCTGGCTGCCCAGTGTCCAGACAATGTTATCTCTGTTCTGAGTAGGCATGGTTCTCAGCTAGAGGAGTTCTATTATTCCAAAGGAGAGATTATGAACTGGGGTACAACTAGCTGTCTCTGTCTTGGGGTGATTCCCCAAATGAAAGGGGGGATGGATTGTGGAGAGCTAAAAAGCAACAGATGTCTATTATAATTACTCTCCTTTGTGTGCTGCAGCCCCTCTGTCTCTAATCACTCTGATCTAATTGTCTATTGTCATTGCTGTCCCTGAATCCCTCAACACACAGGCCTTGAGGTCAAAGCATGTCTGATTCAGCATGTATTCCAAGCTCATAGCCTAGGACTGGCACTTATTAGGGACTCATAAAATATTTGTGGAGGAAACAGATGGTAATGGGTGTTCCAGGATAAACTGAATCTGTCTCTCTCTCTCTCAATCTCTCAATCTCTCTCTGTCTCTGTGAGCATCTATTAAATGCCAGGTCCTGGGAAGTCAGAGTCTTTTTCTCTCAAGGATCTTATGACTAGAGGAGTCTCTCACACTCTGGCAACTTTTTGGTCTGAAAAACAGATATTGTTCAACTAGTTGAAGCTCTCTGTTCCTGAGGCATTGATGACACACTGACACATTGAATGTTCAATGTCTCCTTTTCAGAGATTCCCAGGCATGCTTCTTCCAGTGGTCATCTGTGTTTTGGGCCAGCTCATTGTTGTTTTACCAATGAGCATCTAGCAACAGCATCTTGTCATTCTACCACTCTGTGAGTCTGGAGGGACTGTCAGTTTTAGTACAGTGCCTCCATACTCCCAGGAGGAGCACATTGTCAAGCAGGGTCAGCAAGATTTCATCTGTGAGTCCAGAAATGTGAAGATGTGGATATGGGGCTGCCAACAACCTTGCTTCCCAAGAGGAGAGAGACTGTGTAAGGATAAATTTAATCTAGGGGGAGTCAGAAGGAAGAAGTGAGACAGAGCCTAGGCCACATCACATGAGCCTTTAGCTCTAGCAATGCCCAAAGCTGGAGTTAAAAAATTCTCTCATTAGCCTAAACTATACAATTTCAGCCCTTTCATCCAGCCTTCAAATCTGATAAACTATTGGTTAATAGGCATGCCAGTTAACTTAAAGACAGCTGGGAAGCAATCTGATTCAGAATTTTTCTAGATTGTTATGATTTTCCTATTCTTTTTCAAGTTGCCTTTCTCACACTTAGAAATGTAACTGACAGCAGTTTTTGTGACTCACTTTCCAAAACATTTAACCTAGTTTTTGCAGGAACAAAACTTTCTTTTTGTATTCATATTCCATCAGGTTATGTGCTATTTAATTAAATTTCATAGTTACAACATGTACACTTGGAATAAGTAACTTTCATACAACTGACTCAGCTGACTCTTGGTAAGCCAGCTACTCAACAGGTGAAATCGGCAGTGTCCAGCTAGCTCTAGTGTATCTTCCGGGCTATCAGCATCTGGAAGGCTATGGCCTTGACTCTTCCCTTCTCTCACTTACAGCTGTGAGTCCTGATTAAAACTTGTTTTTCTTTGGTGAAGATTCTTCCTGGGAGATATCATAGCTGGTCACAAATATTGTGTAGGCCCCAATATTGTTTGGCCAACAGGCCCTTCTACTTTCTGCAGTGACTGTTTCAAATGTCTTCCCCTTTACTCATCCCGACAAACTTCTATCTTCCCCTTTCTGTCTCAGCACATGAGCTTGCCTCTTATTTCACAGACAGAACAGGAATCATCAAACTTCAATTTCTAAACCCATTAAGTTACCTAGGACTGCTCCTGTCATTTCCTCCTGCTTCATGGAAAAGCCGCCCCTACTCCTATTTCACATGTTCAGGATCCCAGCCCAAGGACCTTATGCCAGTAGTAGTTCCCACTCTTTTCAGTTCTTTGTCCATTTCCTCTCTATGGGTCCTTCTCCCTGCTGTCAAATATGCTCAACTTGTTACAATGTGCAGTGGATCTATCTGTGTCTGGCCACCCAGCTTCCATTCCCTCTTCTGGGTGAAACATCTTGTATGTGTGGTCCTTCTGGACTGTAGGTGCTCCTAGAGAGACTCATTTGGCCAGCTATTCCTCTCACACTCCAAGGACAGAGGGCTCATGGTTGTAGCTCAGCCAAGTGAGCTCTTGCTCCCCTGGGACTTTGAAACTTTGCCCGAGAGGCACACAAAGGACAAAGAACTAGAATCCTTCTTTCTGTGGTGGTGCAGGGCGGGACTGTGGATTGGCTCCTGCTGTTGAAGAGCTGCTGTCTCAAGGAAACTGGCTCCTGTCTGAAAGGACTGAGGCAAACTCTCCAGTATTAGCTTCTATTCTGAGCTCCTTGCTGTCTTCCAACACATTCCCTTTTTGCTTAACTTATCCAGAGTTGTTTTCTGTTGCTTGAAATCAAGAAATACTACTACATGATGCACCCTATTAAGAAACAAACCATAAAGAGAACCAAAACCAAAAAATTTCTCTCTTGACTCCACATCCATTTCCAAGTCACACCTTTCTTTCTTCTCCCCTTTATGTCTATGCCTAAAAGAGTTGTCTGCACCTGCGCTGTCTGTGGTTCTCTCCTCTGACTCATCCTTTCATCTGGCTTCTGCTCCTATCTCCTCACTGAAGCTGCTTGCTCTAAGTGGCCTGGGTCACAGCAATGTCTTAGTTTCCCTCTTTCTTTTCTGGCTGCTCCTTCTCATCCTTTGCCACTTGGTTACTCACAGTGGGGTACTAGAACCTTTTCTCCACAGTCTCCCTGAAAACCTTATCCACTCCTGTGACTTCAGGGACCTCTGTGCCCGTGATGCCCAGACCTCCTAGGAAACTCCAGTCCTGTATGTTCAACTTGCGTGTCCAGCTGGTGTGTCTTCCATCCCACTGCTCACCCACTGAACTCCCGAGTGCACCGTATTTGCTCCTCTTCTGTCAGGGTTCCAAGTCTCAGGAAATGGCACTTGGCTAGAGCCTCCTCTTTCTACCAAAGCAACCAACAAAACCCACTCCCACACCATGCAGTCCTGGCTTATATCCCCAGAACCTGACTTAGGAGGAGCCCGATAAATTTCTGATTAAATGACATAGCAGCAAGAACACTCTACAGAACACTTCCATAAACCCCATCTTCAGCACAGCCCTGTGAGGCAAGTATAATTATTGCCACTGCAGACGAGGAAACCGATACCCAGAGGTATGGACAGTATCAACTTGGTGTGGGACTGAAGATCAAGTGAATGGGGGTGGGGGGAGTTGGGATTGCAATTTATGTCTGGCTCCCCATCCTGGGCTCTCCCTGAGTGGACAGAGGGAACTTCCTTGACAAATGGAAGGAGAGGACCAACTGGACAAGAGGCCAAGACCAGGGTGATGCTCAGAGACCCTGAGGGCAGGTCCAGCCACAATGTATCTGCAGGCATCTAGTGTGGTAGACATTTGTTGACACCCAGCTCCAAGCAGGCCTCCTTGAAACACTTGAGGTAAGGGGCTTGGAGCATCCTCAGGTGCTCAGGGAGCTGGAAGCCCCAGGTTTCAGTCTTGGATCTGACACCAACTCTATGTAATCCTATGTAGCTCATCCCTTCTTGGTGCTAAGTTGACTTCCCTAGAAAGAGACTATGAGTAGGACTTCTGAGATGTGGAAGGACAGGCCCTAATCCTGGGCAACAATGTGTGGTGGCCTCAGCAAACAAATCCCACATTTGCCCCCTTTGGCCAGGATCCCCCTGCCAGGCTGTGTGGTGGGAGACCAAGGCCTGGAGCCTCTGCTTGGACCCCTCTGCTGGCTTCCAGTGCTCGGTCCCCCAGGGCAGCCATCTGCCAGGCTCTGCAATTGTGCCCTAAGACACCACTGGAAAGGGTCTTCCTGAGCAGAAGCCCATCCACTTCACCAATGACTGAGTCCCCAACTTAAGGTGGTAACTGACCAGGGTGGGGAGAAGTAGAGAAGGTAGGACCAAGACTTCCAGGTCTTAAGAAGCAGGATCTCAGGCTAGGGGGAGTGGGCTGTGGTGCCTGTGGTTAAAGGCCAGGCAGGGAAGCATGAGGGCATGACCCACAGGGCCAAATGCTGTGCCTGACATAGTACCATCTGTTGTGTTCTTGGGCCCATGTGGCAAACTGATGAAGGGCAGCTCAGAGCTATAGACAGGAGCACTAAGACTGAGAGGGGCTGCACACGCACAGAACACACCAAGGCACAGGGTGGCTGGGTGCTGGGTCAGAGCTCCACCTGTGGTATTATACCTCATAACCCCCCAACCCCTGTCTGGGGCTATGTGCCAGGTTAGCAGGGCTAACTGGGGACTGAGTGGTGCAGGCTTCTGCCTGGGCTTTCCACTCTCTGCCTTGCTTGCAGGGCCGTGGGACTTTCTGTAGAACCCCTCCTGGTGCTCCAGTGGCAGTACAGGGCCCAGAGAGGCCAAAGTTGAGGCTGGGGCCTGATGTCTTCCTAGACTAGAGGAGGTGTGGAGATGGCCACTGGACCAGAGAGGTGCAGACCCTTCAGCAAACAGCTGCACAAGCTAATCAGGGTTCCCTGGAGCTGGGATCAACAGAGGAGGACCAGCATTGGGTCCCAAATCTCAGAGACTGAGGCCCAGAGATAGACAAGCTCCTCTTACCACTCAGCCCTGGGGGTGGGTGGTAGGAACCCCGTGAGGGTGGAGGGGGTCAGGGACAAGCCCCGGCCTGTGGTCATCTGTTGAGTCTGTGCCCAGAGCCTGGCCGGTGACTGTCGGAGATTGGAGGATGTTAAGGGAAATGAACACTCAGGACCCCAACTCAGTAGGGCGTGACCAGGCATCCCCAGGGCCTGGACTGGCTCCAGACGTTTGTGGGGCAGGTGGGGAGGAAGCAGGGCATTTGGTGGATGCAGGGACAGTGGGAAGGGGTGCAGGCTTGGGTGGGGGGGACGCCCAGCTCACCCCCGCACGGTTATTGTGCTGTTGGGGTCCATGGGGGCTGACTGGAGATTGTGTGCCCGGAATTGGGTTGGGGGCCAAAGGTGAGATCAAGATGTGGGCCAGGAAAAGGGTGGGAGAATACGGGCCTTAGTGGCGGGGCTGGGAACACAACTCAGGAGATGGAGTCAATGAGGTTGGGGTCGTGGAGGCTGGGCGGAGGCCTCAGCACACGAGGCCAGGAGCATGGAGGGGCCGCGGAGGCGGAGCTCAAAGGATCAGGGTTGGTCTTGGGATCTGGAAGGATCGGATGGTGAGGTCCAGGTCTTGGAGAATTGGGGAATAGGGGAGGGGCTAGAAGGGACCGGCTCGGTATCTGAGAGGGCAGGCCCTAGAGTTTAAGGGTATTGAGGGCAGGGTCTGCAGCCCGCGACTAGTGAAGGGAGGAGCCAGGATGACGCAGGACTCGCGGAGGGGCAAGGAGGCAGGGGCTCCCCGGAGAGACAGGAGACCTCCGTCTGGAGCCTGCCTAACGTGAGGCGCAGGGTCTGCGGGCGGGGCTCGGAGGAAGAGGACTTGGGGGCAGAGCCGGGGGCGGGTTGTACGTCGACGCCAGCGGTGGAGCGCGGGGGCGGGCCCAGGTGAGCGGGGGCACCGCCCCCTGCGCCCCTCCTCGGCGCAGAAACCCCTCCCAGCCGTCCTTCCGCACGTCTCAGCTGCCGCTCCGCGGGCTGGGCGAACCGGGCGTAGCGGAGTCTGCAGCCTAGGTCGGTCCGGCTCCATCTTGGGCCGCTACGCTGGGCACCTGTGGCGGCCACAGGAGAAGCGCTTCCGCCGGCCTGCACGGCTCCGGGCGGGCGAGAGGGTAAGAGAGCGGCTCCGAGCATGTCCGAGGGTGGGTGGGGGGGAGACGGATGGCATGGGTGGTTTCTTCCATTCCTGCACCCCAGAACCCCACTCCTCACCTTTCCCTGCGCTCAGACCCTCCGCATCCTGGCCCCTGCCCAGAACTCAGCGCCCCCTATGGCCGTATTCCTCCTCCCATCTCTGCTCTCATTGCCTATCCCGTCTCCTCGTCTGTTTTCTCGGCCCATCCTTCCATTTACTCTGTCCAAGACCCAGTCTTCTGCTTCCACCCCTGCTCTGGTCGCTTCTTCTCACTCCCATTCCTTCTCCCCGCTTCACCTTACCCTCTGCTGACTGCCCCAAGCCCCAAACCTCCCTTCTGTCTTGTTCCTCCTGCTCTCCTTCCCTACTCCTTTGCCCCACAGTCCCGTCTTCCCTCAGTTACCGTCTTGACTACTGGGAAGGTCTTTAACCTCGTTTTGGGGAACGTGTTGAGGACCTTCTTCCTGAGTCCAGATGGGCTTTTGTGCCTGAGGGGTGGAGAAGGGAGCCCTGCCCCGGGGGCGGGGGTGTGCTGTGGGGTGGTGTGGTGTGCTCTGCTCAGGCCTGGGCGATTGGTGTGCAGAATGCAGCTGTGTAGGTACTGTTTCCTGCAGGCTGGAACAGCTGAAGGGCCTGTGCGTCCACCTCTGGTGTGACTACGGGTGGCATGGGCCCGTGGCGGTGCATGAATGCCAGTGAGCTTGAAGGTAGGGGCACAGCAACTGGGCTGCTTCTGGTTTGGGGCAGCTGTGCCCGGAGGGCTTACCTTCTCCACCCTAAGTGCCTCCTGGGAAATGTGGGCAAATCTTCCTCAGTGAAGGAAGCTAAGGGGCTTCTGTCTGGTTAGCAGAGCTGGGTTCTTGGGGTCACTAAGCCAGGGTTACCCTAGAACCCTTTCCTGGCACAACTTTGTTCCTGGACATCTTGTTCTTAAAGGCCCCCATCTGTGATGGGCAAGTTTTGTCCCCTCCAAACACTCCCTCTCTGGAGCGTTCCCTGCTGCGTTGCCCAGCTTGGCCCTGAGTCTTCCTGTCAGGGCATTTGCTGCTGGGTTGAATCAGACCACCTGCTGAAGGTTGCCAGGCCCCCACTCTGCAGTGAGGGATTTGTGAGGTGTGTTAACTCCACCTGGTGCCTGGGGGCTAAGGTCCATATTTAAGAATTGGACAGTTTTCCCTCCTGACCACATGGGTTTGCCTTTCCTGTTTTGGTTTTGCTGGAAGCAGAAGTCACCACTCCCCTTAAGAGGGGAGGAGTAGGGCCCTAAATGGGCCTGCCTTGATTATTCCCCTTGGCAGACACCCAAAGAAAGGCCTGTGTCCCTGTGCTGGGGCCGCATAGCAAGAGGTGGAATCTTGGACCAAGAGATCTAGCAGTCTCTTTGGTTGGGTCAGTCTGGAAATTTCTGCAGAACTGGGAACTTTTACTCAAAAAGCATTGCTTGATGGCTGCATGTGAGCCTGGTTGCTCCTCCATGTACTGATAAGCAGAAGTGGCAACCGGACAGTTCTGTACTGGCTACAGGTGCTGGCCATTCACAACTCTGACTGGCATCAGCTGGGATGGGAGAGAGAACATTAAAGTGTCACCCAAAGAACACCAGGGGTCTTGGATACTACTATGTTCCTGTCCTTTATCCTGTGCTAAAACATCTTCCCAGGGCCCCTTTAGCGTGAAACCAGAGCCTTTTCCATGGTTTTTAAAGCAGATGGGCATTTAGAATGCAGACTCCGAACTTGTGTGTATGTCTCTGCATGCGTGCCCACATTTGTGTGCATGTCCTCCCCAATTAAAGTTTGAAATGGCCTGGGAAATTTAGTGTGGTGATGAAGACATTGGGGACACTGGTGGTGGCTTGGTCCTAAGGTGGCATGAAGGTAGGAAGCATTGGGAAGTAAGACTAGGTGAATCTAAGGGGAGTCTCAGCGGCTTCCTGAAAGGGCTTTTTGCCATCCCCACTCCTACCTCCACCCCTCAGTACGAGTCCCTATGATACCTTGAGCAGAAGTCACTTCTGTTGGAAGGGGAAAGAAAAGACTATTAACAATTATCTTTCAAGAGAGTCCTTATGCCATCACATTTAGTCTTCACAAAACCCCTGCAAAGTGGAGATTTACTTTTGTTTTGCAGGTTGAACAAACTGACGCTGAAAGAGGTTAGGTGTCCACAAGAAGGAGAAGAGCCAGGGTTGGAAGGAGATTTCTTGGCCCACCTGCTGGGCCAAGGCTCTGGTGCATATGTGGTCAGCTCTCATCAGTCCCTGCAAGGCTCATTTTCTTTGAGATAGGGGGTATGGGAAACCCCCTTTCCCTGGAGGTAACCTGCATTACTTCCCTCAGAGCCTGTCCTGTTGTTAGGGGTGGGAAGGCCAGGTTGTAGGAGGAATACCCTGTTGGGGTTCAGCTGTAGGTTCTCAGACATTTCTGAACTACTCCAGGTCTCAGTTTTGTCACGTAACACTTGTGGAGGTGGGGTGAGGAAAGGAATCAACAGATACAGAGCATTCCCCCACCCCATGGGGTCTTTGTTGTCACTGCTCTCTCTGAGTCTCCATTGTCACTGCCCTGGGCACTGGGTAGCCACCTGGTGAGACAGGCACAGGGGTACCCTTGTCACTGATGGCTTCTCACTTGCACCTGGTAGGGTCTGATGGCACTGCAGCGTCACTTCACCTGGTTCCTCAGGGGGACCAGGGCATAGCTTGGTTCTCTATGGCCTTGCTCCCTAGGAGGGCCCTGGGTAGGTAGAGCTCAGTCAGAGGCTGTGTAGGCTGTCCAGATGGGGCCTCTTTGGTGTTCGTGGACATGCAGCTGGGTAGCTGTCTGCCTGCCAGGGGCTGTCAGTGTCCATAGCCTTACTGGCCAGCAGGCCCACCTCCTGTCCTCCTTGCTCTTGGGCAAGTCACTAAACCTCTGAACTTTGGCCTTCTCATCTGTAGAATGTGAATGATGATGTATCTCATGAAGTTGCTCTGACAATTCAATGAGACAGTGCTAGAAAGAATGTGGCACATCTGGCACACGGTGGGTGATTTGGTACTGGGAGCTGCTGTCATCATATCATCATCATCACCACCACCACCATGATTGTCATTGGCCTTGTTGCTATTCTCTGTGTATGTGTCTATCATTCACATCCTTGAGGGCAGGGCCTGGGTCATGGTCTCTCTTGGCTACTCATTTTTGTGATCCTTCCAGGAACCAGTCTGATGTTGGCCCCAAGGAGCAGCTAGGAGGGGACCCTCTTGTCCAGGCTAGGGCGGGGTCTGGAACTGCTTAGTCTAGTATGATAGTCATTAATCACATGTGGCCAGTACCTACTATACTGGATGGTGCAGAGCAGAATCTTTTATCATCGCAGGCAGTTGTGCTGAACTGGACTCCATAGGAAGCCTTGAGCTCTCAGGGCACCACAGCTTCAGAAACATCCCCACTGTTTGCTTGAACAGCCACTGGCCATCTGCTAAATGCTGACAGCAAGAAGATTGTAATTATACAGAAATAGAGTTCCTGAGGGCCTTTCCCACATTCTCTTTCAGGTGGCCTAGCTCACCTGGCCAGGATGGTTAGTTTTTTTGGCAGTTCTTATCAGCCCAGGGGTGGGAGGGCAGGACTGGGGTTGCCCAGACTGTATCTGTTGCTGCTGTCCTTGCCCTGTTTCTCCAGCCCATCCTGCTGGGCAGGCAGTTCCAGACTGATGTTCCTAATTCACAGCTTTGGCAAGGGCTAGGTTGGCCTAGATGCCCTGACCCCACTTCTTCTGGGGCCCTGCCTAGCCCCAGCCCATTGCTGCTCCCCTTGGGTGCTCTGAACACATGCCTCCTGCCTTCTGCTCACCCTATTCCTTCTCCCCGGGCACCCTTTCCCTCCTCTTTCTCCAGGCCCAACTTACATGGCCAGGAGCCTTCCTACCCCAGGAAACTTTTTCTGATCCATCACACAAAGTGAGCGCTCTTGCCTTAGAAATGCCATCCCTCAGACTCATTTTTTGGTGCTCAGCCCTTTCCTTTGTGGTTGACTCTTGTATTTGCTCCTTCTCTCCATCAGGCATACAGCAGGCATTCTCTGACTATCAACTGTATGTCAGGTTAGTACTGGGTACTGGACAGACAGGGGAACAGGCTTTAGGCCTGCTTTGACAGCTTCAAGCTGGTGAGAGGCCCATGGTTGGCTAGAGTTTTCCATCCAGGCCAGATAGTGCTCAGCCAGACACGGTGCCAGCCCAGCTCAGGAAAACTTCCTCAGGAGGCGATGCTGAGGTTGAAGGGGCCAGTGCTGACATGAGGCTACAGATGGGTCAGTGGGCAGGTCCAGAGGGGTCTGTGTGGCTGAAGGAAGGGACAGAAATGGCAGGGAAGGAGGGAGGCAAAGAAGGTGCAGGCACACTTGGCAAGAGGGGGTTTAAACTTTATAGAGGGTGTGTCTGATTGGTGGTTTGGGACCCCATTTCCAGGGCATAGCTGGATTTAAATTAGTCAGAGCCCCTCTGTCATGCAAGTACTCGGGAGATGGCTATGGAAAGAACAAATGCTGAATGAGTTCTGCATGGAAAGGGCTGGTGTGGGGGGGTCTCTCCCTGTCCTTGGAGCTAGAGGTAGGAGTTGGGAAACTCCTGCCCTTTCAGATGCCAAGACTTGAGTTCCAGGGTCAGAGAGCTTAGCCAGGCTGGGCCAGAGAGAATGGGGGTAGACCATGGGAGAAGCCGGGCAGGTCTCAGTGTGTTCTCTATTCACTGTTTATTTATCCCACAAACCTTCTCTGGACCCCTAGTGTGTACCAAGGAGTCCCCAGTGCAGAGCCAGGAGGATACTGACAGCTGCGGGAGGAGCCAGGCTAGTATTTGTCAATCGAGCTTTACCGGTTATTAAAATACTGCAATACTTATGTGCTGATTGACTAAGAGCTATTGTCTCAAAGCCCCCACCCAGAAGGCCCCAGCACCTGCTCTTTCCCTGACTTCCTCTCCATCCCCACAGTCCAGCAGTAAAGAGTCACCAGCCAGTGTGGTGAGTGATCTCCAGGACTCTATTCTCGGGCTGGTTCTAGTCACTTGGTACTAGTTATTTGATATTTGTAGTGTCATGCCTGTATATATGTGTAATGACCTTGATTTGAAGTGTGTTGTGTATTGTCACTGTTTTGCTTATGGCTCTGAGCCATTAGGAGGCTAGGACTGAAGCTCTCCCCTCAGTGTACCTAGTGCCTTGTGAGCCCACAGCAGAATCCAGCGGAAGTGCTGCCACTCAACTCTGTTTCCTCCCTCTTTTTCCTGCAGGCAGTCATGAGCACCAGCCACCCTGAGCCACGGGCCCGGGCACTCTTGAGCCCCCGCCCACAGCCCCTATCTCGGAGTTCTTCCAGCCTGCTGGGTGAAGGCCGGGGACAGAGGCCAAAGCTCCGAAAAAGTGCCAGCAGCACGGTATGGCAGGCCCAGCCGGGCGAGGCCAGCACCAGTCCCCAGGTCCCGGAGGAAGAGGGGCACCAAGCTAAGAGCACAGAGCAGGCGCTGACCTCCAGCTCCGGACCACGGCCTAGTGCTGTGGGCCACTGGCGGAGTAGCACTGTGGGCAATGTATCTACTATGAGCGGTGGTGATCTATGTTGCCTGCGGGCCCCCAGCACCGCAGCTGTACAGAGGAGCCACTCGGACCTAGTCCGTAGCACCCAGATGCAGGGCCACAGTGGTGCTCGGAAGGCCAGCCTCAGCTGCTCAGCCCTTGGCAGCTCACCAGTCCACAGGGCTCAGCTGCAGCCTGGCAGTACTTCTGGCCAGGGAGGGCAGGCCCCTGCAGGCCTGGAAAGAGACCTGGCTGCAGAGTCTGGGACTTCAAACTCAGCTTGGACGCTGGGAGAGAGTCAGGTGTGGGTGTCACCACTAGACCTGGGAGGCACAGACACCCACAGCAGTAGCCCCAAGGCCAGGCCCAAAGCCACCCGGCAGTCAGCCACCACCTCCTGCCAAGCTCTGCCCCCAGCAGCTCAACTCTGTGGCTTGACGGAAGTGGGGGCCAGCAGCTATTGCTATGCTCTGCCTGCCCCTGGGGTCTTGGCCTTTCCCAAACTAGTAGCATCAGTGAGTGAGTCTGGGCTGCAGACTCAGCATGGGGTAAAGTTCCAGTATAGGTTGCCTGGGGGTCTTCCTGGGCATTATCACTGCTGTGCCCATCCCTGGGGTCCCACTGGGTTAGCTATGGAGCCTGACACCAGGACCAAGGATGTGTGGACCATGACCTCAGCCAGTGACTTGGCCCCAGTGTTGATGCCCCCTCTGTCAGCACAGGATGCTAGTGTGCAGGCAGCCCCCATGGCAGAGTGCAAGGCTGTGGCTACCAGCCCGCCCCTGGAAGCGCCTGTGGCCCTGCACACATTCCCAGAGGTAACTCTGGGGTCCAGCCTGGAGGAGGCATCATCTCCCGTGCAGGATGTGCGATGGGATGCTGAAGGCATGACATGGGAGGTGTACGGAGCTGCAGTGGACCCTGAGGTGCTTGGTGTGGCCATTCAGAAGCACCTGGAGATGCAGTTTGAGCAGCTGCAGCGGGCACCTGCCAGTGAGGACAGCCTGTCTGCTGAGGGCTGGAGGGGGCCACTACGAGCTGTCATGCAGTCTCTGAGGAGCCCCAGCTGCTGTGGCTGCTCCAGCGCAGCCCCTGAGTGAAGAACTGTGGCTGTAAGAGCTGTCTTGGGCCCATGGACTCAGCCCCCAACCAGAGACAGTGGAGGCCATGTGTTCTTTGGACCCACCGGCAGCTGTGGACACGTCTCTGCTGTTGGCTGCTAGCAGACCATGGGACTTCAGCCTGGGGACTTCTTGCTGCTTGCAGCTGTGCCGCGTTTTAAGGGCTTGATTCCTAAGAGCCACATCTCTACACATCTGGGCTCTGAACTTAGGGACAGAGTTTCAGTGCTGTGCATCAGGGAGATTCTGATTTTTCTGTAAAAATAATTGCCTTTTGTTCAGTCTCTTCAGATCTCTGCCATGATTTCCCCTAGAACTCTCAGCGGCTTTATTTTAGAGCAGGGCTGAGACATAATGAATCCTTGCCATGAAATATGGGGCCCCAAGTGACAGAGATCGGCTGGGTCTTTAGAGAGGTGAACTGACACTGTCGAAGACTTCCTGGGTACCACATAGTGTTTGTCACATGTTGAGTCTTCACCTTTTCACCCTGTGTTACAGACAAAACCAGAGACATTTGGCAGGGTTCTGGCTGACATACCCGGGCTGCACAGCTTGAAGTGGAGGGTTGGGATTCAAAGCAGGGCTGGCAGAATCCTGGGTTGTTTACCTGCAGCATGCCCAGTCAGTCAGGGAAGGGCAGCCATGAACAAGAATTTACCAGGGCCACATTCTGTGCCAGGTTCTATGGGCTCCTTGGGAAATGTGGCAGGCTGCGTGTGCCCTCACTGTAATCAAGTTGTGGGGGAGAGACACACCTCAGTATCAGGGTGCTGAGCTTTACAGAAAGTCCACAGGGTGCTTGTAAAAGCCACCTTCCTTGTAGGTTGTCGTGCCAGAGGACCAGGAGAACAGGTGGCCAACTGTCCCCAGTTATGTCATACTGCCTGAAATTGCACGATTATCACCTCATTCCTTTGATTTAGGGGTTTATTTTCAGTGGGTACACTTATTCAAAGAAGAGAGGGTAGGAATCAATGGGAAAGGAGAAGGAGCCTGGAGTGGGGTCTCCCACCTGGTGGGAAATGGCAGGAACTGTGGGGCTGTGGGGGGCAGGGAGGCCTGTGAGCCAGGGGATTATGGGAGTGGGGAAGCCCAGGACACCAGGGCGCAGCCTGACTTTATTGCCCAAGGATCTCTCCAGGCCTGTGGAGGATGGGAGTGGGCTTGGGTCCTCATCATGGGGCTCGGAGTTGAAAATCTAAGCTCCTGAGACAATTGGCAGCCCACCCTGTGAGGGAGCCAGCAGGTTAGTGTTCTGCCCAGTGTTACTGGGCATGGGAGGGTGGAGTCTAGGTTTACATGCAGCCTTGCTGGTGATGTGGCCCTGTTTTGGGCCTCCTTTTGCACCTGGGAACCCAGGACATTACAGTAGGTTTTTTCCCACTCCCAGGGACCTGGTACTCACCCAGGTAGAAATGATTCAGGCAACACTGGGTTAATTTCACAAGCAAGAGTGACATGCTAAGGGGCCAAAGGAGCAGGTGAGAAAGGCATGCTTCAGGTCGAAGCCTTCAAAGGCTCCTCAGTGGGCTCTACCCAGAACCATGCCTTCCACAGTTCTAGCTGGGCCTGGTAAAATGCCACGCCTGCTTTAAAATGACAGCAAATCAGAACCACTTCTGTCAGTGGGGTAGGGACAGAAGATTAGGTGTGAACAGCAGGAAGGGATTTGACCTTGCCTCCCTTTTTAAAATATGACCAGGCAGGTCTTTTGTGCAGTCATGAGGCTCTTGGCACTGTCTAGCCCAGAGCCTGGGCCTGTCCTCTTCTGTGTGGTACAGGGCAGGCATATCACACTCGGGAGTGACACATGGGTACTGGGCTGTCTTTTTGCCAAACCCTGCTCAGGCTCCAAGAGCCCCAGCCTAGTGGGGCCTGACTGGAGAGAGCAAATGGCTTTGGGGACATGAAGGGAAGGGGTGAGGAATAGGACTGGGGAGGCCACCTTCCCTCAGGGCCACAGCTAAGCAGGGTCTTGAGGACACAGCAGGTTTGGACAGGTGGGCAGAGAACAGCCTGATCAGGGGTTTGGAGGTGCCTGTCCTGCCTGGGCTGTGTTGAGTCACTGTATTTTGGGGTGTTGGGCTGGGAGGCTGGCAAAGGAAGTTCCCATTGTGAGGATCCTGGAGTGAGGAAAGGGACTTAGGGGAGGTGTGGAGGGAGTGGTAGGGCCAGATTTCATTTTAAAAATAGCCCTTTGGCTACCATTGGATAGATTCGTGTGGAAGGCAAGGGCCCAAGGGAATGGGGGTGTGGGAACCAAGGAGGGACCTGTTAGGGACAAATGGTGTGGTGGATTTAGAAGGAGTTCCAGGAGGCCGAGGTTTCCAGTTGGAGCAAAAGGAGCTGAGGCCACCACCTGTGACGGGTGGTAAGTTCTGGAGGGGAAGGTGAATGGCCACATGCCATGGGGCTTGGCTGGGACCAGTGAAACCTTTCATGGAGAGACTTTCTCCTGTGTCGTATGCAGATTCTCATGAGTTCACTCTGGCCAATGTGTACCAATCTGTGCCACCTCCAGGCAGAACCTGGCATGCCAGCATGGCAGGCTGGGCCAGGCCCTGAGTAGGAATGGGATAGCAGAAGCTGCCTACCCACTTCGTCTTGGCTGAGATAAATCTTTGAAGGGCGGTGCCCTGAGAACACCCTCCTAGTTAAGCTTGCTGTCCTGAGAGGATAGGAACTGTGGTCTTGGGCTCACTAGCCACACTGCACAGCCACAGCCCATTGTGGACTGACTGTAGGTTAATTTCTGAGTTTGTCCTGGAGATAGAAACTGCCCCTGCCTCCCACTCTTGGTTGCTCCCTGGGCAGTCCTGACTGGCAGTTGTCTAGGGCCTTGGGACATGGCCACCAGCCTACTTTACAGGTCTCCTCTCAGACCCCGGATTTCTGATCAGACTTTCTGGGTCCCCTTCAGGTCCTGCTCTGGGAGGTGGTGGCTTTCATTATTTGTATATTTGCTTTGAACTTGAAATAAAGTAGTAGAGGTCAGAGCTTTGTCTGGGAAGGGTTGCTGGTCCTGGCTGGTCTTACTATTATTTTTTGTTTGTTTTCTGGTAGATTCTGTCCTTTGGAGCATTTATCCCAGATTACTAGAGTTCCCTGCCCAGGCAGGAATCCCCTTCCCTTCTATACCTGTCTCTCCTGCCTGGCAGCCTTACAAACCCCCAACAGCTGAAACCTGGCTTTCTGGAGCTCGTCCCCTCTGGGCCCGTCCAGGATACAGGCTGCCATCACCCTTGTAGGGAGTCATTAGTCCACTTAGGGGGAAGCTGTTCCTGCTAGAGTGTAAGATGCTGCTGCCCTGAGAACACAGGGCTGGGAGGGTGGAAAAGCAGAGGATGGTCTGGTCCCACCGACAGTAGCTTCCATGTCAGATGCATTGGGTCTGTGTCTCCTAGAGGTGCTGGATCCTTATTTAACAAACATGCCTTCCCAATGCAGGTCTTGGCACTTAGGACATGAGAGTGGGGCACACTGTAGCTTAGTGGTTAAAAGTTGAGTTTGAATCCTGGGTCTCACCTATAGCCGTGAGATTTTGGGCAAGTTACTAACTTCGCTGATCCTCAGCATCCTACTCTATAAAATGAGTATGATAATGGTGCCTCCTTCTTAGGTTTCCTGTGAAGAGTAAATGGAATAACCCCCATAACGTGTCATGGGTCCGAGTTAGCACTCAGCACATGTGCTGGTGGTATAGGAGGCCACTTCCGTAGCCATAGGCAGTGGCTAGCTCTTGTCCACATCCTGTCTTCTTGACCATTCCTCATTCACAGCCTCTTTCAGCTCCTTTGTTCCCTGATTCGCACCTTGCTCAGGACATGTGTGCTCTGGCTGTGGCCATCCAAAACTAGTTTCCAGAGCCATGTTGAGGACCATCTTATTCCTCATCGCTCACTGGTCCAGGGCTGGGTTCCCTGGAAGTTTGTGCTGGGATCAGGATTCTGAGTTTATTAATGAAGAGGGAGTGGGAGCACAAGGTAGAGAAGGGATAGAGGCCAAGTCAAGGGTGTGATTTCAGATAGATTCCTGGCCTAGCCCAGGTCCCACAGGGGAACCCTGGGTTCAGGTTCCATTTTGAGGGTAAGGGCCATCACGGGTAGGGGTGCAGTAAGCTCCAGCCACTTCTGGCTCTGGCATGCAGGCTAGAAGCTCTAGGAGCCCAGGTCAGGGCTCTGCATGGGGTTGTAGGGCTTACCCCAAGGGAAGGGTACACAGAAACCATGGGCATCTGAGGGGTCTGGGGGCACACTTGCCAACAACTGCATTCATGCCTTTAGCAGTCCTTCATGCAGTAGACTTTCGTGGAGCCCGAAGCCCACAAAATGCCCAGATCCTCTCTCTGTGATACTCTGAAGTAGTTCTGTCTCATTTGTGCTCATGCCAAGGGACCCTGGTTATCAAAATGCAGAGCTTTCCATGTGCTCATGTTAAATCCCTTCTCATTCATCATCTTGGCCTGGCCCAGTTTTTTCATCTGAAACTATGACTAACCCTTTATCAGTCTGCATCCACTTGTTAGCCAGTGCAGAGCCAGACAGAGCCTGGGGCCTGTCACTGGGTTGTCCTGAGGCCAGCACTGGTCCTCATGTCCCTATGAGACCACATAGTCATCATTGGCAAATTTGTTAAAATCTAGATCTTCGATATCAGTAGCACTCTTCTCATCCAAATCACAGTCCAGAAACCCTCACCTTCAAACAAGGAAAGGAGTGTAGCCCGGCCTGACTTGAGTCCTGGTTCTCGGCAAGGCTGCTGCTGGTGTTCTCTGCTTCCTTTCCTAAGATCTTAGCTACTTCTGTTTCACGAGCTGTTTAAGAAGTTTGAGATTAACTGCAAGCTAAGATTTACAGACTCTACCTTCTAACCCTCCCTTTTGAAGACTGGGAGCCACCCCGCCCCTATCCACAGCCCACCTCCTCTTGGGTACACTGTGGTTCACCTCACGTCTCCTGGGAGGTGACTGAGGGTGAGGAGCATGACTCTCATGACAGCCTGTCTCTAGCACCTTCCTTATGGAACCTTTCCCCAGGGCAGCTCGCCTTTTTGGTGGGAGTCTTTCTGAAGCTGGCTGGAGTTCTCCCTGAAAGGCCTTCCTCCTTGGGAGAACCTGGGCTAGTTCTGTTGCTGTAGTTACAGAATGAAAATAAACCAAGAAAAACATCTCAGAAAAGTCAATGTTTAAGAAAACCAAATCAGCCCTGGCTGGTGTGGCTCAGTGGATTGAATGCTGGCCTGAGAACCCAAGGGTCACTGATTTGATTCTCAGTCAGGGCATATGCCTGGGTTGTGGGCTGGGTACCTGTTGGGGGTGCATGAGAGGCAACCACACATTGATGTTTCTTTCCCTCTCTCACTCCCTTTCTCTCTCTCTAAAAATAAATAAATAAAATCTTAAAAAAAACCCAAAACAACAAATCAAACCAAAGTTGCATTGGCCTATAGGACTGGGAATGGACCTGTGGGGTCTGACTCTCTTGCTGCAAGAGGTGGGTAAACACAGCCTTTGCTCACTTTTGCAGTGACTCTCCATGACTTGTACCTTATTTCTCTGCCTCCAAGTCCAACATGGCTCAGCAAGGAGGCAGGTCTGACCTGAAACATGTGCTCCCAAGTGGGTGTCCTAACGTCCATTTCTTGTGGTCCCACTTTGAAAGAGAGAGTGTGGGAATTATAGGAATATGGAGCTTGGGGTAGGCAAGTGTCCAACTTTAAGGTGAACGGCTTTTAGCCGTCTACTCCTCACCTAGTCTGTCCTGGCCTGGAACTTTTCATTTCCCAAAATCTTCCCCCAGAAAAGACATAGGATGCTTTCTCAGCATCCTGTGGACATACCCATGCCTCATGGGTATTGGGCCAGGGACAAGTGGGGAGGCGCTGCTAGTCCTGTACCCACTGCCCTCGGTGCTCTTTCTCCCCACCCTCTATTTCTCTTTAATCTCCGTTTCCTCCCTTTCTCCTTTCCTGTTTCACGTCCTCTTTGCCCCGTAGGAACCTTCTGTATCCCTAAGGTCCCACTCCCCTTTCCATGCTTCCTTCCCCTTATGCCAGGGTCTGCCTTGCATTACCCCTCCTTCTCCAGGAGCAGTCTCTCTTCCTGTGGTCTGTGCCATTTCTCCCTGAGCCATCACTGGCTTTTGCTCTTGGCATTCCTGATTTTCATGAGTCTAGACCCTTCTGCCACATATGTCCTTTCTCTCCTTTGGTGAAAACTAAGATGTTTGAGCTTGTGGTAGCTTTTGAGCATCTCCCTAGAGAAGGAGGCCTCCTTGGGACACTGGGGTTGCTTTGTCAGGTTTCTATCACTTTTGCCTCAAAAAAGAAAATGGTTGTCAGTGGTCCTGCTGGGTGACTGGAGAGGCTTTGGTCAGGCTGGAAGGGCAGTCCTCAATTTGGGTGACCCTTATTGGGGCTTGAGTGGCTAGGTCACCCAATGGGCAAATGGATGGGTATTGCCCATCTGCTGGCTTTAGGTGGGCCATCTACTCTTTCATGCTTTCAGAATTTTCTTTCTTGGCTTGTATTTAGGTTGTGGCATGGCCTGGGTGTCAGTTGGGGCATACCTTGTTGTCCCATCTCTGTGCTTCTGTCGTGTGTGGGACTGGTCTGTGTCTAGGAGCCAGGGATGGAGTTAGGAGAATAAGCCTTTTGTCTTTGCACCGGGTAGATGGCTGAGAAGGTGCCCATTGAGAAGCGTGAGCAAGGCCCAAGTAGAGAGCCTCTGTTGGGGCTGGCTTTTCCATGGCTCACCAAGTAACTAAACTTGGGGTGCTGGAGCCCACCCGGGAAGCAGTGGAGTTATCCCTTCATCCCAGGCCTACATGGCCCCTCATCTCCAGCCTTATGCTTCTCCCTCCCTCTGGTCGCTTCCCGTTTTTTTAGCAGTCAAGGTTTTGGGAAGGGGGTGACCAAGGGTGTCATTTTGTATTCAAGATTTGTGGCTTTTGTCAGCTTAGCCTATGTCTCTTGAGGAAGACTCTGGTTTGATTTTCTTTCCCTTCACAATTGAGGGTATTTTGGGAGTGGGGAAAGGGCTTCTTCCTGTGAAGAATTCAACCTCTGAACTTCTGTGTCCCCCAGAGCAATCTCCTGTAGCATCACTTGGGCGAGGCCCACATCCTTCTAAATGGTCATACCACTGGGCAGGGGAAGGGGAGGCAGGAGCCAGCTGGGCTGTCATCTCAGGCCTGGGACACAGAGCACTACTGGAGACACCAGGAACACTGCCTGAGCTTTGCTGAAGGGTAGGGCAGCCAAGTGGGAAATTGGATCCTGCCTTTATTTGAATTATTGACATTTTTCATTTATTTTTGCATTAATTTTGATTTTAAAATATTGCACAACATTTATCTTAATTACTGAGTCTTCTGTCCGCCCCTTACATTTTGTGCCTAGTCCCTGCCTGGCCTCCTCCTCTCCCAGGGCTTTAAGTCTCCTGGGCACCCTTTGGTCATGGAATTGGGGCTATGAGCAAGGAGGCCTCCTTTTCTCTGACCACTCCACATCCCCTCCACTGGCGGGTGCTGAGTGGCGCTGGGGCGGGATGGGATTCTGGGGCTGGTGGGGAGGGTCAGAGAGTCGGTTGCTTGGTGTGGGTCCCAGGGGGCCAGGTGGGGTCCCTCCCTGTGGGGTCCTTCCAGGGCTCCTGCTTAGTGCAGTTCACTAAGCAGCGCGGTCCACTGGCGGATCTCTGATGTCCCCTAGTGGCCGCGGAGCTACACATCCTCACCGGCTGGGAGCCCCGGCTGAAGTGATCTGACCTCCTGCAGGACCCGTCCAGGGGGCGGAGGTTGGCCGGTCTCGGGCAGTATTGCAGTCCGAGGTGGGGCTGGGTGAGGGAGTGGTGGTCCCCGCCATGTAGAAGGTAGTCCTTGCGCCTTGTCCTCCCTGCCGCCCCTCCTCCGGATACTCTCCGACAACCAGGTCCGGGTAGCAGAAGATCACGGAGGAGTGCAGAGGTGGAGATGCTGGGAGGAATGGAGAGGGTGGAGTCCACGCAGTGACGTCAGCGGCCTTGGGGGGGCGCGGGGTGGAGGGAGGGGGAGACAGCTTCACTTACACCTTAGATTTGGATGTCAATTACACATGCCAAGGGGGCTGGATGTAGGGGCCTTCGTCAGTAGACCCTAAATAAGTGTACTTTCGTAACCCTATGGCTTGCCTTTGTGTTTAAAGTTGTGTAGAACCTCTGAACTTCCCTGTGGTCCCACACAAGGGTGTCCTCTACCTGGGCCATGGGAGAGCAGGTGTGGGCTAGGACTGGGCCTCCTGGTAGTGGGCCTGACCCTGCCTGGCAGAAAAGACCACAGGGAGAGAGTGTGGGGACAGTGGGCTGAGGAGGGGGTGGAAGTTAGAGTTGACTGTCACAGAAGGACTGAGGCCTGAAGTTCAGAGGTGGGGCTGATTCTGAAGGTCTTCTCCCTTGTCATTCCTCACCTGGGATGATCTCCACCCACTCCAACTGGTGCCAAGGCCAGCGAGGTGTGTTAGGGGTGATGGCAGCCAAGAGAGAGCTCAGAGGGAGAGCCTATTCCTGACAGCAGGTCAGGCAGGAGGACAGGGTGACTGCCTCACAACTGAAGAGTGCCTGGGTGTGCATGGAACTGAGAGAGAGTGCAGCCTGCACAGGACTGGGCTTCTCTTCTTCAGTAGGGGAGAGGGGGCTGTGTCCAGGACAAGGATTCCTCTCTCATTCCATGCCCACAAAGCCTCTCTGAGGTGGCATCTCCCTTAGGACATTTTTGGCTACAAGTAATTGAATTACGAACTAAAAGTTATCTAAAAAATTTGAATGCCTAATTTCTCAATTCTTAATTTCATTTAATAATTTAGGAGGCTACTGTTCTAGAGTAGGCTCAGTGGCTCAGTGAAGACATCAGGAATTCAGTCTTTTCATAATTTTGCTCAGCCATCTTCAAGGTGTTCTCATGGTCACAAGATGGCTGCTGTATCTCCAGATGTAATATTTTCGTAGTAAGGAAGAAACCTATAATCTGCCTGAAGAAGTTATTGGTACACACAGTTAATTAATTGAAAAACACCAGGTCTTCATATTTTGTCAATGAATGAAAACAATGATAATATTGGCTGCCACATTCTGACACTAAACAAATGGCAGAAGCAATGATGATGTTTCTTATGCATTATCTTCTTACAATTAGCCCAACTTCACAATGACAACCGAAATTCAGAGAGGTCAAGTAACTTGCCCAGTTTTATGACCTGGAAGTGAAGAAACTGAAATTCAAATTTCAGTGTGTGTGAAGTTAGGGCTGGCTTTTTGTCTTTTTAAAAATGAAAGTGAGATGGAATAGTACGAAGCTAGGAACATTCCTTGGTAAGTGGAATAGGGAAACTGAGACAGATAGCTCAACAAACTGGCCCAGCAATTTACAGCCAGATAAAAAAGGTCACCTCCTTAGAGATAACATCTAGGCCCAGCAAAGCGGGCAAAACTAGGTGGGCGATACCAGAACCAATTACAATGACTAAAGACCCCCTGCCCTGTCACTGACCAATCAGTGGAGACCATGACCCTGAATGGGGACACCTGGAGAGCTGATGAATATTCTGCTGAAACCCTCTCCTGAGACCTCCCCTAAGATTCCTGCCTGCAAGAGAGAGATAATAGCCTCTAGACAAAGGACCCAGAACAAGCTCTCCCTCTGAGAAGCAGAGCATGCCATTCTTTTTCTTTTCTTTCCCCACAGGAGTCTCCTAAACTCTAAAACCATGGGCAGCTTGCAGCTTGTTCCAGGCTAATCCCCTGAACCCAGCCCCAAGGCTCCCCTTTTCTCTGATTTTCCAGTGCTCTAAAGCAGCCCAGCCTAGGCTCTCCTGTTGCTGCTTCTATGCTAAGCTCTTCCTTGTTTCACTGTCCCCAGCTTTAATAAACATACCCTCATAGTCTAGTCACCTGGCCTTGTGTTGTGAATCTTTTCTCACAATGTTGAGAACCCATGCTTGCAGCTGGCCCTAGGCATACCGACCTGGTCAGGGCCAGGTCCTCTGTTCCATAACAGAAGGAATACATATTTAAGATAAGAATTTCAAATAGTACAGACCTTGGCTTTTGTTTTTAAACATTGTACATGTTCGTGATAAGAACTTCAAATAGTGTAAAGTGTACAGTGAAGGTCTGTCTCCCCACTTTGCAGTTCTCATAGTTACCACTGTAATTTCCAATGGTCCTCTAGGAAATTTCCTCTGTAATCACAGCTCAGACTTCTAACTATTTTATACAAATGAGATCAACCTAGATACTATTCTGCATTTGTTTTTAAAAATTAACATATCTTGTAGATATTCTCACGGGCATATTGAATACAGTGAGGTTCTACTGGACTTCATGTTGTTTCCTATATTTTTGCTATTATAAAGACCATGTAAAAATAAATACCTTGTATGTATAGTTTTGTGTATATATGTGAGAATATCTGTAGGATAATGTTTCAGGAGTGGTGATATAAAATGTCTGTGCATATTGACAAATTGCTGTCCAAAAAGATTACACCAATATTACATGAAAATGCTTATTTCCTCATATTCATGTCAACATTTGAGTGTTATCAAACTTTAATATTTTGCTAACTTTATAAGTGAAAAAATGGTTATCTTAATAAATCTTAATAACATTTTGATTTTACAATTCCTTTATTATGAGTAAGGTGGTATTTTGCCAGACTGCCTGGGTGAAAATTCCCATTTGGTACACCCAAGCTCTATGATGTTGGGTAAGTTGCTGAATCTCCCGGACTTGAGTTTCTTTATCTATAAAATGGGATTTGTAAATGCCTTATTAGTTGGATTTCAGGGTTTAAGGGCATCATACATGTAAAGTGCTAGCATAGTACCTAGCTCAAAATAAAGGCTTAAGTAAATGTACGTATTAATATTACCTAATATATTTGCTGATCACTTGAATCTATTTATGATCTGCCTGTTCATATCTGTTTTTCATTTTCATTGGATATCTCTTTCTCTTATTGATTTGTTAGAGCTCTTTGTATAGTAATAACATAATTTCCTTTTACATATATGATGTCTGTCTGGAAAAACTCTAGCCATTTAATATAACAAGAACTGTCTGTGTGACATCGATGTAACAGCAGCCAAGGAGAGTGGACTGGAAGGCACATGTGTGAACAATGATGACTTCACTGTACTAATCAGTGTGGGTGGTAGAGACCATTGAGTGAGCATGTGTACTGTGTGGCTGTCGCATTCAAAATGTCTGAGCAACAAATCTGCATCAAAGTTTGCATTAAGCTTGAACATTCCTCTGCAGAAACTATTTGGATGATTCAGAAGGCCGCAGTTATGGGCAACTGGTGATTTGCAGCTTCATCAGGACAATGTGCCTGCTCATACAGAGTTTTTTGGCAACACATCAAGTCACTCAGATGATTCAGCCTTTCTACAGCCCAGAGTTGGCACCCTGTGACTTCTGGTTTTTCCAAAAACTAAAATCACCTTTGAAAGGGAAGAGATTTCAGACCATCAATGAGATTTAGGAAAATACTATGGGGTAGCTGATGGTTGGATATTTTCTGGACAGACCTTGTAAGTTACAAGTATTTTGTGTTTGTTTACATTTTTGGGGGGGGGTAAACTTTTTTATTGGAAAACAAATATACAACTTGGAATGGATTTGAGACAAGTTGTGCCATAGCAGATTTTCTTTAAGTGGCTAAACAAAGTTTAAAAAGCAAGTAACAATAAAAGAAAATGTTTCTGGTACAGGACCAGCAGTACAAAAAAATAGTGTATGAGCACCTGGATAATACACCCATTTTGCAATAGTGCAACTTTAAGTACATATTGTTGACTGTCCATATTCCATGCAGAGTTACAACTCCACATTCAACAACAACTGGCTGACAGGTCCTAAAGAAAACTACTTAAAAAAAGGCATGACCCAGGTGTTCCCCCATTTGACCAACTCCTCCTAAGTTTAGATGTGTAGAAGGGCTTAGATATATCCAGAGTAAGCCACATGCAACATGTTACTTGATCAATTTTCTAAAATAACATTTCAGGACAATGACAATAAGGGAAGAAAACCTGGGGGAATGAAGTCCTAATTACCATACATGCATATTTTTCTGATAGTAGGGGAAACATTTACAGATAAGTTACAAACAAAGAAAAGGCAAATAAAAATTTTTGTACAAGAAATTTAACACATCTGTATAATATCTTCACTTTGCTGTCATCATTTGTACAGACTCTTCAGAGTTTACTTGACCACCATCAATATCTGCTTCCCTGATCATTTCATCAACCTCTTCATCTGTTACGTTCCCTCCAGGGTTTGTCATCACATGGCGAAGCTCTGCTGCACTCATGTAGCCATTGCCATCCTTCTCAAACACACGAATGCTTCTCTAATTTTGTCTTCATTCTCTGTGTCTTTCATTTCTCATGCCATCATTGTCAGAAATTCTGGGAAGTCAATTATGCCATTACCATAAGCATCTATTTCTTTAATCATGTCCTGTAACTCTGCTTCTGTGGGATTCTGCCCAAGAGACCTCATTACAATTCCCAATTCCTTTGTTGTAATAGTCCCATCACCATCCTTGTCAAATAGTGAAAAAGCTTCTTTGAATTCTGCAGTCTGCTCTTTAGTCAGCTGGTCAGCCATGCTGCTAGTGCTACTGGTCTCCGAGACTCGACCACACAACCATTCAGCTCACATGCTGCACTTGGACTAACCTGTTTACATTTTAATAGACTTTAAAATTGTGCTCATCTTACTTACTCCTCCGTCCCCACTGAACCCTGGCAACAGCTGATCTTTTTATTGTTTCTATAGTTTTGACTTTTCCAGAATGTCATATAGTTGGAATTATACAGTATGTAGCCTTTTCAGATTGGTTTCTTTCATTTAGTCATATACATTTAAGTTTCCTCCATGTCTTTTCATGGCTTGATAGCTCATTTCTTTTTAGCACTGAACAATATTTGATTGTCTGGATATACAGTTTATTTTTTTAAATTTTTATTGTTATTCAATTACAGTTGTATGCCTTTTCTCCCCATCCCTCCACCCCACCCCAGCTGAACCCACCTCCCTCCCCCACCTCCACCCTCCCCCTTGATTTTGTCCATGTGTCCTTCATAGTAGTTCCTGTAATCCCCTCTCCTCACTGTCCCCACCCCACTCCCCCCTGGCTATTGTTAGATTGTTCTTAACTTCAATGTCTCTGGTTATATTTTGTTTGCTTTTTTCTTCTGTTGATTATGTTCCAGTTAAAGGTGAGATCCTATGGTATTTGTCCCTCACCACCTGGCTTATTTCACTTAGCATAATGCTCTCCAGTTCCATCCATGCTGTTGGGAAGGGTATAAGCTCCTTCTTTCTCTCTGATGCGTAGAATTCCATTGTGTAAATATACCATAGTTTTTGGATCCACTCGTTTGCTGATGGGCACTTAGGTTGCTTCCAGTACTTGGCTATTGTAAATTGTGCTGCTATGAACACTGGGGTGCACAGGCTCTTTTGGATTGGTGTTTCAGGGTTCTTAGGGTATAACCCCAGCAGCGGAATTGCTGGGTCAAAGGGCAGTTCCATTTTTAGTTTTCTGAGGAAATTCCATACTGTTTTCCACAGTGGCCTCACCAGTCTGCATTGCCACCAACAGTGCACTAGGGTTCCCTTTTCTCCGCATCCTCTCCAACATTTATTTGTTGATTTGTTTATGTTGGCCACTCTGACTGGTGTGAGATGGTACCTCATGATATACAGTTTATTTATTCATTTATGTCCTAAAGGACATCTTGGTTTCTTCTAAGCTTTGGCAATTATGAATGAAACTGCTATAAACATCCATGTGCATGTTTTGGTGTGGACATGTTTTCAACTCCTTTGGCCAAATACTAAGGAGTGAGATTGCTGGATGATATGGTAAGGGTATATTTAATTTTGTAAGAAACTACCAAATTGCCTTCCAAAGTGGCTGTACCATTTTGCATTTCCTTTATTCTTAAAGCTTAATAATACCCCATTTTATGTGTATATACAACGTTTTGTTCATCCATTCATCCTCCGATGGACACTTGGGTTGTTTCCACCTTTTGGCTATTGTGAATAGTACTGCTATGAACATGGATGTAGGTCATGGTCCTCTTTGGTCCTCAGTTAGTGAGGGGCTTCTGCTGGATGACATTGAAGTATGTTTTATCACATTTCTGTTAATTTATTTACATTCTTATGAAAGGAGGTAATTCCATTGGTCCTTTCTCCACTGGGATCTGGATTCTCTTACTCATAATTCCCAGGGAGAAAAAAATAATACTATTTCTGGGTCAAAGTTTGTGATAAAACTTGATGAACACTCCCAAAGTCCAGCTCTAGGTAGATGATCAAGGTGTGAATTTCTAACTTGGTGTTTGAGAGACCCATTTTGGATAGTTCAGAACAATCCAAGGAGAATTGTGAGACTGAAAGGAAAATCTTTTGGGGAGGTATTAAATTTTTAAGAATTTTTCAATTGCAGTTTATATTCAATATTATTTGTATTAGTTTCAGGTGTATAACATAGTGGTTAGACAATCACATACTTTGCAAAGTGTTCCCTGATATTTACAGGACTGACCCAGATCCATACATAGTTGTTACAATATTACTGACTACATTCTCTATTCTGTACTTTATACCCCTGTGACTATTTTATAACTACCAACTTGTACTTCTTAATGAAAGGGAGATATGTTTTATCTGAAATTGTCCATGAATCTATCCATCTATCCATCCATCATCCACATTCTCCACTAAGCACCATCTATCTTTACCTATTTGTCCACCCACCTAATATCTCCATCCGTTATCTATCCAAATGTTCATCAACCCATCTATTCGTGAATCCACCAACCATGTCTCCATTGACTCATCCATCCATCCATCCATCCATCTCTCTATCTCTCCACTACCCATTTGCCTCTCCCTCTAACTTTTTTCCTGTTCTGATACAGGCACTATCCAGTGCTAAGACATATAGACAGATACTCCTTTTATGGAGAAACTCATAGTATATGGAGGGATAAAGATATGCAAATAAGTAATCATAAACCAGCATAAATGGAAAGGGCATGTGTGAATTAATGCTACAATTGCCAGAGAAGGTCTCCAACTGCCTGGGGTTGATGAATAAGCCTGAATGAGGTAGTGAAATGTACCAGGCAGAGAATGGAGGAAGGGCACCCTGTGCAGAATACACCAAATGTGCAAAGATATAAAGTTACCTGTGTGGTTGAAATAGGACAATGTGTGGCCTGTGGCCTGTGGCCTGGCCTTGAATGGGAAGAGCTCTGATAAGGCCATGGCACCTCATTCACTGAGCGGGCATTGTGAGGTGTTTTCTCAGGCCAGAGCTGTGGGACAAGCCCGTGTCCTTTCCTCAGGCTCCATAGGTTCTGGGCAAAGGTGTTGCTGGAGGTGTGTATGGGTTCCATGGCCCTGATGCCTGGGCCCCTCCTCATGCAGGGTGCTTCCTCCTCTAAGTGGCTCTGTTGGGTGGCCTCTTCCAGTCATACCACACAAACCAAGGGAATAGCTGACAGGGCTTTCCTATTTAGCTCTATCCTCTTGCAGCTTTGGGTGGTTAAGATTACTTTGGCAGCAGTAAACAGGGGATCCATGGGTAGCTGGGACATGTAGGGCAACATCCAGCCTGGGGCACCTAGCAACCGGCTCCTCCAGTGCACTGCCAACAATTCCTGGTTTCTCCACCAGGGGCGCCCTGAATGACATGAGGGAAAAGAGAGTTGAATGTCTCAGTGCATCCCTCTGCTGTCTCTTCTGGAGCTTTTTGATACCCCTCCTCTTTTTCCTGGTCACACCAAGCAGGCAATGTTGAGGTCTGGGCACCAGAGGACTGGGCTCTGGTTGGGCATGGGCCCGATGGGCCACAGGTGCAGGGAAATGCCCCTGCCCTTCTTCAAATTCCCTTGCAGCAGCACCTCTGTTCACGCAGGGATCTCAAATCTTTCTGGACCTGTGTCTGTTTAATACACTTCCCACCTCTTCATATTAATGTTTTTAGCATTCATTCCCCCCCTCCCCCCCGCCCCAGCACAGTTGCAATGGGCCAGGCACTGTACTAGGTACATTTGCCCTTCATCAACAAACACAGTGAAGTAGGTATTATCCCCATTTCTAGATTTAAAAATTCAAGTTTAGAGAGGTAAAGGAAATTGCCCCAGTTTGTAGACCAGATAAGCTGTGGAATGCAGAATTTACAGATTAATAAGGACCTTGATTCTTAGGTCCTTGTTGAAATAGCTCCTGTATATATCTTGAACATAAGAGGGACTTGGTTTGCCTTGAACTTCTGAGAGGAGTGTCATAAATATTGTGGGTGAACATCTACCCTTGATGTGGCCAAAAGTGTCTTCTTTTTCATTTGGAAATGAGGGAATTCTTCCTAGCCCCCAGCTGTCTTGTTGTGAGCATATATTATACCTGAGAGAAGAGTCAGCAGATGTTGGTAGAAATTAGTTAAAATAAGAGTGATGACAAGAATGGCAACAAGACCCACAGCCACAAGAATAACTTGAGGTAGTGTTTATTGGATAGCAGAAGTTACCTAGCTTCTCTCAACCTTTTATGTTTGCTACTTGTTTACTCTTCCATAAACCCTAAGAAGTAGGAGCTATTTATACACTCATTTAACAGAGGTGGAAACTGAGGCCCAACTCCACTTTATTAAATTTAGTTGCTTTAACCCAAGGGGTTGGAATGTAGACCATCTGATATCCTCCAATTCAACCCCATCTATAAAGATGGTGGAAGTGAGGCGCAGAGAGGGCAGTGACCTGCTCAGGGACAAACACAATCCTATGATGTTCGAGCACCCAGGCCAGCACCCCTGGGCTCATTGGGCTCATGCCCATTGTTTGACAGATCCAAGAAATGGCATGGCTTTTTCCTAGGCCTCCTGGCTTTCTGCCTGGCTAACCATTTATGACAGTTACAGAGACTCACTTTTCCATGGGTTTCTGCCTCTCCAGCCCAGAAGGCACTTGAGGGTAGGGAGGTCCCAGGTATGTGAGCAAGCAGGTTGCATTGCCTGAGGGAAAGCAGATCAATGTTAAAAGGCTATGAGATCATGCATTATTATATGCATCAATGATAATGATGATTTGCTGCTAATCAGTGTAGCCTAGACCTGATTTTCCTGGTCAGGCATAGGTTCTGGAATTGGAGATGGGAAGGACCTTCACACTATCATCTCATCTTTCTTGGCCCCAGTGCATGGGGTACTATGGCTGTCCTCATTTGATGGTGGGGAGGCTGTGGCTCAAAGGCTCAGGGCATCTAACCTGAAGTCATACTGCAGGTGAGGCTGCAGGTGAGCTGAGGGTCCAGGTACAAGTGACCGAGGGTCATGTTCCTTTGTGCTGGGGTGAGAAGACCTTCACCCTAGACCTCCTCAGGTTGTGTAAGCTCAGTGTAAGGTGTCAATTGGTGGACACTCAAGGGAGGGGCTTGGGATTCAGGGTCTCTTCAGTGAGAGGGAGCCAGGACGCCTGGGAAAGATAGAGGTCCAGCAGGTCGGGTCTGCTTGCCCAGCGTCAGAGAGGGGTTGAGCTCTCTGTGGAGAGCAGGGATGAAAATTCAGTGGCACTTTTCTCTGAGGCAGGGTCTATACTGGGGCCATAGGAATCCTGACCCCCCTGTTAGGGCCCTACTGCAGTCGCTGTGCCTGGGAGTGACAGCGTATCTCAGGTGGTCAATATCTGTACTGGGCTGGCCAGCCTGTCCCGCCCTGCTGTGGATCTTGGGAACCAAGGCTGGGAAGGAAAGCATTTTCTTTTAGCTCCTTATCAAGGCTGGAGCCTCCTCTGACATCTCCACACTGGCCTCTATTGTTGACCCAACTGAAGTCTTCTATCTTGTCCATGCTCCACTTGTGTCCTTGGGGCTGAGCAGCCTGCAATGATCCCTGATTCCTGCACCCCTGGTATGTCCATGCTGGCCTTAGTGGGGCTCTCCCACATTCCATTTTAGTGGGTGTCACAAAGGCTGACAGTTTTGCTTTGCCTTCATTGTCTGAGCACTTATGTAGCATCTACTGTGTGCAAAGCAATGGGCTCTGGAGAAGTAGAGGTTGGGCACTCTGTGGGGTGCCTTCCATCTTAGGACGCTCTGCAAATTCTCAGCCCAGCCCTTGGCAGAAGAGACAGTGCAGCAGGAGGGCTAAAGTAGCCGGGCAGGCGTGCAGAGATGGAGAGCCAGGCCCAGAACCAGGATTCTCCTGGGCCACTGCTCCACTTCCCAGTCTCAGAGACCCCTGACCTACAAACTGGAGCATGTGTGCCATCCGTGGCCTGGATGGCAATGTGAGGGGCTGCTGATGCCCAAAGGTACCCTTTTTGTTCTGGCCACTGCCTTTTTAAAAAAACACTTCTTATTTATATTAAATTTACAGAAGAGTGGTAAAGATAACTCAGAGAGTTCTTATACCCCCTCACCCAGTACAGAACCATCGTCTCTTTATCAAAGACTTAGAGGTTGACATTGGTACATGCTAACTAACTACAGACTTTATTTTGTTCTTCCTGTCCCAGGATCTCATCCAGGATATCACATTGTATTCAGTGGTCACTGCCCTTTAACAGACCAATAAACTCCCTGACCTCTCTGCCCTTACCTGTCTTTTTTTTCCCCCTCCCTTTCTGTCTCATGCCATCAACTGCTACTGAACTCCTGGGTGTCCTGTGCCACTGCTGAGCATTCCGAGTCAAAATGTGGGTTTCAGGTACATTTATACACAGTGCCACCCACAGATGCTGGCCACTAGGGCTCTTGTTATGGGCCCTAGACTGATTTTCTGGATCTTTTCTCCTCATATGGTGAAGAACCCAATATAGGGTACTGTTCTACGAGTGGGAAATGTGGCCCAGCTCCCACTTGGAAAAGCCAGTGGGAGCGAGGTCCGGCATGCAGGACCTATGCCCATGGATAGGTTCTCCCGTGGGGAATCAGGCCTGCATTGTACCTAGGCTGCTATGAGACTTGCTTTTGCTAAAACTCCCTCACCCTGGATTGAGGCAGCAAATGTTTACTGAGTATCTTTAACTTCCTAAAGTCTGTGCTAAACCTCCCAAGTATGGAGTGTAACCAGTTCAACCACTTTCCCCCTTGAGCTATAACATCCTTCTCTTTGAAGTAATTAGCAGCATTCTGTCCTTGGTTGTCTATAAAAGGTAATCACCTACAGTGAATCTGTACATAGTAAATGAGGACCATCCTCAATGTAATGTGCCCAGAAAAGCAATAAAAGCCTGTCCATGCAGGGGTTGGGCTCTCTCTTGGGCTCTCTCTGGCCCTCTTGCCCTCTCTCTCACTTCCTTTTTTCTCCACAGGATTTCTGTAGTCCGTGTGAATTTGTCCATTGCTCCCACAGCACACGGACCCTGCTGGCCGGGATCCGCATCAACCCAGAAACCTTGCCTCCTCTCTAGACTCATGGTCCAGGTACATCCCAGGATTGCTTGTCCAAATGACCCCAAGCCTAGGGACCTCTGTTATAATCGCACCCAAATATTAGGGACATGTTCATCTCTCCCCACAATGTTTTTCCTGGCTGCGGTTCAGTGGGTTTGGAGCACATCTCTAGGGGCCCTCTCAGCCTGATCTTCCTGTGGAAAAGGGGTCCACAAGGAATGTTGGTGTGAGTTCCTGAGCTTGAGAGCCCTGTCCCATGTCTGGCCTGTGTGGGTGTGAGGACCAAGGCTGTGTGCACGTGAGTGGAGTGCAGCCCTGGACCAAGCCATAAGCTTATGGGGGAAATGGGGAGTGACTCTCACCTATCCACGTCTGCCCCTCGGTGCTGGAAGACTCTGCTCATTGTGGCTGCAGGGTCCTGGGCACCCTAACGGGGCTAGTCACGGCCCCTCTGGGTTTCTCTCTCTATCAGGGCTTCCCAATTTTCTAGACTCTAACAATTATCTTAGAAGCATGTTAGAATGCAGATTCCTAGCCTGCAGGAGGCCTACTAAATTCAGCTTTCCAAGGATTCACTAGGCAATCGAATCTGTTCTGGGCTCGATGCTCTGGGTACCTGGGTACGTTTTCTTCCATCACCTTTGAACAATCCTGAGGAGTAAAAAGTTTTCCTTGGTTTTAGTGAGTTAACTGAGGCTCAGGGAAGTTATGGAGCTTGGCCAGTATGCATGATTGACAGGATTTAAGCCACTGAGTGCCCAGTGGGGAAGAGAGAGAGCCTCTTTTGCCAGCCACAGGAGAGAGACAGTTGTCATTTGGGTCACAATCCAGCCTCCGTGGGGTCATCTTGCTGGCTCTTTTCAAGCCACAAATGATGACTTTTTTTGCTTCAACCATAAAAATCTGACATAGAAGAGAAAGAAGGAATTCCTTTGGTTTAAACATGTCTGTCCACACGTGCTCACATGTGTTCACATGTGTTTGTGTGTGTGTATACACTCATGTCTGCATGTGTGTTTGTGTGTAGCTTCCTCAGACTTCTTTGCTCAGAACAGCCATTTGGAAGCTTTGTTGGCTGCTGGTGAGACCTGGTCAAGACAGCCCTGCTGCTTTGAGCAGGACTTGAGCTGGGCCTCCTGCCTCTCACTCAGGCCAGGCCCTTTCATGCCCTCCAGTCATCAGACTGCTTCAGGCTGTAATACAGGGTTCAGGTGCATTTCAGTGGCCCTGCTTTCTCTGCAGTCCTGGTCTGGAAAGCTCTTCCCTCCCCCTACATTGTAGGCAAGTCACTGTCTCAGAGCTCCATACCCTTTGGGGCAGAGGAAGGTAGGTAGAATGGTAGATAAGGGGCCATTTTTTCAGAGCTTTTTGGGCAGGTTCCAGGAGTGTTCCTGGTGTGACCCTTCCTTTGAACCAGGTCTGGGCCCAGTGAGCCCTGGGACTGGATGCCCAGGCTATCCCAGCACTGAGTTTGCCTCTTCCTACCTCACAGAAGCATTCCATCTGCTCCTCCTGCTATTCCCAGGCCAAAGCTGGCTCTGTTACACCAGGAAGCTCAGAGAGACATCAGAGGGAAGGCTGCCAACCCATCCTTAAGGCTCTGAGTTCCCTTCTTACACCCACATCCTGGGCTCTAGACTGAGCTCTGAAAAGGTCTGCTAGGAGACCTGTTAGGAAAGGTCTGGTACTAGGACAGAACACATACCAAAGCAGGCACATACCTGCCCCAAGGGACCGTGGGGTTGGAGGGTCTCTGAGAACCTGAAAGACTGCACATCATGCAGCCAGTTCTCTCATGGGGGCCCATCCAGCACAGGTTTTCTGCATTGTCCTCCACTATGGCTGCCTGACTGGGGTGGAAGCTCAGTGTGGCCACTTTGCAGCAAACCTGAGGAGGATGCAGGACCTTGCACTTCAGACCCATGGGCCAGGTGTGCTGCAGCCTGGGGCAGCCCATCCGTGCCTGGAGACTGAAGGCTGTTCCTCATCCCTGTCTATCTACCACCCTGCTCCACTGGGGGGTTTCAAAGTGGGAGACAAATGGGGGGACCCACAGGGGGATTACAGTTCCCTGAGAGGGAGAGTTCAGCCTGCAGAAAGGAGTGGAGGGTCAGAGGGGATTTCCTGGAGGCCTGCCACGCACAACATTGGCTCACTGGGGCCCATGGCTTATCACTTTACTTGAGTTAAAAAGAATATTTTTCCCTACTGAGTGTCTCATGATTCTGATAACAAAGATGATGTCTCTTAAAGTGGAACATTTTTGTTTGTTTGTTTTAAAGAACAAAGAAAGAAATAAGTGATGCCCGTTATACCATTATCTAAACATAACTACTGTCAATGTTTGTGGTCAGTTTCTTATAAAAATTTATATGTCATATATATATTAAATTAGGTTATACTGTAAGTTCTGTGAGTCCTGGGCCTGTCCCTGCCCCATAGCATCTCCCCTTCTGGAATAGGAGGGCAGAGTGGCCTGGCAGTATCAGAGAGGGACAAACCAGGCTGGGAGAGCCATCAGCTTTCATGTGGAGACTTTGGCTCAGAGGCATTTTGGGTGGCCCCTAAACTGGTCTGGGCCCCTCAGCTGCCCTCCCTCCTTGACACTGTAGCTGTATCTTGTTGACTGAGTGCCTCTTGCCTGATCAGTGCCACAGGCCATCTGTGATGGAGCCACCATCTAAATTTGTGGTATTTCAGGTAATTTTTTCTCAAAAACATTTGCAACGAAAGAGCCTCAGTGTGAGAGAACAACTAGGCACTGAGTTCAGGCAGACCTGGACTGTTAATTCCTGTACTTCCTCCCTATGTTAGCTGTGCAATCTGGGCAAGCACTCACCTCCTGGAGCCTCAGTTTCTTCATCCAAAAAATGGGCTTCCTGATTCTGCCTCAGAGGTGGGAATGGGGTCACATGGGATAAGTGTGAAGTCAGTGAGAAGCACATGCCTGTGAACAGGGCCTTTTTCCTACCAGTCATGTGAGGGCTGAATTTGAGCCCCAAGCCCTTGCTTTCTTCCCTGGTTGAGGAAGAGAAGGCTCCACGCTAAGCAAAGTGTACCTGCTTGCCTTGTCCCTGAGCTGCTGTCTAGGCTGAGCAGTGTTTGGAGAGGAACAGAGAGATTCTGGTTGTCCACTGGGCATATGGCTGAGGGAGTGTCAGTTGGGTGGGGGTGTGGGCTGTGGTGAGGCATGGCATGAGACTAGCTGACTAACTCAAAGGCACAGGCTGAGGTGGGATTCTGCACCTGCCAGCCTTCCTGGCAGGAACAGCAGCTTATGGGACCTAAGGTGCAGGTACTTCTCAAGTGTTCTCTGTGCTCTGACCCTGTCACCTGCAGAACACAGACACTAGAGCCCACAAAGCTAACAACCATCGCTCTTACAGTGCTTTCGACTTATGGGGTTAAGGGTATTTAAAATGTTAAAATGTTTTTAGTTCAGTCAATTAAAAAATAGCATTTGCTGTTAATTAAAAAAATAGCATTGTAAAGTGGCTTTTCTTACAGCATCTCACTGAATTATCACAACAATCCTGGGGGGTTAATGTTCTTATTGGCATTTTATAGATAAGGAATTGGAGGCTCACAGAGGTTAATTGTGTGGGTGTCGTGGAGGCAGAATGAGCCAGTGGTAGAGATGGGATTTCAATCTGGTCAACTTGAGTCCACAGCCATGGGTCTTCCCACCCACATTGGGGTGCACACTTGTGCCGAAGGGGCAGTCCAGTGCCCTTGAAAGGGCCATGACTAGAGTCCAGCCCCAGCACATGCCTGCTCCACACACATCTGCAGCAATGTAGATGGCAAGGCAAGTTCTCCCAGCACAAGTGGCCGGCCCCACTGTGTTGGGGACAGATCGAAAGTCAGAGAAGCACTGATGTGCTTCTAAGCAGAGCAGGTTTCCTGAGGCAGGATGCTTCGCCTTCTCTGGGGCAGTATCCCAGGCCCTGAAGGCTGTGAACTCTTTCCCCCAAAACACACACAGCACAAACACCCACTTTTGTATTCCATTCAGGGTGTTTAAGGGCCTCCAGATAAAGGACTCCAGCCATAAAGAGTGATTGTCTTGTGAAGTCCACCTCTGAAGCATGCATGGGACAGAACAGGAAATAACCAAGAGCGGGAAAGCAGAGAGAAATGTGGGGTAGGCCCACCAGGGTGAGTAGGAGCCTGGTGTGAGAACTATGGGCATAGAGTGAGCCCAGGAGGGTGGGGAGTCCCAGTTCCCTTCTTCAGAGGGGGAAAGAAGCTCAGGAACTGCCCCAAGTCAGGAGTCAGGAGCAGGGACCAGGTGGCCACAGGAGGGAGAGAAGGGACTTGAGTGAGCTGGGGACAGAATAGGGTCAGAAGGAGGAATCAGGAGAAGTCATGGGTGAGTGAGGGCACTATGCTCTAACTCAGACCTCAAGCACCCAGGGGTAAGAAGCTCTGCATGGAAACCTGCTGAGAGTATCTCCCCTTACCTGGGACAGCTGGGACTGAAGTGGTCAGTTATCATGGTTGTTCAGGTTGCTATGAGCTGCAACCATGCCAGTTTGCCAAGAAGGACCAACACTAAAATGTTTTGAAGGGTTGTACTTCCTATGTTCTTCCCATGGCCATGTATTATTGTTTGTTTTCTGCCCCTACCTGGGTGAGTCAGCTGTACTATCTCCACCTTAGAGCTGAGGCAGTGGAGGCTGGAGAGGTTGACCAGCTGGACCGAGTCCTCAAGGCTAGGAAGTAACACAGCCAGATTAGGAGCAAAGTCTGCTGACTCCACAATCACGACTTCTCCCATTCTGCCCAATCTAAGAGGGTACTGAGCACTGAGGAGCAACAGTGTGAAATGCCAGCACCTAATCAGAAGACAGTGGCCCCCCTACTCTTCAGTCTCCAGTTCTGGTCCCTTTGGACTTTTTATTCTTTATTTTCAAATCAGTGAAAGGAGGGAGATGGGCAAGGCCGGAGGGCTCAGACCCAGTTCAAAGTGGGTTTCCACACTTGGGAACTGAGGCAGATGCTATGTGGAGGGATACCCAAGGCCAAATGAAACCCTTTGCAATGTTAAAAAGTATCTGCTTTCAGAGAAAGAAGGAGCTTATACCCTTTGCAACAGCATGGATGAAACTGGAGAGCATTATGCTAAGTGAAATAAGCCAGGTGGTGAGGGACAAATACCATAGGATCTCACCTTTAACTGGAACATAATCAACAAAAGAAAAAAGCAAACAAAATACAACCAGAGACATTGAGGTTGGGAACAGTCTAGCAGTGGCCAGGGGGGAGTGGGGTGGGGACAGTGGGAAGAGGGGATTGCAGGAACTATTATGAAGGACACATGGACAAAATCGGGGGGGATGGTGGGGGTGGGGGAGGGAGGTGGGTTCAGATGGGGTGGGGGGGAGGGAAGGGGAGAAAAGGCATACAACTGTAATTGAATAACAATAAAAATTGAAAAAAAAATTATCTGCTTTCAGCATAAGTTTTATTTTATTTTTTTTTTTATTATTTTTTATCCTTGCCCAAGGCTATGTTTATTGATTTGTGAGAGGGGGAGGGAGGGAGGAAGAGAGGGAGAGAAACATTGGTGTGAGAGAGAAACATTGATCAGTTGCCTCCTGTACACGCCCTGACTGGGGATCAAACCTACACATGTTCCCTGACATGGAATCACACCCTCGACCTTTTGGTTTATGGGACAATGCTCTAATCAACTGAACAACACTGACCAGGTTGCTGGCTCTTTTCAAAGGACTTTCCCTGCCAGGTAAGTGGTAAGAGCAACAACAGCAACCCTGGAGAGGAGAGGGTGGTCCTACTGTTTCCAGGGTGTGGCCCCTAGTGTCATGTCTCCATTGGTGCCACTTACCGACCACATCTGGGCATAGCACTTCTGTATGGTGAGTCCGTTTCCTCATCTGTAAAATGGGAGAATAACATTGACTCCCAGAGTGACATGAAGATTAAGTGAGAAATACAGCACATTACACGCTTGGCACATTACAGATGCTCACAAATGGAAGCTCTCATTATGTGTACTCAGCCTGAACCCCCAGAGGAGACACCATGGGTGGATGAAGCCTGTGCTCCAGTGTCAGCAGGCTCACAACTGTGACCAGCAGTGTGGTTTTCTGTGGTCCTATGCGGTGTTGAAGACAGAGAGCAGAAAGAGTGGAGAGAACACAAGACTAGGAATCAGGAGAGACCTGAGGTTTGAGTCTGGGTTCTGTGTGTAACTTTGAGCAAGTCATTTACACTCTGAATCTTATTTTAAAAATTTTATTAAAAGATTATTTATTTATTTATTTTTAGACAGAGGGGAAGGGAGGGAGAAAGGGAGAGAAACATGACTGTGTGGTTGCCTCTCGCATGCCCCCTACTTGGGACCTGGCCTGCAGCCCAGGCATGTGCCCTGACTGGGAAGCCAACTGACAACCCTTTCTTTGGTTTGCAGGCCAGCACTCAATCCACTGAGCCACACCAGCCAGGGAAGAACCTTACTTTTTAATATGTAAAATGGGATTCGTAATATCTTTTAATCAGAATTTTCAATTCATGGCACTCATCATCATCAGTAGAGGTAAGTTCCCTCTCTTCTCAAATTTTATTTTATTATTATTTTCCTAGTCCTTCCTTATCATCCCTTCTCATTCCCTTCTCTTCCCACAAGGATCTACTCTAGTATATTTGGCATAGGTCCTATCTATGTATGAATCTTTGAAAAGTCTTCAGAGTTGTTTTCAGAGGGGTCTTTGATTGGCTTAAACACTTTGGGCTCTGGTTCTTGTTTTGTTTCTCTTGAGTATTAAGATTGATTAGGGATGCTCTTGTTCATTTTTCACAATCACAATCACCTGGGGAATTCTAAAAACATACCTTGTTCTTTATGTTGAGTTGTATGAGTTCTTTATATATTTTGGATATTAACCCTTTATTGAATAAATCATTTGCAAATATCTCTCCCATTCAGTAGATTATCTTTTTGCTGATGGTTTTTCTGTGCAAAAGCTTTTTATTTTGTTGTAGTCCCAGTAGTTTATTTTAGCTTTTGTTGCTGTTGCCATGGAAGACATATCCAAAAAAATATTGTGAGGCCAATGTCAAAGAACTTACTACTCATGTTTTTTTTCCCCCTAGGATAAAGAAGTTGTGGTATATATATAGAGAGAATGGAATATTACTTAGCAATAAAAAGAATAAAATCTTGTCATTTGCAAAAACAAGAATGTACCTAGAGGGTATTGTGCTGAGTGAAATAAGTTTAATGGAGAAGGACAAACACCACATTATTTCACTGGCATGACAAATCTAAAACAAAACAAAACAAAACAAAACAAATGAATAAATAAGACAAACAGAAACACACTCATAGTTACAGAAAACAAAGTGATGGTTGCCAGAGGGAAGAGAGTGGGTGAAAAACATTAAAGGGAATAAGAGGTACAAAATTCCACTTATGGAATAAATATATTATAAGTATATAATGTATAATGCAGGGAATATAGTAAATAATATCATAACAACTTTGTACAGTAACAGATAATTACTAGACTTATTGTGGTGATATATTGAATCACTATGTTGCACATCTGAAACTAATATAATATCGTATGGTCACTATATTTGAATTAAAAAAACCATACCTGGACCCTGTCCATACTCCTTGAATCAGAATCTCTGGGCTAGGGAATTATTTGCCAATAAAAAAATCTATAGAAACCCACATAAAACAATGTATGACAATAAATTTTAATAAAGGAAACATCTTGTAACTACCTTCAGACCAAGAATATAGAAGTTTGCCTGAAGCACCTGCCTGTGCTCAATCTCAGTCTCATCCTTCTCTCTCCCCCTCAAAGTAACCACTATTCTGATTTATAATAATCACTTCTCTTCATTGTTCTGTAGTTTAATTATTATCCAGGAAGGCATTACTATAAGTTGTCTTATCTTGTTTATATTGGGTTGGCCAAAAAGTTTGTTTTTTTCTCTAAGATAGCTTTGTAGTGCTTAGTTGTCTTTAACTTCATTTGAAGCAATTTTGTTAGATTGTACTGTGACATCTGTCCTGTCAGCATGCAATTAAAAAAAAACTTCAAAGTCGGTGAATTTTTGTGTAGCCATTTTAATATTGAAAGTGGAAGAAAATATGCAACATTTTCTGTGTAGTGTGCTTTATTATTTCAGGAAAGGAAGAAACAAAACTGAAACATAAAAAAAAAGATTTGTGCAGTGTATGGAGAAGGTGCTATGACTGATTGAATGTATCACAAATTGTTTGTGAAGTTTTGTGCTGGAGATTTTTCACTTGATAATGTTCCAAGGTTGGGTACACCAGTTGAAGTTGATAGCAATAAAATCAAGACATTAATTGAGAACAATCAATGTTTTACCATGCAGGAGACAGCCAACACACTCAAAATATCCAAATCAATGAACTTTTTGATGAATATGAAAATGTGTCTTTTATTTTATGGACTTTTTGTCCAACCCAATAAAAATATGAAATATATATATATTTAACCCTCACCCAAGGATATGTTTATTGAGAGAGAGAGAAAGAGAGAGAGAGAAAGAAAGAGAGAAACATTAATGTGAGAGAGAAACATAGATTGATTGCCTCAGAACTCTCAACCTAGGTATGTGCCCAGACCTGGGATCAAACCCTCAACCTTTTGATGTACGGCGCAATGCTTCAATCAACTGGGCCAACTGGCCAGGGCTATAACATATTTTTTTCAATGCTTGTTAATATATAGGGTTCTTCTACAACTCTTTTGTATATTTCTAGTTTACATATTAAAGACCCACATCATTTGATCTTTAGAGTTTCCCAGAGTCTGTTTGCTGATTGCATTCTTGTGGTGTTCTACAACATGTCCATCTGTCCTCTGTGTTTTCTGTAAATTGGTAGCAAGATCCAGAGGCACGTCTACATATAGCATGTATGTTGAGAATTTAGCTAAACTATTCCATGATACCGCTGACTTGGCATCCATTCTGTGCGGTCAAGTGGTCTGCAGGGGCCTTGAGCTCAAACTAGTCCCTCCATGACAACATGCCCTAGATAACAGCCCTGGAGTCACGGGCAAAAGGAAGTTCCTCATATGCCATCCCCAGTAGCCCATGTGAGCAACAGTCTCGCACCTTCCAGGGCCTTCCCCTTGGGCACCCTGTGGATAAGACTGCTGTGAACTTACCAAAACCCCAACCTTTTTGGTTTGAATTGACCAATCCTGTCTTATTCTGGGAATCTCAAAGCACTCCAGCTACAGGCCCCAATACAGCATGTGCCTCTTGCTGTGTCTGTACCCTGCCTTGAGCACCTCGCAGAGCCCCTTGAGACCCGCTGCCGTGTATTTCCTCCAGGACCTATGAGGAATAAAGCTCTCCATTTAAATTTCCCTTGTGGTCTCTTTTTCAACTGCGGCCCACTATCTCATACTGGCTTTACTTAACAAATGTTAATTTAAGAAATTCACACCATGTGTCAATACTTCATTCCATAGATTGTTTATCCATTCATATTTATGGACATTTGAGGCATGTCCATGTTTGGGTATTGTGTGCAGTGCTGCTGTGAACATGAATGTACACGTACTTGAGTAGTTCTGGTTTTTGATTATTTTGGACATATTGGGTGGGGGAAAATTGTGGGGTTATAGAGGTCTGTGTTTAACTTAAACCACCAAACTATCTCCCACAGCAGAGCAGCATTTTACATGCCATCAGCAATTGTATTGATGGTTCTAATTTTTCCATTATCCTTGTCAACATTTGTTATTTTCTAATTTTTAAAAAGATTTTATTTATTTATTTTTAGAGAGAGAGGATGGGAGGGAGAGGGAGAGGGAGAGAAACATCAATGTGTGGTTGCCACTCATGCACCCCCTACCGGGGACCTGGCCTGCAACCCAGACATGTGCCCTGACTGGGAATCCAACCAGTGACCCTTTGGTTTGCAGGCTGGTGTTCCATCCATTGAGCCACACCAGCCAGGGCTCTATTTTTTAATTATATCCATTCTAGTGGGTGTGAAGTGATTCCTCATTGTGGTTTTAATTTGCATTTCCTAATATCTAAGGACATTGAGCAACTTTTTATGTGGCCATTGGCATTTGATTATCTTTGGAGAAATGTGTATTCAAGTACTTTGCTCATTATTAAACTGGGTTGTTTGTCTTTTTGTTGTTGACTTGTAAGAGGATTTTCAAGGATATTAGACCCTTATCACAAATGTGATTTGTAAATATTTTTTCCTATTATGTAGTTATCTTTTTGTTTTGTCCATAATATCCTTTGATGCACAAATATTTTTTATTTTTATGAAGCGCAACTTATGTACTTTTTCTTTTGTTGCTCATGGTTTTGGTGTTATGTCTAACAATCTGTTGCTAAATCTAAGATCATGAAGATTTATCCCTATATTTTCTGCCAAGAGTTTTATTGTTTTAGCTCTTATATTTAGGTTGTTGATCTATTTTTAGTTAATTTTGCATATCATGTATGGTACGGGTCCAAATTCATTCTTTTGCAGATGGATATCCAGTTGTACAAACACCATTTGTTAAAGAGGTAAAATCAATTGATGGTAGATATATGGATTTATTTCTGGACTCTCAATTCTATTCCATTTGTCTATATGTCTATCCTTATCCTAGTTCCACGTTGTTTTGATTACTTTAGTTTTATAGTAAGTTTTCAAATTGGGAAGTGTGAATTCTCCAACTCTGTTCTTCTTTTTCAAGATTGTTTTAGCTCTTATGGCATCCTTGACTTTTCATATGAATTTGAGGGTCAGCTTGTCAATTTTTGCAAAGAAGTCTTCTGGGGATTTGATAGGGATTGCTTTAAATCTATATAGATAGATCAATTTGGGAGTATTGTCATCTTAACAATATTAAGTCTTCTGATACAAGAGTAGTGATATGTATTTTTATTTATTTAGATCTTTTATAATTTCTTTAAACAATGTTTAATCAAAACAGAAACAAACAGATACAGAGAACAAATTGATGGTCAACAGATGGGAGGGAAGTTAAGAGGATGAATGAAAAAGGTGAAAAGGATTAAGAAGTAGAAATTGAGGAGAACCAAGATGGCGGCATAGGTAGACACACTGCGCCTCCTTGCACAACCAGAACTGACAGAAAATCGAATGGCAAGGAAGTCCGACACCAAGTAGATAAAAAAGAAACATACATCCAGACCGGTAGGAAGGGTGGAGATGGGCACGGGGCAGAGAGGACTTGTGTTGCTGCAGCGGGACTGAGACTGGCGGAGTGTGTGACCAACGGGGCAGGCAGTCTGACCACTAGCAGACCCTGTGTCCCCACATTCGCGCACAGATAAACCGAGAGGGCTGGACTCAGAGTGGCAGAGAACGGGGCAGGCAGAGCAGTGGGTAGCACCCTGTGGCCCCACATTCACCCACAGATAAACCGGGACGAACGGCGGGGAGCAAAGCAGACTGCATAACCCAGGGCTCCAGCGCAGGGGGAAATAAAGCCTCAAACCTCTGATTGAAAATGCCCGTGGGTACAGTAATCTTGGATGTAGGTCCTTGCGTTTAATCTTGGGTAATGTAATTATGATGTGCCAAGATTACTGTATCCAGCAAAGCTATCACTTAGAATGGAAGGGAAGATAAAGAGCTTCTCAGATAAGGTCAAGTTAAAGAAGCTCATCATCACCAAGCCCTTATTATATGAAATGTTAAAGGGAGTTACCTAAGAAAAAGAAGATCAAAAATTGGAACAGTAAAAATGACAGCAAACTCACAGTTATTAATGGCCACACATAAAACAAAAACGAGAGCAAACTAGGCAAACAACTAGAACATGAGGGTTGTCATTAAGGGAGTGGGAGGGGGAGAGAGGGGGAAAGGTACAGAGAATAAGTAGCATAGATGATAGGTGGAAAATAGACAGGGGGAGGGTAAAAATAGTGTAGGAAATGTAGAAGCCAAAGAACTTATAAGTATGACCTATGGACATGAACTATAGGGGGGGAATGTGGGAGGGAAGGGGGTGGGCAGGATGGAGTGGAGTGGGGGGGGAAATGGGACAACTGTAATGCATAATCAATAAATATATTAAAAAAAAAAAAAAAAAAAAAAAAAAAGAAAATGCCCGTGGGTGTTGGGGCGGCAGCAGGAGAAACTCCCAGCCTCACAAGAGAGGTCCTTGGAGAGACCCACAGGGGCTTAGCGCGTGCACAAGCCCACCCACTCGGGAACCAGCACCAGAGGGGCACAATTTGATTGTGGGTAGTGGAGGGAGTGGCTGAGACCCCGGGGAGAGTGGAGCAGGCGCCATTGCTCCCTCTCGGCCCCTCCCCCAGGTACAGAATCACAGCGCAGTGACCAGCGTTACCCCGCCCCAGGGAACACCTAAGGCTCCGCCCCTATAAGTAACAGACACGCCAAGACAAAAAAAAAAATGGCACAAATGACGGAACACTTCAAAGCTGCCGAAAAAATACAACTAAGCGAGGAAGAGATAGCCAACCTATCAGATGCACAGTTCAAAACACTGGTAATCAGGAAGCTCACAGAATTGGTTGAATTTCGAAAAGTAGATGAAAAAATGAAGGCTATGCCAAGAGAAACAAAGGAAAATGTACAGGGAACCAATAGTGATGCAAAGGAAACTGGGACTCAAATCAACCATTTGGAACAGAAGGAAGAAAGAAACATCCAACCAGAAAAGAATGAAGAAACAAGAATTCAGAAAAATGAGGAGAGGCTTAGAACTTCCAGGACATCTTGAAACGTTCCAACGTCCGAATTATAGGGGTGCCAGAAGGAGAAGAGGAAGACCAAAAAATTGAAAACTTATTTGAACAAATGATGAAGGAGGACTTCCCCAGTCTGGCAAAGGAAATAGACTTCCAGGAAGTCCAGGAAGCTCAGAGAGTCCCAAAGAAGCTGGACCCAAGGCAGAACACACCAAGGCACATCATCATTACATTACCCAAGATTAAAAATAAGGAGAGAATCTTAGAAGCAGCAAGAGAAAAGAACACAGTTACCTACAAAGGACTTCCCATAAGACTGTCAGCTGATTTCTCAAAAGAGACCTTACAGGCAAGAAGGGACTGGCAAGAAATATTCCAAGTCATGAAAGGCAAGGGCCTACATCCAAGATTACTGTATCCAGCAAAGCTATCATTTAGAATGAAAGGGCAGATAAAGTGCTTCTCAGATAAGGTCAAGTTAAAGAAGTTCATCATCACCAAGCCCTTATTATATGAAATTTGTTAAAGGGATTTATCTAAGAAAAAGAAGATAAAAAATATGAACAGTAAAAATGACAGCAAACTCACAGTTATTAACAACCACACCTAAAACTGAAACAAAAGAAAACTAAGCAAACACTAGAACAGAAACAGACCCATAGAAATGGAGATCACATGAAGGGTTATCAATAGGGGAGTGGGAGGGGGAGAGAGGGGGGAAGGTACAGAGAATAAACAGTATAAATGATAGGTGTAAAATAGACAGGGGGAGGGTAAGAATAGTGTAGGAAATGTAGAAGCCAAAGAACTTATAAGTATGACCCATGGACATGAACTATAGGGGGGGAATGTGGGAGGGAGGGGGTGGACAGGATGGAGTTGAGTGAAGGGGCGGAAATGGGACAACTGTAATAGCATAATCAATAAATATATAAAACAAAACAAAACAAACAAACAAAAAAGAAGTAGAAATTGCCAGTTATTAAAATAGTCATGGGGATGTAAAGTATAACATAGGAAATATAGTCAATAATATTGTAATAACTATGTAGTGTCAGAAGGGTACTGGAAGTATTAAAGCTATCACTTTGTAAGTTATATAAATATCTAATCACTATGTTGTACACCTGAAACTAATATAATATTGTATGTCAATTGTAGTTGAAAAATAAAAAAAAGGAGACTATTGGTCAAGATGGAGGCATAGGTAAGCATGGCTCACCTACTCGCACAACCACATCAAAATTACAATTGAAATATAGAATAACCATCACTCAGAACTGTCAGAAATTGAGTTGAATAGAAGTCTGACAACTACAGAATTAAAGAAACAACATCCATCCAGACTGGTAGGAGGGGTGGAGATTCAGAACAGGCTGATCCTACATCTGTGTGTGGTGGATGAAAATTCAGGAGGGATATCTCGGGAGCAAGGAGTTCCAGCCCCACACCAGGCCCCACAGACCAGGGTTCCAGTGCCAGGAAGATAAGTAAGTCCCCATAAGTTCCAGCTGCAAAAACCAGTGGCGATTGAGTCAATGAAAGAAACTTTCAGAGTTCCAAGCAGTTCTTCTTAAAGAACCCACACATGGACTCACCTATTCAGACTCACTCCGTCTGAGTTCCAGCATTGGGGTAGCAGCTTGAAAGGCACTAGTGGCATACAGGGAGGAATGAAGTGTCTGGCATCAAGGTGAGAGCTGGGGGACAGCTTTCTCCCAGACAGAAAGGTGGCAGTTGCAAGATAGCGGTGAGATACTTGGGAGCAGAGTCCACTTCCCCTCAGCACCAGTGGAACACCTAGCTGATCTGAGGAACAGAGCGAACAGCCAAAGGTATTCCAGCATATATGAAGATGGGAGACCAAAGATAGATGACATTGAAAGATCAGACTGTAAGAAGAGTGCTTAAGGACAATAAGCTCCCCGGGACCTGCGCGGGGACCAGGGCAGCTGAAGCCCCCCGTCCCAGGCGCAGGGTCTGCTGCAGGATTCTTGGGAGAGAGCCAGGCTGGGCTGTGTGAGCAGCCAGGTGCTTGTTTGGACCAGGGGGGCTTGAATAGGAAGAATTTGTTGAAAAGAAAAAGAGAAAATAGAGGCACTCAGCAGCTAGTTAGAGAAGTCTCAGCAGCAGCCCCTGCCTCTGGCCCCCCTCCCCCCACAGCCTCTGGACTGTGAACGTGGGATAAGCAGCCCCAGCTCTCACCTGAAGCCCAGTAGTGTGCACCCAGATTAGTGGATTGGGCGCCCACAACTGAAACCCCGGCTGGGCGCCCACACCTGAACCTCGGGTGGGTGCGCAACTGGATCAGTGGCTGGCTGTCCCTGCGCACAGGCCCAAAGCTGTGAACCCACCAGCCGTGCGACCCAGGCCCAAAGCAGCAGATCAACTGATCAATGGCCTGGCTGCCTGCAGAGAGACCACACCTAAAAGCACCGGTTCTGAACAAATCCTACCTAGCCCCTGCGAGCTCTGCAGGGCCTACTGGCTCTCTAGGACTAAGGCAGAACACCCAGCAGAGGGGAGCTGCAGGGTTAGGGGAGACGGCATTCCCCGGAAAGACTGGACCCACTAGGGGGCTGAACTACCCCATAGGAGCACCAAGAGCCCCTAGCATCTAAGACAGCAAAGAGCAAGAAGGGGGAGTGTGAGTTGCCCCTAATTGGTGGAACTCAGGACAGCACAACTGGTGAACTGAAGGCCTAGTGGGGAGCAGAGGGACCCTGAGGAACTGGACTGGAGGCTGAACAGCGAAGAGTGTGGCTCAGGAAGGGAGAAAAGTGAAACAAATCCTTCCAACCACCCCCTCCCATTCCACAGACAGTAAGACCAGAAGAACTAACCTGACTGGTTTAAAGCCAGCAGAAGACTTTTTTTTTTTTTCTTTCTTTCCTCCTTTCCCCCTGAATTCCTTCTTCCTTTCTGTCCTTCTTTCTTTTTTTATTCCTTCTTCCTTCCATCCTTTACCTTTTTTATTCCTTCTTCTATTTATTCTTTTGTTTTAATTTTTGTTAAAATTCCTTCTTATCTTGCCTCTGATCTTTCTTTATTCCTTCTTCCTTCCTTCCTTTCCTTTTCTATTCCCTTTTTCCCTCCTTCTCTACTCCTCCCCCCACCTTCCCTTTTCCCCACAGGTGAGACAATAAAACCTGGAGTGCTGAAAAGACCGGAGGTAGACCGTGTTAGACCCATAAATGTCAGCTAAAGCCCAGTGAGCACAGGATATTAAGGAGGCGGCACCACTGAATCCAATTGGCACTCTACCATAGAAGTTCATACCATAAACCCAGGGAGTCAGAACAGATCAATTTAAGAAGCACAGGCTAACAAGAAGAGTCTCACAAACAATGGGAAGACAAAGAAACAATCCCCAAATGAAAGGAAAGGAGGAAGCCTCAGAAAGAATGCTAACTGAAAAAGAGGCAAGTCAACTATCAGATACTGAGTTCAAAGCAATGGTCATCAGGAAGCTCACTGAGCTCTCTGAGCTCAAAGAGAACTACCAGAAACTACAAGGAAACTACAAAGAACTCACTGCAAACTATGTCAACATGAAAAAGGAAATAGAAACTACCAACAAGGGCCAAGAGGAAATGAAGAATACAATTTCTGAATTGATGAACACAGTAGAAGGAATCAAAAGCAGACTTGATGAAGCAGAGGGTGGGATCAGCGAGCTGGAGGACAAAGTAGAAAAAAACACCCAGAAAGAGCAAGAAAAGGAAAAGAGGCTCAGAAAGAATGAAGAGGCAATAAGGGAAATGCAGGACAACATGAAACATAACAATATCCATATAATAGGAATACCAGAAGGAGAAGAAGAAGAGCAAGGGATAGAAAACCTGTTTGAAAAAGTAATGATGGAAAATTTCCCTAATCTGATGACAGAAAAAAATCACACAAATCCAGGAATCACAGAGAGTCTCAATCAAGAGGAACCCAAAGAGGCCGACTGCAAGACACATCATAATTAAAATGGCAAAATTCCAAGACAAACAGAGGATCTTAAAGGCAGCAAGGGAGAAAAAGGAAGTAGCATACAAGGGAGCCCCAATAAGGTTAGCAACTGACTTCTCAATGGAAACGCTGCAAGCCGGAAGAGAATGGCAACAAATATTCCAAGTAATGAGAACCAGAGGCCTGCAAGCAAGACTACATTACCCAGCAAGGCTCTCAATCAAGATAGAAGGCCAAATAAAGAGTTTCCCAACATTTGTTTGTGGATTTGTTTATGTTGTCCACTCTGACTGGTGTGAGATGGTACCTCATTGTGGTTTTAATTTGCATCTCTCTGGTGGCTAGTGATGCTGAGCATCTTTTCATATGTCTCTGGGCCCTCTGTATGTCTTCCTTGGAGAAGTGTCTGTTCAAGTCCTTTGCCCATTTTTTAATTGGGTTGTTTGTCTTCCTGGAGTGCAGTCGTGTGAGTTCTTTATATATTTTGGAGATCAGGCCCTTGTCTGAGGTATCATTGGCAAATATGTTTTCCCATTCTGTTGGTTCTCTTTGTAATTTGGTGCTGTTTTCTTTAGCCTTGCAGAAGCTTTTTATTTTGATGAGGTCCCATTTGTTTATTCTTTCCTTTATGTCCCTTGCTTTAGGGGACATGTCTGTGAGGACGTTGCTGCGTGGAATGTCTGAGATTTTCCTGCCAATGTTTTCCTCGAGGGCTTTTATGGTGTAACAACTTATATTTAAGTCTTTTATCCATCTTGAGTTTATTTTGTGTATGGCGTAAATTGGTGATCAAGTTTCATTTTTTTGCACGTAGCTGTCCAGATCTCCTAACACCATCTGTTGAAGAGTGTTGAAGAGGCTGTTTTTCCTCCATTTTATGCTCCTGCCTCCTTTGTCAAATATTAATTGACCGTAAAGACTTGAGTTTATTTCTGGGCTCTCTGTTCTGTTCCATTGGTCTATGTGCCTGTTTTTATGCCAGTACCAGGCTGTTTTGATTACAGTGGCCTTATAATTCAGTTTGATATCAGGTATTGTGATCCCTCCTGCTTTGTTCTTCTTCCTCAAAATTGCTGCAGCTATTTGGGGTCGTTTATGGTTCCATATAAATTTCTGAAATGTTCGTTCTATATCTGTGAAATATGTCATGGGTACTCTAATAGGGATTGCATTGAATCTATAAATTGCTTTGCGTAGTATGGACATTTTGACGATGTTAATTCTTCCAATCCATGAGCATGGTACATGCTTCTATTTCTTTGTGTCTTCCTTAATTACATGTTTCCATTTGTTTGTGTCTTCCTTAATTTCTTTCTTCAATGTTGTGTAGTTTTCCGAGTACAGGTCTTTTACCTCCTTGGTTAGGTTTATTCCTAGGTACTTTATTTTTCTTGTTGCTATATCAAATGGGATTTTTTTCCTGATTTCTGTTTCTGCAGTTTCATTGTTGGTGTACAGGAATGCCTTTGATTTCTGGGTATTGACTTTGTATCCAGCTGTTTTGTCAAATTCATTTATTAGGTCAAGTAGTCTTTTGGTGGAGTCTATAGGATTTTCCATGTACACTATCATGTCATCTGCAAACAGTGACAGTTTCATTTCCTCCTTTCCAATTTGGATGCCTTTTATTGCTTTTTCTTGTCTGATTGCTGTGGCTAGGACTTCCAATACTATGTTGAATAGGAGTGGTGAGAGAGGGCATCCTTGTCTTGTTCCTGATCTTAGTGGGAAAGCTCTAAGTTTTTGTCCATTGAGTATGATGTTGGCTGTAGGTCTCTCATATATGGCCTTTATGATGTTGAGGAATGCTCCCTCTATTCCCACCTTGCTGAGTGTTTTTATCAGAAATGGGTGCTGTATCTTATCAAATGCTTTTTCCACATCTATTGATATGATCATGTGATTTTTGTCTTTGCTGTTGTTGATGTGATGTATTATGTTTATTGATTTGGGAATATTGTACCATGCTTGCATCCCTGGGATGAATCCCACTTGGTCATGGTGGATGATCTTTTTAATGTATTGCTGGATGCGATTTGCCAATATTTTGTTGAGAATTTTAGTGTCTATGTTCATCAGAGATATTGGTCTGAAGTTTTCTTTCTTCGTTGTATCTTTATCTGGTTTTGGGATTAGGATGATGCTGGCTTCATAAAAAGAGTTTGGGAGTCTTCCATCAGTTTGGATTTCTTTGAATAGTCTGTGAAGGATAGGGGTTAGCTCTTCCTTAAATGCTTTGTACAATTCTCCTGTGAAACCATCTGGTCCAGGGCTTTTGTGTGTTGGGAGTTTTCTGATGACTGCTTCAATTTCCTCTGCTGTTATTGGTCTGTTCAGGTTTTCTGCTTCTTCTTCATTCAGTTTTGGAAGATTATATTTTTCTAGAAATGTGTCCATTTCACCTAGGTTTTCAAATTTCTTGGCATACAGTTCTTCGTAGTAATTTCTTACAATCCTTTGTATTTCTGTGGTATCAGTTGTAATCTCTCCTCTTTCATTTCTAATTCTGTTTATTTGGATCCTTTCTCTTTTCTTCTTGATGAGCCTACTTAAAGGCTTGTCGATTTTGTTTATCTTTTCAAAGAGCCAGCTTCTGGATTCATTGATCCTTAGAATTATGCTTTTAGTCTCTATGTCATTTAACTCTGCTCTGATCTTGGTTATTTCCTTCCTTCTGCTTCCTCTGGGCTGTCTTTGTTGGTGTTCCTCCAGTTCTTGTAGGCATAGGGTTAGGTTATTTGTTTGAAATGTCTCTATCTTCTTAAGGTAGGCCTGTATTGCTATGAACTTCCCTCTCAGTACTGCCTTTGCTGTATCCCATAGGTTTTGGGTTGTTGTGAGTTCATTTTCATTTGTTTCCAGAAAGTTTTTGATTTCTTCCCTAATATCATTCTTGACCCATTCATTGTTTAATAGCATGCTATTCACTCTCCATGATTTTGAGTGTTTTGGGTTATTTCCTTTGGGGTTGGTTTCTAATTTGAGTCCCTTGTGGTCAGAGAAAATGCTTGATATGATTTCAATTTTCTTGAATTTGTTGAGGCTTGCTTTGTGTCCTATCATGTGGTCTATCTTTGAGAAAGTTCCATGGACACTTGGAAAGAATGTGTATTTTGCTTCTTTGGGATGAAAAGCTCTATATATATCAGTTAAGTCCATTTCCTCTAGGGTATTGTTAAGTGACACAATATCCTTGTTGATATTTTGTCTGGAAGACCTGTCCACTTTTGATAGTGGGGTGTTAAAGTCCCCTACTATAATTGTGTTGCTGTCAATATCTTTCTTGAAGTCCTCCAAGATTTTCTTAATGTATTTGGGTGCTCCTATGTTGGGTGCATATATATTTACACTGTTTATGTCTTCTTGGTGGATTCTTCCTTTGAGTATTATGAAGTGACCTTCTGGGTCTCTCTTTATGGCCCTTCTTTGGAAGTCTATTTTGTCTGATATGAGTATTGCTACTCCTGCTTGTTTTTCCTGTCTGTTTGCTTGGAAAATTTGTTTCCAGCCCTTCACTTTCAGTCTGTGTAAGTCTTTTGTCCTGAGATGAGTCTCTTGTAGGCAGCATATGTGTGGGTCATGTTTTCTTATCCATTCAGCTATTCTATGTCTTTTGATTGGATCATTTAATCCATTTATGTTTAAGGTTATTATCGATAGGTAGTTATTCATTGCCATTTTTTCCTACCTGTGTTCCTCTGTCTTTCTCTTTTCCTTCCTTTCCTTAAAGCAGTCCCTTTAGCATCTCTTGCAGAGCTGGTTTGGTGGAAGTGTATTCTTTTAGACTTCTTTTGTCTGGGAAACTCTTTATTTGGCCTTCTATCTTGATTGAGAGCCTTGCTGGGTAAAGTAGTCTTGCTTGCAGGCCTCTGGTTCTCATTACTTGGAATATTTGTTGCCATTCTCTTCCGGCTTGCAGCGTTTCCATTGAGAAGTCAGTTGCTAACCTTATTGGGGCTCCCTTGTATGCTACTTCCTTTTTCTCCCTTGCTGCCTTTAAGATCCTCTGTTTGTCTTGGAATTTTGCCATTTTAATTATGATGTGTCTTTGGGTTCCTCTTGATTGAGACTCTCTGTGATTCCTGGATTTGTGTGATTTTTTTCTGTCATCAGATTAGGGAAATTTTCCATCATTACTTTTTCAAACAGGTTTTCTATCCCTTGCTCTTCTTCTTCTCCTTCTGGTATTCCTATTATATGGATATTGTTACATTTCATGTTGTCCTGCATTTCCCTTATTGCCTCTTCATTCTTTCTGAGCCTCTTTTCCTTTTCTTGCTCTTTCTGGGTGTTTTTTTCTACTTTGTCCTCCAGCTCGCTGATCCATCCTCTGCTTCATCAAGTCTGCTTTTGATTCCTTCTACTGTGTTCATCAATTCAGAAATTGTATTCTTCATTTCCTCTTGGCCCTTGTTGGTAGTTTCTATTTCCTTTTTCATGTTGACATAGTTTGCAGTGAGTTCTTTGTAGTTTCCTTGTAGTTTCTGGTAGTTCTCTTTGAGCTCAGAGAGCTCAGTGAGCTTCCTGATGACCATTGCTTTGAACTCAGTATCTGATAGTTGACTTGCCTCTTTTTCAGTTAGCATTCTTTCTGAGGCTTCCTCCTTTCCTTTCATTTGGGAATTGTTTCTTTGTCTTCCCATTGTTTGTGAGACTCTTCTTGTTAGCCTGTGCTTCTTAAATTGATCTGTTCTGACTCCCTGGGTTTATGGTGTGAACTTCTATGGTAGAATGCCAATGGGATTCAGTGGTGCCATCTCCTTAATCTCCTGTGCTCACTGGTATTGAGCTCATGTTTATGGGTATAACACAGTCTAACTCTGGTCTCTTCAGCACTTCAGGTTTTCTTGTGTCACCTGTGGGAAAAAGAGGATTGGGGGAAAAAAAAAAAAGAACGGAAGGAGGGAAAAAGGGAATAGAAAAGGAAAGGAAGGAAGGAAGAAGGAATAAAGAAAGATCAGAGGCAAGATAAGAAGGAATTTTAACAAAAATTAAAACATAGGAATAAATAAAAGAAGGCAGGAAGAAGGAATAAAAAAGGTAAAGGATGGAAGGAAGAAGGAATTAAAAAAGAAAGAAGGGCAGAAAGGAAGAAGGAATTCAGGGCGAAAGAAGGAAATAAAAAAAAAAAAGGTCTTGTGCTGGCTTTAAACTGGTCAGGTTAATTCTGTTGGTAGTCTTGTCTGTGGAACGGGAGGGGGTGGTTGGAAGTATTGGTTTCACTTTTCTCCCTTCCTGAGCCACACTCTTCGCTGTTGTTCAGCCTTCAGTCTAGTTCCTCTGGGTCCTTCTGCTCCCCACTAGGCCTTTAGTTCACCAGCTGTGCTGTCCTTGAGTTGCACCAATTAGGGGCAACTTACATTCCACCTTCTTGCTCTTTGCTGTCTTAGATGCTAGGGGCTCTTGGTACTGCTATGGGGTAGTTCAGCCCCCTAGTGGGTCCAGTCTTTCCGGGAAATGCAGTCTCCCCTAGCCCTGCAGCTCCCCTCTGCTGGGCATTCTGCCTTCCTCCTAGAGAGCCAGTAGGCCCTGCAGAGTTCTGTGCACAGGGGCTACTTAGGAGCTTTTCCGAATGAGTGTTTTTGGCTGTGGTCACCTGCAGGGAGCCAGGCCGTTGATCGGGTTGTGTGGCCGATCTCCACTTTGGACTTTGGTTCATTGCCGATTCCTCGCTTTGGGTTTGGGAGCAGGGGTAGCCAGCCACTGATCTGGTTGCGTGCTCACCCAGGAGCTTTTTGTCTGTGCGCCAAGGCAGCGGGGCACTTATTAGGGCGCCCACCCACCCGGGGTTTCAGGTGTGGGCCCTAGGCCACTGATTGGGGTACGCACCCACTAGGGCACTTTGGGTCTGGCGCCCAGGCAGGTGAGCCGCTTATCAGGGCATGCACTCACCCGGAGTTTCAGTTGTGGGCCCCCAGTCCGCTAATCCGGGTGTGCGCCAGCCGGTCTTCAGGTGAGCCCTGGGGATGCTTTTCCGAGTTCACAGTCCAGGGGCTAACAGGGGAGGGGCGCCAGAGGCAGCGGCTGCTGCTGAGACTTCTCTAACTAGCTACTACGTGCCTCTATTTTCTTTTCCTTTTTGAGAAATTCTTACTATTCAAGCCCCCCCTGGTCCAAACAAGCACCTGGCTGCTCACACAGCCCAGCTTGGCTCTCTCCCAAGAATCCTGCAGCAGACCCTGCACCTGGGCTGGAGGGCTTCAGCCACCCTGGTCCCCGCACCGGTCCCAGGGATTTTATTGTCCTTAAGCACTCTTCTAATCATCTGATCTTTCAGTGTCTCTATCTTTGGTCTCCGATCTTCATATATGCTGGAATACTGTTGGCTGTTCACTCTGTTCCTCAGATCAGCTAGGTATTTCACTGGCATTGAGGGGAAGTGGACTCAGCTCCCACCTATCTCGCCGCCATCTTCCTCTCTACTCCTCTCCTACAACTTTTTTTTTTTTAATGGAACTGGAGAGCATTATGCCAAGTGAAAGAAGGCACATAATTAACTTTTTAAAAAATAGAATTTAAATAAGTTTCTTTATCTTTTAATTCACATATAGTAAAGTTCATTTTGGGGGTGGTGTATAGTTTTACAAGTTCTTTTTTAAAGATTTTAAAAAATATTTATTTTTAGAGAGAGGGGAGGGGAGAGAGAAAGAGAAGGAGAGAAACATCAATGTGTACTTGCCTCTCATGCACCCCACCTGGGGGCCTGGTGCTCAACACAGGCATGTGCCCTGACTGGGAATCAAATCTGTGACCCTTTGTTTCACAGGCTGGCACTCAATCCACTAAGCCACACCAGCCAGGGCAGTTCTCAGAGTTTTAAAGCACCATAATCAGGACACAAAACAGTTTCATCACCTAAAATTTCCCTTGTCTTGTCCTTTGGCCTGTAGTCTCTCCAATTGTCCCTAGAGTTTTTACTTTTTAAAATTGTGATATAGGACTTCTGGTCAAGATGGCAGAGGAGTTAAATGCTGTGCTTGCCTTCTCCTATGAGCAAATCAAAATCACAACTAAATTACTGAGTAGTCATCATTGAGAACCACCTGAAGACTAGCTGAACAGAATTTCTATAATTAAGGATATAAAGAAGAAGTCCTGTTGATACAGGTAGGAGGTGGGAAGACTCAGAATGGCAGGTCACATATCAATATGTGGTGGTTAACAAAGCAGAGGGATATCTCAGCTGTAGAAGTTCCTCCTGAGGAGAAAGGGGTCTCAGCTGCACACTGGGCTCCCCAGATGAGGGCTCCTGAAAACAGGTACATAGACCATTGAAACAAAAAAGAGAGTCCAGAAATAAACCTGTGTCTATATGGTCAATTAATCTATGACAAAGGAAGCAAGAATATAGAATGGGGTAAAGACAGTATCTTCAATAAATGGTGTTGTTAAAACTGGGTACAGGGGGAAAATGGAGACAACTGTACTTGAACAACAATAACAAAAAAAACCCACAACTGGACAGTCACATGGAAAAGAATGAGACTGGATCACTTTCTTTTACCTTATACAATAGGGGTTCCTGGTCCATGACCCAGTAGGAACTGGGCTACACAGGAAGAAGTGAGTGGCAGGCAAGTGAGCAAAGCTTCATCTGTATTTACAGTCACTCCCCATTGCTCACATTACTGCCTGAGCTCTGCCTCCTGTCAGGTCAGTAGCAGAGCTATTAGATTCTCATAGCAGTACTATAAACTGTGTATGTGAGGGATCTAGGTTGCCTGCTCTTTCTGAGAATCTAGTGCCTGATGATCTGAGTTGGAGCTGAGGTGGTGATGCTAGCACTGGGGAGTGGCTGCAGAGACAGATTATCATTCGCAGAGAGGTTTCACTTCACAGAGACTGTAATAAATCAATTGCTTGCAGATTCATATCAAAACCCTATCAGTGAGTGGCAAGTGACAATTAAGCTGCATCTGGTGGCAGGCTTTATAGTGGCTAGTGGGTTGATGTACTTCAATTGTACAGCTGCATCTGGTGGCAGGCTTGAAGTCAGAATCTGACACTTCTTTTAGTCTGTGCGTGGCCCCACCCATTATTTTATTTACTACTTCTGTTTGCGCCTCTGTCCTGCACTGCACACTTGTCTTAGTCACAGTTTTTAGTAAGCCCACAGGCTAACCCTAGCCAAAATGAGTAAAAAACAAATGTCTCTGGAGAGCTTCTCTGAAAAGGGGGAGAGACCCAATGATGAGACAGCACAAGATTCTAATACTGCCAACAAAAAGAAAGCTGCATTTAAAAGAAAATGTCCTACTTAAATTTTGGGTTCATTGCAACAGGTGATTCATATGCTCCAAGCCCGCTTTGTATATGTGGTTACCAGCTATCCAACGAAGCCATGTAACCTTCCAAACTGCTTTGCCACATGGAGACCAAAGGCCCTGCATTAAAAGACAACCCTTTGGAGTTTTTCAAAAGAAAAAACCATGAACACAAAGAACAGAAGCAATTATTGAAGGCCACTACTTCATCAAATATGTCTGCACTGAGAGCATGTTTCTTAGTGGCTAATTGAATTGCTAAAGCTAATAAGCTTTTTACTATTGGTGAAGAGTTGATACTGCCTGCTGCTAAGGACATTTGTCTTGAACTTTTAGGAGAGGCTGCAGGTCAAAAAGTGGCACAGGTTTCTCTTTTGGCTAGCACCATAAACTAGACAATTTAATGAAATAGCAGAAGGATATTGAAGCACAATTGTTAGAGAGTATTAATGAGTCACCGTGATATGCAATCCAGGTTGATGAATCTACTGATTTTGACAGAAAGGCAACAATGCTTGTTTTTGTTCGATATATTTTCTAGGAGGATGTGCATGAGGATATGTTATGTGCACTCTTGTTGCCGACCAACACCACAGTTGCTAAACTATTCACATCTTTGAATAATTACATATTAGGAAAACTAAATTGGTCATTTTATGCCAGTATATGCATGGACAGAGCAGCTGTCATGATTGGACAGCTTTCTGGTTTCACTACTCAGGTCAAAGAGGTCGCTTCTGAATGTGAGTCTACACATTGTGTCATCCATAGAGAAATGCTGGCTAGCCAAAAAATGTCACCTGAACTTAACAATGTTTTATAGGATGTAATTAAAATTATCAACCACATTAAAGTACATGCCCTTAACTCACATCTGTTCACACAGCTCTGCGAGGAGATGGATGAAGAGCACACATGTCTTCTCTTATACACAGAAGTGACTTTCTAAAGGTAGATCAGTGGCCAGAGTTTTTTGAGTTATGAGAGCCGCTCTAGAGATTTCTTTTACAGAAAGAGTAACCACTGGCAGCACATTTCAGTGACACAGACTGGGTTGCAAAACTTACTTGTGCGACATACTCAATGTGCTCAGTGAACTCAATCTGTCACTTCAGGGGAGAATGATAACTGTGTTCAAGTGGGCAGATAAAGTGGCTGCATTCAAAGCCAAACTGGAATTATGGGGGTGACGAATGAACATGGTCATGGCAAGGCTAGTGGGCTGCCCCTCTCCACTTTGCCCTCCTCATTAATGTCAACCTCTTGGGACAAGGGTCTGAGCTAGGGCAGAACCTATGGCACTGAGAGAGTGTGTGGGCCCAGTGGAGAAGTTGAAGGAGCTCCATACAGACCAGAGCCTGAGCCTTCTGGGCTCTGTCTTCAAGGGAATGACTCAGAATCCAGCATCCTGTTCCCCATGCTACCACCCTAGACTTTTTCTGGCTCTATTCCAAGGGGCTCAGTAGTGAGACTTGTCCTTTGCAAAATGATGACTGAGGTGAATTCATTTTAAAGAAGAACTTGGGGAACTCCATCCTTTATTTTTAAAGGAGGAAACTGGTCTGGAAAGGGTGAGTGATTTGCCTAAGGTTACACAGCTGACCTGGCATAGTCTTTTTAGGGATCCTAAAGTGCTTTTTTCAGTGTTGTGGTTATATTTTCCCCTAGGGAGCTTACAGGGACCCAAAGGAATTTAACACTAATGGTGTAGTTTCATGGAAACTTGCACAGCCTACCAGTGGCATAATGTGCAAGCAGCACATGCCTGGCACACAGTAAACCCTCTATGAGTGCTTGTTTCCTTTCCCTTTTATGGCCTGATTTGGGACATGATGTCTAAGTTCAGGATCTTGCAGTTGTTGGCACTCTACTAAAGTTTGCTGATTGACTTCATGAATGTTGAGGTGTGGAGGTGTGCTCCTTCTTACTTTCTCATCCTCAAAGAACACTGTTTATATACCTGGTTGGGGGAACAGTGTAGAGGAAATCAAATTTCACCTATCCATTCTGATGCTATGGTTCTGCATGCACACATGTACACACACACACACACACATGACTTCTCAAACTTTTGGAGCCAGTGAGGAACTGAGGAACCTTGCGAGGCCTAAGATAATATATGCTGAATTTGTTTTTTCTTTTTTCACTGTTGTTCAGTTACAGTTGTCCCCATTTATCCCCCATTACTCTCCCCTGCCCTGCCCACCCCCACCTCCACATTCAATCCTCCCCACTGTTGTCTTTGTTCATGGATCCTTTATACATGTTTCTTGACTTGACTGTTCCCCTTTTTTCCCCCATTATCCCCCTTCCCCATCTTCTCTGGTCGCTGTCAGTTTGTTCTTTATTGTGCTCTAGCAGAAAAGAAGCATTTCTCCAAACCTGCAGCCGCAGAGATCTTTCTGAGCAGTCATCGGTCTTTAATCACATTGTGGAGGACAAGATGACCCGTGATTCAGGAATCTGCTTAGTCGATAACTCAATTCTGCAGCTGGGCCACATTTGTAAGCAGCGATAACACATCCCGTGGAAACCCAGAATCCAATTAGGGCTAGGGCTGCATCATTTCTCATCCCTCACTCTGCCTTCTACACCCTGGCCTTCCATCTTTCTTGGCTGAAGACTCCTTGAAGTCTGCAGGGCAAACTTCTGACCCATGCCTGTGATGCTCTCCTCATCTTCACAGCAGCTATGGGTATTGGAATCAAAGCTTGAGAGGACAGGCAGGCTTTCATTTCCTCATTTATGCCTAGTCTTGGACATCCTGACTATTCTCAAAGCTCACCCAGACAGAGAGCCATTAACATGAAGCTGCATAGATTGCTAATGGCAACAAATGTTGAAGCAGAGACTGTTAGAAAATCAGACATGAGGATTTTAACAATACAGAGAGCAGATCCCAAAGAGGTTTAGTCATCATAATTTATACAAATGGCCAATGTGCACTTAAATAGTTTGACATCAGGCCGTAAGACAAGAACTTTCTGGATTCTTCTGAGAGTCATACTCACCTCTAAAATTATAGACTATCTTTCTAAATGATAGTCACCTCTAAAAATTCTGGACTATTCAGGATTTTTTTCCCTGGAAATTCTGGCGGACTACATTTGAGGGTTCAACCTCCTCATTTTATGAACTATTTAAATAAGGGACAGTACATATATTTCAACTTGTATGTCAGATCCAATGAATTGATGGTAGCTGATTTAAAAATGGGGTCTAGAAATATTCTGAGTCAAAACTGGGCATGGGTGGGAAGAATGCCATATTTAATTCACAAAGACCCCTGTGCCTGCCTGAGGATGAGAGGTAGCACAGGATTCTTTGCACTGGTTCAGTGCTGTCTTTGCACTGAACCATCCTAAGCTCTGAGAGGGGCCTTGTTGAAGAAGATAAATGGGTCTGGGACTTAAGTTATTCTCAGTGTAGCAGGGATGATGAGCTGGCAAGTGCTCCCAGGTCAATGATTGAGGAAGATACAAGCCTCAGTATGCCCTACTGTCCAAGTGTGTAGACTTCAGAGTTGAAACTTCTTCAGTACAAATCCTGCTTCTGACACCTAACTGCCGGGAGTAAGTGGACTAGTCATTGAAATGCCCTGAGCCACAGTATCTTCATCTATAAAATGAAAATAACAATACCTATCTCACTAGGTGGTGTGATCATTAAATGATATCAGATTTTGAAGCATTAGACACTTAAACTTATAGTAATGATTATTGTGATTACTATTTGGGTGGAAGCACAGATGGGCCTCTAAACATTGTCTTGGATACAGAGAAAGCTTCACAGAGAGGGCCTGATTTGAACTGGAAGTGGTACACAGGCAGCCTTCATTAGAAGTGACCAAGGCCATGCAACACAGAGGAAGACATTCTTCCCCCTTGGTTAGGGAAATCTGAACTATGGAATAGGAAAAAATAATAGGGCCAAAATTCAAAACAACTTTCCTGAAATAAAGGAAGACTTGAATTTACCAACTGAAAGGTAAATTGATACAAAGTAAATAACACTGAGAAATATCCTAATAAATGAATGACTTCAAAGTAAAAAATACTAAGGTTATCCAGTGGAAAAAACCATCATTTCAACAAATAAAACAAAATGAAAAGAAACAACAATAATCACAAACCTGGAGAATCACAAACCTTTAGAACGACAGAGTAAAGACTTCCAAACACATGCTCCTCCATAAAAGCAACGAGAATGCTGCGGAAAATAGTCAAAATCAAGTTTTTCAGAGCTCTAGAAATTAACCAAAGGCTTTCAACAATCTGAGCATCATTTGTTCAAGAAAAATGACTGAACCCTGGCTGGGTGGCTAATTTGGTTGGAGTGTCATCTTGTGTACCAAAACTTGGAGATTCGATTTCTGATAAGGACATAAACCTAGGTTGTTGGTTCATTCCACGGTCAGGTTGGGTATGGGAGGTAACTAATTGATGTTTTTTTCCTCTCTCTCTCTTCCTCTCTAAAATCAGTAAACATATTAAAATTTTTTTTTTAAATGGCTGAATCTTGGTAAGAAAAGTAAGTTTTATGGTGTTTTAACTTCCCTTATTCCCGTACTCCTCTCAGGCCCCATGGCTGTGGAAACCAGGAACCTGGAAGCTGCTGGAGAGGCTGATCAAAACACTTACAAAAAATAACTGGGGAATGAGATATTCACAAGAGCTTGGAAAAGATCTGGCAATTCCCGGAATTCTAGAAGGCCACATGTATGTGTTGGGTTGCGCACATGCCCGAGAAAGACCTGCATAGGACTTAACCTCTGATTGACTTTGAGGCTTTGAGAAGGCAAAAAGTGAAGACTGAAGCATAGTTGTAAGTTGTTTGCTGGACTATTGAAGACCTACCCCAACACATATGTACACACACTCTAAGTTTTATAGCAAAGCTAGGAAGACTGAGTAATTCAGCCATTACAGGAAACTCCTTCCAATCATTAGCTGACCACTAAACCAGAGATTTTCAGCCCGTGGGCCGTGGCAGGCACATGGGCGTGCCTCAAAGATTTTTAAAACATGCAATATCTGACTATTTAGTTAGGGGCACTGACCTTTCCCCCTTAGATTGCCAAATAAAAAAATCACAACGGTCAACACAACAATAACTGTCCAGTGTGAATAAATCAAAATTACACCTGAATTTTTGTCAGATTAGGAAGAAATATAATACATATTTTGTGTGCCTCAGAATTTTAATAATTAATTTATGTGTGCCACGAAATGAAAAATGTTGAAAATCACTGCCCTAAATTAACCAAAGAGAGACATTAGTAGTCACATGTGACAAAGAATACAGATGTTACATAATGACTCCAGTGAAGTCACTAAACAAACAAGTAGACACAGCAGGAGCAGCAACAACAGTAAAAACAAAACAGAAAAAGCATCATCAGCAAGAACAACCCTCAACCAAAGTTTGATTTGCAAAGTTAATTAATTTCCAGAGTTTCCACATTATTATTTAAAATGTCCAGTTTTCAAGAAAAATTGTGACAAATGCTAAAAAAATAAGTGAGAGAAAGACAAATGCCATATGCTCTCACTATGAGGTGGAATCTAAAAACAAAACAGGGAGAGAGAACAGGGAGAGAGAGCCAAGATGGCGGCGTAGGTAGACACACTGAACCTCCTTGCACAACCAGAACTGACAGAATATCGAACGGCAGGGAAGTCCCACACCAAGTAGATAAAAAAGAAACATACATCCAGACCGGTAGGAGGGGCGGAGACGGGCACAGGGCAGAGAGGACTCGAGTGGCTGTGGCGGGACCCAGACTGGCGACGAAAGGGGCAGGCAGTCTGACCACTAGCAGACCCTGTGTCCCCACATTCGCGCACAGATAAACCGAGAGGGCTGGACTCAAAGTGGCAGAGAACGGGGCAGGCAGAGCAGCGGGTGCACCCCACGGCCCCACATTTGCGCACAGACAAATACTGGGAAGAACGGCGGGGAGCAAAGCAGACTGCATAACCCAGGGCTCCAGCGCAGAGAAATAAAGGCTCAAACCTCTGATTGAAAACGCCCCTGGGGGTTGGGGCGGCAGCAGGAGAGACTCCCAGCCTCACAGGAGAGGTCCTTGGAGAGACCCACAGGGGCTTAGAGAGTGCACAAGCCCACCCACTCAGGAACCAGCACCAGAGGGGCCCAATTTGATTGTGGGTAGTGGAGGGAGTGGCTGAGACCCCGCGGAGAGTGGAGCAGGCGCCATTGCTCCCTCTCGGCCCCTCCCCCAGGTACAGAATCACAGCGCAGGGACCAGCGTTACCCCGCCCCAGGGAACACCTAAGGCTCCGCCCCTATAAGTAACAGGCACGCCAAGACAAAAAAAAAAAAAAAAAAAAAAAAAAGGCCCAAATGACGGAACACTTCAAAGCTGCAGAAAAAATACAACTAAGCGAGGAAGAGATAGCCAGCCTATCAGATGCACAGTTCAAAACACTGGTTATTAAGACGCTCACAGAATTGGTTGAATTTGTTCGAAAAGTAGATGAAAAAATGAAGGCTATGCCAAGAGAAACAAAGGAAAATGTACAGGGAACCAATAGTGATGGGAAGGAAACTGGGACTCAAATCAATGGTGTGGCACAGAAGGAAGAAAGAAACATCCAACCAGAAAAGAATGAAGAAGCAAGAATTCAAAAAAATGGGGAGAGGCTTAGGAACCTCCAGGACATCTTGAAACATTCCAACATCCGAATCATATGGGTGCCAGAAGGAGAAGAGGAAGAACAAAAAATTGAAAACTTATTTGAACAAATAATGAAGGAGAACTTCCCCAGTCTGGCAAAGGAAGTAGACTTCCAGGAAGTCCAGGAAGCTCAGAGAGTCCCAAAGAAGCTGGACCCAAGGCAGAACACACCAAGGCACATCATAATTACATTAGCCAAGATGAAACAGAAGGAGAGAATCTTAGAAGCAGCAAGAGAAAAGAACACAGTTACCTACAAAGGACTTCCCATAAGACTGTCAGCTGATTTCTCCAAAGAGACCTTACAGGCAAGAAGGGGCTGGCAAGAAGTATTCCAAGTCATGAAAGGCAAGGGCCTACATCCAAGATTACTGTATCCAGAAAAGCTATCATTTAGAATGGAAGGGAAGATAAAGTGCTTCTCAGATAAGGTCAAGTTAAAGGAGTTCATCATCACCAAGCCCTTATTGCATGAAATGTTAAAGGGAGTTACCTAAGAAAAAGAAGATAAAAAATAGGAACAGTAAAAATGACAGTAAACTCACAGTTATTAACAACCACACCTAAAACCAAAACAAAAGAAAACTAAGCAAACAACTAGAACAGAAACAGAACCACAGAAATGGAGATCACATGGAGGGTTATCAATAGGGGAGTGGGAGGGGGAGAGAGGGGGGAAAGGTGCAGAGAATAAATAGCATAAATAATAGGTGGAAAATAGACGGGGGAGGGTAAGAATAGTGTAGGAAATGTAGAAGCCAAAGAACTTATAAGTATGACCCATGGACATGAACTTTAGGGGGGGAATGTGGGAGGGAGGGGGTGGGCAGGATGGAGTTGAGTGAAGGGGCGGAAATGGGACAACTGTAATAGCATAATCAATAAATATATTTAAAAAAGAAAAAAATAAAAACAAAACAGGAAAAACGCGGTCAATAAAAACAAATTGAGGAAACTCAGACATTGGACTCACTATTAAAGGCTTTATTTTAGTAGATCCAGGATGACTTCAGAGTAGCTGGAAGCTCTGTCCGCTTGCCCCCAGACCTTGACTGGTCTTGCAGCTAAGGCACAGAGCAACCAACTCCAAATTCAAGCAGAAAGTGAGTGAGACTGTGTTTGAGCGAGTGCATACGTGGACGAGAGTGTGAGGAGTCTGTGTGAGTGGGCAAGAGACTATCCACCTGCAGGGCACCTGGGAGCGGGCAGCCTGGGGTCTCCAAGTAGAGCAACTGCCGCCACGGCTGCCCAACCTGGTGCTTCTGGCTGTGCAGATGAGGGGTGGCTGTGGATTGGCTCAGGAGCCACGAACTCTGTGTTAGGAGAGGTAGGAGAGAGATGGCCAGGGAGGTGCTGGCTCCAGAAACAGCTTGGTGGGAGCAGGCCTGCCTGAGGCTGAAAATCTCTGGAGGGTGTGAGGACAGCAGCCCACCACAGCCCTATGTGATAATATCACCACAGGGCTCTTCCCAGAGCCATCCAGGAGAGATACAAAGAGAAACTTTATCTAAAATGGTCAGAGGCTCTGACAGGAGTTGGCCAGCCCTGACTGAGAGAGACTGATTTTTGGGGAAAGGGAGTGCATAGAACGCAGATCCCGCAGGGCTTGGTGCTGCAGTGTGGGGGCCACACAGAAACTCTTTTAAAAGAGGAGATGAGGTGAGACTTGAGACTCTGCAGGGACTCAGTGCTCAAGTGCTGGTGTGCGCAGCTCTGCTAACAAGGAACAGAATGACAGAGTCACACTGAAGGGACTGTGGCACCCAACCCAACACAGCTGGTGAGCAAAAGACTGTTTAGAGTGGAGAATCTGGGCCTGAGCCTCCTGGGAGAGAGTGTCAGGCTGGGGACTGGACAGTCAGGAGCTGAACACCTGAGATTTGCTGTAGCCAGCTAGATCCCCTCACAGACAGGTGAGCCCAGCCTACCCCTATGGGGTTAAAAGCTCTGCAGATCAGTGAGGTCAGACTCAGGAGGCCCCTGCCAGGTGCATTCCACAGGGGAAAGAAGAAAAAGCTCTGAAAGAGTCCTTTACCAGACACTATGAGCTACACTGCTTCTTGGGCCCTATATCATTAAGCCTGGCAAAGAAAGGCACAAAAAGGCAGATTCAGGGCCCCTCCCAGCCTTGGCATCTAGACAGAGCTGCTGACTGCACCAAGAAGGAAAGAGCTGCCCCTTGTATACAGATTGACCCTCACAGGAAGTGGACAGCTAATTCACCAGAAACCATACATTGTTGGAAAGAATCTGAGACAGACCAAGACATGTGATGAGAGGATGGGGAAACACTCCCACCATCTTCACTGAAGACTGAATAGTGCTCCCTGGAGTGACCCAGGGTTCCCACCCTCCTGATCACACCAGAGATTACATCTGGAGGCAGGTGGAGAAGGTGCTAGCAGTCCTCTCGGGTCATTAAAGGAACCACTCCAGGGTCCAGCGCTGTTGGAAACCTGGCAGGGTAAAATAGTGGGATCCAGCCAAATCTGAAGGAGATACCCAAAGTCTATGGATCACTTGTAGTCTTGAACAGGCTGCCTAGGGCCAGATTGGGACACCATAAGACATTGCCAGGGATGGATCCAGAAAGAGAAGAAAGTGGTAAACACTGGATTCTCCTGCGATGAATTCCACTGTGATCTTTTTCATGATTTGCATTATTTTCTCTCCTGCACAGCCATTTGACATTCATTTATTTTCCTTCAAGTTTGTGCTTATATGTCACTAGTTTTTATTAGTATGTTTCAAATCTAATATTTTGCTCCTCCATTCCCTTATTCCATTTTACCATCTTCCTTCCTCTTTTTATTTTTGTATCAAATTTTATTTTTTTATCTTGCTATGACTTGTTGTTATTCTGCACTCTTAGTATTTCTCCCCACTCTGGCCTCTCAAAACCATTTTTCTTGTTATCAGTCATCTCACATTATTTTTCCCATTCTTAAAATACACTTATTCTCTTTCCACCTTTATCAATCTTTATTCATTTGTTTTGGATATGGTGATTGTTGTTGCATTTCTTCAATTTTATTTCTAGATCTTCACTAGTTTAGTATTTCAAATATCAAATTTTACCATTCCCCTCTCCTACTCCATTTTGCCTTCTTCCTGCCCTTTCTTTTTTTGTTTTAAATTTTATTTTTTCCCCATCTAAGCTGGTTTTCATTCCTCACTCTTAGTATTCCTTCTCCCTCTATCCTCTCAAAATCACTTCTCTTTCCTTAAGAAATCTTTGAAAATTTTCTTTCCTTCTTTTTTTCCTTTTATTCCTATCCACCTATATTAATCTTTGCTCATTTGTTGCTGATAGTCTTGTGATGGATTTTTTTCTCCAATTTGGTTCCTATTTTTTCACTACATATATTTTCACTATTTTTTTGTTTAAACCTAATACTGTATGCTTCCCTTCTCTTATGTCAATCTGCCATCACCCTCCCTTTTTTATTTACAATGTACATTTTATTTTCTTTCTCTATTCACCTTGTTTCTCTTCCCTACTCTTATTATTTCTCCTCCCTTTACCTTATCACAATGGTTTTTCTTTCTGTTAGTCATCTCATGTTCAATTTTACTTTCTTACAATAGTCTTAATCTTTTTACACCTTTATTAATGTTTTCTCATTAGGTGTTGATAGTGTGGTTGTGGGTGGCTGTTAGTTTTGCAGGTGTGGGTTTGTTTCCTGAGTTATGTGGTTTTGTTCTGGCAGCACCTGCACAGCTGTGCACAGGACATGGTGAGCAGTGTGACTCTCTGTCAATATCTGGAAGGAAAGATTCACCAAATATTGACCCCCCAAAACCCAATACCAATTACAACCAGAGATTCCACATAAATGGCATAAAGCGCATCACAAGAGCATCGAGCTCTGGAGATCAAAGAGATTGCACCACTGAGTTCCACATTTCTCCTACCACAGAAGGCCATACCATGAAGACAGCGAGTGAAAGATCAATCTGATATGCAGAAACAAATCAGAAGAGTCACCCAAAATGGGTAAACAAAGAAACAACCTGCATTCAAAAGGAAAAGAGGAATCCCCAGAAAGACTGGTAAATTAAACTGAGACAAGCAAACTATCAGACAATGAGTTAAAAATGTAATTATAAAGATACTTAAGGAACTCAGTGAGAACTACAAGTTAATCCAGGGAAGCTACAAGGAACTCATGAACTACACCAACATGAAAAAGATATAGAAACTATCAATAAGAGCAAAGAGGAAACGAAGAATACAATATCTGAAATGACAAATACATGAAAAGGAATGAAAAGTAATTAAAAGCAGGCAAGATGAGGCAGAGGATCAAATCAGTGTCCTGGAAGACAAGGTAAAAAAAAAAAAATCCCAAACAGAGCACCAAATGAAAAAAGACTCAAAAAGAATGATGGCAGTTTAAGGGAGCTACAGGATAACAAGAAACAAAATATTTGTATAATATGGAAACCAGAAGGAGAAAAGAGGGGCATTGATAGAAAAAGTAATGTTTGAAAAAGTAGTAACAGAAAACTTCCCTAACTTGATCACAGAAAAACATCACACAAGTCCAGGAAGCACAGAGGGTCCCAATCAAGATAAACCCAAAGAGGCCCACTCCAAGACACATAATTAAAATGGCAAAATTGAAATACAAAGAGAGAATCTTAAAGACAGCAAGGGAGAAAGAGCTAGATATACAAGGGAGCTCTGATAAGGCTAGCAGCTGACTTCTTAAGAGCAACACTACAAGCTAGAAGGGAATGGCAAGAAATATTCCAGGTAATGAAAAGCAAAGGCCTGCAACCAATATTACTTTACCCAGAAAGGCTCTCATTTAAAATGGAAGGTAATATAAGGAGTTTCCCAGACAAAAAAAAGCTAAAAGACTACATATTGACCAAACTGGCATTGCAAGAGATACTAAAGGGATGGCTTTAAGATGAAGATAAAAAAGAGGGAGAGAGGAACACAGGTACAAAGGGAAAAAGTACAGCAATGAATAAGTACCTATCAATAATAATCTAAATATAAATTGATGAAATGCTCCAATCAAAAGATATAGGGTAGCCAAATGGATAATAAAACATGACTCACATATAGGCTGTCTCCAAGAGACGCATCTCAGAACAGAAGATTTACATAGATTGAAAGTAAAGGGCTGGAAAAAAATAATCCAAGTACTATGAAAAAAAGCTGGGTTAGCAACACTTATATTGGGTAAATAGGTTTTAAAACAAAGGCCATAAAAAGAGACAAAGAAGGACACTATATAATACTTAAGGGAATAATCCATCAAGAAGATATAACATTTGTAAACATACATGCAGCCAACATAGGAGTACCCAAATGTATAAGGAAAATGTTGGAGGACTTCAAGAAAGATATTGACAACAACACACTCATTGTAGGGGATTTTAACACCCCATTGTCAACAATAGATAGATCTTCCAGGAAAGAATCAACAAGGATGTTGCAGCATTGAACAACACTCTAGATCAAATGGCCTTAGTTGATATAAACAGACCTTTTGCCCCAAAGAAGCAAAAATACACATTCTTTTCAAATGACATGGAACATTTTTAAAGATAGACCACATAGTAAGACACAAAACAAGCCTCAAAAAATTCAAGAAAATTGAAATTATATCAAACATCTTCTGAGATCACAATGGCTTGAAACTGGAAACCAACCTCAAGGAAAAAACTCAAAATCATTCAAATATATGGAGACTGAATAACATGATATTAAAATATGAATAGGTTAACAATGATATCAAGAAAGAAATCAAAGAGTTTCTGGAAGCAAATGAAAATGGATACACAAAATCCCAAAACCTATGGGACACAGCAAAGGCAGTGAGTTCATAGCAATACAGGCCTACCTAAATAGGAAAAATTTCAAATAAACAACCTAATCCTACATCTACATGTACTAGACGAACAACAACAAACAAAGCCCACAGTGAGTAGAAGGAAGGAAATAATCAAGATTAGAGCAGAATTAAATGACATAGAGACTAAAAGAACAATTCAAAGGGTCAGTAAATCCAGGAGCTGGTTCTTTGAAAAGATAAACAAAATTGACAAACCTTTAACCAGACTCATCCAAAAAAAAAGAGAGAGGACCCAGATAAATGGAATTGAAAATGAAAGAGGAGAAATTACAACTGATATAACAGAAATACAAAGGATTTTAAGAAATTACTATAAACAAGTATATGACAAGAAATTTGAAAACCTGGGTGAAATGGGCAAATTCCTAGAAACATACAACCTTCAAAAACTGAATGAAGAAGAAGCAGAAAGTCTGAATAGACCAATAATGACTAGTGAAATTGAACAGTAATCAAAAACCCCTGGCACACAAAAGCCCTGGACTGGATGGCTTCACAGGAGAAGTTTAGCAAACATTTAGGGAAGAGCTAACTGTTATCCTCCTCAAACTATTCAAAAAAGTTCAAGAAGAGGGAAGACTCCCAAATTTTTTTTATGAAGCCATTATTATTCTAATTACAAAACCAGGTAAAGACACAATGAGGAAAGAAAACTACAGGTCTTTATTGCTGATGAACATAGATTCTAAAATACTCAACTGGTGAATACTTTCTCTAGTTCTTGATTATCCACTAATTTTCTTACTGGTGAAATTAAAAATTTTGATGAGGTCCAATTTATCAATGCTTTTCTTTTTTTAAGTATGTTATATTGATTATGCTATTACAGTTGTCTCATTTTCCCCTCCCCTTTATTCTCCTCCACCCTGTGCTCCATGCTCCCATCAGCATCCCTGCACCCCCAACTTGGTTCATGTCCATGGGTTGTACATATAAGTTGTTTGCCTTCTCTATTTCCTATACTATTCTTCCCCTTTGCTATTTTGTACCTTTCATTTATGCTTCTTATTCCCTCTTCCTTTCCCCCCAGTCTCTCCTCCTCCCCACTAATACCTCCCCTCCATGTGACCTCCATTTCTGTGATTCTGTTCCTGTTCTAGTTGTTTGCTTGGTTTATTTTTGTTTATACATTCATTTGTTGATAGTTGTGAGTTTGTTGTCATTTTACTGTTCATATTTTTGATCACCTTCTTTTCCTTAGAGAAGTCCCTTTAACATTTCATATAATAAGGGCTTGGTGATGATGAATTCCTTTAACTTGACCTTATCTGGGAAGCACTTTATCTGCCCTTCCATTCTAAATGAAAGCTTTGCTGGATAGAGCAATCTTGGATGTAGGTCCTTGCCTTTCATGACTTTGAATACTTCTTTCCAGCCCCTTCTTGCCTGTAAGGTCTCTTTGGAGAAATCAGCTGACAATCTTATGGGCACTCCTTTGTAGGTAACTGTGTCCTTTTCTCTTGATGCTTTTAAGATTCTCTCCTTCTCTTTAATGTTGGGTAGTATAATTATGGCGTGCCTTGATGGGTGCTTCCTTGGTTCCAACTTCTTTGGGACTCTCTGGGCTTCCTGAACTTCCTGAAAGTCTATTTCCTTTGCCAGATTGGGGAAGTTCTTCATTATTTTTCCAAATAAGTTTTCGATTTCTTGCTCTTCCTCTTCTGTTTCAGGCACCCTTATGATTCGGATGTTTTAATGTTTAAAGTTGTCCTGGAGGTTCCTAAGCCCCTCCTTGTTCTTTTGAATTCTTGTTTCTTCATTCTGTTGTGGTTGAATGCTTATTTCTTCCTTCTGATCCAAATTGTTGATTTAAGTCCCAGTTTCCTTCCCTTCACTGTTAGTTCCCTGTGCATTTCTCTTCATTTCACTTTTCATAGCCTTCACTTTTTCCTCTATTTTGTGACCATACTTAACCATTTCTGTATCTTGATTACCAGTGTTTTGAATTATGCATCTGATAGGTAGGCTATCTCTTCATCACTTAGTTCTGTTTTTGGAGTTTTGATCTGTTCTTTCATTTGGGCCATATTTCTTTGTCTTGGCATACCTGTTACTTTGTAATGGGCTGAAGCTTAGGTATTCACCAGGGCGGGGCAAACCTCTTGGTTGTGTAGTGGTTCTGTAGGTGGGGGAGGGGTACAAGAGGGAACAATGCTGCTTGCTCGGCTCTCTGCTGGCTTTCAGCCACTTCCCCCGCTACCAACCAGCAAAGTGGGCTCTTCTGGTGCTGATTCCTGGGTGGGTGGGTTTGTGTATGTTCTAGGACCCTGTGGGTCTCTTCAATGAGCCCTCCTATGAGGCTGGGAGTTTCTCCCACCACTGCAACCTCCACAGGTTTTTACAGCCAGAGGTTTTGAGGCTGCAACCCTGGGTTGTATGGTCTGTCTTGCTCCCAGGTGTTCCTCCTCGTTTATCTTCATGCAAATGTGGGACTGCCAGATCCACCAGCTGCTGCCTCACCCACCTGCCTGGACCTCAAGCCTCTGCCTTGCTGAGCATCCTCTCTGCCCCTGTTGTCTGTCTCTGCCCCTCCTACCTGTCTGAATGAATGTTTCGTCTTTAACTCCTTGATTGTTGGACTTCCACACAGTTAGATTTTCTGGCAGTTCTGGGTATTTTTTGTTTTGAAATTTGTTGTTTTCCTTCTTTTGATTGTGTCAGGAGGCACAGTGTACCTACCCATGCCTCCATCTTGGCCAGAAGTCCAATTTACCAATGCTTTTTCATTGTAATTATTGCTTCTGTGTCTGTCTAAGAAATATTTTCTTCCCTAAGTTGGTGAAGATATTCTGTTTTATTCTAGAAGCTTTAAAATTTATATCTGTAACCTGTTCCTGAATTTTTTTCTTACCAGATATATATGTTAAATTTAATATTTAATAAGTAATTAAATAAAAACAAGTAGGAGTCAGTGGGAACAGCCCTGGCCTTGCAGCCTAAGGTGTATTTTAGTTGTTTCCAGCCAGGTAGTCTTGGGCAAGTCACTTGTTAGGGAACAAAGTGGGCCAAGGAAGAGCAGCAGTGACCTACTGAGGGTCAGTACCCGTAAGTATTTTTGAAACCTAATTGGAGAAATGTAGTGCTCAGTGGTGAGGACACAGGGCTCTCCAGAAAGCTGGAGTGCAAGATGACATGATGGTGGCGAGAGCCAGGATTCTCTTTCCATAGCCTCCAAGCCTTCTCTGCCTGAGCAGTGGGTATCAATCCTTGAGCTGACATTTAGTGTTTCTGTTGGTCAAGGATGGCCACCAGAGGGCAATGTGAGAACAGGTTTTTCTAGCTGCAGTAGGAAGCTGGAGTTAGACCCTGACTGCTTTGCTCTGAGGCCAGGAGGAGACTTTATAAATCATATATGGTCATGTAGAGAGGCAGAGAGGACAGAGCAGTGAGTTCACCCAGGATGTGGAAAGGTCCCCCTGCCAGTGTGTTCCCTCAGATCACAGATCTGGGAATGGGGCTATCAGGGGAACAGAGACAGCTTAGGAGGGAAAGGAGGGACTGAAATAAAGGACAACTTTGGGCAATAGGTTTCAGAAAGCTTGGCACACAAAAATATGGGGAACATGGCAGAATCTGGTGTCTGTGGTGGGTTAGCTCACCACATGTCCCATCAGGCCAGGGGCAGAGTTAAATGAATGATTCCTATTTCAGTTCACATCAATTTATGACAGAATGGGATGGAAGTAGAGGGTGGGGAACTTATTTTGGGGACCTACAGACAGCATACACAGGGGTAATTGAGAGGTCATGGTTCACCCATGGCTAATCTGGTCATTAAGCAGCGAGACATTCTGAGAGTAGGAAAAATACTGAGTTCTGGAGAGAAAGTCCTGGCTATAAAGCTGTGGCCCTGGGGAGGAGATGACTGACTCAGACAGAGTGAGGTAAGTATTTCTAGTCAAGGCTGAATGTCCAGCATCCCAGGGCTTTAGCCTGGGGATGCAGATGGAGCCCAGGTCCAGACCACGCAACAGAGATGGTGCAAGCCCTAATCTTCAAGCTGATATCCCCAGAATTCTATCAGAGCACAAAGCCAAGAATGGGCTGTCAGGGGAACGAAAATAGTCATACGCCGCTGGGTGGGTGGGAGGACACCAGCCAAGGTCCATTTCAGCCCTGTACCATCAGGGAACTTGAACACCTATATCAGGCCATGGAAGGCCCTGGAATCTCCCTTCCAGGCATAGGACTTGCAGAGCTCTTTTAGCTATTTATGGGAGCTGTGGAAATAGGCATCTACTCCTCACTATTGGGATAGAAGTATAGTGGCCTGGGCTACATCACAACTATGTAGAAAGACTTCCAAGAACCAGGACAGAAGATGGCCAAGGCCACCTTCTCCCTAGGGAATTAGCCCTACAACCACTAAGTACTAAGCTGGGAGGCTGGAGGGAACTGCTGTCAGCAGTTGCAACTGCTTCTGGGCTGAGCTCCCTGTCTCCAGTTTCCTGCAGACACACTCATCTTCTGAAGTGTTATATTGCCAGAAATCTTACTAAAATCCATTCTAGATGCCCATTTCATTGCCTGATTCCTTATAGTCTCCCATTGTCCCTGGAAATAGTTTGAGCTTCTCAGGCTGACAACTGAAGCCCTCCCTGACCTGGTCCTGGAAAATGTGTTTATCCTTTGACTCTCCCACCTTTGGTGGTGTGAACATACCATTCCTGTGGTCTGGCAGAGACCAGACTCCTTGCCACTATTTGCATTCCTTCTTCTTCTTGGAATGTCTTTCCCGGTCCTGTCTATCTGATAAGCAATGAGTCATCCTTTGAGACTGCTCAAACATTGCCTTCCTTATGAGGCCTTACCTGGCCAGCTCCAGCCTGGTGGCAGGTAGAAAGCTTGGCCATGGTAACAAACCATAAAAAGTGTTAACCACAAATACATTCCCCCTTTTATTCCTTATGAAGAGAATCTTGATATTGCTCCAAATTCAACCCTCAGCAGGATGACCCTTCTCTTACTCAACAATAAACTCTGAAAAGGCTACAACCAACATACTAGTCCTATGACCCCAGCAGCATGAGATCAACACTGGTGGGCATGTGTGTACTGACCATTGCCTGCATGCCCCACTGGACTGGTATTTAGGGATGGTGAGCTATTCCAAAGGAGCTCAAGCAGGGAGCGATTCTGCAGGACTTGCATTGCACCTGAAACAAGGCCTGGTACCAAGTAGGTGCCAAAAAGTTTGAGAGAAACTGCCTTCTTCATTTGATCCTTTTCAAGACTGTTTTTTTTTAAGGTTTTATTTATTTTTAGAGAAAGGGGAAGGGGGGGTGAAAGAGAGGGAGGGAAACATCAATGTGTGCTTGTCTCTCATGTGCCCCCTACTGGGGACCCAGCCCACAACCCAGGCATGCACCCAGACTGGGAATCGAACTGCTGGCCCCCTGGTTCACAGGCCAGCACTGAGTCCACTGAGCCACACCAGCCAGGGCAGGACTGTTTTCAATAGGGTTGGCTGAGTAGGCTTTCCTCCTCAGGGAATTCCAAGAAGCTCAGAGTGTTTTCTCAGAATCAGAGATAACAAGGATGGACCCAGGCTCACCAGCCTGCTGGGTCTCCTGTCCCCAAATTCTGTACTCTTTTTTTGAAATATTTTTTTTCTTTTAATGATTCCAGAGAGGGGGGAAAGAAGGGGAAAAGAGGGGGAGAAAATCACCAATGTGAGGGAGAAACACTGATCGGTTGCATTTTGCATGTGCCCTGACTGGGAACTGAAACCCAGGCACGTGTCCTGACTGGAAATCAAACCAGTGACCTTTCAGTTGCAGGCTGATACCCAGCCAACTGAGCCACACTGGCCAGGGCCAAAGTCTGTACTCTTGTTAGTGGTTGTTCATTCAAAAATATTCATCAAATGCTTGGTATATGCTAGGTGCTGAATGTTCACAAATGCATAAAACCAAGTTCCTGCACTCAAGGGGATCATAGCTTTCTTGAGGGGGACACATAAACAGGTACCATAAGGGTAGTGATTCTATGTAATGGAAAGACTTCTTGCTAAAAAGATCAGTCACTCTGGAGAGTTTAAGCAGGAAAGGAATTTATGAAAGGTCACTGAGTCACTCACAGAATATTGTGTCGAGTGAAAACTATGTCTCAAATCATGCCGTAGGACTGGTTTCAAACTCAGTTTACTAAATCAGGTTTTACTCTCTCCACCAGCTGGCATCACAAAGGAAGAAAACAAGTCCAGCTGCAGAGAGTGAGAAGCACTGGAGCTGAGGACAGAGGAGGAGAACATGACTGTAGAGCCTTCTGTGGAGAGTTATAGAACAAAACAAAACAATTGTTATTACAGAGTTATGACAAGGCCACAAGTAGGGAATACCTACCTTCTCATTTTTCTCCTTTGCTGAATCAAACTGACCGCACCCCAGGTTATCTTTAAGAATACAGATGGGTGAAAACCCCAAAGTCCCAAAGAGCAATTGCCAAAGTTCCTTAAGAATGTGTCAGTTTTATCAGAAGTACTCAAAAAGTTACTCCAGCAAAAAATGGTTAGGTGCTGAGAGGACATTACCAGTCTCCTGGCTCAATTCCCTCCTAGTCAGTCCCTTCCTCTGCTGCCACGAGAGACACTTGGCTGGCCCATTCTCTGGAGAATGTCCTCAGGGAAGTAGAGCATCCCTTCAGGGTAGCCACATGACCCCTTATGTTGCCTGAGCTATGACTCCAGGGGGAGAGAGCATCTCTCTGATCTGAGGAGACTTGCTACTTCCACAATGTGAGGACAGCGCAGCTGCATTTTGCTCCACTGGGAGTGGTAGATGAACTGCATGGTTCTGCTAAGATAGAGTCTCTTTCTGGGCAGTTAGTTGAACAAGCCACCATTTCCTGGGCCATCTCCTTGGCTGCAGCTTTTCTCATGGATCCTTTTTGAAGATTCAAGTTTGGCATGCCAGACTTGTTTTGGGTGGGTCTCCAGAGAATCCTACATCCAGAGAACTAGCATTCCAAAGGGATTACAGTTCTAAGAATCCTCCAAGTCCTTTCTAAAGGTCATTGGCAGAGTGACTCAGTGACTTAGCACTGAAAGAAAGTCCAGGGCAGGACCTGGACAATGAAACAAGCAAAAAAACAAAACAAAACAAAACAAAAAAACCCTTCACCACCCAGGAGCATTGTCTGGGGGCCCAGAGACAGCCCCCAAACCCAAAGGTAATAATTGCCTTTTGACACTACAGGGGGCCTCTCAGAGGGCTCCAGACCAGCAGACAGCAGCCTGGGATGGTTGTGCTGCATAAATTGTTTATTTTAAACTACTTGAGGATTTCAGGGAATGTCTCCCAAATTCTTTAACCTTCCTCCCATTCAGAGATGGGTTCTATCTACCCTTTCTTTGAAATTGGGCCGGCTTGTGATGCCTTTGACAAATAGGGTATAGCAGAAGTGATCTGCTTGACTTCTGAGGTTCCACCACAGAAGGCAATGCAGCCCCGAGCTGCTGTGTAAGAAGTCCCGCTATCTTGAGGACCCATGCTGGAGAGGCCACATGTAGGAGCACTAGGACACAGTCCAGGCTTCCAGCCATCTCACCCAGGCACCCAGCATATGAATGAAAGAAGCCTCTAGATGATTCCAGAGCCTGCCCTAGAGTTCCTCCAAATTTCAGATTTTCCTGACAGTGTCCCAGCTTTGCTGGAGCAGATGCAAGTTATTAGCACTGTGCCTCAGTTGGATTCCTGATCTACAAACCCGTGGCATCATAAGATGATGATTTTATAACACTAGCTTTGGGTGGTTTGAAATGCAGCAATTGTACCTGGGATCCTCCTTTTGCATTTAAAAGTAAGAAAACTGAGGCAGAAGGAGGGAGGGCAAGGGTGTTGGGAACCGCTCTGCCTGGTTTCAGCAGCTGTAAACCCCCATAGTTAAGGCTGAGTCAGAGACCTTGGGACCATACACCACTAAGGAGACAAAGCTTATCTCCCTGGCAGGGGTGCCACCCCTGCCCACTTTACTTCACCCTGCTTGGCCCTGAGCCTGACCAGTTAGCCAATGATGGGTAAGATTCCTCAAGGGAGGGACGACCTAAGACAGACATGGGCATGAAAAAGGCCCACAGGGAAGGACTTGGGGGACTATGGAAAAAGAAGGTGATGGACCCTCGCCCTTCAGCTTTGACATAGCCTGAGTCCTCATTCTGTCTGCAAGAAGGCTCTTAATCTCTTGGCTACCTTACTTCCCCTGCCTGACTTAAGCCTGAAACAATGACAGAGGGTGGTGCAGTCCTGTGCTGGAAAGGGCAGATTCCCCGGGGAGATCAGGCCTAAGAAAGAATGCATAAAACCCTGTGAAACCTGCTTTGTTTATACCCTCAGTTTAAATGATAAGGGTCCAAGCCTAAAATGAGTTTGTTTCCCAAAGTCTTATAGCCCTTTAACTAACTGACCCTGACTCAGAATAAGCCCTCAGAGTTCTTTGTATGTTATCTGTCAGGATGGGCAGGGTAGGACAAAGTGGCAGCCGATCTACAACCCGGAAGAGACGGCTGACATCAAACCAGGGAACCATCAATGATAGATTGCCGCTTTGTTCAAGGAGACCAATCCCTAGCCCCCACGAAGAGAGCCAACCAGAATTTCGTGCATAAAACCCCGCCATATTCCCTGTTTGGGCACAACTTCCCCGCCCTGCTGTGCCTACCGGGGAACCTTGCCTGGGTGTGCAAACCCCAATAAAGCTCTGTATTGCCGAATTTTGTGGCTTATTGGCATTTCTTCCTTGGCAGAGCCTAAGAAAACCTTTCATTATCTATTGTTTGATCCTTACTGCCTGACAATGATTGATGAGCTTTACCTGTATTCCTGTGCAAAATGAACCCAATAAAAGCCCACTGAGGAAAAGGCTGTTGGTCCTTCTCCTTTGAGAGATCAGCCACCTTTCCTCCCCAAGCAGAGCATGTCTTGGTAGACTTATTCTCATCCGTGGTGGCTGGGGGGGCCCTGTGGGTGGAGCCCCCCCACACATGGGGAGAGAGAGAGAAAAAAAAAAGAGAGAAAAAGAGAGAGATTAAGTCAGACCACACAGGGCAGAGACAGACTACCTCCCATCTGTGTGAGCTCAAACCCCCCTATTTCTGAATCACTAACCACTGCTCTGCCTTGCTCCTTGATCTTGGGTATGCTCTGCTCCTCATGGTAGTATTTTAAGAGAGAGTCTGCAAACTAGAGTACATCAGCGGATATGGCTGCACACTGAGCTTCAGGAGGGACAGTTGAATGGACTGGAACATTTAACTTTGACATAAGAAGTATTGCTGAAATATGTGGGCCATCTTCACAAATCAGAAATATTGTCCATGAGAAAATATGAAGGTTGTGGCCCTAGATGGCAGAGTCAAGAGCAGCAGGCTCCATTGGGCAAAGTTTGGCTCAGTTAAAAGAACTCTACTGATTATATCTGTTGGAAAAAGACTAGGCTGTCCAAAAACACTATGAGTTTCCATCATTGGAAACAGCCAAGGACAGTTCAGTCCTCCTGGGCAGGTGCCATGATGGGAGGTAAGCAACAGGTGGGAATAAGAGCACATAGATATTTATTGTATTTTATTTTTAAAAATTTTAATCTTCACCTGGGACATGTTTTCATTGATTTTAGGAAGAGGGGGAGAGAGGGAGAAACATCTATCAGTTGCCTCGTGTACGCACCCTGACTAGAGATCAAGCCCTCATTCTGGGTATGCACCCTGACTGGGGATGGAAACGGTAACCTTTTTTGGTGTACAGGATGACGCTCCCACCAACTGGACAGCTTTTAGCATATAGCTTTTGAAGCCCCTCCAACTCTGAGATATCAGAATTTAAGGTATAAATCAAGAGGGAAATAGAACTTATCTTTATTTACAAGAGTTATCTCCAGGGAGGCAGTGAGCACAGTTAATTCATAGTACTTGTGTGCCTACTGTGTGCTCAGGCTTGATCACCATCCTCCCCACACAAAGATTTTTAAAATCACATTTATGTCACTGACAAATTATATTGGTCCTACTTTGGTCACTGCTAAAAATCCAGACACAGATTGGAATATACAAATATTTACTTTTCTGAAATGCACAACTCAGGCATCTTAGTTTCTCCCCAAAACCGTTCCTTTTACCATTTGGTTGGGATAAGAGACTTCTCATGCTGTTTCATAGAAGGAAAGTGCAGCTAGTTTGATCAAATATTGGGGAAGCTCAAACCTCTTGAACATAGTGTTTGGGTCACAACATTGATTTGCAACTTTCACTGTTAGTAGGATGATGAGAGAATTTTTCTTCTACCTGTAGCCTAACATTTTTAGGTGAGGCTGGGGAATAAGAGTTAATGACATCCCAGTTGGCTCAGATATATGTATTCCTTTCTCAGCTGCCCACAAGTGTCTACTCTGAAAAAAATAGGCTCTCCCTGCCTTCCCACTGGTTGTCTGAGAGAAAAGCAAATCAGTTGAGATGTTTATTAAAATGCCCTATTCCCCAGTTCCTTCTGTGCAGATTCAGATTAGTAGATGGAGTAGGGGAACTATGACAAGTTAAGGTTGGGAAATTCCTGAGTAAAGGAGTTAGAAACTACCACAATCCCCCTGAACACCCTTTCATGCCAAGGTATTTAATGGATCAGATGGATGTTATGGTTAGCAATGTGCTTATACCTGGGAGGACGATGGAGGGAGGAGCCCCAGCCTGATCCCTCCTTCTCGGTTAGAAAAACTGGCTAGAAAGCACAAGGTGGTGGGAGATATAAGACTGAAAAACTTGCTGTGCACCCCCCACACAAACCCCTATCTGTGGCCATGGCTGAGCAAGTAAGGCCCTGCAGCCCCAGCTTCTTGGCCCTGGCTCATGTACTTCTGCACCTTTAGGGGTCGCTGCCTACTAGGTTCAGCAGGGCACTCTTGTAGTCACCACTGGTGTCTTCCTAAAGACAGGAGGGGTCCCATTTGTTTATTCTTTCCTCTATGTCCCTTGCTTTAGGGGACGTGTCTGTGAGGATGTTGCTGTGTGGAATGTCTGAGATCTTCCTGCCAATGTTTTCCTCTAGGACTTTTATGGTATTATGACTTATATTTAAGTCTTTTATCCATCTTGAATTTATTTTTGTGTATGGTGTAAGTTGGTGATCTAGTTTCATTTTTTTGCATGTAGCTGTCCAGATCTCCCAACACCATTTGTTGAAGAGGCTATTTTTGCTCATCAAAATAAAAAGCTTCTGCAGGGCTAAAGAAAACAGCATTAAAATACAAAGAAAACCAACAGTATGGGAAAACATATTTGCCAATGATACCTCAGACAAGGACCTGATCTCCAAAATATATAAAGAACTCACATGACTCTACTCCAGGAAGACAAACAACCCAATTAAAAAGTGGGCAAAGGACTTGAACAGACACTTCTCCAAAGAAGACAAACAGAGGGCCCAGAGACATATGAAAAGATGCTCAGCATCACTAGCCATCAGAGAGATGCAAATTAAAACCACAATGAGATACCATATCACACTAGTCAGAGTGGCCAACATAAGCAAATCAACAAACAAATGTTGGAGAGGATGTGGAGAAAAGGGAACCCTAGTGCACTGTTGGTGGGAATGCAGACTGGTGAGGCCACTGTGAAAACAGTATGGAATTTCCTCAGAAAACTAAAAATGGAACTGCCCTTTGACCCAGCAATTCCTCTGCTGGGATTATACCCTAAGAACCCTGAAACAGCAATCCAAAAGAACCTATGCACCCCAATGTTCATAGCAGCACAATGTAGAATAGCCAAGTGCTGGAAGCAACCTAAGTGCCCATCAGCAAATGAGTGGATCAAAAAACTATGGTACATTTACACAATGGAATTCTATGCAGCAGAAAGAAGGAGCTTATACCCTTTGCAATGGCATGGATGAAACTGGAGAGCATTATGCTAAGTGAAATAAGCCAGGTGGTGAGGGGCAAATACCATATGATTTCACCTTTAACTGGAACATAACCATCAAAAGAAAAAAGCAAACAAAATATAAGCAAAGACATTGAAATTAAGAACATTGTAACAATAGCCATAGGGGAGTGGGGAGGGGATAGTGGGGAGAGGGGTCTATAGGAGCTACTATAAAGGACACAAGGACAAAATCACGGGGGAGGATAGAGGTGGGGGAGGGAGGTGGGACTGGCTGGGGTGGGGTGGAGGGAAGGGGAGGAAATGCAGACAATTGTAACTGATAGAAATAAATTAATTAATTAAAAAAAAAAGACAGGAGGGGCACGAGAGTTAGAGAGGGGATTTGTGACATCAGCCTGAATTTTTTTTGTAGATTTTAAACCACATTTTAAATTTCTTATTTTTTTACTACTTATAAAACAGTTTTTGTAACATACATATATTTTATTATTTTATTTATTTATAATTATTTCATTGTTGTTCAATTACTATTGCCTGCACTTTGCTCCGACTGCATTTGCTTGGCATATTTGTTTGCGGCCCTTCACTTTCAGTCTGTGTAGGTCTTTTGTTCTGAGGTAGGTCTCCTGTAGTCAGCATATGTGTGGATCATGCTTCTCCATTGAGCTATTCTATGTCTTTTGATTGGGACATTTAATCCATTTACATTTAAGGTTATTATTGATTGGTCCTTATTCATTGCCATTTTTTTGTACCAGTGTTCCTCTCCCTCACACTGTTTTTCTTCTTTTTTTTAAAGCAGACCCTTTAGCATCTCTTGCATAGCTGGTTTGGAAGAAGTATATTCTTTGAGGCTTCTTTTGTCCAGGAAGCTCCTTATTTGTCCTTCCATTTTAGTTGAGAGCCTTGCTGGGTAACGTAGTCTTGGTTGCAGGCCTCTGGTTCTCATTACTTGGAATATTTGTTGCCATTCTCTTCTGGCTTGCAGCGTTTCAATTGAGAAGTCAGTTGCTAACCTTATTGGGGCTCCCTTGTATGTTACTTCCTGTTTCTCCCTTGCTGCCTTTAAGATTCTCCCTTTGCTTTGCAATTTTGCCATTTTAATTTTGATGTGTCTTGAAGTTTGGGACTGTTTGGGTTCCTCTTGATTGTGACACTCTGTGATTCCTGGATTTGTGTGACTTTTTCTGTCATCAGATTAGGGAAATTTTCCATCATTACTTTTTCAAACAGGTTTTCTTTCCCTTGCTCTCCTTCTTCTCCTTCTGGTATTCCTATTATATGCATATTGTTACGTTTCACATTGTTCTGCATTTCCCTTACCCCCTCTTCATTCTTTCTGGGCCTCTTTTCCTCTTCTTGCTCTTTCTGAGTGTTTTTCCTACCTTGTCCTCCAGCTCACTGATCTGGTCCTCTGCTTCATCAAGCCTGCATTTGATTCCTTCTACTGTATTCTTGAGTTCAGAAATTGCATTCTTAATTTCCTCTTGGCCCTTGTTGATAGTTTCTATTTCCTTTTTCATGTTGATATAATTTTCAGTGAGTTCATTGTAGTTTCCCTGTAGTTTTTGGTAATTCTCTGTGAGCTCACTGAGCTTCCTCATAACCATTGCTTTGAACTCAATATCTGATAGTTGATTTGCCTCTAGTTCACTTAGCATTCTTTCTGAGGTTTCCTCCTTTCCTTTCATTTGGGAATTGTCTCTTTGTCTTCCCATTGTTTGTGAGACTCTTCTTGTTAGCCTCTGCTTCTTAAATTGATCTGTTCTGACTCTCTGGGTTTCTGGTGTGAACTTCGATGGTAGAATACCTGTGGGATTCAGTGGTGTGGTCTCCCTAATCTCCTGAACTTGCTGGTCTTGGATTCTTGTTTACATTGGCTCTCTGTATGTCTTTGGGTTTTGATTGTTGTTGGATCTTTCTTTGGTGGGTCCTTCCCTCTAGCTGGTTAACTGAGGGTCACTCTGTCCATCATATCTTGTATTCTGTTGTGCAGGTGTGGGCAGGTTGTGTTGAAGCTGGTTCTGTGTGTACAAGGTTTTGAGGCTTCTCTCTAGCTCTTGTTCAGTTGTTTGTTCTGAGTAATTTCTCCACCATTTAGTTGTATTTCCAGATCGTTCCTGGGTTGAGGTTAGTGTGGCTTCTACTCTCTCCTTCTGTTGTTGTCTGTTGGTGGTTCCTTTGTTGGTGGGTTTCCTCTTCCAGCAGGTATACTGGTGTTCACAGTTCCCACCTACTCTTTTTTGTGATCAGTTGTAGGGGGAAGGCAAAGACACTGGGAGTGTATTCTATGGTGTTTAAAATACCAACCCATAGACAAGAGATAGGAGATCCTTTGGATGTGCATAGTGTTAACTGTGATATTTCACCCAACTACCCACTTTTTAGAAAGGGTGGAAAGAAGATAAGACTCTCACTGGGCGGGGGCCAGGGTGAGGAGAGGATTGTGAGTTGGATCTAGAAAGCAGTGAGCTTGAGAGAGGTCAAATTATGAGGTAAGGTGAGAGTAAAGGATAGAAAATAGGTGTAATGTGTGAGAGAATAGAGTTAACCACAACAGTAATAATGTTCAGGAAACAGTGAAGTCAGCGAAGATCCGGGAGGGATGCTGTGTAGTATTTACAATTGTATGGAACAGCAATTTTTACAATAGTAATGGAGCAACAATCATATGACAGAATCTATATGATCTGAATAACAAGAAAAGGAAGTACAGGACCTAGAGTACTGTGCTAATGGAACACAAGTGAAGTAAAAGATGGAAAACTAAAAATACACTGTGAAAGAGAGAACAAGGGAAAGCAGTCAAACAATGCAATTTAACAAACCAAGTGAAGGAGACTAAACAGAAAAAAGAGAAATACAAAAATACTAGTAAAATAAAAGATGTAAGAATTATGAAAAATATAATGCAAATATACAATAACTTTCAAGTTCTCTGGAGTAGCAAAGTGAAATTTGTCTCACTGTCTTAGTTGTTGGGATGACCCCTCTTTTGTTCTAACTCTGGTCCTTTCAGATCTCCGGATTTTATTGTCTCATTTGTGGGAATTGAAAAAAAAAGGAAGTAAGGAAGAAGGAATAAAAAAGGAAAGAAAGAAAGAAAGGAAGAAGGAATAAAAGAAGGAAGGAAAGAAAGGAAGAAGGAATTTTTAAAAAATTAAAAAAAAAAAAGAGCCTCCTGCTGGCTTCAAACTGGCCAAGCCATTTCTGTTGGTCTTCCTGGCCGCAGTAGGCTGAGGAGGGATTGATTTTGCTATTCTCCTTTTCTTAGCCTCACTCTACTCTCCACAGTTGTGCAGCCTCCAGCCCAGTTTCTCAGTTTGCTGCTGGGCCCCCAGTGCCCTTCTGTACCCAGCTTATGCCTTCAGTTAACCAGTTGCACTGTCCTTGAGGTGCACTAATTAAGGGCAACTCACACACCACCTTCTTGCTCTTTGCTCTCCTAGATGCTAGGGATTCTCAGAGTCTCTTCAGGGTAGTTGAGCTCCCCCACTGAGTTAAGTCTTTCTTGGGATTGCTAACTCCATGAACCCTGCAGCTCTCCTCTGCCAGGGTGTCTCTGCTTTCTTCTTAAAGAGCCAGTCAGCCCTCGAGGGTGGGGACACTGCCTCCTCTGCTGCTGCACCCCGGCAGCGAGGAGAGGTGTTCTCTGTTCTGAGGATTGGGGCATGAGCACTCGGCCTCCTCTACTGGGGTTGGACAGGCAGCTGTCGGGCCATAGGACCAGGTTTGTACAGTCCCCAGGCCTTCAGTGTAAGCGTGTGGCCTCTACTGCCACAGTGGGAGCTCAGCTGCAGTGGCCTTGTAGGGATAGAGGCACAGGAGGCAGGGGTGGCTGCTGAAGAATTATCCCAACAGCTGCTGAGTGCCACTTTTTTCTCTTTTTGAAAAATTCCTCATATCCCAAGCCTGCTGGTCTAAACAAGTGCCTGGTCTCTCACACAGCCCAACTCTCCACCCAGACTGGGGATGGACCCGGTCACTATCCATCACTGCCCGGCTCTTCCCAGCACTTTGTCCCTATTCCTCCCCTGCGACTTCAAGCATTCAGGTCCCTCCTGGTGCTGCTCAAAGCTTGTTTGGCAGGGGAGCCATTGACCTGGGTCTTTCCCAAGAATCCTGCAGTAGACCCTGCAGTCCTGGCCAGGGGCTTCAGCCACCCTGGTCCCTGCTCTGATCCCAGGGACCTTTTTGTCCTTAAGCACTCTTCTTACAGTCTTATCTTTCAATGACCTCTACAATCTTTGGTCTCCAATCTTCATATATGCTGGGATACCATTGGCTGTTTGCTCTGTTCCTCAGATCAGCTAGGCGTTTCACTGGTGCTGAGGGGAAGTGGACTCTGCTCCCACCTATCTTGCTGCCATCTTCCCAAAATTTTTGGAATCCGTTTTAAATTTCCTTTTTTTCATATTGTTCAAGAGTGTGTTGATTCATTGTCATGTATGTGATATTTTACAGCTTTCCACATGTTACTCATTTCTAGGTTCATATTATTGTGGTTGAAAGAGATATTTAGTATGATTTGTCCTTTTTAAAAAAGGGTTTATTTTTATTTGTTTTCGGAATGAGAGCAAGGGAGGGAGAAGGAGAGTGAGAGAAACATTGATGCGTGAGAGAAACATCAGTCTGTTGCCTCTCACACTCCCCCAACTGGAGACCTGGCCTGCAACCCAGGCATGTCCCCTGACTGAGAATCGAACCAATGAACTTTCATTTTGCTGGCAGGCACTCAATCTACTGAACCACACCAGCCAGAGTTCTTTTCCCTTTTTTAAAAATGTTTTTTATTTTATTGTTGTTCTATTACAGTTGTCCGAATTTTCCCAGCTACTTTCTACCACCCCACCCACCTCTGCTCTCTCAATTTCCATCCTGTTGTCCATGTCCATGGGTCATTTACACATGTTCCTTGACTAGACATTTCCACTTCTTTCCCCCATTCACCTCTTCACCACTCCACTATGGTCACTATCAGTCTCTTCCTTGTTTCCCTGCCTCTGGTTCTATTTGGCTAATTTGTTCATTTTGTTCATTAGGTTCCACTTAGGGGTGAGATCATATAGTATTTATCTCTTGCCACCTGGTTTATTTCACTTAGCATAATACTCTCTAGTTCTATCCCTGCTGTCCCAAAGGTAGGAGTTCCTTTTTTGTTTCTGCTATGTAGTATTCCATTCTTTAAATGAATGACAGTTTTTTGACCCACACATTTACTGATGGGCACTTAGGCTATTTCCAGCACTTGGTGATTATAAATAATACTGCTATGAACATAGGGGTGCATAGGTTCTTTTGAATTGGGTTTTCAAGATTCTTAGGGTATAATCCCAGTGGTGGAATTGTCGGATTGAAAGGCAGTCACATTTTTAGGTTTTTTAGGAAATTTCACACTGTTTTCCACCAATTAAGTCCATTTGATTTAGTGTTGTTCAATGCCACAATATCCATTTTGATTTTCTTGGAAGACCTATCCATTGTTGACAATCAGGTGTTAAAATCACCTGGTATGAGGGTGTTGCTGTCAAAATCTTTCTTGAAGTTCTCCAAGATTTTCCATATATATATCTGGTTGCTCCTATGTTGCACGCATACATGTTTACAAGGATTATATCTTCTTGATGAATTATTCTCTTTAGAATTATGTAGTGTCATTCTTCGTCTCTTTTTATAGCCTTTGTTCTGAAATCTATTTTATCTGATATAAGTATCACTACCTCAGCTTTTTTTCATGTCTGCTTGTGTCGGGAGCTGACCAACAGCTGATCCTTAACACAGTCAGGATAGATGAGATGCGTCTGCACAGTGGAGGCAGCTGTGGCTGGATTTCCTGTATGTCTCTTTTTGCATGTCTGTCTTTGCTATTACTAGGTGGTGGGATTTTTGAGCACTTGTATTTTGGGTCCACTGATCTGCAGAATTCCAATGCAATTGTACAAAATGATTTCTTGGCCATAGATCAAAAGTCCCTTATAACCCCTCCACAGCCTACTTCTCCTACTTATTGGAAGATTAATATTAGACAATGGGCAGGCTAGCTGCCTGAAAAATGGAGAAAAGTTTTACTAGATGTCCCCCTTAGTCCAACCCCCCTATACCTTGGACAGGAATAATAATTGACAGGACTAGATGGGTAAAAGAGCAAGGAAAATAGGTGAACTATTATGATTTAAGCATGAGGGAACAAATACAAAGATCATCCCCTGCAAAGTGCATAAAGAAAGAAGCTAGACATAAAGATAGATGGCTGAGTTAGAAAGCCTAACCACATAGGCCCTTTAATAGTTCATATATAACCACTGACTAGTCTAGTGTATCTTTTTGACCTATGCCAAATTCTGAAAACTTTGTTAGACATCAAATGATCAATATAGACATTTGAAACTTTGTACATATAGTTACTTTTTTTTTTTAGTTGTCTGATTGATAGCCCTCCTCGTCAAAATAACTTTTGTTTAGTATGAACAAATCTGTAGAATTTCCTGTACATTTTCTTGGTATTTCTGTATAGACTTTTTCTGCTTGAGAAATCATGCCATGCACGTGTTCCTTTGATGTTATATAACAAATCCCTATAAAAATAAAGCTTGACTAAACTCTGAGAGTTTAGTCAGACCCACAAGGGCTGGCCATTCTCCGGCATCAAACTTGGTATCTGACCCCTTGTTCTTCACTTGCGTTGTCCATCCTTTCGGGACCCTGAGACCCGCCGAGGCTGGACCACGGCATGCTTGGAATATTTTTTCCATCCCTTTATTTTCAATCTGTGTAGGTCTTTTGTTTTATGTGGATCTTTTGTAGGCATCGTGTGTGGGTCATATTTTCTTATCTATTCAGCTGCCCTATGTCTTTTGATTGGAACATTGAATACATTTACACTTAGTGTTATTACCGATAGGTACTCACGCATTGCCATTTTCCCCCTTTGTACCTGTGTCCCTCTATACTCTTTCTCTTCATCTTCTTAAAGCAGTCCCTTTGGTATCTCTTGAAATGCTAGATTGGAGGAGATGTATTCTTTCAGCCTTTTTTTTTTCTCTGATAAAATCCTTATTTTGCCTTCCATTTTAAATGAGAGACTTGCTGGGTAGAGTAGTCTTGGTTTCAGACCTTTGCTTTTCATTACTTGGAATATTTCTTGCCATTTCCTTGTGGCTTAAAGTGTTTCTGTTGAGAAATCAGCTGATATCCTTATCAGAGCTCCCTTGTATTTTAGGAGCTGTTACTCCCTTGCTATCTTCAAGATTCTCTTTTTGTCTTTAAATTTTGCCATTTTAATTGTAAAGTGTCTTGCAGTGGGCCTCTTTGGGTTCCTCTTGTTGGGACCCTCTGTGCTTCTTAGACTTGCGTGACTTTTTCTCTCTTCAAGTTAGGGAAGTTTTCTGTCATAACTTCTTCAAACAGCTTTTCCAACGCTTGTTGCTCTTCTTCTCCTTCTGGTATTCCTATGATATGGATATTATTATGTTTCATGTTGTTCTGCTGCTCCCTTAAACTCTCTTCATTCTTTTTGAGTCTTTGTTTGTTGCTCTTTCTGGGAATTTTTTGCTACCTTGTCCTCCAGCTTGCTGATTTGATCTTCTGCCTCATCTCATCTGTTTTTAATTCCATTTACTGTGTTCCTCATTTCAGATACTGCATTCTTCATTTCCTCCTGGTTCTTACTGATAGTTGCAATGACCTTTTTCATGGTGGTGTAGTTCTCAGTAAGTTCCTTGTAGCTTCCCTGGAGTTTTTTGTAGTTATCATTGACCTCCATGAGCATCCTTATAACCATTATTTTATGCTCAATGTCTGATAATTTGCTTGCTTCAGTTTCATTTAACACCCTTCTGGGGATTCCTCCTTTCCTTTTGATTGGGGGTTGTTTCTTTGCCTCCTCATTTTAGGTGACTTTTCTTGTTTGTTTCTGTATTTAGAATGCTCTGCTTTGACTCCCTGTGTTCATGGTATGATCTTTTGTAGTAGGAGACCCATGGGACCCTCAGGTCCCAAGGAGACTCAGTTTTGCAATTTCCTTGTTCTCCTCAGCCTGATGAGGATGCCCTGTATGCCATTTATGTGGGCTTTCCAGTTGCAGTTGGGTTTTGGTTGTTGAGTAATTCTTTGGTGGGTCCTTCCCACTGCTTGTTGACAGAGAGTCACTCCACCCACCATGTCTTGTGTGCTATTGTATAGGTGTTATCAGAACAAAACCATACAGCCCTGGAAACAAACCCACACCACATAAATAACTGCCACCCACAACCAGACTATCAAAAGCAAATGAACCAATATCAATAAAGATGTAAATACATTAAGGCTATCATAGAAATGAAAAATGAATATGAGATGATCAACTGAAGGAAAATTGATTTTGAGAAGGCAAAGAGGGAGGAGAAAAAATAGTAGGGGATAGAAACAAGGTGAAGAGTGAAAGAAAATAAAATTTGCATCATAAATAAAAAAGAGAGGGAAGAAGGCAAAATAGAATTAGAGAAGGGACATGTATAGTATTAGGTTTAAACAAAAATTTAAAAAATACATAGTGAAAAAAGAAAAAAATAGAAACCAAATTGGAGGAAAAAAATCCACCACAGCTCTATCAGCAACAAATGAGTAAGGATTATAATAGGTGAGATGGGAGTAAAAGGGAAAAAGAAGGAAAGAACATCTTAAAAAGATGTCTGTACAAAAGAGAAGTGATTAAGAGAGGATAGAGGGACAAGAAATACTAACAGTGAGGAATGAAAGCCAGGCTAGAACAGGGAAAAATTAATATTTAAAATGAAAAAGAAAGGGCAGGAGGAAGGCAAAATGGAGTAGGGGAGGGGAACAGTAAAATTTGACCTTTGAAATACAAAAATAAAGAAGATCTAGAAATAAAATTGAAGAAATGCAACAATTGCTGTACCAAGAACTGACAAGCAAAGGTTGATAAAGATGGAAAGAGAATAAGGTCATTTAAGAACAGAAAAAAGAATGAGAGGTCACTAATAACAGGAAACATGGTTTTGAGAGGCTGGGGTGGGGGCAAATAGTAAGAGCACAGAATGCAAACAAGTCATAGCAGGAGAAAAAATAAAATTAAAAACAAAAATAAGAAGTGGAAGGAAGAAGGTATAATGGTATAAGAGAAGGGAGGAGCAATATATATAATATTTGGAATAAACTATAATATAGAAACTCATGACATAATAGCAGAAACTTGAAGGAAAAGAAATGAAGGTTATAAAGCTATTCAGGAGAGAAAATAATGCAAATCATGAAGAACGCAGTGGATTCATCTCAGTAGAATCCAGTCTTCTCATTCTGGATTTGCCCCTGGTGATGTCAGATGGTATCCCAGTCTGGCCCTAGGCAGCTGTTCAAGGCTACAAGTGATCCACAATCTGTGGCTGTCTCATTCAGATTTGGCTGGACCCCACTATTTTGCCCTGTTGGGTTTCCATCAGCCCTGGACCCAGGTGTGGTTCATTTAATGACCTGAGGGGACTGCCAATATCTTCTCCACCTGTCTCCAGAGGGGGCCTCTGGTGCATTCTGGAGGATGGGAACATTGGGTCACCCCGGGGAGCACTATTCAGTCTTCAGTGAATATGGTGGGAGTGTTTCCCTGTCCCATTATCACATGTCTTGGTCTGTCCCAGATTCTTTCCAATAAGGTATAATTTCTTGTGATATTCCTGACTGTTTCCTGTGAAGGACCAATCTGTGTAAAATGGACAGGTCTTTCCTTCTTGGTGCAGGCAGAAGCTCTGTCTAGATGCCGAGGCTGGGTGGTGGGGCCTTGAATCCCACTTGTTACACCTGTATTCTCTCTTCTCTACTGGGTTTAGTGATTCAGTGCCTGAGGAACAGTGTAGTTTGTAGGGTCTAGTTAAGGGCCCTTTCAGAACTTTTTCTTCTTTCCCCTGTGGAAATGTGCCCAGCAGAATGCTCCTGAGCCTGACCTCACTGATCTGCAGAGCCTGTAATGCCACAGGTGGTGGTTGGGCTTGCCTATCTGTGAGGGGATCTGGCTGGCTGCACCAAATCTCAGGCATTCAGTTCCTAGCTTCCAATCTCTACCTTACCACTCTCTCACAGGAAGATAGGGCTCAATTTTTCTACTCTGAACATCCCTCAGCTTGCTAGCCATGCTGGGTGGGACCCACAGATCCTTCAGTGTGACTTTATTCCTATGACTTCTCTGTTAGTAGAGGTGCTGCGCCTGTGTGCACTCACATGGGAGTCCCAGGTGCCTGCTGAATCTCGGATCTCACCTCAGCTCCCTTTTTGAAAGAGTTTCTGTGTGGCCCCTACACTGCAGGACCAAGCCCTGGGGGACCTTTGTGCATGCAGTCTCCCTCCACCAAAATCACAGTGTTTCTCATGATCTGGGCTGGCCATCACCTGTCAGAGCCTCTGACAGTTTTATATTAGGTTTCTCTCTGCATCTTTCCCAGGTGGCTTTGGGAAGAGCCCTGAAGGTATACTATTACATGGGGTATTGCTGGTGTGCTGTTCTTACCCCCTCCAGAGATTTCCAGCCTCGGGTGGTCCTGTTCCCATCGAGCCGTTTCTGAAGCCAGAACCACTCCAGCTGTCCCTGCCACCAGTGCTTGTGGCTCCTGTGCCAATCTGCAGCCACTGCGACTCTCTGCAGCCAGGAGTGTTGATTTGGGCTGCAGTAGCAGAAGTTGCTCTGCTTGAAGAGCCCAGGCCACCCACTCCTGGGTGCTCCGCAGACAGGTAGGCTCTTGTCCACTCCCACTCACTCACATCCATGTACACACCCACTCACTCACTCTCCCTCGGATTTTCAAGCTGACCACTCTGTGGCTTGGCTGCAAGACTCATCTGAATCTGGGGGCAGGTAGACACAGCCTCCAGCAACTCTGCAGTCTTCTTGGATCTCCCCAATATGATTTCAATCTTCTTAAATTTCCTTGAGCTTGTTTTGTGGCCTACCATATAATCTAAGGGTATTCCATAGGTATATTTGGAGAAAATGTGCATTCTGCTGCTTTTGGATGGAACATAATATAATGTATATGTCTGGTGTGTCTGGTTTGTTCTGTAGTGTTGTTCAAATCTGCTGTTTTCTTATCTATTCTGTCTGATCTTTCTATTGTTGAGAGTGGGTTGTTTAGGTTCCCAACTATGATATGCTGTTTATGTCTTCTTTTGGTTTGTTGGTAACTGCTTTTACATTTAAGTGTTCCAATATTGGGTGCATAAATATTTACAATTGTTTCATCTTCTTGATGGATTGACTTTTTTAGCATTGTACAGTGCCTGGCAGGAGTAACACCTGCTTAAGTGTGGTTGTTAGGGTAATAATATGGGTGTAATAATTAATAGTTTTAATTTGAACATTTCATCTAAAATTTCATATGGTGTGCTTGAGTGTGATATTGTTATATTACAGAAATTCTTACTTATAATTTTGTAGTAAAAAAGGGGCATTTTTTGTGATGGACCCTGTATAATGAACTTCATTGTCTCTTGATCATTTTTATGTGAGTGTCTATTTTGCTTTATTTAAGTAAAGCTAACATTGTTGTCTTATGTTACCATTTACTTGAAATATATTTTTCTATTTTTTCACTCTTGGTGTATGTGTGTCTTTAAAACTACTGTGAATCTGTTGTAGGCAGCATATCATTTGAATTTATTTATTGATTGATTTTTAGAGATTTTATTTTATTTATTTTCTTTTATTTTCTTAAAAAAATCTTATTGTTATTCAATTACAGTTGCATTTATTTATTTTTTAATCAATTTTTTAATTGTCGTTCAAGTACAAATTCTGCCTTTTACCCCCAGCCCTCCCCACCACCCCAACCCTATTCACCTCCCTCCCCTGTTTTATTTATTTTTAGACAGAGGGGAAGAGAGGGAGGAAGGGAGGGAGGGAGAGAAGCATCAATATGTGGTTGCCTCTCACTCGGCCCCCACAGGGGAGGTCCTGGTCCACAATCCAGGCATATGCCCTAGACTGGGAATAGAACGGGTGACCTTTTGGTTTGTAGGCTGGCACTCAATCCACTGAGCCATGCCAGCCATGGATGGAATTTAGTTTTTGATCTCTTCTGCCATTCTATGTCTTTTAATTTGAATAATTAATTCCTTTATGTTAATTATTGATAGGAAAGGACTTATTGTTGCCATTTTGGTTTTTTTGTTTTGTAGATGCATTGTTCCTTGTTTCTTATTTTGCTGTTCTTTTGTCATTTTTTAAAATCAATTAATTTATTTTTATTCAGTTACAATTGTCTGCATTTTCTCCCCTTCCCTCCACCCCACCCCAGCCAGTCCCACCTCCCTCCCCCACCTCTATCCTCCCTCCCCCTTGATTTTGTCCTTGTGTCCTTTATAGTAGCTCCTATAGACTCCTCTCCCCACTATCCCCTCCCCACTCCCCTGTGGCTATTGTTACAATGTTCTTAATTCCAATGTCTCTAGTTATATTTTGTTTGCTTTTTTATTTTGTTGATTATGTTCCAGTTAAAGGTGAGATAATATGGTATTTGTCCGTCACTGCCTGGCTTATTTCACTTAGCATAATGCTCTCCAGTTCCATCCATGCCATTGCAAAAGGTATAAACTCCTTCTTTCTCTCTGCTGCATAGAATTCCATTGTGTAAATGTACCATAGTATTACATAAAAGATTTTATATTTACAACATCCTATTTTATGCTGATAACACCTTCACATTCAGATTTTAGGCTAATAACACCTTAATATCTATAAATATATGAATTTTATCCTTTTACTTCTCTATCCCTCATATTTTAGGTTATCAATGTTAAACTAACACTGTTTTATATTGTGTATCTAATAACAAATTACTGTAGTTATGGTTTTGAATATTTTTGGTTTAAAAAAATTTTTAAACTTCTGAATTAACATTGTACATGAATTATGTACTATTATTACAATATTAGAGAATTTGACTGTGACAATGTGTATATATTACCAGTGAGTTTTACAAATACATTAATTTTTTCAAGATGTTAATTATCAGGGAGAAGAGGCATACAACTTTAATTGAATAACAATAAAAATTTAAAAAAAAGAAAGAAATGACACCTCTCATACATTGCTTAGGGCATGTAAATTATAAAAATGTCATGTAGGGCCATCTGGGAATTATGAATAGAAAGTATTAAACATAAAATAGTATTTTACCCTATAATCACAGTCAAAGTAATCTACCATAAAGAGAAAGATATGACTAAAATAGTACATGCAAAATATATGGATGTTCTCTCCAACACAGCCTAGAATTTAAAATAATAAAAGGAAACAAACAAAATAACCACTTATAAGGGATAGGCTAAACAAGTTATGACGCATTGATACAGTGGGTTATTATGCGCTATTTTTTAGTAAAAAAGTTTACATATGGGGAAATTATGCAAAAATAAAATCATGGAGAAAGAAAATCTTTCTAATTAAGTCACAAAGTAATTTTAACTATGTTAAAAATTTTAAAAATTGCCTGCAGAAGTGGAACCAAACATCAATAAAAATATGGAAATATTAGGAAGACTACTATATTTGCTATGTATAATGTGCACTTTGCCCAAAATACTGAGGGAAAAATAGGGATGTGCATAATACATGGGTAGTACTACTTCTGTATCTATATTAATGTATTTAATATTTATGCTCATGCATTCAAATTATAACTCTAGAAAACAATAACAAAATCCACATGCAAAAACATATCCTGGAATATGATAATCAAATTTGTTTCTAAATATAAATAAATAAATAATGGAATTAAAAAATTAAAAAAGATGTTAATTATCATCTTTTATTTTTGTTTGATTAACATTAACATTTCTTGTAAGTCATGTTTGGTGACCATGAAATCTCACAGCTTTGTTTGTTGGGAATATTTATATTGCTTTTATTTCTGAAGAACAGCTTTGTTGAGGATAGTATTTCCAATTGACAGGGTTTTTTCCCCATTCAACACATATCTTTTATCCCTCTCTCTTCTGGACTGGCAAGTTTCTTGTGTGTGTGTGTGTGTGTGTCTGTGTGTTTGGAGTTATTTTCTTATTATCCTTTTTTATTGTTATTCAATTACAGTTGTCTCAATTTTTCCCCTGTTGCTCTCCCTCACCCTGCCCACACCCCTTCTCCCACAGTCAATCCTCACCCCATTGTCCATGTCCATGGGTTCTTTATACATGTTCCTTGACTTGACCTTTCTGTTTTTTTCCCCCATTATCCCTCTTCCCCTCCCCTCTGGTCACTGTCAGTTTGTTCTTTATTTCCATGCCTCTGGTTCTATTTAGTTTATTTGTTTGTTTTGTTGATTAGGTTTCACTTATAGGTGAGATTGTATGGTATTTGTCTTTCGCTGCCTGGCTTATTTCAATAAGCATAATGCCCTCCAGTTCCATTCATGCTGTCATGAAGTGGGCTGGCAAGTTTCTATTGTGGAATCAAACCTAAATGTTTTTGAGGTTTCTATGTGTGTGATGACAACGTTTTCTCTTGCTGCTTTCAAAATTCTAATGGCAATTTACTTACGTGTTCCAGTGTAGCTCTTTCAGGCTCAACCTATTTGGGATCCTTTGGGCCTTATGAATCTGGATGTTCATTTCTCTCTCCATATTTAATAACTTTTATAACTTTATTGTTTAAAAATATGTTCCTATTTTTCTCATATTCTGACATTCCCATAATTTATATATTTTTTCTGTTCCTGATGTGCCATAATACTGTCTTTTTTTACTCCTTTAATATTTTAGCTTTTGGTCCACTTACAGGGTAATTTCAAATGATTTATCTACTAGTTCACTATTTCTTTTATTTACTTGAGTTTGATGTTTCAGCTCTCCATTGTATTCTTTAGCATTGTCATTATATTTTTTACTACAATCATTTTATTCTTCAGCTCTAGCTTTCTATTTGCTCTTTTGATGGTTTCTACTTGTTTATTTTCTCATTTTATTTAGTTGTGTGTCTGTGTGTCCTTGCAGTTCTTTATAATGTAGATCTTTATATACTTTTTAAGGAGGATTATTCTGAATTTTGTCAGAAAGTTCACAGATCTCCATTTTTTATGGTTAGTTATTGGAGTTTTCTTAGGTTTTTTTGTTACATCATGTTTACCTGATCTTTGTGACCCCTGATTTTTTTGTATTGGTATGTGCACATTTGAGTAAGTAGTCTCCTCTTCCCAAATTTATAGGTTTGTTTTGGTGGAGACAGTCCTTCACTAGTCAGCTCAGCTTGACCTTCTGGACAGATCAGCACACAAAGTATTTGCTATTGGGGTCTATTTTGTGTGAGGCCATTGACCAAGCTGAGTGGTGTCATTGGCTGGAAACTTTTAGGACCCATAGCTTTCTTGGTTCCATGCCGAAGCATGGCTGTAGAATCAGCTCAGTAGTTGTCCTGATTCTTTGGTAATGTTTCCTCATGCTCTAGTCATCAGTAGGTTGGGGCCATGAATCCACTTCCCTACCTAAGCAGGGATGCAGAACAGATCAAAAGTCATAATGGGTCATTTGCTAGGGACCTGAAATAGGTGGAACTGCTCACCATGTTTCATGGTCACTCCAAGCCACTGGTTTGGCTCTGCAGATGGGAAGATTTTATGGCTGCAGTCTCTTGAGTGCCATGGTAAGAAGGGCAGTAGGAAGGACTATGCAGCTTCGAGGGTATTCTGATTAGGCTTCTTAGTTAAGGAGAACTGAGGGCTATAGTCACAAGTAGATAGGGATATAATTTACTTTCCCGCCAAGGTGATGGTGTACAACAGGCTTTGAGGCTTGTCTGGCTCATTGTCTGGAGCCCTGAATCAGGCTGAACTGCCCAGCAAGCTCCTTGGTCAGATAGGACCACTGGCTTTTCTTTGCAGATGGGAAGAAACACTGGTTGAGATCTCTATTCAGGGACCACTAAAAGAAGGTCAAAATCAGCTAATATCTGAGTGCTGCTTGCTGTAATACTTACCTGCCTTCCCCAACTGAGTCCAATTACACTATCAATCCCTGAAGATATTTTCTGAAATCCTGGTTAGGAGAAATCAGAGAGGGTTTCCCAGGAGGTGTCTCAAAGCTGAGGGAGGCTGGAAGTCCACCGTGGCTCTCTTTTTCCTAGGGAAACCATAGGTCCAGGGGGTTTCTCAGTTCAGTGCTCTGGCAGTATGGGGATGTGACAATATGATCAGAGTGTAGTCATTCTTCCTATCCTTCTAATTCCAGTACATAGAAGTGAGGCTGAATCTCACCTCACTCTCAGTGGTCCAAGGAAGAAATTCAGCCTTGCTTCAATGTACTGAGATTTTCAAAAGGGAGTCTTGTCCATAGACAGCATTAAAGCGTATTAGTGCAAAAGGAAACTATCAGATCAACAAAGATTATGAAAGGGAATCTGATCGATTGGAAGGTTCAGCTCTGTAAGGGGAAGAATAGATCTTAAAGCTCAGGAAAGTGGGCACTGTGGGTTTCCATTATATAATGAAAAACATTAAGCATATGGGAAGGGAAATGACATTTCTGAAGAAGGCAGTATGTACCAAGACTTTTCCAATGGTGATAAGGAAGCTACATTAGGTGGTGTGCTTGGGGTGTGAATGCAAATGTGGTTGGGAGCCTCCTTATTGGGAATGCTCGTGTGTGTGAATTCTGTGCCCTAGTAACCTGAGCTGAAAGGTTCAGGCATGGTCTCCACTCTGACAGCCCTGAGCTCTCCAAATACTTCTTGATGTCTCTGAGCTCATATTCTCCCTCTTTCCTGGGGCAGGGAGGGAAGACATTAGCTACTGGCTCCTGAGTGTTTATCAGAGGCCTGGCCCTGCGCTGAGCATATTTCAACACTTACCATCAGCCTCATGTAAAGGAGACACCATTATCCCATTCTTTTCAGTTAGAAAAATAAAGCACAGATAGTTTAAGTAACTTGCCCAAGAGATTTCATAAAACCAGTGAGGAAGCATAAGATTGTATTTATATTTCAAAGACAGTTTGGGATTTTTTTAAAGAGCAGAATGTGGCTAGAAACCCAGGTGTCCCAGCTCTTGGTGACTAGGTTGTGGAGAATGGGAATCGTCCATGTCTATATTCACAGGACACCAGGGTGCTTTTGTCCTGCAAGAGCAGTATAGGTACATCTCACACAGACAGCAATGCTCATCAGGTGTAATAATCTCTCATGCTAATCAGCAACAATTCCAACTACTTTTGACTTTAAACCAAGGCTCAATATATATGTCCAATTCAGTACACAAAGGTGTCTTATTAATTTTGGGATTTTGGTGCTGTAGAGGTTGGGCTATGGGTGTGGGAGACACAAAGTAGTTCTGCAGAGTGCCCGGGCAGGGGGAGAGTTCAGTGGTAGTATCCTGGTGGGAGGTTGAGAGCATATCTGTGAGGGGTGTTGGCACCATGAGCAGCAGCTGTTAAGAGGGAAGAACTCCTGGTTGGGCCCAAGGCATATCTTTGGGCTACAGGGCAACCTCCTGAGGCAGGGCTTCATTAGTGAAAAGTTGACACACCTCCCCTGTAGGGAAGAGAATAGAGAGAAGGTCACTGAGAAGCCATTGAAAGTGAGACCAGAAGCTGTGTTTTCCTTGACTCAAGGAAGTCAAGGTCAGGACCAATTAGAACTACAGATTGGGCCTTTGCTATGCCCTTCTTCTCTCTGGTTGCTGGACTCCAGCCTAGGCTCCTCCTTGGAGACTTATTTCAGGTATTGGACCTCTGTCCTGCCTTTCTGAGGCAGCCCTCCATCCACTGTCCTGACTCTGGACTCCCCTCATTGTGATGTGGAACTCCTGCTCCCCAGACTGAAAGTCTAGGAAACAAGGGCAAGGGAGAAGCTACAACCCCCATAGCTTCAGCATTGATATTCTTTCTAGGTGACAGTGTGCTGAAGCAAGAAGGAATGAGCCCCCTCCACAGATCTTATATTGAGCTACAGGCCGCTAGGATAAGGGCAGTTGGGGCACCCTCAGGTAGGTGACAGTATCATTGTCTTCTCATACTAAGAGGCTACAGCACCCAGAGACTCTTGGTATGGGAGGAGAATGATTGTGCCCAGGACCTCTAAATGTTCACCTGCTGGTCCACTGAGAGCCAGTGCTCACTGGATACAGCCAATGCAGCCTTCACTGTAGACCCTGGGAATAAAACATCCTCCAGGATCCCTTGCCCATCTGAGCAAAGAGTTTGAGCATGGAAAATCCCAGGCAGATAATTGCCAGGTGAGGCAAGTGTACCACTCTCCTTGGGCCCTGGGGCTGAGTAGGGCAGCCTTCTGTTGGTTTGGGGGCGACCTCATGAGATCAGGAGTGTTGACCCATGGAGGCAGAACAATGAGAAGGGTGGTGCCAGGCCTCGTGGTTCTAGTCCAGCTCTGCTACTCTCAGCCTTTGTGACCTGGGACAAGTCACTCAGTCACTCTGTGTGTCAGTTTCCCCTTTGGTTACATAAGGATAATAGTAGTACATGTTTGTACAGTTATAAGCAAGATTAAAATAGTAAAAACATGTCAAGTTCTTAGGCTAGCAACTGGTCCATGGGAAGGACCCAGTAAAACTTAGCCTTTATTATTATTAACTTCCAAGGAGGACAATGTAACAATATGGCTTCTTCCTGAGTCACAGGCAATGACACAAGGAATCTTTACTATTTGGTAAAACCAGTGATTGTTGGCCAGACATCATTGGGAGGGGTGTCACCATACTTGCCACCACTTATGGCCCTGAATGATCAGCCCAGGAGACACTGAGTAGATGGGTCCACAGGGTCGGGTAGTTAGTGGGGAGGAATGAGGGACTGGGAGGCCAAAAGAATTCACTGGCCTGCCTTCCTCACCAGCACTCTTTACTCAAGTTGGAAATTGTAGGGTAATGCTGTAGTAAGAGTTTTCTGACACTCTTAAGACCACAGTGCAAGGAAAATTCATGGGTACTATGTCCAGCATCATCAACCTGGAAGGCTCCTGAGCCCCCATTTCTCCGTGTTTTGAACATCTTCCTTGGCAGATGCCCAGACAGGGCTCTCTGACTTACAGTCCAACTGGGTTACTGTCAATGGCAAAAGCAAGGTTCCTAGCCCACGGGGAGCATCCCTATGCCACTACTTACCTTGACCCTTGGATGACAACATGTCAACGGTACCTGGTTGCAGCTTTGAACAAAGTCACACAAGGTGTCCAGCTTGCACTGAAAAGATGTGATTGTTAGAAGGAGCTCTAAACACAGACACTGCCTCCAGATGGTATAGTTCCCTCTCTTAAGTACCCTTCTTACCTCTATCCTTTTTATCTGGCCTACTTGGCATCCACAGCAAGGGACAATCACGGTTGGGCATGTCTGCATGTGACATGTCTCTGGCTCCTAGAAAGAGGAAACACTGTCTATTTCCTTGTCTGGAAGCTCCTAGGTGCAGACATATGCCTTCTGTTGCCCTGACACATATCAGGTTTCGGTCACTCAACAAACGTTTGTGAAAGAAGTCAAAAACAAATGAATAACACCTTGCACCATAACAGAGTGCCCTCCATAAGAAATATAAGAAAACTTTTGTTTTGCAAATATGGCTCTTCTCTAAAAGGCCTGCAAATTTGTTCCAGTTCCCTTGGTGTTGATGAGGCTGTCCTTGTTGGAGAAGCCTGGTCTTGGGCTGTGTAATGTAATGGAGGCTGTCAGGGTGTAAGCATGGGCAGGCAATGGGGCTGTATTTACCTGACTCTGCCAGATTCGGCCTCTCCATGTCACACTGCAACTAGCACCAGAGCTACCCCGGCCACTGAGTCCAGTTTCTCTGCAAACCCCAGGCCCAGGTCTCTCTATTTATAGGACACTGTGCCCCTGCTGCAACTACATCTTATGGACCCCCTCAACTTGCTCACCCACTCTGCTTACCTGACCCTCAGTCCCTGTGCTTACCTAGGCTGGGCCTCCCTCACAATTCAGTGTCAGGTCAGACTCCCTCCACCCTCCTCAGCCCTCCGGTCACCACAGGCCACCCCATCCAAGCTCTTTCCCTGGCATGAGACAAGGAGAAGACCAAGGAAATGGAGCTCAATGTATACCAGAGACTGGAGGGGGAACCAGGTTCCCAAACTGAGGCTCCTTTTCCAAAAACTCCCCTAGTCCTGGGGAAAGACCACCCTAAAAACACTCCTTTGGGAATTGGAAAAAAGAAAATCACTTTTATTTCAGTAGGGATCATAGCAGTTGCTTAAACACTTTCTCCCAAGCTGCTAATACAGTGACAAAGGCCCTGGATCAGGTGGTGTTGGGAGCCAGGGAAGGTTGTCTGGGTGACATTTGGTGAGTTCCAGGTCCTCCTTGGCCCCTCCATGCCTCTCTGTCACCCTCTTGTCCCTCCCAGCTCTCTTTGCCCAGGTGGGTGGAACTGGTGGGGGTGAGGAGTGGAAATGGCCCCAGGGAGCAGGAAACCTCTTTGTCAAGGTCAGTGTGTGCATCAGGCCTGCTGACAACATCAGGACCAAACCATGACTTACTCTTTCTTGATCTTGTACTGGTGATGGTTTCTTGATAGTCTAGAATGTTAAAGAGACATAAGTACAGTTGGAAAGGGCATGGGGGGTGCTGGCAGGCTATGTTGACAGGGGGACCCTGTTGTCGGCACCAGAACAGAACATGGGCTTTGGGGTGTCCATGTGGGTGCCACTGTCTGGATGTCTGTGGCCAAGAGACTTCACCTCCCCAAACCTCAGGGGGAATTGGAAGCTCAGTTATGAGGGGGGAATTGAAAGTGCCCTGTGGGGTCCACAGGGAGATAGCCAGACTAAGGAGCCTAGTCCCTGGTAGAGGCCTCACACCTGGTGGTTTTCATCAGCTGCTCACCATCATATGAAGACAGAGCACCAGCCCGCACTCCTTTCTCCCTCCACCACCTCTCCCTTCCCCTGAAGCCCTCCCTTGCCTCCCAGCCCTCAGTGATAATAGTCCCTCCACCACTCAGGGTTTTCTCTTCCTGCTTCCCCTGTTCCACAAATCAGACCTGCTTGCCTCTTGCTGATTTGCTCCATCTTTTCACACCTCTGCTTTTTCATCTTCATGCCACCCTCTGGACTGTGTCCTTGCAATCCCAGATAGCCAGTGCCTCTTCCTCAATCCCTCTCTGGGGCCAGACTCTGTCCTTTGCTATTGCTCTGGTTTCACAAGGCACTTGCCAAAAACTATGAAGTTGACATTTCCCCCTCATATGCCCTAGTACCAACACTAGACCAGATACCAGTCTAAGAACTCCTGAAAGGTTGGTGACTACTTCATTTCTGTCTCTCTGTGCCCAGCATGGGGTTCAGTACTTCCTGGTCCTTAATCATGACAGAAGAGTAAATGACAGAAGGCACTAGAAATGTGCAGAGATCCAGTTTGTTTTCAAAGACACAGCTGCTCCAGAGGTTTATGAATCCTCCTGGTCAGAATCATTATTCTTTTGGGACCACCCATGCCTCCTGTGAGACCTCTTCTTTTCTCTCCAGCATAGGCCTCATTTGCCTGCACCTTCCTGAGTCTTCTAGGTGCCTGGATGCTATGAGGCAGCACTGGTCTCAGAAGGCTTGTGGTTGCTTCTACCCAGAGGCCAAGGGAGCACATAGACCACATCCATGGGGCAAGCATGAGGCCAGAGCCTTGTAAGATGCCCAGGTTGTGCCTGTGCCTGAGAATGGAGGACAGAGTTTGTACCTCCTTCTGCTCATGTGACAATATTGTAGCAGATGGGAACCTCCTCATAGGCAGGATTATGAAGCAGGTATGACCCTGGTTCCCTTGGGGATTTGTTGTGGACCTTGGTCAAAGGGCTGTATGGGCAGGAGTCACTCACCCTCTTACAGTATAGCCACCAGATGCACCAGAACAGCAACGACAACATAAGCAGGGCAGGGATGAGTCCAAGGAAATATAGGGGGTTGACAATTGGAATGAACTGTAGAGGGGGTGGCTGGGAAGTTGGTGGGGCAGATGTTGGGTCAGGTGTTGGGTCAGTTGGTGGGTCAGGGGTTGAGTCAGGTGGTGGGTCAGGCGGTGGGTCAGGCGGTGGGTCAGGCGGTGGGTCAGGTGGTGGGTCAGGTGGTGGGTCAGGCGGTGGGTCAGGCGGTGGGTCAGGTGTTGGGTCAGGCGGTGGGTCAGGAGGTGGTTCAGGTGGTGGGTCAGGTGGTGGGTCAGGCGGTGGGTCAGGCGGTGGGTCAGGTGGTGGGGCAGGTGGTGGGGCAGGTGGCTGGGTAGGTGACGGGGTAGGTGGTGTTTCAGATAGAGGGCTACGTGGAGAATCAGGTGGTGAGACAGGTGGCTTGGTAGGTGGTAGGGTTGGAGAACTTGGAGGTGGTGGGGTAGACGGTGTAGCAGGTGGCCAAGAAGAAGGAGGGGAAGGCATTTGGGTAGGAAGAGGGGCAGGTGGCCAGACAGGCGGTGGAGTAGACGGAGGGACAGCTGATGGCGGTAGGGTAGCTGGAGGGACAGTTGACTTCTTACTCTGCAGAAAGCACACATGCCAGAGGTTTGCGGTGGGCCTTGGTAGCCTCCACCCACTCGACCACCACCAGGCATTCCCACCTTCTGCCTTGTCCATCTACTTCACTCTCAGTTTGCTCCACCCACAGTGGGGCACAGTGGAAGTAGGAGGTCAGGGCGGGAACCAGAGCCACTGTGGAGCCCTTGGCCTCATTTCACACCATGGGACCTGATCAGACGCTCTGCCCCTCAGCCCTGACAAGAAAGTCTAAAATCCTCTGTGAAGTGACAAACCAGCCCTCACTTGCAGGCTTTGGTGACAAGGCAGGTGTTGTGTGAGGACCACACAATCTGGATACTAAGATAGCTGAGAGGGTACTTCTAGGGCCCACTGAGTCTGGGGTGCAGATGCAGAGGCAGGAGACCTGCTCCATCTCCCCATTGCCTCTCTCCCACCTCCAGGATCTGCAGCCCCAGGCAAAGCTATTCAATATCTCTGAGCCTCCATTCCCCCAATCTGTAAGGAGGAAATAAGTGGGTAGTTGTGAGGTTGAGAAAGTTTGTGGAAAGTCCCAGCACAGACCAGACCCATGGTGGGGACTTACAGAATGGAAACGACTGTCTTGTTACTCATACCCAAGAGCAACTGTTCTGCGTGTGCTGCACAGACCTTCCCTAACCCCACCCTAGGCTGTCAGAGAAGCTGGAGAGGGACAGTGGAGAGAGCCTGTGCCAGGAAAGGAGACAAGGTAGCTGAAAGGGGAGGCAGAGTTAGGGCTGATGGTGATGCTGCCGTGCTAGGCCTGCAGCTACAAGGCTGCTCCTAAGTCCTCTTCTAAATGTGTCTGTTGACAGACAGGACTCCTGACTTCAGTTCAGGCTGCTGGTTTGTGAAAGGATGTCCAGGCACAAGTGAAGACAGATTCAGATGGAGGACTGTCAGCACTCTTGGGACCCTTACAAGCTAGCACTGGACACCAGGAGTACCTCCTGCCAGTCACACCTTGTTCAGCCTAACTCTCTCTGTTGCCCCTGATCATATTCTGGGGCTAAGGTGCCTGGATGATGTGGAGTCTGAAAAGTGGCACCTGGGAGCACCTCATTCCCAGCTTCCTTTCTCTGAGCTGAGCACCCCAGCCCCTCCTATAGCTTTGAGGCTTCCCACCTACAGAGGGACAAACTTTCTGCTGAGTTCATAGGGAATTAGCAGAGAGGGCCAGCTGAGGATCAGGAGAGAGAAGAGGCTGAAGGAAAGGCGATGACATCTGCAAAACAGCATGTGTTCCACAAGCAGTCTCGGTGGCTAGGGGCTCTGATCATCATGAGGAGGTGGTGAGACATTCAAGAGCTTCACCAATGCAGAGGGAACTCACCCTGACTGAGAAGGGCAAGAAGTGGTCTTACCATCCACATCCTCTGGGCCTGGACCTAGATTTGGACAGTGTATGCAGTCCAGAGGTTCAGAACTGTGGTCTGCAGCATACAGCTTCACAGCATTTCCCTTTCACTCCACCTGGAATCCAGATGGGCCCAGAATTCCCCACACCTAGATCTGGGCCAGGGGAGGTGTCAAGCTGACTAATAGTGTGGACAGTGTATCTTTCTTTCTGGTCTGCTTAGAGCTCTAATTTGTTCTGCCATGTTCATCAATGGTACTTGGTTCACAAAATAAGCAGCAGTCTGAAAGGCTTGCTCAGCTGACTGATTTCGGGGGTCTTGGAGATGAGATGTGCTCCCAGTGTACTTTCCAGGCTTGAGTAGGGGGACAGGCTAAAACACAGAACTGGCTGTGAGATGCTCCTGGAATTGGCTATCTGCACAAGCTACCTGCTGGACCTGCCTGGGGTCATTTGTCCCCTCTTCTGCCCTCACAGTGTGTCTCCCCCTCTAGTGCAGGAGATCTGCATAGCTGTGGAGAGCCTACAGCCCCACCCGGCACTCACACAGTCCTCACTGATGATCTTAATATTGTTGTTGATGAAGCTGATGCCATTGTTCAGGCTAACTTCAACGAAGACCTCCCTAAACATAGAAAGGGCACATAGTGAATACCAGCTCAGATTGATACCATTTTTGCTCTTGGCTTAAACCATAGCTCACAGCTCTCCTCATTGTGATGACTTAGAGCATCAGGCATTGAGGTTACCAGAGAGCAGACAGATGGGTAAGTTTAGTTCATCTCTAAGCACTACAAAATCAACCTGTGCAAAAAAGGCTAACCAGGCAGTGAGTAGCCCTATTTGGGGTCAAATGCTGTTGCAGCCATGCCCTAAGTGACCAGGTATAGCTGCTTGGTGTCACCATCTCCACTCTTCTGTATTTATAGACTAAGCCCCATTAATGGCTTAGCTAGGTTCAAAAGGTTGCTAGGAACAATGGTACCATCCCTTGGGCACATCATCTGCTGCATTCCTACCTTCCTTAGCAGAGCCAGGTTCAGCAGATCCCTGAGCACCTTGGGGGACCACCAACCAACAAAGGCAGTTACAGAGAATGTTCAGAACCCTCTCTGAGAAAGACAGGTGCTGTCCCAGCAGAGGTGGTATCTCATATTCTGTATATCTCATGGTGGTGACAACTGCCTATGTAAACCCTGAGCTGGTCACTTACTGGTTTGGACTTTCTATCTCTATTCCTGGGCATGTTATGTTGGTATCTTTCACAGATGTGGCTTTTTTATCTGAAAGAAAATCATATAATAATGTCAATGGATATAGAATGACCATCACGGAGAACACCTAAAGACTATCTAAACAGAATTTCTATAACTAAAGCTATAAAAAAGAAGCCTCATCAAAGATGTGGAACAAGCAGGTCCCACACCCACAAGCATGATGATTAAGAAATGGAAGCCACCAAAACATAAACAATCCAGTTTTAAAAAGGGCAGGGGACTTGAATAGACATTTCTCCAAACAGGACATACAGATGGACTACAGACATGTGAAAACATGCTCAACACCACTAATCATCAAAGAAATGCAAACTAAAACCCTAATGAGATATCATTTCATATCTGTCTGAATGGTTGTCAATAAATCAACAAACAACAAGAGTTGGTGAGCATACAAAGAAAAGGGAAAATTTATGCATTGTTGGTGGGATTGTAAATTTTTGCAGCCACTATGGAAACCAGTAAGGATGTTCCTTAAGAAATTAATGATAGAACTACCATATGACTCAGCAATTCCAGTTCTGGTTATTTATCCAAAAAAATCCACAACACTAATTGGAAAAGACATGTGCACTTCTATGTTCATTGTAGCATTTTTAAAAATAGCCAAGATAGACACTTCTCCAAGGAAGACATACAGAGGGCCCAGAGACATATGAAAACATGCTCAGCATCACTAGCCATCAGAAAGATGCAAATTAAAACCACAGTCAGTGAGGTACCATCTTACACCAGTCAGAGTGGCCAACATAAACAAATCAACAAACAAATGTTGGAGAGGATGTGGAGAAAAGGGAACCCTAGTACATTGTTGGTGGGAATGCAGACTGGTGCAGCCACTGTGGAAAACAGTCTGGAATTTCCTCAGAAAACTAAAGATGGAACTGCCCTTTGACCCAGCAATTCCGCTGCTGGGATTATACTCTAAGAACTGTGAAACAGCAATCCAAAAGAACCTATGCACCCCAATGTTCATAGCAGGACAATTTACAATAGTCAAGTACTGGAAGCAACCTAAGTGCCCATCAGCAAACGAGTGGATCAAAAAATTATGGTACATTTACACAATGGAATTCTATGCAGCAGAGAGAAAGAAGGAGCTCCTACCCTTTGTGACAACATGGAGAGCACCCTGGAGGACTGGAGAGCATTATGCTAAGTGAAATAAGCCAGGCAGTGAAAGACAAATATCATATTATTGCACCTTTAAGTGGAACCTAATCCATAAAACAAACAAGCCAAATATAACCAGGGACTTTAAATAAAGAACAAACTGTGAGTAACCAGATGGGAGGGCAGAGGGGGATAATGAGGGAAAGAAGGGGAAGAGTCACCAAAGAACATGTATAAAGGACACATGGACAAAGCCAAAGGGGGCAGTTTCCAGGGTGGGAGGTGGGGAGGAGTGGCACAGAGGGCTGTGGAGGGTGTAGGAAGATGGAGGCAACTGTACTTCAACAACAATACAAAAATTATTTTTTTAAAAAGGTCTCTGTGAGGAGGTGATTCTAGAGCTGAAGGTGATGGTGGAAAGCCATGGAAAGGTCACAGGGGAAGAGTGTATAGGCCTTGTGTGCCCATGCACCAAGGCCCTGAGGCATAACCAGCTATGCTTGTTGAACAGGAAAGAAGGGAGTGAGGAGAGGTCTGTAGAGCCTCATGGGCCCTGGAAGGGGTTTCAGGTTTTATTGTAAGTACAATGCTGACCCGGGGCTGACCAAATTCAGATATTTCTGGAACACAGGAAATAGAACTTGCCAGTGGACTGCATGTGGGATACAAGTGAAGAGGAGTCAAGGATGACTTGCAGATTTTTGACCAGAGTGACTGGATGGATGGTGGTGTTATTCATTGAGATAGGGAAGTCTGAGCAGGGAATTGAGGCTTTCTTTCTTTGCTTTTGTTTTATTATTTGTGGGGTCTTGAGAGTTGGGACTCCAGTGGCTCAGAACAGTACCATAAAGTGTAGCTCAGGCACCTTTTCATCCCTGAACTGTGTGATGAAGAGGGGAAGGCCCAGCTGCATTGGTACACTGGTTTTGCTACCAGCTGTCTGCCCGCCCTGCTCCAGCTTGCCTTGGTCCCAGATTTCCTCTCTGCAAGCTGGAATCAATGATCCCAGGAGGCTGAATGTTTCTGGCATCTGTGATTCTAGAGCATAGTCATTTCCCTGGCCTGCCTGACCCAGGCTTCCCAAAGCCTTAGGAAGAGTGCTTCTGCCTGACAGATGTTGAAACCAGAGCTCTGTATCTGATGACCCACGTGGACAGATGTGACCTGCATTTTCCCCTCTGCAGGATGAAGGCAAGCTCTCTCTCACACCTGTACCTCCAGGACTGTGATCAGGGGATGGGGAGGAAACTCGACAGAAAATGTTATACCCAAGATCATGCAAAGTCTCCAGGGCCACTCTTAGGAGTGATCTTCCTAAAAATGGAAAAGATTTTAATTGTTCTTTTAAAATTGTTTATAAATTAGTCTAGTTGTCTGTTTAGAAATATCCTCTAATTTTTATAAGATAGGAGTCCAGGTTCCACTAAATGGACACGAACTTTAAACACACAGATCAAAATCAAACAAGATTCTCCACTTATAGCCCTAATCTCTTAATGTTTTTATAGCCTCCTTTCAACTTTACGAAAATCTTTTAGAAACTAAAATGTCTAGTAAAGAAACATTTGTGTGATGTTCAAAAGTTTCTTTAATTCCACTTCAGTTTCTTTATCTTCCATCATTCAAGGAATATTAGGTCTTCTATGATGTACTTGAGAATATTAAAGGTTCTTATCTGTGGATAGGGATTAGGAGTAATGTTTTATTCTTTATCTTTATTACCTTTCTACTACATATAATTTTTATAATTAACAATGTAATAATTTTTGTTGTTTTTCTTTTTTTATGCCATAGATCAGGGCATTTCTTCTAGAATGGTTTATTGCCATGAGGATCAGATTTTTTTTTTTGGTCCTAATTATATTGTCAGATTAGCTATGGACTTCTGAACAGTGTTACTCCTTCATTGGTGCTGATGATGAAAACTAATCACCAAGTATGTTTTAGGGAAGGATTTGCATCTTCTGATGGGTGAAATACTTGGGATTAAGTGGAAGAAAAAAATCCAAGAGAGGCACAAATGGACTTTCCAGTAGGGTGTTCACAGACCAGAGTCAGTAGAACAAGGTGATGGAGGGCACCTGAGATACTGAGGGCCCAGCAAAGCATATTTGACTGGAAAAAAGTTTTCAAACCAATAGAAACTGATTACACTAAATACTTTAGGTTGACACACTAGAAAAAACATCTTAAATTATAAAAATATTACACAATAAAAGCACGTTACATACATAGAATATACAGAAACACTGATTTTTCCACATTTCTTATGCTTCTCTATATTTTCTAAATGTATTTCTATATACTTTATTAGAGGAAAATAAAATTAAAAACAACAAAATCATCCTCCTGAGTGCATCAGAACTCTTCACCATAAACAGCCCTGCTTGGACACTCTGGATAGCCTCCAACTAGGTATAGACTGGCAGTCAGCAAAGGGGCCCAGGACTGTGGGATGGGCTTTCTCCACTGTGAGACCCTGGTATGGTCCTCCTTGGAGTGGAACAGTGGTGATCTCCAAAGTGAGAACCAGTACACCTACAATCCACAGACCACGGAGGTACCATCTGAGCACATTTCCGGAGGGATAGCCTGTGGCCCATGTTCACCTGGATCTCTGTCCCAGCTCTTCTGGTGCCAGCTGCTGAATATAAGCAAACTCTTTAATGGCTCCTCTCTCTGGTTCCAAATCCATAAAAAAGGAGGAACAGTAGATCTCCTTTGAAAATTAATTGTGAGAGTGGATAAAAGGCACTTCATGCGGTCAGGGCTCAAAAAATGTTAGCTGTGCATGTAAAGGAGATACTCAGTCCTAAATCTCTCCTGAGAAAGTATAGGCCAAGGAAAACTTGATTCCCTGAGGCCATCTATATCCTGTATGGTGTGGAGTGTAGCAAGACCATCCCAGCCCATTCTGTGCACTGTGGAAAGAAGGAGATATGGCCTAAAAGTGTACTTGCAGGGACAGGAGTGGCTCTAGATATACCAGATGGCTCTGGATTAGAAGTCATTGATCATCATATAATCATATCAAATGAATGTATCAAGGGGCTGACTGGGAGAACTGAGGAGGGTGCAGAAAGTCCAACTCTATCCCGGTACTCTCTGGGAAGATCATACTCACCTTGGTGCTGCCATCATGGAGGTCCGCCTGGTGCCTGAGAGTTTTCATTGATTTGTGTGTTTTTATTTTAAAATTAAGACCTTCCATGCATTACTGATCTACATATATTATGAAGCTTAGTTACTATAATGACCATAATGACCAAATTAGATAGAAGAGAAAAAAGACGCTGAGAACCAAACTCTCATTTGGTCAGGGTCACACACTACTGTGTGCCTGTGCCACAACTCAGGACCCAGGCCTGGCAGGTGGCACCTTCTCTCAATCCAAGGTGAGCACACACTCCTGGGAAAGTTACCAGTGCACGTGGCACAGACTGAGAATGTGGAGCTGCCTCTATTCCTCACCAGACTGGACTCATGGGATTTATTACTCAGCTCTCCTGGGAAATGAAAGCTGAGGAAAGGGTGCAGCAATGCAGCTGTGATGGAGACCCAGACCCCAGACCCATCCTCAGCAGGAGGACAGCCCTGCTCCAGATGCTATTGTGCTGTTGGGGTTTGATCATCTCCTTCTTTGCATGTGAAAAAAGAGATGGCCAGGCTTCCCAGGTAGCTTCCTCCTTCCACTTGTCCAAGCTGCCTCTGTCCTCACAGTGTTCACAGAAAGTGGTCAGCAAGGGCTTTGAGTGTGTGGCTGACAGAGAAAGATAGCCTGCTGTGGGAAATAGTCACATGGAGGACCGAAGGGTGGTACTTACCAAAGATATTATTTTGGCTGAACTTGAATCTACAAATAACTTCATTCTTGTTCTTGGCATTCTTAAATCCTTTTCCAAAAACATTCAACTCATAGTTTTCTGCAAGGGTAACATACAAACATCTGTGTGAGAAAGGGCTGGGTGCTGTTATCCTCTGATCTCACAATTATGACAGTCCACCCCCTAAAACGGAAATCCCAGGGGACTTTCATGGGAAGCAGCTGTGTCTGAACCACCATTGCCCACTGCCTGGGGCAGATCCCTGATTTTCACCTGCTTTGGCTGAGGATCCACTATGAAGGGGCTGGGCTGGGTCTTAAGCTCTCAGGGGGCTTCTCACCACAGCCCCTGACCATGGAGCACATTCAAGGCACCCAGCCTCATCCCCTCATGGGCTTCTGACCTGGAAATCCATTATACCCACTAGGGTGTAAGCAGTGCTCTCCACCAGGCCCTCCCTTACAAAAATGAGAGGAGAGTGCAGACAATGCAGCTTGAAGATATCTCTGCCTCACATCAAGCTAAGCACCCAGGCCTGGGTGCCCCAGGGACTTTCTGAAACTCGGGGGTCTATTCCTCTTCCTTGTCATTCTGTGTGCTTATGGTAACCTGGCATCCCCAGGGGCAGGGGTAGGAGTTAGGTGAGGCAGGAAGGAGCAGAGGACCCTGCACAAGAGACTCCACCATGTGAAAAGTCCTTTGTTGGCTAAGGTTCTATAAGTCAGTAGATGACTGCTCTTCCTCTGCCTCTTGTTGACCCTCCATGGACTTCACCCACCCATCCTGAGTCACCAAGGCTTTCCTCCTGTCACTGTGGAGACACTGATGTACTAAGGTGTGCTTCTGGGCCCAAGCTGTCCCCCAGGATGCTAGGCCTCCGGCATTTCCTGAAGTAAACACAAGGGACATAGAGAGGGCTGATAGTGGGCTGGGCCTCTGGGGTTTAGACAGGAGAATGTGCAGGTCTTCCTGTGGCCAGCCCAAGCTCACTGTCCTCCACCTCTGCCTCCTGGCCCAGTTGGCTTGATTTTCCCCAGGTCAATTGACTTAAGGGACAATTCCTCAGCAATGCCAGTAAAGCCTTGCATGTGGTATTCTGATTCCCCCTGCTTCAGGTCTTCCTATAGCAAGTATTCAATCAAGGTAATGTTTTTCTTTAAGTATATTTTATTGATTATGCTATTACGGTTTTCCCAAATTTCCTCCCTCCATTCCCTCTCCATACTGCATCCCCCAGCCCTCTAGCATCCCCCCACTTACTTTATGTCCATAGGTTGTACATATAAGTTCTTTGAGTTCTGTTTCCTATGCCATTTTTGACCTCTCCTCATCTATTTATGCCTGCCAACTATGCATCTTTTTCCCTGTACTTCCCCTTCTCCCCTCGCTCTCCCCACTGAAAACTCTCCATGTGATGTCCATTTCTCTGATTCTGTTCCTGTTCTAGTTGTTTTCTTAGTTTTTGTTTTTGTTGTTTTTCTTTTTCTTTTTATGTTCATTTGTTGATAGTTGTGAGTTTGTTGTAATTTTACTATTCACAGTTTTTATCTTCTTTTTCTTAGATAAGTCCCTTTAACATTTCGTACAATAAGGGCTTGGTGATGATGAACTCCTTTAACTTGACCTTATCTGAGAAGCACTTTATCTTCCCTTCCATTCTAAATGATAGCTTTGCTGGATACAGTAATCTTGGATGTAGGTCCTTGCCTTTCATGACATCAAATACTTCTTTCCAGCCCATTCTTTCCTCCAAGGTTTCTTTTGAGAAATCAGCTGATAGTCTTATGGGAACTCCTTTGTAGTTAGCTCTCTCCTTTCCTCTTGCTGCTTCTAAGATTCTCTCTTTGTCCCCAAAGCAACTTATAGATTCAATACAATCCCTATTAAAGTACCAGTGACTTATTTCACAGGTAGAGAACAAACAGTTCAGAAATTTATATGGAACCAGAGGGAAGATGGTGGTGAGATAGGTGGGAGCAGAGTCAACTTCCCTCCGCACCTGGGTGAAACACCTACACAGTCTACTGAGGAACAAAGCGAACAGTCAAAAGCTGCCCAGCGTTTATGAAGATAGGAGACCAGAAAGTACAGAGGATACTGAGAAAGCAGAAGGTAAGGGGATTGCTTCAGGACAAACAGGTCCCTGGGACCAGTGCAGGGACCAGGACGACTGCAGCCCTAGGCCTGACACCGCTGGGCTTGCCACAGGACTCCTGGGAGAGAGCCGGGTTAAGGGATACCTCCCCTGCCAAACAAGGCCCGAGCAACACTGTGAGAGACCTGGTTGCTTGAAGTCACAGGGAGGGGAATAGGGACGAAGTGGTAAACCCACAGAGACTGTGGGTGCTGGCTAGGGAGAGTTGAAAGTTCGCCCATGTGCAACCCTGACCTGGACAGTCCCCAGCTTAGCTGGAGAGATGGGCTGTGTGAGAGGACAGGCCCTTCCTTGTATGGAGGGAGCCACAGGATTGAGCAGGAGGATTTTCCCAAAAAGAAAAAGACCCCAGAAAAAGACTTTGGGGAATTCCCCTGCAGCAACAGCTCCAGTCTCCTTTCCGCCCCGCCACCCCTCTGTGGACTGTGCACATCAACCGGGAAGTGTCCGCACCTCATCTCAGAGGGAGCTGAGACTACAGGCACCAACTGGGGGAGGGTGCCCAGCGACTGAGGAGTGTGCCCAGTGACCGGGAAGTCTGCGAACCCACCAGAGTCTGTGCGCACCCACCGGGGAGTGTCCACACCTCAACTCGGAGGGAGGTGAGACCAGAGGCAACAAGTGGGAGAGTTTGTCCAGTGACTGGGGAGTGTGTGCAACCCCGGAGACTGTGATTATCAACCAGGGAGTGTCGACACGTCATCTCGGAGGGAACTGAGATCACAGACACTGGGGAGAGTGCGAATCAAGGAAGGCTCTGTGCGCACACCCATAGCCTGGAGGAGGCCTACCATAAAAAAGAGTGGGTAGAAGCTAAGAACACCAGAATACCCCCTGGAAGAGGAAACCCACCAACAAAGGAAACACCAACAGATAAGAACAGAAGAAGGTGAAGGAGGGAGTGGAAGTCACACTAAGTCAACCGAGGACCTATCTGAAAATACAAATAAATACTGAAGAAATTATTAAGAACAAAGAACTGAACAAGAGCAAGAGAAAAGCCTCAAAACCTTGTACACATGAAAGAATCAGCCCCAACACAACCTGCCCACATCTGCAAAACAGAAAACAAGAAGTGGGGGACAGACCGAACCTCAGATAACCAGCTGGTGGGAAAGACCCACCAAAGAAAGACCCAACAACAACCAAAAACCAAAGACATACACAGAGTCAACATAAACCACAGACCAAGATCAATAAGCTCGGGAGATCAAGGAGACTGTACCACTAAATCTCACAGGTATTCTATCACAGAAGTTTACACCAAAAACCCAGGGGGACAGAACAAAGCAACTTAAGAAGAAGAGGCTAAAAGGAAGAGCCTCATAAACAATGGGAAGACAAAGGAACAATCCCCAAATGAAAGGAAAAAAGGAAGTCTCAGAAACAATGCTAAATGAAAAAGAGGCAAGTCAACTATCAGATACTGAGTTCAAGGAATTGGTTATAGAGAAGCTTCATGAGCTCACAGAGAATTACCAAAAACTACAGGGAAACTAAAATGAACTCACTGCAAATTATATCGACATGAAAAAGGAAATAGAAAATATCAAAAAGGGCCAAGAGGAAATGAAGAATACAATTTCTGAACTGAAGAACACAGTAGAAGGAATCAAAAGTAGGCTCAATTAAGCAGAGGATCAGATGAGCGAACCTGAGGACAAGGTAGAAAGGAAAAGAGGCTCAGAAAGAATGAAGAGGGATTAAGGGAAATGCAGGACAACATGAAACGTAACAATATCCATATAATAGGAATACCAGAAGGAGAAGAAGAAGAGCAAGGGATAGAAACACCTGTTTGAAAAAGTAATGATGGAAAACTTCCCTAATCTGATGAGAGAAAAAGTCACACAAATCTAGGAATCACAGAGATTCCCAATCAAGAGGAACCCAAAGAGGCCCACTGCAAGACACATCATAATTAAAATGGCAAAATTCCAAGACAAAGAGAGGATCTTAAAGGCAGCAAGAGAGAGATAGGAGGTAACATGCAGGGGAGCCCTGATAAGGTTAGCAACTGACTTCTCAATGGAAACGCTCCAAGCCAGAAGAGAATGGCAAAAAATATTCCAACTAATGAGAACCAGAGGTCTGCAACCAAGACTACTTTACCCAGCAAGGCTCTCCATCAAGAGAGAAGGCCAAATAAGGAGTTTCCCAGACAAAAGAAGTCTAAAAGAATATCCCTCCACCAAACCAGCTCTGCAAGAGATGCTAAAGGGGCTTTTGTCAGGAAAGCAAGGAAAAGAGAGAGAGAGGGAAGAACACAGGTACAAAAAATTGGCAATGAATAAGTACCTATCAGCAATGACCTTAAACATAAATGGATTAAATGCTCCAATCAAAAGACAGAACAGCTGAATGGATAAGAAAGTATAACCCACAAATATGCTGCCAAGAAGAGACCCACCTCAGGACAGAAGACCTACACAGACTGAAAGTGAAGGGCTGGAAACAAATTTTCCAAGCAAATGGACAGGAAAAAAAAAGTAGGGGTAGCAATACTCATATCAGACAAAATAGACTTCAAAAAAAGGGCCATAAAGAGAGACCCAGAAGGTCACTTCATAATACTCAAAGGAAGAATCCACCAAGAAGACAGAAATATTGTAAATATATATGCTCCCAACACAGGAGCACTCAAATACATAAAGTAAATCTTGGAGGACTTCAAGAAAGATATTGACAGAAACACAATTATAGTAGGGGATTTTAATACCCCACTGTCAAAGATGGACAGATCTTCCAAACAAGATATCAACAAATATATTCTGGCATTGAACACTACCCTAGATGAAATGGACTGAACTGACATATATAGAGCCTTTCATCCAAAGAAGGAAAATACACATTCTTTTCAAATGCACATGGAACATTTTCAAAGAAAGACCACATGATAGGACACAAAACAAGCCTCAACAAGTTCAAGAAAATTCAAATCATATCAAGCATTTTCTCTGACCATAAGGGACTGAAACTAGAAACAAATCTGAAGGAAAAAACCCCCAAACACTAAAAAACATGGAGATTGAATAGCATGCTATTAAACAATGAATGGGTGAAAAATGATATTAGGGAAGAAATCAATAAGATTCTGGAAACAAACGAAAAGGAACTCACACCTATCCAAAACCTATGGGACACAGAAAGGCAGTCCTGAGAAGGAAGTTCATAGCGATACAGGCTTACCTAAAAAGAATAGAAACAACTCAAATAAATAGCTTAACCATTCACCTACAAGAACTTGAGGAACAAAAACAAAGACAACCCAGAGCAAGTACAAGGAAGGAAATAACCAAGACCAGAGCAGAATTAAATGACATAGAAACAAAAAGCATAATTTTAAGGATCAATGAATCCAGGAGCTGGATCTTTGAAAAGATAAACAAAATCGACAAGACTTTAAGAAGACTCATCAAGAAAAAAAGAGAGAGGATCCAAATAAACACAATTCGAAATGAAAGAGGAGAGATTACAACTGATACCACAGAAATACAAAGGATTGTAAGAAATTACTACAAAGAACTGTATGCCAGAAAATTTGAAAACCTAGGTGAAATGGACACATTTCTAGAAAAATATAATCTTCCAAAACTGAATTAAGAAGAAGCAGAAAGCCTGAACAGACCAATAACACCTGATGAAATTGAAGCATTCATCAAAAAACTCCCGGCACACAAAAGCTCTGAACAGGATGGTTTCACAGGAGAATTTTAGAAAGCATTTATGGAAGAGATAACCCCTATCCTTCACAGACTAATCCGAAAAATCTGAGAAGAGGGAAGACTCCCAAACTATTTTTGTGAGGCCAGCATCATATGAATCCTAAAACCAGATACAGACACAACACAGAAAGAAAACTTCAGGCCAATATTGCTGATGAACTAAGATGCTAAAATCCTCAACAAAATATTGGCAAACTGCATCCAGCAATACATTAAAAAGATCATACACCATGATCAAGTGGGATTCATCCCCGGGATGCAAGGATGGTAAAATATTCGCAAATCAATAAACATAATACACCACATAAACAAAAGCAAAGACAAAAACCGCTTGATCATATCAATAGATGTGGAAAAAGCTTTTTGATAAGGTACAGCACCCATTTATGATTAAAAATACCCTCAACCACGTGGGAATAGAGGGAACATTCCTGAAGAAAATAAAGGCCATATATGAGAGACCTACAGCCAACATCACACTCAATGGACAAAAACTTAGAGCTTTCCCACTAAGATCAGGAGCAAGACAAGGATGCCCTCTCTCACCACTCCTATTCAACATAGTATTGGAAGTCCTAGCCACAGCAATCAGACAAGAAAAAGAAATAAAAGGCATCCAAATTGGAAAGGAGGAAATGAAACTGTCACTGTTTGCCGATGACAGGATAGCGTACATGAAAAATCCTATAGACTCCACCAAAAAACTACTTACCTAATAAATGAATTTGGCATAACAGCTGGATACGAAGTCAATACTAAGAAATCAAAGGCATTCCTGTACACCAACAGTGAAACTGCTGAAAGATAAATCAGGAAAACTAATCGCATTTGATATAGCAACAAGAAAAATAAAGTACCTAGGAATAACCCTAACCAAGGAGGTAAAAGACCTGTACTCAGAAAACGACACAACACTGAAGAAAGAAATTAAGGAAGACACAAACAAATGGAAGCATGTACCATGCTCATGGATTGGAAGAATTAACATCATCAAAATGGCCATACTACCCAAAGCCGTTTATATATTCAATGCAATCCCTATTAAAGTACCAATGACATATTTCACAGATATAGAATAAACATTCAGAAATTCATATGGAACCGTAAATGACCCTGAATAGCTGCAGCAATTTTGAGAAAGAAGAACAAAGCAGGAGGGATCACAATACCTGATATCAAACTGTATTAGAAGTCCACTGTAATCAAAACAGCCTGGTACTGGCATAAAAACAGGCACATAGGCCAATCGAACAGAACAGAGAGCCCAGAAATAAACCCAAGTGTTTATGGTCAATTAATATTTGACAAAAGAGGCAGGAGCATAAAATGGAGCAAAAATAGCCTCTTCAACAAATGGTGTTGGGAGATCTGGACAGCTACATGCAAAAAAATGAAACTCGATCACCAACTTATACCATATGCAAAAATAAATTCAAGGTGGGTAAAAGACTTAAATATAAGTTGTAACACCATAAAAGTCCTGGAGGAAAACATTGGCGGGAAGTTCTCAGACATTCCACGCAGCAACATCCTCACAGACATGTCCCCTACAGCAAGGGACATAAAGGAAAGAATAAACAAATGGGACCTCATCAAAATAAAAAGCTTCTGGGTGGCTTAAAGAAAACAGCATTAAAATACAAAGAGAACCAACAGTATGGGAAAACATATTTGCCAATGACACCTCAGACAGGGGCTTGATCTCCATAATATATAAAGAACTCACACGACTGCACTCCAGGAAGACAAACAACCCAATTAAAAAATGGGCAAAGGACTTGAACAGACACTTCTCCAAGGAAGACATACAGAGGGCCCAGAGACATATGAAAAGATGCTCAGCATCACTAGCCATCAGAGAGATGCAAATTAAAACCACAATGAGGTACCATCTCACACTCGTCAGAGTGGCCAACATAAACAAATCAACAAACAATAACTGTTAGAGAGGATGTGGAGAAAAGGGAACCCTAGTACACTGTTGGTGGGGGTGGGAATGAATACTGGTGCTGCTACTGTGGAAAACAGTATGGAATTTCCTCAGAAAACTAAAAATAGAACTGCCTTTTAACCCAGCAATTCCACTGCTGGGATTATACCCTAGGAGCCCTGAAACACCAATCCCAAAGAACCTATGCCCGTAATGTTCATAGCAGCATAATTTACAACAGCCAAGTACTGGAAGCAACCTAAGTGCCCATCAGCAAATCAGTGGATCAAAAAACTATGGTACATATACACAATGGAATTCTATGCAGCAGAAAGAAAGAAGGAGCTCCAACCCTTTTCGACAGCATGGATGGAACTGGAGAGCATTATGCTAAGTGAAATAAGCCAGGCAGTGAGGGATAAATACCATATGATCTCACCTTTAACTGGAACATAATCAACAAAATTAAATGCAAACAAAATGTAACCAGAGACATTGAAGTTAAGAACAATCTAACAATAGCCAGAGGGGAGGGGGAAAGGGACAGTGGGGAGAAGGGTTTTCAGGAACTACTGTAAAGGACACATAGACACAAGCATGGGGAGGGTGGAGTAGGGGAGGGAGGTGGGTTTGGCTGGGTTGGGATAGTGGGTGGAGAGAAAATGCAGACAACTGTAATTGAACAACAATAAAATGATTTAAAAAATCATCTGCCTTTAATCTTGGGTAACTTAATGATGATGTGCCTAGGTGTATTCCTCTTTGGGTCCAACTTCTTTGGGACTTTCAGGACTCCCTGTACTTACTGGAAGTCGATTTCCTTCATCAGATTGGGGAAGTTTTCCTTCATTATTTGTTCAAATAAGTTTCAATTTCTTGCTGTTGTTCTTTTCCTTCTGCCACCCCTATAATTCAGATATTGGAACGTTTCAAGTTGTTCCAAAGGTTCGTAAGTCTCTCTTCATTTCTCTGAATTCTTGTTTTTTCATTCTGTTTTGGTTGGATGTTTATTTCTTCCTTTCGTTCAAAATCATTGATTTGAGTCCTGGTTTCTTTGCTGTCACTGTTGGTTCCCTGTATATTTTGCTTTATTTCATTTTGGATATCTTTTATTTTGTGACCAAGCTCAACCAGTTCTGTGAGCATTTTGATTACCAGGACTTTAAATTCTCCAACAGATAGGTTGGCTATCTCATCGCTTAGCTCTCTTTCTGAAGTTTTGCTCTATTCTTTCATTTGGGCCCTATTTCTTTGTCTCAGGGCACTTGTTTATTTGTAAGGAGGTGCGCCTTAGGTGTTCAGTGGGGCAGGGCAACACTCCTTGCTGTGCTGTGGTGCTTCCTGTTGGGGAGGGGCCAGAGAGGGAACAGTGCAGCTCCCCTGGTGCCTCTAGCCCCACTTTCCAACAAACTCTCTTGTGAGACTGGGAGTTTCTTCCACCAGTGGAACCGCCTTAGTCCACGGTGAGCATTGCGTCCCAGTTTCCCATTCAGTTAGCTGTGCCCACAGGGTCCGCTGCCTCGCTGTGGGTTCTCTCTGTCTACCACCTTACTGGTCTGGTTATTCTGGTTGACTGTTTCAATTCCTTGGTTGTCGGAGTCCCATGCAGTTTGATTTTCTGGCACTTCTGGTTGTTTATTGATTTTAGATTGGTTGTTATCCTCCTTTTGGTTGTGGGAGGAAGCAAAGGGTTTCTGCCTACACCTCCATCTTGGGCCAGAAGTCCCAGTCAAGGTAATGTTTACAAATTCTCTGCCTTAAAGAAAAAAGACTCTTGAGCTGTGGCTGCAGATGGCCTGCTGATGAGTTAGGCTTTCAAGAGTTTTGTAAAAAATTTGATCCTATATTGAAGTCTCCACATTTTCCCTTACAATCCACATTTGTGGCTTTATTTTGGAAAATGGGAATATAAGTGGACTTATTTCTGCATGTCAACCAGCACTGTCTCAGGGACCTCTGCTCTGTCATGTGTGCTGCTCCCCATGGCCCAGAGTCTGCCTTCACTCCATGACCCTCACACTGCAGCCAGCCATCCTTTGCTTGGTATGGCCCAGCCTCTTCGTTACCATACCTGCCCAGCCCTGGAGAATACCTGATGGCAGTTACCATGACCTAGGAAGAGTCTGAGCCACATCAAAGTCTGGGAGAACACTAATGGTGAGAGAGAGTGGGAGAAGTCCACTGATGGACCTTTGCTAAGAAATCAGGCACATGGCCAATTCAGGGCAGGCTCAATGTCTCTAAGCTAAGTGCCTTCCCCATGCATGGTGGCTAACAACATGAGGCTGCTTCTGAACCCAGTTCTGCCAGGCTGCACACTGACTGCTCACACTTCACAAGGGCCCTGCCCATCACAACCAGCACTCCATATCTGCTGGGAAGGAGCAGCATGACCATTCCTCTACATAGCTCCTTTTGCTTGCCAGTTGGGTCACCCTGAGCAGGTCTGCTGCCCCTCATTTTCTCAGAGGATTGCTTGCAATTTATATTGCTGGATTATGAATTGTAAAGAAGTATTTCTTTGCAAGGCACAATCCTAAACTAAGAAACCATAGTGTAATTAGACATAGGCTGAAAGAAACTTCTGCTGATTGTGGAGAAATCAGGCTCTAGATGAATCTGTAAAGCAGGGATAGTCTTCCTGCCACAACAAAAGGCCAAGAGGAACCAGAAATAGGCAATCAGTCCCAGCCAGGCTCAAGCATTGAACTCCTGTGTTCATACAAAATGACATTCCCCACTAAGCATCTACTATGTGCCATTGTTTAAGTTTCTCCCTTAATGCTCCCAGCACCCCCTAATTTAGGCATTCTTACCCCACTTTTACAGAGACAGAAACTGGTGCTTAGAAAAGGCAATTAGCTCCCCCAGGTCATTGCAGGTACAGGGCCATGATCTGACCAACAGTGCCAGTGCCAGGACCCACTTACACCACCTCTGCTGGGGACAAGCCTTCTTTGGTACCAGGAGACATGGTCTGTGGGATTCAACTTTATAGAGCTGTGAGTGCAAGCCAGAATGCCCTGGGTGGTCATGGCCTTGTGATGAAGGATGGGCCCAGCCTCCTCCTCCATGTGTGTGACAGGAGGGAGGGCAGCCACTGAGGGCAGGGCCATCTGACAGCCGAGGGCACAGCCTGGACCTGCATTACTCAGGAACCTTGCATGCTGCCCCTCTACCCAGATGCCCTTCCTTCCTGCCTTGTGCTCCCTGCTGGCCCTCAAGCCTCCTCAGTTGCCACTTCACCTTTGCAGGAGGGTTCCCCATTCCCTAGGTGCTGCAGCTCCCAGGAGGGCCCAGTTAATTCTGCAGGTTTCAATATGTGAGAGGCAAGGGATGGCGTTCAGATTTTTGAAAGAAGTGACTTCGAGTTAAAGAAGTTTCGATTTTCCA